>NC_134584.1:51923415-53123415 GCF_037038515.1 Microtus pennsylvanicus
GAAAACACCCATTGATGAATAGCCCTGCTGCGCATGTCAGCAGGAGGAAGTATCAGAATGTGCATTTCACCACAAGGTCAAGGAGAATATTTTTAAAACTAACCTCCACTGTGTGTGAAAAATAGACCATTCCCTACATCTATCTTCAGGAATAATAAATCACAAACAAATATTTTAATGGCTTCAAACTTCAATTTAAAAAAAAAGGCTCGGAGGCAGTTAGCATCCTCACTGGGAGCCCCGTTTACACTGGGTCTCTGTGTTATTATGCACCCACATTTATAGTGATGATGAATTTACAGGAAAGCATCATGTGACCACATCTTGTTAAATGACATAGGTAGAAAAAAACTACCAAGACGAAGAATTTAGAGCACTAGCCAAGCCTGGTTAGGACAGTCCTCAGCCACTATAAAACGCCCACTTCTACTTCTTTCTACAATTGTGTTTTACTTAAAAGCCTTTAAGACAGTCATGACCCCCAATTAGTATTTGTTTGGTAAATAAATATTGAGTCTAAATGCAGCTCACACCACTTGCTTAACATTTTTAGTAACATTTTTTTAAGCCCTCACTGCTGGCCTCGGTGGATAGTGGTCATTTGTTTTAGAAGTTAGGAAATCACTGAGTCTGGAGAGATGATTCAGTGGGTTCCTACAGAGGATTTGTTCAGTTCCCAGCACCCGTACTAGGTGGCTCATGACTGTCCATAACTCTACCTCCAGAGGATACAATGCCTCTGCCTTCTGAGGGTGCTCACACTCACACACGTGCACGTGCGTGTGTGCACACAGGCACACACAATTAGAATTCCTTTCAGTCTTAAGAAGCTATCATGACTTTCAGTGACAATGAGCTAAACAATTCCTCCTTGTGGAGTCACATATCAGAGAGCTGATGTTTTTCAAGTGAGGTCCTTCTCTGTTAGCTGACAAAGTAGTAGAGAAGTATTTCCCTACCTTGAATGATTCAAGAATGTGTGCATTGTGCAAAGGGAGGTATTCTGCTCACCCCAAAGTCAGTGGCTTGGGGGGTAGCCCCTGGCTGTGCAAGGTACAGCTTTTTGATAGCTTTTGTCTCTGCCCTTCTAAATATATGGACATTAAAAATTAGAACAAGGGGCTGGAGAGATGGCTTAGTGGTTAAGAACACTGACTGTTCTTCCAAGGTACCTGGGTTCAAATCCTAGCACCTACATGACAGCTCAGACTGACTGTAACTCCAGCTCCAGAGGATCCAGTTGCCCTCTTCTGGCCTCTCTGGACACCTGCATATACACTTCACACACACACACACACACACACACATAATTTAAAATAAAAATTTTAAAGAGTAAAGCAAAAATATATAATGGATATGTAATGGTCTGTCCTGTTCCTTTAAGAGACAAGCCCCGCCCTCACCCCTGTCCACCACTGAGGCAAACAGATTTTTCTTCTGCTTCCAGTCTGAGCCTTTCCTTTTCAGTCTCTCTCCCAAAGATGTAGCCATTGCCATGGCTTCTCTCCTACCCCCTCCTCAGTTCTCTTTCATTTTTCCCTCTCTCTGCTCTTTCTCCCTTCTCCTCTTCCCTCTTTTCCTTCCATAACCCACTAAATAAATATCCAACCCCACTCTGCATGACATGCTTATCTGTCTGTCTCTCACCCACTGCGGATGTCTCCCCTCGTGGAACTGGCTGCCCTGCTGAGGTCTCTTACCTGCCACGAGGCTCCCTGCCTGGGATCCACTGGCCCTCATGGCCTGCAGGCCACTCAGGAGTTCCCTGCCTGGGACTGGCTACCTTAGTGGCCAGTCATGGTCTCATGGCCCATTGCCCACTTCTGCCACTCTGGGACCTGCAGTATTTCTGCCACTGTGCCCATCAGGGAACCTGCAGCATTTTACTTAAACCATAACATTGGTGCCTGAGACCCAGGAAGCTCTCCAGCCCCTCTCCTGGGGTTGGGATCCAGAACTAGGTATTTTTTCCACAACAACCACGTATTCCATCTGCCTGAATGCCGACCTCTACTCACACCAGGAGCTTCAGTGGTAAGTTTTCCCCTTCCAGCCCCCAACCACAGCCTTCAAGGCTACAGTTGAGCCCTTCACTGCTTTCCATAGCTAAAAATGTGACTGGGAAAACATGGAGTTGGTCCTCCCATGCTTCGATTTTGGGGCCTACAGTCCCTCAAATTTTTCTTTCTCCTTTTTTCCTTTTCTTTTCTTTTGGAACACTTGTCAGTGCTCCCCACCAGCTTCTCTGGCTTCTGAGTCACCTGGACCAGAGCCAGTCAGGATTTAACACCCCACCTGTAGAAAGGAGACATTCTTCTACAGGCCCTGCGGTGTTTGTTTGCTGCTTTTGTGGGTTTTCACATTTTCAGCTATGGTACAAACAAACCCTCAAACTATGCTGCTCCGCCAGTGTCCTGCCAACTACCCTTTTCCTCAAACTGTCCCTGCCACCGCTGCTGACAAGATTTGTTGGATCTACAAGGCAGCTGTTTTCAATTCCAGCCTTTTGCTCTCTGCCGTGGCTTGTGGCGGCTTGGCAACAGGGCTATCACGCCCTTAGGTCTCTCTTCCAAACAACATGTGGCTGCTGCCATTTTGACTGAGGTCAGGTGACTACACCGCCATCTTAACCGAGAGCCAGGTCAAGTGACCAAGTCCTGCCATCTTTACTAGAGTATTTCCTGCCTGGTTCCCTGGTGTTAACTGTATTACATAGGTGATCTTACCACCATCTTAACTGAGGTCAGGTGACTTTACCGCCATCTTAACTGAGAGCCAGGTTGGGTGACCAAGTCCCACCATCTTTACTAAAGTATACCCTGCCTGGTCCCCAGGTTTCTATCTTTAAATTCCTCTTGCTGACTCTGTTACATGTGTGTTTTCAACAGTGGCATGCCTTTGGTAGGACCCACCAAGAGCATCCACTTTGCCCAATTTTTGTTCAGTGTGTGTGTGTGTCTGTGTGCATACATGTGACTTAAATACACTTATGTTTATTGTTAATGTTTAAAGGTTCTAATTGTCTGTTCATTGTATCTCATTCCAGACTACAAAGCAATAAAGTCTCGTGTTTTAAACTGGTTTGTACTTTTAAGTCTCTTAAAAAAAATACTTTATATTTAATCCAACCCTGCTTTATCTGTTAAGTTGAGACCCAGTACAGTCAAACTTGGTTCCAGCTCTCCAGGCAGATTCTATACTGTAGTTATACCTGATAAACAACCCCCAACTCCTCAGAGATCTGGGGAATATGGCATTTAAATGCTTGGTTATTAAAAAAAACTTTTCATAACAAAAAGAGACAGGTTGGCTCTTAGCAGCAGCACTCTACTTCCTTCAAAGAAGACAGATGACAGATGGGCACGGAACAACATCCATCTACAATTTGTTTCAACTGCCAAGCACTGACAACTGGGCAAAACTGCCTTTCATCAAAACTGAAGCTCACCAGTGGACAGAATTGGTGGGATCGACAGCCTAGCTGCTCAGGTCAAGCTAGGCTTGTCTTTCTACAGATTTCTTAGCCCACAGGATCTTCTGGAGCCTGGCAGGCCCTGTGCTAAGCAGGAAAAAGAAAAATACAACCTTCAGCAACCATGTAGGACCCTGAGGTGCCAATTCTGTCATTTTTTTAAAATCAATAACTCAAGTAAAATTTTGTCTTTCTCAAAGATCTCTGATGCAGTTTGACAACTTAGAGGTTTTGTCAGTTTAAAAGGACAACCTCACCAAACAAATTTCAGCAAAATACAAATACAAGTTATTAAGGTATGTATCTGCAAGTTATAAATACAAGTTACTCAAATTTTTCTCTCACGCTATCTTCCATAGTCTTAAAAATACTTTCATTGTACAAAAAATATCTGTCACAGTCCTTAAGGTATGAATACAATGTACATGTCTAAAACTTTTTTTCACAAACCCAAAGAATTCTTGTGAGTTCCAGGGAGCCGAATTGAAGGGTCCACCTTAAACAGGTCAGATACATCCCCTCAATTCCTTGGTCTTAAAACTTTTTTTCCTAAACTTAACTTTATCCTCTGTTCTGCCAATACCTTAAACCAGACATTTCCATACCACAAACACCTGACAGGAGCAAAGAGACCAGCTACCCCAGGATGTGATCAGCACCCAGCTTTCTCAGGTTTCTCCCCCAAAGACAATGCCCACAAACAAGCAGGAAGCAGTCTTGAGAATTCACGATCCCAGTTCATCAGCCTTGAGCCTTGGCGACCACACATTTTGGTCCCCACCTTACTTCCTGAATATCTTGTTTGCAAACCTCTCTCACACTGAGAGAAATCTAAGCCTCCACGTTCTCTCGGGTGAGATGACAGACGTTCCCTGAGCACAGCATGGCACGAAGTGGGGAGGAGCCCAGACGAATGAGAAGACCTATCATTGGAGCATTCTGGGTGTGGTAAGGAATGCTCAAGGTGGGGCACTCTGAAGTAGGTGAGCTGGGGATATGGTGTGTCTTATTTAGAGCTGGAGGTGGGAAGAGAATTTGGGATTACAGAGTGTTGATCACCGATTCTGAAGAGGGTTCAAATGCCTGCAGCTTAAAGTATTCAACCCCACGATGCCGTAGTCATTCCAATACTGCAAAAGTTTGAGGTTAAAAAAGTAACCAACAAAACCCAGATATTTGTCTTCTGTCGGGGCCTCTCTGGTTATCATAACAAAAGGACTCACTCAGGAATGATTCGCGGATGGCTCTGCTCAGTGTTTGCTCTGAAGTCACTTAAAATCCGCTTATTTGGTTCACGAGTTGAGGACAGGATGGAAGGATGGAACGGCACGACAGTGAGCAGACCCCAAGAAGAGTTAGGGAGCATCTATATCAGCACAGGAGCTTTTGGAAAGAGTATGCCGAGGCAGGGCGTTACTTCCGGCTGCACAAAGGTGTGGGTATAGGCATGCCTTCCCTGTCCCACACCCGCCTGACCCTGGTCTGCACCCCACCTTCATTACTTGGCTGTGTGAAGCCTGCAGCTCGGTATGCGAGCTAATACATGTGAGTTAAACGCCACTTAACCCCTACTACCAGGCTACCAGGCAGGGGTCAGACCATTCTAGCCCAGGGAAGGTCAATTGAGGCTCAGGTTTTCAACCTGCCACGGTGCTATTTATAGCTGTTGTTCTCTTTATTTCCTCTCAGGTAGTTAATTATGTCCTTTATCTCCCTGGTTTTCTGGAAAGAATAATTGTCTCAAAAGGCCGGATTGTCAAATGTTTATGGAGGGTGGTGCATGTGGCTGTGTGGCAGCCGTGGAAATTAGAAGGGGCCATTGAGAGCCACAGAACCAGGAAAGCAGTGACCGGAAGCCTCTAAGGCGCCCTAGTTCAGTTGTTGCCGATGTTTGCAGGGATAGAGCATTTTCCTAAGGCTGGAGCAGGCTAGTAGAACTCAGTCCCAGGGTGTCGGGCCTCAGGGTGGAGAATGCACACCCTTTCCAAATCAGGCAAATGATTCTCTTAAGAATAATTTGTAGGCCCAAGAAAAACACGATTGCAGGTTGGGTTTGGCCCGGGGGTCAGCAATTCAACATTCTTGGGTGGTCCCACCCCTTCCACAGTCAGAAAATACTCAGATCCGGGGAGTGTACTTACCCCGTTAGTAACCAGATGGTGCTAGGACCCAGGCTTTCCAGTTAGTTGGCTGGGGCCTTCTGCTTTGCAGTTGTGCTGAGAAATTGCCCCATGGCAACCACTCTACCCTTGCCCTCCTTGGGGAATATGATGTCAATTTGACTGAGAACAAATGGTACCTCCTCAAGCTATGCTTGGTCCAAGAACAAGCCAGCCACAGACATGTCTCTATCACATGTGTGGAGCACGGTCCTTTTGAAAGGTCCTCAAACTACTCCCTGAAGCTGACAAAGGACCTACAACATCCTTTGTAAAGTGGGGTCCCAGAACATCTCCCCACTGTTAAAAATCCTACCCCCAAAACGTGATTCATAGAGCCTAGCCCCCTTTTTACTCTGTAAAGTCGCTGTCCTTTCTAACCCCTGTCAACCAGGGCCAAGACAAATGCCACCTGCAGAGGGTCCCTTACAGTTGATCTAGAACCTGGACTCCTGGGTCTGCATTTGGACACTGCCCCATTAGAGAGCACTGAAGCCTGAGATGATTTTCCCTGGGACTTTCTGTTTGGGACAGATGAACTCTGTCCTGGTCATCTGCAAATGTCATTCCCCAGAAGCCACATGTCTAGGGTGACAGCTGCCCTGGAGCATCTGGAGAGACACAAGGACCCCTAGAGACATAGGCCCAAACTTTCGACCACCGACATCCCTGCTCCGAGGTGAGCACTCAGTACTTTCCTAGGCTTCACCCCCAGCCACTGCTTTTCACCTTGTCTCTGCTACCTTCGGAGCTATGATTCCTCCAACTGTCCTTTTCCAACCACGGGAATGAGATCACCACCAGTGGACTTTACTCAATATTTTCTATGTGGCTCAAGTTCCAGCAAAAATCTCACTATCCCTTCCCAGTGACAGGCGTAGGGTGCTGTGATTACAGCAGCCATTGCTTACTGAGTGTTGGCTGTACCCCAAGTACAGAGCTAAGTGCTATAGCCTTCCCTAACCCTTCAGAAAATCATGCGGGGCAGGAGTTCTTATTCTCTTTTTGTGCCAGTAACAAAAATCAAGGTCCAGAGAAGCTAAGCAAATTACCTAATGCTACATAGAGGCAGAATTTAAATTGTTTCCAGAGATAACATGTTAGACCCTTTGTTGACTGAGATTTCTGTCCTGCATGGTCCCGTTGTCATTCAGTCCCAAAGAAACTACATTAATTATAAACTGGTTGGCCTATTAGCTCAGGCTTCTTATTAATTCTTACATTCTCCATTAACATAATTCTTGTCTGTGTTAGCCACGTGGCTTGGAACCTTTTATCAGTGAGGCATTCTCATCTTGCTTCCTCTGTGTCTGGGTGACACCTGCAGACTGAGCCTTTCCTCTTCCCAGAATTCTCCTGTTCTGGTCTCCCCATCTATATTTCCTACTTGGCTACTGGCCAATCAGCATTTCATTAAACAAGTACAAGAGACAAATCTTTACAGGGTGCAAGGCCATTGTCCCACAGCAACCTTTTAACCTCACCCTGGCATGGAGTTTTCTGCCTTTTACCTATCCTATCACAGCAGACTCCACTCCCAAATCACTGGCCTCTGCTAAACCCCTGGGGTTCTGAAATAAGCTTTGGGGGAACAATGTCAGGGTTCTAAAAGTTTAAGTCCTTCTCAAGTCCAACCTAAGGTACCTAGTGTTTATAGGGCCACTCATGGGACATCAACTGTATCTACCTGCTCCAAGCAGATTGAGCCCAAGATAACCTAGCACATGCTATGCATCTACCCTACCATTAAATCACCCTCCAGATGCAACTAATGTTATTTTGATTTGTCCACTTCATTGTTTTCTAACAAGGAAATGAATTTGATTCACTCAGAAGTGTTCTGTTGACTCTTGGAAGTCACTGGCTTTGTAATACTGACATTAAAAAAAATACATGATAAATGGACAGAGCCCATCTCCATGTAGCTCATGTCCAAAGAGGGGAGTTTCCATTTCTGTAACAGCTTATTTTTGCCTTTCACAGCGCCTTCTGGGACTTCACCCCAATGTTGCTGTTCTGGGGTTTGTAAGCTGTGTCTGTGTGTGTGGTGGGGGGGGGATTGACATTCATACTTGAATGCTGTGTAAATCTTAATTCTTGTTGACAGTGGGACTCCCCCTACTGAGTGAGGGTCAGGGATGAGCAGCACTAACAGTATATACTCTGGATGATGCTCTGGTTTCTCATAATAAATAAGCAGACTGTCTTCACAGTCCTGAAGGCTAGGAGCCTGAGGTGTTAGCAATAAGGCTGGTGTCTTCTGGAGGCCATGAGTAATAGATCTGTTCTAGGCCTCTCTCCTCAGCTTGCTGCTGGTTGACTTTGCCATGCCCTGTGCATCTGCTCCCCCTGTGGTCTCTCTGTGATCTTACTCTCTTCTCATGAGGACACCATTTAGGTCAAGTTAGGGCCAACATAATGGCCTTGTTTGAACTCTCGCCACCCTCTAACAGGCTGATGTGAAGCAGTGGAGGTTAGAACCTCACCTGTGAACTCAGTCAAAGGGTGACACAATTTAGCCCATACCAGACGGGCTTCCCTGTGGAGTGCCTTGCTCATGTTCAGCTGCATGCCCTCCATCTTCCCTGGGCTTCAGGAGATAACACTGTGGCACTCAGAGCAGGAGCCCCCTGATGTTTCTAGGTCTATGATCACATGTTAAAACTCTGCTGTTGTTCTACTAGCCTTAGCATCCTGAAGTTAACATATTTTACCAACCTTAACTCAATACCCATTCAATAGCCCACGATTCAGTCTTTATCCCTAATTTCCACACCAGGAAACAAACAAACAAAAAAAGCAAGTCATTTGTTGAAGGTCAGTTGCTGTTGAATGGTAGGGCCAGAGCGTGAGCTGAAGTAGTTCATGTCTTTGTTACATTTAGTTAAAGGCCTTCTATTGGGAGGTGGGGGCAGCCTTTAATTTCCAAAGGCTTTGATTTGATTACCCAGTGTGTGTGTGTGTGTGTGTGTGTGTGTGTGTGTGTGTGCGCGCGCGCACATCATGCACACACATGCTGAGATGAGATTAAAAAGTCCTGTTTTGGCCAGTCAGTGGTGGTGCACACCTTTAATCCCAGCACTTGGGAGGCAGAGACAGGCAGATCTCTGTGTTCGAGGCCAGCCTGATCTACAAGAGTTAGTTCCAGGACAGGCTCCAAAGCTACAGAGAAAACCTGTCTGGGTGGGTGGAGTCTTGTTTTTATGAGTGTTTTTATTTGTTGATTGGTTGGTTTGGGTGAGGGTGGTGAGACATTAGGTTCCCACACTGGTCTTGAACTTATGACTGTCTCCCAGGTGCTGGCCTCATTTCCTTTGCTTGCTTGTTTGGTGGTTGTTTGGTTTTTTGTGGGGGTGGTTTGAAGGATTCCTGGGAGGTAATCTATTCTTGGCTTTTTCAAAGGTGAACACCTGAGTAGGGGAAGATGGCTGAAGGTCTCACAAGAAAGAAATGGGTGTCATGAGCTTGGGGTTGGCAAGAGGAACCCCCAAGACTTGGAGACACTGTTTCCTAAGACACAGTTATCTGGACACACTTGGACCCACCCACCCAGGGACCTTGAGGTATTAGAACCATATACACCATTCCACTGACTCATATAACTCTGAACTCTGCAGTGATAGCCCCTGAGACCAAGCCTAGCACAGGGAGAGAGAGGGAGAGATGCTAGGGAGCTCATCTCTAGATGGACAGTGGCCCGGTGCCCAGAAAGCCCAAAGGTTCTTCCCTAAGGGAGGATGTAGAACCTCCCCATAACAACTGGTCCTGGGGTATTCAACACTGAAGAAAAGAGATACACACACCAGGTTTATTTTATCAAGGCAAAGGAATATGATATTTCTTGCACTCTGAATACCAGAGAAGTTCATATTATGTTGATTCTGTCTCCTTTCCAATCCTCATTGTTTTTCATTTGAACTCTGAGGTCCCTTACTGAGCATGACAGACTGGTCAAGAGTATACAGAACGGGGTGCAGAACTTACTCAAACCAGCCCAACTGATTTCAGGTCCCATCACATGACCTACTTTAGATACTAATACTTTATATGCTTTTTGCTACCTTCTCTGTGTGTGGTCCATTTTTCCAAACCACGAATAGAGCTCCTCCTACATAGGGGTCAGACCTTCTTTATTTTTCAACCCATGTCTTATAATGGTCAACACAGAGCTTAGCACCTAGAGGGTGCACACAGTATGAAGAAAAATCTGCTTTATTTTGAATGATCTTTGTGCATAGAACTATTTGGGTGGGGTTGGGGGGAAGCCCCACAATGACAAGTCTGTGCTCTTCCACCTCTCCTGCACTCACAAATACACACACACACACACACACACACACACACACACACACACTGTAACGTTCACTGCTTCCTCTCACTGCAGTGCCCCAGCTCTGTCGGGCTCTCTATTACCAATCATAAAGCCAGACCAGTGGCAAGTCAAAAGCTCCAGAATGCTGCAAAACTCAAACTAAATAGCTGGAGGCCTGTGGCCATCGAGAGGGGGGAAGGTCGGAGCCAAGGTTAGCCGAGCGATTATGTTGAGAGAGGCCCTGAGCTGAGGTGGCATGTGTGCCCACAGTCAAAGAGACACTTGTAGTTTTCCTGCATTGTAGTTGGGTACACGTTCTGTATAACTTAACTCCCCTACAGCCTGTTGGTTGATAGTGTTGTTATGATCCATTCTTTCTAAATTCATCTGCAGTGTTCCTTCTGCCAGTCTTTTTTCTTAAGGGTCCGAGGCTATTTAATCTTTGCAACTGAGAAGCTAAGGTATTTTGCTTGTTTTGTTTTGCTTTTCTGGTGATGTGTCTATCTATATCTATCTATATCTATATATCCATATCTATATCATCTATCGATTGATACTTTTTTCATATAATATTCTGATCATGGTTTCCTCTCCCTTATCTCATCCCTATCTCCTGACTTGTAAAACTCAACCTGTCCCCATTCCTCCCCTCCCTCATCTTTGAAACAAGGTGTCTCTATTATGTAGCCCTGGCTGTCCTGGAACTCCCTTTGTAGACCAGACTGGCTTCAGATCCACCTGCCTCTACCTCCTAAGTGATAGGGTTAAAGGCATGCATCACCATGCCCATCCTTTCTCTCACTATGTGGAAAATAAGCAGATAAACCAAGCAATGGTGATGCACGCCTCTAATCCCAGCACTTGGGAGGCAGAGGCAGGCAGATTTCTGTGAGTTCGAGGCCAGCCTAATCTTAAAGTAAGTTCTAGAACAGTCTGAGCTGCTGCAACAGAGAAACCCTGTCTCCAAAAATAAAAAATTAAAACAAAAGTAAAAACAGAAAGAAAAAGGAAACAGGCAAACAAACAACAGCAGCAATAACAACAAAAAACCCCATATAAACCAGAACAAAATAAAAAACAAACAGAAAAATAACAAAGAGAAATAGGAGAACCACACACACACACACACGAAACCCATAAAAACACAAAATTGGAAACCATAATATATAAACAATCACTAGTAAGGTTTAAAAAAAATGCCCAAACAACACGTTGCAAGACAAAAATTTCTCCAAAAGTAACATTGAATTTGTTTTGTGACCATCTACTGCTGGGCATGGGGCCTGCCCTTAAGTGTGGTTTGTATACCCAGTGAGTCTTCTCCTTTTTCCCTTGCAAGCAGTTGACAGGGATGTAGATATTTCCAACTCCGATATAGATTTACAGTTTCTTTCAGCACTGTCTGTTCTTGAGTCCCATCATCTACGGTTCTGTTGGTTGTTCCATATATTTCCAGGTTGTTTTCTTCCTGGATTGACACTTGTGTTGTCTGCAGTATCGCTCTTTGCTCAACAGTCTACTTTATTTAAAATTAACACAGATACTCCTATTTTCATTTGATTGATGTTTGCATAAATGTCTTGTCCATTTTCAGACTTCCCCTATAATTACATTTTAAAATAAATACTTTAATTTTCCGTTGCCATTTTATGTGTATGGGCGCTTTGCTCGTATGTATGGCTGTGTACCATGTTATAAATGCAGTGTTGTCAAAGGCCTGAAGAAGATATCGATCCCCTGAGACTGGAGTTACAGATGTTTTTTTTCCCTGTTATTGAAAATAGCTTCTTTTCTCATACAATACTTCCTGATTACAGTGTCCTCTCCTCCTACTCCCAGGCTCTTCCCACTCCCATATATCCCTTTATGTTCCTCATTTATGGTGTAAGTAACTCAAATGTTTCCTCTATATAATTTAAAAACGTATCAGACAACGTTAATTTTCTCAACTGTTGTTGATAATAATAAAAATAAGCATAATCCAAAAATCCGAACTATGGAAAGTGCATCATCTTGTTCGCCCATGTGTTTGTTTGGTGTGTGCTCTTCCACCCTGGTACGCCGCCATTCCCTCATTTATTTCCTTCTGTCTAGGTAATTCTTTATAGTCGCCTTCTACAGCCATGTGGCAGTGACAGACCTCTCGACTTCCCTTCAGCCCGGAATGCCTCTCTTTCCTTTGTTTTGGGAGGTCATTTTTCCCTAGGCGGTAGATCTGGGTAGGCAGTTCCTTCTTCAGGAAGCCATTTTGCTCACATCCCATTGGCTACCCCTGGCCTTCCATCTTCCCTCTGAAAGCAAGCTGTCTTTTTCCCACTCGGCTGCTTTCAAGATTTTTGTCTTTAGTTCTTGGGGAGTCAGAGTCTGAAGAAGCTATTCATGTACTCCTGTTTCAGTTCTGTGTGGACTGGTTTTCTGACTCTGCAGATGGGAGGACATTTCAGCTGTTACTTCTCCAGCTCCTTTTCACTCTTGCTTTCCTCTGCTAATGACTTGAAAGTTAGGCCTCTTCTTCCCACAGGCCATGAGGCTGATTTTTGGTTGTTTATTTGTATTTGTTTTTCCCTGCTTTTCAGAACGGACAGCATCTCCCATTCCATTTTCCAGTCCACTAGTGAGGTTCACTGTCCTCACTCTGTTGGTGGCCATGAAGCCTTTTGTTTAGATCATTGCATCTTTCAGTTCTGAAATTAACACTTGTTTTTCTTTTCCATTTTCTGCTTCTTCGCTAAGGCTTTCTATTTCTTTACTAGGTCCTTTTATTCCTCCCTTTCGAACACTGTATTTTAAATGTGTTCATCACTGCTCACTGAGGCTTTTTAAAAACTCATATCTGCTTTCAATTACCATCTCAGTGTCAGCATCCACGGCTGTTTCCCTGTGGATTGCGTGTCTTCATATAATCTGAGATTCGGAAGGTTCATTTCGCCTTCTTTTTTGCTAGTTTAAAACCCTGCAGTAACTAAGAAGTGGTGCATCAGCTTGAAACTAACAAGAGGAGGCAGGAACCCAGTGCCTTGCTTGGCTCCCATTGATATCTACAGCGGAGTGGTCCTCATTACTTCTGAGTGGAAGCAAGAGTTCTGGGTCTCCATATGATGTTGCTGAGATTGAATTGTAGCTTTGTTATCATTGGGCAGTCGCCGAAGACCTGATTTCCACTCAGGCTCTTTTGACACCCTGAGTGGGGAAGAAAGCAATGCCTTGTGCTGGTGAGGGTGAAAGTTCCGTTCTTCACGTTGTCCTCACGACATCAGGTGGAGAGACGGGATTGTTTATAAACAGAAGGGATGAAATTCCTGCCTTCATATGTAACCTCTGGCTCCATTATGGTGAGGGCTGGGTACTTACTTCACTAGAGTCCTTAGTAGTTGGGAGTCCAGGCCTTTGTTGCTACCATGGAGTAAAGCTCAAGTTTCTTCTACAGTGTTTGGTTGAAAAACAGTATTGTCTTTTCTTCTGTTTTCCCCCAAGTTGCAGTTTGACTAGTCCATTGGCTTGAGAAAGAAGGCTTTTGTTGGGACATTTCCTCACTACACCCATGGACAATTTTAACCTACTGACTTTTTCAGTTCTAAGACTAGTGTGTGTGGAACCACACAACATCCAGAGTAAGCCCTCACGTTCTGAGCTGGCTAGCCTTCTTCTCCATCTTCTGGAGTCTGTTTTTGACCAGTTTTATGTACAACATCCAAAACCACTTGTTGTGAACTTCTTTTAAGAACTAACATAACCAAAAAGTCATTGTGAGGTTTGGAAATCCAATTGCAAAGAATGGCGGAGTTGTGGTTTGCATGAGAGTGGCCCCATGGGCTCAACTACTTGAGTCTTTTTGGTCTCCAGCTGGTGGAGCTGTTTGGGAAAGATTAGGAGGTGTGGCCTTGTTGGAGGAGGTGTGCCTGTGGGGATGGACTTTGACATTTCAAGACTTGTGTCATTCCAGGTGTGCTCTCTGCCTTCTGCTTGCTGTCTGAGATGTGAACTCCTAGATTTTCCTGTCACCTTTGCTCCACAGTCATGGACTCTGACTCTCCGGAACTGCAAGCCTAAGGAAATGCTTTCTTTGATACGTTGCCTCGGTCATGGCATTTTATCACAGTAATACAAAAGCAGCTAGTATATATGGTTCTATAGGAATCCAGAAAAGATGTTTGGAGGGCCAAAAGGAATTCTTCTAATAGAGAAAGACTCAATGCCACTTTCACTCAGTGCTATTGTTTCTCTGAGGATCCTCTTTTGGCCTGTGATAGAAATGGCAGGTGTTAAAAAGTTGTCACCTAGCTTAAAATGATCTGATGGTGATAAATGGAGATTTTGTTACATTTAAGCAACAGTCTGAGGTCTTAGATAACTCTGTTGTTATATTTAGCAACAGTCTGAGGTTTTAAATAACTCTGTTGCTCTGAGAGAAAATGTGAATTATTTTAGGCCAGGTGTTAAACCAGAGCGCTCTGCTTAGTATCCTAACCAATGACACCACTTACCTTTACATGTATGTTAGGGATACACATTGAAAGTCAACCAAGGTGGGCTGCAATATGAACCCCGTGGGTAAGCTCACATGGGACTTTGTTACATTTGATTCAAACTGGAAACAGACAGGCTGACGAGATAGCTTAGTGAGGCTCCTTGACATAGCCTGAGTTCCAGGAAGAGAAAGTGTTGATCGGGAGCATCAGCTTACGTTTTGAGATCCAAAACAAGTATTTCAGGAAGGATCATATTACATTCTGCAAGTTTCGAAATAAAATCACTGTTTGGAAAACCTCTGTCCTCTAAAAAAGAAAAAGAAAGGAAAGAGGGAGAGAGGGGGAAATAGGGAATGAAGAATTAATTTTCTTGCCCAAACAGAACTGTTGTGGTTTTGGGGCATCAACTAGATATTCCCAGAGACTGTAAACCTTTGGTGAACAATATGTTCTTATGTCAATACATGAGTTATCAGCAAAAGTTATCACTATTTGGGAAGAGCAAAACCAAATGCTGTTCAGCTTCAGGCTAATCAACTCTGATTTTGTTTCATCTGCTTCTGTTTTAAGATCTTACAAAATCTTACATCTTGGAAATGCATGACACACAAGGTCCCAGGGTCTAGATTCCCACATAGGCACCTATATGATGAACTATGCAATCAGTTCAAAAACACGTGTGCTAATCAGGTAGTTTTACTAGAAAGAATTTTTCCTTCTGGTTCTAACAAGTAGTTCCTGCAAGACTGAAGCATCAAGTGAGATCCTGGGTATTCCAAGGCTTCAGGAGGCAGCTCCTTTAACAGTTGTCAACTCCTGCTGCTGGTCTGGTTACGGGACCCTAACATGTTCACAAAGGGCAGTGACAAAATTTGACCTTAGTTTTTGTATTCTGAAAATAACTGAATGAGTGAATACCCAGTTTACAGAGGAACAAATGTATATTCTGAGAGATTAGACAATAGTACTAGGTCAATAACTAGTCAGAAATGGAATTGAGATTCAAGCCCAGTCTACTTTCACTGATTATAGCCCAGCAGTTCTTAAAATAGCATACTCTGCTCTTCTTGAGAAAGAGCCCTGTTGTGGAATATCATTTTAAGGTGTGTTTCATTTGTTTACACTGTGAAACAATTGTTTCAATGATGCAAAGATGTGTTGCATTCTTTTATATTGTATTTGTTTAACTCTGTGAAGCTGTAATACTTTGCCTATCTAAAACACCTGATGGTTTAATAAGGAGCTGACAGTCTATAGCAGGCAGGAGAAAGGATAGGTGGGGCCAGCAGGCAGAGAGAATAAAGAAAAGGAAAAACACAAAAGATGAAGGAGTGAGAAAAGAAGAAGGGGCCAGTGATGGAGGAAGGTCATTGGCTAATAAAGGAACTGCCTTGGCCCATTTCATTGGTTAGGACATAGGTAGGTGGAGTAAACAGAACAGAATGCCGGGAGGAAGAGGAAGTGAGCTCAGACTCCACAGCTCTCATCTCCGGAGCAGACGCCTCAGAGAGAGACGCCATGCCCCGCTCCCGGGCAGACACACGCGATGAAGCTCCGACCTAGAATCTTCCCGGTAAGACCGGCGCTCACAGATTATTAGAGATGGGTTGATCGGTATATCAGAATTAGCAGTAAGGGCTAGAGCAGAATGGCCAAGCAGTGATTAAATGAATACAGTTTGTGTGTTGTTATTTCGGGGCAAAAGCTAGCCGAGCAGGCGGCTGGGGTGCTGGGGACGCAGCCCCGCCGCCCTTATTACTACAGGCCAGCCACCCAGCCATACAGCCACACATAGAACAAAAGGAAAGAAAAGACATGCAGAAATAGAGAAAGGTAAAAGCCCAGAGGCAAAAGGTAGATGGGATTTAAGTTAATAAAAGCTGGCAAGAAACAAGCCAAGCTATGGCCAGCCATTTATAAGTAATAATAAGACCCTGTGTGTTTTATTTGGGAGCTGGGTGGCAGACCCCTGAAAAGGGCACAGAGTAAAGAATAAACACAACCAACAACATTTTTACACGCAATGTGGGGCTTGAACCCGTAAACCTGAGATTAAGAGTCTCAGGCTCTAGAGCCCCATGCACATGGTGAGGTAAGGTAGGAGTCACCAGTGCTAGAGGAAGCCCAGTCAATCAGGAAGCACCAGCAAGGGCTGTTTTCAGGGCAAAGTGCTAGGAGTTGGACAGAGACAAAAATGAATGGAAGGCTAGTCAGTGAACTAGGAAGTGGAACTTCTAACCTACCACCCTCATGGAGGCTGAATAGTTCCCCACGGCCTGGATGATGTACACAGTTTACCAAGGGTAGAGTGGTGGGAAATGGCTGGTGCTAGAGCCAGTATACTGGGTTTCTACTTCTTACTATATTACAGAGCACTGGCTGCCTCATCCCTCAGAGCATTGCTCATCTACAAAGGGGGCATCCATCCACTGAGCAAACAGTTTATAGGCTCAAAGTGAAGACCAGATCCTAAGTCAGTGGTTCTCAACCTTCCTGCTGGTTTGATCCTTTCACATAGTTCTGTATGTTGTAGTAATCCCTAGCCATAAAATTATTTTTGTTGCTACTTCATAACTGTAATATTGCTACTGTTCAGAACTGTAATGTAAGTATATGTGTTTTCTGATTGTCTTGGGTGACCCCAATGAAAGGATTGTTTGATGCCCTCCCAAAGGTCATGGCCCACAGGTTGAGAACCACTTAGGACCTACATGATGAACAGAGCAGGAGGCTCTGTTGGTGTAGCTGATTGACAGAATGCTTTCCTAGCATACACAAGGACCTCATGGTTGTGTCTTAAACAAAGGAATGTTTGCAAAGCATCCAAGTTAAAAAAATGGCCCATGGGAATGTTTTCTGTTATTTCCTTTATGTTTTTGAAGAACTCAGAAATTGACCTCAAACAAGTACTTGTTCATTAAAAGGCAAATGATACTTGACCTATTACTAACATTAAGAAAATTTCAATAGGTGGGCCAACTCACTCCCTTTAGGAGCTGATTCAAGAGTTAGGAACTTCACTAGGGCGTGAGATAGAGGGTAACAGATGAAATCCCCACCATCTGCCTAGCCTGACTTCTCTCACAAGGCTGGGCGAGTAGTCATCAGTCATGCTAAGTTGTGTAAAGGATAGAGTCCAGAAAGCAAGGGTGTGCAAGGTCACGTCCCTGAGCCACTGATTGCCCATATGATAGAACTGATTCACGTAAGTAAAAAATAAAACTAACCAACATTTACTGAATTCCTTAAAGGCTCCCCTAGACTAAGAACTCCTGGAGAAAAGAACCAGTTTCCTTGGGTCGCTCCTTCAAAGACTACCAAACTGCCAACACTCAAAAAGACTTCTTGCATGTGAAATGGAGGTCATTTCTCCATGCCAATCAAACAATGTCACTTCTGTGAAACGTCTTTGGGAGTGTAAAATACCAAGTAGGTCTGAAGAGTTAATATCTGCTTATTTCAGGTCTGGAAAGGAAGAAGAAAAACAAGCAGTTTCCAAGATGAAAGGGGACTGGGGACTGGCCAGGCTGTGGCTTTGGAGGCAATCTGAAGCCACTCCGAGGTGAGGGAAAGAGATTTAAATTGCTTTGGGAGTACAAGGGCTGTTCTCTGCATGCTTCCCACACAGCCTGGCAGTCCTCAAGACCTCAACTTGGATACTGCAACCAGCATGGGGTCTGGAGAATACCCTGCGCCATAAGTTACAGCATGAGACAGCATCAAACTGTCATTCAAATGCGGTTCTTGATAGCATGATATGCAAGAGGCCCAAGACCCAATCAAGCAACTTTAAAAATAAACGATTTAGGATACTTTCATTTTGTAAAATAACAAGAGCAAAAGCACGGACAAAAGGGAGACTAACAGACTAAGAGAAGATAGACCAATTAATCAACAGTTGTTCATTTTTGTGAGCCGGTCTAAATCACTGTCTTGTTTATACAACCTTCAGGGAACTAGTGTTGGTTGAATGTTAGAAGTAGCCATATATGCGAATGTAGTCTTTTCTCCCCATTGAGTCTAGCAACAAAGTCAGATCTAAATAAATTGTTTCGGGCATCAGAACTCCAGGAACCAAATCCGATTCAGTCATGAAGAAGTCGGGGAGGTGTTCCATCCAAGTCCCCGTTGCCAAAATAAGACCGGCCACATTCAGCTGCAGGCCTGGCCTGGCCTCTTTCTCCTTCTACCAGGATCGCAGATGCCTGGTTCCAGTCAGGCCCGGTCTCCTGCAGCAGTGTGTGTACAGACTCACTGCCATCCTCCTCTTCTGTGTAGCGGTGCCTAGGCTCTGGTGGCCAGGGCACCTGAAGAGTTGGCTACGATTCACCCCCTTCTGGTTCTTTTCTTGTTTTCTTTTTCTTTTCGCTCCCTTTACAGAAATGCAAACAGCCCTTTGGAGTTCTTGTTGACACTTCTGATTGCACGTTGGAAGTGTCCAGGGAGCCTTGGTTCTGGCTGGCTGAGTGAAGCGGCGGCTGATTGGACGATCCTTGGGCCTAAACTGGCTGGGTTCCCTCTCCTTCTCTCCTAATCAAGAGGCCTGGCTGCAGAAGTCCCAGCTGGCATCAGAATAGCAGCCAATTTTTGGTTGACAGAAGACATCATTTCTAATCAGGGGAGAACAGAAACGAACACAAAAGGTCTCTTTTCTCCTCACAGGGTTGAGTATCTGCCTGTGGGTTATGTCCGTCTGTATTTGGCAGGGCTGATCTTGGAGAAGGCCTGCCATTTGGGACCAAATTCTCAGTCTCCTGCCTCCTCCAAGTGCCAGCCGTGCTGGAGAAGTGTTCTGATCCAGGGGGCAGTAGCATGCCTCCCCCCAGAGCTCTGCACCAGGCTGAGGGGGAACCCAATCTCAGCAGACTGTGGCCCAGCGGGCTCCTGGGAGCCACAGGCCCCACATTTCCCCAGCCCAGCCTCCTTTCAAAGGCCCTTTATTAAGCCACCAACTATTTGCTGTCGAGACATTTAGGATGAAATCATTGTGTTAAACAAATAAACGCAGCTTCATCCAGAGTTCTGGTCTGGGAGCAGAGTAAGAAAATAATTTCTGTCTGCTTGCCACAAAAGCGGCTGGAAAGGCCCAAAGAAAAATATTATTTTTACTCCATTGTGTGAAATATTGTCCTGGAGGATCTGACGGCCTGAGCTTTTGAAGAGTTTGTGCTGGCAGGTTTCATGGGGGCCCCCCGGGTCGGCCTCCTGGGATTGTTTTCTGCATTAATAAACTTAGCATGATGTGTGTTAAAAGGAACGTTCTGTTTGCTTTGTAAATAAGGGATGTCAAACAAGAAGCAGAAGCCTTACAGACACTGGGTGATGTGTTCTCGGAAAGGGAGAGGGAGAGGCACCCTGGAAAAAAACGGGCATCTCCCCGGCTCCCTGAATGGAGCTGGGGCCTTGTTGAGAAAACAAATCAGCGTGTTTGAGTCCAAACCAGGCCGTTTCCTCCCTGATCTTGGTGGGAAACCTGCACACTTTGCCCTGAACCAGCAGGATGCAGGCTTGGGAAGGAAAGTTCTCAAGTGTCTGTCAGCTGCGTGGTGGGGAGAGCCTCCCGCCCCCCTCCCCAGTCCCCTGCTTCCCAGAGAACTTTCTGGCTCGTCAGGGTCCCCCAGCCTGGGCAAGCAGGAGGGGTGGAGGGCAAAGCTATGTCTTAGAGAACCATACTATCTCTCTCCTCCCTCCTTCTCCCCCCCCCCTCTCTCTTACCTCTTCCTTTCTCCCTTTCTCCCCTTCCCCTCATCCCCTTCCTCCCCCCACCTTTTTTTTCTCTCCAGCATCTTTACTGCAGCCTGGAGCTGGTTGCCCATGTCAAATTCCTGCAGAGCCCAGAGGATGCTGACACCGTGGGAGACACATCACCCTGGCCTGGTGATCCTTGCCTCCATGGGGGAGCCTCTGGGAGCAGGGCAGGATGTGTGGAGTCTCTGGCTAAGTATTCGCTATTTTCACAGGTGCCTGGCGTTGGCCCCGAGGCCCCTCCTCCGTGCTGTGGCTATCCTGTTTGGGGCCAATGCTTTTGAAGGCTCCCAGACCTCCCAGGTGGCTCGCCTCCACCACTGCCTGTGCTCCTCGCCCTGGTCCCCACCTGTCTTGGGTGGCCTCCACAAGCCTCCACTTCTGCTCTGAAAATTCCTGGGGTTCTCACTACTCAGAGCTTCACGTGGTTCTTTGAGGCTTGAGGTGGAGGGTGGAGGGTAATGGGTGTCACAGACCCTGGAAACGGTCAGATCTGGACCCAGAACGCGGGGCTGGTACCAACAGACTCACCTGGATGGCCCCTTCACTCACCCTCCAGGTAGTTTCTGCCAGTTGCTCTGGGGAACTGTCCACAGGTCAAAACTTCCGGCCCCAAGTGTCATCCACCTTGTTGTTAAGACAGGATTTTCCACTGAACATGTAGTCCTTGGATTGGCTAGACTGTCTGGCCAATGAACTTCAAGGATCTCCCTACCTCTGCCCCCTTCCCCCAGGTGTGGGGTTATGGACCCCTTTACCCTATAGTACTTTTAGGTGGTTGCCAAGTATCCAAACCCTATTCCTCATGCCTGCCTAGCGGATACTCCCCTGCAGCCTAAATCATCTCAACACGTTCACACATGTTGTTTTCTACAGAGGAGGATGAGGGAAGGGTAGCGTCCTCACCAGTGGGATCCAGCCACCGCCTTGATTTCACACACTCATTTCAGAGGCGTTAGGGAGGTGTCTAAGGCCCCTGTCTGAGTCTCTGAAGGCTGTCATCACAAACCGGGTGACTTCAACAACTGACTTCCTCAGAGGTCCAGGATCCAATGTCCGAACCCAAGTCGTTGGCATTATTTGACTTGTAGCTGCTTCTCTCTGTGTTCGGTCTTCACATTGCTGTCTCCTCTGTGTCCGCCTCCTCCACCATCTGTGCTATCAATCTCTGTCTTTTGGCACCTGTGAAAGTATTTAGTTTTCCCCGTGTATAAACCATGACAAGCCCCTCTTCCTTAAATCATCATGCCATTTGCCATGTGAATGTGACATTCACTGTTGCACCATACACAGACTAGTCATAGATTCCTTCAGTTAAGACTTGGACTCGGCTTCATGGGAGGCTATGACAGGCCCTCTCACTGTCAGAGCCAGGGCTGAGCCTTGGGTTGCTTGACTTCCCACGGGCAGGCCGTTGATTTCTGGCCTCCACACACCTGCACACAGATGTGCCTGTTCATACACACACACACATACCTGTGCATCAACATACATACATACACACACACACACACACACACACACACACACACTACTATAAAGCTCCACACACCCATGCTCCTTATTAGTTAGGATGAGTGCACTCATTCTTGCTGAGGGGATGAGAACAAACATCATTTATCCCAGACAAAGCTCCATCAGCAGACCAAAGAAGGGATTGCACACAGATCTTTAGTCAGCCGAAGCTGCAGGGATTACTTACAGAAGCATGGGCAAGAACTACTTCCTAGATGCAAAATTCAAGATGTCATTGTTTTTTCCGCTGAGTAGTACTCTAATGCATATATATTCCATACTTTCTTCATCCATTCTTCCGCTGAGGAGCATCTAGGTTGTTTCCAGGATCTGGCTATTACAAATAATGCTGCTGTGAACATAGTTGAACAAATGCTTTTGTAGTGTGATAGGGCATCTCTTGGGTATATTTCCAAGAGTGGTATTGCTGGATCTTGAGGTAGGTTGATCCCGAATTTCCTGAGAAACTGCCAAAATGGTTGCACAAGTTTGCATTCCCACCAGCAATGAATGAGTGTACCCCTTACTCCACATCCTCTCCAGCAAAGGCTATGCAAACGGATGGAAATAGAAAGCACTATCCTGAGTGAGGTAACCCAGACCCAAAAAGATGAATATGGTATGTACTCACTCATAAGTGGATTCTATCCATAAATAAAGGAAATTGAGCCTATAATTCGTGATCCTAGAGAAGCTAAATAAGAAGGTGAACCCAAAGAAAAACATATAGTTATCCTCTTGGATATTGGAAGTAGACAAGATTTCCAGGCAAAAATTGGGAGCTTGGGGGTGGGTGTGGGGTGGGAGTAAGGGAAGATGGGGAGAGAGAAGTGAGAAGGGGAGGATGGGGAGAGCTTGGAGGAATGGGACAGTTGGGATGGAGGAAGGGTGGGAGCAGGGAAGTAGATATCTTAATTAAGGGAGCCATTTTAGGGTTGGCAAGAGACTTGACTCTAGAGGGGTTCCCAGGTGTCCAAGGAGATGTCCCCACCTTGTTCCTTGGGCAGCAGAGGAGAGGGTTCCTGAACTGGCCCTATCCTATAGCCATACTGATAAATATCTTGCATATCACCATAGAACCTTCATCTGGTGATGGATGGAGATAGAGACAGAGACCCACACTGGAGCACTGGACTGAGTTCCCAAGGTCCAAATGAGAAGCAGAAGGAAAGAGAACATGAGCAAGGAAGTCAGGACCGCGAGGGGTGCACCCACCCACTGAAACGGTGGGGCTGATCTAATGGGAGCTCACCAAGGCCAGCTGGACTGGGACTGATGGAACATGTGATCAAACCGGACTCTCTGAACATGGCTGACAATGAGGGCTGACTGAGAAGCCAAGGACAATGGCACTGGGTTTTGATCCTACTGCATGTACTGGCTTTGTGGGAGCCTAGTCTGTCTGGATGCTCACCTTCCTAGACCTGGATGGAGGCGGGAGGATCTTGGACTTTCCACAGGGCATGGAACCCTGACTGCTCTTTGGACTGGAGAGGAAGGGGGAAAAGGAGTGGGGGGAGGAGGAGTGGGGGAAGGGGAGGAGGTGGAAATTTTTAATAAAAATAAAAAAATAAACTACTTCCTGGAGCATGGCTGACTCAAAGGCAGCGGCATCACCAGAAGGCCCATCCCAACACTGGCAATAACTAATGAGAGCTTCATGCCTTGAGTTCCCTGCTCAACCTGCAGGCAACTCCACCAGAGAGAGTGTCTTCTGTTCCAGTGACTACTTATAGCTTACACAGTTTGGAAAGGATTTTATAAACTTAGCTAGCTCCCCAAGTCTTAGAAACCTTCCTTCTCCCTCCAAGGAAACCGTTTCAGTTAAGAGGAAATAGCTGCAGGACAATAAAGGTAAAAATATACAGCAGATTCATCATTAATACAACCCTTCCGGATTAAAGGCTAAGACTGCAAGCCAACAGCAGGATAAAGGGACCGGACGCTCCCTCATGGGCCACAGGGAACAAGTGGGTCACACTGGGAAATGTACCAAGACTGGAGAGGGTGACAGAGTAAGTTCAGAGAGATACATGAGCTTTGGAGTCACAGCCAAGAGGCTTCCTAGGAGCTCATGATGCCACCTCACCCTCAGCAGTTCCAACTTGCTGCTTGCTGTTGCTCAGTGCTGGGCTGTTTAATATAACTTACCTGGTTGAGGGGATAAGTCAAGGAAAACCAGCAAACGTTATAAGGATCCTGAGAACTGCCAGAAATGAGAGTCTGTGTCATCTGAGGGTATTTAAAGAGTTCATGTTGTTTTTGTAAATACTCTGATCCACTCTATCCAGTATCAAGAGGAAACGTCTCCATTCCTGAGCATATTCCCCAGCACGCTGGATTGCTGACCTTTCCCCCCCCCCGATTGCCGTTTTTGGCAAGCAACAACCATCTCAGATCTATCTTTTATTATTTTTAATTTTGTATGTGTGTGAGATGTGGGGGGGGGGGCTAGAGAGATGGCTCAGAGGTTAAGAGCACTGACTGCTCTTCCAGAGGTCCTGAGTTCAATACCCAGCACCCACATGGTGGCTCACAGCCATCTGTAATGAGATCTAGTGTCCTCTTCTGGCCAGCAAGCATGCAGACAGACAGAACACTGTATACATAATAATTAAATTTAAGAGAGAGAGAGAGAGAGAGAGAGAGAGAGAGAGAGAGAGAGAGAGAGAGAGAACATATATACACATGCTCATGGAGTGGCGGCTGGGGCATCACGCTTGTTCCTGAACTGGATTTAGAGGTGGGGTGAGACTCCTGACATGGATTTTGGGAATCAAATTTGGGTCCCCTGGAAGAACAGTACATGCTCTTAACAACTGAGCCGTCTACACAGCCCTGAAACATCTACTTTAAGCAGTGACTTTAATATCCCCTTGGAGGCTTCAACAGTGTGGACCCAGCTCCCAAATGCACACACGCTGTCTATGAGTCTCCCACCAATCCCCACGTGTGCCACCTACAAACACCTGTAGCTGTCACTCCTGGGGACACTCTCATTACAAGCTGCAGCCTCTCACCCACCCAGAGGGAGCTTCAGGGCTCTGGTGTGCTCTCTAGTTCCAAAATGCAGCTCCTTTGAGCCAAAGGGACCCCTCACACCTTCCTTTCTGACAGAACAAGCCAAGAAAGGAGGGGAAGGAAACAGCCTTAGACAACTCAAGGATGGATCCACAACTTCCCTACCTCATCAGCTTCTCTCAGGGATGGCTTTGCATCATCTTGGTCCACTAACATGGAATGAGAAAGCCTCATTCTACCTGAGAAGAAAGTTCAAGACTGCAAGTCGATGAAGCTTGCCCGTTAAGGTCACTGTGCCCTCCACAGGGATGGCAGTCACCCTGGCCCCAGCACCTTTCCAGAGCTTCACGCTAGACAGCAGTGCAAATCCAAACCCACACCCAATCCAGCGTGCCCTCTGTAGACAGTGCGTGGCCAGAGCAGGATCTACTCAAATCCCGAATGTTTAATTTCTGAACGTCTTTCCTTTGCTGGTTAGTGTTACTTACTTTCTTTCCCTCTTGGACGTGACCTCTATTTAGTTAATTGTCTTTTTACATCAATTTCAAAAGTGTAACCAAACAAGCATTCAC
The DNA here is from genome assembly GCF_037038515.1 of Microtus pennsylvanicus. Classification (NCBI taxonomy): domain Eukaryota; kingdom Metazoa; phylum Chordata; class Mammalia; order Rodentia; family Cricetidae; genus Microtus; species Microtus pennsylvanicus. Next base: position 51,948,681 of record NC_134584.1, read on the forward strand.
ACTGCACCAGAAAGGAACTCGGTGGTTTCTATGCTACGTATCACGTGTTCCTCTTATGGTGCTGGTACCTGGTTTTCTTTACATCATGGTCTCTACCTGTAGGTAACCAAAGCTCAGCCTTGTAAGGGAGTGGTCAGCTACAGACAGCATCTTCAGCTGTAGCTCCAGCAATGAATAGAATCTGGTCATCTCAGAACCAGGGTTCCTGTGGGGATTTAAAAGCACGATAGAATGTAATACAACATCTTTCAACAGCTGTAGGACCCCCAACATCCACCACAGGTTGGTGGTGGTCAGAAAATGCCCTTGGGAGAGAGTGGTCCCAGTACAAAGCCATCAGTTAAACTGTTATACTGCTAATATTCCTCTCTCAATTGAGCTATCTGGGTATCTGTAGGTTTTTAATTAAATGGAGGGAACTTCAGACCCAAGCAGCTTCCTACAGGAAGCTGCCCAAGATATGACCCAGACCTCAGTGTTCAAAAGGTGTTATTCAAATAGCCAGAACCTAAAAATAACTTAGATGCCCCTCAAAAATGCGGTATATTTACACAACGGAGTATTACTCAGCTGTTAAAACCAATGCCATCAGGAAATTTGAAGGCCAATGGATGGAACTAGATAGAAAAAAGTCATCCTGAGTGAGGTAACCCAGTCCCAGAAAGACAACAGTGGGATGTACTCACTCGTAAGTGAATATTGCCTATAAAGTAAAGGAAAACCAGGCTACAATCCACACCCTAGAGAGGCTAGGTAACAAGGAGAACCCAAGGGAGGAAGCAGACACATGGATTTCCCTGGGAAAGGGAAATAGAAGAGATCTCTTCGGCAGACTCAGGACCGGGGGAACGTGAGGGTTTGGGTTGGGAGGGTAGATGGAGAAGGAGAGTATTGAAAGAGACGTCTGGGTGAGTAGGTGCTTTGGGGTCAGTTAGAAACCTGGTACCAAGGAATCTCCCACGAATCCACAAGGATGACCCCAGCTAAGACTCCTAGCCATAGAGCAGAGGGTGCCTGAACTGGCCATCCCTTGTAATCAGATTGATAACACCCCAATAGTCATCAGAGAGCATTCATCCGGTAACTGATAAAAACAGATGCAGAGACCCACAGCCAAGCACTGGGCTGAGCTCAGGGAATCCTGTTGAAGAGAGAGAGAAGGATTGTATGAAGATGTGTGTGCGTGTGTGTGTGTGTGTGTGTGTGCGCGTGCGCGCGCGCGTGTGTGTGTGTGTGTGTGTGAAGTTCATCACAAAGGAACCCACAGAAACAACTTACCTGGGCTCCTAGGGACTCACAGATTCTGGACTGGCAGCTAGGGAGCCTGCATGGGACTGACCTAGGCCCTCTATATATGTGTGACAGTTGTATAGCTTGATCTTCTTGTGGGCCTCGTAGTGGTGGAAACAAGGCCTGTCCCTGATGCTTTGGCTGACTTCCAGGAACCTATTCCTCATATTGGTTGCCTTAATACAAGGGGAGGCGCTTATCCCTACTTCAACTTGGTATGCCATGCTTTGTTGACCCCATAAGAGGCCTGCACCTTTCTGAACAGAAACAGAGGAGTAGTGGATGGGGGGGGGGGGGCAGTAAGGAATGGAAGGAATGAAGGGAGGGGAAACTATGATCAGGATGTAAAATAAATTAATTTAATTAATTAATTTAATAATATAACAATAATAAAAGGTTTTCTTTACTGAGAGCAATAGAACAAAAGCAAACTCTCTTCCTCCCCCTGCCTCCTTCTTCTCTTATTTCTAACTTATTTTTAAATTAATGTATAACATATATAATAAGTTCACTCTTTATTATATACATTTATACATATTTTCAACATAGAAAATGCACAGTCATCAAACCATCCCTACGATCAAAACATTCAATAGCTACCTAATCCCCTCTATCAAAATATTTCGTACCTTTTCACAGTCAACACCTTTTCTCACTTCCAGGCTCTGACAACCTCTGCATTTTGTAGACAATCCTTTAAATAAATCCATTCCATCTGTAGTTGCTTGAGTCTAGTTTTTTTGGCGTAAACCACTGAAGTTCATCCACTTTGTTGGAATATGGGAAATTTGTTCTTTTTTTATTTCTGAATGTGATTCCACTGTGGGGTTATCCCCAGCTTGCTTACTTTTTTGCCAGTTGAAGAACATTTTCTCCCTTGGTTTTGTGATAAGCATGAAGCGGCTATGAACATTCACATGTAACTGTTAGCACAGACATGCTTTCTTTTCCCTTGGGTAAATACCATACAGGAAGACCGTGGCATCCAACAATAAGTGCATGTTTGACTTTGTCCAGAGTGGGTGAGCTATTTTCTGGAGTGGCCGTGCCATTTTGCTTTCCCACCAGCAGCGGATGAGAGCTTGAATTACTCTCTGACCTTGCCAGCACTTGGCGTTGTCAGTAACAGTCTCGTTTGAAATACTGACAGCCTTGTTATTTAGAAAGGAAGCCACGCCAGTAAGATGTGCAACTTATTTACTTTGTCTTTTGACTAAATACTTGGATCAGAACTTGACCTCAGAACCCTGGACAGTCCAGATCAGGTTTAGCCTCGTGTATTCACTGAACCCGATTCCACTCCGTCCACCCATGTCCATGGCTGTCGGGAGGTCCAACAGTCTAGGAAATATAGAAACTGAAACAAAAAACCCAGCAGTCACTGGAGAAAGCAGACAGACTTGGAGCTCCCTTAAAAAATGTATCCCCAAAAGATTGTCACTAGTCAGTGATTTGGCAGCTTGCTGCTAAGCTCCATTCTAAGATCTGTCTTTATTTGGTCCAAATCAGAGCTGTGTGCAAACATCTTCCCCCAAGGCATCCACAGAAAACAATCTAATGTCACAGATGCTGAAGGCGGCACTTCCAGTCTCAGCTAAGAGGTATACCAAGAATCTTCAAAAGCCATGTAGGAGATAGAGAAGATAACCAGGAATTTAGCATCAGCTTGGGCTACATGAGACCTCATCTCTTCCCACCAAACGAAACAGCAAACAAGCAAACTTAAAAAGAGAAATGCCAAGAGAGCCATTTATATTTTCATATATATACATGAAATTTATATATTCAATATATATATTTTTTCAAAAATATCCATGTCTCTGAGAATCTAGTGGGTCACATGCAAGCAAGGGATCTTTATAAATATCTAAAGTTTTGTTCATGCCAAAAAAAAAGAGAGGAAGGAAGGGAGGGAGAGAGGGAGGGAGAAAAGGAGGGAGAGAGGGAGGGAGGGAGGGAGGGAGGGAGGGAGGGAGGGAGGGAGGAAGGAAGGAAGGAAGGAAGGAAGGAAGAAAGAAAGAAAGAAAGAAAGAAAGAAAGAAAGAAAGAAAGAAAGAAAGAAAGAAAGAGGAGCTGTGGGACAATGTTGCAAGGAGCCACTTGTTCATCCCGGCCACCCAGAACTGAAATAATCACACAGAAACTGTATTAATTAAAACACTGCTTGGCCCATTAGCTCTAGCTTCTTATTGGCGAACTCTTACATCTTAATTTAACCCATTTCTATTAATCTGTATATGGCCACATAGCAGTGGCTTACCGGCAAAGATTCTAGCTGGCATCTGTCTCAGGCAGAGGATCCATGGCTTCTCTCTGACTCTGCCTTCCTCCTCCCAGCATTCCATTTAGTTTTCTTCACCTACCTAAGTTCTGCCCTATCAACAGGCCATGAAGGTTTTTTTTATTCATTAATGGGAATCACAGCACAAAGAGGGGACTCCCACATCAGGACAATGATCTTTTATCCTGTCACTTGTATTATTTTTAATAAAATACTGATTGGCCAGTAGCCAGGCAGGAGGTAGAGGCGTGGCAACAAAAATTCTGGAAAGAGGAAAGTTTCAGTCTGCTGTCATCACCCAGACGCAGAGGAAGCAGGATGTGACTGCCTCACTAAAAAAGGTGCAAAGCCATGTGGCTAACACAGATAAGAATTATGGGCTAAAATAAGTTATAAGAGTTAATAAGAAGCCTGAGCTAATGGGCCAATCAGTTTATAATTAATGTAGACCTCTGTGTGATTTCTTTGGGACTTAACAACTGCAGGAACCAAGCAGGACAGAAACCTCAGTCAACAGAAAAGAGTACACAAAAGCCAGAAATTCTTGCTTCTCCTTAACTTTCAGGATCTGGGATAGCAGGACATGGATGCTAAGGTAGAGCTATCATGTACATTAAAAACATGCTGCAACATGCCATGGGCCCCATTAGAAAAGATGGGAAATTTAGTTGTTGAGACATCCGATAAAGTCTCTTTACCGTCATTAAATTTCGAAACTTACAAGTGGACACTTCAATGGCCCAGATGACAAAAAAATATGTATTTTATACAAGTTAGGAAGTTACTAAATAAAGAAGTAACAGCAACAAGGATGATTACAGCATCATAGTCACTAGGAGAAGGAAGGATCTGATTCTAGGATTTGACGGTTTGTTTGTGTTCATCGTTGCCAGGAAAACTTAGGCGCCTCACAAGAGACTGAGAAACTCTGGCCTAGACATAGGTGGAGGAACAGACAGTGACAACTTGCTGTAAGGAAGCCCAGACATTGAACTTGGAAGATGGAGACACTGTCAGCTATGATATGTTCAAATATTAATAACTAAAGGAAAATATGGCTAGCGAATTAAAGTTTGAGAATGACACCTCACTAAATAGATGACATCAATAAGAAAACAGGAAATAACAACAGAGCCAAAGAGAGACTTGGGATCAGAAAAGACTGATAATTGAAACATGAAATAACGAGGGACTTATTTTAGTCAGTGTTCTCCAAACCCCAGAACCAATCAATCTGCCTGTCAATCTGTCTGTCAGTCTGCCTGGCAGTCTGTCTACTTATGTTTGCTTTCTGCTCTTGCGGAAAATGCTGTGGCCAGAACCAGCTGAGGGAAGGGCAGGGTTTCTTTCAGCTTTTTGAACCAGTCACAGCCCATCATTGAGGAAAGTCAGGACAGGAACCTAAAGTAGGAACCACAGAGGAAGGCTGTTTGCTGGCTCTCCGAGATTCCTGCTTAGCCAATGAGCTGGCTAGTTTATGACAACTTGACACCAGCTAGAGTTATTTGGAAAAAGAGAACCTCAAGTTAAAAAAAAAAAAATAATACTCCCATCAGACTGTCCAGCGGGCAAGCTTGTGGGGCACCTTTTAAGATTTATGGTTGATGTGGGAGAGCCTAGCTTACTGTGGGCAGTGCCATCTCTTGAGCTGGTGGTCCTGCGTTCTATAAGAAAGTATCTTCATGGCCTGTACATGGGTTCCTGCCTCCAGGCTCCTGTCTTGAGTTCTCCCTGATCCTTCTAGGTGATGGACTACAAGCTGTAAAATAAAATAAGCCCCTTTCTCACCAAGTTGCTTTTGGTCCTGGCGTTTTACCACAGGAATAGAAACTCTAAGATCACTTGATCTACAGCCTAGTTCTGCCTGCTTAGGATGGCACCACTCACTGTGGTCTGGCCCCACCTACATCAACTAACAATCAAGACAGTCCTCCACAAACACCAGACCAGACTGATTTAGGCAACTCCTCCACAGGCTTCCTTCTCAAATGACTCGAAGCTGTGTAATGTTGATAATGAATGCTAATTAGGACTCTGCCTGTCAACCATTTACCTCAGATCTAGATCCGCACTTTGATATAGAAATTTATGTGTGTAAATAAAAAATGTAAAAATAAGATATGCGAATTTACCTTCCTTTTACTTTCTTACTCTGTTCAGATCCTCAGCTGACTTTTCTGTGCCTCCACTCACTTTGGGTAAAGGCAGGTTCTCTTTACCCAGTCCATGGATTCAGACTCCAGTTGTTCCTAGGTGCACTCCCACGGGCATAGAAATGCTTTCTTGGCTATCTGAGGAATTCCATGACCTAGTCAAGCTGGCACTTAAAACTGACCACCACAGGACCCAACATTAAACTTCAGGTAACAGAAGAAAGGATCAGGAAATCCAAAGACTCACCAAATTAGGCCACCCAGTCCAAGGATGAATACAAACCCATAAGCATTAGAAATCTGTAGGCTACCACAACAAACCCATGCCTGCATAAGGATCTTTAGAGAAATAGGAGAGAAAGTAGAGGAAAGAATAATTGGACCAATGATGGTTGGATTGGATTAAAAAATTAACCTGCCTATCCAAGAAGTTCAACAAACTCCTAAAGGATAAACACAGAGTTCCACACCTGGAAAGGATGTTTTCAAACCACCAAAACACAAAACACAGACTCTTGAAAACCATAAAAGAAATCAGTTCATGCATACGGCAAACTCTCCTAAGAAGATGGACATTTTGATTAGTTTAGCTAGCATACAAAACGGTGGCATTCCTTGCGAAGTTTTCATAGCATACATTGTCTCTTGCTCATATTGCTCCTCCTTCCCCTCCCACCCCATCCTTCCTCCACTCTTGCTGGTCCTCTTCCTCTAAATAGTCTGCCTCCTGTTTTTCTACCGTATGTCTCTGTGTATATAGTTAATCCTGTGTTCTGCGTATATGGCAGTTTAAATGAGCCATAGGTTCAGCCATCGGCTCAGGTGTGTGAACACTTGGTCCCCTGTTGGTGGTGCCGCCGTTTAAGGGTGTTACGGGACCTGTAGCAGACACAGCCTTGCTGGAGGAAGTACGTCAAAGCAGTAAGTCTTTGAGTCCTGGCTGTGCTCCACTTCCAGCTCATACCCTCTGCTTCCTGGCTGCTGTTGAAAAATCTTCTCTGTTAACTCCTTGTCCTGCCACCTACTGCCATGCCTCCCTGCCACTATGGACTCTCTCCCTGGAAGGGTAAGCCAAATGAACTCTTCATTCCTTAAGTTACTTTTTGTTCTTGGTGCTTTATCATGGCGAAAATAAATAAATAATCCAGTCTATGTGAGAAAACGTGTGATAGTTTATGTTTTTCTTCTTATTTCCCGCTCTAATTCTCTTCTGTTCCTTCTTTAAGGCCTCTTCCTCTTCTACCCCATAGTCCTCTTTCTACTTTCAGCGCACACACATGTATGGGTATTTTGCTTGTATTTCCTGTCTGTGCACCACATTTGTGCATTGCCTGCGGAAGTCAGAAGAGGGCATTAGATCCCCTGGGACTGCAGGCCATTGGCTGTGTCATTTAGGTGCTGGGGATTATACCTGGGTCCTCAGGAAGAGCAGCCATCTCTTCAATGCCCCATTTGGGTGAGATGGAATCTGAATACATTTACAATTTTGCATTTCCCTAGTGGCTAAGGTTGTTGAACTTTTAAACAATATGGTTCATTTGTATTTCATCCTTCGAGAGCTGCCTGCCAGTCCATTGGCCCTCTTATCGATTGAATTATCTGTGGAGAGGTGCTTATTTTTTTTAGTTCTTCATATAGTCAAGGTATTAGTCCCTTATCAGATGTATGGTCGGCAAGGGTTTTCCTTCCCGTCTGCAGCTGGTTCCATCACTCCGTTGGTCACTTCCTTTGCAGTTCAGAAGACTTCCATTCTCTCGTCAATTCTTGGGGAATTTCCTAACAGCTGGTTTCTTATCAGGAGCCACACATGACAGACAGAAGCAGGACAATAGAGTCCGCGTGTTAAAAGGCTATCAGCCCAAACTATTATTTCTGAGAAAGTAACACTGAAAAACTAGAGAAATTAAGATATCCTTAAATCAACAGGAGTGAAAATAACTTACAGCCATCAAACTTGCCCTTTGGGTGGGAATTATAGACACTGGCTAATAACTCAAATCATACAAAGAAATAAAAGCCTCACAGGGCAAACGCGGGAGGCAGTGTGTAATAGTTTCACTTCTGACTTCTTCTCCCATATGATTTAAAGGGCAGTGGCCCAAAGCAACAGCTCTAAACTCATCTGTGGGCTTAGAATGTACAAAGATACAATGTGATGACAATAATAGATCAAGAGAAAAAGATGAAACATCTATACTGAAGCAAAATCATCCCGTATTGTTGCAATGAAGTTGTCATTAACTTAAACCAGGCTGTTCTAAATTAAGGTGTTATTTGTAATCCCCAGGGAAAAACTAGAAAACAAAAACAAGCAAAACTGAAAACCACAAGTCAAGGTGTTGAAGAGATAGCTCAGTTGGGAAAATGCTTGCTTACATAAGCAAGAGGCACTAACTTCTATCCCCAGCAGCCATGTCAAAAGCTGGGGATGGTGTCCTGTGTTTATGCTCCCAGCCCTGGGAAGGTGAAGACAGGACCCGTAAGACAGGAGACTCACTAGCCAGTCAGTCTAGCTTCATCCACAAGAATCAGGTCCAAGTGAGAGAATATGTCTCAAAAAACCAAAAACCAAAACCAAAACCCAAGGTGGACATCTCCTGAAGAACAACATCCAAGGTGGACCTCTGGCATCCATAAGCATCCACCACCTGCCAAAGAAACAACCAAGGAATCAAAATGGTATAATAGAAAATATCTGTCTGACACCAAAGAAGGCACTGATGAGAAATCAAGGAATAGAATAGGAATACACTCGTAGGCTAAAAGTAGCAGATGACAAGCGTAAATTCCACATTATCAACAATGACATTAGAAGCAAGATGTTAAAACTCCAATCTATAGACAGAGATTAGCACAATGAATAAACAGACAAAATCCAGAAGCCAACTCTAACCTCCCTACTATTAATTAGACTTTAAAGACAGAGTAGAAGCAAATTTGTGAGGAAAGATATCATGCAGAGATCATCAAAATATGAGTAGACTGGCTATAATAATAAGGTAAATATTATTGCTAAAAACAAAAAAGAATATTTATAAATGCTGAAGGGAAAAAGAGAACATGAAGATGGAGAGATATGGGTTGTGGGGTTCCCTAGGGAAACTGGACGGAGGTAGTGGGGATGGGATGATCAAAATACATTGTACACACATACAAATTTCCTAGAAATAAATAAAAATAATTTTAAAAATGTCTTTTACAAAATAGAAGCAGTAACTCTCAACCACTTCATATTATAGGCACGATACTATACTGACACAAAATTAAAAACAGAAGAAAATTGAAGAGTAATATACCCCTGTGCATACTGATACAAAAATGGTTTTTAAAAATGTCACTGAACTGAATCTAGCAACATAATTTTTAAGAAGGGCTATTAACATAACCAGGGCTAATACTAGAAATCCAAGGTTATGTCAACATAAAGAATAAATCAGTGTAATGTAAAAGACAATGAAAGACAAATAAATATATCACATCTACCTCAATATCTGCAGCAGTATGTAGTAAAATTCATCTCTCTTTCATGTCAAAAAAAAAAAAAAAAGAAAGCAGAAGCAAATTAGGAACAGAAAAGAACTCCTTGCACAGGATCTATGAAAGACCTACACGATGCCATCTAATGGTCAAAATGAGTGCTTCCTTAAAGATCAAGAGGAAGACAGGGTACCTGTTTCAACAGAGTACTGGAAGCGGTAGCCATGGCAATTAGGGAAGAAGGAGAAATAAACTGCACATGGGTTGGAAGCAAAAGGTAAAATATTTATAGTGACAGACAGCCTGATTTGGTAGATAGAACAGTCCTACGGTGGGGAGACGGCTCAGTCCGTAAAGTGTTGCAGAGTCTGGATCCCAAGCCCTTATGTAAAAATCGGGATGAAGCAGCAGCATGCACCTGTAATCCCAGCACTAGGGAAGTGGAGACAGGAAGAAATCCTGGGAGTTCATTGGCCAGCTAGTCTCGCTGAAATGATGAGCCCTGGGTTCAGTAAGAGACTCAGCCTCAAAGATGATAGTTGCAGAATGATAGAGGAAGATGCCTGATAGCAAACCTCTGATGTGTGTGTGTGTGTGTGTGTGTGTGTGTGTGTGTGTGTGTGTGTGTGTGTGGTGTATGTGCGTGGGGGGGGTGTATGTGCATATGTGTCTTCTGTGTGTGTTGTGCATGAGTTCAGGTACAGAAGAGGACATCAGATTCTCTGGAATTGGAGTTACCAGCAGTTATGAGCTGCACCATGTGGATGCTGTGAACCAAGCTCAGGTCTGCTGTAAGAACAGCAAGTGCTCCTAACTGCTGAGCCATCTCTCCAGCCCCTCCACAGTGTTCTTTATGAGTGTTCTAATTTACACAATAGGGCACAGAGGTATCTTTTCTCCATATCTCACTGGCACTTGTTATCTTTGGATTTCTTGTTTTGTTTTTTGTTTTGGGTTTTTTTTTTTTGGTTGGGTTGTTTTGTTTTGTTTTTGATAGGAGTCATTCTGATCAGACTGAGATTGAATCTCACTGTGGTTTTGATTTACATTTCCCTAATGATTAGTTACGTTAATTTCTTCTTTGTGGAATGTCAGTTCAGGTCTTTGGTCTGAATTAAAATTGGATTTTGTTATTATTTAATAATTGATTGCATTCCTTATATATTGGGTGTTAACTTTTTATGAGATAATAGTTTCAAATACATTCTCTCCTTCTGAAGGTGTCTCTTTTCTCCTCTACAGGACAGAAGCTTTTCAACTTGATGGAATCCCATTTGCCTAGGTTGCTTTTATTTCCCACGCTTTGGGGGCTTCTTCTTTTTCCTAAATCCATGTTTAGACCAAGGTTAATGCGATTTCCTCCCTTGGTTTTTCTTCAGCCGTCATGTGGTTTGAGATCTTATGTCTGTAATCTATATTGTATTATTTTTGGTACAATGACAGGCCAGAGTGTCAGCAAAGCTGAATATTTACATTCTTCTGCTTCATTCCATATACCAAATAACTCAAAATAGTCTTACATATAAGCCATGGTTTCTTAACTTTAAAAGGCACAAGGTATTTTTTGAGTATGTGTTGCGTATTCAAAAAGCTATTTCCAAAATAGCTTTCAAAAGCTACCACTGAGAAAAATGAAAAGAACCTAAAGGGTGGGATTGAAATATCTGGAGGTTGTTTTGTAAGGAAATGAATCTAGAACATATAGAGAAGATATAAATGAGTCAAAAAGCAAAAACCAATCTGATTAAAAACGGAGAGATGGCTCAGTGGTTAGGAGCACCTGCTGCTCTTCCAGAGGACCCAAGTTCAGTTCCAGGTGCCCACGTGGTAGTTAACAACTGCCTTTTACTCCAGTTCCAGAGCATCTGAACCCCGCTTTTGGCCTCTGAGGGAACTGCATACATGTGGTGTGTAGATATACATGCAAGCTAAACACTCATATATGGTAAGGACAGATAGTCAGTTTTCTTCGCCATAACAAAGAGCTTAAGTCATGGGTCTGGGAAAGGGACTCCTAGAGATGAGGAAGTGCTGAGATAGATAGGAAGGAGACAGGAGAGCGATCAGAATATAATGTATGTTGTGTATAATATCTACTATATCTATACAGAGTATAATGTACATGCATAAAATTGTTAAGCAGCTGAAATAATTTTTAAAAAGCCAAACATAATAGCAGAAGGGGTGAACAGAGGCAAGAGACAGAAAGGAACTAGGTTGCCTACTCTCTTCAATCGCACCCAGAATGTCTTAACCTCCCATCGGCTCCACTTCCTGCAGGTTCTGCCACCTCCCACAGCACCGATGGGCCTTTACAGCACATTCCAGAACAAACTGCTGCAGCTCTTAACACGAGATCCCGCAAGCAGAGAGCTGTAAACTTAGCCAGTCAAATGTCCCTGGTGCAGATCTGGGGCTACATCATAAATGAGATTTGATTGCACCCTCCAAGAGATCAGCTGAGGAAGGAAGGCAAACACCTAGGTTTAGAAGTAAGTTAGTGTGTACAGCTATGGCGAGACCAGCGAGTCACAAGTACCCTTCTACTCTTCCCAGCCTGTGCTCCCTGGAGGCACGAGGTGAGGGTCTGCTGGGTGAAGAAGTTGTGTCCTCCAGCACTGGCTCCTGCATGCTTCTAATCAAGAGGAGGTTAGAGAGACAACTCAGCAGTACGGTGCTTTCTTAGCATATATTAGGCCCTACGTTCAATCGCTAGTATGGACAAAGAGGTTGAACGTGGTTCAAAACTTCCTTTTAAAAGATTCATGATATTGGATGTTTTAGCAGATGACTGCTAACAGAACGGGAACTTAAAATCAACATATTTCAACAGCAAGGGGCCACTCTTAGCTCACTCCCTTTCCTGGTAACCTCTTTATTTTGTCTTAAAAACCCTAATAAAAACACCACGTAATTTGCTCCAACGCTGTGTTCAAAGCAAGGCTCGAGAGGTTTAGTTAGACCAGCTCATGTACCGCCTTCATTATTTATGGGGCTAAATGCCCCACAAGGGCAGCATTAGAGGGCCCACTTCTCTTAGGTCATGTGTTGCTCAGAATGGTTCCTGGAAACTCAGTTGTCTTTTCCTAAGACCCCAGGATGTCATGAACAAAAATATACATTGTGAAAGGCCTCCACCTCCCCAGCCCCATTCAAAGGGCGTTTTCATGTAGCTTTCCGTTCTTAACGTTGAAATATTTCCACTGATGGTTCTTTGACCTGGCAAATTGTAAAACCTTGGTATTTGGAATTGTTTGCTAATGTTTTCTTAAATTATATCCTCTTGTGGGTCCATAAAATTTGAAGTTATTACAAATAAATAAATGGGTTTTCTCTTCATGATGTAAACCATCTTTCACTGAGGTCACCGGGGGAAGTTTGGAGAGAAGCAGAGCCTGCCAGGGTTGGCCAGCCTTCTACCCAAGGGGCCAGTCAAGCCAGCAAAGCAAACCCTGCTGTTGTGTTGTTCTGTTTTAACTTCCAGCGAGAAACCCAATAGTTTAAAATGTTCCCGGTTTCTAAAATCCTCTGTGTATGAAGACAAGGATCCTGCTTCCCCAGAGCCAGGTGACAAGAAAGGGTATATGGGGTATGCCATGCCACCAATATGAATCAACTGGATCCCCAAAGGGTCATTCAGTGTGTTAGTATGCTCAAAACAACTTTCCCCCACACAGCGGCAAGTAGAAGATTCAAGGTGAAAAAAAGGTGGGGTTAATGATTGACTGGGAGAGAGGTTGTCTGTTTGTGCCGTGTCCTGCTGATGGTGATGCTTCTTGGGAAGCTGTAAGTCCATAGTCTTCTGGGTGCTGCAGGCTGCTATGCCTATCCTGGAGATGTAAGGTCAGACTCTGAAACACTATGTAACCAGTCTCCGTGGGGAAGCAAGTCCCAGGACACACGCAGCTTGGGTGAGGGCAACTGATGACTCACCGTCTGTGTTCCTTGGCTGGACAGTGTCCGTGTCTGATTCTTTGGATTCAAGGCAGGATGCCCTCTAAACAGGATGTCCCTTCTCAAGTCTTTACCCATAAAATACCTCTAATTCTCCTGCAATCGTGTTAGGACAGAAATGTGTGTTTCAGAGTGTGGAAATGGGGTACTTGTTAGGACTTAGGGCATCATTTGGAACTAGGATTACAAAATGTCTGTCACTTCTTTTTTTCTTAGTTGTAATAAAAACATAGAACAACACCAGTTACGGGGAAGGATGTGAGACAGCAGGGATTCTCATTCATGGGTAGTGTCTTTGGCTTTTTATTTAAAAAACTTTTGTGAAGTTATTTATTACGTGCCTGTGTATGTGTTCATGTGCTTGTATGTGGTGTGTGTGTGTGTATTCATGGCATATGTGTAAAGATCAGAGGACAGTTTGTGAGAACTGGTTCTCTCCTTCACTGGGTGGGTCTCAGAGAATGAACTCAGGGTTGGCAGCAAGCACCTTTATCCACGGAGCCACCTCACCAGCCCTGTGAGTAATGTTACAGTTACTTTTGGAAATGGTTTGTCTGTTTCTTCTGAATATATTTTTTTTTGCCAAATTAATCAGCAACCGTGCTCCTTTATAACTGACATACTCACAAAAACCTTCTTGTTTATGTTGATCTCGATTTTACTTGAAATGTGCAGAACAAATGACCAAAATGACCTTCAGACCCGAATGGACGATGTAGATGAGGTGATGACCTGTCTTTCAGTCCTTCAAATGAATGGGCCACTGAGCTAGACCATGACAAGATGGAAGTCAAATGTACACGACGGAGTGAAACAAGACAGTCTGAAACGTCCGCATACTGCAGAATTTCAGCTCTTGCATTTGACAAAAGTAAAACAGAGTAGCAAGGAAGGTATGACTGCTAGGGGAAGACTGGGTGGAGCATGGGGATTTAAGTGAGGAAAACATTTTACAGTGAGGTTTCCAAAGGATGGCAACGAATCAGACACAGCCTAATGAGACGTGGTAGCTAAGAGGAATCTGGTTAACAACAACAACAACACAACAGAACAGACTTTGCTCCTCGGAGAGCTAGCTGAAGGACACTGGAAGTCACCAAGGGCGACAGGGGGACTCAGAGGAGGATACACGTATTCTATATGACATGAGAGCAGAGGGGGCTGGGTCAGGGAGAAGGGAGTCAGTGGGGAGGAGGCAGAGAGGCAAGGAAAGGTTAATGTAAGTGAGATATCCTATGGCATATGTGTATGAAAATGGTGTAATTAAACCCTTTCCTTTATATGCCATAGAAATGAATAATCAAAATAGAAACTTCTATGTATCCTGGGATATTCACTTCCCCATTTGCTTCCTAGTTGTTTTTCTGTTTTGTTTTTTATTGTTTTTTTGTTTTTGTTTTTTTTTTAAATCAAAAGAAGAAGCCCAAGATCCCAGATGTCCCATCTCACTCAGCTGCACTCCCAGAGAACCCAGTATGTCCCCAATGTGAACAGCCCTCCACCATTTCCATCCCCAGACTTGTCCTGGATGTTTCTGGAATTCACACAAATCTCAACAAAACCGCCAATGTCCTCCACCACTGGTCCATATACCACTTTACTTTCCAACTTGGGCGGGAATATGATGCTGCAAGAGCGGCTCCCAGCAGCATCCTCCCACATGGTCCTCACCTGGACCGGGTACCTCCTTGCTCTGCATCTTCCCAACCATTCTCTCACCTTGCTTCTCAAGCATCAGGTGATGCCTGACCACCAAGGAGCCTTGGGAAGTCCTTGAAGATATTACGCTAGATTCAATCTCTCTGATTCTGCTCCTGGCATCATCCAATGCTCCGGGTTTCTAGCTCCTTCATTTCCTCTCTTCCAAGGATAATGCTTAACAGCTAACCCCAATTCCAATTCTCTCCACCTCCTGTTCTCAATTTCAGCTGTCTGTGTCCCACACCTCTTCCCACACTGCAGCAACTCTAGCATTCATTGGCATCTTCCATCTACATCCAACTTCAGTGCCTCTTGTCTACCACATAGCCTTGCGACTACCTGCCGGCAGGGTTTCCCCCATGAGACTCTGGGAAACAAACATTCAGGACCTAACAGCAAGTAGAGCCCTATTGGCTGATGGCTGCTTTGTGAAGGCAGAAATACTTCCTTGCTTCCAGATTGCTCTGCTTCTAAGCAGAACGTGTTCCCCCAAAGCAGTTAGGCAGAGAATCATGGTCACTGCGCAAGAGAGAGTGGGGAGGGAATGAGAGCAGGGTATCATGGAACACAACCACAGATAGCTTCTCCACTTGCTGGCTGGTCTCAGCCTCAGGTAGGTCTCTGGTTATCTCTGAAGATTCTGTCTCATTTCTCCAGGCAATTCTGCATCTCTCCCTCATCTTCCCCTCTCTGCTTAAGCCTCTAATGGATTCTCTCCATTCTTCGCCCTTGGTCTATGATCTCATTTGTGACTTACCAGAACAAATAGCAGCTGTCCTGCTAGGATAGCTCCTGCCTGTTCCCCATCCTCGCTGCCATTTCTGGTTGACTCTGGATGAATGTGGCACATTCAACAGGTCCCTTTCCTTCCTCTTACTCGAGGACAGCACACTGGAGATGTCTACCCTGCCGGCCTTACCCACGCTCCTATATCAGCACTCAAACATTCTATAGCTCCTCCTGCCTCCAAAAGCAAATGGACTACCAAGAGCATCTGGAGACCAAGCCAAGCATTGCCTATGCCTTTTTCTTCCTCTAACCTGCAAAGTCAGGGATTGACCTGATGCGGCTGAGAGGAGTGTAGAAACAACAGGCAGGAAGGAAAAATTGATGTTCTAATGAGGACACACCAGTAGCAGCCTGGGAACTTGGTATGAAGGACAAGGAGGCTGGTTATCTAATCTCAGCAGGGGTCTCTAGAGGGAAGGAATCTCAGCTGCTGTCCTCAGGGAAGAGGAAGCGGGGGCCAGGGCTCTCTGTATGACCCATACCTAGATCAGGGGAAGGCCTTGCTATTCCCATGAGTCTGAGGCCCCTGAGTTTTTCATTTGATGGTGCTAATGTCCACAGTACACATCCATTCAGGACTTCATCTATTCCCCTTCTAGAGCAAGACTCCTCATAAGATTTGTGTATTCCGGGCCAAGCCTGGTGGCACATGCCTTTAAGCCCACCACTCAAGACAGAGGCAGGCAGGTCTCTGAGTTTAAGGCCAGCCTGGTCTACTGAGCGAGTTCTAGAATAGCCAGCGCTACACAGAGAAAAAAAAATAGAAAAATGTGTGTATTCCTGCTGCCTTGAATTCCATTTCTTCTACTTGCCTAAGTTTTAAAAGATTTTCTATATTGAATAGTTTCAATCATTTATAAAAATGGAAGATAACAGCAAACCTCATAATCACATCACCCAGAATTAAGAGTTATGAACAGACTGGGTATGGCATTGTGCACCTTTAATCCTAGCACTTGGGAGGCAGAGGCAGGTGGACCTCAGTGAATTAAGACTATCCTGATTTACATCATAAATTCCAGGCCAGTTAGAACAAGATAGTGAGACCCTGTTAAATACAAACCAAACCAACAAGCCAAACAATAATTCTTGTTCTATCTTAATGCCAACTCTTTATACATCTTATTGGGTCATTCCCATAAACTCTTGATTGATCGCCCTTTTCCACACAACCAGTGAGAACCTGTTGTGATTGTTATTATTATTATTTTACATCTCGAGGTGAATGCATGAAAAAGAAAAAGAAATAATCGTATGTTAACAGAACTGTAAAATGTTCTCTTGTGAATATCCCAGAGAAGTTCATTTGGTTCCAACACAGTGACTGTTTTTAATGTTTGATTTTTACAAATAATACATCTAGGCTGTGTCTAGAGATTCATAGCTAAATGAGATAGTTTCCCAAATCTTTGAAATGCTACTTTAACTTTTTTCTATTTTTAAAAAGAAGCTGTATTATACATAGAACAAATAAAATACTTCAAGTCTATGTATATATAGTTAAGACTATGTTTACATAGAGCTAAAGTATTTTAGAGTATTTAATAAACTTTTTTTGGATTTACTTTTATATAAATGTATGGATATTTTATGGCAAATCTCAGTAATATGAAGACAGATTGGTCGAGCTCAACTCAACGTACCATTTCTTAAAGTCAAATATTTTGCAAGTGAAATTTCATAAGCAACATAGCCAATTTTATACTTTAGCCCTCTGTTGCTGATAGCATTTCTCTCACACTGACTCCTAGATTTTCCAAGAATATTCTTTTTTTTTCTTTTTACTTTATGTGTATTGGTTTTGCCTGCATGTATGTCTATGAGGGTGTTGGATTCCCTGGAACTTGAGTTACAGGCAGGTGTGAGCTGACATGTGGGTGCTGGAAATTGAACCCAGGTCCTCTGGAAGAGCAGCCAGTTTTCTTAACTGCTGAGCCATTTCTCCAGCCCAATATTCTTGATCTTCGGCATTGCATTATGCTCTTTATTTAGAACTCTTTCTTTAGAAAGAGACGCAATCCTTATTCTTTCAGAAATATCCCTTATAAACTAACATGGCAGTTATTTCAATGCTATAACAAAAAAAATCTGTTTCTACTTATCTTTCCCTAGATATTTTTCAGAGCTACAAACATTGCTATTTATAATTCCTTATAATCAATAAAATAGTGATCCATCATTCCGTCAGTAAGATTACACGCAAAGAGAAGTAGAGGGTGTCATCCGGCTCCCCAATCCAGACTCCTAATGGCATGCCTACTGAAACCACAGAACCGTTATGAGCGCTGTGGAAACACACAGGCTTCCCTTCTCCTGGAACCTCCAGGGATAGCTCCACAACGCCAAAGATGAGAATCAAGTCTCTGGAGAACTAGCAGGGAGATGGCAGCTCCTGGAGGCAGGTGGGCCTTGTGTGATGACATCTTCCACTTCATGAGTCCATGGAGAGGGAGCATCGCTTGGTCCCTCCCTAGGGCGTTGGTGAACAGACTGCCTTGGCAATCGCCCTTCAGAGCTTTCCAACTCCCATAATGCACCTCTGCAGACAGCTCCTCCTCTGTTCCTTACAAAATCACCAAAGTCTTCCAAAGCTGCTGCGGTGCTTGTGAGCTCTCCCATCTCATCAAAGAATTCCTTCCAGTTCTCCTGCCTGTCAAGCTCTACCCAGTGTTGGCTCAGCCGTCTTCAGAGGGTGGAGGTTGTTGTAAAACCTGTGGTCTTGGATGCTTCTCAGTTTCTGTCTCCTTGAAACAGATCCACATCCATCACATTGGGTCTTTTCAGCCCTACCATCCAACTGGGTGCCAGAAGGAAACTTAATTGCCTGACAGATCACAGCAAGGGAAACAGCCCACTTAAAAGCCTTGCCTGCCGCACTCTGCTGAGGATCACACGGCTGGATCCTCATCTGCCAGCCCCTGCAGGATGGTGCACACTGCCCATGGGTTACTACGCTGCTCTCACAGGCTAACAGTCTGTGTGTGGAAACGCAGAAACTATGAATGCGCATTAATTAGGTATAGCATTTTTCAATGCAGATAGTCTCTTTGTTCATCCCTTTCTCTAACTGCAAATCACCTATTAAATATTTTCAAAGAAATGTACAACTGAAGACAACCATCATGTAGGGTTGCCTAAATCTATCTGAAATGACCCAGATTTGCTGTTTGTGTTAGCTCCACGTTCTAGCTCGCTTTATCTGCCCTGAAGTAGTCAAGTGTGCCCAGCCAAGCAAGCAAGTTAGCTGGTGCCAGGTTGGATATTCCTTTAGCTCATGCCCGATGCCAACTTTGCAAGAAGTTCCCAAATTCAGACCCCCACTGGCAACATAACACTGCTTTGCTCCACGCACTCAGAGGAGTTGTGATTCAATTTCGCGTGTTTGGGGTGATTTTTACACTACAGCTGTAAGAAATAAAGGCTCGTTCCGATTCCTCTACAGTCCTCCTCATCAGCTCCTGATTGCTTCAAGTGGGGGAAACTTTTTCCTCTCACGGAATGGCGTCTGCCTCCTACCACTGAAGCAGAGAGACAAGACCCTTTTCCTTCTCAGGCAGTGGCAGTCATCAGCAGACTTTTCAGAAGACTTGGCCAGGTGGACTCCTCACGCCTTCACCTTCGAATCCAACCCAACAAAGGCCTAGCTTCGCTTTAGTCAGATTGCTCTAGCATGGCCTCACTCTTCCACGCCAAGCTTCTGCTCTCTACAGCAGTCTTTATTTCTTCCTCTCCCAAGCCTGGTTCCCCGGGATTCTTGTCAATCACTGAGCACCCCATGGCCGCCAGCAAGCTCTCTTTTGCTTGGCCTATCCAGGATATCTGTCTGTTCATTCCATGGCCCTGCAACTGACCCACTAAGACAAGTCAGGGAAGCATACTTCTAATTCCAGAAACATCTCTGCAGTCTGCAGAAGAGAGCTCAGGAAGCTGCTGGTTGTCTGGGATGTGGCTAGACAAAGGCTCAGGAATGTGTCAGCCTCGGGGAATAAACAGTGGCCAGTGTTCACCCAGGAATCACATGAAGGGGTTTCAGCCTATTTGACTATTCTGGGGGATTATTCACGTTAAAAATTAAATGAGACCAGAGCCTCTGCTTTTATTAGCTCTGATGATGTGGTCCCTGAGATGGTCACACATTAGTTTTGTCACCTTTCAGCATGTCTGCCCTGGTGGCTGTGAGTTCCCGTCCTTCCCAGGATAGGATGAGAAGCCCCCCACGCTGTCTTTCAGTCACCTGTTGGCATGAAAAGGCCCCACCTGCTGTGTTTAATGGAAATGAGGCCTGGTATGTGAGGATGGAAAGGCTCGGTTTGGATAGCTGTGGCAGGAGAAGGAGCCTCATCCTCCTGGAGTGCAGAACAGGACGTCGAGTGAAAGGTGGGCAGAGAGGGCACCTTCAAGAATGGGCACAACCAGTGCCCAGGCTTCCACTTGGATGAGGATTTGTCCCCAAGTGACCTCTGCACTTGCAGTTAAATAGACACAAATGGCAGAAAGGGGGTATTTGGGGTGGCACCTGCCAAGGAAGGGGACAGGCAGACCAGAAGAGTAAACTGTGGCAGCCTCAGGATCCCTGTGATAGTGGTGTGTCTCTTCACCCCCAAGGGATTGCCTTTGTGACAGCAGTGATGACATCAGCAAAAATGAGCAACTAGCCAGAGCTGGCATTTTGCCAAGCCTAGTTTATCAGTCAGTCTAAGCCAGTCTCCTGCTGCTTCCCAGCATTTGTGATGTCTGGCTTCCCAGGAATACCACAGCCACTGCCGTCTCTTCCCACACTTCTGTTTCTATGAATTTGCCCATTTAGAAATTTCATATGAATGAAATTTTACACAGTATTTTGAAGGTTCATCTTTTGCAGGATACAGAGGCGTGGATGTTTTAAGAGGCACTGCTCTGCAGCTAAACACTTGAAGGGTATCCTGCTACAATAGCTACAGGAAAGGGATGCTAGATAAAAATGCCTGTCACAGCAGGAACTCAGTAAATTCCCAGAGCTAGGGCAGGTGAAGGTGACTCCAGGGGGGTACCCAAAGGTATGAAGCTAGGCTCTCAGGGAGCGGAGTCAGCTGCCAGCACCGTGTGTTAAGTGGGACCATGTGGTGATAGCCTAGCAGTTTAAATCTTGGGTCATACAGTCAGAGAATGTTGCAGGCATTTAGTAAAGTAATTTCCAGACAGAAAAAAAATTCTAAACAGGTACAGAATGTTTTAAAAATGTGCTTAGATGCTGAAGAAAAAAATGGATATAGACAGTCATAGAAAATAAATTAATAGTTTAAAAATATTAAAGCCTTTAAAGAAAGAGTAAAGTAATATAAAAAGAATAACACATGAGGATGGGAAATACACAGGGTGTCTGGATCCTGTGTAGTGATTTGTTGACTTTGAATTTTTGAATGCTGGTGAGTGAAGGGCAAATGCTTTGGAGAGACATTGGATTGTAGAAAAAACTGCTAAATTAAACCAGCCTATATATATTTTAAAAATGTCTTAACTTTATAATGAAAGTCAGAATATGTGCTGCTTTGGAGAAAAGGTTATGCTTTTGTTTTCATAGGAACCAAAATCTATGGATTATGTCAAAATTATTAAAGATCAGACTTGACCAGGGGAGACCTCCTGAAAATCTTGGCTGCAGACGTGAAGGAAGAAAGAGAAAAACTACAAGGCAGGTGACATGTATACTTGTCCCTCTACCTGGGGAACAGCTCTGAGATGAGACATGGTAAATCTTGTTCGCTACAGAGTCCTCCTGACTTATTATTATACACAACCCTTTCATATGGCATGGACAGAGAGTAATATACAGTCCAAATGGACTTCTAAAGCTGACAGATGCCTTTTACCTGCTAAAACATAGAATCGAGAATAATCTTTAGCTGATTTGTGCACACCGTACATTCCATATTTGTGTTAATGCAGATATGCATGCTTACTTTAAAAGTTTGTATGTTTCCAGAAAAAAAAGGACGAGACACCAATGAAAACAAGTAGCCCAGGTGATCCAACTTCTCAGAATGCCTCTGTTGCAGTTTTCTCAAGATTCTGCATCCAGAACAACTTCAAAGTAGCTAGCCAAGAGGAACCAGCCTCCCAGACTACTCTAGTCAGTATTTCAGACAGCCCTGAACTTTCCCATCACACAGAGACTGGTCTTCCAGGATTTGACCATTATCTCTATTTCCTCAGAGTCTCCTAAAGATGCCATTACCCCCAGACAACAGGAAGTAATTTTAAGAACATGACACCCACATTCCCAAGAGGTAGGATGAGTGGGGTTTTTTTGTCATTCATTGGGTTACGGATGTTTGTCATCCTTTAGGGTGTTTGGTTGCAAGTTGTTATTGGTCTATCCCCCAGATGATTCCAGATTCTGCCAAGCTGACAGCTAGCTACCCATCATATATGCTGTGACATTTCTGCCTAGCCCCTCTGAAAACTGTCAACCTGGCCAAACAGTACCGCTTTCTTCCAAGTTTTTCTCTCTGTTCCCTCTTGGGTCATGTTGTGCTCCTCTCATGAAGGCTACCCCATAGGGACTGTGACAGCATCTCAAAGAGATTGTGTGCGTGTGTGCGTGTGTGCGTGTGTGTGTGTGTGTGTGTGTGTGTGTTGTGCGCGCGCAGATGCTAGAGCCCCACGAGATGAAGGCCGATGTTTCTTCTGTTGTGGCCAAGCTGTTGGTTCTAGAGCTAAAGTATTTTTAAAGCACTTTCCTCGCCGTAGATATTGAGATAGACACTTGGAGAAATACATCTCGACCTGCCCCTGGCCCTGTGTCCAGCTGGCCCAGACGGCACACGCTGTAACCAGGTCCAAAGCCTGAACCTATTTCCAGAAGGCTTCGGCCCAATTACCACATTCAAGGCCTTCTTTATGCAGTAGGCCTACTGGTAAGAAATGAGAATTAAGGCCCAGTTCTTACCATCAAGAAATCTACAGCGTTGATAGAAATATGAGAAGGAAATGGTGGGTGGGGCATGCAGAGGTTGGGGGGTCAGGAGCAAAGGCTGAAAGCTGGCAAAGCACAACGTGGTTGCCCCTTCAACGCAGGAGGTGGAGCGAGAACAGCAGTTCGGGGTTGCAGGAGTCCTTGGCCTCAGAGGAGTCCTGTCTGCAGCCACAGCTGAGACCAGCAGGCCGAATTACTTGCTTGATACACAAGAGGGAGATCAGGGATTTTGCTCCAGAAAAGTTACTTTTGCACGGCTCTGCCCAGGCCCTGAAATATGTACCTTTTATGATTCTTTAAATCTACCGCTAAGTTCGTCTCTTCTCAGTGGAAGCCATTGCCAGTAACACAGCACATTAACCCGAGAGGGTGCTGGCAGGCAGTGGAAGCAGCTATAAGAGGCTGCTCCCTCCCGGGCCCTGGCAAGAGAGTACACAGAGGCCACCTCAGCCCTTACATCACAGAGATTTCTTCCACCAACAGCTAGGATTCCAGCCAAGCTTTCAGACACTTGTCAAGTGCACTGAAAAAATTCAGTCTCGTGTCTGTGTCTGGAGTCGGCACTGGTCAGATCAGCTGGTGTCCTGGGAGATGGGAATGGCCCCAGGGAAAGGGTGCACACCGAGGGATGCATCTCTTGGTGACTGCATCTTTAGAAAAATGGTTTGTGTCCTTCAAAGCAGAGTAAACTTCTGGCTTCTTCTGGCTGCCCTTAGATGCATTCCCTTCTTTGGGGAAAGGGATGGGCTCCTGGCAGAGGCTGGGTGGGCTATTGGATCAGGACAGGTCGCTGGCCCTTCCGGTCCGCAAACCTGCTGACTCAGGTCACTCCCGCCCTCCCCTTGGTAGGCAGGGAGCCCAGGCAGTGCCTGAAGCAGCTCCCAATGCTTCAACTGTTAACTTGGATTTTTCCAAAATGTGTTTCTGGTTAGTTTAAAAAAGGATAAACAAGATTTAATAGCTGGCAATGAATCACATTTTTTTCCTCCCTAAACTCTATTTGGATCCACTCAAACGCCTGTCATTCCACTTTTGTACAAATAAATAAATCTCCTTTTCTTTTGTGCATTTTTCTCTGTCCTGCATTTCCTAAAATACAGTTTGTTTGACGGATGAGTTAAGCAGTTCTGAGGTTTGTTTTTGGCTCTGCAGGCAACTGAGTTGTTTTCTCACCATAATTCAATGGGACAAGGTTACCACCCTCTCAAACACTCACACCTCATTTAGAACCAGAACCCCCTTCCCCACAAAGAAGAAATGTTAGCTAATGTTCTCAGGGTGTCAGCTGTCCGCAGGAAGCTTCCTTGGGCTCACATCTCTGCTCTGCTTACCTGTCCGTCACGTTGTGTCTGTACAGGGCGTCCTTGGAGCACAGGCATTTGGATGTGAGGTCATAAGCGAAGCTGAAGCGTTACATAGAGCTAGGCCCACCACCCACACAAGCTCAGGGCTTGCTAAGCAGAGATTTACCTTGCTTTGTTGAAATACAAACCGTACAATATCTGCGAAATTGATGCACTGAAATTAAATCTCTGTGTTTTCTAAAGTGATGGCTATGTATTAAAAGTGATGTTTTCCGAGTCGATATGTCAGCTGGCATCAAGCCCTTGCTTAGATGGAGGAGTCACTTCTAGAGAACTGCCTCATATAGTCAAAAATGAGGCAACAGAGGCACGAGGGCTGTCATTTCCAGGCCTATCTGGGCTATAACATGAGACCCAGTTTTGTTTGCTTGTTTGATTTTAAAGGCAGGACTTAAAAAACATAAGTTAAGAGTCTTCTTTGAAGAGTGCCACCCGGAGGTAGAACCTCGGTGAGCCTGTTCAGTGTGTGCTTCTTGTGATCAGGACAGTGTGAAGGACAGAGGCTGCCCTTCTAGGCTGGGTGGTGGGAGCAGATACCAGAAGTGGGCTCGGCTGCCATGGGAACAAGATAATAGAGCATCCAGCTGGCTGTGGCCTGCCATTCCTTCTCTCCCCACCCTTATCTCTCAACCGTATCGCCTCATCTTTAGACTTCTTTCTCCCGGGGATTTTATCGTTCATCATCATCATCATCATTATTATAGAATTATTTGCATCTTTTTGCCACTTATAGAATAGTGTTAGAATAACCCGTTCAAAGCCTGCAATCATTCTGAGAGCAGGGATATCCCCATCTTTGGCCTATGTCTAAAACAAAGCATATTAGTAACCAATCAATAACAAGAGAATACTAACACTAATCAGTCACCATCTCTTCTCCCAGTTTTTCTGCTCGAGTGACGCATGATGAACACACAGTTGTGCAAGCTAACAATAACGTGATTTCTACTGCTTTATGAAAACCACTGATGGAGCTTCACCACTGTGTCCACTGAGGCCTGGTGTCTGGAAACTCAAACTGGGAATAGTTGGCTTAAGCCAGAGGTTCTCCATTCTGCTCAAGCACTGGACGATCTAGGGGACAAGTTGGAACAGGAGGCCCCATCCCCAGAGGCCCATTTAGCAGGTCTGGATGGCGCTGGCGCTGCTGACCACACTTTGAGAAACATTTGGCCCTAAGGATGAGCAAGGATGATGAACAGAGTCTGTGGTTCTGTAGGCTCTGCCGCTGACTAAACCACGTGGCGTTTACCCATCTCATCACAACCCACGAAGATAGGGAAAGAGAATGGGGTCTTACATCCATGAGTGCTTCAAGGTATGCCCGCTGTTTCTTTCACGGGATTAACCTTCTTCATGGAGAGGTTAATGAAAAGGGAATAAAGCTGAAAAGGGAAATGACTGCGGTTGTATTTTGGGCCATCAAAAGCACTGCAGAAGCATGAAGTATGTTGATTTACCATTCTGCTCTTTCCTATGCTCTTCACAACCTAGTCAGCTCCTAACACTGAATGAGAGGTTTTCTCCTGGCACCTTCTTGGCTTGCATTTCTTAGTTAAGAAATTCCTGATTTTAAAAACAGCCCCTGGGTTAGGGAACATGAAAAAGAGCAAACCAGCTTTCTGCTTGGAAGATTGCATCCTGCAGGATTCTTGGGGATTCCACTGAGCTGATACAATCCTGACACCTGCTTAGTATCTATAGGCATGTCACTGGTCACTGGTGTCACAACCACCAGGACTGCTTCCTGGGGATCAGCACTCACATGACCCGGCTGCTGGCAGGGTTGACTCCAGCATTAATCAGCTCAACATCTGGATCCAACCCAAGGCATCCATTGGATTGTCACAGATGACTCTACTCTCAACTGTCAGCAAAGGGATCCGTCAGTGGAGGGTGCCAGCTCTGCACCACCCAGTCTGCATGGAAGGCTAAGAATGGTATTCATAAATAAGCTGGACAACTCAAGGGTGTGGGTAAACATCCCCTCGGTGATCTGTCAACTCAGTCCTACACGACGAGGCATTTTGCCTGTAGCAGCAAAATTACTGTGGTAGAGAAGACCTGGGTGGATTATGCCCATTTTTGAACGTTATAACCTCCTTGAGCTAACAGTACGGGAACAGAAACAGCCACGTCCAAACCCTTTAATCCCCTTGGTCTGTTGTAGCTCTGATTCTTTCTTCTCCTCCTCTTCTTCTTTTTTAATGTGTGAATGAGCTTAAGACAGTGCACTCACTCACGCACATGTGTGCATGTATGTGAGGGCACCTGTGCAAAGGCCAGAGGGCAACCTCATGCGTGATCTTCAGGATCGCCGTTCACCTCTTTTAAGCAGGGTCCATTACCGGTCTGGAGCTCATCAGCGGCCTGAGAGCCTCCTGTCTCTTCCTTCCTTGTGCGGAGCCCATGAGTGTGCACTGCACGCGTCCATGGGTTCCAGGGACTCACTTAGGCCTGTGCTCTTGCAAAGCGCACATTTTACTGACTGAGGCGCCCCACCCCAGCCCAGTCCTAAGGGCGGGTACTCCAATGGCTGGCAGTCTCAGCATCATCGTGGCAGCAGCAGGGAACTGAGCACGGGGCAGAGTGTCAATGACATCCATCTTCCCTTCAGCAGTTCACGAATCCTAATACGGAAGGCAGGGCCTGCGACATTATCCAGGAGAGACAAGCGTCAGAAATTGCTCTGGGGTGTGTTAAGGGAAGCGGGCACGAAAGAATCAAAAATTCACCTCATCAAGGGGGAAAAAACAACAACAACAAAAACACAACAATCTGCAGATAACATTGCAAATCAACCAGGAGACAAATGTCTGCTTGGCTTGTCAGCCGCCATTTCACGGCATTGATTTCTCAAAGCTGAAAACCATAAGGAGCCCAAACCAGAGCGGAAGGGCGGCATGACCTCCCATGCTCGCTGATTTAATTTTCCTCTCCGAACACACGCAGCCCCGTAATTAGAACATTTACCAACTATAAATACAATTTAAACTCCGTACATGTGTGTCTGTGTGTATGGAGAGACTGGAGCTGAGATACGGTTTCAATAAAAACAGTCCTTCCGCCCTGATTGGAGTGTGTAAAGAGGGGATCTGTTTTTACCACAATCTACTCCAAACTGGTGTTGGCAGCCACACTCTTGGCTAATAAACGTCAATAACAAAGCTACACAGAGGTATAAATTAAAGGCCTAGCAATTCGGGGATTTGGGGCTTAGCTTGGGACTGTTTGCCCAGCCCATTTCTGCTCTGCCCATCTGTGGAAGAATGCCACAGCCTTTGTTTGAGTCATGGGCTAACGAAGGGGGTGTGTTTAAGCGTGTTCCACTCTCTGCTGAGCCCAAGTCCACTCCCCAAGGAAAGGTGTTTTCAGAGGAACGTATGGGGTGGAGGCGCTGAAATGTTCTGGAAATGTCCCTTAAAACTGTAGTGATAGCACTCTGGATCTATAGACACATTAAGAATACATTATTTAATTAATTAAGAAACCTAATCTGTTGGATTCTGTTTTCCTTCTTTCTTTGTTTTTATTTTCTATGTACGTATTAGTGTTTTGCCTGAATGGACGTAAAGTGTGCCGTGAGCATCCTTGGTGCTCACAGAGGCCAGAGCAAGTACCAGATCCCCTGGACTGATGTGACCTGCCGTGTGGGTGCTGGGAATAGAACTTGGGTCCTCTGCAAGGGAAGAAAGTGCTCTTAACCACTGAGCCATCTCTCCAGCCCCATGCATTCCATTTTTCATTTCCTTTTGATTTAAGGACATTAAAAGCAAGGAATTCCATTCCTCTTGTCCATCTGGACCATCAGCAGCCACAGCAAGACTTCCTGGGAGCCAGCGGATTCGGAAGAAGAGGCAGCAGGGAAGAGAAGTGCAGGTGATGACCAGGCATGGGTGGAGATGGGGGAACAAGATATGATACGGTCTGCCTGCTTGGCCAATGGACCGTGCCCATTTCTCTTCCATAGACACACCTCAAAGAGATCTTCAAGACAACTTAGGCATGGGCTGATAGAGTCCTAGAAAGACCCCAGACTGTCATTTATCTTCCTCAAGCTGGCTGTTGGGCGTACCGCAATGGCAATACTAAAAATAACACTAAAAGCAAATCGGAAGCAAGGCACACTATTATCTCAGCACCCAGGAGGCTGAATTGGAAAGATCTCAAGTTCAAGGCCAGTGAGTGCTGCAGAGCAAGAACCTGTCTCAAAGAACAAACCAAAAGCAAATGTGTGCTACTACGTGCCAGAGACTGTGCGCTTAACCATAAGCACCACCACCACCATCAGCCAGGAGGCACCATTACCAGTTCCTAGTCTACGAAGGAAGAAACTGAAGCATGGAGGTTTGGGACCTTCCCAGAGTCACATGATGATGAAGTCAGGCTCAGGGAGGCTGGTGCTTCAGTCGGATCCCACCCTTCTGACCCTCCAGTTACTCACACTGTGGGCAGCAAGCCGAATGCTTGGCACGTACTCATCTGTCTAAACCTCACTGCAGTGCTGGGGAGCAGGTAATGTCACTGCTTCTGTCCCCTGAGATCGAGTAAGGGTGACTGGTAAGAAGGCCCAGATAGGCAAGAAGGCCTCAGAGACACTGTTCAAACCACTACTTTATGCCACTTTTAACATGACGACAAAAGTCAGGTGACTCTAACCTGTGTCCCTACTAACCCTTTCTTCTGCCTCATTACACTCGGTCTAACTCCAGGCTCTGTTTCATTCTCGACCGGCTGAGCATTTATCTGTGTATCCGACCCTGCACGGTCAAAAGAGGTGCAACATGGGACGGAGCTGCACATCACTTTTCAGGGTTGCTCTGGTTTCCCTTGGGTTTGAGTGACAGCTGGTGAAGACTGTGCATGAGGGCACACACATGTGCTCGTGGGTGCACACCCGTGTAAAGACACAGGGAGAAGAACACTTTCAGACTCAGGAGGAGCAAACTGACTTGCCCAAGATTTCAGTTCTACCTAAAGTTACACTGGGCCTCAAATTCCATGTCTAGATAGCAACGCTACAACTCAGAACACCACCCCTCTTCCAGCCCTTCACAAATAACAGTATAAAAATATCCCTCTCCTCTACTTGTGGGACAAGAGGAGGTATATGTGCGGAAATGCATGATTCTGTGTTGCTTTATCCACACAGCCCAGTACCTCCGTTACCTAGGACACACACTCCACTCCCCTCTCTTCCTTCAGTGGGATTAGTCCCCCCAGTCCCCCTCACTTGACTTTCTGGGAGCTGAAGGCAGGGGATCGTCCATCAGGGAAGACATAGAACATACTTCCTGAATCTGCCCGAGGAGCCTCATTAGCCGCTCTTCCCACACGATGAAAGACTTCACTTCGGTTTATTTCCCCCAGGTAGTTAGGGAATGTTGTCCTAGGCTGGTTTTTAGAGGGTTTGCTTTGCTTGTTTCTGTAATGGTTGGCTACAAGGGTCTGACCATATTTTGGAAAGTTCTCTAAGCCATTTTCCATGCACCCCCAGGTGACCATTGAAATGAAGGGAGCGTTTTATAAATACCCTAGATACATAAATACATAAAATCGTCGTTTGTAAGTAAGGTAAAGCTAACTTAGCTAAAACACAACTTGAAGGTGAATCATAATCTAAAATGAATTTTATGTCACTAGAACTCAGTCTACAGAACATAGACGTCCTGTACATTTTAGAATTAAAACATTTCTCTATGTTTTATCTATATGATAAATAATGAAGGGTAACTTTTATAGCTCACCTTTATGTCCGGCAGGAAGAAACAGACAAAAAGAATTCAGCATATATATGCTGGAACTAGAATGTTGTCTCCACTATGTATGGTCATCACTTCACTGGAATCGGGGAACACACAGTCATTTTCTCTTTTCCAAAGGTCATTCTGTGTTGGAGGAAAAGGTGAGAATCTGCCAAGACATTTTAGAAGCTGAATCTGTCTCTCTGTCTTTCTCCCCTCGGCCTCATCCCCTGCCTGCCAGAGGTATGTTTTCTCCAGTTACAGGTCTCATTCACTGTCCATAAACTCAACCCACTCAACCCTAGACCCCCTGGTCATTCCCGAAAACACATGAAGGAAGTTTCCAGAAGGGAAAAACTAATGGCCAGATGTTCTGTGTGCTGAGAACATGTCAACTCACCAGTGAATACACACATGGGAGAAATGCAGATTAAGCGCTTAAGAATTCATAATGAAGCCAGGTATGCTGTCGGATGGCTGTAAGACCAGTACTTGGGAGGTTGAGACATGAGGATCTGAAGTTCAAAGTCACCTAACATAACTCCAAAAAAAATTAGAAATTGATTTTTTAAAAAAATGGGGGCTTTGTCTGTTTACCTAGTTTTTGAATGAACATTTGTTAAGCACCCCGCCAGGGAGCAATGGACTCAGCTGAAACTGGAGTGCTATCCAAATGCATACGTTTTAAATGTGTGCACTTTGCTCCAGGTATCTTGGCGGGGGGGAGGAGTAGGATTTTTGACTCTCAGATGGGGAGGGATGATGGGTGGTGAATGTGTGTCAAGCCTTCTTGCCTAGGCTACCCCAACAGGGAGGCAGCCTTTGGCCTTGGCCTGTTCTCATAGCCCAGGCCTACGACATTTATGCTTGATTATCCTGAAAGACCTTGGGCAAGAGAGGAAGGTCTCAAGTCAATTAGACTTAAACGAGCTGGATTTGAGATGACAAAAGACGGGCCATTTGAGCGGCCTGCACAGTCCACATTGTGGAGGCCTAGAAACCCTTCCCAGGGCAACGTGCTATGAAAAGGTGTTCAAAATCAAGCACTTGACACCTTTAGAACTGGTAAGACTGTGAGCATTTACAGGACACGGCATTCTCTCAGTCCATAGCCTAATAAGGCAGAAAGAGAGACTGTGTGTCTGTGCGCGGGCGTGCGTGCTCGTCAATCAAAACAGCAAATACTTCCCGATTTGTTTGCCAGTCTGCCAGACTACTTGAAGTACAGAATTAATTTTTTTTCAAGCAGAAAGAATTATTTCCTTCCAAACACAGACTGGGTAGAAATGGTCTCAGAATCGATCAGAAATGTAATCTGAGCTCTGCGGCGGTGATTCCTCCTAATCACACACCAAATTTCAAGAGCACTCTGTAAATTACCCTCCGGCAATTAAGCCTGTCCGATTCCTCCCGAGAAGGGAGCAGTCCTCTTTGCGTGCTCTCTGTCTAGGACAGCTGTTGAAGTCCTAGCAGTGGGGAAAGCCACGTGACACCTTAGCTCATAACTCAGCTAACACATCTCTTAGAGATTACCATGTGTTATATTGATACAAATAGCAAGACAGGCATCTGGGTTGACAGGCAGAAAATGGGTTTTCCCCTGCCTCAGTGAATGGTGGAACAGTCAAGACAATACGCAGTGAGCTCAGGTGTTTTGGGTGGCCCACTGCAGGAGCGGAGGTGGGAAAAGAAAACAAGGGCTTTCCAACCCCTACCTGTTTCCTCTCCTGCACCACCTGAAAACCACCTTTCAAGCCTGTGCCTTTCCTCAGGTGTCTGTATGGGGAAGCAGCCTGAAACGTCCTCACTTGTCTCCATAGTAACCATCTAGAGGTCCTGCCTCCTGCAACAAATACCCCGAATCTTTTAAATCGTTTTCTCCTCAAACAAAAAATCAAGAGTCCTATGGCGGCAGGACACACATCTTCATGGTTGGATATACAGCTCTAAGCAAATAACAGGATCTCAGCAAGCTGTGAGCAGTCTCGTTGGAGGGAATCTTGCATTGAATTTAAAATTTTAAGCTAATATTTACAATTGCTATTATGTGCACATGATTCTGGGAAAGGGGTGGGCGTGTCGAAGCCAGATCACTCCGGGGAGCTCTCTCCTTCCACCTTCCCTGGGTTCCCAGCCGGGACCCAGGCCCCCAGGCTCCAGTGGCAAGCATCTTTACCGGCTGAACCACCTCTCCAGGTTTCTGGACTTCATCAAGGCAGCCTTGGACCCTTTTGTACCATGAGTGAATCGCTCCAGTTTTGTTCTACTTCGTATGAAGTTCTCAGAAGAAATGGCTCACTTCTCCCAGGATCCAGAGACAGGGAACGACTGTCAACAGCTTCATTTCCACCCTGTTTTATGTTCCCAGGCTTTGGGTCCCCTGGTTAACACCCTCTACCCACCCCTGCATCTGCCCTCTTGTGCCAGGATAAGCCCGGCAGTGAGAGCAGCCTGCCTATCACAAGGCAGGCTTCCCCACGGGGTGAATGAGGGAACACCCACATAATCAGCATTTGCACACTTGCCAGGACCTGATTGTAGGCCTCTCAGCCAGGGCATCTGAAGTGATTCGGGAACAATTTCTCAGATTACACAACCGGAGGACCGCACAGGGGTGCAAGGAGCCTCCTGTACAGCCGCTTCCCAGACCTGTCTGCCCACCCTGAAACAAAGTACCTTTCACCAGCATTTCCATCAGGCCGGCTCTTCCACATCCTTGACCTGGCCATTTTCTGGACCCTCAGTCAGGGAGCAAGAGACATGCCTCTTGGGAGAGCGACGAACTTCCTGAGGTTCTAGAGGTCACGGGATGGTACCTGAACTACCTAAACTCCAGTCTACTCTCAGTCTTTGAAATACACCAGGTCAGCAATACGTAGGACCTGAGTTTTCTTGATCCGTCACTTGGGGAACCAGACCACAACTTTAGGAGCACTCACGGTACAGTAAGGAGAGGCTGGAGCCACAAAGGCCAGCTCAGCAGGGCTGAAGGCTAGAGTTAGAAATGGGCGATCGGTGGAGGCTTTGCCCCTGTGACCCTACTGTTCTCTGGCCATCGTCGAAGACCAATTGGTTTACAAATAGTTATGATAAACCTAAGGTCTTAATTTCCTTGATGGAACCGACCGTGGAGCTGTGTAAATGTCTCCTGACAGACATAATGGAGGGTCATTAGCAGTACAAAGCAGCATTAGTTCAAGGGAATACCTCAGTGTCCACCGAAATTGCCACGCATGTAAACCAATTTCCCCAGCAGAAGGGTAAACACAGACTCGTTTGAACCCCCGAGATGAAAACAGATGGGATATCGCAAACAGTTTCCCAAAATACAACAGACTTCTGGGCTAATTACACGTGGTTAGCTCTGAATGGCAGAGGAAATAGTTTTCTTTGCTGCTAAATGTCACAAGAGTCACCTAAAGGCTCAGAAGGAGGCCGCTTTGTTTTTTTGAAAATTGCTAAAAAATTAATCTGTGCTGGAGGTGCTCGTAAAACACGGAACAGTCCCTAGCCTGCTGCTGGCTACCTAGCCGCAGGCCTGTGGGAGAGACATCTAAATCCATGGTAACCCAGATGCAGGGATGCTCTCTGCACTCTAAGAGCTCCGGGTGGCACAGGGAGAGACGCATACATGCACATCCCCGCGTCCCTGCATGTGCGCATCCTCACATCATCACATCCCTGCTTGGTGCTTGCACCCCAGAGCCACATCCTAAAGGCAGGAGGCGACTTCGGTGGGGGCTCCGGCTCGGGTCCTGGGTGAGGAGGAAGCACCCGGCTGGGTCGCGGGTTCCTGGCTCCGGAAGGCTCGCAGGGACTCCAACCCCTGGAGCAGCAGCGTGCAGGGTTCAGCCGTGTTTCGGTTGCCCTCTGACCTGACCCCGGGTCCACAAAGGCCTCCCGGCTGTGCCGCTATGGTCCAGCTTTCCAGTCTCTGCCAAATTAATGAGCCCACGTCAGGTTAGGTTTACAAGCCAGGCAGGCTAAGCAGCCGAGTGGAAAATGAGCCCAGGGCAGTTCGCGAGGTACTTGCACGCGTGTGGAAGAAGCTAGTGTCCTTTGTCCCCTGCTGGTCAGGCCAAGGAACTCAGGAAAGCTGAGGATCTCATGAGTCCACCCTCCACTGCCAGTCACACCCTTGTCTCCAGAGGGTACTCGCCGGGATCAGGCTAGCCTGTTCCGTGTGAGAGATTCATGTATCCTACTGTGGTTAAATAACTCAGAGCCCACTTCAGCATCCCAGCAAAGCAAGGCTGTTTAACAGCGTGTTTGGGCTGTGGGTTCCTCATACCTTCTGGGTCTTTATACAGCACGGAGCTTTGTCCTGGGCTCACCAGTTTGGGGGCTTAAGTTTGTGTCCCTACAGCCACATTTCTTCTAGCTACGGAAGACCCGGATACAACCAATGACTGCGTGCCCGACCTGAGCAGGGAACTCTTCGCTCCTCCCAAAGGCAAAGCTCTGGAAGAGGCTACCCAGAGGAGACAGTTACAATCTGGGGGAAGTTTTAAGAGCTAAAGATAAGTCGAAACAGGACTTGATATGTGTTTTGAATAAAAGTGGACCTGCAGGCTCCTACTTACCTCTGACTCTCCCAGTGCTGACAATGGCTCTGCTTTCTTATTGCTCTTTAAACAGGGGAATTCTGTTCAAGAAAACAATGACTAACCTTAAATGTGATGATGCTTCTTGCAATGATTTATAGTATGCCTTCCAGATTTTCAAATAGATTAAAAGCAAACATTTTCATTTTAAAACACTGGAAAGATCAGAGCATGTCTCTGGAAACAGGAAGCAAAAGCCCCTCTTAGTGCAGCTTTGTTGACCGCTGAGTGCTCCAAAACTTCAGAGCTGGGAGGAACTGATGTGACTGCTGACTGGCTCCCCACTCTTGTGCCCCCCTTGCCTTTGCTTCGAGGATTTTCTGAAAGTGGAGGCAGCTGCCGACCTCTTCTAGTGGCAGGCGCTGTCACCTTTCCTAAGCTCCCACCCTTACTGCTGGGTTTCTCATCTCTAGATCCCGCTGGCACACACAGAGCCTCCATTACCATTGTAAACAGGACCACCTTCCCTGAGCCTACACCTCCCAATGAAATCTTAATGTCCCTGCAAGGTCAAGTTGTTTGTATGATTTCAAGTTGCCATACCTTTAAGAAGTTAATTATCTCCAAGGGTAAACCATAGCACGTTATAATTATCTTTCTGGGTGGTACTTTCCTCAAGTACCGAAGATAAACAACTTATAAAGAGGATGGTAAGTTTATCTGAACTCTGTGTTGCTGTGTCCTGGAGTAAAGAGGAACATCATAGTGGGAGCTTACAGGGAAGGAAAAAACTCACCTCATGGCAGTTGGGAGGTAAAGAAAACCAGGTAGGGGCTCTGGTCCCATTATTCCCTTCAAGGGCTCAGCCCCCAATGACCAACTTCCTGCTGTTAGACCTCATCTTCCCAAAGCCTCAGTACTTCCCACGAGGATTAATAGCAGGGAAGCACACTATTAGCATGTGGACCTCAGGGGAAGTGAAGATTCGAACTACATGTAACCTTCAGTAAGCAATCTGCCTCCTGAGATGAAATTTAAACTCCCAAGAGACAGGCTAACACCATTGTCTCGTAGCACAGAAGCAGATGAAGGCTCATCTGAATCAACATCGTCCCTTTTAGAATTCCAGTAAGTGCTGCGGCTGGAGACATGGTTCCGTGGTTAAGAGCACTGGCTGCTCTTCCAGAGGACCCTGGTTGGATTCTCAGCGCCCACATGGCAGCTCACAACTGTCTGTAACTCCAGTTTCCAGGGATCTAATACCCTCTTCTAGATTCAGTGTGCATTGCACGCATATGCTGCACAGATATACATGCAGACAAAACACCCATACCCATCAAATAAGTAAATATATTTTTTAAATGTCTACTGAGTAGTATTTTGGGGAAGAACTTGATTTTTCCTTGTCATTAGTTTCTGCTTCATTAAAAATTATGTCTTAATTATTTCTTCTGGAACCAAGAAGAAGGTGAGAGAAAGAATAAATTAAGATCACTGCCAAGGCCAAAATTCCCCTAGTAAGAGACAGTACCAGCCTTGTACTTAATAACAGATTTCACTGCCTCTGGCTGTATAGTCCTGGATAGGTTACATAGCACTGTAAGCTTCTGTTTCCTCAATTTCAACTTGTACCATAGTTACTGGTGTTCAATAAAAGAATACACACTTGATAAATATTGGCAATGATTGCCTCACTTTCAGCAGGGTATGATATCATAGTGTGAGGCTTTGGTTAGTCCTTCCTGTTCACAGCTGACAGGTAGCAAACAGGCAAAAGTATATATTTGCTTAAATACGAGAAAATGAAGAATCACCAGATATTTTTTTTAAAGCCATTAACAAAAGACAAAAGTCAATATAGAAAAATAAGAATCTGGGGGAAGCAGAGGAAAATTTAAATACAAACACAAATTGGCTTTCTAGGTCAAATCTCTGGGGAGATGAGAAAAAGTATCATTTTATAAATTAAGAAAATGATGCCCCCCAAAAGAAGCCTCATAAAGGAAAGAAAGAAATTTTGGAAATCACAAGTATGAATTAGAAGTGAATTCAGTGAGAGAGTAAGAACTGAAACTGGAGAAGTATTTGAGGAAATAACAAACAAAAATGGAAAGCCATAAAAAAAAAAAGCTTGAAGATCAATTCCAGAGCTATAGCAGTTGATTGAGCTCTAGGAGGAAAGTGCGGAAGATAATTCGTTTTTCAAAGAAACAATACCAGAAGGTGGCCCAGAACTCACCGAGATGTATTCTTAAACGAGAGGGACAAATAAGGGCCCAACATTAAGAACGAGGCTACACAACACATTATCATAAAACCTCAGGACCTCATGAATAAGTCAAACTTTAAAACAACTTCTAGGAGGAAATCTGGTCTACTAGACCAGAAGTTAGGAGTTGTAAATACGTCACTTCTTAAAACACCACAGACATGAAAGCCGAGTAGAGCCGTAGCTTTGTAATAATAAGGCAAAATTCCTTCCCGTCTGGAACTCTATACCCAGGCAAGCTCTGCTTTAAGTGCACAGACAGAATAAGGACGTTCTCCACATACACAAAAGTTTATCTCCCTCATACCCTGTCATACAGTGCTGGGTTACCATTCTCATGAAAGTACACACACACACACACACACACACACACACACACAACTTGTGGCTCATACGGACATATGCTTCCAGGAAGCCACACCTTTCTCCGGGTGTAAGGAATAGCTTCAATTAATCTAAACCAATGACTGATAATTCACCACTTCTAGCCAACAATTGGCTTAGAAATAGGAACTTGGCTAAGATTAATCAAATCTGGGAAAGTCTACTATAATGCAGGAAGTTTTTCTACACTTTAAAAGGGGGCATTATGGCAACGGGGAAGATAACGGTGAAGTGTTTGCCTTGCCAGTACAAGAACCCGAGTTTGGTCCCCAGAACTCAGGCAAAAAAGCCACGGGTAGTGGTTCACACTTGAAGTGATCTCAGCACTGGGGAGGCAGTGATGGGTAGCTCTCTGATTCCCCGGCCAGCCAGCCTAACTACCTGGTAAGTTTGAGGCCAGTGAGAAATCTATCTCAAGAAATAAAGATGAAATCTTTGGGAAGATGAGAAAAGGAATGACTTCCAAGGTTGTCCTCTGGCCTCCACATGTCCATGCACAATGTGCAAATGTACACGCCCCCTACACACACACACACACACACACACACACACACGCCTTCACGGGACTTAGTGTTTGGCTGTGCACGTGAGGACATGATGCTCTCATTGTCTTACAGCCCTGAAGGGATAATACAAAGGGTGGCAGAGAAGAAAGATGAGAAGAACCGGGGCACTTACTGAGGGCCAAACCACTGTAACATCTAAATGTCTTGTTATAGGAGGGCCAGGATTCAAAGCCTGTGCACTGTGTTCATCTCTCAAGCTGACTTCACTGGTGAAAGCAATCAGAATTTATACGAACACTTACCGCATCTGGGCGCTTAGGGTCTAGTCTACATTTTTTTGATTTGCAGCTCCATGAAGCCCGAGAAGTAGCTGTCTCGTTCCCCGTGTACAAGAAAGAGGCTGAAACAACTAGGTAGAAAAGGCCACTCTTTTATTTATCTGGCCCCCTCTCTCCCTCCCTCTCTCCCTTCCCCCCCTCCAGAACAGTAGGTACTTAATGCCATTCTATACCCAGAGCCTGTCAGGTGACATTGGACAGAGCGCACATAAAGAAATACTCAAAACCACGCTGACTGCAGACCCGTACTTCGCAATCATTTGTGGTTCACGTCACCCTTCGTCGGTGTCTTTCAGATTTGTGGTAGCCAGCCCTCGAGATTCCTCCTGGTGGGTCTCTCTTTCTGGTATCCCCACTTTGACGGTGTCCACTGTGGTATATAGCTGAATTATATAAATAATAGGATATTATGCACATAACAACGTGTGACCACGAAGATTAGATCCTAGAAGACCCAGTGGCTTCTGCTTGCTTCCTTCTGGCCCGCTCACTTTGGGAGAAGCCAGTCTTTTTGGCATACTTACTGAAGAAGCCCCAGGGACAGTGTCTCATATGCCAAGAAACTGCAACCTCTGGACAACATGTATGGGAGCTGCCTTCGAAGACCATGCTCTGGCCAGCACTTGGAGCCTAAACAGCCAGCTAGATCCCTTCGGAATTTCTGTCCCATAGAAACCATGTGATAATGAATGTTTATTGTTTTAAGTTCAGTTAGAGGGTGAGCCGTTACAGAGCAGTATATAACCCATAGAGCCGGTAACTGAAGACGCTTCTCTTTAACCTCACAGGCAAAAGTCACCTTGATTTATTTGTCACCTTGTGCCTTTCAACGAAAATATACGGGCCTCTCAAGCGCTCGGAACAGAGCAGGGAATGTCCCACAGTCGCCTCAGTGCAAGGTACTCCAGGGACAAAACTAATGGGAGAGCATTTGGCATCTCTCATGCTGTCCCTGCCACCGTCTCATAGCTGTCTTCCGCAGAAAGACCCTGGGAATCGATACAGAGTAAAACAAAAACGAAACACAAAATCCCTCAGCTCAAAGGTTTCCTGAGGTGTTACACAATACTCCCCTGCTCGCAGCCTCCTTGCCTCCTCCGCTTCTCAGAACACACAGGAGTTTATGGCCTTGGATCAGGCCCAAAACTGTAGATAGCCATCAATCTTGAGCGCGCTCATATATTCTGAACAGTGAAACTGTTCTTGGTTATGGTGTTTATGGCTGGGGTTTAAATAGGAAGCTAATAAAGATAAAATCTGTTGATAAGGTAATCGGACCTGTCAATGGAAAGTTTCCTGTTGCCTAACCAGACTCTGGCTCCCTCCCTGGTTCCTGCTTCTACATTTAGAGAATATCATTGGGAGGGAGTTAAAACTAACAGAATTAAAATTTGTTTCTCATAGAACCAATTCAGAGGCAACAAGCGCTACTTTTAGACAGAGTGAGTAGACAGGCTGTGGGGGTGTGGAGTGATCTTTTATTTGTGTTTTAATAAATGAAGCTTGTCTGGAGATCAGAGTGCAAAGTTAGACACACCAGTCAGTCACGGCAGTCCAGGCAGTGATGGCACACACCTTTAATCCCAGCAGCCGATATGGTTAGCCATAGAGGCCAGGCGGTGGTGGTGCACGCCAGACCGTACCAGACAGGAATATAAAACGGGAGGAGACAGGAGCTCAGGGTCTCAGCCTCCAGTCACACTGAGGACAGGATTGCCCAGCCTTCATAGAGGTAAGACCTCTCTAGTTTTTATTTTTAAAACTAAAACAAAAAACAAACAAACTTCCCTGTGTAACAACTCTGTCCTAGAACAAGCTCTTGTATTCCAGGTTGGCCTCGAACTCACAGAGATCTGTCTGCCTCTGCCTGCCGAGTGCTGGGATTAAAGGTGTATACCACCACCACCCAGCTTGCTTTGTTTTTCTGACCTTCAACTTGAACCCCAATATCTGTCTCTGGGTCTTTATTGCTTGTGCTACAGGGGCAGCTGTTGTTTGCCTGCATAAGTCCTTGGGTTATTTGGGCTTTCTGTTCATTTTGAATGAGCAAGCAGAACCTCTTGGGCCAAAACTGCTCTGGCAGGAGCACCGCTTGAGAACCTTGGCTTGAATTAGGGTAACCCTAAAAAATGAAGCCTTTGCTTTGTTCCAGAGGCACAGGGTCCTCCTGGTCAGGCACCTTCTGGGAGAGGCTCGCACCAACGCAGCCTTGCTTTGTTTCTCAGAAGCAATCGGCATTTGGGTCTACCACGGGCTGAGAGCGCGTACCCATCTGCAGCCGGTGTTGCTACAGGTGTGGGATGTTGTGGTTCCTAACACCCTACACGTGTTCTCCTTCAGCACTACCGAGAGCAGCGTTTTGTTACTGGCCCGAGTGGTTTCCTGAATTTCCGGTAGTGGGTCTCCTGCAGAAAAGCTGCAAAGTCTTGCAAAAAGCGACACATAAACACATTCATGCCGAAAATGGGCTTGGCCCTGAAGGAAGTTTGCCCCGAGCGCGGGGTGGGATGGAACCCGCAGCTTGTCTGTGGAGCTCACGGGCGTCCAGACCGGAGCAGTTTCCCAGCCAAGCCCTCTCTCATCAATGAAGTCAGTTCAGACCCTGAGCCCTTGGCTCTGATGGACTGAGTAATAGAAACCTGTCTGTTTAGGTATAGCAGATAGCCCTGCCTGGGGGCTAAGAGTAGGGAAACGCCTTTAAAATTGTGTTAGCACACCGCGGCCCAAGAAGGGGACCCTCGGAGCTTTTTAGGTGACTCATCGAAATAATAAATCTGGATCTTACCCCTGCGAGCTAAAGATATTACTGGGATATATCAAATTAATACATGCCCAGGGCATGGAGCTCAAGATACCAGATAGCCCTGAGGTACTTTCAAATTCAAACAGGAGCCTGGGAGACTGGTGGCCTGAGATACATTGCTGGACTCCATGTCAAGGTGGGAGGAGAGAGCCCAACTCCATAAGGCTATTATCTGACCTCCACACACTCACAAGATACATGCATATCACACACATACACACACAGAGAGAGAGAGACAGAGAGAGAGAGAGAGAGAGAGAGAGAGAGAGAGAGAGAGAGAGAGAATAAAAATAAGGAAATTCATCCGAATAAGTCACATAATTCAGCTCACTAGCTTCTAAATGGTCATTAAATGGGACCATATCCATCCACACACCTGAAAGTCTGTACTCTGTTTGCAATTGCAGAGTCAGATGGTGCTGAGTCCTGGGAATGTGGATGCTGAGGGGGTCTTTATTTTCATAGATATCATAGATAATATTTAAAGGATTAGCAGAAAAAGCCTGAGATTTAGAAACATTTTCTCCATTAATTTCCCATTGCTGTAACTAAATGTCTAAAGCTGCACAGTTTAGAAATAAAAGAGGTTTTATAGCTCACAGTTTTAGAGTCTCAACAGAATGGTAACGGCGGTGGCAAGGGGCTTGCCTGTTTCTATCACATTATAGTGGGGGGCATCACGGCAGGGGAGGACGAGGTCACTTGGTGACACAGACTGATTCACTTTTTGCAACAGCCTTCTGTCAGGAATTACCCACATCCTCCTAGAGCTATATCTAGTCCTTCCTAGAGCAGGGACCTCATAACTGCTTCATACAAGGGCCTGCTTCATACGAGGGCCCACTTCATACTAGGGCCCACTTCATACTGGGGCCCACTTCATACTAGGGCCTGCTTCATACGAGGGCCCACTTCATACTAGGGCCCACTTCATACTGGGGCCCACTTCATACTAGGGCCTGCTTCATACGAGGGCCCACTTCATACTGGGGCCCACTTCATACTAGGGCCCACTTCATACGAGGGCCCACTTCATACTGGGGCCCACTTCATACTAGGGCCCACTTCATACGAGGGCCCACTTCATACTAGGGCCCACTTCATACTAGGGCCCACTTCATACGAGGGCCCGCTTCATACTGGGGCCCGCTTCCTAACAGGTCCACACCACCTGGCAACACTGCCGCACTGAGGAGAGAGCGCCTACCATCTAAATTCCCTCCCATCCACAGCAGGATGCGAGTGCCAAGACAACCATCGGGAAAGGTTGGGTCGATTCGTCTTCAGTGGAAGTGGAAAAGGCAAGGGTTAGAGAGGAATGTTCTGTCTTTCATCCAGGCTTTGTACAGCCCTCACTATAGGCTTGCACAGGTCATGCAATAAGAACAGAAACTACGAAAAGAAAACAGGACCTCATCACAGGGACACCTACATCCATTTGTTTTAATTCTAGCTCGACACGTGATTGCCACGATCCCAAGCGGCAGCGAACTCACTGTTGGCAGGGCAGAAAGTTACAGTCCTCCACCTCTTTGCAGGGTGCTGAGAAAGTACCCAGGGTGAAAGCTCTTACACGAACAATTAGACCCTAATGGCTTTTGTTGGCGTTGGAGATAATGAAGGTGGTTATGCCAAAGGAAAGCGTGAGTTCTACACAGACTGAATTTTAAAAATGATTATCACCGTGCATCAATTCCGCAATGAAGCAGGCTATCCCTGTTTAAACTGTTAGAGGATCGTTCCCACCAACCAGCCTCTAGCTTCTTCCTCCGTCCTCAGGGTTACCGCATGATAACTTTTGACATGACCCACGTTTGTCTCAAATGAGAAGCTTTTTATTCCCCCTTCTCCGTGACAAGGAATTTGCGCGTATTTATTTTTAATCAGGTGATGAGATAATCAATACGCAATGCAAGGCAGTGGTGCAGAAATAAACTTCGCTGGGCTCTTTAGCAGTTCACAGGCCACGACGCGGTCCTGTGCTAACTCAGCCTAATTTACAAAGGCAAAACCGCGACCTCCCAGGCCCAGATTCTTCCACATGTTTACCTTCCCGAGACTCCCCCGACTGTGTACCTTGATGGGCAGCCAGAGTAGAGTCAAAGCACCTGGCTCCCTTGTCCACAAACACAAGGGAAATGAAAAGCAGAAACTCGGGCTGGGATATTTCCAATGAAACAGAACTAGCCCAGGGAAAACAGGGGCCCCCCTCTGCATGTCTGGAGAGAGATACCAAGTCTCTCCTGAGCATTCTGAGACAGGACCACTGAGGACTCTGGGGGTACAGACCGGATCTAGCCCCTGTCCCTATGTCCACAGTGTAAATGAAATGTCACTCTATCACCAAGAGGGGTAAAGTTCAGATCCAGGCCATGGCCTACAATGTTCCTCTTCTTCTGCTCCTTCCCGTCCTCCCTCCTTCTCCTCTTCCTTCTCTCTCTCTTCTTTGGCAGGGTCTCTTTGGGTAGCTCAGGCTAGCCTGGAACTCATGACCCTCCTGTTTGCACTCCTGAGTGCTGAGAGAATAGATATATACTGCTTTATCAAAAAACCTGCTTTTAAAGCCAAAAGCTGAGGAGAAAACTTGGCTCAGCCCTCTCTACATGGGGTTTGAACATGGGTTTTTCTTCCCTGAATTTGTCAAACAAAATTCATCAAGTTACACTATTGGCCTACAAAATGAAGACTTGTACAACAAATAAATGGGTCCAGAAAAATCTAAGATGATAACCTACATATTGATTAATTCTGCATTAATTTCTAGTTAATTGTGAAAACATTATCAGTCTCTTTGAGTCTCCAGTCGTAACTGGCTTTGTTCACTTGTCTCAGAGGCAATGTGACATTGCTCAATGCTTCTAAAGGACTAGGTATGACTTTAGAAATTCCTCCCAAGGTGGCTTTAAAAGTGAGCCAATTCTTGTTTACCCTTGCCCCCCAGAGCAGATGCATTGGGGGACTCACTGGTTCTGAGGAGAGAGGCCTGTGTGGGATATTCTGCTGACATGGAGTGGGATCGAATGTTAACATTTAACAGCTTCCGGGAAGAAGAAAACAATATTATTGGAGTTAACAGCAATGCTGT
This sequence comes from Microtus pennsylvanicus, assembly GCF_037038515.1. Taxonomy (NCBI): domain Eukaryota; kingdom Metazoa; phylum Chordata; class Mammalia; order Rodentia; family Cricetidae; genus Microtus; species Microtus pennsylvanicus. Next base: position 51,992,318 of record NC_134584.1, read on the forward strand.
GGGTCTGTATTCTCAGAAAGAAAAAAAAATTAACACCTGTAGGATGCTTCCTGGAAGTCCCTCAGCTGTGTCCTGCAGTCACTGATATTAATTCGCCCGGTAGCAGGGCACAGCTTGGCTGAGGACACCAAACAGCGTCTACAGAACCGAGGACTCAAGGCAGTCAGTTTTGCACAGAAAAAGCTTTTGTTCCCTGGCGGTTAGTGCTTTAAAAAAGTCATGTCAACTGAAGATGACAGCTACACAGGTATTATTCTCCCTAGTGGCTGCCACTCCACCGGGGACCTCGAGAGGTTGGAGAAGACACACACAACACACACACACACCCCTTTCCTTGTTTAGAGAAAAGTCGCCTGTCATGGCACCCCACATCCCTTTCCGTAAGGTCTGCTTTGGTAGTGTCTCATTTTCATTTATTCATTTTTCCATTTGTGTTGGCAGAGGCTGCTAGTTCGTTTCGCGACCACCCTGACTCGAAATAATCACACAGAAACTATGTTATTTGCAATACTGTTTGGCCAGTAGCTCAAGCATATTTCTAGCTAGCTGTTATATCCTAAACTAACCCATCCCTTTGTGTGCATCACCACAAGGTCATGGCCTACTGGCAAAGTTTCCACCAGCTCCCGTGTAGGCGTCTGTCTCCTGAAGGTGGCTACATGGCTTCTCCCTGACCCCCACCTACTCTCTCTATATATCTTTTTCCAGCCTGGCTATATTCTGTTAAACCATTGGCCGAAAGCAGCTTCTTGATTAACCAGTGGTATTCACATCAAATTTGTTCATTCATTTCAGAAGCATCCAGACCCCATTCTAGGTCTATGTATCCAGCAAAAATAAAACAGGCTCCAATTCCTACCTTTGTCTACTCCACTGACTTGAATGTGGACAATATTAATACTGAAGAGGGTCATGTTTGGAAGTTACCAGGTCAGGTGACTCCAGGGCCTGGATTAGAACTCAAATATCCAAAGATGTTAGGAAGAGACGAAAACTCCAACAAACCGGAAAGTATATGTCTCCAGACGCATCCAAATACAGGAGTATTTTGGTTTGGATTGATCCAGTTTGTTTGTTCATTTGTTTGATTTGAGACTGGATCCCAGGTAGCCATGCTAATCTTAAACTCAAGTTTTAGCTGATGGTGACTTTGAACTTCTGATCCCCTTGACTCTGCATCCAAGTGCTGAAGTAACAGCCATGCACGACCACACTTGGTTTCTGTGGCCCTGAGCCCCAACATGGAACTCAGTGCATGCTAAGAAAGCACTGTCAAACAAACTACGGCCACACCCCACAAATACTAATTTTTTTGTTTGGTTGGTTTTCATTTTTGGCTATTGTTGGTATTTTTAAGAACACGGTACAGTCTAAACAAAATACCTTGGACTTGGGACTGGAGAGATGGCCCAGTGGTTAAGAGCACTGGCTGCTCTTCCAGAGGTCCTCAGTTCAATTCCCAACAACCACATGGTGGCTCACAACCATCTGTAATGAGATCTGGCGCCCTTTTCTGGCATGTGAGCATACGTGGAGGCAGAATGTTATATACATAATAAATAAATAAAATCTTTAAAAAAAAATACCCTGGGCCTCCTGTGGCTGCTGTTCAACTCCCCAAAATTTTCAGATCAGAAAATCAAGGCCCATCAAAAAACTACGCAGGCCTTACCCAAGGTCACACAGGCAGGCGGAGGCAAAGCTAAAGCAAGAACTTAGCTATCCTGGCCTCGGCCCAAGGCTTTAGAAGCTGCTCCCTCTGGTCAGCAACTCGAGGCATCTCAACAAGTTACTAGTGTTTGGCGTGATCTTGATAAACAGTGCCTTCATTCTCTGAGCAATTATTTATAAAGCTCTATCATGTGCCAAACACCAAGGAAAGCTTAAAAGAGCACAGAAAAAGTCCGGTGTTGGAATGGACTTTACCCTCACAGAGCTTAGGAACAGACTGTTTCAGCAATCCAGAGACATCATTACTAATAAGCAGGGCATGTTTCTGCCCGCTTGGAGCATCTCTGTGGCTGTAGCTATAACTCTCCAGGTTCGGATACACATATGTGTTCAACCAAGACAAGAAATAACATTACACAATTGATGTCGTTCTCTTTAAAATTAATGTAGTCCAACAATCAGTATTTTAAACGATACTCTAAGAGCTGGAGAGATGGCTCAGTGGTTAAGAGCATTGCCTGCTCTTCCAAAGGTCCTGAGTTCAATTCCCGGGAACCACATGGTGGCTCACTACCATCTGTAATGAGGTCTGATGCCCTCTTCTGGCCTGCAGACATACACACAGACAGAATATTGTATACATAACAAGTAAATATATAAATTAAAAAAAATAAAAAATAATACTTTTTAAAAAAAGAATCATTTGGGAAATAGAAGTGACTGTGTCTGCGAGGCCAGATAGCAATTCAAATCACCTGTCTCAGCTACAAGGACACCAGGAGTAGCAGCTTACCCGGAGGCCACCTCTATGAGTAGCAGCTTACCCGGTGGCCATCTCTATGAGTAGCAACTTACCCGGTGGCCATCTCTATGAGTGGTAGCTTGGCCGGTGGTCAGAAGTTGACTGAAAACTGATAATTAGGAGACATAGATAAAGGCACGTGGATATGCATACTGAATGGTGAACGTTCACGGGAGGGTGGGTCAGGGGGGTAGGCTGCCTGTTCAGCCATTCTCCTTTAAATCCACTTTTGTCCTGACCCAGTGAGCTCACGAACAATGGAGGCAGGGATGGGAGTTCCGCCCTCGGTACTTAGACTTCCACTCACCAGGACCCATGCAGCTAAAACCACCACTGAATGCCTAATCTGCCCACAGCCCTTGAGCTCCTACCTTGGCACAGCTCCCAGAGAGGTCAGTCAGCTACTTGCTGACAGGTTGATTACACTGGGCTCTTTCTGTAACAGGACTTTGTTCTTATTAGAACGATGCTCACCCTTCTTGCCTTCCTTCTTAGGATGTTTCTGAGCGACTCTGTGTGCCTTAGCGAATGTCATATCCACTCTGTGCCATCCCGCACAGCATTGCTTCTGATCAAAGAATGCTTTTCATAGCAAATATAGCTGCAGCAATGGAGAGCTTGTGCATGCCAGGCAAAAGCACTCCACCAACTGAGCTATAAGCCCAGCCTTATGATTTGGTTTTCTTATTGTACCCTGTCTGATAATGTGGCTTAACAAACTAAGGAGTTCGTTTTTTTCACACAGTTCGGAGGTGACCAGTCCAGGGGGTCAAAGCCACTCTGATCCACATGGACATCCACGGACCCAAGTTCCCTTCACTGTGTTGTGACAGTGTTCTAGGATGCTGCCATTACCCACCTGGTCAAAGCTGGGTTTCCATGTCTACCTTTCAGCCAACTCAAAGAGGCAAGAGGGACATAGAGGGCAGCCCCAAACCTGAACCCAGCCCTGGGAGTAACATGTTATTTCTGTTCACATTCTGGAGGTAAAAATTATCATAGTGCCTAGCTACCTCTAGGATATGTGTGTATGTATGCATGTATGAACATATATATATATATATATATATATATATATATATATATATAGTCTTAATTAGGGTTTTATATTGCTGTGACGAGACACCATGACGATGGCAATTCTTGTAAAGGAAAACATTGAATTGAGGATGGCTACATACAGTTTCAGAGGTTCACTTCATTATCATCACAGTGGGGAGCATGACAACATGCAAGCAGATGTTGTGTTGGAACTAAGAGTCCTACATCTTGCAGGCAATAGGAAGTCAACTGATATACTGGGAGGCATCTTGAGCATAGGAAACCTCAAAACCCACTCCCATTTCTTCCAACAAGGTGGTGCCCACTCCAACAAAGCTACACCTTCTAATAGTGCCACTCCCTATGAGATTATGGGGGCCAATTACAATTAAACTGCCACATGTACGTAGCTAGACAGGCAAGATTTTTTATGTGTAAGTGTGTGTGTGCATGAGTGTATGAATGTGCACCATGTGCACACAGGTGCTTACACAGACAGAGAACACTGGATCCCCTGGAACTGGAGTTACAGATGGTCGTAAGCTGGTTTGGAACTGAACCCAGGTCCTCTGCAAGAGCAGGAAGTGCTCTTAGCCCCTGAGCATCTCTCAAACCCCATGAACATTATTATATATAATAATGAATCATATAGATTGTGTAGCTTCATAAGTCCTATATATCATTTTATTATAGAATAGTCACAGAATTAAAGCTAGTCTATACATCATATCTATAAGTATACATATTACATAGAAATAATACATATGCTATTACATTACATACTGTGATACTGACACCAAGTTCAAAAAATAGCTCAGGAGAACCACTGAAAGTGAGCTGGGTTACTCTGCACACCAGAGTCAGGAGCAGACGTGTGCTATGAAAAATTTAACTGAATGCTTCCAGATTTAAGATGCTCTGTGGCCATAAATAAATAAATAAACTACTACTGTAACAACAAACCCAGGAACTCTCCCAATGGAAAGTCATAATTGATCACAAGCGGTTGCCTCTTGTATCCGGTTACATTCTGCCTTAGCAACTGAATGCCTCAGTAGTAAGAGAGATTGCGTTTGAGATTTGCCTGGTTTAAATAGCTGAGAACACACCCACCCAAGACTGAATCTAAGAGAGGAGATTTGGTTCAAATGTGCCTTCTCAGCATGTCAGGAAATGTTTGCTCCAATTAAGTAATCTCATTTTAGAGTTAAGCCTGTGCCAAGAAAATAAACAATGTATCTTTCATGCACACATCCACTCTGCTTTATAAAAAAAAAACTTCTATTTTCTGGGAGGCTGCTCTTGGAATTTGTACATCTAATGAGATCAGAGCTGGAAAAATCCTGGCCTTTTTTAAGCATCTAGCAGCTTTGGAAACTATGGGGGAACTCACATGACACTGTATAATAAAAGTTCTGCAGGGAGATGACACCAAGGACAGTAGGATGTTTCTATTCAGCCTTGAGTTGTGCAAAATTGACTTGCAAGAGAATCTGTTACCCATCGCAAGCCAAATGCTATTATGCTTTCAACATATCCAAAGGGCTTGTACTTCCAAGATCAAGTAGGAAGATCCAAATTGCTGGGTGGCTGATGGGTGGCAGTGAGGAAGGGAGAAGACTGGAGGACCCCACCTTGGAAGTCTCCAGTCCCTCCCAAATGCAGGGCTGTATTAGGACTTAGGTTGCCTGGTGCTTCTCACTGTCAACAATCTCACCATGCTCCAGTAACACCAATGGCTCCCCTTCCACAGACCCAGCAATGTTGCTTGCCTGTCTTCTTGGGCATTTCAACACCTGGTTCCCTGCTGGTAATTGTTATTTGGGGGTTTGAGAGATGCTCAGGGGCTAACAGCACTTGCTGGTGTTGCCATTTAGGGAAATGCAGAGAGTATGTCCTGGATGAGGGAAGTATGTCTCTGGGGGCTGACTTTGAGAGTTTAAAGTCTCGCCCTACTTCCTGTTTGCTCTCTCTGCTTTGGGCTTGGAGATCAAGATGTGCACTCCCAGCTTCTCCAGTTTGCAGCTGTCTTCCTGTGGTTATGGCCTCTGACTTTCTGTTTTTGTTTTTGGTTTTGGTTTGGTTTGGTTTGGTTTTGAATTTTCAAGACAGGGTTTCTCCGTAGCTTTTGGTTCCTGTCCTGGAACTAGCTCTTGTAGACCAGGCTGGCCTCGAACTCACAGAGATCCGCCTGCCTCTGCCTCCCGAGTGCTGGGATTAAAGGTGTGCGCCACCACTGCCAGGCTGGCCTCTGACTCTCTGTAAAGCAAAATAAATTCTTCCTTCTATAAGTTGCTTTTGGTTGTGGTGTTTTATCACAGCAACAAAATAACAATTACATTCTTCTCTCTCCTGCTAGCTGTTACATAAGCTGTCTTATCCCCAAGCCTTTTGCTGTTCCACACACCCAGCTCCAGCGCCCATGGTCCCTTCCTTAAACCTCAGAGAGGCTTTTGTTTGTTGATTGGTTTTGTTTTATTTCTTGCTGGTTTCTCTACTGGGGGGGCTTCTCAGAAGCAAAATGTTTTACTGATTTTTTTTTCTTGCCTTCCTATTACCTAACACAAATCTAGACACAGGTGTGTGTACGGCATGTATGGGTGAAATGAGTGTAAGATCCAAAGAAGGTGGTATGTGGGAACTTACAGTTAGTCAACTTGAGGCTTCCTTTTTGCCATGGTAAAATCTCATGGCTTATTGGGGAAGAAGGAGTGAGACACTCACTCACTTCTTATGCTGTCCCTGACATCTGCATCTGGGTCAACTAAGTGTTGACCCAGTTAGTTCTCAGCTGTCAAAAGAGTATATTGATCGGCCTTGATGGCTAGTGGAATACACGAGGAGTGTTTGCCACTGGCAATGACAACAGTCCCACACTCAAAGCCACACCATGTATTCCTTTCAGGTCCTAAGTGCAAGATTCGCGATGAGAAGGAAATGTCTCCAGCCCTGCCCAGGTTTGCTGAGCACAGTTTAGCTTTGAAAAAGTTGGGAGAGAGCATAGGCTTTCAGTCATGACATGTACACTGTGCCCTCCTTCCCACAACCGTTCCATGACCTTTCCACCATGCAGTGACCAAGACAATGGTCAGAATCAGGAGGGCTGTGTATAAGTCTTGGCTTTGCCACTATTTGTGTGACCTTCTGCCTTCCCCTTCATCTGATTGGCCCATTTCATCACCTTTTAAGGACTACAATACGCCCCCACCATTCTACCATGTACTGCTAAGTTTGGAAAGAAACAATTCCTCCAAAATCTTTTATGAAAATACAACTGCCATATCAACGCATGGCTTTCCTCTCTCAATTCCCTTGCGAGAAGCCTACCTGGAGGTTTGCTGGACTCTTAACTGACCACCAAGCACTCTTTGTATCCCTTCACCTTATACACAGACCCTTCAACTCAGTATCACCAGTGATGTACCTGGGCCATGGAGCCCCTGACATGGTCTAAGAAGGACTATTCTCTGCAATGGTCTTCTCCGAACCCAAAACTGCAGCTGGAAATGCATGAGAAAATATCAGACAACCCAAGAAGGAGGAATCTTTTACAGCATGTCAAGATAGTCAACAGCTTGGAGTTAAGCTAAAACAAAAACTGTCACAGCCCAGAGACCAAAGAGCCATGACAATGAAGGTATTGCAGTCGCCTGGACTGAACCCAGAAATGGTGAAGGGACATTACTGGGAAAGCTGGTGACACTGAAAAAGCTATTGGAGGGCTGGAGAGATAGATCAGCGGTTAAGAGCAGGGGCTGCTCTTCTGGAGGACCAGGGTTCAATCCCCAGTACCCACAAGGCAGTCCACAACTGTCCGTACCTACAGCTCCAGGGAATCTTCTTCCCTCTTCTGGCATTAGGAAACACCAGGCATACAGGTGGTGCACAGACAAACAGGCAGACGGAACACCCATACAATACAAAATATCAAAATAAAAATCATTTTAAAAAATGAAAAAGGGTTATAGAGTGTACTTTATAAGCTGAGTCAATGTTGGTTTCCTTGCTTTGACAAATGCACTGTGAAAATGTAAGATGTTAAGAATGGGGATGATTTAGTCAAACATAGTGATGTACTTGTAATCCCAGCACTTGGGAGGCTGAGGCAGGAGGATCAGGAGTTCAAGGTGATTCTTCACCCCTGGTGAGTTCAAGGTCAGCTCTATCTTAAAAAACAAACAGAAAATACACTAAGGGGAAATGTGGCATCCTCTATAATACTTTTTGTAAGTTTCTGTTTATCTAAACTTACTCCATTTTTTTCCCTTTTGGAATTTTTTGTTTTTATTTATTGGAGAAGTTCATATAATATGTTTTCATCATATTCTTTCCCCTCCCCTAACTCCTCCCCTAGGGGCATAAAATAATAAAATTATATTTATTTTATTTACTTCCCGACTCACCCAACTTCATGTTCTTTCTCTCTCAAAAAACCACACACACACACACACAAAAAAAACATAAAATTTCTGCTCCACCTTCAAACTTCATCCAAATGCATCCCTTGTGACACCTGGGTAGGCACCAACCAGGTTCTGTGCTTGCTTTCTTCCAGACTTTCCTGTAGCACAAATTCTAAATGTTCTTAATAAAACCCAGAGCCAGGTATTAGGGGGTGAAAGCTGAGAGGTCAGAGAAGAAGCGCAGGCAGCCACTAGAGAGACCCTTTATCTCTAGGGAATCCTCATACCAATCGAGTGAATCTGTCCTCAGACTGCCTCCTCGGACTACAGGGAGCTCCTGTTTGTTCCTGCCTTGTATTCCTCTCTCCTCCCAGCCATATCGCTCCTGTCTCCACCTCCCTAGTGCTGGGATTAAAGGCGCAGGATCCCAAGTGCTGGGATCACATTTGTGTGAGCTCTGAGCTCTGTTTCTCTTTTTAGACAGATTCAATCTCACGTAGCACAGGGTGGCCTTGAACTCACAGAGATCCATCTGCCTCTGTCTCCCAAGTCCTGGGATTAAAGGTGTATGCCACCACTGCCTGGCCTCTAGTGGTTTAGCTCTGCACTCTGATCTTCATGCAAGCTTTGTGTGTTAAAACACCAACAAAATATCACCACGCTTTCCCAGCACTTTGCTTCCCCCTTCTCTGGTATCTGCAGCTCAGTTATTTATTTTCCCCCTGAACCACTCCATTCCTACCTGCAGATGCTAGCCACCTGGAGGCCAGAGAGTGTTTTTGAATCTATAGGATCTAACAGTGTTCCTGGCACCTGATAAATATCTAGGATTGTTTCTGAATCAACGGCTGGATAAATTGTAGCGGTCCATGCTGCCAAGTATGGAATTGCTACAGCATGTTCCAGCCTATCCAGGCTTAGCTAGAGAACCCTCAAAGAAAATTTATTCTGTGGGCTAAGGCAATGTCTGTTACTAAAAGCTCTGCCATATATTTGAAAAATACTTTTTACTCAAGACAGCTAAAACTATTTAGAAACCACAGTTTATTAATCCTCACATATCACCCCCTCCCATAAAATGCTCACGATATAACTTATCAAACCAAACTGTGCATACCACAGGGGGTTTGGGGAATACCTAATTAAAGATACAGTGCACTGCTCACCTTATGCTGGGCTTATGGCCACTAAAATGAGTGAGCGTGTGGACTCAAGGGAAAAAGAATCAAGACATTTTTATAGCTGAGGATTGTGAGGGATTTAGGGCATCAGTACTGTAGGCCTCAATGAGAAAACCAGGTTGAAATCAGGGATCAGTTAGATACAGGGAAGCCAAACAGGACGTGAGAGTCAGGAAAGAAAGTAGGAGGAACTGTCTAATCAAGGGTGAGAGAAGGCCAGCCCAGGTGTGACTGTTATTCATTGCTATTGTCTTAGCCTCCTGTTTCCTAAAAAGCAGAGCTTGAGAGTGGGGTTTGTGGGTAGGCAGGTGTATTTGTTGCTGTTCTTTTACTGTAGGAAAAAAAAACCCACCAAGACCAAAGCAACTTACAGCAAACACTTCTTTTGTGCTTACAGTTCCAGAGGGAGGCGCACCGTCACGGCTGGGAGGCGTGGCAGCAGGAAGCTGAGCACGTAAAAGCCTGAATGAAGCCAGAGAGCAAGCTGGACTAGGTGAGGGTTTTTCCCTTCAGATTCCGCCCGCAGTGACGTTCCTCCTGCAGCAAGGCTACACCTCCCTGTCCTGGTTGGCTTGCCGCTGGTGGTCTCTTTATGGTTACTAATAGGTTTGTTTTGTCCGCCTGACAGAAGCTAGAGATACCAGAGAAGAGGAAACTACATTTAAGAAAATATCTTTCCGAAATATCTGGCTGTAGGCATGTCTGTGGAAATATTTTTTTAATTAGTGATTAATGTGGGCGGGTCCAGTCTTTTGTGGATGGTTCTGCTCCTGGGTTGATGATTCTGGGTTGTATAAGAAAGCAGAATGAGCAAGCTGTGGACAGCAAACCAGTGAGCTGTATCCTCCATGGTCGCTGCCTCAGTTCACACCTCCAGGTTCCTGTTTTGCTTGCCTTCCTGCCCTGACTTCCCTCAGAGCTGGACTGTTCCCTGGAAATCAAAGGTGAAATAAGCCCTTTCCTTCCCAAGTAGCTTTTGGTCATGGCCATTTTGATCGCAGCAATAGAACCCCTAACTAAGACATTACCCAAACAGTGCTAACCAACTGTGAACCAAGTATTCATATGCTGGAGACTATGGGGAACATTTCTCATTCAAACCATCACAACAGGTGATTCTCAGAAGTGAATCCACATACCAGACATGGTGAACTGAGAAACATGTCCTGCATGGTTGCTAGTCTCACTGTGGGAAAATTATAATTGGAATGTAACCACTAAGATTGCACGTGATTTATGACAAATCGCCAAGCTAGCAGGTGCAAATGTTAAATTGGTTAATGGTGATTTTACATGCTGTGGTGGTTTGAATGAAAATGCCCCACCTATGCTCACAGGAAGTGGTACTATTGGGAGGTGTGGTCTTGTTGGAGTAGGTACAGCCTTGTTGGAAGAAGTGTGTCCCTGGGGCAGGCTTTGAAGTTTCTAATGCTAACCAGGCCCAGTGTCACCCTCTCTTCCTGCTGCCTGAGGGTATAGAACTCTAAGCTACTTCTCCAACATCAAGCCTGCCTGCATGCATGCCACCATGCTTCCTGCTGTGAGGATAATGGACTGAACCTCTGAACAGAAAGCCAGCCCCAATTAAAGGTTTTCCTTTATAAGAGTTTGCATGGGTATGGTGTCACTTCACAGAAAAAAAATCCTAACAAGGTTTTTTGGGGGGCCATATTTATTCAAACCACAGCATATAAAACCACCATTAATCAATCCTTAACACTTGCACCTGCTAGCTTAGCAATTTGTCATAAATCATATGCAATCTCAGTGGTTATATTCCAATTTTAATTTTTCCACAGTGAGAATACCAACCACACAGAACATGCTTCTCAGTTCACTATGCCTTAAGGAAAATTTTATTAACATGTAGCAAAAATACATGTTTTGCTTTGAGATAGGATCTTGCTATGTTGCCTATAGGCCGGTTCCAAGTTCCTGGGCTTAACTGATATTTCAGCTCAATGTTAGGAGTGGGTAAACACCCATATGCATGGCTAAAACTGTCTTACAAGCAGCATTCACAGGTCTGAACAGTATTTGACAATGAGTAGGTCAAACTCTCTTTGTTCCGTTATCCCCTCTAAGTCACCATGTGTTGTTTAATTTCATCTTAAAATCTGGGGTTTTGAAGACAGGCTCTCACTGTGTAGCCCAGGCTGGCCTTTAACCCGTGACTCCCCTACTCTGACCACGCAGATCCTGGGATTGCATACACTGCTATGCCTTCCAATTAAGGACTATTTCAAATGCATATATTTAAATATATCTGCACACATACACTTTTGATATATATATGTGCATATATAGGGATAGATCAACTAGATATATGCCAGAGACAATGTTGGTTTTGTTTTGTTTCGTTTTTGAGATAGGGTCTCACTATATACCCTTGGTTGACCTGGAACTTGCTATATAAACATGTACCTGCTTCTGCCTCAGAGTTCTGGGATGAAAAGCATGGGCCACCATGCCTGGCACAGCAATATTTTTGTAACTAGCACCATTATTTTCATTCTTAAGTCAACCGAAAGAACATATGACCTCAGAAACACAGCAGTGATGACAAGCTTTGTGTTTGTGGGCAGCATTCTTTGTCCTCCTGGCTTCTTCCCAAGAATCCAGGTACCTTCCCAGCTACCTTAAGAAGGCTGAAGTCCACTGGGACTGTTTCTTGAATCTCCTTGCTCAGCCTCTTCCTTTGGGTTCCATGACCAATAGAAGCATATTAAGAAGCATGAGGCTCCTTGGGTCAAAGGGAAGTTCAGCTGCAGAAGCAGACTCTGTAGAGAAAGCAAGTCTGGCCTTGGTTGTACTCTCTAAGGTTGTACTCTCTGCTATTGTGTTTGTAGCTATAAAGATCTGGCCTCTCTAAGTGGCTTAGGGCTAATAGCTCTGCCCCTTCTTGCTGTGAGACAATCTTTTTCTACACTATGAGTATGTATTACTCTCATTGGTTAGTAAAAAGCTGACAAGCTGGTCGCTGGGCAGGAAGTTAGGTGGGAAAGCCAAATGAGAATAATGGGAAGAAGGAGGGTGAAGTCAAGAAGAGATGCCAGCCAGCCACTGAGCAAGCAAAACGTGTAGAAAATGAAGTAACAAGCATGAGCCATGTGACAAAGCATAAATAGAAATACGAGTTAATTTAGGTATAAGAGTTAGCTAGTAATAAGCCTGAGCTATCAGCCAAGCATTTATAATTCATATTCAGCCTCTGAGTTGGTTATTTGGGACCAGGTAGTCAAGACAGGTAAACTCTGCCTACACCTCCTTCATCTCTGCCCTGTGTAGACTATTTTAGATAGGTCTTTGGAATGAGTCCTCTATTGTTTTCACAGCAGCCAAAACCCAATATAAGTGCCTTGAAAAACCAATGCCCCAGGTCAAGGTCACTGTACCTCAGTGTTTAACACAAACTGACTTTGTCTTCACAGAAGTCCTCCCCAGTGAACATTTTCCCAGACTCCACATTCTGTGAAAGAAATATACTTGGAGGCCAGTGGCCCACTTTTGCTTCCAACTAGCCAACTAAGCACCACAGGCCACTTAGTCCTTCCTTGGTTTCTTCATCGAGAAACTTTAAGTGGAGTTGGATGTGGTGGAACCTGCCTGCAAAGCCAGCTCCTGGAAGGCTGAGTCAGGGGGACCCTAAGTTCAAGATGAGGCTAACTGCACAGTAATTCTAAAACAAAAACCTCACGTGAAAGACCAGTGTTTTTCTGCTCTGGCATGTTGGGATATCATCCCTGCCAAGATAAATATCTCAAGAGAGCTTCCTTGTATTATTTCCACTCTCTGTTTCTTTCTCCTTGATCTTCACATGGCAAATATCTGATGTGTCACCCTTCCACACCCTCAACAGGTACATAAGAAAATCCTGACTGTCTCTTTTTTACCGAAGAGTATGAGCCACGTTCTCTACACGGTGTCTCTTCTCGCCCTGGAGAGCCCTAGCACCTCCTCAAGCCAGAATGCATGCACAGAATGTCTGAAAGATGCTGGATGCTTTTCAGGCTCCCTGAGCGTGGTAGTGTGTCTGTTCACTTCAGATATCCTTTTCTTTGAGAATCATCTAATAGCAACCTAGATATTCACCTCTGATTTACACAAAGGGAAATGAAAATTAAAGATTTCTCATAGGAAAAATGCATCTGGGGAATTCCCTGCATTTTTCTGGTGATTCAGAATTTCAGTTTGCTATGTATACATGGAGTTGTGAACTTAATATATAATAAATTATATAATATAATAAATTAATAATTTCAGCTTGATATGTGATATGAACTATATATAATTACTATGTAACTTAATATATAATATTATATATGTATATAACTTTAATGTTTATAATCAGAGAGTATGGAAAGTGTGCTGAGACATAGTGGTTAAAAGCAGACCTTCTATTCCCATCTTAAAGTTAAAAGCAACTATTGGCTATGCGTTGCCTCATCTATAATCCGCCATAAATTTGAGTCCTAACAGTGCTGTGCCTCAAGGCACAGTGTATTGAGAACACACCTCAAGATGGAAACCATGGTTCAGTTCTGGCATATACTATCACTTGTTGGATAGTTGATACAGAGCTGGCCTTAGTTATCTTGCTGACTTGGCAAGAAGATGCATCATTATCAAAATCAACCCATTCCCACTGGGACGGCAGCGGTCAGGGACAGAGTGGGATGGTTGACTGTCCGTGACATTAGCAGAATCATTCAACTTACTCTTCTGCTTAGAGATCCTGACCACAGGGCTCTTTGGGTGAGAAAACGCTGGGCAAATGCCAGCATTCCCAGACCTTAGGAACTGACAAAACTCACCATAACAGCCCATAGTTCTCAGACATGTCCAAAAAAAAATCATATGAGGTCTGTTTCAAATACAGTTATGTCCAGAACTTTCTCCCAAGTGCTTTGTTAGGCTCATTTATGGAGCTGTAAACGTTTCTTTTCAGTGTGTGTGGGAAGGCATTTCTCCTTGTTTAGCCCCTTTAAACTTGATCTCAGTTGCAGTTTAGACCTAGAGAAGCCAAACTCATCTATCTGGGCTCTGCTTCTGCAGGCAAGTCATTTACTCTTCTGGGACCCCATCTTTCTCATTTAAAAGAATGAAGTTTAGAATTGGACATATTTGTAGAACCGTCACATAATTTGCCAATAGAGGACCAAATAAAATGATAAGGCCTAATTAAAAGAAAATATTAAGAACTTCAAGACAGCAACCATAGGTTCCAGGCATGGGGATACCGAGTTCAGTGTCCTGCTCATCAGCACAGGTCCCAAGCACAGGTGGTGTGATGACCTGGGGGGCTTCACACCTTGTCTGTCACCAGCAGGCTTCCTTTCGCTCCCACAGAACCAGTCCTCATGGAAAATCAAACACAAGCGAAAGTAAGAGCAAAATGCACAGCTTTGTTTTCTGCATGGAATCACTCCCTTTCTCTTTCTCGGGCCCTCTGACCACAGGCTGTGCCTTCGCCCTTCCTGACTCCTATTCTCTAAGATGGATGTTCTTCTTTCCTGTCTAAAACATCCAAATGACCTTTGCTTCGGGCTTTTTTCTACATCGCCATATGTTAGATAATTGTGCCCCGAGGAATTGCTTCAGGAGTGGTCCAAACACAAAAGAAAAACACACAACCAACTTTCTCTAGAGCAGCGCAAACATTTCCTTAAACCTAAGTGTCTCAAGAGGAAAACCGGCAGAATAAACCTTTCACCCAGAGAGTCCATTCCGCGACTCACTTGTGCCGAATCCTGTTTGCCTTTTGACATCCCTGATTTATCTACTGTTTGCCAATAAAAGCAGTCACCGTCTTTGATTTAGGTTTTTCCACACTGGAGAAGTGGCCAGAGAAAATGACTCAGCTGAGTGTTTTATTAGCATAAAAACATGACGTGCACGCCACACCAGGCGCTTGCTGCCCTTGCTCTATTGTGCCGTATAGTTCTATGGCACCCATCCGAGACGTGGGAGACTGGGGTTCGATGCCAGCAAACTGATGGATTTCTAGAAATCAGATTCTCTAAAAAGTGAACAATTTAAACAGAACTTTATTAGTTACACCTTAGCAATTACAAAGTGGTACCCTCCCCCCCAAAACAGGAGGCTCTCTTAATATGACTTCTAAGGAATTTCATCTGTGATTTTTTTTATCCAGGTCTAATTTTAATAGATAAACTTCCTGTACAAAAATATCATCATCACTTTAGTGAAAAATCCGATTTATTCTTGAAACTACTTGAATTTTAGTAGAAGGAAAGGGTAATTACAAATGTAGTCACGATTAACAACACAATTGCAAAACAAATTTATGCTGTCTTTATAAAAATTTGGAGTGTTCTGTTTATTATTAAAAATAAGTGTATTTACTTTTATAATCTTATAAATGTTAAAATCCCACCTGACAGAGATACTGAAAATCATGCATTGATGTGGGATTTGTAATGATTTCAGCCACAATTAAGGCTGATACTTCCAGGTTCTAGGGGCCATGCATGTGCAGACAGGCCCTCAGGCAGAAGTGCCTAGGGATATTAAAGGGCCCCACATGACCCATATGCAGTGTGGATTATATCCACATATGACTCAGCTAAGCCTTTGCACACACATGTGAGCCTCATCATCTGCGTATGACATAGCCATTTCAACTCCCTGTGCACATGCGCTAGGCAGCTTTTAAAAGCTGGATGCACCATCTCCTTTTTTCTCTCTCTGCACACTGACTTCCCCGGGCCTGTACACACCCCCTTTAATAAACTCCTAAGTGGGTTTATTGCGTGTTTCCTTCTCACTCGCACCGGGTAATTTCAGGATTCCCTTTTGTATGCTATGAATATGTTTTATTACCATTGGTTATTAAATAAGCTGTTTCAGTCATTGGCTTAGTAGAGTAAAACCAGGAGGAGAAATCAGAACAGAGATATAGAGAGCAAGTAGGTGGAGTCAAGAGGACGCCATGTAGCTGCCAAAGGAGAGAGCCGCCAGCCACCAGCCAGAACCTTACCAGTAGGCCACAGCCTCATGGTGAGTCACAGATTAATAGAAATGGGTTAAGATGTAAGAGTTAGTCAGAAATATGCATGAGCTATTGGCCAAACAGTGTTGTAATTAATATAGTTTCTGGGTAATTATTCACATCTGGGTGGCGGAAACTAAAGTGCAGTCTCTGTCTACAATGCATGCTTAGTTATAGTTTATGTGTATTATACACACACACACACACACACACACACACACACACACACAGCACCTCTTGCATGCTAAGCAGGCACTGTACCTTGATCTTTTCTCCTCGCCACAAATGATCAATTTTTAGGAGTATTATCAGAAAAGGATGTGATAAACGCTAGTAAACCACTTATCTAGTTTAGGACAGTGGCAAATAGTTGAATACCCACACTCTTTAAAAGGAGTCAAACAGATCTATAAAACAATAGATGCTGACAAGAGAGCTTAGCTACTTCTCAGCCTGTTGGCAGAATCATAGTGAGAGTTGTAAATTGGTTTCCTAGGGCTGCTACAACAGAGTGCAGTAAACTGGATGGTATCAGGTGACAGAATTGGCTCTAGAAACTGTCAGGGAGGCTATGACTCTGAATGCTCAAGGGGAGAACCTTCCACTGTCACTTATCACTTCCTAGGCCACCAGCACTGGCGTCTCAGCCTCAGTGGTCACATGGCCTTCTCCCTGTGCCTCGCCAGCCATCTTAGCAGGCCCATTCTACTCCAGTATGACTTCGTCTTAACTCGAGGTTGTGGAACGGTGTCTTCCAGGCTTGTCATGGCCTGCTGCCATCTTGAAACTGAAGTAGCTATGCATCCTGTGCAGAACCCTCCCAAAACTGGACCTACTGCATTCCTTGATGGAAGGAATGGGAACACGGTTATCACTTTGCCGGAAAGAGGATACAGTCACATGTTCCCTCCTGCCTCCCTCCAGCTGTACACGGTCCTGCCCCAGCCACATGCGATCCGAGGAGGCACTATGGTACACATTAGATTAAAGGCACACTGATGGGACAGACACTGTGTCTGCACAATTGTGGAGAAGTCAACACCAGGATGGACTGGCATTTTCCAGTCAGGAATCTTTTTGGGGGTCTCCCACACTCCCTGTAAGTAAATAACCCTTCGTATATGTACCTATAAATAAGATCCACAAGCCCATTGGGTCACCATCTGGACTTGAAATCTTTTCTTTGGGCATTAGTGCCATGTAGAGGGCATTTGCTCATATCTCCTCAGGAAAATTTCTGCACCACAAAGTGTATTTCCAATGACCTATTTTCAGATTCTATCATATCATAAAGTTTCTTGGGAGGGGGTGAATTTGAAGGGGATGCTTTTTAACCTAGTGTACACCCCCAACACATAGTAAGTTCTCCTATAGTAAAATAAAATAGATTAAAAGCAATGAGGTGATCTAGAGAAGAAAATCTCCAGAAGTCCTGTTAGGATCAAGTCCATCCCACCACCTGCTCACAAGGCACTCAAAGGGGTTCTAGAAACCCATCCCCTCCACTCACCTTGAGGGCGAAGGCTTATTAAAAATAGGGCATTCTGGGCTAGACTCCAGATGAGCCAGATCAGAACCGCTAAGTGTAGAAGCCAGGAAGCTGTGTTTGAAACAAGCATGGAGGGGGTTTCTCCGCATGGACATTTGAGAAGTACTGATCCACAGTGTCAGACAGGTTTGCCTTATAGTTCCCCATGGAGCCTCTCAGATCCATTCCTCATTTTCCCTTCTTTACAGGTGAAATTGAGAACAGCTGGTCAACAAATTTTCTTGTATTCAAGCATGATTATAGAGGCCTTCCACATTTCTCTTCTCCCTCTAGACCAGGCCATATAAATTCAAATGATACTAATTCTTTAGTCCCAATAGGATATATTTTCTAATCATTAAATCATTTACAAACTTGGTTAAATGCTTTTCATCTCCAGGACCATAGACAACCCTTTGGTCATGGAAATGAGTAACCCAGTTTCATATTTCAGGCTAGGGAAAACCTGAATCCCAAAGAAGTCACGCTAAAGACAGCTCATTAGAATGTCCCAGAGAACAAGACCAGGGACATACAGACTGGGAAGCCCCACTGTCTGAAGCTGGCATTCCAGCAAAGCTGATAAGATTGACTCCAATCTCAGATTAAAGAACCAAGAACTGGAGAGCGGGTGGTGTAAAGCCCAGTCCTAGGGCAGAAAAATATCAACATCCCAGCTCGTGAATGCAGTCTTAGAAAGGAGTGTGTTCCTCCTTCCACCTGCTTCTCTCTTCAGGCCCCTAGTAGACTGAATGCTACCCACCACACTCTCCTGAGTACACCAATTCAAATACTAATCTCGCCCAGTAACAGCCCCAAAAAACACCCCCAAATCATCCCTAGTCTGACTCCCCTCCCCTGATCAGTCAAATTGACATGGAATTAGCCATAACACCATCCTCAGCAGGGTTCCTTACAGCCCTGACAAAAGCACATGTGTGTCAGTGTTGACAACTTAATAAAGGGTGGCTGCCTCTCCTTCCTTCTTCCTTCCCGTCAGCCCTTGGTTAAGTGTTACCAGTGAAGAAACTAACCTGCCACTTCCAGACTAAGGTGCAACCCTTGCTGAGCTGAGCCGCAGGCAGATGTGAAGGAGATCACAGGGGAAGGGGGTGTGGTGCTTACAGGCAAGGCCAGAGCTACTTTCCCTCTGAACTGAAGTTTCTGCCTGAGAACCCCCTTCGAGCAATTTTTAAACAACGGTGAGTGAGCCTGTACCAGGCAGCACACTTTGGAGTCTAACCTCAGAAGTGACCATATAAAACAAAACCAGTTGCACCATGTACTGTGAGTGAGAAAACTCCTGAACTGGGGAGGGCTTTGATGAGATGGGAAAGGACGGAAATGGGAAGTCCTGTTTATATCTAGATACACTTATTGAGTGAAGGGAAATGGTTCAAGGAAGCCACTTTGTGTGCAAACGCAAGAGAAATCGACAGAACACAAGAGTCGAGTCACCAGGGCTAGTCCACCATGCTTTTCCAATAAGGAAACAAGTGCTCCTGCTTAGCAACGAGTCGCTCACACGCTGTACTTCCCACTCTAGGGACAGCTGGGTGGTTTTACCGACTGTGCCCTCTTAAAAACAGACTAGAAAAGGTAAGTATTCTCGTAGTTTATTCCAGTCAGAAGTCATTAATCTGATACCCGTCATGAGCAGAATTTTATAAACACAGAGACAGAAGCGGCAATGGCAGAGCCTGCAGGGGTCCGTGCTAGGTCCTCCACAGATGTGGTATAATTTTTAATCTGGTGCTTTCGTGGGACTCCAACAGTGGGAGTGCGGGTGTCTCTGACTCTTTTGTCTATTCTCGGGACCCTTTTCCTCCTACAGGGCTGCCTTGTCCACCCTTGATATGAGGATTTGTGCCTAGTCTTGTTGTAACTTGTTATGCCGTGTTCAGATGCTGTCCCTGGGAGGCCTGTTCTTCTCTGAAGGGGATCAGAGGAAGAGTGGATCTGGCGGAGAGGAAAGGTAGGGGGAACTGGGAGGAGTGGAGGGAGCAGAAACTGAAGTTGGGATGTACTGAAAACAAAAAAAATAAATAAAATAAAAATGAAATGAAAAGAATGAGGCGTCTGGGGAGATAGCTCTGTCATGAAGTACTTACTGTATGGGCATGAGGACCTTAGTGGATCCCTTGAACTCACACAAAAACCTGAGCATGGGGACTAGGAAGACGACTCAGCAGCTAAGAGCATTTTTTGCTCTGGTAGAGGACGTGGTTTGATTTCCAGCACCAATGTGGTAGCTCACAACTTTCTGTAGCTCTAGTTGCAGAAAATCCAGTATCCTCTTCTGGCCTCCACAGGCATTGCGTACACATGGTGCACAGACATACATGCAGGTTAAACACCCAAACACATAGAATAAAATAAATCTTAAAAAAAAAAAAAAAGAAAGAAAGCTAAGCATGGTGGCTAACGTTGTAATCCCAGGGCTAGGGAGGGTGAGACAGGAGGATCCCTGGGATTGCTAACTTGCCAGACTAGCCAAATAGGTGAGGGTTGGGTCTCAGCAAGAGACTGTGTCTCCAAAAATGAGATAAATAGCATTCTTCTTCTCTTAGTTATGGTTTCTATTGCTGTAACAAAATACCATCACCAAAAAAGCAACTTGGGGAGAAAATGGATTTTTTGACTTACAATTCCATATTTTATTGTTTAAGGAAGTCAGGGCAGGAACTCACACAGGGCAGGATTTTAGAGACAGGAGCTGATGCAGAGGCCATGGAGGGGAGCAGCTTTCTGGTTTGCTTCCCCTGATTTGCTCTGCCTGCTTTCTTTTAGAACCCAGGACCACCAGCCCAGGGATCGCACCACCAATGGGCTCTCCCCCATTGATCATTAATAGAGAAAATGTCTTACAGCTGAATCTTATAGAGGCATTTCCTCACATGAGGCTCCGTCCTCTAGCTTGTGTTGAGTAGACACACAAAGTCAGCCAGTACTCTGAGGAACAACACCCAAGACTGGCCTTTGGGTTCTGCGTGCACATGTATGTACACTCTTACCCACATATGTGTGAGAACACACACATACACAGACATTGCTTGGAATTGTTACAATTTATTTAGGAAAGCCATTTGTACTGTAAGAGAATAAAGTATAATTGATCAGAGAGTAAGGGAGAGTCTAGAATTGAGTCTTGAATGTAGGGTACCACTGTTAGAGGGAACAGGACTTGATAGAGAGGAAAATGTGTATATATGTCTTAGTCAGGGTTTTAATTGTCGTGAAGAAACACCGTGGCTATGGCAACTCTTATGAAGAAAGCATTTAACTGAGGCTAGCTTACAGTTCCAGAGATTCAGACCATTATCATCATTAACAGGGAGCATGGCAGCATGCAGGCAGATGTGCAGCTGAGAGTCCTACATCTTATAGGCAACAGGAAGTCGACTGATGTCACACTGAGGGAAGCTTGAGAAGAGACCTCAAAGCCCGCCCATGCAGTGGCAAACTTCCTCCAACAAGGCCACACCTCCTAATAGTGCCACTCCCTTTGCGTGCCATTTTCTTTCAAATCACCACAATCTATATTGTTCTGGGGATCAAGCTCAGGACCTCGCTCATTTAAGGCAAGTGCTCTGTTGTTGAACAGTTCCTCCAACCTGAAACCACTTTTGAAGGTGATATACAATTCAGACATGGACTTTGACCCTCAATTTGCAACCAAAATTAAACAAGATCTCTAACTCTGATTGTCTTTACCTAGGACTATACCAGCACCTGATTTATTTTTGTATTTTGAGACAGTCTCACTATGTTATTCTGGCTGTCCTGGAGCTCACTGTATAGACCAGGCTGGCCTTGAACTCACAGAGATCAGACTGACTCTACCTCTGAGTGCAGGGACTAAAGGCATGTCCCGCCATGCCCAGCACATCTCCTGATTTTTTGGCTTTTATTACATTTGTTCTCTGACAATGTCACACTTGTATAAAGTGTAATGTGATCACTCTTACCTCACACCCTGTCTTGTCCTCCCTCCTGCTCCTGCCAATTCTCCTTCCTCCCCACACATCCCTTCCCCACAGTCGGGCCTTTTTGCTTTGTTGTTGACCCACTGAGTTTAACGGATGCTGTCTGTGTGATCTTGGGTTTCCAACTATCCCCTGGTGAGTTCACCCACCAGGGGGCGCACAATTGACTGCCTCTTTCCCAGAATCCATCAGTTGCCAAGGTTGCCAATAGCTCAGTGGGAAGAGATGGGACCCTGTGAACCCCTCCCAGATACACAGTTGACTATTGACCGGCCCAGTGCAGGCAGCCACAACCACTATAAGATGAAGACAATGGCTGTGCCATGCTTAGAAGACAGTATTTCTCGGCCTTTCTCCCTGTCTTCTAGCTCTTACATTCTCTGCCTCCTCTTCCACGATGTTTCCTGAGACTGGGAGGAGGGTACTATAATTGTCTTGTTAGGGCTGAGCGCTCAGCTACCGCTTATTCTCAGCACCCTGAGCAGACATGAGCATCTGTATTCGCCTTCTAGTTGGAGAGAAACTTCTCTGATTAAGGCTGAGAAGAGCATTCATTGATGGCTAAAAATATAAATATTTGGGAGCCAGTTTAGCACCAATGTCAATGTATCTAAACAATAGTAATATATTCTTTCCTAGTATTCAGACCTCCATGGTTACAAGTTTTGGCCCAGTTTATCAACATGAATTTTCTCTTGTGGATTGGGCTTCAAATACAATCATAAGCCTGTTGGCTTACCTCTGTGGCCGCAAAGCCATGATTGTTCCAGTCTTTCCCGCAAGGTTGATATTGTAGTTTACGAGGGTCATGGTTAGGTGAGGCCACTGATGTCTTCCCTTCACAGGAAGGCAGCCAGCAGCCTGCCCTGCTCTGAAAGCTGAAGGTGGGGAGCAATTTCCAGCTCAGTGCCAGCTTGGTCTCTACACCTGGCAACCATGGTGCGTGGTGTCTTCCGCAGCAGGTTTATCAGTTAATTCTGGTGGGTGAGCAAGAGGAATAACAATAGCCTTATTGTTTTAGGGACCTCTAGGGCCTCTCCAACTGGGATATTCTGTTCAATAACTCATGAATTTTAGCATTGTCCATCCTAGCAAGATGTCTATCTTCTAACTCTTTTTCAAAGCTGTATTTTTAATTGGCTTATAAAATAGATTTCCATATGGTTTTTTTCTTTTTAATTTAATTTTTTATTTATTTTTATTTTTACATTATGTGAATTGATGTTTTTGCCTGCATGCACATCTGTGTGAGTATATCAGAGCCCCTAGAACTGGAGTTACAGACAGTTGTGAGCTGCCATGTGGACGGGTGCTGGGAACTGAACCCAGGTCCTCTGGAAGAACAGCCAGCACTCTTAAGCACTGAGCCATCTCTCTAACCCTTCATATGGCTTTTCATATACCCTTTGTTTTGGATACCGCTCCCTCCCTGACCCTTCATCTTCCCTTCTCCCCACCCCATCCCTGCTCAAACCTTTCCACATCTAGTATCCCCACTTCTCTATTATCTTGTCACCTGTATTGTGCTGTCCCCTTTCCCTGAAGGCAACCCTCAGTAATTTTTTTATTCAATAGACACTGGAATATGCATGCATATTTATTAATATTTGTACCCTAAACTATGACTTAAAATTATTCTTTGTTGTACATTATGATCCATAAAGTCCCACTGGTTTACATGAGAAAGTAAACTCAGAACATTTGTTTCATTTGTTGGATCGTTGGGTTGTTTGCAGGGAGGGAGTGAAGTCCTGAGTGAATTGTTTGACAAGAACATGACCGTGTTATGTACCCCCAAAGCCTCACACCCACCAGGAAAATGGCAAAGCCTTCCACAGTCTCAGCTGGGGAAAATGGCAAAACCTTGCCTCCTGGTCTGAGCGTGGATGTTGTGCCCGTGCAGAAAATGCCCAGTGCCTTCTCCATCCCCTTATGCTTACAGCCTGAAGGCTGCTCTCTTGCAGAGACCACACCTACCAAGGTTAGCTAAACCTTTACTCACCCCTACACCATAAACCCTGTCTCTTTGTTTACCTGTTTATAGTAAACACGCTGGACTTCTGGGGTGCATGGCCCCTCTGTAAGAAAGCCGTGATCACTCACGCCAGCTTTCTGTCTGTGCGTCCCTGTATGTTTGCTTTTCTTCATCTTTCACCACCCAAGTCAGAGCCAACGCTGGAGCTATGCTGGAAACAACAGTTTCAGTTTTTAAAAAGATCAAATGATGAACAGGCGTGTCTCCTGTGGAAGATACCAGTAGGGCAGAGCGTCCTTCTATTGTGTGGCTCTGTCACCCACAGTGTTGCCCTCACCCCTATGTACCCTTGTGCCAAGCTGCAAGAAAAAGAGAGTGCCAAGAGTGGCAGCTTCTGTGTAAGCATTTGTTCAGAAGGGTTGCACATTTCCACGAATCTCCAATTGGCCAACTCCTAGCCACTAAGTCAACTCTACCTGCAAAGGACCCTGGGAAATGTAGTCTGTAGCGGTAGCCTTAGCTTGACTAACAGATTTTGCTCTTATTAAAAGGAAGTAAAGGACAGGAGATATGAGGCAAACAACAGTCTCTGTTCTAATTGGAGTTCAGTGAGAAAGCCTTTTAATTGTTTTGGAAAAGAAAGAAAGAAAACCCAGATTTTCAAATATCAGGTTTTACAGAACTGCCATTTATTTGCAGAAGAGAAACATACAAGAAAATATTCTCCATAACTGTGATATAGACTCTGGCTTTTGAACTGTTACACATGGCATACTTATAGTGATAGAGCCAAAGAAACCTTCTCTATTAAATATGGCAATCACATGTAACATTCATGTTACTGTGATAACAACTCTTTCCGTTAAAGAAATTGTATGATTTAATTTTTTTATAGATTTGCCACGCAGTCACTTAACTATACATACTTAAGAGTACGGCATCTCAATGTATGCACTCGATGGAATGATAACATGTATTAATTTACCGTTGTTCAGAATTTGCTGCAACTGGTACGTTCTCCTGTCGGAGCAGAAAGAACCGGCCTGCTTGCGGAATGTGACCAGCAGACATAATGGCAGGGGTCTAGGTAGCAACAGGAGCAGGGACAGCCTGAGCACAGGAGTCATGCTGGAAAGAGCAGCGGTTGGCAGGAGTGTGCTAAGCTAAGCTTCCCTCCACAGCAGTGGATTTAATATGTTAACTCTGTAGTCAGAGCTGCTCCTTGGAGCCCAGGGTTCATAAAAAGTGTTCCTGGCCTTTGCTGATCCCAGTTGCCAATGGTAAGGAAAACAGAACCTTGAAAGCTCACATTGATGGGAGCAAAGCTGGAGCCGGGGTCAGCCCAGCGCCCCAGCTCCTCCCCGCCCGACAGAACTGAACCGCTATTCATGGCTGCTGGAGAGCTTCCAAGCTGGGAGTGTAAATTTACGTGTATCATCCTTGCAGGGGAACCGCGCAGTCCCCCGCGCCTCCTGCTTCATTCGGATCCGCTGTTTATTTGTTTAGTCCTGTAAGGATATTATCCACAGGGCTCCAGTCACACCGGGAGGATAAGGAATTCCTGGAGGAGGGAGCCCTGAGTGTTTATCGCCCTGTCAGCCCTTCACGACAAAAGACAAAAGTTGCTGTAAAGTGGATTCCCACACATGTGTCCATATGGACAATATCGGGTGTAGGCGTTGATGAAGAAAATGGCTCCCCAGAAGTCAGGGTACCGGCTACGTGACTGACAAGGTGGAGGCGTGCTCTCCCAGGGAGCCTCTGATTAAACCCCACCCTCCAGAGCTGGAATGGATTCTGAGGTGTTATCCATACCAGAGGTAACAAGGAAGCCCAACTTTGGGCTGGTTCAGGCCTTGTGCTTCTTTGGGCCTTGTGCCTCTTTTTTTCTTTTTCTTTTTCTTTTTCCTTTCCTTTTTCTTTTTCTTTTTCCTTTTCTTTTCGGGCCCAGCGGTTTCTGTTGAGTTAGCAGAAGACTCTAGACTTCTCGTGGCAGTGCGCATTTGGTGGGAGCAGTGATTTTCTTTCTCCTCAGCACATCTATTAATAACTTCATTTTCATGCGGTTCTTAACTCCCAAGGCCAGGGCTAGCTCATCTCCCCAGAATCATACCTGCCACCAGCTAAAATGTGCTGCCAGTTGGTTTTTGATTATTTTTCTGGAAGCTTGGGCCCCGAAAGCCTTTTCTAGCTCAGGAACATGCCACCCATCCAAGAAATACATACTCAACTGGAAAGAACGGGCCAAAGGAACCAGCAGAGCCAGCCCCACACTCGGCTGGCCGCGACACAAGGTTCTACTCATGGGCAGTTGTATCCAGCTGCGGGTCTACTGTGGGTCTGCCACATGGACACAGTCATCACGCCGCGTGACGGGTGCCACCTGCGGGTCTCAGGCAGCTCACTAATGCCAAGGCAGCAGAGGGCACTGGAAAGTAAATGCAAGGAGGGTGGATAGCTGCCACGGGCCTTGAGAAACAGCACTGGAGAAACACCCAAACCACCCCCACCATGATGCCCAGACTGCCAGAAGCCAGGGAGGGATGACCGGCTGGCCAGGAACCTCAGATGGCCTGGGCTCACTTTGAGTCGCGAGGCAAGGTGACCGTAGATAAGTCAAGAATAGCAGTTATCTCAGGAAAGAGCTGTTCCTGCTTCCCAAACAATGAAGATGTTTTCAGGATGAAGGCCGCGGTAAGGAATCTGGAGAGCCCCACCCATCTCCTTGGCACTGGTCACTATAGTAGTCCCATCCAACCCGCACAGATTCCCTCCAACCTCTATCTAGTGAAAAGCCGAACTGCCTAAATGTTATTATCGTTTGAATAATGGGATACAGACCGAAAATGCTTAGCAAGTGAACTGGAAGCCCATTAATAATCCCTCCCGTTGCCCTGGATTGCTGGAAGAGGCAGTGGTGGTCTATGGGTAGAGGCTACTGTGGTTAAGTCTTGGGCTCAGGCTGGTACCCACCAGCCTCTGAATTGCCTTTTTCAGTTCATCCACGAGGGAAAGAAAATCTAGAAAAATTCCTTCACAGTGCTTACTGGGTACGAATAGGAGGCAGAGGCGGAGCAGTGGAAATTTGCCCTAGAACAAAACTGAGGGGTTGGAGCTAAAGCAATCTATAGACAGCCCGAGTTCTTTTCCTGCCGAGACTAGTGCGCTCTGTACAAACACAAATAGCTCCCTGCCTGCAACTGGGTAGAAAGCTCCCAGCCATGAATGAGTTCCCTGCCACCCCCCTCGTAAGGGTGCCTGGCCCTGCCAAAAAATCATTTACAAATAAAGAACTCTCAGAAATGTGCCCTACCTTTGGCCAAAGAGGAGAACTTCTTTTCCAATAAATATTTGGCCAGGAAAGGGGGAGAGAGGTCAAGAGTCACCAAGGGAGGGGGCCAGCGGCCGGGGTTTGTTTGCATTGCCCGGCCAGAGCAGGAGCAGCCGGGCGCAGCTGACCACGGGTACAGATAGGTTAATTTCCACATGGAGCTGCAGAAACCCTATCCGCGGGTTGCGAAGCGTGGGTCAGCCAAGGCATGTTAATCTGTTTAGCATGTGCGCCGCACGGAGGAGCCAGACCACCGGGGCGCAGGAGGCGCGGCCGCAGCCGCAACCGCAGCCGCAGCCGCGCTCCTCCGGGGGAGTTAATAAAGAGCTTAAGGCAAGTAAGTGTATCGAGCTTGCGCGCGGCTCCGATCCGGCGGCCTCGGGGAGGGCGAGGCTACCTGCGGCCAGCGATCGTGTCCCGCAGCCCTAGGAACCGCGTGCAGCGAGCCCGGCGCCCGAGCCTCCCGGGCGCCCGCGGCCAGGGCTCCCATTGAGCGGGCCGGGTCGGGAAGCGCCGTGGCGGGGAGGAGGGGATCGAGGGCCTAGCCATCTCGAACATTTTTAACTAATCAAAATATTTGCTGATGAGTATTTATTTTTACAAGAAGTCGGTTTGGCTGGAGACCTCCCGAGCAACAATATGGGCTGCCGTATTAAGTTTGTGCCCCAGCCAAGTGCGGTTGGGCTTATTGAATCTGTGCGCAGGGAGATCACTCGCTCCGGACATGTTTCTGTGTTCTAGAGAAGGCACTTTTTTCCCAAGACCATCTTTCTGCAGATGTCCCTCAGAACACAACCACATGTCCCCCAAAGCTCGGGAGCCTTCTTGTATTATGTTTGGGCTAAATGAAAAGATCGCATGCCCTTTCCTGTCCAAGTTAACAAAAGAGAAAAAGAAAGAAAGAAAAATCAGTCTTAAGAAAGGGGGCCAGAGTCAGATCCCAGTGTAAGAACAAACAGCACGGGATTACACAGGTCAACCCCCCCACACACACACCCCTTGGTCCCCTTTTAGCTCTTCCTTCCTTTTGCCCGTCCTCTCTCAAAACTCACCCAAGAAAGCCTCATTTCAACTTTCCCCCAGTAAAGTCGTTGATTTGATCCAAAAGCGATTAAACAGCTGCTGCACTGAGTCATTGCAAAGCCACTGGCCACTGTCTAGGAAAAACCGAGAAGCTTCAGTCAATGGAGGCCCGACAATGGACCAATGAGGGTTCCGAGGAAGCAGTAAAGATGCCTGGGAAACAGTAGGCCATAGCTCTATGCTGGTTAATAACGAGAATTGGGTGAAAATATCCTGGCTGGTGATGGCATCATTAAGAAAATGGCACTGGGCCGGGTGGTGGTGGCACACACCTTTAATCCCAGCACTCGGGAGGCAGAGGCAGGCGGATCTCTGTGAGTTCGAGGCCAGCCTGGTCTACAGAGCTAGTTCCAGGACAGGAACCAAAAAAAGCTACGGAGAAACCCTGTCTCAAAAATCAAAAAAAAAAAAAAAAAAAAGAAAGAAAGAAGAAAACGGCACTGGGTTGGCGTGATGGCTCAGAGGGGAAAACCATTAGCCACCTAACCTGACAACCTAGATTCAATCCCGGGTCCCATGTGGTAGGAGAGAACCAACTTCCTAACAAGATGTCTTCTGTCTTCCACATGTGCTCTGTAGCATGTAATGTGTGCATCACGTGCACACGTGCGCGCGCACACACACACACACAATGTTTTTTAAACATGGTATGGCTGGGGGGGGGGGCAGGAGTTCCCCACTGTCATCCTCGGCGACATCCTCAGCCACTGTCTGCTGAAGTGAGCTCTTCAGCGGTGTAATGTTAGGCGAGAAAATGAGGTTGAGCCAGACTGCCTTGGTGAGATCACTGCCAGCAAATGTGGACCAGCCAGCATTGAAATGATCAAGCTGGATCTGATCAAGGAGCAAGTGAATTTACCCCAGGTGAGAAGACATCCCAAGTGCAGGATGAGATCTATGGATCGATCCATCACTGCGAATGCACAGCGAAACATGCATCTGCAGCCGCTGGGATTCTAAGCTAGCAATCTCTGGGAAATGCAATGTGACCACTTCCAAAAGCAAGCAGAGTGGTGGAAATGAAAGTTAAATGAACAACTAGAAGCCATGAATCCGTGTCTCCCTTCACTCTCTGTCAAAGGCTGTTTCTGAAGTTTGGGAAGCCACCAGAGAAGGCGTCTGATCTAGGTCTCTCCCCTGTGGATATTCCCTTCAATTGCCTGGTTTATGCTAATATTGACTCTGTGACCCTTGCCACCTGGCTGTTGTCGGTAGACCCACTGTTGCCCCCCAGCTCAAAACTAAATTGTCTATGACCTGAGAAATGTGGAGGGAGACTGTGGCTTCTTTCACTCAGATAGATCCGTGGCCTTGAGTTTAAAAAAGGAGAGCAAAGACCTAGTGAAAGCAGCCTGCTTTTCTGTTATTTGGGAAATGACTGGCCGAGACAAGGGAACTAAGGAAAGCAAAGCTTTCAGACCAGCCCAAAAATTATAACAGTGCAATGTAATGTCTTTGGAATCAACCAAAAGAATGGCTCTGATATTTCAAACTCAGATTTCCATGAGTCGACAACCTTTGACCCTGCCACTCAAAAGAACGACATCATTAGTGCCTGGTGTCCAGTGGACCTGTGCAAGTGTCTACTTGGGGGGTGGCATCTTTGCAGGCTGGGCCCAAGGTTCCATCTCCTGAAAAAGCATCTTATTTTGCCCAGGTGTCTATAATACAAACATATAGACTGAGTACTGTAAACCTCAGGTGTTCCCTTCTACAATTTTAAAGTCCAGAAATCCAAAGTCAGGGAAGGAAAGATTTGGTGCCTCGTGAGGACTCTCATCTGCTTTACAAAAACCACCTTCTTTCTGGGTCCCAGGCAGCGGACCAAGCAAGCTCTCACAGGTTCCGCTTCTTAGAAAGGTTCTGATCCCATCATTGGGCCCTGCGCACATGAGTTCCTCTAAGCCTTCTTACGTCCCAGTCCTAGACTCCAAATTTCATCATACTGAGGATCAGGATGAAAGGAGGGGACAATGACCCAGACGGGTGGTGGTGGTGATAGCAGTGGTGGCGCACACCTTTAATGCCAGCACTCAGGAGGCAGAAGCAGGCAGGTCTCTGAGTTCGAGGCCAGCCTGGTCTACAGAGCAAGTTCCAGGATAACCAGGACTACACAGAGAAACTCTGTCTTGAAAAACAAAACAAAAGGAATGGGAAAGATGCAAGCTTTCCATCTATAAGAGAGAGGCACTCCTGTGTCAGTGGGATACAGTCATAGAACTGGAAACAAAGGACACTGAATGACAAGTCCCATCCCATCTTCAAGGCTCAAAGTGAGGTCCTGCAAAAGACTCATCCCGCTCTGAAATTTTATCTTCCCCTTTTATAGCCCCTTAATCCTCCTTAGTATTTTTACAGCACTTTGCCTCTTAACTTCTAAAGTGGTTTATCAGCAATGGTGTGTGCTAGGCTACCGTGTGCTGCTAAAACAGAGCTGCTAAGATTGGGTGATTCATGAGAACAGAATGCTGTCTCCCCCACAGTTCTAAGGGCTGGGAATCTAAGAGCAAAGCCCCAGAAAGCATGGGCATCTGGTGATGGCATTGCACACATGAGAAAGAAGCAAAAGTGAAGATGGAATGTCTTCACCTGTGAAAAACCCATTCCCCTGACAACAAGCCCGTTCCAGCTGCTGCATCTTCAGTCTGCATATGAACACAGACAGGACCATCATGGCCTAAACACCTTCCTTTAAGAATCCACCTCACACGGTTGCCCTTAGTTCTTAGCGCTGAAGATAAGATAACTTCTTGGTTCTGTGATAAGACCCCTTATTGCTCATGCAGAAGACCTGGGTTCCCAGCACCTATGTGGCAACTGGCAAACACCTGCAACTCCGTTTTCAGGGGTTAGGATGATAATAAGATGATGTTGACAATGTTGACCCTGATTCAGAATGTATCATGTGACGCTACTTTGTATCCACAGTGTTTCATAGTTGTCAAAATGCGCCTGCAAGGTAGATGTCCCTTTTTTGTCCACTTTACAAGTGAGAATACTAAGACTCAAGGAGGTTAAATAACTTCTTTGCCAGGTTAATTCCTGACAGAACTGGTGTCAAACCATTATCCTCTATCAGTCCTCCCAAACTTGTGATCTTAAACAATGGAGTGTCATAAGAGTTGAACACAAAGATCCCTCCCCAGGGTCTGGGGATGATGAGAGTGTAAACGTTTCATTTCACTGCCCCGGAGTCAACATTTTTTAAATAGAAACCTTAGTGCTTTGGGCTTCAGCGTGTTTCTTACTACATAGAACTGGATTTCCCAGGACTCTTGAATATGTCAGTTTTTGTGTCCCCTCTCTTTTCTTTTCCCTCCCTTCCTCTCCTCCTTCCTTCCTTCCTTCCCATATTTTTTAAAATATTTATTTATTTATTATGGACACACTATTCTGTTTGCATATATGTCTGTAGGCCAGAAGAAGACACCAGACCTCATTACAGATGGTTGTGAGCCACCATGTGGTTGTTGGGAATTGAACTCGGGTCCTTTGGAAGAGCATGCAATGCTCTTAACCACTGAGCCATCTCTCCAGCCCTCCTTCCTATATTTTATATGCTAGGTAAATGTTCTACCTCTGGACAACATCCCCAGCCCTCTCTTTATTGCTTTGTTATCTTCTGAGACAGGGTCTTGCCGAGTTTTCCAAGCTAGCTTTAGATTCACATAGTAGCCCAGGCAAGCCCTGGATATGTGATCCTCCTGCTTCAGCCTGGGATTATAGGCCTGTGCCATAGGCCTGGCTTTCCCTCCTTTCTTTTAAATCCAGGTCTTGTTTTGTCCCTTCTACTTGGATTCGGTTGTGATCCTTCCAATTCCATTTCGTTCCACTTGCTGCCAGAAGGGTGACTGTTAGCTTTCCTTTTCACACACTTAGTTCGCAATGCCTGCGACAGCAGACTAGATGTCCTGGTTGCTTTTCCATCACTATGCAGATATCATGACAAAGGCAACTTATAGAAGGAAGCGTTTATTGGGACTCACAGTGTCAGAGGGTTAGAGTCTATGACCAGGAGCAGGCAGGCCAGCTTGTTGCTAGAACAGTAGTTGAGAACTTACATCCTGATCCATAAACATGAGGCAGAGACCTAGAGGTAACTTGGAATGGGTTGGGCTTTTAAAACCTCAAAGCCCACCCCACACACACTGACACACCTCCTCCAATAAGGCCTCGCCTCCTAATCCTTCCCAAACAGTTTCAGCAATTGGAGACCAAGCATCAAATATATGAGCCTATGGGGGCTGTTCTCATCCAAACCGCCACTGTAGGAAAATGTGCTTATTCTGTTTGTGTCTCTAAATAATCTAAGCCCGAGCTGGGAGTGAAGCTTGGTGGCAGAAGACTTGCCTAACATAAGGACCCGAGTTCAACTCTCAGGGCCACAAAATTGAGTAAATAAATATTGAAAGTTTTTAAAAATTAAGTTAAATGTAAAATGAAAATTATATGGGTTTTCTTTTTGTGTTAGTTGTATAATGCTTTTATTTTTGCACGTATCTTTGTAAGTTAGCCATGTTCATGCAGTGCCCACAAAGGCCAGAAGAGGGGTTGGAAACACTGGAACTGGAGTCACAGGTTATGACCCACCATGTGGATGCTGGGAAGCCAACTCTGCAAGAGCAGTCAGTGCTCTTAACCATTGAGTCATTTCTCCAGCCACTACGGTGGTGTTAAGCAAGCAACAACAACAGCAAAACTACCTTAGGCTTAGGCAAAACTGAGTTTCCCAGGCCCCATAGGCAGATGGAATCAAATAGAAAGGCAACCTGGGACCTCTGAAGAGTTTCAGAGGAGAAAACACAAAACTTCAAAGTCCTAAGGGCCCTGACTTCACCCTGTGATGATCCTTGGTGTAAGGAAAGAGATACCAAAGGAGAGGGAGCAGATGAGACAGACGTTTTAGTTAATTCGGTGACCTCAGACACGAGATGGAACACCAGTTTACTGCTTCAGTGCTTAGTAAACACTACCAATGTGAGTGTGGTGGGTTCCTTGAGGACCTCCGAGGAGGCAACTCAAAGAGAATGCCTTTCTCTTTTCCTTCCTTCCTTCCTTCCTTCCTTCCTTCCTTCCTTTCCTTTCCTTTCCTCCTCTTCCTCCTCCTCCCTCACCCCATTGATATATGAGTGTACATATCTGCAGAGTAATAATTTGGTGGTAATTTGTAAGGTGATTTCTTGTTACGTATTATTTATTTACTATGGGGGAGCGCTTATGGGCCGTGTATGCCATGTGAAGGCCGGGGGCATTTCTTTCCACCATGTGGATGCTGAGGATCAAACTCAGGTCATCAGTCTTAGATGAAGTGCTATTCCCCACTGAGCAATCTTGGTGGCCATAAAACAGAGTAATTTGAAATATGTAATTGATGTATAATGATTAAATCAGGGTGATCCTCATCTCCCCCTTTCTCTTTTCTCTGTTTTTAGTCTGGCCGGAAACTCTATGATGGCACAGCTGGGCCTCAAACTTACCTCTGCCTCCCAAATGCTGGGATTTAAATCTTCTTAATATTTATCGTTCCTCTGCAATTGAACTTCCAAATTCTCTCTTTTAATTCTCTATAATTATACGATAGATTGATACGAACTATATCCACTCACGTGCCGTGGAACAGCAGAGAGGCCTCTTCTTAACGTCATTGCCTCACCGCAGAACCAAAAAGTTACTTTTTCCCAAATAATGTGCCTGATGAACCAGATAGCTTTCAAGACATAACAGACCCGTGTCGTTTAGATAAGCCATCTGTCTGGTGTTCCAGGTGGAAAAGAAGATCAACCGCCTCGCAATTCCTCAAACAGCAGGTGCCCCTACGTGGGCCAGACTTGCCTAGAAAGGAGACCAGAATGACGAGGCCCAATGAGTCCCCCAGGCTTCACGTTCTAAAAATGTCTCGTTAAATGAGTCCAAGGAGTTGCTTCTGAAATCATAAATTCCAAAAGACAGTGAAAGTTGCAATCACAAGGGGTAACAGAAGCCAAACACATTAGGAACATGTTCCTGGAGCAAGCAGCATAATCCCGGACACGCGGGAACACATGGTTTGCCTCAATCATGTTTCATTTAGTCATCGCACTGAGTGCGCTGTATTTCTCTCTGAGTGCAAGAGTGATTGATTTCCTTGGGAGAATTGTTTGTAAGAGCGTGGAAGTTGCCAAGGCAAACACGTTGGAGGGAAGTGTGGAGAAGGGGAGTGAGAATATTTGGAGTAGATCTGGCCCGGGGAAGTTCATGCAGAGGTGAGACAGTGAGATGTAGAACAAATAAAAACATTCTGCACACTTCATCTACATAAATTATGTTCAGAAATCCGCTCCATGTAGACATTAGCAGCGCAGCAACAAGCCTCCCAAGTGCGCGGCTAGAATGTGGGCACGGAGCCAGCCTTTAAGTGAATGATTTGTAACTTTTCCTCCATATAAATTAATCTGTTCGTATTTAAGTCACCCTGATTTTAATCCAGCGAAGTCATGTAGTCTTTGGGGAAAATTGAAGAAGGAACCATTTCTATTGTCCTTTATGATAGAATTCTGTTACGGGCTTATGGACAGATTCCTTTCAAGATATGTTGACGGGACACGAAACAGTCAGTGTATTTCCTGCGGTCTTTTTCTCTACTATAAAAAGAAACCTCTCCGAAAAACGATACAGCATGATTTTTAGTCTTGCAAATTTGAACCATCTCTTTGGGTCATGTGTATGTTTACTATTTCCTTGATGACGAACTTCATTTAGTTCTTATCTGCCTTTAGGTATCAGCTTCTAGGCAGTGCAAAGTACCATAAAATACTCACTTAGGTACTTTGATACGTGTGTGTAGCTTGGTTTTGTTGTTTGTTTCTGTTATGTTCTGGGACAGGCTTGCCCTGTAGAGCCTAGGTCGGCCCCAGCCTCTCCACTTCTGGGATAAGGGGCATTTGCCAGGAGAATAGTTCTGTACTAACATCATGGCTCCCAAATGGAACCTTGGTTTATTCTATTTGGATTTTGTTTTGCGTATAGCTATTCTTAGGTGTACAGTGAGAACTAGCTATAGGATATCTGAATAAACATCTCCATTTAAAGCCTGGAGAGATGGTTCATGGGTTAAGGATATGCACTACTCTTCCAGAGGACCTGAGTTCAATTCCCAGCATCCACATGGCAGCTCACAACTGTCTATAACTCCAGTTCCAAGGGATCTGAAACTTTCACACCAATGCACATAAATAAAATTAAATATATTATTAAAACCATCTCCATTTAAGGGTAATCTCTCTAAGGACTGGAGAGATAGCTTAGTGGCTTAGAGGGCAAGCTGCTCTAGCAGAGGACCAGAGTTTGGCTCCCAGCACCCTCATCTGGCAATTCTCAATGCCTGCAACTCCAGCTCCAGAGAATCCACATTCTCCTCTAAACTCCACGGACATCTGTGTGCACACGTACACATGCATCCATACACATGCATACACACACACACACACACACAAAGAAATAAAATCTTCTTAAAAACAAAGAAGGTGGGCTGGAGAGATGGCTCTGTGGTTAAGAGCACTGGCTGCTCTTCCAGAGGACCTGAGTTCAATTCCTGGCAACCACATGGTGGCTCACAACCATCTGTAATGAGATCTGGAGCCCTCCTCTGGCATGTGGGCATACATGGAGGCAGAATGTTGTTGTATACATAATAAATAAATAAATCTTTAAAAAAATAAAAATTTTAAAAAGGAGGTTATTCTAAGTACAAAATAAACTGTGTAGGGGTGCTCAGTGCTCACACTTAGACACAGCCCTCCGTTCCCTATTATCCCATCACCAGTGTCTGGTGCCTGACAGAAGAGGGGTGAGTTAGTATCAGCTATCTTTGCTATGTAACAGATGAATCAAAACACAGACATTCAGAGCAACACTGAATTCCTTGAAGTTACTATGGGTCAGGAGTCAGGGTGCAGTTTGGCTAGGACTAAGTGTCGGAAAGGTTTGCCAAGGTCGGACAAGAATGAATTAACTCCCCAGCTCATTTACATGTTTGGTGGAAGGATTCAGTTCCTCGCTGGCCAATGGACTGAGACTTCAGTTCTTCCGGACTGTAGGCTCCTGGCCCCCCTCAGTTTCTCCCCATATAGGTCTCTAAACAGAGCCTAGCCTGTCAGCCAACTGTGCCCATGACACACCGCAGGAGGGCAGCATTATTGCTTATCGGCTAGTCACATCCTATTACTATCTTTTTCTAATCGACATGCATTCATTGTACATAGTGATGGTTTGATAGCTTTTAGAGAAACAAAATCATACAAGTAAATCACGTTCTTTGGCCATATTTATCCCCATACTTTCCTTTATCCCCTCCTCTGCCCCATCAATGTCTTCAGTTCCTCTAATCCTATCCTGCTTCGCTTTCATGTCATACCTACTGTGTGTTTGTGTGTGAGCGCACACACATGTGTGTGCTGTGTGATCTAGGAGCCACACGTGCCAAGAAAAGAAGTGGGGCTGGAGAGATGGCTCAACTGTTATGAGTGCTGGCTGCTCTTCCAGAGGTCCCGAGTTCAATTCCCAGCACCCACGTGGTGGCTCACAATCTGATGCCCTCTTCTGGTCTGTGGGCATACATGCAGACAAGGCACCTGTATACATAAAAAAGGAAATAAATAAATCTTAAAAAAAAAAGAAAGAAAGAAAAGGAAAACAAGCAATTCAACCACTTAATGGCCCAATGAAATGAACAGATGAGGGATAAATAGCCAATAAATGTATAAAAAATGTTTACCAACCTCCTTAATCATGAAGGAAATTCAAATTAAAACTACACCAAGATTCCATCTCACCCTAGCCAAAATGGCGATCGTCAAGAAACCGTCTAAAAATACAGACTAGCAAGGATTGGGGAGATTAGCCACTAATGCCAGTGGGAATGTAAATTGGTCTGGCACCCTTGGAAATCAGTAGGGAGGGCCCTCAAAATGACAACTAAAACTCTCCCACCACTTTCATGGCATTGTCTTTGAGGGAAGCAATTCCCTACGTCTGGATCACACACAGAAGGAAGGGAAAATGCACAAAGGCCGTGAATACCATAAAGTGTGGCTCCGTGGAGTTACTCCAGAAACTGCTTCCCTTGTACTGGTGGCTGTGAGGGACTAACTTCCTGTCGTTTGATTGGGATATGTCCCCATAGGCTCTCATGTTTTAACATAGTCGCTAGATGGTGGCGTTGTTTTGGAAGGCTGCAGAACCTTTAAGAGGTACAGCCTTGTTGATGAAATTGGGTGGTGGGGGGGAGGGAGGCCAAGAAAGACTTTATAGCCAGGCCCCACTTTCTCTTTTATGCTCGGCCTCCTGTGGATGCAGTGTGACCGGCCAGTCTCTGATCCCTGCTACTCTGCTGTCTGTACCGTGTTGGAGTCTGTCGTCTGTAAATCAGAATGAATCCTTCCCCACTAGGTTGTTTCTTGCCAGGTATTTATTTATAGCCATGAGAGAAGTAATTAACACTCTCCCTTGCATCCGAGCCTACCATCTACTCTAGAATGGTTCTTATGGTACAAATCCTGGATCAACAGCATCTCTGAGAGGCTTGCTAGAGTTGCACATTCTGGGGGCCACTCTAGAGCTTCTGAGTCCTATTTAGGAGAATCCAGCATGCTGTATTTGAACTAGCCCTCAGGTGAGTCTGAGCTTGTGAATTTTGAGATGTGCTGGAGGTATTGCCTTGGAAACAAAGGGGGCAGAGTTCATTCGGCCTCCCAACTCTCTCCTCCAAAAACCAGCACCCTAGTCATAAAAGTACCACCCACATCTTCAGCATCCTCATGGCTGCTAGAACTTTTAGTGTTGATGCCCATGGTGGTTCGAATAGGAATGGCCCCCATAGGCTTATATATTTAATGCTTAGTCATTAGGGAGTTGGCACTTCTTGACAAAGGTTGACTATTTGAGAAGACTAGTAGGTGTGGTCTTGGAGGAAGTGTGTCACTGAGGCTTTAGAGTTTCAGAAGCCCAAACCATCAGGTTCAGTGACTCCCTCTGCCACCACCCCTACTTCACTTCCCTCCTCTATCTCCCTATTCTCTCTCTCTCTCTCTCTCTCTCTCTCTCTCTCTCTCTCTCTCTCTGTGTGTGTGTGTGTGTGTGTGTGTCTCGCTTTCTCTCTCTGTCTCTCTCTGTTTCTCTATCTCTCGTATGTGGATCCGGATGTAGAATTCACAGACTCCTCTAGTACTTTGTCTACCTGCATGCCATCATGCATCTGCCATTGTGACTATGAACTAAACCTCTGAAACCATAAGCCAGCCTCGGTTATATGAGTTCCCTATTGAGAGCTGTAGTGACCATGGTGTCCCTTCACAGCAATAGAACACTGACCAGATAATGACTTCTAATAAAAACCAGGAGACATCATGGAATAGTACCTCATATGGCACGTCTAGATGGGATTTTGCATGTCCCCCCCCCTTTCAGTACCTGGAATTGAATGCAGAGCCTCCTGTGTCTAGACAAGGGCTCTCCATGAGATGGATCACCAGCCTCAGGCATTGCTTGACTAATCTTTACCTTGGATTTCAGATTTGAAAATCCAGCAGATCTCAGGCATCTAACCACACCAGGCTGATGCTTTGTAGGTTTCAAGGCCAAATGGATTTGGGTTGCTGGAACAAGGCTTCAGAAGAGCCCATAAACAGAGGCAAAGAGCATTCAGCTGTCTCCTTGCTACACTCGTTTAGAAATCTCAGTTCTCTGGGAAAGTCCTTAAACTCTATCCTCAAAAAACAAATTGGAATTGGGGCCATAGAGAAGGCTCAGCAGCTAAGAACACTTACTGCTCTTACCATGGGATCGAGGTTCTGTTCACAGCACCCACAAGGCAGCTCATAACAGCCTGTAATTCTAGTTCCAAGGGAGCCAATACTCTCCACTGAAGTTCCCAGCTCCCAGACCCACATGGGGCTCATAAACTCAGGCAGAGTCACACACATGCACAGAAATAAGAAAGCAATAATAATTTTTAAAATAGTAATTGTTACAGGTGTATTCTCAAAGGTATGAGGTGGCTGAAAATAGATAATTCTGTGTGCTAA
Source organism: Microtus pennsylvanicus (assembly GCF_037038515.1). Classification (NCBI taxonomy): domain Eukaryota; kingdom Metazoa; phylum Chordata; class Mammalia; order Rodentia; family Cricetidae; genus Microtus; species Microtus pennsylvanicus. The sequence continues at coordinate 52,031,391 of NC_134584.1, forward strand.
GGCTTTCTAGCAGGCGCGTATATTTTGAGATAGTTAACACCACACCCGTGGACTACAATGGCTACAATATAAAATCTGCGCTCTTTCTGCTTGTGGTTCATCCAGTTCCCTCTCCCCTTCTTTGTATTATTTATTTGTTGGTTGGTTGATTTTTGAGAGTCTCCCTATGTGACCCAGGTTTGCCTTGCTTTCAGCCCTCCCACCTCAGTCTCCTGTATACAGGGAATTGCAGACATGCATCATCACCATGCATAGCTCCTTCTGCTCTCTGTACCAGATCCATGGTCATGCCTTCAAACGTCTTCTATGTCATTGTAGAAAAGAAAAGAGTCTGGAGACGGAAGCTTTGGGTTCAAATCTCAACTCTAGTGGAAGCCAGGTAGGCTTAATTTATTTATTTGATCTCTGTTTTGAGACAGGCCAACCACATATCTCCTAGACATAAAAGTTGCCACGCAGTAGCTGCTAAATAAATGTTATGTCATCGTTCCCTCTGTTTACTCTCCCCCCCCCCAGGGCTTAGCATGTCATCCTGCACATCTCCAGTCATCCAGAAATGTTAGCGCTTGCAAAAGTCCAGGGCTGTGCCCTGAAACCAGTGGGACATTTCAGGAAGCAGATAATGGAGCCCACACTACAACGAATAAACTCTCTAGTGAATAGTTCATGCAGAGGACATAGGATCTCACCTTTCCTTCTCAAAATCTCCTCGGGGAGGTTCATTCTTGTTGCTCGTAGGATGTATTAGCTGTTGACCTGAGGAGGTACCACAATTCTGTTATTGGTGTTACACCCTCAGTACTATAAGAATTAATATATCTAGTGAAACTCCACTGTTGGAGACCACAACTGTCCCTTTGGGCACATATGATGAACATAAGACATGCATTGCATTGTGGAAGTTAGACAACTCTTTCTCAGCTTTCTGATGGTATAATGCTATGCCTTAGCACGTCTGTGACCAATGAAGGGACAGGCCCTTGCTGACAGCTGGGCCAGAACTCTCCAGTACTGACTGCACCTTAGCTGCTTCTGGAAAAGAGTCATGCATGCCGAGGTCAATGGTTCAAAGCCCAACATCCCCCTGGTTCAGTTAAATAATGCACTTTAATTTTCAAAGGGATCTTGTAGTACCAATTTCTTGCTTTCATAAGTACAATCATATATAATCTAATAACAGGGATATATTTTGAGAAATTATTGCTGGGTGATTTTTGTCTTTATATTAGCATAAGTGTTTGTTTTGTTTATAGGCAAACTAAGGTAGTCCTGAGTCATAACTACGTGGCTTGGTCTAATTTATGGTTCATCATGATACTGTGACCACCCTGTGACTGTTCATCTGATACTGTGGTTGTGATTTTTGTTTGTTTGTTTTCATTATTATTTTGTGTGTGGTGTTGGGCCCATTTGTATGTTTGTGTACCATACACACGCAGTGCATGTGGGGGCCAGAAGAAGGCATCAGATCCCCAGGACCACAGCTACCAATGGTGGAGAGTCCTGTGTGGGTGCTGGAAATCGAGTCTGGGTCCTCTAGAAGAGCAGTCAGTGCTCTTAACTGCTGAGTCAACTCTTCAGCTAGGGAATGGTTGTCTTAATTATTAATTGTTGAGTATGTATAATATCTGTATCTTCTGCTTATAAAATGCAAATCAAGTTTTAGGTCAAGTAAATAAATAAAAGTATGAAGAAAGTGTGTTATTTCGAATGGAAAGACCTTTTAGGTATAGTACCATAAATTATAACCAGATGTCTCCTCTGGTTTCAGATACTTGAAGATTATAGATATTAATATATGAAGTATAGTCAGGCAAGTAGTAGTTAGCAGAGCAGAGTAAGTGTCATTCATACAAATGGAAATGCAAGCTACTACACTCTCATCATGCTAGCTGGGCTCCAGATTCATGAGGCTGAGAGGGATGGCTAGAACTGTGTCTCATCTTTACTGTTTCACCTTTGGATAAATAGACAAGGACAATTTTCTCCAACTTATTTTACCCACATTGTTCATCTGCCAGATTGGTCAATTTGTTCAGTAGTCAGAATAATTTTATAGGTGTGTTTGCATTATTTTGTGTGTATGAGTGTTTTGCCTGCATGTATGTATGTGTACCATGTGCATGCCTGGTGCCCACAGAGGTCAGGAGAGGGCATCAGATCCCTTGAACTGAGATGGTGGGCTGGCTGTGGACTGCTATTGGAGTTGCTAAGAACCCAGCCCACATCCTGGGGTACAGGCTCTGGATTCAAGAGTGGAGAAGAAAGGAGACTAGACAAGTTTCTGCAGAACTTCCAAGCTTTGGTGAAGAACTGGTTCTCAGAGTCGACACGATGCAGGGAGAAAACAAGATTCTGAAAATGTTAAGCCCAGGTTACTAGGGAAACAATGTATTATCCAAGAAGGAAAGTGATTATGAATAGGTGCTTATCTTGGGTGTGTTATGGTTGAGGCTTATGGAATGTCTAACAAGGAGCTGAATCTGGGACCAGCGAGAGCAGAGTTAAGAGATGTTAGGTCTGAAACCTGGGGCACCAGAGTGATGAAGGCTGGACGCTAGGCTGTGGGGGCATCACAGCAAGACAAAATCAAATCTGCTCTCCTTCTGCCAAGCCCAGTTTTTCCTTTTCCAGTCTACTGGCCCCAGGTATTTCAATCCTCCGTATCCTGTATCCTTCCATTGTTCTGCTCTACCAGGAAAGATATTCCAGTCATTGAGAGGCAAGGGTAGATCTCTCAGTTTGAAGCCAGCCTGGTCTAAATAGAATATTCCAGGCCAGCCAAAGTTGACAACATTGTAAGACCCTGTCAAAAAAAAAAATGGGGGATGGGAATTGGGGGAGGTGGACCTGAGAGCCAGTCCTAAAATTACCCTTCTTCTCTCATTCGGACAATTACATTTCTCATAGGCCTTTCCCACTGAGGAGTCAATATGACAGGAATGTGTTTGGAGAACTAAATATACTTTAACAGTTAACCACACGTTTGACTGACAGGCCCCAGTCTACCCTGTCCCCACCGCTCACATGCAAGTTATTTCTCTGCGCTGCTAAAGGAACTCTGGACTGTATCAGAGTAGAAGAGTCCACTGCTCATGTGTGCCGTGAGGCTCCAGCATCGCCCTCCCCCTTCGTGCAGAAGGCACCCTGCTGGCCCCGTGTTTCATTTCCATATGGAAGTTCTAGTGCTTTCCAAAATTCATCGCAGACATCGTGTCCTCCGAGAAGCCTTCCTCGGGCCTCCCAGATAGTAACTTCTTCTGCTGTAATCTTTTACTAATCAGTTCATATTTATATTGACGTACTCTGTGTAATATTCTAATTAGCGTGTGTGTCTCCTCTCTCCCTCCTCCAGCCAGATGTTCTGTCTTTGTTTGTATCCACGGCAGCGTCCATCGTGCCTGGCATACAATAGGTGCTCACCAAATGCAAGCAAGCTGAGTCGGTGAGAATGAACAGGAAACCAAATATAGGTGCTTGATTTCCCTTAATTTGCTTTACTAAAATGTGCCTATCTTCATGTGATCTTGATTTGTATTTTTTTTTTCAATTCTTACGCTATTTTGTGTGTATGATGTTATGTAGACCTAAGACTAGGGTCACAAATTCCCAAGCTTGCCGCTCCTTGTAGCATTTCAGAAGGAATGGCCCTTAGTTTGCTATTAATTTTCTGTGCAGTTTTATTGACTTTTTGAAGTAAAGTACTCTTTTTTTTTTCTCTCCAAGAATTTCTTTAAAGGCTCTGCGGAGCAAAGTCATACATCGTAAGTTGCCTTAATTTTTACACGAGCTGTTTCGAGCAAATCAAGAACTGAAAAGCAAAACAATGTAGTTACTAGACATTTTTTTGGATCCCTCCCACCCCCAGATACCCATGATCCAATTCTTCTGCTCAAGTTTCTTAGAGTCTGTGTGGTCCCTTCTGAACTCTAAACAGACAGGGGCCTGTCTGTGTGAGCAGGTAGATGAATGGGTGGGAGAAAAGAGGCTGTCACTTTCCTCCCGTGCCTCCAAAATTAATAGGACACACGTGTGCGAAAGTGGTAAACCACTAATAATATTGAGAACTCCACAATTCCTAGTGGAAATAAAATAATACAACAAAGAAAAGAACAAGCTCCACACTTAAAACACTGGCAGCCGAGTTTAGAAGCTGCCTGAGACCAAGCCACTAGCAAATCGGGCTGCTTGCAGGAGGAGTTCAGATTGCTTCTATGTTGTGATCCACATCCAGGTAGACGGGCCCGGGGATAAAAGGGGATCCAAATGAAAAGTGTGCACCTCTGTTTTATGAACTAGAGTTTATAAAACTTTCACACATAAGACTTTATAAACCAGGGAAGGAAGTGTCTACTACCTTGTCTTAGGGGGGGGGGGACTAATAAATGCTACCCCTTAAAGTGGTTCTCAACGTTCCTTATGCTGCGACCCTTTAATACAGTTCCTCATGTTGTGGTGACCCCTTCCCAACCACAAAATAATTTTCATTGCTACTTAATAACTGTAATTTTGCTACTGTTATGAATCTTAATGTAAATATCTATGTTTTCTGGTGGTCTTAGGTGACCCCTCCCCATGATAGGGTCATTTGACACTCAGGGGGTCGTGACCCACAGGTCTTAAAGACCTGGTCTGGTGGTACACATAGCAATCCTAGCACTCAGGAGGCTGAGACAGGAGGATAACAAGTTCAATACCAGACTGGATTGCATAATAAGTCCCAGGCCAGTTTGTGCCATAACAAGACACTATCACATATAATAATTATTTTTAATACTTTAATTAATTTTAATAATTATCTTTAAAACAAGCTTGCAAATTTCCTAGAATGATTTTTCAAGAGTGACTCTAGAAATGAGACAAATCTGGTTAAACCTTTACCAGAATTCAAACATGCAAATGGATTTCCTCTCTAAATGTCACCCTGGACACAGATCAATAGCAAAGTCTTTCTGGGGTCATTTTAAGAACTCTCCCTTTGTAACCAGATCCTAAATTGCATGTGTGAGAGATCTTCTAGGACCCTTCAGTTTTGGGGGAAAAGGTGTCTTATTCAACTTGGTCATCTACCTAATTTACTATAGTTGATTCTTGGCGACATTGACAGTTCACAGAGTTAAATCCACCCCCAAAGAATGAAGACTTTCAAATGAATGAAGAATATTTTTGATGCTCCAAAACCTTTTCATTTTCAATATTGGAACTATCCATAGGAAACACAGTGGGCAATTATCAAATTAGTGAAACTATTATAAAAATTGCTCAGGAAAATGCATATTGCTCTTATTAATTATGAAAATCTACTAAGGAAAGTTTTTGTCATCAGTAGAAAGTCCCATAACGGGACACTAATTAACAGATCTTTTTCTTTTGACATAACAATAGATTCACAAGAAGTTGCAAAAAAAGAGTCCATAGTGTTCCATGTGCCCATTAGCCACCTTTTCCCAATGGTGACTTAGGATACAGCTATAGTGCAATAGCAAATCCAGGACACAGATGTTTGGATAGCACTATTAAGTACCTAGTGCATTTTGCTCATTTTTATGTGCATTCATATGGCGGAGTTAGTTCTGCACAGCTATAGCAGATTGGCTGAGACTGGGAACCCGAGCAGTTTCTCACAGTTCTAGAGACTGAGAAGTCCAAATACTAACTGCCAGGATGGATATGCAGGATATGATATGATTCTCCTCTTCCTCCTTCTCCTCTTCCTCCTCTTCTTCCTCTTTTGGGTGTTTTGAGACAGGGTTCAAAACAGCTTGTAACCCAAGCTGGCTTTGAACTTACAACAGTCTTTGTACCTCAGCCTCCCAAGTACTAAGACTAGAGCACAGGAAGGCATGAGTGTGGCTAGCAAAGCTTTCTTACTGCATTCTCACACGGTGGAGGAAAGGCAAGAAGCCTCTGTTCTCAGGTAACCCTGTCACATTTACCAGAGAGGGCTCTGCATTAAGCTCTGCCTTCCAACATTCCTACACTGGGGGTGAAGTTTTCAGTGCATGTGATGGGGGAAACATCAGACCATAGCTGTGTGTGTATGTGTGTGTGCTTCACTATATGCTACTTGATCCCATGTATATAGTCATGCAGCAGCCCCCAAATTAAGGTGCAGAACTTTCTCACCACCAGGAACCCCCACTTTTATACCCCTTTACACTCATACATTCTCTTGGCATAAGTAATCTGTCCTTGTCTCTGTAGTCTCGTCAAATCAGGCTGGAGGGATGGTTGTCAGTTAAGAGCACTGATTGCTCTTCTACAAGACCAAGGTTCAATTCCCAGTACCCACCCAGCAGCTCAAAACTGTAACTCCAGTCCTAGGGAATCTGATGCCCTCTTTTGGCCTCTGTGGGCATTAGACACACATGTGGTACACAGACATACATGCAGGCAAAGTACCAATGCACATAAGAAAACAACAAAAAAGTTTTAAAAGAATGTTAAATTAATGGAATCATGCAGTACCTTCCTTTCCCAGGATGAAGGGAACAATGACTTTAAAAGCCAGTTTGTCGAGTCCAGAGAGTATTCCTTGTTCCTTGGTGTTGTGTACATTGCTTTGTATGAATAGCCTAGTTTTACCCATTGCATCAATATGTTTTTTTTTCTTTTTTTCCCTCCTCCTTTTTCCTTCCTTCTTTTTTCCTTTCTTATTTCACAAGTGAATTGGCTATGGACATTTGCATACATTTTTTCTGTGAATATAAATTCTCATTTCTCTGGTATAGAGGCCCTAGTGTAAAGTGGAATTACTGGTAGAGTGGTAAGTTCATTTTTAGTTTTATAAGTTATTATCTTTCAGGGTGACTTTACACTCACACCAGTAATATCAGTGTCCCAACATCCAGTATTTGGGAAGTATTGCTATTTTTATTTAATCACTATAATAGATATATAGTTCTCTTTTTACTCTGTGTATGTGAGTGTGTGTGTGAGTGTGTGTGTGTGTGTGTGTGAGAGAGAGAGAGAGAGAAAGAGAGAGAGAGAGAGAGAGAGAGAGAGAGAGAGAGAGAGAGAGAGTCAGTTCTTTCCTTCCATCATAAGGGTCCCAGGGCTCTAACTCCACTCATTGGGCTTGACAGCAAACACCTTTTTTAAACTGAGCAATCTTGGGGGCTGGAGAGAAAGCTCAGCAGTTGGCTGCTCTTCCAGAAGACCCTAGTTCAATACCCAGCATTCACATGGCAGCTGTCTGTAACTCCAGGTCCTGGGGATCCAACACCTTCCCACAGGCATACATGCAGGCAAAACACCAATCAATGCTCATAAATTATTAGAAAAATAAAAATAAACTGAACAATCTTACTGGCCTCTGCTATATATTGAAATAAGTGATTCAGTTCATTGTCTGCTATTACAATAACTCGGTGGAATTATCTTATTCTTATCCCCACACTGCCTTCCTTAGCATGGGCTCTGTGCCTTATTATAGGTTTATATTAATTCTTAGATTTAAGATTATAAAACAGAATTCCCCGACTTTGAATTTACCAATGTCCAATATAAGCAACCAAAACTATGTCTCGGGTTTTTCTAAATGCTCTCACTTCTCCTATGGCACAAATAGACTATTCCTAGCGACACAATCCTTCCTGAGAGAAAGGTCTTCACGCTGCATGCGCCTGTTGAGGGGAGAGAGGACCCATGACAGCCTTACTGAGTGCCTCTGCTTGGTCATTGGCAACAACACAAATTCAGGAAAGGGCTGGCTTCGTGGGCAGATCTCTGAGGGGAAGGGCAGCAAGGAGGGCGATTACACTTCTGCAGGTTGGCTGTGCTTTTCTCTGTTTGAAGTTAACTGGTCTGTGTGGTGGGCCTACAAACAGGGTAGCTGTGTTCGTGGCGAACTGAACACTTTACTTTCAAAGCACACTTGACAGGCTGTTGCATTAAGTGCTCACATGTCTGAGACAGAACAAACTGGATGCAATTTCCTTTCCCCCTTCAAGTTCATGCCATTCTTTGTGAAGAGGCCCAAAGTACTCACTACCAGTCCTCAGGGATGAAACGACAAGTAGGAAAGAGAATCCAATTACAAAAGCAGCCGGTGGCTTCTGCTCTCCCTCCTTGCGGCTACCCACAATTGCGTCTTGAGACTGACGTAGGCCGCGGTTGCTCCGTGTGGATAAACTATTTTCGCTCCCTCACTTGTCTTCAGATTACCTTCCTGGTTGATAATGGGGTGTCAGGGTGTCTAAACTAAAGCTCCCCACCGTTCGCTTCTCCTTCGTACCTGTATAAACTACTTACACCCTACTTTGACATATCGATTGGGATTCAAGTAAGTGAATCTTGCAAACATGGTGATGAAGAAAAGACCCCCAAAATACACAGCGAATGATGCCATTCATATGAAATTCATGGAAGTGGGGGTGTGAAACAAGACTAGTTTGGTGGGACAGAGATGGTGCTCATAGGAAACAGCTGCGGGACTCTTCAGTCCTGTTTTGCTTTTGAATCTCGAACTAGTCACCGTCATAGGGGAGCTGATCCACCACCCCGCACGCTCAGGGCTTGCCCCCTTGACCATATGTATGTTAATCTTCATTAAAATTCAGATCAACAGCTGAAATGGAAAAATAAGAGGTTTTGTGATTTTTTTTTAAAAGAAGATCACAGACGGTATAGATTAGGGGCTTCTATTTCAAAGTTTCCAGGAACATGAAATGTTTGCAAAGTGTCGTTTTCCCCAATGCTCCTCCCAGTTTAACAGGCTGGATTTATGTTCCGATGTTATGCATATTGTAACTGTTAAATTAAAATATTGTGAGGTAGGGTGTGGAAGCAATAAAACTCTATTAAGATCAATTTAGGCCTTTAAAAAAAATTCCACAATTCCTTTCACTCACATGACATCCTTCATTTTTGTTTTTGAAGTTTGGATCCAAGGAATTCGGCACGCTGTGGGTTGACATTTAGTTAATAGCATCTTCTACCGAGGGTTCCATTTTCTAAATTAACATGATCAAGAACAGTGACCTGATGATATTTCTTTGTACATCTGGCTCTGTTCCAAGAAGCAGGGGGGAGGGGCTGAAAAGTAAAAAGAGGGAGAAAGGAAGAAATCGAACTTTCTCGATCACCTTTGTGTTAGGGCAGAGTGTTTCAAATTTTGGTAAAAATATCAGACACCTCGATCTCATCGACAGATGAACCAAACCACTCTCCCTCCATACAAAAATCTGTATTAGCAAATGACATCTGCTTCTCCTCTCTCCTCCCCTAAAACCTTGCGTCTGGGATTCTTCTTATTAAGCAGCGAGAAAGATAAAAAGAAATATGTTGACATGTACAGCTATAGAGAGGGATTCAACAGCAGTTCGGTTATAGTTCCGATGTAATTAAAGGTGGGCCGAAAGGGAAGGAAGGTGATTGAGCAATGTGTTAAGATTCTGTAAGCACATAGAAGGTGCTTAAGACATTTTTCCATGAAGGAACGAAGGGCGGAAGGGGGGAAGGAAGGAAGGACGGAAAGACTAGTGATAAAATGTACAATTATTTCTACTAGTAAAAAACTGTGTTTTTTTTTAAATCTCAAGTGATAAAATGTACAATTATTTCTACTAGTAAAAAACTGTGTTTTTTTTTTTTAAATCACAAAACAGGAGACCACAGAGTGGACAGAACGGTGTCTGACCCACTTCCTGTCATTCACAAATGCTTTCTCTCAAATTGTCGTGGGGTGGGGGTGGAGAAGGGACTACCTATGTAGAAAGTGAGAAATAGGGAAGATGGCTACCTCGGGGAGGGAAAGAATGAGGAGAGCGGTGTCCGAAGGGATACTTCTAAGACACCTGGCTTTCCACTCCCTAGCTTCCTGGCCTGCTGAGCGTCCTAGCGCAGTTGACCGGGCCTTCTGCTTGGGGCAGGGACTGGGGCTCTGAATGGCTGGGAAAGCAGGGGCTGGGCAACAGGTGGGAAGGTGGTGGACTTTTGTCTCCTCAAAAGGAACCCGGCTGCACTGAAAGGGCGGAAAGCAGTGGCGCACAGGAAGGGTGTCTGCAGGGTCCCCGAACTCTCGCCACCGCCCCGGTTCCTCTAATTAAAGAGGGGATGCAGGGTGGCATTAGTTCCCAAACGTTTTAATCGAGCCTCCTTTCAATGGCTAGGGATAAATGTAGTCACTGTTACTCTGTGGTGAATGAGTTGCAAAGGCCCCCGCCCGGCCCCCAGCGTGGCCATTCAGAACTCTTTTCACAACCCCTAAGCGGTTCAGTCCCTAGGCCTAGCGACACTGCAGAGTCCTCCTAATTAGTCTAATTAGAAAGGTGGATTGATAGATGGAAAGAAGACAGAGCCGGGTTAGGAAGATGCTCAGTGCTGCCAATCTCCGCAGGCTTGACGTTTATTCTCTCCAGAAAGAAAAGGCCGCCAAGGAGGAGGTTGGAGCCGAGGCTGGGCCGCCGCGACTCGCGGGCTGGGCGGTCTGTGACCCCCGCGCCTCCCGCCCACAGCCACGGTCCGCAATGGGAGCGTGGAGTTGCAGAGCCATGGCTATGGCATTCCTGGCTGCATCCTCAAGGGGCCCCGAAACCGCGCGCGGGAGGTCCACGGAGAGCAGCCACGCAGACGTGGCAGCTCTGTGCGTCCGGACAGCGGCTAGTCCCCCCACCCTTTGGTCCCCAAAGGCTCGTGGCTGGGGGTTGGGGGAGCAGGCCTGGCGGCTCTGGCTGCGGAAGAGCCCAAGTGGTGGCTGCGCTGTCGCCCGCGCATTCCTGGCGGGGCGGGAAGGGAGCCGCCCGGGTGGCGCGCAGAGCACTGAACCTTTAATTAGGCTATAAATCAGACCAAGGAGTGCGGGGGAGTCTGTGCAGGTGTAAAAACAGCCGGGAGAGCCTGGCCGAGCAGCCGCAGCGCCCCAGCAGGTCAGAACCTCTAGCCAAAAACATCTCCAAAGTCCGCTGACAACCAAATAAACAGCCGAGGGCCCGCCGGAGGAGCCGCGCGCTGTGCGCTCGGAGGCTGGTGGCCCTCGGGGCTCCGTTGCACTGTTGGACCGGAGGGAGCCGCAAATTCCTTGCCTTGCTTGCCCTCACCCATCCCGCTCTGCTTTCTGCTGCGAGGAATGTTGGACCATAAGGATTGGGGACCGCCACGCTCCGAGGATGCTGGCAACCATCGGGCCAGGCCTTTGCGCAGCCCGCAGCAGTCCTTGCAGAGCCAGGAGTGAGGTCCCTCAGTCCTGGGGTAGGCCCCGAGGCATAAACCGCCCCTTGACAGGAAAAGGTAGAAAGAACGATCACGAAGTAATTCGGTGCACGGCTCGGGAGCAGAAGCCTCAAAAAAAAAAAAAAAAAACCCAAGGAGATGTTGACCGGAGCGACAGACCGATTCACGTACAAAAGAAAACAATACAAGTCTCGTTAGATCATTTTTCTGGACACTGTTTAAGGTATGAAAGGAATCAAATTGTTTCAAAATGTTGCCAGCAAAAATTATCCTATGTGGAATGCAACTAATCCGTTTAGGTTCCTGTCAACCGTTTCCACAAAAGGAGTCCGATTTTTCAAATCAAAGATCCAAAAGTCTTTGGGGAGAGATGTATTACACGCCAGAGCTTTAGTTACAGAATAGAGTTACAATAACGACCCTCGCCCAGCAGCTCCCTAGAATAAGAGATCCCATCCCAAATATTTCTAAAGATGTGTGGGAGCTGGTTTTTCTGGAGCCCTGCTATGCGTGCAGCTGGAGGGGGTCGAGGGAAAGAAGAGGAAGGCAAATTATTAAATTCCTTAAGTAGAAAAACACAGCACCGAGTCCTTGGTGTTTTATCCTCTGTGCATCTGGTTATTTTTGAAGAAGAAAACAAAATCCAAACTGGGTGACTTGAACCAAGTTCCTTGGCGATGACAACTTTAAAGCTGAGGTAAATGTTTGAATTGCATTTCAAGCAGGGGAAAATGGTTGGCGGGCTGTGCACCCTCAGTGGATCAAACCCTGGACTCTCTGACAGCGAACGCAAACTGCACATTGAAATTTCTCAGGTGGAGTTTCTTTTTATTTAAAGGGGTATTAAAATAATACAAGAAAGTACTTTGCTTTCTTTTATCTGTAATAAAATGTTCAAAAGTGGGAAGAAAACAAAAGCGCCTTTGGATTTCACAACTGTCTCGGAGGGTAACCCTTCCCAGCCCCGTGTGCCTGTAACCTCAATTTGTGCAGGTCACAGTCTTGGTTCACAGTACGGGGGCGGGCCGCGGGGGGGGGGGCGCTGATAACGACCACCCCCTCCCCCTTTCATTTATTCTCAGAGAACTGGAAGCTAGGGACACCGAGTCATCCATCAGAAGATGTCCAAAACGGGGAGGAAACTCAGATGCCCAGCTCTCTGATAGAAGGAGTCTGACATCGTGTTACCTCAGTGAAGATATTATCAAGACAGTGCCATCCGTTTTGTAAATGTACTATTGAAATTTCTAGTAATAAAAACAAAAGTGTTCTAATGGAAAAATGAGAGTATTACCTGCTCAACCTACCCTCTGCCCTGTAGTTCCCAGGCTCGGTCCTCCTGCTCACTGCATGTGCTTAGGTAATTAGCAGCTTGGTGTCAGGAATTCTTTAATTCGTTTCCTATATTTAAAAGGATTTGCAGTATAGCAGGTGCTCCGCAAACAGCAGACTAATCCTGCTTTTCCACGCTTAGGGGTTAAAGAGATGCTCTGTGGGTAAGTGGGTAGAGAGAAGAACCAGCAAGAGCCTAGAAGAATGCCTTTAAAACATTATCCACTTGTTTATTTTAGAAGAGGCGAGAAAGTTATCAGTCCAAATACACATCTGACTGAAGAAAGGGGAAATGTCATCCCTTTCATCTTGGTTATTTCTAGAAAGAACTAAGAAATAACTGATTTCAGAGCGAGAGAGGAAGTTTGAAGGGAAGTAAGCACGTAGTCATGTATAACTCTGGGATTTAGTTATATCCCAAAGCTCAGAGATTATTCTTTTCTTTTCTTTTTCCCTGAATGAACAAGGTGTAGGAGGAAGCCTTATAACCTCACAGTAATATGTTCTATATTTTCCAGAGCATTTCCACGTAAATTATTTTGCTGTCACGCACCATCTTCTTAGAAAAGAGGAAGAAAGCCATGCACGAGCATGGAAAGTGACCTAACAGTTCGTTTCTATGCAGTCTTTGTTCTGCAGGCTTTAGAGATTGGTTGATGATTTTCTCCCGCTCTGTGTCATCAATTATTTCACAATAGAATCTTGCAGTTATTTTTCATGCACATAAAGCTCTGCTTTTTAAAAAAATGAACAATAGAAAATCAAGTCGTTCTCCCTCACAAAACTCCTTTCTTGTAGACTCTTTGCAAGATATTTCGCTTCTTTTTATTACTGAAAATATGTTCCTGTTTTCACGGGGATTGTTAAAATGTGCAAAGTAAAAATTCATCCCTGTCCTCCCCTCTTTTTATCTGTTATTGATGAAGTTACAAGTAAGAGGAATTCATGTGTCTGGCACCCTCTGGGTCAGTGAGATCCGGAGCAAAACCCTGAGACCCCAGATTCATCCTCCAAGTCTTTGCAGGGGCTCCCTGCATCAGCTGGGTCCAAGACACCACCATAGCTTGTATTTGGCTTACCAGACTAAATATCTACCACCAGTAGTAGTCTACAAACAAGAAAATACCCTCTCTTGGAAAATACCATTCTTAAAAGTAGAAAATATTCTTCCACTCCATTTCCTAATATCATATTCATTTTTCCAAATTGTTTAAATAAGCATGCTAATGTTGTGAACTGCTTTTATTGGGGGGGTGCTATCTTTCAAAGTGTGGAATTAAATTTTTTTGTAAGTTACAGTTATTTAAAAAGAACAGTTTTTTTTTTTTGCATTAACCACTCTTCCTTGGACTGTCATAATGTCTTGATTGTATTCTGCAGCTCACAATTTGCCAAGCCATATGCAGGTCTAGCAAGTGATCTACCACTGAGTTGCATTCCAGCCCCTACTTGAGAAAGCTGTCTTTTTCTGGGTAGCAGTGGGCAAGGGTGAACTGGTGGATAGTCTGGAATTCATCCACCAGTGCTTTAGGGAGAGTCAGCCAAGGCAGATGGGATCACGGCTACAGAAAAAGGCTCCAGTGCTGTAGATTAAGCCTTTAGGGATTAAAATCGCTGGCTACAGCATATTACCCACAGCTAGCTGGGCAAAAAGAGCAAGGTCTTCAGGAAAGCATATGGAGGGAAGAGGGGACACATTCTCAAGAAGGAAAAAAAAAGAACTGTTTTCTCATGTCATTACTGAATCATTCTGACTCCTTACACGATCTTTCCTTTTCAAAATAGAAAGGGTGTGGCCTTAAGGCATTTGTAAGACCTACTTAGCAGTTTAGAAAAGTGTTCTCTCGATGGGTAGACTTCAACCTTTAAAAATCTACAAGAGTAGGCTGGAGAGATGGCTCAGTGGTTTACAGCACTTGTTGCCCAAGTTTGAGTCCCAGAACCCATAAGATGGTTCAATTAGGTATCAGAGGATCCAATGCCCTCTTCTGGCCTCTATGGGCACCAGGCAGGCACATGGCACTCATCATGCTTGCAAGGAAAAACATTCATACACATAAGATAATTTATTTTAATCTACAGGAAAAGTGAAAGATATGGGTAACAGAGTAATACAATGTCACCCATTTATGGATGTAGTCAGATAGGACCTCTTGTGGGAATATTTTAAAGAAGACTACTGATGTCAGGAAAAAAAGGAGGAGGAGGAAGGAAGAAGAAGAACAAGAAGAAAAATGGAAAGGGGGACTCTAGGAGAGTGCCACATAGAGAACTGCATGGAAGAAGTCTGAAATAATTTTAAATACAGCTAGGACAGTAGGCTTCCCCTGGAAGTGGCAGGGAAGAGAGCATGGTGAGCGTGCAAAACAGAAAGAATTGCACAAGAAACAAAGGATTCTCTTACACCATGACCCCTGAGCATCTTCACTACCACTATGGGGTTTAACAAATCTGAACGGTGGTAACAAAGTGGCAACACAGTCTTGTGACTAAAATGAGACCTCAGTTGTGACATCCCAGTAGCTATGACTTTGTGTTAGTCATTTATTTACCCTCTTCTGAGCTTTGCTATCTGGTTTGTAAAGCAGAGTCCAGAGTGATTCTTTTCCGCAATATTTCACAAGAGAAATCAGGCTCCTTTCAGAAGACTCTGGAGGTCTGGGGGTGTAGCTCAGTGGTAGAGCCCTTGCCTGGCATACCTGAGGCCCTGGGTTCAACATCTAGCACTGCACACAAATAAAATCTCAAGTTTTAAGAGATTATTGCTGAAATATTAGTGAAATTTTTTCTTTAAAAAATCTACTGCTAGTCAGGCAGTCATGGTGCACGCCTTTAATTCCAGCAGAGGCAGGTGGGTCTCTGTGAGTTCGAGGCCAGCCTGATCTACAAAACAAGTTCCAGGACAGCCAGGGATGTTTGTCACATAGAGAAACCCTATCTGGGTGTGTGTGTGGGGGGGGATTTAATGTTTGCTGGAATAAGAAAGGGAATCTTGGCATGCAGATGAGGGACGAGCTACATGGTGGATTCAGTTGGGAAAGTTACTGGGATTTCCGAATTCTTCTACTTCTATTACATTCTCAAAAGTTAGAGCAGCTCCAAACAGGCGTTGTTTCGTTTTGCAGCTCCGATGGCCCCAGACTCCACTTCGCGTGGTTAGGGTGTCAGCACATCCTCTCTGACTACCGCATCAGCTCCTTATCCTGTCACACCTAAAGGTTCAGGCCTTGAAAGGAGTTTTCTGGTTGTCTTCTGTTCTTTGCTAGGTTTCGCTTGTTGATGACCAGGGGAGTTTCCTTGGTAGAGAAGCTTCTAGAACTCCAGACGGGTAGCAGTGAAAAGCAGCCTGAGCTGGTCTTAGCGAGAGCAAGACTCGATGATCAGAGAGATGTGATATGCAAAGAATCAGCTGAAAAGTGATTCGGTTGGGGAAGTATAAGCCTGTGGCAGCCCAGCAGCTGGCCAGGATCAGAGGCTCCATCTCCTGTCAAACGTAAGGGGATCCAAGTTGGCAGTCTATTTATTGTTAAAGTCGAAGGGCTCGATTTTACACTAAACATATTTACACATTTACGTTCGTGGCCCTATAAACACACCACATTTCACTGGCCGTGACATCAAACACGTTTACCAACAAAAAACATATGCCTAATTACAAAATCATAGAGGGGAAGAGGCGAGAGGAAGCCCATGGGCAATGAGCGTGAATGCCTCTGTGCATGCGTGACTCAGCTACACCAGGCTGCCCTGGGTCTGTCTGGGTACAGTCCAGTTCTAAGGGGTGTGTGTGGGAGTGTGGGGGATCTTAGTATTCCAGTTAAACGCACACCGAAGCCCCCTGAAGAAGCCAGATGAGACCAGAGGTATCCCTGGGAAGATGGCTGATTTGGGTTGAATTTGACCCTTCAGTTGCCCTCACATGACTTCGCCCTGTCAGGAGTAAAAGCAGAGGTGAACAGAACGTGTGGCTAGCAGAGAATTTAGAAACATAATCTAGAGTCCTTGATTCTTAGCTGCAGGTGAAGGGGGTCAAATCCTTTTTACCCACCAGCAACCTGTTGTGCAAACACTTTTAGCAGCTCTAACGCTTGGTCCTCCCTCAAGCAAAAAAAGCTGGGTCCACAAGAGGAAAACGGGACAGGAACAGCCTGGACCACTGGCCTCAGACAGTCTTTAATAAATGGCAGGGGCTGGTATCCCATCAAAATAATCACCCTCCATCAGAACAAGCATTCCCCGGGCTATCCCTGCCAGCAGGGTACAGGAAGACGTGGGTTTCTGGAAAAGAAAATCTTTGAGGTACAGAAGCCTTTCCCTGTGATACATGCTCACTCTAAGAGCTGGGGGAAGGAGGGAGGAGGGTGCATGTATCTAGAATTCCAGTTCTGTCTGCAGCAAGTTTGGGGTGCTGGGCAGGGGACAGAAAAAGTTAGATAGGTGTATATAAAGATGCTTCAGTAAGTAAAAGACTGGGAAAGCTCCCCCACAGCCTTCCCCTTCACTTCCTCAGTTACTTGTTTCATTCCTTCCTTTCCTCCTTTCTTTTTCTTTCTTTCTCTCTTTTTTTTAAATAGGAAAGGAAGTGCCTCTTAAATGTGTGGGGTGGGAATGGAGAGGAAACCCGTCGTTGAGCAGAAGCACTAGCTTTTGATTTTTAAAGAAATAAAATAATTACCCGATAGAGAAAGAAATCAACCAAGAAGCAGTCTGAGGTCACGACACCATGTGTGGAACAAGGAGCAATTCAGCCCATAAGGGCTTCATTACCCCCGCAATAGATAACATTTGGCTAGATCTAGCTGCAGATTAAATCCCCGCAGCACAACGGAGCCTTCAATGGAGAGGCTCCTTTTTGTGTGGTCCTGCCTCGGGAGCTGCCTGAACCATTAGCCTCAATATATCCCTCTCCCCATTAACTGCAATTCCCTCCCGACCGCGCTTCGGTCATTTGTCTCCAGGCTTTACGGGGGCGTTTGATGAGTAAAGAAACAAGGAAAAGGAGAGAAAGGCGTCGGGTTAATGAGTTGTAGCAAATCCACACTTTGTAGTCGGGAGGAGGAGAGCTGGTGGCCAATGTTTGTCCAACTGGTTTATTTTCCGAGACCCAGGCTATTGAGGAAGGCTTGTTCGAGAAGCCTTCTTGCCTACAAACACACAAACATCCTTCTGTTTGCCTTCAAAGAAAAGGGGGACCAGCGCTGGATTTGCATGCGAATGAGGAGCCCCAGGAGGAGACATCCTTGCCCATCAAAGGCCCGGGTAGCCCGGCTTCCTTTGTTCCAGCACCTGCTTGCCAGCCCAGCCTGGCGGCCCACACTCCAGACTCACCCATCCAAGGCCCAAGGTACAGTCTTCAGTCTATACCCAGCCTCTGCCCCGTACCACTGTGAGCCTATACCTCGTACTATCCCTCACAGAGATTTACTCGCTGAGTAAGTAAAGCCCATTGCACACACCCAAATTTCAGAATGGAGGCCGAACCTGGTGGGAAGCAACAAACAAGCAGGCGGCCCTCACTGCACCCTGCCGGATCAAAAGCGGGTTTGCAGTCTGCTGCCCTAGACGGTGACCTGGGAGCCCAGCCTAGGGACCCGAGGGCTAGAACAGGGTCACCCTAGAACAGGGTCACCCTAAGCCTTGTGCACTGACAACCTGGGAGGCAGAGCTCCTCTTGGCACTTTTAAAAGGTGCATGATCTGAAGAAAAGGCGTAGCTGTGATTCCCTGCTTTCATCCTAAGAGAGAGAAAAAAAAATCTCACGGTTTTCTTTTTGACTCTCTTTCAAACCTAAAAGTCTGTTCTGTGCGTTGCTCAAGTCTACAGGCGAGCCTCTGTCTATGCCTTTGGGTCCCGCCTAAGGAAGCCTCTATAACGGTGCTCTTGGGGGATGCAGGTCTGGTCTGGTCTCTTTAAAGCTATGCTGTCGTACAAGAAGTCTTTGCATGTAAAGATCATCATTTACAGTTAGCTAGACATTTAGTGGTACATTTCACTGTGATTTTTTTTTTTTTTACTCTAACCTCTTCTTTACCTTCCTCTACACAGCTCTTAGGGCGGGAAACATAACTTTCATCTTGAGATTTTTGAGTCTTTTCCTTCCTCGGATACCTAAGTGTGACCAGTACTGGCCTATAATGCGCATGCTATGAATTGGATAGGTTAAATCTGTATCTTCATAGCGTGTACATTTACCCACATTTTAAAGAAACTGAACAAGCAGATTCAATGTCCGCTGCAACCTGCTGACCCAAAGCATTCAAATTAAGTGTTACAGATGCATCGGCTATCAGGAGAGCTCCCAGGACCATCTATGGAGACTAGCCTTGGCGTCCTATGGAATTAGATGGTGACTATAATCAGCAATGAAAGACTTAACCTTTGAAAAGAGATGCCCTGAATCACCCAAATTGTTTATTTAGATTAATAAACACCCGAGGTGCTCTCATCTAGAAATCTTTGAACCATATACTCTGCTAAAGATGACAATTTCTTGGGTTATTCATTTAAGCTAAAATTTCGGTAAATTTGCCTTTGCACTCAGAACTCTGTCGTGCAGTTCCTGGACTCATTTTTATCTCACATACAGTTCAAGTCATAAGTGCAAATACTTCTATCCAGGACATTTAATGCTTTAAACAGACAATCTGTGCATCTCCTTTTGCTGCTAAAATTTTAAACTAGAAGCTGCCTCCGCCTGCATTACTTCCATTACCGTTTTGTGTGTGTGTGTGTGTGCACGCGTGTGCGTGTGTGTGTGTGTGTGTGTGTGTGTGTGTGTGTGTGTGTGTGCTGAAAAGTGAGCAGAAATTAACTGGAGAATTTCAAAAATAAAACCAAACACTTGTATTAAATTATCCGTAGGGTGACTACAGCTTCCACTTAAAAAAAGTCTTGTTGATTTTTTTATGATGAACAAGGCTTAGGCTTGTAAACATCTAGCAAAGTAACTGCTTTCACTGGCAGTCACGAGAAATAAGTTCTGACTTGGAAAGTTGAAATGAAAAGCTATGGCATCCTGCTACCGTGGCTGCCTTAGGCTTTCTGTGGGAGTAACACTTAAGGAGATTCTGTACTGAGTTTAGATTTATCTAGTAGACCTTTATTTTATCCTTAACAGGAAAAAAAAAACTAAGACAGGGACAATTCAATCAATTACTTAGTTGGCTTTTCTTTGAAAATTAAGCATTTTATTTCTGAAAAAAAGTGTAAAAATCTTACATTAGAATAGTACAATAATAATTGCCAGTAAAATTTACAATACTCCTTGTAAAGAATACGCATAAGTACAAAATAAAAATTCCCCATGTCCATTATGATACAAAACACAGGTTAAAATAAGAAATGATATAATTTGACTTGTTTCTTGTGTAAACATGTTATTCATTTTTTTCCTTTCCATGAAAAAGTACACCAAATAAGTGTGAGCAAATAAAGGCATTTCTTGGAGACCTTTACTGGGTTTGTATGAGCTTCGTATAAACATTATTGACTTTTTTTTTTAATTCCTGGACCTGAGAATCTTTATACCTCAAAAGGGCTTAGTTTTGATGGTTTGGGTTGGTTTTCTCAATTTGTCAAAAGTCAAAGAAGCCCCTAGTGCTAAAACAAGGCGACTTCCTCTAACACCCTTTTCCTTCCCTCCCCAAGTCAGGGTTGCAGCATAGGGCGATTTTGCATAAATATTAGAGGGACCCGCCGAGCCGAACTGCGCGGCGCCCCAGCTGTCGCCCAACACAGTCCGGTCCAAGAATCCAAAGCGGCAAAAATGGGGGCGCGAGGTCGCCGAGGGCCGGGAGGAGCGAACAAAACCAACCACCCATCCGCAGAAAGGGGCCGGGAGTCCTACCTTCACTTTCTCACGCGCGCTAACGGCGTTTCTAACAATTGGAAATCCTAGCAGTAAAGTTCTCCACACTGGACAGCGCAGTCCCCTGGTGCAGAGTCCCCAGCGCGGCCGACGACGACACCGACGAAGCCGCGGCCGCAGCGGCGACCACGAGCGAGCGGGTGAGCGCAGCAGCCGGGCCCGCAGCCGCCTGCACCGAGCAGCCTCCGCCCCCTGGTCCTGGTGCGGTCCCGGTAGCGGCCCCGGGAGAGGCTTGCACACTGGCGACCGCTGGACCCCGGCTGCGACCAATGAGGCTCTCGATGGAGAAAGGCGAGCGTGCCAGCGCCCCGGCGCCACCGGGGCCTCCCGCCTTCACTGTGGCCGCCTGCAACGGGCCGGGCAGGGCGGCGCCCAGCGCGTGCGGCCGGTAGCCGAAGGCGGTCCTCGCCAGCTCGGCGGCCGCACCGGGCGGCGGCGGCGGCGGCGAGTGCGGGTGGAAGGCGGCGGCTGCGGCAGCAGCGGCGGCGAAGAGCGCGGAGGGCGGCGCGCAGGGCGGCAGCTGCAGGCCGTAGGCGCAGCCGTAGGCTCCGTAGCCGCAGGCGGGAGGCGGCGGCGGAGGGAAGAGCGCGGCGCCCGGATCCCCCGCGCCACCCCCCGGCCCCGCGCCGCGCAGCAGCAGCGCCTCGGCCGCCGCGTGCGGGGGCAGCAGCGGCTGGCGCTTGAAGCGCTTGCGGCGCCGCAGGAAGCTGCCGTTGTCGAACATGTCTGCGGACTCCGGGTCGAGCGTCCAGTAGTTGCCCTTTCCCGGGTTGCCCGGTTCGCGCGGGATCTTGACGAAGCAATCATTGAGCGACAGGTTGTGGCGGATGCTGTTTTGCCAGGCGGGGAACTTCTCCCGGTAGTACGGGAACCGGCCGCTGATGAACTCGCAGATCTCGCTGAGCGTCAGGCGCTTCTTCGGACTCTGCAGGATGGCCATGGTGATGAGCGCGATGTACGAGTAGGGGGGCTTCACCAGTGGGTTCTTGGCACCACCGCCCGCGCCCGCGCCGGTTCCGGAGCTACCTCCCGCTCCCGCACCGCTGCAGCTTCCCGTGCCGGTCCCCGACGCGGGCACAGGGCCCGGAGGCGCGGGGGACGCGGCGGGCCGCGAGGCCAGCAGCAGGTCATCGTCGTCGTCCTCCTCCTCCAGGTCCTCGAGCTCGTCCTCCCCGGCATAAGAGCGCCGCCGCCGCTGGGCCGAGCCGGGCAACCGGGGCCCGCCGCCGCCCTCGTCGTCATCGTCCTCCTCCTCGTCGTCGTCTTCGCCCTCCCCCACCACGTCGATGTCTGTCTCCTCGGCGAGGCCGGAGGCATCGGACATCTCCGTGCTCAGGGTCATAGCTGGGGCGGCGCGGCGACGCGGCGGCGCATAGGGGCGCCGGGCTCCAGGCTCCCCCGGCTCCCCAGGCCGGCCCCGGGGCGGCGGGCAGGGAGCGGGGACGCCACGCTGGGACCCGCGGCTGCAGGAGGTGCTGGAACCGCTGCCGAGCCCTGCGCCTCGACTTTGCGATTCGGGCTGCGCGCGGCGTCTGCGCTCCGGGACTCCGAAAGCAGTGAGCGCCTGACTTGACCTTCTCCTCTGCGGTCCCTCCGGCCGGGTCAGCTGAGGAGGGGGTGGCGGGACCCCGGCGGGCCAGTCGGTGTCGGGCGCCCAGGAGGGCGCGGGGCGTGTGCGAAATCTAGGAACAGAGCTCGCCGAGGCCAGGGCTGAGTCCAGAAGAGGGCGGACCTTGTCTGGGCTTATAGCAGAAGGGGGCCTGTCACATGGTGTGCACGTCAGAGCGCACAGGGAAGGGAGAGAAAGGCGAGGGAAATCAGCGTGCTGGGAGAGAAAGTTCACCCGCAGGAGGGGCGGCTGCAAGAGTTGGACACTGGACCCCTCTATTTCTTGCCAAGGCTTCGGATATCCTGTATCACACCCTAGCCCGCGGCGATCCGGATCTGAAGGCTGCACGAGTTAGAGCCCCTGGCCTGCTTCTCCAAATTTAGCCCTCAACCCCAACGTCAGAAGCGCTGGGGGACGCTTCGGTTGGGCGATTGGACCACTCGGTGGCCTGCGGGAGCCGTCCCGCTGGGGGACAACTACTCTGTATGTGAGGTGGTCCCTGGAATACTGAGCGGGGGAGTCCCAGCTCCCCTGGATTGGGCCAGCTTCTGGCTGTGGAATCTGATGAGAAATCCCCCCATTTTTAAGCACGGTAATAATTGTTTATTGACCCTTTAACCCTTTTCCTTCGGTTCTTCTCCAAAGACGTTTGTTTTCCGCCATCTGTTAATAAAAATGCGGTTAGGCTGGCGTTTTAGCCATTTATCTGCAATTGAATGCCCTAGAGATTTGACAGCTAAACTAAGCCACTCTAATGAGAGGATCTTACGAATTCCATGGGAATAGAGCAAGGAATGGTTGAATGAGGAAAAGAAATAGAAATTTTTAGTGAAAACTCGAACACACACACAGAAATTGCACCTAGGAGCAACTCAAAAGAAAAAACACTGTTGCCATGTTAGAAAAAGGAGAGCTATGTTTTCAATAGAAGGTGTGTTCCTTTAGTGAGCATTTCACAGTACTCTGTAAACACTGGAATTATTATGACATACACACAATGCTGCTCAGGCAGGATTCATGCTCCTAAAAGACAAAGCAAGGACGTACTTCGAGATAAACTGTTTATAGTTTTTGGAAAATACATTAAATATTTCTTACACTCTTTGAGAAAATAAACGAATTTTTTTATAAATATGGGATTCAACTCCACGCGGCTCATTTTTCTTCCAGGTGGCAAATTAGTAGGAATAATTCAAATATGATTCTGTTTTAGGATAGCTGTGTTTATCACCAACTAAATTAATTGTTTTGACTGATGGAAAATCCGAATAATTGTGTAACCCGAATTCATTCTCATAGCCCAGCCTTTTGGAAGGGTGCATTTCCCGATATGCTTCTATTTCAAAGAGGGAACTCGGTCTTAGGAGTTTAACTTTCTGATTAAAATGGCCATCTGCCAACGACTGAGTAAAATGCAATGGCTTTCTCGAGGAGCAATCTCAAATACTCCTCTTGTGTATGCCATTTTATCAACCCAGTACTTTCTTCCTGAACCGCTTTTTCCAACTGGCATTCATCACAGAGTCTCAAAAATAAACTCTCGCCCCCAAGGAAGACTTCTTTTCAGATCAGGTTTGGTTCTCTCCAATGGCTAGCCACCAGTTCCACTTATAAATGGCCCGTAAAGTCTCTTAGCGATCTTTGAAAGATCTACGAGAATGCCTCGCGATTTAAACGCATTATTTTTCAATGCCTCTCGTTTGATATATGGCTGGACCATCTAATTATTGTAATGGGCTCCGTTTAACCTGCGCCAACATTAATCAACACTGTTAATCAGGCAGCGAGCGCTTTGTTGATACAGACATGAGTCCTTACCGAGATGTCCAATTTTCCATCGAACGCTTAAGTTTTGTGAGTACTTGGCCCATATGTAAATAAACACCATGGTTTTCACAGCGTCGCGTGTTGCTTCGTGGCAACGTATTTGAGGATGAAATATGGGAAGAATTGTTCGCAAGCTGTTAATAACGTTCGAGGATAAACTACAGCCGTCTTTCTGCTCGGGATCTGCAGTGTCTTCAACTTGTCTGTCCTAGAAGGGTCCGGGAAATGAGAGTTTGCGTTCTGTTTGTAATATCGTCCGTAAATCTGCCCGAAAGGTTTAGTTAAAGGGCTCTTCCCTGGACGTGTTCGAAAAACCGTGGCAAATCACTTTCAGGCCTCTCGGGAAAATGTGGAGTTTTGCCGAGGTCAGAGCGCCTCAACCCACTGAGATCGCTGTAGAGATGAAACACATTAACAGAGATTTGGGTAAGCTTCGCTAAAGCCCCACCTTCGGCACTACACCTGTTTTGTTTGCTTTAGTTAAGGTATCTACTACCCGGCGCCCCTTAGCTGTTCCGTCCTGAAATTTCCCAGCATGGAAACCCATTTCTAGCTTTTGCATTCTCTTTCTGCCTCCCTGGTCCTCAGCTCTGGGACTTCTGGAGCCCTGACTTTTTCCAGGACTGGAAAATTTCCATCCCATCTCACCCCCTCAAGCTAGTACTGGGAGGGGGGAGGGCAGAAATCTTTACCAGAAGTGGGTAGGACAGCCACCCCGTATCAAGAGCTACCCCCCTCTCCTGGTTTCCTGAGCCCCACATACCAAGAAAGTGACTGGCTGTTGTCCTTCCTATGTGGGAACGCGGCAGAGCTGCCCCCTGGCGGTGGTGTGGAGCCCTGCTGGCCCTCGGGTTGGCCTGGGACTTGGTGGCTTCGAACACTGGGAGCAGAAGGCCTGGAATGAATGAGGCCTCAGGTCTATGAGTCTTTCTCACACCATCCTCTGAGGAGCGGGGACTGCGCCCGCACACAGCTGTCTCCTTGGACTTTGTGTTTATCAGTTTATCCCCACAGGCTGTCAGTGGGCTGCACCCCAGAGCTGAGGTCGCCGCATTTGGCACTACCTTTAGGAAGGAGGCACTGCCTCAATTCCTTCTCTTTGCCACAGACCTAGAGGATTCCTTTAAGGTGGAACTTGGCTATGTAAACTCAGATGGCAAGACTCTATATGTGCTGGCTAGTTTTATGCCAACTTGACTCAAGTTTGAGTCGTTTTGGAAGACGGAACCTCAACTGAGAAAATGTCCCTACTAGATTGGCCGATAGACACAGGTGTGCTGTGTTTTCTTCACTGATGTAGGAGGGCCCAGCTCACTGTGGGTGGTGCCACACCTGGGTTGGTGGTCCTGGGTGCTAAGCCATCAGGTAAGCAAGCCCTGAGGAGGAAGCTAGTAAGCAGTGCTCCTCCATGGCTTCTGCCTCAGTTCCTGCCCTAGTTTCCTGCCTTGAGTTCCTGCCCTGACTTCCTTCAAGGATAGACTGTGATGTGGAACTGTAAGCTGAAATAAACCTGTTCTTTCCGAAGTTGCTTTTGGTCTTATGTTTTATCACAGCAACAGAAACCCTAAGACGTTAACAGACTCCTTGATTTGTCTGTGAACTAGAACGTGATCATTTTTTAAACTCTGGGAGCCCCTGGGGCAGTGCCCCTCCTTTGAAGTGGCATTCTGTAGTCCTGTGTTAAAATAGTGTTTTGTCCTTTAATCCCAGCATTTGGAAGGCAGAGGCAGGCGGATCTCTGTGAGTTCGAGGCCAGCCTGGTCTACAAGACCTAGTTCCAGGATAAGCTCCAAAGCTACAGAGAAACCCTGTCTAAAAAAAAAAGAAAAAAGAAAAAGAAAAAAAATAGTGTTTTATACTCCAGAGTGGTGATGATGGCCTTTAATCCCAGCACTGGGGAGGTGGAGTCAGGGGAGTCTCTGTGAGTTTGAGGCCTACTGAATGATCTACTGAGTGAGTTCCAGGACAGCCAGCTCTGCACAGAGAAATCCTGTCTCAACACAACAACAAAGACACTACTTTGCGCCTTATGGGTAGCCAAGGAAGAGGAAGCCATTATTGCCTTCACTTGCAGCCAGACATGATGGAGGAGCACCTGACCTCGTCCAGCGCTCTCAGGTGTCTCGTCCTGGGCTGCCCTTCCTGCGACCTTCATTCTTCACTCATACCTTCACTCAGGAGTCACATCTTGGACTCTCTCATTTGTTATTTGCTTGTTGTGGTCTTTAGGAGGGCTAAAATACACTAAAAGTTTACTGTCCTGTTTTCAAAGTACTGTTCCAGTAGTATTAGGGCTTGTGTTGCTAAGCAACCTTCAGCTCAAACCATTTCCGAAATGTTATCATAACCACAAACCTGAAATCTATACCCAAGAAAAAATAACTCTCCATTCCCCCTACACGCATGCACGCGCGCGTGGGCACACACACACACACATACACACTAGCTCTTAACAACTGCTGTTCTACTTTCTATCTGTGTGAATCTGGATACATCACAGAAGCGGAATGATCCATAGTCATCTTTTGTGTCTGACTTACTACATTCAGTTTAATGTCTCCAAGGTTCATCCATATGAGATGTGGCAGCACAGATCAGGATTTCTTTTAAGGCTAATTGGTAATCCACTGCGTACCTACACCACATATCCTGTTTATTCCTTCATCAGTTGATAGATAGTAGAGTTGTTTCCTCCCTCTCGGTCCCTGCTTCTAACCTGCACTTTGTAACGTTCTGCATGACGCAGGCATCCAATCAACTTTGGGACATATGCGTTTTCCCCACATCCTTTTCATTCCTGAAATTCTCAAAGAAAGCCCACTGTGCTTACAGTGCACACAGCTGGCTTCTGCTTTATATACTCGTGAATATATCCACCTTTGTGGGTTTGAAAGCTCTCCTTCCTCACAGTTTTGAGACCTGGAAGCTCAGGCTCTTCTAATCATTTTCAATAAAAGATATGTTTATGATCCCTCCAGATTCTTCTCCGGAAAACCTGAGCACAGCCCCACAACATCCCCTTTTATGTCTTCTTGCCTGCTCTACTTCTCAGGGGATGGGGTGACTCTAACTTTTCCTCGTGGTCGTCAGTGGCCTCCCTCTTCCTCATTCTCTGCAGTGTAATAGTGTTACAGTGTCACTAAGCTAGTTCCAACCCATGACAACCTCCCTGTGATGACTGAGCAAATGGTCTCTGGGAGCTGCTAGCTCTCAGACAGGAAATGAGGGGGATGCCAGACCCACCCCCGACTGCTTCTTCAGGACTGCATAGGATCTGAAAATACATTCAGGGCAAGGCCAAGTTCTACTGGTGAAGTGGTCAGTATCACCCGTGAATAGGTGCATTTTAACCTGGAAAATTCCACCGACGCAATGCACCACGCTGGTTTCTAAAGGTGGTCTTCTCGGTGTGCTGGAGGAAGGCTGAGGTTTCTTCGCAGAGACTCTGTCTTAGTGGCCTCCAGGCCTCACCGGGTAGATCTTGTTTGCATAAGAGCTTTTTAAACAAGCATGAGCCAGACTCAGAAATCCTCAAGAATTCAGGATGTCAGCAAAGGTCTAAATCTGTGTTTTATAACAGTGAAATTATTTACACTGAGTCAGGAATTTTCACAACCACAGTTAAGTCGGACTAGCCCTCCCTCCTGAGCACACTTCCCAGGCATGCTTGGTGGTTCAAGGCAACACTCATTTGCATGTTGTGCCCCAAAGTCAGAAGTTCAAGTGTTATTTTATTATTTAAAAATATAGTTTTACTACATTTTATTCATGCTGTATATAGGCATATGCTTACGGGGGGGGCATGACCGTGCAATGGCTTATGCATACGGGGGGGCATGACCGTGCAATGGCATATGCATACATGTGGGGGCATGACCGTGCAATGGCATATGTATATGTGGGGGTCATGACTGTGCAATGGCATGTGCATACGTGTGGGGGCATGACCGTGCAATGACCGTGCAATGGCATATGCATACGTGTGGGGGCATGACCGTGCAATGGCATATGCATACGTGTGGGGGCATGACCGTGCAATGACCGTGCAATGGCATATGCATACGGGGGGGGCATGACCGTGCAATGGCATATGCATACGTGTGGGGGCATGACCGTGCAATGACCGTGCAATGGCATATGCATACGGGGGGCATGACCGTGCAATGGCATATGCATACGTGTGGGGGCATGACCGTGCAATGACCGTGCAATGGCATATGCATACGGGGGGCATGACCGTGCAATGGCATATGCATACGTGTGGGGGCATGACCGTGCAATGGCATATGCATACGGGGGCGCATGACCGTGCAATGGCATGTGCATACGTGTGGGGGCATGACCGTGCAATGGCATGTGCATACGTGTGGGGGCATGACCGTGCAATGGCATGCGTGTGAAAGCCAGAGGACAGCTTGCAGGAGTCAGTTCTCTCCTTTCATTTCTCAGGTCCTGGGAATAAGCTAGGGTCTTCAGTCTTGGTGAAGGTGACTTTACCTACTGAACCATCTTTCTGGCAATCATATGTGTTTAGGTGACAGCCCTGCCACCATTCATATAGACCCCAAAAGGTTGGGACATTGGTGATCTCCAGCTAGGTGCTCCATGCTGCACTCTGGTCTCACTCCTCTCACTCCAAACCCCGCCCCTGAGAAAGCCCTCCAAAAGTCAGCCGCTTCCTGGGACTGCTCAAGACCAAGCCCATAGGCTATAGAAGACCCTGTAGCCATACTTGCCATGTGATTCCCCCCATCCCTTTCCAAGGGTCACCCAGGAGTTGCTTTGCTCATTAAACCGGGACTTATTAATTAGTTTTTTTTTTTTTTGGCTTATTGCATTGGCGGCAGAGGAACCTAGCAACTGGGGACCTAATACCCAACACCATGCTATTTTCATCATGAGTTTAGCTGCAAAGCCTGAGGGCTGCCTTTAGGACAAACCCTTCCAGAAAACAGAGCTGCAGCTCCTTGTGGTTTCTCATCACGTTCTTTAAGATGTCAATTTCCTGGAGGCATGCTGAGTATTCTTAAGAAAATAGAAAGAGTTGGGAAATTAGATTAGAGGTTGTCTCCTCATAGAGTCCTCTGACTTCAGACACCTGAACATGTGTGCACACATAACAACAATGACAAATAATTATTTTAGGTCGCAAGCTAAATAACTTTTTCATGTTTCTATGTTTTTCACATTTTAGAATATTTGCATATGCTGGAGAAAATATCTTGAGGCTAGGAGCCAAGCTTAAACACCAAATCCATCTGTGCTCTGCTTGCACCTCTGCAGCTGGAAGGTGGACTCACCACGCTTTCAGTTTGCTTGTGTTTTGACTGTGACCTGCCACAAGAGGTCAGGTGTGGAATTTTCCGTTTGCTGTGGCA
The DNA here is from genome assembly GCF_037038515.1 of Microtus pennsylvanicus. Lineage (NCBI taxonomy): Eukaryota > Metazoa > Chordata > Mammalia > Rodentia > Cricetidae > Microtus > Microtus pennsylvanicus. The sequence goes on from NC_134584.1 coordinate 52,060,576, forward strand.
AGTGAGTGCTCCAATGTGGTTCAGATGTTTGAGCATTTCAGACTTTGCGTTTCTGGATTTAGAATGTTTGGCCTGTACTGTGTCTAGAAAGAGTGGATTTGTTTATTTTCCATCTATAGTTCGCCCAGAGGCTGTGAAGAGAAACCTCTCTGCTTGGGAAGGACAAGGCTTTTAAAGTGATTCAGGAGTTTCATTTATCTACAAAACATCCTGAAAATGAAAAGGATGCTTATGAGGCCATAATAAAGCCTTTTATGAAATTAGATAATTGGTAGATGATAGAAAATGACATGTAGTTAACATCCCTCCTGATGTGGGATTCCCCTCTATTATAGGCTGTGAATATGCATTATTGCCAGTGGTTAATAAAGAAGCTACTTTGGCCTATGGCAGGGCAGAATATAGCAAGGCGGGAAATCCAAGCAGAGACAGAGGAGAGACAGCAGAGTCAGGAAACACTATGTAGCTGCCAAAGGAGAAAGATGCCAGAACCTACCAGTAAGCCAAAGCCTCATAGTGATACAGAGATTAATAGAAATGGGTTAATTTAAGATGTAAGAGCTAGCTAGGAATACACCTAAGCTATTGGGCAAACACTGTTGTAATTAATATAGTTTCTGTGTGGTTATTGGGGTCTGGGCAGCCAGGAAATGAGAATGCAGTTTCCGATTCCACCCCCACCGCACCTCTCAGCCTCACTATGCCTCTATATCTATCCTCCAGACAGTACTTCACTTGATTCTGTGTCCCCTCACAGAGCAGGGGGTTGCTGTTTGCAGTCAAGCATGAACATGAACTCTTCTCAGAAAAGAATCTCAATGTCATCCAGTAGAGGTACATAGAGCACCTGGGCCGGCTCTCTTTCAGAGCAGGAAAGAGCTGGAAAAAACTTGGACCCAAAACTACAGGAAAATTGATACAAATATGAGAGTCATGAAAAATACTGGAAAAGGAAGCTCTAGCAAGTAGAACTTTATACAAGGAAGATGAGTGTGGTGGAGGAATTCTACTTGCCTGTGTAGGTAAACAGGGGTGCAAACCTTTTAGGAAAAAACTTAGCAATGCAGAACTTGGATATTAGCGTCCACTTCCTTTGAACCATTTGTTCTAGAATTTTGTCATAAATCACCAGAATGATCAGTATTTGGATGCTCGAAGGTTAATTGCACTGATTTTTTTTAAGGAGCAAAAGTGGAAACTATGGGATAAGCGCCATAATAGATGGGTTGAATTTGAAGGTCGTTTGGAGGATTCCGCAAAACAACAGTCAGAGACAAAACTCCAGCTCATGAAATCACTTTCGTGGGTCTGGCCAGTGCTGAAAGAAAACAAAGCAGAATGGGTCAGGAAAAAATAGAGTAAAGTGGAAAAAGAGTAAAACGGAATAGAAAATATCCCCAGGTGTTATGCAACAATGCTAGGAACTGTATCACACTGTTGGGCTAGTCAGGGTTCCATGGAAAGGCTTGGCCAGGAAAAGCTGGGAAATCGGAAGTAAATGCAGAAACCAACGGTAACTACAGCCTTTGGAGCTGTTGGGTTTGTCAGGGTTGGTGAGGAACCAATACAATGTAACATTTTCAAAATTAACTCTCATGGTTTGAGAAAGGAATCTGGAGCTAGAAACAGGATGCAGAGTTAAATTACTTGGCGTTTCCTAGAGGGACCGCCTGCGCATCCACTCAACAGATGCATTGTGGATCTTGAGGCAGGCTCTGAACTCTTGGGATACATCAGAAAAGAAAGTGGAGTCTTCTCAGGACATTAGAAGAAATAAATAAAGGACATATGAATGAATGAATGAATGAATAAATGAATGATATAATCTGTTAAAGATAATAATTGTGATGGAGTAAAGCTGGAAGAAAGTGCAGTCGGGTTTCAGCTTTTAAAAGCAAAGATTAAATTAGTGATGTATATCAGGGAAGGAGAATTCTAGGCAGAAGGAGCAATTAGGCCTCAAGGTAGGAGCATGCTTGTCACACCCCAAAATGGCAGCAAGCCATAGTATGGTGGGCAAGATAGGGGCAGGGCTGGGGATTTTACAGACCTGTGGGAGCTGAGGACTAAGGGCCATGGGATGAGGGGGTTGTGTGAGGTCTTATAGGTCTTCTAAGGGCTTTGCTTTTCACTCCGAGTGAAGTAGGGACTGATCTCACAGAGCACAAACCTCTAAATCATGTAAAAGCTCCTCCTGGCTGCTTCACTAAATCTACTCCTATTGAGCAATGGAAGATGAGGACGCTGAATGATGGCGGCATTGATGGTGAGCCCCGGTGGTGGCTCAAGACAGGGAGCTGATCCCGGAGACTGGCTCTCAAACTGTGGGTCGTGACCCCTTGTCTCAGCTATCTTTCATGCCAGATACTTATTTACATTTAATAACATAGCAAAATTACGGTTATGAAGTAGCAGCAAAACAATTTCGTGGTTGGGGTCAACCTCAACATGAGAAACCATATTAAAGGGCCTCAGCGTTAGGAAGGTTGAGAGCCACTGCCCTCGAGGAAAGGAGTTGAGAAATGATTGTGTTCTGGAATAACCCACGACCCTGTAATGCATAGGAATGACTATGAAATTCGTGAGATTTCATGATGTGTTAGATATAGGAAGGCGTCAAAGAGAAACTTGATTTGGCTTTTCTGCAGTATTTTTGGCACCGGCATATCTTACCTTACTGCTACTTCTTTAACTATCTGTCTTCAGCTCCTATTGGTTCTGTGTCCCATGTCTTGATGAAACCATCCACCCATAGTCACTCTACCATCTGGCAGTGAATTATCTGTTGTTATAAAATGAGTTGTTTGAGAATCACCCTCTCCCTCCTGGTGATCCTATGCATTACAGAGTCATGGTGTCTGCCTGAACTACATGCTGACAATTCAAGTGTGCTTTCTGCCTGCGGAATGCATGCCTCTCTGAATCGCCTCATCTTTTATAAGTTACCTGTCTTGCCCTTAAGAATGAGTGAAGACATCGGGGAGGCATCTCATTCCATAAACATCCATTTTGCTTCCAAATCTTTCCAGTTCTACCTCTTAGAAGACCTAGCCTAAGGACCATATCCCCAATAAATTCTTACTCAACTGCAGCATTTTATTTCACGTATTTTTATTATTGATTAGTATTAGTATTAGTGTTATGCGTTTTTTCAAGACAAGGTCTCACTGTGTAGCTCTGGCTGTCCTGGAACTCACTAAGTAGACCAGGCTGGCCTCCAACTCATGGAGATCCACCCGCCTCTGCCTCCCAAGTGCTGGGATTAAAGACATGTTCCACTATGCCCACCTAACCCCAGCATTTCAAAGTAATGACTCCTATAAGTTTTATTACTTTAAGCTCCACATTTAAGTCAGTGATATCTTTTAAGTGGATTGTATTCATTAAAGCTTATTTTTCCTTTTATGATTATGACCATCCAATCATTTAGTGCTGAATATCAACAGTTGAACAACTGAATTACCTTGATGTATGGTGGTTTGAATATGTATGGCCCCCACGGACTCAGGTGTTTGAATGCTTGGCTTACAGAGAGAGGCACTGTTAGTAGGCATGGCCTCATTGGAGGAAGTGTGCCACTGTGGAGGCAGGCTCTGAGGGCTCATATATACTCAAGCCACGCCCAGTGTGATAGTTCACTTCCTGTTGCCTTTGGATCAAGAGGTAGAGCTATCAGTTCCTTCTCCATCACCATGTTTGCTCACACACTGCCATGACTAGAATTCTGAGCCTGTAAGCTAGCCCCATTACATGTTTTCCTTTGTAGGAGTCATTGTGATTGTTACGATACGGCACGAGCTTGGACTTTGGTGGGTCCAAGGAATTGCTTGGTGGGTGAGAGATAGACAGGCCATGCAGACAGAGCCTACATGGGGGGTCTTGGGGGAAGGGAAGGGAGAGGGGAGAGAGAAAGGGGGTACAGAGCAGCCTTGTGTGTGTGTGTCAGAGAGAGAGAGAGAAAGAGAAAATGGAAGGAGGGTGGAAGTGGAAGTAGGCAGACTTTCACTTTTTAAAAGGACAGGGTGCTGCCTGCCCTGCATGCAGGCATGATGCACTCTTCCAGGTCCCCAAGGGGTGGGGTCAGGTGCACCTGGATGCTAACATTCCTCCCTATTTTATTTATTTAAAAAGGTAAAGAGTTAGGCATGGCATGGTGGGTTAGGAAAATGAAGGTACCAAGTTCTCGAGACCATTTCCTGCTGATTTGTGGGTGTCCAAATCTTGGACCTGAGCAAACTGGGGGGTGCTAGCCATGTCCTGGGGTAGCTGCTTGCCTCACTTCTGTCCAGGCTCTGTGGACCTGGTGTGGTGCTGACAGAGCAGAGGACAAGATTAAGTTTAGGGGGAATTTTTTTTTCTAGGTCCTGGTAATTGAGAGATGGGAGAACTTAGGCTGTTGAATGGCAGTACTTCTCTACCATTGTATATTGGAAGTATATAAAGTGGTTTTTTTGGGTTTTTTTTTTTTTTTGCTTTTAAAAGGGTTTACAACTGGAAGATTGCTTTGAGTCTCAGAAGAGGCTGAACTGTAAGACTGAAAGTGTTGAGACTGAAAGCCTATGGGGAACTTTGAATATGGACCATGTAATATTTTGTGTTATGATTTGGCTACAAGCCTATGTGGACTAAGGAGTAGAATGTTCTGGTTTGAATAATAATGGACCCCCAAAGACTCATATATTTGAATACTTGGTCCAGTTGGTAAAACTGTGTGGGAAGGAAAAGGAAGTGTGGCCTTGTTGGAGGCAGCGTGTCTCTGGGGGAGGGCTTTGAGGTTTCAAAAGCCCAAGACAGTCCTGATTATCTCTCTGCCTTCTACTTGAACTTAAGGATGTAAGCTCTCAGCTACTGCTCCAGCACCAGGCCTGCCTGCCTGCCATGCTCCCCACCATGATGTCTATGGGCTCTAATCCCAATGAACTGCACTAACAGTGGGAGACTTCAACACCCCACTCTCAGCACTGGACAGGCCTGCCAGACAGAAATTCAACACAGAAATAAAGGAACTAGCAGATGTTATGACTCAAATGGACTTAACAGACACCTATAGAACATTCTATCCAAACATAGAAGAATATACCTTCTTCTTAGCATCTGGTTTGCCAGTATTTTATTGAGTATTTTTGTATCATCGTTTCTAAGGGAGAATGGTCTGTAATTATCTTTCTTAGTTGTATCTTTTTTAAAATATTTATTTATTATGTATACAATATTTTGTCCGCATGTATGCCTGCAGGCTAGAAGAGGGTACCAGGCCTCATTACAGATGGTTGTGAGTCACCATGTGGTTGCTGGGAATTGAACTCAGAATCTTTGGAAGAGCAGGCAATCCTCTTAACCACTGAGCCATCTCTCCAGCCCCTCTTAGTTGCATCTTTATGTGAGTTGGGTGTCAGGGTAACTGTAGCCTTATAAAAAGAGTTTGACAGTGTTCTTTCTGCTTCTATTATATGGAACAATTTCAATAGTATCAGTATTTGCTCTTCTTTGGAATTCTGGTAGAATTCTGCCTGAAACCATCTGGCAAACCAAATCCAAGAACACATCAGAAACATTATTCACCATGACCAAGTAGACTTCATCCCAGAGATGCAACATACAAAGATCCATCAATGTAATCCACCATATAAACAAACCAGGGGGGAAAAAGCACATGGTTATCTCATTAGATGCTGAAAAAGTCTCCAACAAAATCCAACACCCCTTCATGATAAAGGTCGTGGAGTGATCAGGGATACAAGGAACATAATAAGGGCAATTTACACCATTGTACTTGAACTCCTAGCTTGAGTAATAAGACAAAAGGAGAGGAAGGGAATATGAATTAGAAAGGAAGAAGTCAAACTGTTTTAATGACAGTACACATAAGTGGCCCCAAAAATTCTACCAGGGAACTCCTACAGGTAATAAACACTTTCAGTAATGTGGCAGAATATAAAATTAACTCAAAAAAATAGTATCCCCTTTGTATACTAATGATAAATAAGTTGAGAAAGAAATCAGAGAAGCATCAGACTTCACAATAGCCACAAATAACCTACAATATCTTTGGCTAACTCTAACCACACAGGTGAAAGACCTTTATGACAAGAACTTTAAGACTTTGAAGAACAAACATGGAGAGGATATCAGAAAATGGAAAGATCTCCCATGCTCATGGATAGGTAGGATTAACATAGTAAAAATGGCAATCTTACCAAAAGCAATCTACAGACTCTATGCAATACCCATCAAAATCCCAGCACAATACTTCACAGACATTGAAAGAGCAATACTAAATTTTATATGGAGAAAAAAAAACCCAGGATAGCCAAAACAACCCTGTACAATAAAGGAACTTCTGGAGGCATCACAATTCCTGACTTCAAACTCTATTTCAGAGCTACAGTAATGAAAACAGCTTGATATCAGCATAAAAACAGACAGGCGGACCAAAGGAATAGACTCAAAGATCCTGATATTAACCTTTATACCTATGAGCAATTAATTTTTGACAAAGAAGCTAACAATATAAGATAGAAAGAGAAAGTATCTTTAACAAATTGGTGTTGTTACCACTGAATGTCTACATGTAGAAGAATGTAAATAGATCTATATATATTTACACACACAAAACTCAAGTCCAAATGAATCAAAGACCTCAACATAAATCCATCCACATTGAACCTCATAGAAGAGAAAGTGGGAAGTACCCTTGAATTCATTGGCACAGGAGACCACTTTCCAAATATAACTCAAGTAAAACTGAGAGCAACAACTAGTAAATAGGACCTCCTAAAACTGAGAAGCTTATATAAAGCAAAGGACATTGTCAACAAGACAAAATGGCAGCCTACAGAATAGGGAAAGATCTTCACCAACCCCACATCTGACAGAAGACTGATCTCCAAAATACACAAAGAACTCAAGAAACTAAACATCAAACTACCAAATAATCCAATTAAAAAAATGGGGTACAGATCTAAACAGAGTCTCAACAGAAGAATCTTAAATGGCCAAAAGACACTTAAGGAAATGTTCAGCATCCTTAGTCATCAGAGAAATGCAAATCAAAACAACTCTGAGAAAACATTTTACACCTGCCAGAATGGTTAAGAACAAAAACACTGATGACAGCTTATGAAGGAGAGGATGTGAATAAGGGGAACACTCCTCCATTGCTGGTGGGAGTGCAAACTTGTACAGCTGCTGTGGAAATCAGTATGGTGATTTCTAAAAATAATTAGGAATCCATCTACCGCAAGACCCAGTGATATCACCCTTGGGCATATACCCAAGAGAGGCATAATCATACCACAAGAACATTTGCTCAGATATGTCCGTAGCAACATTATTTGTAATGGCCAGAACCTGAAAACAGTCTAGATGCCCCCCAACTGAAGAATGGATAAAGAAAATGTGGTTCATTTACACAAAGGAGTACTACTTAGCGATAAAAAATAATGTCATCTTTAAAAGTGCAGGCAAATGGAAGGAACTGGGAAAAAAACATCCCGAGTAAGGTAACCCAGACCCAGAAAGACAAATATAGTATGTACTCACTCATCAGTGGATACCAGACACAAAGCAAAGGATAACCAGCCTACAGTCCACAACCCCAGAGAAGCTAGAACCCTCTTCCAGAAACAGACGGAAACAGATGCAGAGATCCACAATTGACCACCGGGCCCAACTTCCAGAGTACAATCAAAAAGAGGAAGGAGTGATAATATAATCAAGGAGTCAACAACATGATGGGAAAACCCACAGAATCAGTAGACCCAAACTGGTAGGAGATCACTGACTCCAGACTGACAACTGGGCACCTGCATAGCACTGAACTAGGCCCCCTAATACAGGTGACAATGGTGTGGCTTGGGAAGTGTATGGAGCCACTGGCAGTGGTACCAGGATCGAAATCTAATGCATGAGCTGACTTTGTGGAGACCATTCTATACTGAGAGATAACATTGCCCAGCCTAGGGACTGGGGGAGGGGTGAAGCGTGGGGGAGGGGGGGATTGGTCCTGCCTCAGAAGTGATGGGACAGACTTAATTGACTTCCCAGAGGAGGCCTTACTCTCTCTGAGGAATGGATGGGGGTGGGATGGGGGGAATGTGGGGGAATCAGGAAGAAAGGAGGGAGGAGGAACTGGGATTCTTATGTAAAAAAAAAAAAGTAAATTAATGAATTAAAAAAATCAGACCTTAGGTGGGTTCAGAGGCTAAACTGAAGCCAGAGCAAGAGCGGAATCATCTGAGTTGTCTTAGTTCACACCCAAGCTGGGGTGACTGAGAGTGTAGCAAAACGCCACCTTTGCAAGTGGTGCTTTCTGGAAGCCTGGTCTCTCATTGCGATCCTTGGTAGCTCTGTTGCTTTTTATGGCCTAGCCCAGGAAGTCACACAGTGTCACTTTCACAATTGCAAAGCCTTCCAGAAGCAGAGGAGATTAGGGCTGTCATAAAAACTAGCTCAGACGAGGAGGCTAAGCAACAGAAATGTGATGTCTCGGTGAACTGTCTTCACTGGCCGGGTTGGCTTTCTGGGCTGTGAGTGAAGTCTGTTTCAGGCCCCTCTCCTGATTCATAAGTGATTGTTTGCTCTCTGTGTCTGGGAAGATCATCTTTCCTCTGTATATGTCTGTCTGTGTTCAAGCCTCCACTATGTATCAGAACTTCCTAAGCCAGTGATTTAGCCTCAGCTGCATCACCTCCATAAAGACCTTCCTTATGGTCCTCTTTTCTAGCCAGGTGGTGGCGCACGTCTTTAATCCCAGTATTTTGGAGGCAGAGGTAGATGGATCTCTGAGATTCTGAGGCCAGTCTGGTCTATAGAGTGAATTCCAAGACAGTCAGAGCTCCACAGAGAAACTATGTTGAAAAACAAACGAAAAAGATCCTATTCCCCTACTAAGATGAAGCACTGTGAGTTACAGCTTCCACACAGAAATTGCTGAAAACTATGATTTAACCTGTGAAGTCGACCTAACTCCCAAGGGGAGGAGTATCAAAGTCACAAGGTAAAACCTGCCTGTGGGAGCCATTCGGCTGACGTTTTTGGAAAGCGGTCTTCAATATCATGACATAAAAAGTTGAGTGATGAAACCCTCTGACAGCTTACATTGTTCATCTTGTATCTAGCAGCTCTCAACATAAAACATAGACTTTGGAGAAAACCCAGCTTTTCTAGGTTTCCTGTTTTTGGTGCGGGCCAAGAGCTCAAATACCAGCTATACGATTCCAAGTATGGCAGATGAAAAATCTACGGCTGACTCCTTCCCGAGGCAATGAAAGACTATGCGTCTAATGCCAACGCTTCCTAGCAGAACTTCCTGAGAATTATTTTCTCTGGCTAAGGATTTGGTCTACTTTACACCTCTTTGCTGATTTGCTTATTTGCAGTAGATATTCTCTGTTAGTGAGTGTCATCCAGCCTTGACCAATCCTGTCTTCACTCAGACAAATTTCTGCCTGTTAATTTTCTGTGCAAAGTCCATTTAAATATTTATCATTACCAAATTTTAGGAGCAACCGATACAAGTTCGCACTTGCTATAGCAATAAATATATGATCAGGCTTCATTTGTTCCCGATTTTATCCTTACTTGAGATGAATGTTAGAACACAAAATAAATTTTACACATAGGTGGAGCTCCCAATTGAACCCCAAAAGGCATTGGTAACTTCTTTGTCCAATGTGCATCAACAAACCACCTCCCACATGAACCACAGATAGTCTGCCCAAGAGCCAACCTCATTTGTCCTCTCTAAGTAAAGCTTAAATGAGTTTTAATGTTGGAATGAAGGGACCTAACCATCCTGTAGTCCACTGCATTAACTTCCAGCTGCTTCGGGGAACCAGTTGAGATTCTTAGATTTTCTATTGATCTGATTTCCCTCTCTGGACCACCACAGACCACTGAATTGGTGCCTCTAAGGTGAGTCCCAGGAGTTGAATTTGCTTTGTTGTTTTAGAGATGCTTGCAGCTAATTTTTGGCAATCCCTAGGTTTAGCTGTTACAAATCTGTATGCTTAAATTCAAGTTGCCTAAGCTGCTCCTAGAAGGGCCCCTCATCCCCAGCAACACTGTAACTTCATCACTTTGTAACTTCATCACTTGCTACCTCCGGCTCCATGACGTCCCCATTAGCACCACCGAGCAGCCCATATCCCACAGGGTTGAGTGAACTCCCTTTACCCTTGCCAGGCAGAAACCCCTCTATCTTGTTGACCATGGCTGTGGTTTCTGTTCAGGTTTGTCTCCTCCCCATCCATAGAAAATGAGTCCCCAGCGTGGCCGGAGTCAGCTGTGGCATGACCTTCGAAGGGTAATTAGGTCATGGGGACACTGCTCTCATAAACAGACAATGCCTTTCTTCCCAAGAGGCCACCCTTGCCCTTGTCCCTGCCACCTTCGCTTCTGCGCTTCCACCGTGAGCCCTGGTGACACACAAACTTCCGGCTTTCTGTGAAAGCAGCGGAACTAAATCAACTTTCCTTTCTTGCTTACCTGTCGCGTGTATTCTGTTACAGCAACAGGAAATGGATCAATGCAAACGCAAACCACCTTTCTTCCCTCTCCAGAACCAGGCCTAGGGTCAGCTTCCACTGGCGCTTTCCCTGATGACGTCATCCTCAGCCCTGTATCTCTCCTGGAACAGAACAGAAACACACTTGCCCACCTCTCGCCCTGCTAGAATGTGACAGACATACTGGGCATCGAGTCTGCACCTTGGCATCCTCAGCAAGGACTGGACTGAACTCAAATAAACCGCTTTCACGAGCGTGAACAGTGAGTCCTCCTTGAGCAGGGTGGGTCTCTTTGTGTGAGTGGCTTGATACCACCAACGTGTGCTTTCTTTCTCTCTCTGGCCTGGAAGTGAATGTGAAGATTTTAATTTTTAGGGCTTAATATAGTACTTGCTTGGTTTTGTTTTCTTATCAAGAGAGCCAGGGACTGCTGAGCCACGGTGGTGATGCAAACCTTTAATCCATCTCTCGGGAGACAGAGCCAGGTGGATCTCTGTGAGTTCAAGGCCAGCCTGGTCTATAGCATTAATGCCAGGACAAGCTCCAAAGCTAAACAGAGAAAAAACCTTGTCTTGAAAAACAAAAACAAAAACAAACAAAAAAACAAAACAAAACAAAAGGCAGAGGAGGAGAAAAAAGCCAGGGAGATGGCTCATATTTGCTAAAACCCCCAACAACCTGAAGTCCATCCCCAGGACCTGTATGCTAGGAATTTCACTCTAGAACACACACACACCTACAGTTATTATTATTATTTTACAGCAAGCCTGTCTGGACAGGCTTGGTGGCTCAGGTCTACAATCCTAACACTAAGGAGGCTGACACAGTTGCATTGCTAGAAGTTGGAGGCCAGTCTGAGCTAGAGTAAGACTTGGTCTCAAAAACAGCAAACAGGGTTTCTTTATAAATGGGGAAATGGGTTTGATCTGTATTTGCGACAAAACTGAAGACACGCATATCTAAAAATAAACACCCCCAAACAAGGCTCTCTCTGGCCTCTGCAGCTGTGAGCACGCACCTTTGCTCTGTCCTCTCCCACACGTCATGCTAGTCTCTCATCTAGACAATTAAGGACAATGTTGGCTCTGCGTGGCACCTCCTCTGCCTTTGCTCTCACTTCCTCGCGTGGTATTGTTAACCAGAAGTGCAGCTGCTGTCCCTAGCAGGCTCATCCAGTTTGACACCAGCGGTTTCCAGACAGCAAAAATGTCTTTACAGGTTATATAAAATGTCAGCCTTACTAAGAAGCTGACACTTCATCTGGGAGATTTGGTATTGCCCGGTGTCCGGGGGCCTGTGCTTCTTGATTCTTGAACTGACTGGTCTCTGGAAGGAGACAAGCTAGACCGTGAACAACTGGGGGGCACGGAAGCTAAGCAGAACCACAGGGAGATCAGGCTCCTGGAGGTTCTGGAGACCCAGGTACTGCTGCATTGGACCTTGGAGCGTCCAGACAACTGCATTTCTTTCTTTTTTCTTTTTTTTTTCTGGGGGTGAGGGTGGGGATTCCACACAGGGATTCTCTGTGTGGCCCTGGCTGTCCTGGAGCTCCCTCTGTAGCTAGGCTGGCCTCAAACTCAGAGATCTGCCTGCCTCTGTCTCCTGATTGTTGGGATTAAAGGCACGTGCCACCCCTGTCAGCAGAGAACTGCTTTTTTTTAAAAGGTTCCTTAGCAATACTAAGGCTAGCCCAGAGACATTTGGGATAGATAACTTAAGAGGGGAACCTAGCTACTTCCCTGGCCTGAACAATTGTTCTTAAATTTGTTTACATGTTACACACATCAAAATCACCCTGGAGACTTAACTCTGGATGTTCAGGCTATATCCCATTATGATTAAATTGAATGAGTGCTTTGGGGGTAGAATCAGAGCATCTGTGGTGATTTGAATAAGAATGGCCCTCAGAGACTCATATTTGAAGACTGAAGGAGTAACATTAGGAGGTGTGGCCTTGTTGGAGCAAGTGTGTCACTGGAGGTGGGCTTTGGGGTTTCAAATGCCAAAGCCTGGCCCAGTGACTCTCTCTCTCTGCTTGCCGCCTGAGGCTCCAGATGTAGAATGCTCAGCTATCTCTCCAGCACCACATCTGCCTGCAGCCGCTGTGCTTATCAAGCCCCAATTAAACATTTTCCTTTATGAGAGATGCCGTGGCCATGGTGTTTCTTCAGAGCAATAAAAGCCCTAACAGCATCCTTTAAAAAAAAAAGTTCTCCAAGTGCTTCCAATGTGTAGCCAAACTTGAGAACAATGATCCAATAAAGCCTTCTCAACTCTGGTAGCAAGTTACTGGGCTTTGAAAACTTAATCCTGTTCCCACCCCAACCAATTAACTCAGAACATCTGGGTGTAGGGCCAGTGAGAAGGGGCTGAGAGGAAAGTCTATTGTTATGTAATCGTAGCAGCTTGAATTCGAACTCCAAAAAAGAGGGAAGAGAGAACTGACCTGACGAATTGAACCTCTGACCTCTACACTCGTACCCTGACATGGGTACAGTAGCGCATGCCCACCCCCCCACACACACACTATGCACACACACACACACACACACACACACACACACACACACACACACACACACACCATCATCATAAAAGTATATCGAGTGTGAAGCCAGGGTTTCCTTCCTTCCTGTTTCCTAGATTTCCCCAATGTTTGGCCAGTATATAAAGTACTGTTATCTGCACCCCTATTATAATAAATTGTGTCTGCTCCAGCTAAGAAATCCTTTATTGTTTAAGACAAGAGAGATTGGGTTAATTATTTTCATATTCTGAAAACTGGGGAAGCCTGGTCTGGGTAGAAAATGAATCAGTCTTCAGAGTAAATTCTCCAGCAAAACAGAAATTACCCAAGATAGCATTCTTAGCTGTCCCAGCACTGCAGCTGCAGCACCTTGGAGATTGTCTGAAAGTCTCAGGTCCTGCTCTAGCCCAACGGGCTGGCTGTGTGCCACTCCCAAATTCACATGTTTGAAACCCTAGTAGACACTGGAGAAATGACTGAGTGGTTAAGAGCACAGACTGTTCCTGCAGAGGACCCAGGTAAGATTCCCAGCATCCGAATCAGGCAGCTCACAACTACCTGCAGCTTCAGTTCCAGCAGATCTGACACCCTCTGTCCTCCACATATGCAGACACAAACACATACATGTAGATAAATAATAATAAAAAAGAAAGTCATCCTAGTGTAAATGTAATGAGATTAGAAAGTGGAACACAGGACTTGATTAGATGATAAGGGGGGAGCCCTCGTGAATGCAAACAGTGTCCTCTAAAAGGGGGCTCCTCCGGGAGCCCTCTTGGCTCCTTCCCTCCATGTGGGGACACAGTGAGAAGATTGCAATCTGTAGTCCTCACCAAAACCCAGCTGCGCTGGTGCCCTGGCTTCAGAACTTTGAGAACGGAATTCTTGCTGTTGATAAGCCTGTGCACCCATCACACTTCGTTAAAGTGACCCACATGGCCAAGACAGGGGGGCTCTGGTCTCTGCATTTAACCAGCCTTGAAGGGACTTCCAATGCACCAGCCAGGAAGACTGCAGTGGGGCCGCGGGGATCTTCGTTTTCCACCTCCAATGCTGATTTTCTCTATATTTTAGATAACCTTCCTACCTTACCTTAAAGTAAAATACTGCAGCAGTAGCAAGCTTTCCATGTCAGAAGCTGTGTGACTTAACATCACATGTCAGTGTCAGATGGGACAGTGGCATCTCCACCAAGCCCCTTTCTATATGTGTATTTTGAACCCCAACTTTTTTGTTTATATTTTACATGGTCCTGTCTTTAATGTGATGACCACAAGTAATCCCCAAATTCTGACAGCCTTGCACATTTAGTAGCCCTTAGAGATGAGCCCTTTAGACTAGAATGGTTACTGTATCTAAAGGGCCCTTGCTGGCTCCTGTTTGCCCATCTTTTGTTCTCCATTTCCTCACCAGATGGGGATCACATACTCTTCCGTTTTTATGCAGCTATAACACATTATCCTACACAGCTGGGGAGCTGGACAGGGGCCATCCTGGATTAGACATCAGTGTTCTACCAGAAGCCAGAGCTTCCTCTAAGCCTGAAGGCACACAAAATAGGAAACAGCTCATTTAAAAATTTAAATTATTGTTATTATTGCCAAAGACATCAGAGATTATCAAGACTTCAGATTATGGGGCCCAGGACTTTCTGGCAAACACAGTGATACAGAGATACAGAGGATGAGGTAAGTTACCACGCTGATTGCCAGTTTTCCCTAAAAAGAAGGAAACCAGCTTTTGTTGAGTGCGTACCAAGGTGGTTGTCCCTAGTTATATTAATGCAGATGCATAGCAAACAAACTGAAAACCATTAAACTTTCCCAAAAGCCCATAGCTAATGAACTGAGACTCATACACTCTTGCTACCTGACCCGGGCCACCAGCAGGCGTCTTTGCCAGCCACACCGTACTTAAGTAAATGTCTCAGCTCATTTAAATGATATCACTGTTTCCTGATTTAAACACTAAACGTGAAAATTATGTTTAGAAGAAACCAGAATAACTGTATACTGAGTCCTTTGAGTTGATCCTTGGTGTGCTCTACAAATATCAAAAGCGTGAATGAGGAGGAATTAGGAGAGAAGTTAGATGCATAGCTCAAAAATTACATGTATTATCAGCCTCTTCTCCAATCTTTCTCCCTCGTTTTCCTGCTGTCTGTCTTCCTGCACTGTCGAGAATTCCAGCTCGAATGGTCAAGACTGACAGACGTCCAACAGCTTCAGGAGCATTGGACTTGGACCCAACCTATCAACCTCTGCCTCATGGTCTCCTACATCCTTGCCAATGTTTACACCAAACCTTGTTAAAGTATTTCTGTCATGATAGTAGAAATCAAAATCAAGTTTAAATTAATTCGTTAATGAATGGTAATAAATTGTTGACATTAATTAATAGTAATTAATAACTCCTTAACTGATGTTGAGTTTGAATACATATATATTTTGATTCTTTTCTTTGTGACTTGTCCATTCATGTTCTTAAACTACCTTCTTGTGAGGGGGGTGGATTTCTCTACTGGAATGTGCTGTGTCCTCTTGCACACTGTAAAGATTTGTCACTTGGATTGGTTTAATAAAACACCAATTGGCCAGTAGCCAGGCAGGAAGTATAGGTGGGGCAGACCAACTAAGGACAATGATAAGGAGAAGGGTAGAGTCCAGTGATTGCCAGCAGAAGCAGAGATGGGCACATTGTACTGAGAAAAGGTACCAAGACAAGTGGCTAAGTATAGATAAGAAATATGGGTTAATTTAAGTGTAAGAGTTAGCTAGTAACAAGTCTGAGCTAATGGCAGAACATTTATAATTCATATTCAGCCTCTGAGTCAGTTATTTGGGACTGGGAGGCAGGGACAAAAAACCCCAATTATATATTGTGCCCAAACGTTTGGCAAAAATTTCTACATAAAACCTGAGGAAGCTTAAAAAGGGATTCTAAACAACAAAAATGGAGTCAAACTCAACTTCTTGGTAACCACTTTTTCTCCAGTAGGCTCTGTGCTGGCAGTGAGCAGAGGCTCATTTGAGAGACAGCTTCCTGACTGAACATAAGCAACAAAAACAGGTGGCTCTTTTAAGAGGCCCTACTATCAAACACTTATATCATGTTTATGAGCAGCTGGTGGCTTGCTACTCTGTGACAATATGGACCTAGTGACTCCACAGAGTTGGAATGATAAATATTGCTCCTGCCAGTACCTCAGCCATGAAGCTAGGCTCTAAGAACCAAGGAATGAGGAAGAGACAGGCACTAAAGCTGTCACTTTGGTCCTAGCCATACTGCTTAACAGTTAAAGACTCATGTGGCCAGCAAAATAGAGATATGTAATAAAGACAAATTCAGATTTAAAAAAAACTCAAAATATTTTATACTGTGTTTAAAAATATACATAGACTTGGGAGAAAAACATAAAAAGGGTAGAGAAAGTTCTTTAAAAAAATAGAGTAATAAAAATAAAATAAGTCATGAAAAGATGTAAAATACACAAAGAGTCTGGGTACTGTTTATTTCTGTTGTCTTCGAATTTTTTGATGACCAATGAACAAATGATAACTACTAAGAGATTTGATTATGAAAGCTGCTAGGTTAAATCAACTTATATATTTTAAAAATATTTTGACTTCAAAATTTAAGTAAAAAGATATGTTATTTTGGGAAACAGGCTCTGCTTTTATTTCCACAGGAAGTGAGAGGCTCTGGATTCATTCTATGTTAAGAAAAATCAGGTTTGATTGAGGAAGATCCCCTGAAAACTCTCAGTGGGAGCAGATGACCCAGATAACCCAACCTTTCAGAGCACCCCTGTTGCAGTTTCCTCTGGGTTCTGCATCCAGAAAAGCTTCAAGGTGACTGACTGAGATAACCCAGCCTCACAGAATGCTCCAGACAAGACTTGACCATAATTCTAAATTTTCACAGGCTCCTCCCCCAAAGATTACCAGTGCCACAATCAACAGAAAGGAGTCTACAGAACTATACCCACATTTCCAAAATATGGGTTATGCATATTTATTATCATTTAAAGAGGGTTAGTTACAAGTTGTTATGGATAATGGTCAGGAAAAAAGCCAAACAAAGGAGATTAAATTCAAGGATCTCTTAGAAATGATAAGATAAAAGGATAAATTATTAAATCTACTTTAATTCAAAAAACAACTATTAATCTTAAATATTTTATATTTGTATAGATTTTAATTTATTGATACAAATTTAAAGTTAATTTTGTTATGCTATATATATATTTCTATGCTTGTTTGGGGTATTGTGCTTATGCAGCTCATTTAAAAATGTAATATATAATTAAGAAACACAGATTACTAGTCATCTATAATTGTCAAATTTATAGTCATGTTAGGTATATTTTCAAGGTCATACATAAAGATAGTTAGATAGATAGTCTTCAAACACTTCAAAGGCTTACAGAATATGGCACTTAATATGTTTAATAAACTAAGAGTTTTCATGACAGTGAGACATGTCTGCTCTAGGCAGCACCAATCTACTTCAGAGAAGGTGATAAGCACTGAAGAAACTCTATAGAAGTTTGTTTTCTTTATGGCAAAGGTTAGCCATATGCCTGGCAGTGGTGGTGCATTCCTTTAGTCTCAGCACTTGGGAAGCAGAGGCAGATTGATTTCAGTGAGTTTGGGGCCAGCCTGCTCTACAAAGTGAGTTCTAGGACAGCCAGAACTGTTTCACAGAAAAACCCTGCTTCAAAAAAAAAAAGAAGAAGAAGAAGCTAGTCATATGGGCAAAGAAACTGCCCTTGCCTCAATTGCTGACAGTTACTGTTGAAACTGGACTAGCAGAATGCAAAAATGGCAACTGTCAAGCTTTCCCAAGACAAGGTAGGACAGTCTTTCAAAATTCTCTGCTTCACAGGAAAGTCTGTCAGATATGCTATGCTCATAGGCCATAAATGGATGCACCAACATTACAGAGGAAAGTTGGGCGACTGTCCAGGCATCCAGTTGTTTCTGTCATTTCTCACATTTTTTGGAAGTCACATACCTGCAATTCCTGTTTACTCAGGTAATATCATTTTCTTCTCAGATCTTTGATGGAGTTGAAGACTAGATAGCTATAATTTTAGGTTTCCTTAGTTATGATAAAAGGTAAATTAGATATGGAAATTTTTAGACTCACCAAGATAATATGGATATTTAGTGATTTCTATGATTTTGCCAAATGCAAATAGACTAGATTTTGTAATTATAATTCTTGCTTGATAACTGTTTTGTTGTATATAATCATACTATGTTAAAGTTAAAACCTTCCTGTTTAATTAGACAAAAAGAGGGAAAATGCTGTGGAATAATCCTCTTGTACACTGTAAACATTTGTCTCTTGAATTGATTTAATTAAGCACTGATTGACCAGTAGCCAGGCAGAAAGTTTAGGTGGGGTAACCAAACTAAAGATGATGGGAAGGAGAAAAGTGGAGTCAGGGAGTCACCTGCAGATTCAGAGAAAGCAAGATGGGCACACTGTATTGAGAAAAGTTACCAAGTCAAGTGGCAAAGTATAGATAAGAAACATGGATTAGCTCAAGTGTAAGAGTTAGCTGGTAACAAGCCTGAGCTATTGGCCAAGCATTTATAATTCATATTCAGCCTCTGAGTTGGTTATTTGGGACTGGGCAGCTGGGACCAAAAAAAACTCTGATTACAAGAACGTGTTGTCATATAAAAACCAATAGTTTTTCCCAATTTGTCTTTTTTTTGCTTGTTATTGTTTTTTTTAATTATTTATCTTTATTCTATATGCATTAGTGTTTTGCCTGCATGCATGTCTGTGTGATGATGGCACATCTCCTGGAACTGGAGTTACAGACAGTTGTGAGCTGCCATGTGGGTGCTGGAAATTGAACTCAGGTCCTCTGGAAAAACAGCCAATGCTCTTAACCACTGAGCCATCTCTCCAGCCCCCTATTTGTCTTTTAATGTCCTTGTTTTTGTCACACCAGGGTTTTCAGTTTTATTTGGTCAAATCAATGATCATGTTCTTCCATGTCATCCTAAGATAGACCTTCCTGTGCTAAGTTTTACAGACAGTCAGTTTTCTCCCACTTGTTTATCTCTGGGTTTTGTGTGTGGTATATTCACTTTTGTGCACATGTGTATGTAGGTGTTCCTGCGGGAGCATGTAAAGACCAGAGATTGACAGCCACATGTCTTTCTTCAATCATTTCTTTGAGGCAGGACCTCTCACTGAATCTGAAGTCCACTGTTTTGACTAGATTGTCTGGCCAGCAAGCCCCAGGGAGACTCCTCCCCAGGGCCAAATGTAAATGCAAACGGTTACCTTTATTATATAAATGCAAACTGTTACCTTTTTTATATTCAGTCTTCTCACTCACTTTAGTTTCTTTCTAGAAGTTATAGCCTTTCCAATTAACCTATCTGACACTGGTTGAATATCTGTAATTTGACATGTTTTGACACTTGCTAGACTTAACTAGATCCTTCTTTATTAAGATTTTTCAATTATTTTGCTGGGAGGTAGTGGTACACGCCTTTAATCACAGCACTTGGGAGGTAGAGACAGGTGGATCTCTGAGTTCAAGGTCAGTTTAGTCTATAGAGTGAGTTTCAGAATAGTCAGGGATAAAACAGGGAAGCCCTGTCTCAGAAAAAAAAAAATTCAAATATTTTGACTACTATTGAATATTTGTTCTTCCAAATTAACTTCAAAATAGTTTTATCAAAACCCAGTTCCTCAGCTTAGTTTTCTAAACCATCTAGGTCTGTCTTTCTGATGACTATTCTTTTTGGTTTCTTTGGGTAGCTCTTTGTTCTTACAAAGCCACCAGTATTCAGTTACAGAGGCTCCACCTGCTGACCTGTCCTATTTATACACTTTCATATTTATACACTCCTCTCAAAGCATCAACTTCGAGCACCATAGTCAGATAAAGTTTCTATTCTCTCTGTATGTCACAATCCGGATCGAACTCCAGCATGAGTTAGGGAGAAGGCAAACATGTTCAAACCGTAGTACAGTCTGAGAATAAGGAAAGGCAGGGCCAGCTCAGACCATCAGACAAAGGAGGGAGGAAGAGAGACAGAGAGCTCGAGAGATGAAGAGAACACCTTCCAGGAGTGTTCTTCCCTTGCTAGCTCCTGCTCTGCATCCAACCTTTCCATGTTGCAAAAGGATTGCTGATGTCTACAAAGTTCATGACGGAGAACCTTATAGTGAAGTCAGAAAAAGGAAAACCACAAGACTAGTGTCACAATGTGCTAAGTAAATCTACCCTTTTGTGCTGGGCCACACTGGGAGCTATCTTTAGCTGCATGTGACCCACAAGGCATGGGTTAGACATGCCTGTGTGAACCCAGACCTATATAACCTTGGTCCAGATGCAGGAGGTGGAAAGCCAGGGGTGATGAAACAAAGAAAGGGCTAAGAAGTGGGGAAGGAATACCTCAGGGGGGAAGGGAGAGCTCCACAGTGGACCCTGGGCAGGATAAGTGGGAGACACCCACACCCACACACACACACACACACACACACACACACACACACACTGAGCAGAGCAGCTAGTCCCAGAAGGCCAGTTGCAAAGCATGCTTCTGGGCGTAATGTGTATACCATCTGTCTTTCTATGCTAGTAGGAGCGCTAATAAAAGCTACATGCTGAAACTTGTGCAAGCACTTGTACATAAAAATTCCATATGCCAACGGACCAGACTACATGAGCACATCTGTCAGAAACAGGTCTCTTAGGCACAGTTGAGGACATTCCAAAGTAGCTTTATAACTGCTTCAGCCTCCACATAGCATGAATTAACTCTCATCATGAACTGGGACTTTCTCACTGAATGAAGGATTGGGCCAAAGGTCTAAATAACTCAAGTCCACACTCCCCTCTGACCCCTTGCTAGAGACAGCATCAGCAGTGCTGTGGAACTCTGTCTTTTGAGCACAATATGGCTGTCTCAAAAGCAGAACAGCCGTGATTTCTCACAAGACTGGGCTGGCTAACACTCCCTCATGAGGGGAGGCCACAAAGCTCATCAATCCTCTCCCTTTCTGAGGATGAATGTACGGTTAGCAGGGCTGGGAGGGAGGCTCTTCTTCTGGGGAGTAGCTGCCTGTAAATTACCTAGGGTCCTGAAAGTCAACATTCAAACTCATTGGTTCACCAAGGGAGAATTGGGGGAGTCGTTTCTTTAACCTGCCATTGGTGCCTTATCTGGGGTGAATAGATGTCTCACCCCAAAACCCATACAACAATGAAATAAAGTCTTTCCTGAAGGCGTAAGTCACAAACAATCCCACACCAGTTTGGAATTATGATTGATAGAATGGTTATTTATTTAAAGGGGAAAAAACTTACAGATCACCATCCCAGACAACAGCCCTCTGCATAATCAGGAAAGGAGTCTAGTCACCGGAAGTGGAGCAGGAAGCAAGAGAGGAGAGGAGAGGGAAGTGGCCGCTTTTTTAAAGGGAGAGAGACCACACCCCAATGGGCTGGTATCTCAGCGGCTATTGGCTGAAGGAGTAGAAGGAGCTCCCGCAACACTTTCCTTCCAAAATTGGGCTGTTGGTCCACTCAGTTGTTAATATGGTCAAAATGATCCACAGTTCAGGTATTACAGACTTGAAATAGAGCAAGGCTTGAATTTTTCAATATTCTATTATTCCAATGGCGCTTACAGTGTGTTGTACCCTGTCATATACTGGATGATTAAGCCACAGATGCCAAGCGTGTTTTATTTTAAAACTTCAGTGAACGTACTCCTGAGAGGGTCTTCTGCCTGAAACAGAGAGACATGGAAACTACGATGCCGCCTTTGAAGTTGAGCTTGGACACACACTAAGCCTCATATGTGGCATCTCAGCATATGCCCTAACTAAAAACTGGCTAGTTTACTTCTTTGTTTTTTCCCCCTCAAACATTTTGTTTGTTTCTTCTCTGACTTGCATAAAGATTTCATTAGGAAAGAAAAGGTAAAGGAACGACAACATTGGATGATAGAGTCAGAATTTTCAAATATCTCAGCACGCTGGAAGAGCAGAACGATGCTAAGAAAAATGGAGTAGGAAGGGTGTGGCTTCAAATCACATACGGGTCTCAGAAAGCAAGAAGTGGGATAGAAGAGGAATTCAGGGGCTGGAGAGATGGCTCAGCGGTTAAGAGCACTGGCCGCTCTTCCAGAGGTCCTGAGTTCAGTTCCCAGCAACCACATGGTGGCTCACAACCATCTGGAATGAGATCTGGTGCCTTCTGGCCTGCAGGGACACAGTCAAGCAAAACACTTATACATAATAAATAAATAAATCTTTTTTTTTTAAAAAAAAAGAGGAATTCAGTCTCAGAGCTAGACAGACGAAGAAAGGCCTAGGGAGTTCAGTTCAGTGCTTGGTGGGTTTAGGAAGGCAGGCAGGCAGCCTCCTTCAGGGATGTCTTGGACTGTGTCACCAGATACATCTACCCAGACAGAGGAAGAGGTAACCTTTCTTTACCCGCTGTTAGACTATTATATATTCATATGCAGGTGCCTTGTTTTAACTACAAATTGAAGGGATGAAAAAATGGTAACCATGCTCTAGAGTTTCAGTGAGAATGACCCCTATAGGTTCATTTATTTGAAAGCTTGGTCCTTAGATGGTGGAATTGTTTGGAAAGTATTAAGAGCTGTGACCTTGTTGGAGGAGATGTGTCACTAGGGGTGTGCACTGAGGTTTCAAAATCTCCTGCCATTCCCAGTCGGTACCCCGCCCCTGTGTGCCTCCTATCAGATGGAAGCTCTCAGCTCTTGCTCCAATAGCTTGTCTACCTGCTTCCGTGCTCTCTGCCATGGTGGTCATGGATGCACCCTCTGGAATTGTAAGCCCCGATAAACTTTTATAAGTTGTCTTTCACAGCAACTGGAAAGTAACTAAGACAAGCCTGGGGACCAAACCAGTGTCTTCCACATCAGGACTCCTAAGGTGGGGACAGAGTCACAGAGCTCCAGCCACAGGAATCTGTAGGGAGAGCTTCAGGGGCTGGGGCTGGTGATTGAGGGGAGCCCCAGATACTAGAGAACCTGTGGTATTCATGAGACTGACGGGAGCCCGGTAGGGGAGTCCTTCCAGAAGAGCTGTTGTGGATGTGAGCTCTGAGAACGCGGCTCTTCCTGGCAGTGGCACGTTTTCCTCAAGAAACTGTTTCTTGTGATGCAGCGGGGAAAACATTGTGGCTATCATCATCATCATGATTATCCATACTGCATCACTATCTAATGGAAACCTAGTTCTTAGGGCTTAAATCTTCCCCAATGGGCTTGTTAAAGTAGCATGTGGGCAGCATTGATACCAGCGGTACACAAGTGTGTGGGTGGTCAGGATCAGAGCGAGGTGGGTCGATGGCTGTGACGGGGATTTCACCTCAAGTCAGTGCTTCGTCTCAGCGTTGTAGTCTGAGAAGTTATGAACTAGAGATATGTAGGGGTTTGACAGCAAAGTCTTTTTGTTGTTGCTGTTGAATAACCAGGATGACCCTCTGTTGAGATTTAAATAAGAATGGATTTAGCCATACTCCTTTCTTGTCCTCTCTTCCCCTTTCTTGCTGTTTTACCAAGCCACCTCCCTGACTGTCTCCTGGTAACAGATTCACTCAATCTGGAAACCACAATCCCTTGGGACCTACAACTAGAAGCTTTCTCGTCCTGCCTGGTCCCACAGCCGCTTTTAAAATAACCACTCAGTGGCTTAACATTAATTATAATTGCTTGGCTCAGGCTTCCTACTGACTAGCTCTACCTATAAATTAACCCATTTCTATTGATCTATGTATTGCCACATGGCCGTGGCGTTACCTCATTTTCTACATTCCTTACTTCTCCAGGGGCTGCTGGTGTCTCCCTGACTCTGCCTTCATTCTCCCTCTCCACACCCCTGTCTGGATTTCCCACCTAGCTATATTCTGCCCTGCCATAGGCCAAAGTAGCTTTTTTTAATTAAACAATGGTAATGAAACATATTCACAGCATACAGGGGGGCATCCCACATCAGGTATAGTGGTGTCCCGGGCTGGGGCACAGTGGTGGTGCCCTGGGCTGGACACAATGGTGGTGTCCCGGGCTGGGGCACAGTGGTGGTGTCCCAGGCTGGTACTGTCTGACCTACAGGCACTAATCCCATGCCAGTATTTTTGGTTTCACATTCTTAGCTAAACTGTGAATTACTGTTGATTTACCAGTCTGTATTTTATTTCCTTCTGTTGCCGTCGTCACACGATCACACACGCACAGATCTGTGTCACTGTTTGTCAGGTCACTTGTCACTAAAGGGCTGCACTCTGAAAGCCAGCATGAAACTCGATTCCAACTTCAAGGAAAGAGATCTCCTGCTAATTCGTGTCAGGTAAACAGAAGGTGAAACTTATTTAGAAACTTTTCTTACTAAGTGTGTTATCCATTAATACCTTTTGGGTTAACTATACTATGTTGACTAATATCTGCTGGGATTTGTTAGGTTTTGCTCACGCATTCACTGGCAACAAAGGCTGCCCAGAGTTCCTTGTGATCTTGCCACACTTAGGAGCCACAACTTGATAATGTGGAACTGATCCATACTCCCCTTTAAAATTAGAATTGTGACTAGGCATATTTGGAGTATGGTGTGATCATTTGATGTGTATGTATAACAAATGAAAAAATTAGAGTAATTATATCTCCTTAAACATTAAAAAAATTTGAAACAAAGTCATACTATGTAACCCTGGCTGGCCTGGAACACACTCCATAGACCAGGTTGACTTCAAACTGGCAGAGCTTCACCTGCCTCTACCTCCTACGTGCTAGTATTAAAAATGAGCATCGTGTACTCTAAAACGTTCTGGCTAACATAGTTCTAAATACATGTGAGACACAATAATTTTATTTTTAAAAATTGTTTTATTCTTTTTTTGGGGGGGGGGTTGAGACAGGGTTTCTCTGGAATGTTTTATTCTTTTGTGTGTATGGGTACTTTGTCTGAAGGTTTATCTGTGCAACATATTCATGAAGTACCAATGGTGACCAGAAGAGGGCAGAAGAGCCCTCTGGAGCTGGAGTTAGGAACTGTTGTGAGTCACCATGTGAGTGCTAGGGATAAGTAAGACCCCAGGTCCTCTGGAAGAGCAGCCAGTGCTCTTAACTGCTGAGCCATTGATCCAGCCCTGATACATTGATTTTCAATACTTATATACAATGTGTACTTATCAAAACAAGCTAATTACCATTTCCATTTCCTTATTACTTTGTGTTTGGAGCCTTCCAACTCCTCTCCTCTGTTCACTCATAAAATACACACTAGGTTTTTGTAGATTGTAGTTGTGCTGGCTGGTTTTATATCAACTTGACACAAGCTATAGTCATCTGAGAAGAGGGGATATCAATTAAGAAAATGCTTTACAGGCTTGCCTACAGAGGCATTTTAATTAGAGATCGATGTGGGCGGGCCCAGCCCATTGAGGGTAGTGCCATTCCTGGGCTGGTGATCCTAGGTTCTATAAGAAAGCAGACTGACAGCATTGTTTGTAATAGCCAGAACCTGGAAACAACCTAGATGCCCTTCAATGGAAGAATGAATGAAGAAAGTATGGAATATATACATATTAGAGTATTACTCAGCCGTAAAAAACAAGGACTTCCTGAATTTTGCATACAAATGGATGGAAATAGAAAACACTATCCTGAGTGAGGTAAGCCAGACCCAAAAAGAGGAACATGGGATGTACTCACTCATATTTGGTTTCTAGCCATAAATAAAGGACATTGAGCTTATAATTCATGTTCCTAGAGAAGCTAAATAAGAAGGTGAATCCAAAGACAAACACATAGGCATCCTCATGAATATTAACCTTCATCAGGCGATGAAAGGAGACAGAGACAGAGACCCACATGGGAGCACCGGACAGAAATCTCAAGGTCCAAATCAGGAGCAGAATGAGACGGAGCACAAGCAAGGAACTCAGGACCACGAGGGGTGCACCCACACACTGAGACAATGGGGATGTTCTATTGGGAACTCACCAAGGCCAGCTGGCCTAGGTCTGAAAAAGCATGGGATAAACCCGGACTAGCTGAACATAGCGGACAATGAGGAATACTAAGATCTCAAGAACAATCGCAGTGGGTTTTTTGATCCTACTGCACGTACTGGCTTTGTGGGAGCCTAGGCAGTTTGGATGCTCACTTTACGAGACCTGGATAGAGGTGGGCAGTCCTTGGGCTTCCCACAGGTCAGGGAACCCTGATTGCTCTTCGAGCAGATGAGGGAGGGTGACTTGATCGGGGGAGGGGGAGGGAAATGGGAAGCGGTTGCGGGGAGGAGGCAGAAATCCTTAATAAATAAATAAATTAAAAAAAAAAGAAAGCAGACTGAGCAAGCCAGTAGGCAATGCCCATGACCTCTGCATCAGCTCTTGCTTCCAGGTTCTTTCCCTAATTTCCTTTGATGATGAGCAATGATGGGGAAGTATAAGCTAAATAAACCCTTTCCTCCCCAGCTTGCTTTTGATCATGGTGCTCCATCACAGCAAGAGAAGCCTTAACTAAGACAGCAGTCACCCCATTGACTTTCATTCCTCCAGTCCTTTCTGCTGAGACAACTAAAATCTAAGAGACAAAGACACAAGAACTAAAAGATGAGTTACTCTGCTCTCTTGGTGCATAGTCAATTACCAGTGAACATCTATTAAAACTGCATCAGCCAGTAGGAGGTGATTTCGTCTACTGTTGCAGTAATAAAACTAATTTAAGGAAGATTTATTTGAGTTCACAGTTTAGGGTACTGTGGGAAATCCGTCACGGTGGGAAATTCAAGGCAAGGCATAGAAAACCAGCTAGTCACATTAAGTCCACCACCAGCAAATGAACTTTTCAGCTCACCTTTCCCATTTTATACAGCACATGCTCCCTACTCAAAGACTGGGTCTCCCCACAGTTAAAGCGGGTCTCCCCACATCAACCAAGACAATCTCTCACAGATGCTCTAGGAAGTTAACCTAGCTGCTCCTCACAGGTGTGCCTGAAGACCTGCCTGCCAGAAGATTCTAGATTATGGAATGTTGACAATTAAAACTGACCACCACAGGAGGTGAAGGCGCAGTCTGCTGTGTTTCATTCGATCAGTCTCAGTGACTGACGGACCACAATAGAATCACTCAGGACTAAAGAGACGGCTCGGGGGTTGAGAGCACTGGCTGCTGCCCTGCTAAAGAACCAAGGTTCTAAGGTGGGCATAGCAATGTACGCCTTTACTCCCAGCACTTAGGAGACAAAGGCCGGCAGATCTCTGTGAACTCGAGACCAGTCTGGTCTACAAAGAGTTCTAGGACAGACAGGGCTGTTACACACAGAAATCTTGTCTTGAAAAACCAAAAAAGAAAAAAAAAAGAAAGACAAGACAAGAAGAGAAAAGAAAGGAAAGGAAAGGAAAGGAAAGGAAAGGAAAGGAAAGGAAAAGAAAAGAAAAGAAAAGAAAAGAAAAGAAAAGAAAAGAAAAGAAAAGAAAAGCCGGGCGGTGGTGGCGCACGCCTTTAATCCCAGCACTCGGGAGGCAGAGGCAGGTGGATCTCTGTGAGTTCGAGACCAGCCTGGTCTACAAGAGCTAGTTCCAGGACAGGCTCCAAAACCACAGAGAAACCCTGTCTCGAAAAACCAAAAAAAAAAAAAAAAGAAAAGAAAAGAAAAGAAAAGAAAAGAAAGGGCTTAATTCCTCCAGCTGTCAAGAAGTTCCTGTGGTAGCTACTTTATGAAACAGATAACTGGACCATCTTTATTTAGATTACGTGTTCTACGTTAAGTAGGGCAGGGCTTTATTTTGAGCCTAGTTAATAGGAGGCAGATGTGTGGCATTTGGTTCCACAACCAGTGTGGCCGCTGCTCCTGGGCAGCTGGCAGTCACACCTGGGTCAGTCTCTGTGGGGAACAGCGTCTCATCACCAATGTACATCCAGAACTGGCGGGACATAGGATATGAACTACTCTACCTGGATCAAAGGAGTGATGAGAACATCATCTGTTCTGACTTTCGATGTTCATATTTTGATACCTATTATCCTATCAGTAATATTACATTCTAAGTCCTTATAAAATTTTAGCATGACATAGCTTGTACATCTAGAAGAGCCACGCTTTATATTTCTAAGGTAGCTGTTTTGTTTATAGCTAAACTGCATCAACCAGCTACACTGGCTTGAAAACTTGCTAAAGGATCTGCTATTCTCACTTCAGAAGCTTCCGCTGATTTAAGGGATACACCAAATTCCGGCCATCGAAAAGAGCTTTGATGGCTGGAGAGATGGCTCAATCATTTTTCTTGCGGAGGACCCTATATAGGGGTTCACAATTGTTTGTAACTCCAGTCCCAGAGGATGGGGGCCCTCTTCTGACCCCAACACTAGGTATGCACATGGTGCACATACATAAATACATGTAAAATACTCATGCACTTAAAATCATTTTTAAAGTACTAAGAATAGCTTTGATTGACCTATCTGTGAAATCACTCTCCCTTTTCTGCTGTGTAGTACTCCATTGTGTAAATGTACCACATTTTTCTTATCCATTCTTCAATCGAGGGGTATTTAGGTTGCTTCCAGGTTCTGGCTATGACAAACAACGCTGCTATGAACATAGTTGAGCACATGTCCTTGTGGCACGATTGAGCATCCTTTGGATATATACCCCAAAGTGGTATTACTGGGTCTTGACGAAGGTTGTTTCCTAATTTTCTGAGAAATCGCCACACTGACATCCAAATGGGTTGTACCAGCTTGTATTCCCACCAGCAATGCAGAAATGTGGTGTCCCTGGTAGACCGTGGTGTCCCTGGTAGACTGTGGATCCTCCAGAAAAACAACCAGTAGGTAATTGTCTTAGGGTTACCCTCGCTGTGATGAAACACCATGACCAAAAGTAACTTTGGGAGGAAGGGGTTCATTTCTCTCACAGTTCAATATCACAGTTCATTATCAAAAGCAGTAAGAGCAGGATCCTGGAGGCAAGAGCTGATGCAGAGGTCATCGAGGAATATTGCTTACTGACTTGCTCCTCATGACTTGCTCAGCCTGTTTCCTTATAGAACCCAGGACTGCCAGCCCAGAGATGGCCCTGCCTACAATGGATAAAGCAGAGCCAAGGTCTGAGCCAGAGTTTCATGAGGAAGACAGCCCCGTTGTCCTTGCCTGTGGGGCCCTAAGGAGGATGTGTGAAATGGACCCTTCTGACTCTAGGAGACTCAGGTCTCCTGCTCCTGAATTCCTTCAGTAGCTGCCTTCCTGGCTCAGCTGTTTCTGCCTCAGTAAGGAATCTCTCACGGTCTTGCTGATGAGCTAGCATTTGCCTGGGAAGAGAAGAGCTGGATTAGGTGTTAGCAATCTCAGCAGCAATTCACTCTGTGGTTGGAGCTGAGACGATCATCTTGTTACAGGTCATCTTGTAGGATCTCCATCTGAGGGGTGAAACAGACTTTCTTGTTTTTTTCTTGCTCCTGTGTGAAAGTGGGCCCTTAAAAGACTTATTTCGTTGCATTAGACCCCGTACTTGGTTTCAACAATTTGTGTACCGTGGTCACCCACTCTGCAACTTCCTTGCAGCAAGCAGGGGGTTGAAGGAAAATCTCCCTCTGCTCCATCACAACCTACGTGGGTGCTACCCAGGGGTCATCCTTTCCCTGTGTAGATACAGTGGTCAGGCCACGGCACCAGCCAATACTTGCACTGCTGCCAGGAGGCCTGGGAGAGTTTCTCGTATTTTCTAATACTGCACAGTTAAATCTACCTTCCCAGGCCTTGTGGGTTCCACCCATGGAAAATGTATTTCTTTTCTGGACTTTTAAATGTAGCTAGGAAGAAATGAGGAGGGGAAATAACACACCATCTTTCCCTGCCACTGACTATCCTCTGCATCTGGACAAGGTTTGTATCAACCACCTCTGATGGAGAAGCCTTGTTAGCCAATTACCTTTAAGAGGTGGGTCCAAGTTAAGGCACGGCTTTCTGGTATCTGGAGAAAACAGGGTGCATGGCCCAGGTGCACACTCTCTGTGTGATTCCCATGGGGCACAGCTGAGCTTGGGCTTCTCGGTCCTGTTTCGTGAGTTTCCCCCTTATAATAAATAAAAATATAATTGTTTTATCCTTTAGCTAGCCTGGTTATTTCCCAAATCGGGCTAATTTCTACACACCTCACAAATGCTCTGTGTGCCCCCAGGGCCACATTCTCTGTGGGATATATACTGTGTAGACAAGCTAAGCACTGCCTGACACCAAACAGAATTTGAAGAGAGGAAAAATGAAACTACAAGAACAAACAAGGTTACTGTGGCAGAGATGCAGATTAGTGGGGGTAAAGGTATCTCTGAGCAAGGTTCTCTGAGACTTGGAGAGAGAACGTGTAGATATTAACTTGGCAGAGACAGTGATACTAGAAGGAGGATGGAAGGGAGATTGGTGGAGGGTGTGTCCTGCGGTTCCCAGGCATCTAGAAGCACAGGAACCGGGACTGTGGGATGGCTCAAGAGAAAGTACTTGCCACACTAGTTTGAAGACCTCAGCTCAGTCTCCATCAGCTCAGTCTCCGGGCCCCACGGGGAAAGGAATCAACTCCCAGTAGCTGTCCTCTGCCCTTTACACACACAAATCAGATGAAAGCATGGAAACATCCACCTTTAGTTATTTCTCAAACGTCTTGTGGGCTGAAACTCCCTTAAGAACTAAGCATAATGTCAGGCTGGAGACATGGCTCCGTGGCTAAGAGTACTGGCCATGCTTCGTTACCAGCACCCACAAGGCAGCTCACAATTGTCAGGAGTTCCAGTTCCGGAGGATCTGACAGCCTCACACAGGCATCCATGCAGGCAAAACACCAATGCGCGTGTGCACACACACACACACACACACACATTAAATAAACAAATAAACAAGCAAACAAATAAAAGAATCAAGCATAAAGTCAAGTAAATCTCTGACTTTATCTAAAGCCAGCTCAAGTTCGGGTCAGAGATGAAAACGGGTCCTAGGTTTTGATTAGATATAGACTATAAACTAAGGGGAGCAAACATGTTTCTCTTCTCTCCCATTCTGTGGACAGAAGCATCTCGACTGCTAAGGAAGCACTTCTTGCCTTGTTCTATATGAGCAGCAAATGGTGGGACATCAACCCTCCATACTGGCTGGAGATACTGGGAACATGTGGAAAAGGCAGTCCTGTGTATGACTACAAAGTAGCAACTATAGGGGAGAATGAAACAGCAACAAAGCCCTTCGGGTAGTTTGGTTGGTTGGTTGTAGAGAGGGTTTCTTTCTACACACTTGGCTGTCCTGGAACTCGCTCTACAGATCAGGCTGCCCTTGAACTCACAGAGATCCGCCTGCCTCTGCCTCCCAAGTGCTGGGATTAAATGCATATGCTACTATCAATGGAGCCCTTTGGTTATTTTGAAAAAAAAATGGTATAGGAATATTAGCAAACTCTTCAATTCTGATGTTCACAAAAGAAGCACAAGTAGCAAGAGTCAAAATAAACACTTCCCTTACAATTAGGAAGTCTTTGATGACTTTCAAGATCATACAAATCTTCAATGCAATGAAGGAATAGGGGAAAATAAATCACATTTTTTGAATATTGGTATAAAAGATGAGGCAGGTATCAGTAACATATGTAAAGTTTTATGCAAAAAAATTTTGAAATCATCATGGTGCACAACTTTAATCCCAGCACACGGGAGGCAGAGGCAGATTTCTGTGAGTTTGAGGCCAGCCTGGTCTACAAGAGCTAGTTCCAGGACAACTAGAGTTGTTATACACACACACACACACACACACACACACACACACACACACACAAGTTTCACATGTCCTCAATATAACACAAAGGGTAAAATATTCCATAGATATGCATTTCTTTTAAAAGGACCAGTTCTACATTTTAATGTCACATGTAACACAGTCATATATTTTATATGTTCTCTGTACCACTGAAAACTCTTGCCTCACCTCAATTATTTGGATTTTTATGGTTAGGCTGGGGAACTAAATAGCCTAGACAACAAGTAAGGTTTTCTGAGAGAGTAAAAGAAACATTGTTTCAAGAAAAAAAAACTGTTACAAAGCAACCAAGTTGTCCCTCCTAATTTTCGATTTTCTTTCGTTTTGTTTTGTTTTTGTTTTTCCAAGACAGGGTTTCTCTGTAGCTTTGGAGCCTATGCTGGAACTAGCTCTTGTAGACCAAGAGGTTGGCCTCAAACTCACAGAGATCCGCCTGCCTCTGCCTCCTGAGTGCTGGGATTAAAGGTATGTGCCACCATTTTATTAACAACACCTCACTGTTGCATTAACCTTCTTGTAAAGTTTTCCAAGGGAAAAAAATTGACTTTAGCTAGAGGGGAGAGTATGCACTTACACAAATTTTTCAGATAAGTTGTATTCTCTCTCAAATCTCTAATACGCATTCACTTATGAATATTCAAAAGCATCCAAAAGTTAAGACTACAAGAAGGCAGACCACACAGAATTTTCACTTAAAGTTCCATTTTTTTCCCCACGTGGGTGGTTTTTTAAAACTTGTCTGGGGATAGCACTATAGAACTGCAATCCCAGCACCGGATGGGGCAGAGGGGAACCGTTGGCTGGAGCTGTGAGTTCAGGCTAGCCTGGACTATACTTATCAAGACACTTTTCAAAGCCGGGAGGTGGTGGTGCACAGCTTTAATCCCAGCAGAGGCAGGCGGATCTGTGTGAGTTCGAGGCCTGCAATGGTCACAAGAGCTAGTTCCAGAGCAGGCTCCAAAGCTACAGGGAAACCCTGTTTCGAAAAACCAAAAAAAGAAAAGAAGAGACACTTTTCAAAACAACCATCGCACCACGAGACAAAACAACAACCACAATGAAACACAATTGTACTGGAGTTCAGCAAACCTTAATTCACAGCCATGCTTTTATCTCCAAGAACGCCAGGCCCCAAACCGTCTGATTATTCAAGGTAAAGTTTGCTCCATTGTGAATGATTCATGGTCAAATCCACGCAAATTCGGCATCAAGGAGTCAACCGTTTGCCCATTAGAGAGTAAAGTAAGGATGCAACAGTAGGGAGTAGAGAGAGTTAAGGGGATTAGAAGTCTGTCACACTGTTTCAACCTTGAATGGATGAAATTGCTCTGAGGGGGTGGAGCTATGGGATAAATTCTGGCAACGCTTTCTAGAAATTCTGAATCGCGATTTTCAACATCACTCAAGCCACCTAATTTCGGAAAGGAACATTAGCGTCCCTGTTTTTGATCGTTTTCTTTATTTACACCCTTTATTAAGCAGACACTGCTGCCTACTGGACAAAGCCGGATGCCCTAGGGTGCACGCAGGGAAGACCGACTTAAGAACAGCTCGGCACGGCGCCTTTCCCAGCACGACCGGCAGTGTCCGCGGCTCCCAGCTCTCCGGCGCTGCTCCCAGCCCGCCGCGGCACGCGAGGAAAGAGAACAAGGAACCCCCAGAACCCGCACCCTAGCCGCGGGGCCCCGGCCGCGCGTGCGCAGAGCCGCCAAGGCCGCTTCCTGAGTTCCGGCGGAAGTGGCGACGCGTCACTTCCGGCCTTCCTCTAGCTGCCATCTTGCGTCCCCGCGTGTGTGCGCCTTATCTCAGCTGGTCCGCCCGAGACCCCCTGAGCGCGAACCCTAGTCCCCCGCGCGGCCCCATTTCCACTCCGACAAGGTACAAAAAAAAGGCTGTGGACGCCGGCGTGGGAGGAGGACGGGAGCGGGGGCGGGCAGTCGCCGGCTGGAGCGAGTCAGGGAGGGACAGGGCTGAGGCGAGGAAAGCGATGCGACGGACGGGCGCTCCCGCTCAGGCCGACTCTCGGGGGCAAGGGCGAGCCAGGGGCGGCTGCCCCGGGGGCGAGGCGACGCCGTCTCTTCCTCCACCTCTCGGCGGGACCCGAGGACAGGAGCCTCAGGTACCGCGAGGCCTGCGGAGAGCGGCGGGGCCGGGCGGGCCCTGGCGAGGCCCAGGGCGGCCGGGGCCGCGGGCGGGGTGGGGGCGATGCCGGTCGATGTGTGTGGCGGGGAGGGTGAGGGGTCCTGTGCTCACCCGGCTCGCTCGGTGCCGCCTTCTGGAGCTTTGCGGGATGAATTTGGGGTCCAGGCCTCGGCCTGCGAAGGGCGTTCTCCCGCGGGTGTCTTGGGAAATAACGAGCGTGGAATGCGGGAGGGAGGCCGAGTGTTCTTTGCTGAGCATTTCCTCTCTTTGTAGATGAAAGAAACGATCATGAACCAGGAAAAACTGGCCAAGCTGCAGGCACAAGTGCGCATTGGTGGGAAAGTAAGCTTTTTTTATTTTTTTGCTTTTTGTCTTTCCCTTTTCATATCTCACGCGCTGTTTTGTCACTTTGGTTGGTCGGGGAAGTTCGCAAAACTAGCGAATCCAAGGGAGACGAGACACACAAAGAAACGGAGAGGCTGTCTATTGGGGGAGGGTAATTGAGTAGAGAAGAAAATAACACTTAAAACATAACTTTACTTGCGTGGTTTTAAGATTACAGCGTACAAACAAAAGCGTTTATTTCGTTTTATTACTGCAGGAAGATCTCTGCCAAAGTCATTGTACACCCACACCCTCTACCCTTGACTTGTACAAAATTGGTGCCTTCTCAGTTTTCCTTATTTTAAGCTGTGCTGGAGCTCAAACATGGCTTCAGGTACACGCGAGGCAAGCTCTCTACTCCAGCACTGCGTCCTCACTCCTTCTTTGTTTATTGTTGCTTTTTAAGTAAGTTAACAGAATATCTTGGTTTTCTTGTTCTGCTTAGTGCTTACTTTTAATTTTTTAAATTAAGACCTGTCTGTAATGCTTTCTAAACTAAATGTTCAACGGGGTAATTGTTCCTTTCCAGGGTATTTGAGGATACCTTCCTTAGTTGGTGTGGTTTTGGAATTCATGATCAGTCGATGTTAGATTGGAAAATACTATCTAAGCACGTGTCTCTTTTTGTTCTGTCTTTGTAATTATTCTACACTGGGAGAAAGAAAATGTGTTGGCTAATTGGTTACTCCTGGTGGATACTGAGCTTAGTGAAGGCTAGTGAACCTGGTGTTCGCTGGTCTGCAGTCCACTCCAGGCGGAAGGGCTCCCTAGTCTCCTGTATTGCGTTAGCACATTCCTGGTGTTTAACACGGTGTGGCAGCTAGGGGAATCAGAGCATGTCTTTACTTGGTAAAGCTTGTGGAGCTTCTGTAGAGCGAGTTTATTACCTATTAAACTGTCCTAACTTAAACATTTACCTTCAGGAGCATCTTCTGTGTGATAGCCAGATGTAGCACATAGGTTAAATAAGACACAGCTCTGCTAAGTTAGCGGACTATTGTAGTCCTCAGTTTCCACTCATGACATTAGCATCAGATGGTTTCCTTTACCTTGAGGCAGTGCCTTCAGGTGCTGGAGTGGAGAAACTGTTTCTTACAGTATAGTTTTTGGAGTGGTGTGCTTGTGTGCAAGGTTGTTCCTCTAATCACTTGGCTTTACTTTGAGGGGCATCTCTAGGAAAAATGAAAACCTTCCAAGTTAATCTGATACAGGAAACTTTGTATCCAGTGTTTGTTAAGCTAAGACAATGTTTCCAGTCATAATACCAGAACATTTTTCTGTACCTTTTAAGAAACCTTACAGTATGAATGAGGTTTAGAGAAAATCAGTGTTAGATTTACATACTTTCAGGTAAATATTATTCAAGACCCTTCTCAGTGTCTAATGGAAAAACTGACAACTCTTTTATCTAAACATAGTAAATTCTCCATTTGTGAAATGTGTGGAATCTGTAGGTGGTAGCCTGTATTAGAATCTAATCTTTTCCTGGTAGTATTGTAGTTGGTATTACAGAAGTCTTTTTTCATAGTATACAGTTAGGAGTGACAGCGCGTCATACACTTAGTGCAGAGTTGAGGCTTTGAAGACAGATTGAATAGTAGCTTGAACAGGATTGTGAAAAATGAGTAAGAATAACTTAAGTAAACTAGGAAAGACAGTGATGCTTGTGGAAGTCATTGGTTGGGTGATAAAGAAGAACTTTGCTCCAGGGAGGGAGCCGAGCAATGCGGGGAAGAGGGATCACATTCCTAGTTCCACTGGGGTGCTGGCCAGCTGGTCTCCCTAAGGGACATCAAAGAAGATGTTGGCCTGAAGATCTCAGTGGGTTAAGAACTTTATTTAGCTTTCCACTCTTGGCTGTAATAGAGGTTTGTATTTTTTTTGCATCTGACAAACTAGTACTTAGGAAGAATTCATAAGCTGTTCCTTTCCCATACTTCCATCTTACCCTTCATTTTTAACTTCATAGTTTGTGGGTTTGGTAACTTTTTCCCTTCATTTTATTATGTATTTGTTTTTATTTGAAACCTAATTTCCTCTGGTTTGTCTGAAACTTGCTATGTGAACCAGGCTGTCCTCAAACTCACAGATACTCACCTGCTTCTGCCTCCTCTTGAGTGC
The DNA here is from genome assembly GCF_037038515.1 of Microtus pennsylvanicus. Taxonomy (NCBI): domain Eukaryota; kingdom Metazoa; phylum Chordata; class Mammalia; order Rodentia; family Cricetidae; genus Microtus; species Microtus pennsylvanicus. Next base: position 52,097,075 of record NC_134584.1, read on the forward strand.
CGGGACTAAAGGTGCGCACCGCCATGTTCCATTTGGTTAATTATCTTGCACAGAAGCAAAGAACTGGAAAAAATTAGGGTAGACTGCTGTGGTATAAATGTTGCTGTTTGCCCTTTTCCTCTCACCAGGGAACTGCTCGCAGAAAGAAGAAGGTGGTTCACAGAACAGCCACAGCAGATGATAAAAAACTGCAGTTCTCCTTAAAGAAGTTAGGGGTGAACAATATCTCTGGTATTGAAGAGGTAAGTGCCAAAGCATGACGTACCTGGAAAGTTTTAATGATCATAGGCTAGGTAATTGTCTTCCCCTGCTGTTAGCACTGTAATCTGTGCTCCATTAGATGTTTGAGTATCTGGGGAACTGGGAAGCCAGAAAGCTATTTGCTTACACATTCCAGGGAAATTGTCTCCTGTGCTTTAAAGGGAAAACTCAATCAGCCAGATTTTAGTTTAATAAAGACATTATTGATTTTAAAGGAATCTTTGGTGAATGTTACTTGTAATTATATTCTTTCTTTTAGGTGAACATGTTTACAAACCAAGGAACAGTGATCCATTTTAACAACCCTAAAGTTCAGGCATCTCTGGCAGCAAACACCTTCACCATTACAGGCCACGCCGAGACAAAGCAACTGACAGAAATGCTTCCCAGCATTCTAAACCAGCTTGGGGCAGACAGTCTGACTAGTTTAAGGAGACTGGCTGAAGCTCTGCCCAAACAATGTGAGTATCCGTAGGGTTGCATTTGTTTGAGCTCAGTGCTCAGAATTGCAAGAATGTCTTTAGATGTTACTTACCTACAAGAATAATACATGTTTAATTTTTTTTATGTAGTCTCATTTATAGTGATATGTCTAGTTTTTCTTGGTTTGGTGGATGTTTGTTTTTTACCACCTTCCTAGCTTTGAATCACACTAGAAACTTTACTTATAAATAAAAACTGTCAATTTTGTATTTTGCTGTGCTTAGGTTTAAAGTTGACAGGCTGGGCGTGGTGACTCACCTGGTAACATTTTGAGGCTGAACTAGGGAGAATTAAGGGTTCCAGACTTACAGACATGCTGTCTCAGAAAAACAAAAGTAAAACTAGCATGCCATCTTATTTACAGTCTTTGTGTTTGGTGATTTGGGGGCTCTTAAGTATTTATAAACACATAATTAATTGCTAATATAGACGATAGCTGCCAATATTCTGGTGTTTCAAATTATAGTTTGACTGGGATTTTGTTTAGGGCAGACTGTAGCCTAGTTGACTTACATGTACAACAGGCTGTGTTCTCTTTTGATTTCTGTTGCAATAAACACCGTGATCAAAATATCTTGGGGAGAAAGGGCTTATTTTTATTTCATTGCACTTTACAAGTTCATCATCAAAGGAAGCCAAGGCAGGAGCTTGAGGCAAAAACCATGGAGAAATGTTGCTATATTGGCTACTCCCGGGCTCAAATTCACAGCCTTTATTTCATTGTTATGGATATGTGTATACTATATATATTCCTAAATATAACCTACTTGGTATGTATAGTGTTACATGTATGTTTTCAGGGCTGACCATTTGGCCCTGGACAGCCTTTCTTATCTCAGGCCAACCTGCCCAGGGATGACACTAACCTACACATCAATTAACAATAAAGAAAATGTCCCACAGACATGCCATTAGGCTGATCTGATGGAGGCAATTCCTTGTTTGAGGTACCCTCTTCCCCCTTGGTGTCGAGTTAACCAAGATTAGCCATCATAGGTGGTATGACAATTTAATGCTTGATCGACTTATTTATTTATTTGCTTACTTACTTTTGCTTAAAAATTAAGAATCTGAATGCAGAAGCAGCTCAAGGGGTTTACTCTGGCTTGCTATTTCCTCAGCTGGTTTTGTTAGATGCTGACTAACTTTATGCTTTTATTGTTATGGGGGAGGCATCAGGATGTTTTAAGCCATCTGGAACTTTGAGATCAGCTTTTGAAATTTCCACTGATGGGTGTGCAGGTTAGAACTGTTTGCTCTCAGAACTCACCTTTCTGTTTGATGAAAGTGGCCTAGGTGTGATGGCCCATGACTGCAGTGCCACCCACTGGGGAGGCTGAAATAGTAGCACTGCAAGTTGAAAATTTATGTGTTGAAAGCATGGACAAATTAAAGTACCTCATTTATTTATTTGTTTATTAAAATAGACTGAGCGCTGAAGCTCAGTAGTAGAGTTCTTGCTAGTTTGTTTATTCAAGGCCCTGAATATAGTTCCTACTATCTCAAAAAGGAAAGGGGGAAGAAAAGAGGAACAGTGGTTACATAACAGTTGAAAGTCACTTTGAATTTGGCCTTTTTGGTTCTTGTTCTTCCGTTTTATGGCTTTTTGAGATTGATCTCCCCGTGTAGCCCTAGCTGACCTGGAGTTCACTGTAGGCTTGCCTTTGCATTCCAGCTTCTGTGGTGGTTGGTCTAAGTCACCGTATTTGGCTTAATTTTTTTAATATTTTATTTCAGTACTTACTAGGCTTTATACCATGCACAGAATATTTAGGGAAATGACTGACCTCTTCATTTGCCCTCCCAAAATTCAACCTAACCTTAATTTGGTATGTGGTTTTATCTATACCCTTATACCCTGAGCACTCCCTACGCTCAGTGTTCTCACTGTTTTGTATGCAGTTAGTATTAGCTGTGTTCTGGTCATTTGTTTGTGTCCATCAAAATTTTATGTTAATGGTAATATAGGTTGAAACCTCAAGTGTCACTTGCCATCACGAATACAGGTCATAACTTGGTGTTTCCTTTTGATTGACATTTATTGATCTAAAGAAATGGGTTGGTGCTGGGTGGTGGTAGCCTTTAATCCAGCTCGGGAGGCAGAGGCAGGTGGATCTCTGAGTTCAAGCCCAGCCTGGTCTATAGAGCAAGTTCTAGGACAGGCTCCAAAGCTCCACAGAGAAACCCTGTCTCAGAAAAATAAAAATAATAAAACAAAGATAGGTTGGTTACATTTTCATTTTTCTTTCACAGCTGTGGATGGAAAAGCACCCCTTGCTACTGGAGAGGATGATGATGATGAAGTCCCAGGTAAGAATCACTTTGGCAAGGGAGAAAAATGAATCTTTACAGAAAAAGTTAACAGGCTGGTGGTGGTGAGTTACAGCAGTGATCGTGGGTGAGCAGGATATCAGCTGCTCTTGGGGCTCAAGCTGCTTTGAAACACAGAACTGGAGGAGCTTACATTCCTACTGTTAGCAATGTTTCTCTTTTATATAGTTTGTTTGAAACATTGTTTCAATATGTAGCTCAAATTTCAGAACCTTCTGACTCTGCCTCTTGAGTGCTGGGAATACAGATATGTGACACCATGTCCAACTAAATTATGTTGAGTTCATGTCATGTGGAAGAACAAAAAAATTCATAATTTTTCCACTATAGACAAATGTCCTGAAGCCTTAGACTCTGGTCATGCCATGGTAGTCTTTAGTTCTGTTATTGATCATATTGATTGTTTTTAGTTTCTAAATTGAGGGAAGATGAGCGATAAACAGAGTATTTAAACATGATGCTCACTCTCTTAGCTTTTCCAGACCACACTCTATTACCATGCCAACGTGGTCTCATTTGAGGTTTATTTGAGATCATTTCCATAAATATCTGAGTTATTTTGTAGAATTGGCTTATTTTCAGGATGTCTATTGTTTGGTTCTTTTCTAGACCTGGTGGAGAATTTTGATGAGGCTTCTAAGAACGAGGCAAACTGAACCGAGGGGACTTCTGAAGAAGTGACTCTTGCAGAAATTACAGGAGCTGCTATTTTATATCATGGCTGCTTTTTAAAGGTCTTTTGTTTATGGATCTGATCAAATCTAGATCGCTAATATTTTTAAGCCCAAGCCCCTTGGACACTGCAGCTCTTTTCAGTTTTTGCTTAAACACAATTCATTCTTTGCAGCAAATTAAGCTGAAGAAGCCTGGGAATAAAGTTTGGAAAAGGGTTAATAAAATTCTTTGCCTAGTATATGGTTTATTGTTATTTACTTGACACTGCTTTATAGACACAGTAAGCAGTTGTCTATAGAAAGTTGATCATGGTGTGCGGTCATACTGGTAGCATTTGGTGAAATTCCACAATTGGTGTGTTGGAGAGTTCGCTTCTCATCAACCCTTAAGGCTTTCATGTTCTCTATATGGTGGGTGTGCTAGGAGAACTGTGTTCTGTGCATAAGCCAGGGTGTTTTTTCCTTTTGGTATTGTTTATTGTAAGGCATATAGAATCTTTATGCCTCTTTTTTTTTTTTTAAAGATTATGTGTCTTTCTGTGTACCATGTGCAGCATGCCTGTACCTGCTGAGTTCATAAGAGGATAATTGCAGCCCTGGAAAACTCCGCTTTAGATGGTTGTGAGCCTCCATGTATGTTTGTGCTGGGAATGGAACCTGGGTCCTTTGGAAGAGCAGTTCTTAACTGCTGAGCCATCTCTCCAGCCCCCTTTTAACATTTTAAGTTTATGCAGTAGGAACTAGTACCTCCATTTCATATGTTTAACCTGATACTTTGTTACTAAAGGCTCTGTTAACATACACTGTAACTGCCACCATAATCAGAATATTGACCAGTTTCACCATCCCGGACAAGTTCCCTTGACTAATGAATTAGTAGCAGCCGTTGCACTTCAGCGCACATAGGAGAGCTGACAATTGCCTTTACTATTACGAGATGGTTTTAAATGCATATTATGGCTTGCAGTTCCCTTTCAGGGTGCTGTGCTGCATCCCAGAGTTACTGTGCAGAGTTAGTTGTGCCAAATATAAAGTTGGTAGGGACTTGTAGAATTACTCTGTCCTCCCTTAAGGTAGACTGCCACAGTGACAAGGATCCTGAAGTCTCAACTGCTTAAAAAAAAAAAAAACATGACTTCAGACGCTTATGGGTCAGGTTATAAACACATTGCATTACAGCCTGCCCAGTGATGGGGCACTCCCCGATACTGGCATAGGAAATAGGATAAAATTCATACCTGGGAAAACTCATTTTTAGAATCCAAGCAAATGGAATGGCTAAGCTGAATTTTTTTTTTTTGAGTAGCATAATTAGAAACAGTCTTGGTTCAGCTCAGAATCAAACACTTAGGTGGCACTGACGTGCCCTGAATTTGTAGAGATGGCTTCTGACTGGCTGCGATGTAATTGAGATCTATAGAAGGGTCTCCAGCTGGGTCTGTCCAATACAGAGGTTTAAGCCTGTTTTGTCCTAACCAGAGAGGATTCCTCAGCCCCCACAATTGTTTGCTGATTGTTCATATATAGTGTGTTGGTAGCTATGGTTCACTTATGAATTTCCCTTCATAGTCTCCATTATCGGGAAAGGAAGAGCTTTGCCTCAGGTTCATCACATTTGATTGATGCTTTGCTGCTGCTCTACTTTATTGCAGGAGCAGCATTTGCCAGCCTTGTGATAGAAAAGGTGCCCGTCACCAGCTGGCTCCTCAAGCGTAGGCTGGGAAGTGATGCACATAACTACCACAGATTACATCAGCCGCAGGGCAGCACTGTCTCTGGGGTGGCCATGGAGTTGTCAGCAGCACAATCCACCGTATCCTCGCAGTGTTTGTAATTTCCACGGCTACTACTGGTGAAAGACAGCAAGCACAATTGGTTTCCTAAAAATTAAAATCTTAAAGGAGGACCATGAATAGATGAAGAGAATATCTGTAAGAGGTAAAATTATCTGAGTGAGTCTCGGCCACTTCAGTAGTAGAATAAGATTCAAGCCCAGGTCACTCTTCACTTGGAGGGATTTTAGGCCTTGGCAGAGTAAAGGAGGGACTGTTGTCTTGATGATTTTTGGTGGTGGTTAGGGCTGGTTTTATCCCAGACTCCAGGAAAATGCAAACTGAACTACAGGTAGCACCTCGCCCGGTTAGAATGGTTGCCTTCAAGAAACTTGGCAAAAAGTGCTGGCAAGGCTGTAGCAAAGAGGAAGGAACCCTAATTATACGGTTGGTGGGAGTGCAAATGACTACAGCCAGTAAGGATGTTTCTCTGAAAAACAATCACCATATGACCCAGCTATACTATTTCTACGTGGACTCAAAACTATCTGACCAAGATACTTGTACATTAAGGCTCATTACTGCTGTGTTCACAAAAGCAAGGAAACAACCAACCTAGTGCTCATTCACAGATAAATAATGAAAATTGTGGTATACATCCTTGGTGGAATTTTATTCCTTTGTAAAGAAATCCCAGGAAAACAGGTGGTTCTAGAAAACATTAAGCAGTGACCCAAACTTGGACAAAACCAATATCGTCTAATATGCAGGCCCTAGTTTATAATCCATACCTGAATATAGAAATGAGAATTAACATAAAGCCTTCAAAGACTAGAAAAGAGACCAAGAGAGGGTAAAGAGATGCTGAGGAAGGGGGAGGTGGGGACCGAAGGACATGTACAAATGGGAAGGGACCACAGACGGCAAGTTACAAGGGGTGGAGGCTAGCTGCCAAAACACTTCGAAAACTGCCATCACGACATCTAATTCTTTATACGCTAATTTAAAAACAATAAATTTTCAAGACTTAATTTTCTGCAAGCCCTGAAACCAGGGCTATACACTAGTGAGCTAGACCTCTCCATCTAAAAGTTCTTAGGGTGACCCTCCTAGTTAAATAGAGGACGTGTGTGCTTCCCACACAACTCTGGCTATCTGGAAGAGGGACCTAAATTTAGCTGCATCTGGTTTCTGCCTGTCTCCTTTGTTAACGGGCACAGGTTCTCTAGCCCTTCCCTACCCTACACTCCAGGAAGGTAAACACAGAAGACAGACACACCAATACTTTGGAGAAGTCAAGCAGAGACATTTTTCAGCTTTTCCAAAACCACGGTTATAAACCTAATCGCACAGGGTTTCATCGCTCCAGTCAGCGCAGTCTTGGACGCCGTTTCTGCAGCGACTTCTGGGAATGCAGGCACAGTCGGAGAAGAAAACAGTATCGCATCTCCAGCCCGAGCACGCCGGGCACTGTGAAACTAGACAATTGTGTTTGTTTTTAGAAGCATAACTTAAAATGTCAACGGGAAGGGGAAAAAATGCTATTGGACAAGAAAAAGCACTTCAGGTTTAAAAAAATGTTAGCGAAGCTGTCTCATGGGAAAACTGCAGATGATTATTGAAGATTCTACGCATAGTTTGAAAAGCCAGAGACGATATGCCTCTCCCCATCAGCCCAAACTAAACATACTGACGTGTTGCGGAAACAGGGAAGGGTCCTCTTGAGCTGGGGCAGTCAGTCAGCAGGGGAACCAGGCCTTTTTGCTAATTGGCTGCTAGCCAGAAACAAAGGCCCTCTTACACTTTCATCCCTTTGTTACAGAGCCAGACTTCTTAACTACAAGGATGAATTTCCATTCTACCCTTCACCACCAGCAAAGGTCTGTTTGGCCATTCTGTGTTTCTGATGAAGCTTTCCCATGTATCAGTTGGAGCCATTGTGCCCCGGAGTTGTGTTTAATAGCTGGGACCTGGCCCGCCTGTAAAGTGGGCGTGGGTGCAGCTCAGTAGGAGACGAGGATGGAAGCGAAGAGGAAAAAGTCTGGGAACTATAGTATTGAGCAAATCTTTCATACATTTTTCAAAATTGGCAGCGAAACCCAAATGAAAGTTGATAGTATACAAGAGCTTCCTACTGAATAACTAACTTTGTCAAGTTCTTTGCTGGAGAACTCATCCACTTTAAATAGACATGAACTAACGAAATAATATAGTTCCCACCCCCTTCTCCATTTCCTTCTACCTTCCTTTTCTCCCTTTTTCCCTCTTTATTTGCTTTTGGTGATGGGGCTAGGAATGGAAGCCAGAACGATTTGGTCTGCCTAAGCCTGCTCTCTACCTTGGAGCTCCCTGAAGCCCAGGGAATGATGGAATTTCTTAGTTTGTGGAAGAAAAAACAAAAACAAAAACTTTAGAAGGTTTCTAAGTTAGAGCTCATTTATGTATTTGAAGTGGAAGGGCAGCTACTCCCAGAACCCACTAGAAAGATCAGCTCCGGGTTCTATTTTTACCTGACTCATCCGAGCAGTCGCCACAGTCATTCCTCGCGTCACACACCCTGTCCACATAGACCCATGTCTTCTGGCCGGCACACTTGAAAATCAGGTTTTGTGGGAGACTGTTGGGCACTTGGCCTACATTGTACAAACAAATGATTTCTCATGAAAAAATTATTCGTGAAAATGTTTAAGTGGTAGTTTTGAATTTTAGCTTACTACTACTTTGAAGACAGGGTCTCATTGTATAGATCTCTCTGGGGCTGGCCTTGAACTCAGAGACCCACCTGCTTCTGTCTCTCAAGTACTGGGATTAAAGGCCTGCACCACATGGCCCAGCCCTGGCTACTGTTCTTTACTTTTGGTAATTTGTCCACTGTTGTGGGATATTAGTTAAAGATGTGTTACATTTGTTTATGCTGTGGAACGTTTGTCTAATGACGCAAAGATGTGTTGCGTTCTTTTATGTCCCATTTGTTTAACTCTGTGTTACTTTGCCTGCCTAAAACACCTGATTGGCCTAATAAAGAGCTGAAGGGCCAATAATAGCTAGGCAGGAGAGATATTAGATGGGGCTGGCAGGCAGAGAGAATAAGTCGGAGAAGAAACCTGGGTAAGGAGATCAGGGAACGAGGAAAGAAGAAGGAGAGAGAACACCAGCTACACAGCAAGCCATGGAGTAAAAAGTAAAGAAAGGAATATAGAATAGAGAGATATAAAAGCCCAGAAAGGTAGATGGGATAATTTAAGAAAAGCTGACTAGAAACAAGCCAAGCCAAGGCTGGGCATTCATAAGAAAGACTAAGCCTCTGTGTATTTATTTGGGAACTGGGTAGTGGACCCCCAAAAGTAATAGACTAGACCCAGCCAACTCTGGTCCGCCTCACCACAGTAGGCAGCAGACTCATCCCCAGGGTCGCTACAGTCTATCTTGCCGTCACAAAGCAGAGAGGGCAGCAAGCAAGTCGTGCGGTCCTCACACAGGAAGCCTGGTTGCTGGGACGCTGTTTTGCATTGGTGATACGTCCAACCTGAAAGACAGAGGGATGCTGGATATCCTATGCTTACCCGCTTTGTGCCGCTGTCCCCACTATTTCCTCTTCGTTCTTCCTGCCTTTCACCCCCATACTCCGGAACTCTGCAGGCATAGGTCTTTTTTAACTTGATAGTTCTTCCTATTCTCTCAAAACCATTGGCATTGGGCTGGAGAGATGTGGTTAAGAGCACTGGCTGTTCTTCCAGAGGATCTGAGTTTTATTCCCAGCACCCACATGGTAGGTCACAATAATCTGTGACTCCAGTTCCAGGGGATCTAATGCTTTCCAGCCTCCTTAGATGCCAACAACAACAAAAATTGGCATCTGGCAAACAAGTGTAGACTCACTCCTGGCAAGAGGAAATAGCAGGCAGATGAGGGGTCAACAGGCCTGGTTCCTGGTGTGAGCTTCGTGATGCATTACACATAGGAAAAACATCCTATGATTTTCTTAGCTGAGGTAAGAACAAAGGTAACTTTGTCAACCTCATGGTCATATTGTGAGTAAAGTTAAATTGAGATTTTTCTTTTTGGAAGTCCTGGAGATTGAACTCGGGTTCTTGCGCATCCTGGGCAAGTAATCAACCAGTAAGTTACAGTCTAGCCTCTGACTGATGATGATGGTGACCGATGAAGATGTTGAGACTGACTATGAGGGTGATCCTCGGTCTCTGCCTCTGGAGTATTGTGATCACAAATCTGTGGCACCAGGCCTCATGTTTGTAGTACTGGGGACAGAACCTAGGACTCCCTACATTCTAGGCAAGTACTTTACCACTGAGCTACACCCTCAGCCCCCAAATGATAGTATTTCAAATATAACAGAATCTACTTATCTAAAAGGGAAAGCTCTTTTTAAACATCTCAAGAAGTTAAGCTATAGAAATGCTGATGTGGACCAGGCATTTTCTTTTAGGCCACCAACCAGCTCCCAAATCATGATACAGAGACTTTTTATTGGTTATGAATGCTCAGTCTGACTTAGGCTCGTTTCTAGCTAGCTCTTTTAGCTTAAATAAACCTGTTTTTCTTTATCTATGTTTTGCCTCAGGGCTTTTTACTTTTCTTTTCTTTTTTATTTATTTTTTATTTTTATATATCTTATTTTCCTACTGTCTCCTTCCTGCTGTCTCCATGTCTGGTTGGAGACTGCCTGGCCTAGATTTCTCCTCCCATTTATTCTCTCTGCCTGCCAGTTCCACCTGTCCTTTCTCTGCCTAGCTATTGATCATTCGACTCTTTATTAGACCAATCAGGTAGGTGCCTTAGGCAGGCAAGCTGAAACAACAACACATCTTTACACAATTAGACGCAGCAGGAACAAATGTCGCACACCTTCACACAGTAATGTTCCACAGCATGAACAAATGTAACACACCTTTGCCCAGTTCACATAATATCCCACAGCATTGGTGTCACTTGTATCTCAGCATAGTTGTGTCTTCCCCCATAATCCCTTTCGGCTGTGCAGAGTGGGGGAATATCTGAGGTACTTGGCTTGGCGTTTGCTTGATAAGGGTGCCTTTTCATCTTGAACAATTAAGAGATAGATAAAACCAGATCCAATAGGCAGTGACATTGTGGTTTTAGAAACGAGAATCCTTAATTCTGGTCATCTGAAGGAATTGGTATCACTTTGGACCCTCTGAAAAACTGATGCCAGGATGGGATGAGACGTGACTCTGTGGTAGGGAGTTAGTACCTGGGGCAATCCTTATGAAGAAGGGCGGAGTCAAGCACAGGCAGGGAAATTTAAACCCTGATGCAAGTCTATGCCCTCGGAGAGACAGGGTTAATGAAGGTCAGTGTGTGAAGAGTCTCCCACTGAAGTGCAGTTCCCACATCCTACAGGAGGGGCTGCAGCGTCTCCGCAGGGCTGACCTTCACTAGGCTCTTTGAGAAAGCAGGGTGGTGGGTCCAGAATCTAACAGCTGGAACTGTCTGGTATAGAGATCCTGAGGACATCTGAGTTTGGTCTTAAACCCCTTAGGAGTTAACCAAATGAGCAATGGGAAAAGCACAGCACAGCAGAGGAAAGTCTCACGCTGGGAGGTGGGCGAGGGAGTATTGGTTATACATGTGTGCACACACGTATAACTGCCACAGTTGTGCGGTGCTGGACCACAGCTTTCTCTTTACTCAACACCCATTTCTTGACTACTCTCTAGGAGGTTTGGTTTTGAATTCTTTCACATTTATGTATTTGTGTTCGTGTGCATGTGTGCCTCTGCCAGCCACAGTGCTCGTGGGGGGTCTTAAGAACAAGTTCCAGGATTTGCTTTCTCCTTTCACCACGTGGGGCTCGAGGACTGAGCTCAGGGTGTTGTGCTTGGCAACAGTGTGTCCTCGTCGGGCCGCACTTTGTTGTTGTCGCTGTTTGGTTGGTTGGTTTTGAGATAGTCTTGCTATGTAGTCCCGGCTGACTTGAACCTGTGGCCTGCCTGCACACCACCCCCCGACACCTGGTCTGGAGTCTCAGGGTTATTTTTCATACCTCTTCCTCACACACTTCAGATCTGACACAGGACAAAGCCCGTGTCTTTTATGTCCCTGAAACAGTCTAAACTCAGGGTTCCCTACGAGGCTCAGCTCCGGTTTCAGTCCTTTCATTTCCAAGTCCCTTCATCACCAGTCCTCGCTGATTTCCCTCTAATTTAATTTCTAATTATACGCTGTTCCACCTCCCATTGCCCTATTTACAGTGGAGATTTCTTGAAGGTAGAGACCATATCCTGTGTGCGCTTCAGAGTCAGACTGACCTGGGTTAGAATGCTGGCTTGTTTACTTCACAGTTACATGATCCCAGGGCAAGCTGTCCCCTCTCCCCGAGTGTCGGTCATAACTGTCCTAACAGGCACGTTGCAGGATGGTGTATAGCGAGAGGATGTGCAAAATGGCTGCTGACTGGCACGTAGCGCATGCCATTCATTCCCCATCAGCAGGTCCACCCACTGTGCAAACATGCAGTGTAAATACATGTGTGTGTGCTGACACGTACTTGCAGACCTCGTCGGTATTCCGAAGGTGATCCCAACAGCGATCACTATGGCAACCGCTCCAAGCACAAAGAATGCCACACAGGAAGCCACAAGACATTTTCTGGTGGGACCTGTCATACACAGACATGAAAGAGAGCAAGGCATTACAGAGGCCCCAGTGAGAAACAGTGGTCACCAGCCAAAGTGTCAACCATGACTTTCTCAGTATAGAATGCCAGACGTGTATTACACAGTGAGAGTGGAGGATTTCCTGTGTATGGCTTCCTACCCCACCCTCTGGGAAGCCAGAGCTGTGATGAATGGGGGCCTCTCTGGCAGATGCAATGACGAAGCTGCAAGAGGCTGAAAGGAACAGGAGCCACCGAGGTTGACTCTTCAGGTGTCGGTGACCTCAAACTTGTCTTCTGGGCTCTGGCTAGTGGGGGATACTTCTGCTATGATGTGATTTTTAGGCTCCCCATGTCAAACTATGGAAGGTAATAAAGACTCCAGAGCTCTACCCCGGATATGCAGGACCGACTCGCCACAAGGCTAGATTAGGGTGTGCACATCTGATGAGAACAGACCTTGAGAATAGCAGTTCTATGTCAAGATGAGATGCAGACCCTGGGTCCAGGAGTATGTAGGGTATTCCCGGGCTAGACAAGAGGGAGCCTCATCTCACTGGGTGAATTGCCCCAGTAAGAAGAGAGTCAGGTGGCTGAGTCAGAGCCACAGCTGCACCGCTTTCTGCAGACAGCCACGCTCACCTGACGCTGTTACTGTTTTCATTTGGAAGCTAAGCATGGCATAAGGAGATGTGATTGTACGTCAAACTGACAAGGCAGGGATGCACTTGTGATGCCCATGCTTGGTTGGCAGCTTGACTACATCTGGAATTAAGTAAAACCCCAATGACAGGGCACACTTGTGAGGGATTTCTTTCTTAATTAAATCTCAAAGTGGGAAGACCCACTTCTAATCCGGATCTTTGAGGTGGGAAGAGCCACCTTGAATCTGGGCCACACCTTCTGCTGGCAGCCTTGGCAAGGACATGGAAGACGCTTGCTCTCACCTCACTGGTGAGTTCATGCCTTCACTGTCATCAGAAACTGCTTTGGGATTTGGGGCGTATACTGAAGCCCAGCTGAGACACCCAGCCTCGTGGACTGAATGACTACTGGAGTTTTGGAACTTCCTTTCATAGGCAGCCCTTGTTGGACTAGCTGGACCGTAACGTGTAAGTCATTCTAATAAATTCCCTTTCTATGTATATGAGACTATTCATTCTAGAAATTGTTACTCCAGAGAGCCCTGACTAACACACTCTTCTAGAATACTCCCTAAGGTTTTATAATGGTCTGTTCCTTCATCAGCAAAATAACTAAATGAAATGCAGTTAGCATTTCTCCACTATATATGCATATTTATTTATAAATTATATACCTATACTAGCCTACACATATGCATATTGCAAAACATCGCGCAAATTATAAAGTTAAGAAGGATGGGATCAAACAGTGTGCAAAACCAGAGGTTCTCATGCAGTCTTCCCTAGCCCAGCTGGGTCCTCTCACTTCATGCCGCTCAGTTGAAACTGCTTTTTTTAAAAATGCTGCAATTATGAGTGCCAAGTTAGAAAAACGCTGGTTCAACAAGACACTAATTGTTTAGCGCCAGGGTTACCAGGGTGTTCAAAGATCTGATGCAAATGCTACTGATAAAAGGCAGACAAGGCTTCCTTCCGAATGATGAGGAGCTTGTGCAGGCCTGATGGGCGGGGCTGGGACTAGGAGCCGGCGAAGGTGTGAAGTGCGAATTCCCTCTTCAATCTCTTGGCAGAAGCAGATGCGCACGCGCTCACACAGACAGCGCGACAGTTGTCCCGCAGAAGAGCCCACAAGGGCATTCTGTGTGGCCTGCACTGTTTCTCCTCACTTGTAGTCTAGGCAGCCTCCAATGCAACCCAAGCTACTCACTCAAGAGGGCAGCAGAGAGCAATTTATATGCCCCGATTCAGCTTCCTCCTGACCAGCACTTTTTGCGTGTCGGGAGCCTCACAGGACAAAGGCTGGGCGGACCCGGAAACACATAAGACGCTCCGTTCAGGTGGATGACAGGTTAGCACCTTTAAAGTCGTTGGGTGCAAATCTCCAGTCGCTTGCTTCTGCCGTTGTGACGGTGGTTTTTTCCCTTTGGTAACCAGGCGAAGGGTGTGGATGCGTTCAAATACCCCACGTAACTTTTAACAGGAGCCGGTGAGATAGCAGCATCCGTAGGAGGAACAGACACCAGAGCTGTGACACTTGCCCAGCCTTTAACACTTTGTTTGTGACAGAATTGGACTTGGAACTAAATGTAAAAATAAATAAATAAATAAATAAATAAAATTTTTAAAAAGGTTTGGCTTACACAGTCTTTCTAGACAGTTGCTCAAAGACCTGGAGCTCCTCTACATGAATTACAAATTTGAGCCTGGTGGTGGACGGCATGCACCTTTAATCCCTGCACTCCGGAGGCAGAGGCAGGCGAATCTCTGGATTCAAGGTCAGCCTGGTCTACAGAACAAATTCTGCGACAGCCAGGGCTACCTAGACAAACCCTGTCTCCAAAAACAAAACCCCAAACATTTTTACAAACGTGTTTTTCACTCTGATGGTACCTTGGCACAGACTGATTCCTTCAAATGACACCAGCGTTCCTCGCTGGCAGGACTGGAGGGAGGCACTTGGCGTCTGCTGAACTCCGAACAGGCTGGAAGTCTTGTCGCTCCCAGACATTGTTCGTTGTAGTTTGAAGCTCACATTGTAAAAACAGGCTAGATTATAAAATCAAACATGGCGAACTAACTAATGTGGCCATGCATTTTCTGCAGAATAGCGTCCTCTACTTACCCATCACGTTAAGTGAGCATTAAAAATTTCTATTTTGTAAGCTTTGTGGAATCTGATTTTAACCGTGTCCTGTAATTATATATCAATTGCTATGCTTTGAACATTTGTATACCTCCAAAATTTGTATGTGGAAAAAGTATTGAGATTAAGGAAGGAGTCTTTAGGGCAGTGGTTCTCAACCTTCCTAATATAGTTCCTCACCCCCCCAATCATAAAATTACTGCCATTGCTAACTTCATAATTGTAATTTTGTCACTGTTATGAATCATAATAGAAATATCTGACATTGCATAACTGATGTGATCCCTGTGAAGGGGTCATTTGACACCTAAGGGGTCATGACCCACAGGTTGAGAACCACTTCTCTAGAGGGACTGTTCCATCCTCGTGAATAGGAATAGTGTTCATTTAAAAAAACAAGACTTCAGAGATGGCATAATTCAGCTTGCACTCTGACTGGGAGGCTGCAGAGGGAAGAAGTCATTTTAGTAGCAGGGAACAATGTCTGGTCTTTCACCAGACAGTGAATCTACTGGCTCGTGGGTCCTGGCCTTCCCACACTCTAGAACTGTTACAAAATAGCCAGTCTTCTGTATTTTGTTAAGACAACCTGGAGAGGCTAACGAAGGCATCTAAAACATGATATTTATACATCATTTATGATTTTGTGCCTTGAAATAACACAATAAAATTAGAAATGGTGGCAACACGGTGACAATTAGGGACCGACAATAATTCCCCAGGTGCACAAAGTCACTGGTTGATTATGTGGGTTTGAGGAACCAGGGTCTTGCTTGTCTTTCCCACTAGAGGACGCCTCATTAGTGGGTACTGGCACTTCTCTCTCCCGCAGCGGCATTTCATTTGTATTTTAATAAATAAAGCCTGACTGAAGATCAGAGAGTAAAACAGCCCCATTGGTTAGCCTTACAGACCAGGCAGAGGTGATACACACCTTTAATCCCAGTAGCCACACTAGCTGCCATAGAAACCGTGTGGTGCACGCCTTTAATCCCAGCCCTAGAGAAGATTATAAAACAGGAAGAGACAGCTCTGACACAGTCTCATTCTGAGATTCCTGGAGACAGGATCACCATTTTCAGACTATGGTCGAAGTAAGAGCCAGTGACTGGCTGCATTGCTTTTTGAGTTTTCAGGTTGAATCCCCATATCTGGCCCCGAGCTTTTATTAATCGTGCGTCCTATAAACACCAACTCTCCCCCTACTGCATGTAACCCCACCTTCAGCTCAAAAGCTTTGGCTTCGACATAGTGGAATCACCTTATTTTACACATGAAGGGCCCAGGGATCAGATGGGTAAAGTAATGGCGTGAATCAAGACGCAGACCCCACAGCAAGAGTTCAGGGAAACCCCCGTTTTCTGAGGGGCTACCAGCATTCTGTTCCAAACATGGAAGACCAGACGGTAGGGGCTTGGCAGAAGGGGTGATTCCTCATGCGGAGTTCTCAATGAGGCATCAAACACGGGAAGTGTGATGGTGGGGAGCCGAGGAGGCCCCAGTGAATGTGTTAAGGACAGATAAGGTCCCCAGTGAATGTGTACTGTTGACAAGGACCAGTGCTGCAGACTCATGGAGGCTGGCAAACCCTTCCGTGGGTCAGGCCCAGGTCAGGCAAAGCCTTCTTCCGGTCCGCAGGCAGATGTTGGCAGTGCAACTCCTGAGACCGAGACTGCTCCCCTCCAGGCACGTTCAGCTGAGACCAGCTAACCCCGCCTGCTCTGCTGTGCACAATAAATGCGCTGACATTCTGAATTATTCCCGGGTGGTGCCCCTCCATCAGATCCCAGCTTTTCTGTACCCATGTCTTTCCTTTCTCCATTCCTTCATCGCCCCAGAGAGCATTCCACAACCAAGCTATGTTGGACAGAGCAAGCCTGATGCTTGGCTTGTACCTGCCTAGGAAAAGCTGGGTAACCTCTAGCAATGGCTACACGGCCCATCCCTCTTCCTTTTATACCACTCCCCTTCCCCTAATGTACCTGGGTCTGCAGGAACACCTCCCCCAACATCCTGATGAGTATTTACAAAGCTTACATTTCTAGAACCTCAACTCAAAGTTGGAGCATTCAGAGGCAGAGACCAGATAATGTCTATTTAGCAAGTGTTCTAGATCACATGAAAAACAGGATTAGACGGGCAGGCTCCGAACTTCGTGGTCAGCATAAGCTCCTGGTTCACTGTATACCTAAGTGTGGGAAGCTGATCCTGGAGATCCTACTAGTCATTCACACTAAAGAGAGAGCTCTCAGAGGGTTAGTGAGTCACTCACCCAGGCTGAGGGCCCTGGGAAAACAAGATGGGCCTGTTTTAATTAATTAGAGGACACCACCTGAGAAGGCAGGAATGTGGTGTGTTAAAGGTTTATGGTAGAGACAAAGGCTTGGGGGCAGTGGAGTGGCAAAGAGCAGCCAGGAAGTGTCCCGAGGCTGAGGCAGGTGTGTGGAGGGGCACTGAGTCTGCAGTGGAGGCCCCTGCATCTGTGGGGCTAGCTTTGCCGTCTCAGTCCATCGGAAAGGCATTTGTCCAGCCCGGTATATGAACCGGCAGTGGCTCAGCTTCAGAGGAACTAAGAGGACTCTCAGGGCGGCATGTCCTGACATGGGAGGCTGTATGAATACACTTTATATCGCTACAGTAAGAACTGGACGCAGGCTAACTTTAGAAAGCGAACAGGTCTATTTGGCGCTGGAGTCCAAGGGCACAGCAGCAGTATTGGCTGAGCTCTAGTGAGGACCTCACGACACGACAGATGTCCCAACAGTGGCTGTGCACATGAGGGCTTAGAGATCCCATCTTGAAACAGGAAGCCAGAGTCACTCGGGGATCCAGCTTGTTTCTATAGCAACCGGCTCTTCTCAGAGCTCAGAGACCCATGAGCGTTCTCTTACCCCTTCCTTCTCATGCATCTGCCCTGGGTGCACTAAGAACTTCACATTTGACCTGATTTCTAGAAGGTTCCCCCAGCTCTCATCTCCAGCACAACAGGAAAGGTCCCATGTGTGAACCTTTGGGGACAAATGGCATCCAAACCATAGCAGAGGTCAAGTTCATGTTGGATCTCTGTGGACCGCGGCATTCTTCAGTCAGAGGCAGACACGCAGAGATGAGGAATGGAAAGGGACGGTTATTACGAACTCTTCTCAAGACAAAAGAGGCTTCATCCAAGACAACTGCAGAAGGCAAAGAGGCAGGCCTCAGCTCTGCATATTACAGAGAGAGCTGAGCACTGTAGAGCCAGCATGTAGACATGGCGATGGCATTCGACATTAGTGGGTGAATTGTCAGGAGCGGGTTTGTGTAAGATGCTGTGCTAACACTGAGTTTGGCAGGTGTGGTGACCTGGATGAGAACGGCCTCCAGCTTGAATGCTTGGCCCCCAGTTGGTGGAAATATTTGGGGAAGATTAGGAGGTGTGGCCTTGTTGGAGGAGGTGTGTCACTGGGGGTGGGCTTTGACATTTCCGAAGCCCCTGCCACTCCCAGTTAGCGCTCTCTCTCTCTCTCTCTCTCTCTCTCTCTCTCTCTCTCTCTCTCTCTCACACACACACACACACACACACACACACACACAATCTCTCTCTGCTTTGAGGTGCTGCTCAAGGCCGTGCCCACCTGCTCTAAGTGGCCTTGGCCTTGGCCTTGGTGTCTCTTCACAGCAGTAGAACAGCAAGAAAGACAGCAGGCAGCGGTCAAGGGAGTGGACCCACTTAGAGAGTCACAAGAGCCTGGCTGTGGTTTAAAGAGAAAGTCTTTGTAGGGGGCTGGGACCTCCTTCAGTTTGGATGAGTCAATCACAAGTTAGTGAAGATGCATCTATTTCTGTTAGGCTAACAAGTTTTCGGGGACAAACTGCCCTCGTTAGGTGGATGTGGAAGCTGGACTTGGGCCTGTCAGGCTCGACAGAGTGCTGTAATAATGTAAGGCAGTCACAAGCATCACTACCTTTCACTGAGTGCCTGTTGTATGCCAGTAACTTTAGGTACACTACTTCCAACCCTCCAAACAACCGTGCCAAGTCGGGTCCTTAGCTTTATTGTCAAAGAGAGGAAAACTGAGACTTGAAAAATACCCAGAGAATCAGGAGTTGGATCCAGATATATGATTTTAAAGCTTCATGTCTTTTCACTTTATGGCAAATCTTATACATAAAGATTTTAAAAAGAACCACTCATAAATGAATGAGTAGATGCACTAAAACGGGTTTCCAAATGAAAGGACTTGGTTCCTTTGTTCTCAAGGATCATGTAATACTGTGTTTTATTTATTTATGCAAGCAACGACTCTCTATATGACCCTGGCTTGCCAGAAAATAGCTCAGTTGGGTAGATCAGACTATCCTTAAAGTCCCAGAGATCTGCTTACTTCTACTTCTAGCATTGGAATCAAAGGTGCATGCCACCCGCTCGTCTGTCTGCCTGCCTGCCTGACTGTTTAAATGTGACTGGAATGTTGATTAGAAATGGTTCTTGCCTCTCACAGCAAGGCAGGTAAACAGTGGACAGCTGAGAACTCGGAATCCCTGGGAAGAAGACGGCACTCTGTGCCTGTGTCCCAGAGTCGTTGATCAAAGTGATGAAAGGGACGAAACCGGCCCCCTTTCTGTCTCAGCCTGGAGCCTGTGATGACAGACTGTTCCCAGAAATCCACCATTGACTTGAGCACTCGTGTGGCCAGGAATATTAAAAGCTAACTCAAATTTGGCTCCAACTCTAGCGAAAAAGGATAAACAAAATCTTTCTAAACTGGGAAATCGTTCAGGATTATTTCTGTTGCCTTTCCAGCTCATCAACACCAAGTTCTGTGGCTCCAAAACTTTGTCTTGAATTCTTTGCAACGCATGTCTGTCTTCAGCTGCTCAAGATTGCCCCAAACTCAGCACTTTATTCTGGGGTGGCTGACTGGCCTTTTCCAAGTCCTGCTGACATTTCAGCTGCCTTTGAACGGTTGCCTCTTTTTGTCTCCACGGAATGGGTCATGTCTTGTTAACTTCTCTGAAGACTGGCTGGCTTTTCAGGGACCTTCAGTTATACTCTGCATAAGAGATTGTCACTAGAGATCTTAATACCTGGAGGTGCAGAGAAGCTATTCTGGTCCTGTGTCGTGTGAAAATTTGCTCAGGTACAGGTCATTCAAAGTGACCTCCCTCAGGAAAAAAAGATTGTGGATTTTTTTTAATGGTTCAGCCTATTTTTAAGTTATGAGGAAAAATTAAAAAGCTTAACTGTATCTTACCTGGAGATAGCATGCATTCAAGTGTATTGATAACCTAATTAAAATTTATCAGGGCTGGAGAGATGGCTCAGCAGTTAGGAGCACTAGTTGCTGTTCCAGAGGACCTGGGTTCAAATCCCAGCACCCACATGGCAGCTCACAACTGTCTGTAACTCCAGTTCCAGGGGATCAAATGCCCTCTTCTGACCTCCACAGTGCAGTGCAGGCAAAACACTCGCGCGTGCACACACACAAAACAAAGTTAGAAAATAAAGGTAGCATCGTCACCTCTTTTATGATGCTGATCTGAAGGCACGTCAGCCGCAGTAGGAGGCAGAGAGATTGCTGTCACCTGAAAGAGAAGGTGAAGCCTTAACCACGTGATGGCCACGATACACCTGTGGACTACAGAACAGTCTGGACTACTACACAGGCTTCTAGAGTGAGGTTGCCACAGGGAGCTGGGGACTCCAACACTTTGCCCCATTCTTGAAAGATGTTCAGCAAAAGACTGGGGAGTTGTGGGAAGGATTGACGTGGAGGAGCAGGAGATGACAGAGAAAAAAAAGTAAAATCCTTGAAGGGCCGCAGTTTCAGGAAGAGGGGGTGCTGTCAGATTCTTAACAACTGAGGGGCCCAGCCAAGGACACCAGCAACTGGTCTCATAATCACTGCCCCTCTCTGTGGCAAGCGATCCCCAGGACACTCCAGGAAGAGATTCCATAATGGGCATGCGCCTCGGAGGAGTTACCTGACTTTGTGGGTGAATCCTGTGAGCTGCCATGAATACTGGAAGGCCAATGCTTCAGTGAACGCTGCTCCCCCCTCTAGGACAGAAAAGAGCGAGCAAGCTCCTTAGATGTCATTGATACAAACTGGTGTGTGCTCCATATTCAGAACTCCGCTAAACGGCAAACGAAGTGAGAGCATTACAAGTGGGCTCTGCCTTTTCGACTTCTTAATAAAGAGTGTGCAGCCATAGCCAGTACGTGTGTGTCATTTGTCCACATCTCGTACACTGTGTCCCCTCTAGAAGATGCAATGTGAAGGACGTTGAATTAGCTGCTGCTCTGAACTTGCAGGGAATAACAAGAAGCAAAAAAGTCTGGGCCTGTTCAACAAGGAGTCAATTTTGATCATTTTAGTTATTTCTAGTAACTGAGTGAATGCCACGAATTCAGACCTGTATATACAGAGGACCAGCTGTACTCATTTTACTGAGAGAATTCAGCAAGAAGTGAATTTGTAACTGTTCCCAGAGTAACAATTACATTTCTGAGCCTTTCAAATTAATAGACCATAGAACCAACAATAGTAAACATTTCCTTTTTGTTTGTTGTTTGTTTTTTAGAGACAGGATTTCTCTGTGTAATAGCTCTGGATATCCTAGAACTCACTTTGTAGACCACACCGGTCTTGAACTCACAGAGACCCACCTGTCTCTGCTTCTCAAGTGCTGGGATTAAAGATGTGCACCATCACCACCCAGCTAGGAAAACATTTCTTGATTCCTGTTGTGGATACAATAGCATGACAGGTGGACCCAATGTTTTTAAATAATTTTTAGATTCATTTACTTTTATTATTTTATGTGTATGAGTGTTTTGTCTGCACATGGATATGTGCCTCACATCTATACATGCCTGGTGCCCTTGGAGTTCAGAAGAGAGCATTGGTCCCCTTGGGATTGGATTAAAAGACCACTGTGAGTTACTATGTGGGTTCTGGGAATGAAATCCAGGTCCTCTGCCAGAGCAACAATTGATCTTCACCTCTCAGTCATCTCTCTAGCGCCTATGTTTTAAAAAAAGATTTATTTATTTATTTATTTATTTATTTATTTACTTTAATGTATAGGAGTGCTCTATCTGCATGTGCCCCTGCCAGCCAGAAGAGGGCATCAGATCCCACTATAGAGGCTGTGAGCCAATCAAACTCTGGAAGAAGCCAGTGCTCTTAACCACTGGACCATCTCTCCAGCCCCCTATGCTATTTTTTTTTTAAATAAAGTTATTCCTTAAATTTTACTTTATATGTTATATATGTGTACTTTG
The DNA here is from genome assembly GCF_037038515.1 of Microtus pennsylvanicus. NCBI lineage: Eukaryota > Metazoa > Chordata > Mammalia > Rodentia > Cricetidae > Microtus > Microtus pennsylvanicus. The sequence continues at coordinate 52,119,287 of NC_134584.1, forward strand.
CATGTATGTCTGTGCACCACAGACATGCCAGTGCCTTCAGAGGCTAGAGGAGAGCATCAGATCCCCCGGAACTGGAGTTGCAGGTGGGGGAGAGTCCCCTGACATGAGTGCTGGGAACGGAAACAGGTCGTCTGCAAGAGCGACGCATCCTCTTAACCCTGAGTGAAGCTTGCCTGTAGTTCAGAGAGTAAAAAAGCCCCACTGATTAGCCTTACAGACCAGGCAGTGGTGACACACACCTTTAATCCCAGTAGCCACTCTAGTTTGCCAAAGGTACTGGTGCGTGCCTTTAATAGCAGCACTAGAGAGGATTATAAAATGGGAGGAAACAGCTCTCAGACACAGACACTCTAAGATTCCTGGAAACAGGATCACCATTTCTGACTGAACTAGAGGTGGGAGCCAGAGGCTGGTTGTTTTGCTTTTCTGACCTTCGAGTTGGATCCCAATATCTGTCTCTGGGTTTTAATTGTTCGTGCTACAACTGAGCGTCTCTTCATCCCTGGGTCATGTTCTTTTTGCACACAGTTGGCATCTTAGAGTTTGCACCCCAACTAAATGAGCTTTCTCTGCGTGGAGGAAGATCTACACATGACACCACAACCCTCTGAAGCCTACTGAAACCAGAGACCATTTATCCTATTATCTTTGGATTGCACCTCTTAAGTGTTTGTTCTTCCTATTTAAAGGAGCTCCTAAAAGCCTTTCACTCCTGTTATAGTCCTTTTAAAAATATCTTTATTGCTATTTTTTATAGTACTAAAGATTAAACTTAGGGCCTTAAACATGACAAGCAAGTATCCCACCACCTAGTTATAAGTACAGTCTCTCTCTCTCTCTCTCTCTCTCTCTCTCTCTCTCTCTCTCTCTCTCTCTCTCTCTCTCTCTTTCTTTCTTTTTATTTGGCGGGGATGGTGGTTTTGAGACAGGGTTTCTTAGTAGCTATGGAGCCTGTCCTGGACCTTGCTCTGTAGACCAGGCTGGCTGTGAACTCACAGAGATCTGTCTGCCTCTGCCTCCAGAGTGCTGGAATTAAAAGCGTGTGCCACCACCGCCCAGCTCTCTTATTCTTTCAGGACAGGATCTCACCAAGTTTTCCATAGCCCAGGAGGGCTTTTGCTTCTAATTCTCCTGTTTCAGCCTTCCACGGAACTGAGGTTACATTCCTACGACACTATGCTCAGCTACTGGTACTTTCTGTTATGAAACAAATACAGATACATTCTAAAAGTTTATTAGAAATATAAATATAAGAAGTTGGGGCTGGAGGAATGGCTCACCAGTTAAGAGCACTGGCTGCTCTTCCAGAGGACCCAGGTTCAATCCCAAAACCCACATGGCAGCTCAGATCTGTCTGTAACTCCAGTTTCGGGGGACCTGACACCCTCACACAGACATAGATGCGGTTCAAACACCAAAGAACATAAGATAAACATAAATTATCTTTTAAAAATGTGAGAAGTTACGACTACCATTTGGAGTTTTGTTAGTAAGAAGGTAAACGTTTGAGACTGTCATTAGGCAGGTAATTTGAGGAGACTTGCCACAAAAAAGATTAAAAAGAATACTTACAAATTTGCAATAGCCAGAGTTTAAGCAACAATTTTTTCAAACTATCAGATTTATAAACATTTTATTTTTCTCACAGCATATCTTTTAAGAGGTAAGAGTAGATTCCTTGCCCTAACAAGATATATACATAGTAAATTATATAACCTGACAGAGCTTCTCTCTTATGTATGGATGTATGTATGATCTGTCTATCTATCATCTATCTGTCTATCTATCTATCTATCTATCTATCTATCTATCTATCTATCTATCAACTATCTATCATCTATCTATCTATCTATCTATCTATCTATCTATCTATCTATCTATCATCTATCAACAGTCTAAGAATACACAAACACCTTGTGCTAAGAACAGACTTTAAAGTGTTAAAAAGTATCCCAGTAAAATCTTACCCACACAGGAGGTTAGCTGACATTCCAAAGAAAATTTCAGAGTTACAAACTTGAAAATTCTATAGTTGCACGGTTAAAACCACCCACTACTACTTTCCTTCAGAGCCCAGGCATTTATGTGTATAAAGATCAAGCATATTAAAACCTTAACCTTTTCTCATGCAGATTTTCAGTTGCTACTTCCTTCCTTGAGGTGACTCTGGGTCCACTGTGCAGTTTCATAAGCAGGGTGATGTAAGACAAGCGTTGTCACCAACACTTCAGGGCTCCTGTGTTCATTTACCCCTCAGTTGTTGAAAGACGGGGGATTAATTACCAGGGTGATTTCCTTCGCCTCAGCCATGCTTTCCCCGAAGTCTTAACAGGTCATGGTGACATGTTCTTTCAATGTCGTATGGGGCAAAGGCCCCCAGAGGATTATCTGGAGAAACAGTCTGATTCAGTAGTCACTGTTTGCTAAAGGTCACAGACTGAGTGAAACTGCCGGTTACCTCAGAGGTTTTAAGTTTTTAAAAACTTCTACATGTGTGGGGACTTTGCCTGTGTGCTTGTCTGTGTGGCATATGCATGCCCGGGGCTATCGGAGGCCTGAAGAAAGCCTTGAGTACCCTGGAGCCCGAGTTCCAGATGGTTACAAGTCACTGTGTGGGTGTAGAGAATCAAAAAAAAGCCATCTCTCCTGCCCCACTTCAGAGATTTTTATCTGTAAAGAAACCATTTCTGTAGTGTGGTAATGAACCATTCAGTGCAGTTTAGGTCCCTGCCGGACTTAGCTAGGTTTATATATGACCGGCAATCTTTCTTAAGATCACCCCTAATTCCTCAGCTTCTTATATGGAGTCATAAACAGTTTTAACTTTGGTTATTTTTTTTTTTTTTTTAAATATTCATTTATTCACCGTGTATATATACAATGTTCTGTCTGTGTATATCCCTGCAGGCCAGGAGAGGGCACCAGACCCCATTACAGATGGCTGTGAGCCACATGTGGCCGCTGGGAATTGAACCCAGGACCTTTGGAAGAGCAGGCAATGCTCTCAACCACTGAGCCATCTCCCCAGCCCCCTTTGGTTATTTTTTTTGAGATAGGATCTCTCTATGTAGCCCTGGCTGTCCTGGAACTCACTATGTGTTTCAGACTGACCTCAGACTCACAGAGATCTCCTGCCTCTGCCTCCTGAGGGCTGGGATTAAGGGCACGTGCCATCATGTTTGGTTAGTTTTAGCTTCTTACTGGCATCTTCCTTTTTTCATAAGAAGATGAAAGAAAGTATTTGTCACACTCTTTCTAAAATTGTAGTAGTAGGAGCGGCGGGCTGTGTCCTGCCACCCGGCTAGCTTTACCCGAAATAATTACACGGAAACTGTATTCTTTTAAACACCGCTTGGCCCATTTCTATCTAGCCTCTTCTAGGCTAGCTCTCACACCTGGACTAGCCCATTTCTAATAATCTGCTATAGCCCACGAGCTGGCTTACCAGGAATGATCTTAACCTGCGTCTGCCTGGAGTGGGAGAATCATGGTGACTCACTGACTCAGCTTCTTTCTCCCAGCCTTCTGTTCTGTTTACTCCGCCTACCTATGTTTTAACCTATGAGGGCCAGCCAAGCAGTTTCTTTATTACTTAACCAATGAAATCAACAGATTGATATATGACACTCTCACATCATAAAATTAATTAATTAAAGATTAATTAATTTTTATATATTAATCCCAGTTTCCCCTCCCTCCTCTCTTCCCACTCTTCCCCTTCCCCTCACTCCCATCTGCGCCTCAGAGAGGTTAAGGCCTCCCCTGGAAGGTCAACTAAGTCTGTCTGTCTCATCATCTCCTTGAGGCAGGACCAAGCCCCCACCCCTCTGCGCCTTGGTCCCACTGCCAGTGGCTTCATATACTGACCAAGTCACACCTTGTATTCAGGGGGCCTAGTTCAGTCCTATGCAGGCTCCCCAGGTGTCAGTCCAGAATTAGTGATCTGCCACTACTTCTGGTCAGCTGATTCCGTGGGTTTCTCCATCGTGGCCTTGACTCCTTTGTTCATATTATCCTCTCTTCTACTGGAGTTCAGCTGAGTGGTCAGCTGTGGATCTCTGCATCTGTTTCTGGAAGAGGGTTCTAGTTTTTCTGGGTTGTGGACTGTAGACTGGTTATCCTTTGCTTTGTGTCTGGTACCCACTGATGAGTGAGTACATACTATATTTGTCTTTCTGGGTCTGGGTTACCTCACTCAGGATGGTTTTTTTCTAGTTCTGCCCATTTGCCTGCAAATTTCAAGATGTCTTTTTTTTTCTTTTCTTTCTTCTTCTTTTTTTTTTTACTACTGAGTAGAACTCCATTGTGTAAATGTACCATATTTCCTTTATCCATTCTTCATTTGAGGGGCATCTAGGTAGTCCATGTTCTGGCTATTACAAATAATGTTGCTATGAACACAGCTGAGCAAATGTCCTTGTGATGTGAGTATTTCTCTTTTGGGTATATGCCCCAAAGTGGTAATCATGGGTCTTGAGGTAGATTGATCCCTAATTTTTTGGGAAATTGTCATACTGATTTCCACAGTGGTTGTACAAGTTTCCATTCTGATCAGCAATGCAGGAGTGTTCCCCTTACTCCACATCCTCTTCTGCATAAGTTGTCATCAGTGTTTTTCATCTTGGCCATTCTTACAGGTATAAGATGGAATCTCAGAGTTGTTTTGATTTGTATTTCTCTGATGGCTAAGGGTGTTGAGCATTTCCTTAAGTGTCTTTCAGCTATTTGAGATTCCTCTCTTGAGAGTTATTTGTTTAGGTCTATACCCCATTTTTTTTTACTGGATTATTTGTTCTTTTGATGTCTAGTTTCTTGAGTTCTTTGTGTATTTTAGAGATCAGTCTTCTGTCAGCTGTGGGGTGTCTGTTGATCCATTGCACTTGGGTAGGTGTGCGGATGTAGGTTCCTCCTGCACAGCCTTTGCACCCCATGGGATCTGTCGATCCATTGCACTTGGGAAGGTGTGTGGTTGTAGGTTCCTGCGACACAGCCTTTGCACCCCCGGGGTTCCTCGAGTACCCATTGCACAGGGGAAGGTGTGTCCATGGAAAATATCTTCCATCCTCTATCGACCAACACATCATGAAGTGGGGGTCAGATTGGATGACGTTAGTCCTGCGCTCATTGCTTACAAACAATAAGGGGGAACTGTAGTGAGCCGGACAGGATCGCCATTACAAGATGGCACCGACATCCTGTCTTGTTGGTTATAAACAACTCCATATTTGGCTATGGCTTTGAGAGCTGTGCGTCCCCGCTTCCCGCATGCACAGTGGATGAGGATCCTTGAGCCTATCCCGATGCGGTCTGGTGTCAGCTGTTGGTGGCAGCCAATCACAGGGCGACCCGTGTGCCAATTCCCTATTTAAGCGGCTGCCTAAGTGCCCCCCTTCCCTTCGCTTCCTGCTCTCTCTCCCCTTCGCTTTATGCTCTCTCTCGCTTTCCCCCTTCGCTTCCTGCTGTCTCTCCCCTTTGTTCCCTGCCCTCCGCTTCCTGTCCCTCGTTTTCCTGCCCTCTTGTTTCCTGCTCCCCATCAATCAAGGGCACTCCAGTAAAGCGTGATCTGAGTAGAATCTTGATGTGGTGGTTATTCTTCCTCGTTGGTCTAGAAGTCCGCCACATTGGTGAAGATCTTTTCCCATCCTGTAGGCTGCCATTCTGTCTTGTTGACAATGTCCTTTGCTTTACAGAAGCTTCTCAGTTTCAGGAGGTCCTATTTATTAATTGTTGTTCTCTGTCTTACTTGTGTTATATTTAGAAAGTGGTCTCCCATGCCAATGCATTCAAGGGTACTTCCCACTTTCTCTTCTATGAGGTTCAGTGTGGGTAGATTTATGTTGAGGTCTTTGATCCATTTGGACTTGAGTTTTGTGCATGTAAATAGATCTGGATCTATTTACATTCTTCTACATGTAGACATCCATTTGTACCAACACCAATTTGTTGAAGACACTTTTTTTCTATTTTCTATTTTTAGCTTCTCTGTCAAAAATCAATTATTCATAGCTGTGTGGGTTAATATCAGGATCTTTGAGTTGGTTCCTTTGGTCCACCTGTCTGTTTTTATGCCAATATCAGGCTGTTTTCATTACTGTCGCTCTGAAACAGAGTTTGGAGTCAGGGTTGATGATGCTTCCAGAAGTTTCTTTATTGTACAGGGTTGTTTTGGCTATCCTGTTTTTTTTCTTTCTTCATATGAAATTTAGTATCGTTCTTTCGATGTCTGTGAAGAATTGTGTAGGGATTTTGATGGGTATTGCATAGAGTCTGTAGATTGCTTTTGGTAAGATTGCCATTTTTACTATGTTAATCCTACCTATCGATGAGCATGGGAGATCTTTCCATTTTCTGATATCTTCTTCAGTTTTGTTCTTCAAAGATTTAAAGTTCTTGTCATACAGGTCTTTCACCTGTTTGGTTAGAGTTACCTGAAGATATTTTAGGTTATCTGTGGCTATTGTGAGGGATGATGCTTCTCTGATTTCTTTCTCAAGTCATTTATCATCTGTATATAGAAGGCCTGCTGCTGTGGGACAATGCTCTTATACCCTGTTAAGATTTGTCACCTGTATTTTAATAAAACTCTGATTGGTTGTTAGCCAGGCAGGAAGTAGAGGTGGGGCAATGAGAATAGGAGAATTCTGGGAAGAGGAAAGACTCAGTCTGCACCCAGATGCAGAGGAAGCAAGATGAGAATGCCTCACTGATAAAGGTACCAAGCCACATTGATAACACAGACAAGAATTATGGGTTAATGTAGGCTGTCAGAGTTAATAAGAAGCCTCAGCTAATAGGCCCACAAGTTTATAATTAATGTAGACCTCTGTGTGTTTCTTTGGGACTGAATGACTGCAGGATTGGGCAGGACAGAAACCTCTGTCAACAGGCTACTGATTTTTTGAGTTAATCTTGTATCCTGCCATATTACTGAAAGTGTTTATCAGCTGTAGGAGTTTCCTGGTAGAAATTTTGGGGTCAATTTACTATCATATCATCAGCAAATAGCAATAGTTTGACTTCTTTCTTTCCAATTTGTATCCACTTGATCTCCTTTTATTGTCTTATTGCTCTAGCTAGGACTTCAAGTATTATATTGAATAGATATGGAGAGAGTGGACAGCCTTCTCTTGTTTCTAATTTTAGTGGAATCATTTTTAGTTTCTCTCCATTTAGTTTGATGTTGGCTCTTGGCTTGCTGTAATTGCCTTTATTATTTTTCAGAATGTTCCTTGTATCCCTGATTTCTCTAATACCTTTATCTTGAAGGGGTGCTGGATTTTGTCTATGGCTTTTTCAGCATCTAATGAGATGATCGCGTGGGGTTTTTTTCTTTCAGTTTGTTTATATGCTGGATTTCGTTAATGAATTTTTGTATATTGAAGCATCCCCACATCTGTGGGATGAAGCCTATTTCATCATGGTGGATGATGTTTTTGATGTGTTCTTGGATTTGATTTGCTAGTATTTTATTGAGTATTTTTGCATCAATGTTCATGAGAGAGATTGGTCTGTAATTCTGTTTCTTAGTTGTGGCTTTTTGTGGTTTGGGAGTCAAGGTAACTGTAGCCTCATAAAAGAATTGGGCAGTGTTCATTATGCTTCTGTTGTGTGTAATAATTTGAGGAGTATCAGTATTTGCTCTTCTTTGAAATTCTAGTAGAAAGACACGTGGTGTTGGTACATGCCTTTAATCCCAGCACTTAGGAGGCCGACAGGTGGATCTCTGTGAGTTTGAGGCCAGCCTGGTCTACATAGTTAGTTCCAGGACAGGCTCCAAACCTAAGGAAAAGTCCTATCTCAAAACACAAAAGAAAGAAAGAAAGAAAGAAAGAAAGAAAGAAAGAAAGAAAGAAAGAAAGAAAGAGAGAGAGAGAATCCTGGTAGAATTTTGCACTGAAGCCATCTGGTCCTGGGCTTTTTTTGATTGGGAGGCTTTTGATGACTGTCTTTACTTTCTTATGGGTAATAGATCTATTTAATTTGTTTATCTTGTCTTGATTCAATTATGGTAGGTGGTACTTATTCAGGAAATTACCCATTTTCTTTAAATTTTTTCATTTTTGAGTATGACCTGATGATTCTCTGAATTTCCTCAGTGTCTGTTTGTTATGTCTCCCTTTTCATTTCTGATATTGTTAGTTCAGATCTTCTCTCTCTGCCTTTTGGTTAGTTTGGATAAAAGTTTGTCAATTTTGTTGATTTTCTTGAAGAACCAAGTCTTTGTCTTATTGATTCTTTGTATTGTTTTCTTTGTTTCAATTTTATTGGTTTCAGACCTTAATTGCTGTCTACTCCTTCTGGGTGAGTTTTCTTCTTTTCATTCTAGAGAGTTCAGGTGTTCTGTTAATTTGCTAGTGTGGGATTTTTCCAGCTTCTTTATGTAGATACTTAATACAATGAATTTCCTCTTAGTACTGCTTTCATTGTGTCCCATAAGTTTGGGTATACAGTGAGGTCAATTTCATTGCATTTTAGAAAGTCTTTAATTTCTTCTTTATTTCTTCCTTGACCTAGTGGTAATTTGGTTGAGCACTGTTCAATTTTCATGTTTTTGTGGGCTTTCTGAAATTAGTGTGGCTGTTGAATTTTAACTCTGAGCTGTGGCAATCTGGTAAGATACATGGGGTTATTTCAGTCTTTTTATATCTGTTGAGGTTTTGCTTTGTTACCGAGTATGTGGTATGGGAGAACACTGCCCATGCCTGTGTACTTGCATGGAGGCCTGTGAGAGTGCCAGCTATCCCTCCTTTCTCACCCTCTGTCTGTCTGAGACAGGTCTCTCCCTGAACCTTGGGTTCATGTTACCTGGGCTAGGCTGGAAGCTAGCAAGCAAGCCCCAGCCATCCTCCAGTCTCAGCCCCATATTTAGCTGGGCTTGTGGGCTTGTTATATGGATGCTTGCCCTGAACTCCAGTTCTCATGATTGTCCAGCAAAGGCTATTAATTCCTGAGCCATCTCTCCAGCCTGGGGATTAGCTTTGCGGTCTGCTGTTGGTGACCCCTGCTGGATGTATAGCAGATACTATGTGTAACACCTGTTTTCAGTATCCAGCAACAGAGAATCCCACTTATTAGTGCTTTTTGGTTTTGTGTTATTTGGTTTGGTCTGTTGTCCATATGTAGCCTCAAGTCAGTTAGGAATTCCATGCTCTAGAGAAAAAAGAGAGGAGAAAAAGAATTTCATGCTCTGTGTCAACACATCACTGTCTGTTTCTTACGTAGTTGATTCTAATTCCATTTCCTCGAAGCCACTCTTCACTTTCTCCCACCAATAGCCTAGTTTTATATAACCCAGGGCTGGGGCCAAGTGTCTGTAACATTTAAAGTTTATTTAAAATAGATGGAAATAGATAGAAAGAATATTATGCTCAAAAAACTGAGCAAATAGCATGTGCAAAGTCCTGGGTTCCATCCCTAATCAATAAACAAACAAACAAAGAAGTTCTTGGCTTTTTGTTTTGTTTTGTTTTAACCTATGGCTTTCTGTGCACCTGTCTTTACCTATCATTGAAGTATAAAGGATTTCCTAACTCTAAACACTTGATTATAATGTCTCTGATATTAAAAGAGCTGTAACAGCGTAAACGAATGCAGACAGATTGTAAAAATATATATATAGCTTTAATGTCGAAATAGACTTACAGAACCACCGTTCCCAAGGAGACCAGGAAAAGCAGAAGAAGGGACGGCTAGGAGCACGCTTGCCAAATTTATAGGCAAACATTAGCCTGAGGCGAACATGCCCCCTAAGGGGCGGGACTTATCCCTACAAAGAGCATTATTCTGTAGTAGTATTTTGTTTGTGCTCTAACAAATAAAGCTTGCCTGAAGATCAGAGGGTGAAGCTAGCCACTAGTTAACCATAGAGGTCTGGAGGTCTGTACAGACAGACAGGAAGTAGTTTGGCTGGGCAGAGAGAGGAATATAAGGCAGGAGGAGACAGGGGTGTGGCCTTTTATTTTGACTGAGGAGTTAGCAAGGTAAGAGGTGGCTGTGACTTGCTCCTTTTTCTCTCTGATCTTTCAGCATTTATCCCGATATCTGGCTTTGGGTTTTTATTATTAAGACCAAGTAGAACTCATGCGACATTATTCTGATGGGCTTGTAGAAAGAATGGGAGGAGTAACTGCTTAGAAGTGATGCTTAGCCTTTCTAATAGTGAAACGCTGTGAGTTAAACATTCCAGATAGCATGCATTTTTGTGGAAAGGTCTCCAAGATAGCCTTGCTATCTGAAATAAGTCCTTACCCTCAGGAGAGGCACTGGCAAACTGCTCAGGAAAAAGCCACACAGAGTCCTATAGCCCAGGCTTTTACCTGTCCCGTTTTAGAATTGTACTGCACAGAGTACATACAGGCTTTTACCTGTCCTGTCTTAAAACTGTTCTGCCTGAAAGTTCTTTTCTTTTCTTTTCTTTTTTTAAGGTTTTTTGAGACAGGGTTTCACTGTAGCTATCAAGCCTGTCCTGGAACTAGCTCTTGTAGACCAGGCTGATCTTGAACTCACAGGTATCCACCAGCCTCTGCCTCCCAAGTGCTGGGATTAAAGGCGTGTGCCACCACCACCCGGCCTGCCTGAAAGTTCTGTTTGAGGCCCAGACTCTCTAAATGGCAGAGCTTTATAGAAAGCCCTATAGAAACGTGTCCCAAATCCCACCACCGATGTTATCAGTGATAGACTCCTGGATATCGTCTCTTGAATGGCTGTCACACTCCATAGCAGTTAAAGGTGTTTGCTGTCAAGCCAAGCAAGCTGAGTTCAATCCTGGAGCCCACTCGGTGGAAGGCGAGAGCTGACTCTTGTAGATTGCCCTCTGACCTTTAAATGTGTGTCATGGAACATGTACATGCTTGTGAGCACATGCACCCGTCTTTCCAAACAAATCAATGTAAAAATTAAAAGAAAAGAAGACAGAGATCTCTTAGCACAGTAGGCAGACCTCAAAGAAAAGAGGGATTTAGGCTGAGTAACTAACTGAAATGGTGGTAAAATGTGGAAAGAATTTCTTGGACTTAGGGCCCTAACCTAGAATAGAGGAACAAATAATTCAGGCTTCAGAAGCCCTGCAGTTTGTCCCAGAGCCTGTTAAGCAGAAACTCCTTGTTTTCATCTTAATAAGTCATGGAAAGCTCTGGATTTGCTCAAAAACCGTAAGATTTATAAGTGGGGAGCCACACCAGCCAAAGACTTCCTCAGAGGCCCTGATGAGAGAACAAAGGGAACTTCAGTTGTGTCTGTGTCCAGAAGTGGACTTGGCAAGGACAGTTTAGGGCTGAGGACAGCGCCCTTCAAAGGAGTCAAGGTCCAGGGACAAGTTCTTCCCACTGGGCTGTGGCTGTGAGCCTGAGCTATCATCCCATGTTCTCTTTGCCAACACTGTCAGACTTAGCTTTCCACTGACCTTGGCGACCCCGGTCCCCTGCACCCAGCAAATAGTATAACTGATGTTTTAGTTCTTAATAAATTTGCTTGGCATCTTTAAGTCATCAGCTTCTGCAAGACTGGTCCCAGCTATTGCTTTTGGCTTCTCTATCTGTCTTCTCTATTTCTCATCCCTGGTCTTCCCATTCAACAATCCCTTGCCATTTGGGAGGATGTGAGTTCAATCCTAGGAACCTACGTGGTGGGAGGACTCGTGTGTGTTGTCCTCTAACCTCCATACATTCATGTGTGCGCATGCGCACACACACACACACACACACCCATTCCTCACAGCATAAAGATAAATGGAAATAATAGGGCCCGACCTAACAAAACCAGACTCGAGATGAAAAATGTTAATAGAGGAGGGTCACTCTTTCAATGGCCAAAAGGGAAGAGGCCACCAGAGACACTCAGAGTGAGATCCCTGGGCCACTGAGTGGTATCCCATTGGATGAGCTAAGCAGCCTCCAGATGGACACGGTGTATGTACAGTAGTCAACAGCCCTCAGTCTAGGGAGAGCTGCTTAGCTGAATTCAGTTCATTGCCAAGTAATAAGGTGCCAGGCTTATGACTTCTTATTGGTTAGCTTGTTGATTTCAGTGTAAGGATTATGTACATTGTGGGAGGCACTGAGGTCCTTGTGCTCACAGATCAGCACTAGGGGAACCTAGAATGTCAAACACACAGGCTTGTTCCTTCAGAGAAAGGGACACATAACCTGTTATCCACCCTGAAGGCTGGGAGCAGACTTCTTAATAAAATAGCCTGATGACCTTTTTTACTATCTTTATCGTTTTCAAGACTTATTGTGAGCTTCTCCACCTATAGAACCTATGGAAGGGGTCACATGTAGCGATCTATAGAGCCCATCTTTATGGAAGATGTCACAGGTACTTTAGAAAGGAGTTTCAGTGCATCATGCCTTAAGGTTTATTGTGCACCTAGACTGAGTTAATTATCACCAGGAAGGTTTTCTATAAATTGTGCTATGCTTAAATATCCCTAAAATAAACTATTTCGTGTCAGACTCTCAAAGTTTGACCAACACTGACTACTTAGTCATGTTGAACACCTTCATGCCTCGTCTGCTGGCCGTGGCAATTGCAGAGACCCTCCCAAAGTATATGGCCCTGTCGGACAACACCAGATTTGCATATAACTCAGTAATTTTACCTAGCAGTACCTGTAACACAGCTTTTTAAAAGTTTATGTGAAAGAATATTTGTCTGTATGTTTGTGGGGCACATGTGCATGCAGTCACTACATGGGAAAAGAGCTGGATCCCCTGAAACTGGAGGTACAAATTTGTGAGCAGCCGTGTTGGTGCTGGGAACTGGACCCCAGTCCTCTTAACGGCCGAGGCATCTTTCTAGTCCCCCTTGATTCTCTTTTGTTTATATTATCCGGATCAAGTTTATGTGGTTACACCTGATATAACACCTACTTTTCAGATGAAGGGATTTAACTCAATCAAGTCTCAGTCAGTCAAATCACTTTCTAGTTCACGGCTCCCTCTCCTAGGTTTTAGTAAAAGGTGAGCTAATGGTACTCGTCTAGTAGGGTTAAAGAGCATCTCACTTCTCTTTCATAATTAATGACTTTTTCTTCTCAAACCTACCTCTAAGAGAAAAATATTCTAAATTACTTTTAGAAATGACCATTAATAAATCAACAAAGTATATAATCCAAGAGCTAGAACACAAACAGACAGCAATAGTATTTTATTTAAACATGATTTTGTAAACCATCACACTGTGTACTTTTTCATTCAACAAGAACATTATTCCTCCCTCCCCCCAGACTTACAATAAGCCCTGTGCAAAGTCAAAGAGTTAATACAAGAGTGAAGATAAACAAGGTGGAATTTCTCAAAGTGTCAAATTGTGGTACTTGATACAAAGACACACAACCGGCTGTACCATGAAAGTTTACACGCCATAAGACATCCATTTATAACTTTAAATATAGAGTAAAACACATCTATTTAAAAAAATCAGGGTTAATTTTAATATAAACCAGTGAATTATCCAAAGGAATATTTCTTAAAACTCACTAAAACCCAGGAAATATTGCAACTGAGGTAAAATTTACATGTAAACAAAACCATCATTTGTAAGGACGCAAGAGTGCAGAGGCCGCATCACTCCTTGATGTTCTGAAGCAGCTTCAGCAGATGTGACTCAATGACCTGCTGAACTGCAAAGACAGGCCACCATGGTCACAGCACAGAAATAAGCAAAACCGAGCAAACAAAAGGCTAGTCTATAAATTCAACTTAGCCCTGGTATTTTGTAAAATGAAGTTATTTCTAAGCAGGACTCATTTATAGTCTGAGGACAATGTGCCACAGTCGCTCTTAAAATTAAGGCTGTTCCGAATTCAGCAACTGCCTGAGCTTCTGTGTTTTCTATACTTAGGTTTTATCTTTTTTTTTTAAAGTAAGAACTCCAAAGTACATAAATAATTTTTATGAAAACATTTTTGAAAATCTTGCAAATACTGTCCACTTTTCCTCCAGTGACCATTTGAGTTTATGAAAAAGTCCAATAAATGAATTCATTTCTTAACTTTATAGGAATCGTTCACTTTGCACTCCATCAAAGCATATGTTTGGAGTTAAGATAATATGTTTTATGCAAGAAGCAATGAAAAAGCTTTGGGTCACTGGCCTTTACTATATATAAGGCTTTCCTAAGATGAAACCTGAGACTTCTAAAATACTCACCACTTCTATAGCCCAGAGCTACAGCTAAATCCATAGAGTTGTATCCAGAATCTGTTTCAATTGTTGGATCAGCTCCATTTTCTGTACCAAAGCAGAAAAATCTATATAAATAAAATGAAAATGCAAATGTGTCTATTCCTGGCTCATATGCAAATGGCTGAACAGATCTCCAGCCACCCTGGAGGCATTTCCAACACGCTCACACAAAGGACCGGGTGCACGGGCTACCCAGGGTGCACTGGTGGGCGGACAGGATACCCAAATGTCTCTAGAGTAGCCGACACTCAAACAACTGGACAACACTCTACAGGAAGACACTGTGCACACAGGACACAAGGGTGACCCCAGATGTGAGCGGGAAGGGCAAAAGCTTCAAGTGCAGGGGTGGAGTGTGAGGGAGCTCCTCTCATAGGGCAGTCCTGTGACAGCGGAAACCTAGGGGCAGGCGCCAGCAGGGTAATACATCCAAACACAAGGTGAGCTCCTCTTGGGGAAACTGAAGATGAGGCTCCTAGTGACGGCTCTGTCACCTGCTTACCTAACAGCATCTTCACACACTTCACGTGGTTCCCATGGACGGCATACAGCAAAGGTGTCCCGCCGTTCTGCAGGGGGAAAGTTGGCAGCATTTTCATTGAGCAAGAGCCCATCAAATGCTGCTATAAAACTGGGTGTGTAAAAGTAGTTTAAAATAACATTAATATTTTGTGAAAAATGTCACAAATAATTGAATTTATGACATTAAGTTGCTCATCCTAAATAAATACATTTTTTCTTCTAAGTCCTTATAAAGCTAATATCTCCCTGAAATCAATTAAATACTAAAAGTTATTACAATAATTGTATTTTATGTATTTATTTTTGAGGCAGGGTTTCAAGTAGTCCTATGGACTTGAAATAGTCAAGATAACCTTGATCCTCCTGTGTCTACCTCTTGAGAGCTATCGTTCACTACCAAGCGAGGCACTGGAGATTGAACACAGGGCCCATGTGTGCAGCCCAGCATGTTAACAACGGAGGGACGGCCTTGTTACAGAATTTCAGTTCAGCGTGTGGACTCACCCAGTCATACTCATTGACATCAACTCCACAGTCAAGCAGCATTTTGACGATATCCGTGTAGCCCTTACTACAGGCCAATGACAGGGCACTTTCTCGACCTTTTCCTAAAAGCTGGGGATCTGCACCCTGCCATGGGGAGTGAACATAGACGACTTCAATTAACTTAAACAAGAACACTTGTTTCTGTCAACATGATTACAGTTTAACAGTGAGGTCAGACCACCTTCTGGGATTAAGGAGGAAATAACAGAAACATGATACACGTGCTTGTAACAAACTGCCTGGATGCCTTCCTTCCTCCCCCTCCAGCTGCCTCAATCCTCACTCTCCTCCACTCTGGAAAGCGGCCCAGCTCCTCCAGAAGCCTTTCCTCCAGGACCTGTGACAGCACTTCTGTTCCTGCTACACTGGGGGCTGGACACTCAGCGCCTCTCACTGATTTATGGACGATTAGCACTGCTTTCCCAGCTAGACCCAGGTTCCGCAAGGACAGTAAAGGCAGGGATTTATTCTGTACTCTCAATCTTCATGTCTAGTTGTCTGCAGATATAAAGACTGCACTAAAGCTTCAACTGGGCTCAAGAAACTACACATACACATTTTCTGAGCATTTTCCTTACATTCTGAAGTAGGAACTCTACCACAGCTATTTGCCCGTGTGCCGCAGCCCACATCAGGGGAGTAAATCCTTCTTCATCCGTGTGATTGATAACATTTTCTATTTAAAAGAAAAGCAATTTTTGTGATCTAATTTAACAACCACATATTAATATCACTTTGAAACCACTGGTACTCTAAAATCTTATGACTCAATGACATTCAGGGAGATGACTTTGTTGACTGAGGTCTGGATGTGCTGCTGGGACTGTCAGTCTGGGCATGGTAGATGTGCCCCACTGTAAAGACGCTGGGCCCATGGGACACATTCTGTAAAGAAAGCACCACACACAGCATCACATAGGGAACGGTTGTCAGCATCGTCTCAGGGACAGGGGACTCAAGATAGAATCCTGGCTCTTTCATTTTCTAGTGGTTCGGTTCTGGGCAAGTGACTTAATCTCTGTTAAACAGAGTTTAATAGCTTGCTTATCTCACTACATACATGGGAAGATCACAATACAATGATATATGATAGCCCTTAGCGTTACCCGAATGTATACTTAAAGCTTCAGCAGTTTTCAAAAGCTACCTCCCCTCTAGCTAGCATTGCTGCCTGTGATTCTCCTTCATTCGTGCACTTGCTAGCATAAAATGCAGACTGGCTAATCTGAAACAGTATCACACAATTCCTCCTTTAACCTCATTCTATTCCCTGAATGTAGCCTAATAGTTATAAACTGGATAGCTTTCCCCCTACAGTTATTCAGTAGGTTGAACATGAAATTTGTACTTTTTTAAAAATTTATTTTTATTTTTTAATTATGTATGTGTGGGGTGGGTATAGGTGCATGTGAGTGCAGGTGCTGGTGAGAACCAGAGGCATCAGCTCCCCACGGAGCATTAGGTGGGTGGAAACCACCTAATGAGGATACCCGCTCTTAGGTTCTGAACCATCTCTCCAGCCCCTGACAGCTAAGTATAAACAGAAATACATCTAAGTCTTAGGAAAATAAAATTCTTGGATCATGCTCTCATAATCAACAATAATGGGACACCTAAATTTAAAAAAAGCAACAGTTTTCTTACTCTCTATTACACTAAAAAGTATTTCATATGCATAAAAGATTATAAAAAAGGAGACCCTGTAAATTTTGGCATAACAATGGGTGGTTTCTTTAATCTTCTAATCCTAGAGTGGGGAATCTTTTCTAAGCAGGATGTAAAATTCCAAATTCAAAAAGAAGAAAAATTTACAATTAAAAATCTGAAGAGGTCATGCAAAATGGACAAACTGGGGAAAATATATCAGGGAACAACAGAAGTCAGTTTCTTTCACTTTGGAGTTAATATGACACAAATATACTGTGGGTAGTTCACATAAAAAGAAACAATGGGATTATAACAAACATCAATGGAATTACTTTGAGGTACCATTTTCACCCACAGATAGCAAGAATTAAAGACTCACTGCATCTATGACAGTTTGGGGAAACTGCAACTCTAACACTAACGTGAGGACAAACATCTGTTAAAATCTAAGAATAAGAAGGCAGAGGTATGGGTGTGCTCTGTGGCAGAACTCTGGCCTAGCCCATGTGAGGAGCTGATTCACTACAACAAAAACCATCTAGCTTGTGACGTGATATACTTATGTATGAAAATTTACTCAGTGGGTATATTTATAAAAAATGCTAGGATTGCCGGCAAACATTTGTAATCAGCCAGATGAATAGTTAAAAGAACAAATAAAAATCATAGTATATGCATATGCATTATAGTGGAAAAGTACAAAATGACTGGGTGTAAAGGTACACACTTAATCCCAGCACTCAGAAGGTGGAGACAGGAGGACTGTGAGAGGGAGGTCATCTTGGACAACACAGTGAGAATCTCTGTAAATAAAAAGATCTCGGGGCTGGAGAAACAGCTCAGTGTTTAATAGCAGTTCATGGTTCTTGCAGAGGATCTAGGTTCCCAACACACGCATGGTGGCTTGAACCATCCTAACTCCAGTTCCCAGGGATCCTCTTTTCACTTCACAGGCCCCAGGCATGCAAATGTTACATATACAGGCAAAACATGCTTGTGCATACATGTGCAGGACACACACACAGACACACAGATCTTTGGTATGCTTAGTAGAACACCCTTCAAAATAGTAAATGAAAAAAGACACATTGTAGTGTATGTAAGATTTTCTTGTTTGTGTGCCTAACAAAAACACATACATATTCTCAAATATAACCCTAAATGGAAATGTTTTCTAGAAAAATTTCCTGAAAATACAAAAAATTTACAATGTTTTGGAGAAAAGTAAAGGAAGCTAAAACTTTCTTTTTTATTAAATTGTGATTTTAACTGTATGGATTTTGTGCCTTGCATGTATATATACATACTACATGTGTACCTGGTACTCTTGGAGGCTAGAAAGAGGGCATCAAATCCCCTAATCCTATATTTACAGATGGTTATGAGCAGACATATGGGTGCTGGGAACTACACTTGGGCCCTTTGGAAGAAGAGTCAGTGCTCTTAATCTCATAACCATCCTAAAACCCCAAATTTTATACTTTATATTACTTAAAATTTTCTTTTTTTGCTATCCATTATTATATATTTGGTGAGATTATACAACTTCTTTTGTCTTTATAGTTTCCTATAAGAAAATAACAAACCCAATAAATTCAAATGAATATTTAAAATATAATAGTTAAAACCAGACCTTGTTCAATACGAGTAGCCAGGTAGAGCATTTCTCCTTGAGCCGCCAACTGGTGGACAGACAAAGCTGCAACAACAACATGATAAAATCCTTCAAGTGCATCTCGGTACACAGCTGTTATGCCATGGTGAAGCCAGTTTTTCCCAAAACAAAACCCACCACTTTACCATTTAAGCCTAATAAAGTATCAAGTATTACAGATAGTGTTCTCTGAGTACTGACTCATATGTTAATATGACATCTGTAAATTATTTTGGGGCAAAATTTATCCTAAAGAGTGATTGAGATACCTAATTTTTAACATGCTACTTCTGTATCCAAACTTCTGAAGGATGCCCAAAAAGACACAGCAATATTCGTTTTTGTTTTCTTTTTCTCTTTTTTTAGAAAGATTTATTTATTTATTATATATAGTGTTCTGTCTGCATGCTTGCTTGTATGCCAGAAGAGGGCACCAGATCTCATTACAAATGGCTGTAAGCCACCAAGTGGTTGCTGGGAATTGAACTTAGAACCTCTGGAAGAACAGTCAGTGTTCTTAACCTCTGAGCCATCTCTCCAGCCCTTGTCTTGGTTTTCTTAGTGATTCTACTTTTATACTTGATTTTCCTGAGAGAGGGTCTGACTATGCTGCCCAGGCCAAAGCTAGCACGTACTCAAGCAATCCTCCCACCTCAACCTTCTGAACAGTTGAAACCACAGGGATATGCCAACCCTCCTAGCCTTTTAAATGCTACATACATGTATTTTAAATTTATGCAAGTAGGTGTTTTGCCTGCAAAACCCATAGAGGCAAAAGAGGGCCTCAGACTCCCTCTATCTGGAGTTACAGGGGTTGACAGGCCAGTAAGTCTGGGAATCTAACCCACGACCCCTTGAAGAGCAGCCAGTGCTTTTAACCGCTGAGCCATCTCCCTAGCCTCCTAAATATTTTTATTTTGAAGTTGGATGAGTTTTCTTAACATTAGGAATGAGTTCATAAATAGACAACTGTCTGTGTGAGATTTTTCTTTTTTGTTGAGGGGGAAAATTTAATCTTAAAGACAGTCTCATTATGCAGCCTGGACAGTCTTAAAGTCCGAGCTCAGGCTCCTGGGCTCGGGGACTGCAGGTGTGACCGCCATGGTTGGTGAGAGTCAGTCTATGAGTAGAGGTTTAGCTGAGGCTAGTTAGTATGTTAACACTGCCTGGCTGATTAAAACTTTTACTCATAACATGGACAGTTTTTAGCTTTTTATTATTTTTTTTCCAGCAGAGAAGGTGTATGGTTGGAATACTATCAGACAATCTCTTTGAGAAGCACCTTTAAATAAAACCACCTTTAGTAATATGACTGGGTAGTCTTAATTCATACAGGCAACTGTGCGGCACACACACATAAGTAAACTAGAAATGGCCCACAAGTGGAATTAGAACGCTTGAGGAAGATTCTTCCTGGCTCAACTGCTACAGTTCGCAGTTCTGAAATCTGGAGGGATTTAGGATTCCCAAAGACCAAGATTTCACCAGGCTTTAGAATATACACACACTTGCATCATGGTATCAAATGTAGTTACTGTCCTGTTAGCTGGTTTTCTCTCATTCAAATACTCATGCTTCCCTGAATAACTATTAGCTAATAGAGAAACTTTATATCCTATACAATGACTTGCACTCAAAGTTTTTTAAATAGAAATTATTTAATTTTTAGTACAAAATATTTCTTCGTCTGTGAAATAAGTACATATTTACAAAATTAAACATTATATAAGTTAAACATGAAACCCAAAGAATACAAAAACATTGATATCTTAATTTATAAATAATTCACAGTAATGCACTTCTTTATGGTAAAACTATAAAGGTTTTAATAATATTTTAAACTGTATTTGTTTGCATAGAGATATAACAGTGAAACATATAAAAACACATTAAAAAGTTTCAACTTATTAAAATGAATCTATCATTTAAGCTTTTAAAACTAGATTGTTTAAATTTAGTGAAACTACTACTTCAAAGCCAAACTCCTAATATGTAACTGCATTAGTTAATTACACTAGCAGTAATACTTCAGAACATTCTTCGCATACTTACAATTTGCTAACAGAGGTGTGGTAGAGACCTCATTTCCCCTGTGTTTGTTGGTTAAAGTCGTAGACTGTTTTATGGGTGAGAAATGTTTCGTCGTAGAAGGGGTGTAGACATGCCTTACTTGAATTCCAGGAGAAGGAGATGTATGGATATTGCACTCAGCTAAATAAACAAATTAAAATAGCATTTTAATGACAAAGCATTCTAATAAAAGTGTCAATGTTTGCATGAAAAAATGTATGAGGTTTAACAGCTTCAATTCAAGTGTTTATCAGGTGATACTAATTTTGTATTAGTCTATACTACTACAGTGTAAGTTCTACAAAGAAATCAATGTTGAAAAATTTTATTGAGGCTAGCTTTAAGATTAACAGATTACAAAGCAACTTTAAAGTATGCTGACAGATCACTAAATTAAGTAGTAGAAGCAGATGTACATTGGTCATGAAACAGGAAATAGTAAACAAAGTTTAAAAAAAGAAAAGGAATAATGTTCTATTATTTAAAAACATACAACTAGGCTGGGTGGTGGTGGTGCACATCTTTAATTCCAGCACTCAGGAGGCAGAGACTGGTGGACCTCTGAGAGTTCAAGGCCAGCCTGGTCCACAGAGCTAGTTCTAGGGCAGTAAGGGCTATACAGAGAAACTGTCTCAAAAAAAAGAAGAAATAAATAAATAAAAAGATACAACTAAGAACAACTGCATTAGGGAAATTGTAAATAAAGGTCAGGCAAAGATTTTATTTATTTGTGAGACAGGGTATCACTGTGTATCCCTGGATAGCCTGGAACTCACTATCTAGACTAGGCTGGCTTTGAACTTACCTGCCTCTGCCTCTCAAGTGCCGGGACTAACTAAAGGCATGCATCACTACACCTGCTTAGACAAGGAATATTTTTGAAAATTAACAGAAACTTCATGCTGGTTTCTGTGAGATTCTAGAAAATCTTCCTAAAAGATGACTTTCAGGCTCTTCCTTAGTTCTGATCTCATGGCAGAGAAACCAAAATGGAGCAGGGCAAACGAAAAGGGAATGTAGGGATCCGGACCATAACTTCCAGGAAATGAAAGGGAATGCAGGGATCTGGACCATAACTCCCAGGCAATGAAAGGGAATGCAGGGATCTGGACCATAACTTCCAGGAAATGAAGGGAATGTAGGGAGCTGGACCATAACTTTCAACCTTTAAATAAGACAGACGCCACTTCCAGGTCAGAGTTCACTTGATCTTGAATATTTTTACTATCCTCTTCATTTAAGGACTTCACAAATCGAGAACATACGTTCATATCAAATCGGTTTGGCAATATGAACTTCATTCCCATGGCAACACCCTGAGCTGACCCTTCTTCTGAGTTTGGGTCCAGCTGGTGCTCAATTTTGATGTCTGGCATGCCAGAGAGACTATAGCTACTGGGGCACTCTTCCACGATCAGCTGGGCCCCAATGTCCAGATTTGCTGATGTAGCCATGGTTTCAATAATTAAAGCAGTTCTTCATAGTTTCTTCTTGGTGTTTCAAGGGTGTGATCCAGTGTATTCTTGGAATTGGGATATTAAAATATCTGTAAGGAAACATTTAGAAAATTTAAAGCAGCATATTAACTTATGAACATATACCTGCAATTGCTTTCAGCCACACATCCAAACAGTGCTCTTGTGAGCCTTTATCCATAATACACAGTACACAACATTCAGAGGTAGGTATCTGCTTACGAACTCAAGCTTTGCCATTAGCTGTGTGATGTGTACGAGTTACTGAACCTGACAAAGTCTCATTTGTAAAAAGAGATACTGCCATTAACTCACAGGATCCTGGAAAAGGATGAGGAAATACAGTATACCTCCATCACTGTGTCCAACACATTTTAGTTGTTTCTACCCTTTCCTATATCTGACTATTGCCAAATGTTACAAAACTTACTTAAAAGTGAGTTATTCCACGTATGTGTTTGCATGTGTGTGGGAACACATGGGCCACAGGATGCATGTAGAAGTCAGAGGGCAATCCCTTCTATCATGTGTGTCTCAGGGACTGAACTCAGGTCATCAGGCTGGTCAGCAAGTGTCTTTTCTCACTGAGCCATCTCTCCAGGCCTACAAAATTTACTTTTAAAGAATCAAACGTATATTTGTAACCTTTTTTTTTTCAGAGTAAACATAAACAACTTCAATGGAGTTTAAACGAAAAATAAAATCCGTAGATTATGGACTGGCATCACAGGATAAAAAACAGTCCTAAATACATAGTTCCTTGAAACAGGAAGAAATGAACATCCAGTTAGTTTTTGTCATGTGACGACTGCACATTGCACCTTGGACATTTTGAAAGGGTGCTCAATGTGCAATGATCAGAAGTACTTGGAATTAAGAGAAAAATGAATTAATCATGTGCCCACTGTTCAGTTTTAATTTTAAAATCATTTCAAAAGATTGATTCTGCTGTGCATGAAGCACTAGAGGGCAGGAAAGTAGTCTTCCACAGAGACATGCACACCAACTGGTTATGGAATAGGTGGAATAGTCCTGAAAACATACATATGAGTAACAGTATACAAGCCAGGTGTGATGGCTCACACCTTTAACCTCAGCACTTGGAAGGCAGAGGGAGGTGGGATCTCTGGGAGTTCAAGGCCAGCCTGGTCTACACAGAAAGTTCTAGGACAGTCAGAGCAACAAAATCGAAAGACCCCAAAATCCTTAAAAGAGACAAATAAATAAATAACCAGACAGTGGTGGTGCACACCTTTAATCCCAGCACTCATGAGGCAGAGGCAGAAGCAGAGGCAGGTGATTTCTGAGTTTGAGGCCAGCCTGTTCTACAGTGTGAGTTCCAGGATAGCCAAGGGGATTCACAGAGAAACCCTTTTTCAAAAAACTCATAAAAACAGATTGACCCTCATTACAATTTTCTGAGTAGAATGGGCAGGTAATTATGTTCACCTCAGAGGAATCCTGGGAAACACCCTGCTCTACCAACTCCAGCACTGCGCCCATTAAATAAATAAGCAGCAATAAAAGAATAGAAAACTCCCAGGGGAGAAATGAAGACACACTATAATCAGAAAAAGTATCAACGAAGTCGTTACATTTTGTCAGAACCAGACAGAAAGTTAGTTCAGTGACTGAGTGATGGAGACACAGAGAGAAGACGGAGTCTTTTTAAATAGACACTGCATGAAGAACCATTTATTGCTAGGCACTGGTGGGTTGAGAGCAATCCCATCCCCCCCCCCACCTCCAACCCCGCCCGCCATCTCCCTGAGGGGATGGCATGTGTTCCTTTGACAGCTTCCATCAAGTTCCTATTAAGGAGGACAGATGGAGCCCCCCCCCCCCTTTTTTTTTTTTGAGACAAGGTCTGACTTTATAGTCGAGCTCGCTGGCCTGGAGCGCACTGTAATATGCCTGCTTCTATCCCCGGAGTGTTGGGATTAAAGGCGTGCGCCTGGTGCTAAAACCACTCTTCGGAGCCACAGCACACAAAACCTACCTGGTGCTCCATGTCTTCTGATCTTAATTTCAACCATGTTTTACATTTCCTTTCTCACATTTTTCTAATTGGATCTGGTTCTCCATTCTCAACACGCACTAATCAGATGTGCTAGAACACAAATTGTATAAATTTCCCGAGACTCGATCATTTATGAAACCGAGTAAAAACAGCCATCTCTAATGTTCTTTGCAGCCCCTCTAGGACAAGTCAAGGTTTCAACAAGCGGAATTACCGGTCTTTGAAGGGAGAACAGCGAATGCAGAGGGAACGCTTATCTAGATTCTACTCCAGGGAGAAGCAAAGACATTGATATGCCAAAACATGAAATACAGGACAGGGAAAAACGAAATGACAGAGGACGAGAAAGAGTTAACTTTATAAAAGGGTAGGTAGGCTCACCTGCCAGAGCTCAGGGAAGCTTAGGGAGTCTAAACGCGGGCAGTGGGCACCGACCCCGGCGAAGCTAACCGCAGGGGCTCCGCGTTCTTCCTAACTCTTGAAATTGTCAACGAGAGGAGAAAGGTGCTATATATATTTTAAATGAAAGCTGTCTCACAAGCGACAGGTGTCCCGGAGGGCGTTCCCGCTCTGTCTCCGCGGACAGAGCTCGCTCTCGCGTGGCGAGCAGATCCCGGGATAGGGGACCGTCCGGCGGGTGGCACGACCACCCAGACCGCAGGCGATGCTCCGGTCCGGCCGGGGCCAGCAGCCGATCGGTAAAGGTCCGCAAGCCCGGCCTGCTTTGGGCCCAGACGTCACTTCCTATTTTTTCCTCTTCTGGAAAAAGCCCAGAGCATTCAGCGTAGGCGAGACGACTTCCGGGGATTTCTACTTGCTTCCCTTGCGCTCCGCAGCCGAGGCTCTCAGAGCACTAAGGGTCCTCTCGGTTCCGGGTCACCAGAGAAAGGCCCGGGATCCCTCCCCGGCTGCTCCACCTACCAGCGCTCTTTCCTGTAGTTCTGGGTCGCGCACCGCTTTTGCACATGCGCCATTACGTCATCTGTCCGCGACGCACTCCTGCGCCTGTGCGTTTCCGGCTCCTGGAGCGTCCGCGTGAGTTTGAGCAAGTGCTTCAGACACATCTCCTGTAGGGAGCTGGCGAAGTCAGGGAGTCGTCCTGGGAATCGGGGTGCCTCTGCGGACCCGCGGGGCCCCGCGGAGGTAGGCGATGGTGGTTCCCGGTGGCGGCGCAGGCTTGCTCAGGTCCCACTGTGATCTCTGACATGCTGGACGTGCTGCCCAGGCTCCGCAGGAGATCGCCGAACTTACCTGCCTCCGAGGGTCCTTGCTATTTAATTTCTCCCAGGCTCTGTTTGTTTCTCCGTAGTCACTCTCCTAGCCGCCGCTGACAGTCCCTGGAGTAACCTGCTCTTCTCCAAAACCAAGCACAGAATTGTGTCCTAGTGATTGGAGAATGGCTGGGTATTCGTCTCCCTCTGCCCTGCGCCCTGCTCCTTTGATGCTCATCGTGTCATGTTATGCTCACAGACCCCGCTGAACTGGCATACTCTTTCCAGGTGGAAGTAAACAGCTTCCTCTTCTGTGTGCTCACCGCTCTAATTACAGAGTTTATTTGAACGTTTTGTTTTGTAGTAATGCCTGTTGTTCACTGAACCCCAGTTTTCTTTAGGCTCTGGCTTCGGCTTCCATTAGTTGTCATGACATCTCGCTATTTGTTTGCACTGTCTTCCCGCACACGTCCCACTAACGCCGTTCTTCATTTTTGCAATCTGGCAGGTCACCGCTGCTTTTCACTTCTTCCCTCCAGACGCTTTTATTTCTAGAAAAAATAGACTTATGAGGTACTCTTCCTTGGATCTAAACAATGCCGGTTTTTGTGTATCTAGTGAACTAAACAATTTTTTTTTAACAGGTAAACATTGTGCCCTATGTAGAGTGATTGGGCTTGGAATTAAATGAAGTAGCCCTTGACCTCAAAGAATTCTACTCTCTTTCACAAACAACAACGACAACACCAAAGATTGTATCTGTGATTATTGGGGAAGCCTACTGTAAACACTGTAAATTTTTCTTGTAAGTCATTAACTATATTAATATATATTATATGAAATGTATGTATTTGCTTGTTGGTTGGCCAAGTCTAAAATATTTACCATCTTGCCCTTGATGGAGAGTGTTTTTGAACGCCCGCTGTACAGCTTTGTTCTTGTTATAGACCACTATTGATTTTTATTTTATATTTTCCAATAGGAATTCGCACGATGCTCCTACCCCCCTTATAAAAAGATCATCGTTTGAGCATTTTTCCAAACAAATATTTCCAGTATATTGTTTTATTTAACTGGAAAAAGAGGCCATTACAGTGCGGTGTGACTAAGTGCACTTACAGAAATAGAACCAAAAAGGATCGTGGGAGAGAGCACCCAGTCTTAGAAGGCAGAGAGGGATTTCTGAAGGACAGTCTGATTTCCTGTGGCGATCTTAAATAGGAGGTGGATGGAGAAAGGTCCTTCCTGGTCGAGAGCACATGCTGAAGTCAGAAGGAATGAGAGTGCCGAGTTTAGTGAACCGTAAACAGTTGGTAATAGCAAGAGGTGACACTTAAAGGGCCAGAGCAAATGGAACCTTGCATGCTAAGAAGCTAGGGCTTCATTTTCTGGACAGTGTTCAGTTTTGTAGCAACACTGGTAACTATTTGGAAGATGGATAGAGGAGTCGAGGAGACTTTCAAATGGCATTGTTTCTATTCCATAATCAAAAAGACACGAGTAAGTGCAGTTGAACTCGGGTTAAGTGGAATTTAGGTTTAGAAATATTTGAGAGATTAAGGGCTGGGGAGATGTTTTAGTGAATTATAGTGGGGTCAAATCCTGAGCACCCAGGTAAAAAGGAGGGCTTGGAGTGTGCCTAAAATTCCAGTGCTGGGGGGCAGAGACAAGGATCTCCCAGACTTGCTAGCCAGGCTTGCTGGTTTGGCAGTATTGTCAGTTGGTGAGTTTTGTGGTCAGTGAGAAACCTCATCCTGTCTCGGAAATAAGGTGCAGCACCATAGAGAAAGACTCTAGCTTTGCACACACGTGCACACAAAGAAGCCGCTGCGGGATGAGACCTTGATGTTTCTTTGATTCTTCTTAGGAATGAGGAGGAAAGCTAAGTCTAGACTCCTGATAGGCCCAGTTATTTCGGGTATTTGAAGGTTTAGATCGTGTCTGTTTATTGTCCTGGTATTCCCAGTGTTTTGAATACTCTCTTATACATCGTAGGTGTTTTATTGAATAGAGAAGTTTTTCCCTTGAATCTTGGTTTGCTTTGCTGAATCAAAACAGCAGTCAGAGCATGTCATACTGTTGGTTTCGGTGCTATTGATGGCGTCTTTGCAGGCTTTTCGGGTGGATGGAAAGTAGCATCGCTGGAACCAGATCTGGTAGACTTGGCTTCTTCAGTTGGGTGCTTCACAGAAGATGCTTTGGTGTCATTGCATGTAAAGAGCTTGAATTTGTTTTTAAAATCTTATTCTACCATTTTGAGTTTATTCTATTTCAGTTTTCTATCTTAAAGTTTAAACCTTTTAACATTTAATTTTATGTCTTATGTCAGAAGATTATTCCTAAATTCATTGTGTCTACACTAAAATATTAGCTTTGTTTTCCTTCTTGACATTTTTTTTAAAGGAAATCAAGTCTGTAGGGATAACTATATTTCTAATTCTATATTATTTCTTTTGCCAAGGAAATGAGTATTCTAGGTCTGCATCCTTTTCTGGTTTGACTCTTGGAAGGCTGAGTCATATTTTTTCTCAAGAGTTGCAGACTGGGGCTGGAGAGATGGCTCAGAGGATAAGAGCACTGACTGCTCTTCCGGAGGTTCTGAGTTCAATTCCCGGCAACCACATGGTGGTTCACAACCATCTGTAATGAGATCAGGTGCCCTCTTCTGGCCTGCAGGCACACATGGAAGCAATGTTGTATATATAATAAATAAATAAATCTTTAAAAAAAAAAAGAGTTGCAGACTGGTCTTGGAGGTTTGAGAACACACATATACAGCCAATATGTACAGATGGTGTGATGTGGTACCCTGGTCTATATTGTTCAAGTGTCTCTCTCTTCTAGGGTTCCAGTGAAATGATTTACTGGTCATTAATCTATGAAGTTCCACATAGCCTTTTGGAAGAAAGTGGAAGGAAACGCATACTTGTATGTGAACGTTTATAAACAATATGTGTTTTAAAATATGTTCTTCTTTTAGGCATAAGCCAGAGTCCTGCAGTTATCCTGACATCAGTTCCAGACTGTTGACCCCTGGACAACAGCTCAACTGTATGAAATCATGGCCGGTTATAAACCTGTAGCGATTCAGACGTATCCTGTACTTGGTGAAAAAATCACCCAAGACACTCTGTACTGGAGCAATTATAGGGTAAAGTACGAGAGGAGATGAGGGAGGCGGAGTTTGCACATTTCTTTATCTGTTTATGTCTGTTTCTCCAGCTTATGCTTTCAGAACCGTTAACTAAACTAATAGTTTAGGTGGATAATTTGTTATCTGTTTTATCTTAGTGCTTCATGTAAAAGTCCATACCACTTAATTATACTAACCATGCAGATGCTTAACACAGGACGTGTGTTATGGCAAATGAAACTCTAGACTTTCCTGCTTTTTCTTACTCTGAAATTAGCTTCTCTGTACTTTCCAATAAGACTTGGAATGCTTTTTGTTTAGTTTTGTTTAGATTGAGAACCGAGAAAACTAGAAAAAGTTTAGAACTAGGAGGTTTGGGGGAAATGAAATATAATCTAATAATAAAAATATAAAGAGACTGATCCTTACTCACAGACTAAAAACGGCTATAGCTCAGTTAGTAGAATAATTGCCTGGCATGCATGAAGCCCTGGGCTCAATCTCCATCCTTGTACAAACCTATTTAGTGGTACATGCCTGTAATCCCAGCACTTGAGAGGTGGAGGCAGGATGCTAAGTTCAAAGTCATCCTTACTCACTCAGGGAGGTTGAAGGTAGTCTCAGCCACGTGAAATAAAAAGCACTTGCTGCCTTTGCAGGGGACCTGGGTTCAGTTCCCAGCACATTGGGCAGCTTAGAGTTGCTCTTAACTCCAGTTCCAGGGGATCTAGTATCTTTCTAACCTCAGCAGGCATTTCACACATTTAGACGAGCAGATATACAAATACACATAAATACAAATAAGATTAAAAAAACCCACAAGATAAAACCAATTGAGATAACAGTTTAGATACTGTTGATTCTGTAATATTGGGATAAATAAAAAAGAATTGAAAAGAGCAATTGACAGTAGTTGTCATGATTTTATAAAAACATTGTTTTTGCTTTGTACTCATGGCTTAAAGCATACTAAGACATGTAAAAATATTTATTGATGTATCCAATGTAATATTGGAATTCTTGAAAATTATGTCCATTGGATGTGGACTGACTGTAAATTACGGTGAATCTTTATAAAAATGGAATGTAAATTTATTGCTTATATGCAGAGATTGCTAAGGTGGGTTAGTGAGTGCAGAAAGATGTAGATCTGTTTCATGGTCTGGTCATCCTTTTTATTAACTTAGAATCATAGTTGGTAGATACAGGCTTAGCTCTTCTTTCTCTTGGGCATTGGAGTAAAGTCAGCCACTGAGACTGGATGTGGCTCTCCAGCTGCACTTATCTTCCACAGTGTCAAAGGGGTAGTATGGGGATGGGCAGCAGGATGGGTGTTGTTTCACTTTCCTGTCTCTTTACCCTTCCTCTTTCCCTCATATTTCTCTCAACACAGCCTACTAATTAGTACTTAGAACAAAAAGAAACGATCTGAAGGATAAATAGCATAATTCTGTGTGTGGCTCGCGTTTTTAACTCTGCCAATACTCTCTTGTTTTTCATTAAGACTCCTGTTCAGATTAAGGAATTTGGTGCAGTGTCCAAAGTGCACTTTTCTCCTCAGCCCCCATATAACTATGCAGTCACAGCTTCTTCAAGAGTAAGTACAATAGTGAGCATCTTTGTTCTTGGTGTAGGATTTCCTGCTGAGCTTGGGCCATCTAGTGAAGTGCTGCTTTTTTTCTTACAGATCCACATTTATGGCCGGTATTCTCAAGAACCCATAAAAACCTTTTCCCGTTTTAAGGACACAGCATACTGTGCGACTTTTCGACAGGATGGTCAGTTGCTTGTCGCTGGCAGTGAAGATGGTGTAGTTCAACTTTTTGATATCAGTGGGAGGGCTCCCCTCAGGCAGTTTGAAGGCCATACGAAGTAAGAGCCAGTTTGATGTGTTTTTGTTTTCATTTGTTCTTTTTCTCCTGAGCACTCTGCCCCATGCTTTTGATAAACATTGGTTGTGTGAAGATTATGCCTATATGTACTTTATTTTCTGTTTTCTCAGAGAAAGAACTTAACCTGAGTTCTGCCATTCAGTTCCTAGAACTTGTGACTGCTCTAAGAGTTGTGTGTGGTGTTTAGAAAGTGGTCTTGTCTAGGAGGTTCAGTGGGACCTGTGACCAGCTGAAGATGCGAACCACTGGGCTAACAGCAGCCTTCCAGCTCTAGTGATCCTGTCAGCTCGGCTGGCTCAGACCCTCTTAGCTGAAGTCATGCTGCCTTTGTTTTCTTTGATTTCTGGTATTTGCCCCTTGATAAATTCAGGTTTCTGACTTTTGTTTCAGGATCACCAGAGTCATTGCTCAAATCTGCTATTGATATAAAATATCCAAGTGTTTCTTTTTATTTTCTTTTTTTAACTGCAAACTGTCAGGATGTTTGTGCCCATCATTGAAACACTCAAAACAGAAACTCTTCATAGCTAGTCTTTCTCAAGTCTTTTCAAAGAGCTCTTTGTTGTGTTTTAAAAAGTGCACCTTTGCAGAGCTGGAGAGATGGCTCAGTGGCTAAGAGCCTTGCTGCTCTCGCAGATGTTCAATTTCCAGCCCCCACACGGTGGCTCACAACTGTCTGTAAGCCCAGTCCCAGGACATCTGAGGCCACCAGGTATGCGTGTAGTGCACAGACACCCATGCAGATGAAACATCATTCTATAAAATTAGTAAATAAATAAAAACTTAAAAAAATTACCTTTGTTGCAGCATTTAGAACCCTGTTTCACTAATGACTGTATTCTGTTATGTGATATTCTTGCTCATCTAATAGTCACATGGTATCACACTTTGGGACATAGTATTACATTTATATACAAACACCCATTTTTCTCTTATTTTTTCTTTCATAAATCGTTTCTATTTTCTGAAGCTAAGTATTTATTTACTTATCGTGTGTGTGTTTGGGTGTGCACATGCCTGTGGAGTCAGAGGACACATTCAGGAGTTGTTCTCTCCTTTCATCATGGTGGTCCCAGAGACAGAGCTCGGGCCGTCAGGCCTGGCAGCTAGTGCCTTGACCCAGGGAGCTCTCTTGTTGGCCTTAGGACTCTTTTTGCTTGTTTCATTTGTTTTTTTTTTTAATCTAGGAAGGAACATTTTATGTTAGAAGATGCAAGCAGTGGAGTTCTTCCCTTTTTGTAATCTGTTTTTGATCTTTCAGAGCAGTTCATATGGTAGATTTTACAGCTGACAAGTATCATGTGGTCTCTGGAGCTGATGATTATACAGTTAAATTATGGGACATTCCAAACTCCAAAGAAATTCTGACATTCAAAGAGCATTCTGATTATGTGAGGTGTGGCTGTGCTAGCAAACTGAACCCAGACCTTTTTGTAACAGGTTGGTAATCGCTTCTACTTTATTGCTATAGATTCTTTAGGGTGGAGGGATTTAAATTTTCTTTAATAGATGGGGGTCAGTGGTGGAGCACTTGCCTACTATGCATGAGACCCTAGGTTTATTTCTCAGCACCATAAAATATATATATATATATATGTGTGTGTGTGTGTGTGTGTGTGTGTGTGTGTGTGTGTGATTTTGATTAAAGTCAGTTCTTCTTTGTTTACTTTTTCTTCTCTTGATAGTGGGTTTTGTTACCTCTAAATGCGTTTGAGAATACCTTCAGCTGCTTGACAGCATCATAGGTGCCAGGTTGTAGTGGGCTCACGGTACCCTGGTTGTTAGAGCCCCAGCAGCCGCAGCACTGTAGGTGGAGCTCGGTTTGTGCGGCTGCCCGTACAGGTTCTCAGATGATGACATGGTGACAGGAGTGGATTCTATGTAGTATTACATAGTGCTGTGTGATTAGAAGCGGTAGGAGCAGACGGCTTGGAAGTACTGACTTTATGAATTATGTGTGCATTTTCAAAAAATCTCATGTAATGTTTTTCTCCTTTTAGTTTTAGTATGTGGATAGACAAACTTTTTATATTGTTATAAAGAGCAATATTCACATAATTCAAACATTTACATTTCAGGGTCATATGATCACACTGTGAAGATGTTTGATGCCCGGACAAATAAAAATGTTCTCTGTGTCGAGCACGGGCAGCCAGTGGAGAGTGTCCTGCTTTTCCCCTCTGGAGGTCTTCTGGTGTCTTCAGGTATCGTTTCTCAAAATAGCTTTCACCACTGTTGTTGGTCTCAAGGAGAGTAGATATTTCTTTTTGAGTTTTCATTTGTAGATTGTTGGTGTTTCTTGAATTTCATATCTCAGTATTTGTTCAGCAGCTAAGTGGGAAGGGCCAGTAACTGTCGTTCCTGTGTCTGCCCCGCCCTGGCACTGTCTGCTGTTTGCACGTCACCGCTAATGCTAGACAGCCCTCCTGGTAGTTAGCATTCTGTTTTACAATTAAGGAAATAATGCCGGGCAGTAGTGACACATGCCTTTAATCCCAGCACTTGGGAGGCAGAGGCAGGTGGATTTCTGTGAGTTCAAGGCCAGCCTGGTCTACAGACTGAGTTTTAGGACAGGCTCCAAAGCTACAGAGAAACCCTGTCTCAAAAACCAAAACAAAACAAAAAGAAATAATTAAGGGACTAATGAAAGCATCAACTAATTTATCCAAGGCAGCATGGTGAGTGGCAGGCTTTAAGTCCTGGGGCATGAGAATTTACTAGATAATATATGTGTCCCACCTGACCACGCAGGTCTGCTCTCTTCCCCTTCTGTTATTCCAGCTAACAAAGCTGCATAGCTTTGGCAGCCTTCCTTTGGGTCTGGAATCCTGCTGATCTCCTTTCCTGTAACTCTGCAAACAGCACACATGCTGGAGAGGACAGATGTAGAGTGAAATAGGCCAAGCTTGATGCTTTTCCAACAGAGTGGAGTTCGACGGGTTTTGATGTGTTTACTAAAGTGAATTTTTATAGTCATAATGGGAGAAATGGTTTGACCTTTTCATTTGTCAATAAAGCAAAACTGTTGATATCTGAAGAATCTATTTACCTGGCCCTCTGTAGCTTCATATTTCTTCTTTTTAAAAATCTGTTTTATACATGTTTTCATACTTGTTTGACTTAAAACATTTTTTATGCCATTGTCAGATGTAATTCTTTCTTGTTTTGAGAAGTGGAAACGAAATCAAGTTGAACGGGGAGGGTTGAAATCTATGCCACCAGCTCTGTGTCTTGGGCAGCCCCTGACATCCTGACATCCTGAGGAGGAGAGGTTGTAGTAGAGGAGTGACTGCAAACTCTGCTCCTCGTAAGCTGCCGCATTCAAACGGGAAGGTGGGCATTGAGCTGAGCATAGGCCCAGTGCCTTGACCAGGGCAGATGAGAACAATATTCTCCTCTGCACACTCCCTTTTCACTCTCCTAGTAGACTTTTATTTGATGGTTTTTGTTTTTTTGTTTTTTCTTCTTTCTTTTCTTTTCTTTTCTTTTCTTTTCTTTTCTGTCTTTCTCTCTCTCTCTCTCTCTCTCTCTCTCTCTCTCTCTCTCTCTCTCTCTCTTTTTTTGAGGCAAGGCTTCTCTGTGTAGCCATGGCTGTTCTCTAACTCTCAGAGATTCACCTGTCTCTGCCTCTGTATTGCTGGGATTAAAGGCATGCGCCACCACCGCCTCACTATACTTGGTGTTTTATTAAAAGTATTTACAACTTATTTTATGTGTATGTCTGTGTACCACCACATCACTCAGTGTCCTCAAAGTTCAGAAGAGGGTGTCAGATCCCCTGGAACTGGATTTGTGGATGGTTGTGAGCCACCATATGGGTGCTGGGAACTGAACCCAGCAACTGCTCTTAACTGCTGAGCCATTTCTCCAGCTCCTAAAAAAATATTTTTTAAATCATAAGATTAAGTTACCTTTTATTACCTTTTTTGATTCTTAGAGTAAATTACTGAGTCTTTGTGGGGGTTCATGAAGTTTTTAGGAAGCAGTATCTATATTATTGATTTTCATGGCTGTACAGTAGTCCTTAAATTTTTTTAGTTTGTATGTGTGTGTGTTTGTGTACATATGTACATGTGTACATGAGTGGTGTTCAAAGGACAACATTGATGAGCCAGCTGTCTCTTACCATGTGGGTCCCAGGAATCAGGTTTGGCAGGAAGGGCCTTTACCCACTGAACCATCTCACAGGCCCAGCATTCTCCTCAGCAAATTTATTGTGCTTTACTTGGAATATCTTCAGTTCCCTATTTGTTCTGCTTGATGTGAAATAAGCAGTAGCTTAGCCATGCTAACGCTTCTGTGAGTAGGGGTTTCTACCAAGCACCACTCCCAGTGGCGGGTGGGGTCAGGGCGTGAAGTCTGGCTCCGGAAGCTTTACCGAGCTCAGGGAGGGTGCCTCTGAGAGCTCCATCATTCTGAGCATGTAGGCAGAATATCACACAAGCGGTTACTTCTTTCCACAGGCGGTCGTTACGTCAAAGTCTGGGACATGTTAAAAGGAGGACAGTTGCTTGTGTCTTTGAAGAATCATCATAAGACTGTGACGTGTTTGTGTCTGAGCAGCTCTGGACAGAGGTTGCTCTCTGGCTCACTGGACAGGTAGAATTCTAGTTTTCTTGTGTGTCATTGTTAGCACTTACTGCTTGAGAAATTGAGTTATTTTTAGCAGTATTTGTGGTTAAAGAAATGTTGTAATGGTTCTCATAAAGGATAAAAGTCTATTGCTTTGAAGTAGTTTGATCTTTTATTTACATATAACTACTTATATTCCCCCAGAAATAAATTATCTCTTGCTTTAGCTTATACACTAGAACAATATTGCTTACCCACTTGAACACGGATCTTTTGAGATAGCTTATTTTCTTATAGTTTCTTTTAAAGCCATTTTATATATACATATGTATTTTGAAGTTTTTATTCTGAGGATATATTTCATTCTGGGTCACATTCTTTAAAATATAAAAATACAGCTGGGAGTAGTGACAGGCCTTTAATCCCAGCATTTGGGAAGCAGAGACAGGTGGATCAATGTGAATTCAAGGCCAACAGGGTCTACAGAGCGAGTTCCAGGACAGGCTCCAATGGTACACAGAGAAACTCTGACTCAAAAAAACAAAAATGAAAACCAAAAAACCCAGAAACTTTGTGTTTTCACTCATTTCTGAGGTGACTTGACGGAATTTTTCCTTCTCACCAGGAAAGTCAAGGTCTACAGCACAACTTCCTACAAGGTCGTCCACAGCTTTGACTACACAGCTTCCATCTTGAGTCTGGCACTTTCTGTATGTACTTTCAGCTCTTTTCAAGTTGTTACACACCATGCCCATCAAGTAAAAGTAAAGTGGAATCTTTGGGGTTACCTTTGGATTTAATAAAGCATATTAGTTGCTTGAGTCAAGACAGTTGCTAGGATGTGATGTTTTCTGATAACTGCATGAATTCCCACTTGGTAGCACTGACTGCTGTCATAGTAACACCGAGGCTGGACTAGGACTTTGTTAACTCTTCCTTCAACAAACTCAAGGTGTTGCAAAGCCCAGGAATGGCAGGTTGGCCCCAGAAAAGGCAGAGAGGGCAGGAGCAGCTGAGTAAGCACTGTGCTTTCTGGAATGTTCACTGTTAGGTTTTATGAGGAGCCACATTTGGGCCAGAAGACACCTGAAATGTTACATGGGAAGTCCAAGCTGGGGAGGAAAAGTAAAGAGAAGCTCTTGTGGGGGAGTAGCTTCCGAGAGTCATGCCCCTGTGTAGCCCTCTTTCTACTCCAAGTACAGACACTTACTTGACACTTGTCAAGAGGTCACAGCATCTTATTAGCATGAGCAGCCGACATCAGCACTCTCATCCCACGCGCTTCACTGGCAGTGCTGTAGAGGGTGAGAAGGTCCGTCCTGACGGTGGTTTTGCGATAACATTTTGGGTAGATCATTGTTAGGAGTGTCTGCATTGACTGGAACTGTGGGTAAGAAGTAGCAGGCATGGTATAAATGCTGTTTTGAGTCAAAGGTACTATAAAATGTTGGTTAAAAATAGACTGATTTTTCTGATTACCATTAGCATGAAGATGAGACGATAGTTGTGGGGATGACCAATGGAATACTGAGCGTTAAACACCGGAAATCAGAGTCAAAGAAGGAATCTCTCCCGAGAAGGAGGCCTGCATATCGAACCTTTATTAAAGGAAAGATTTACATGAAGCAACAGGTAAGTATGTATTTTTTATTATTTTTAAAATATGACATTTCTTAGAAGGGTCAGTTTCACCCATTCCTGAAATTTACTGCAAAGTATGACTCATAATAGGTACATTTATTTTGCTTTTTTTTCCATCAGAATTGGTTCCAGATTGCTATAGTACGTTATTGAAGAATAATGGGGAGCAGGGACTACCTACTCAATATCCCGAATCATGAACTAATACAGTGTTTTGCCGTCTTCAGAATAGTGTCGGATTTGTCCTCTAAACCGCGTGTGGCTGTAATGTCTTCCTAGGACTGGAGAGGGACTGAATTGTCAAGTTCGGGTGGCCCAGGAGGTCACCAGAGCTGGGACTACTAGATCCGAGTCTCCAGTTGGTTTTCTTCTCTTTATATGCAGTCATACTGCCTGCTTATTCATCTTTTTTTTTTTTGAGTAAGTTTGCTCAGAATAGAGCCACTTACATATATATAAGCTAAACATCATAACATCATAAGAACACATTAACATGACAAAGTGTATCATTTGGATTATGATTATTACTGTTATTATTACACAGGAACACTATTTGTTGTGTATTGTAAAAACATCCTGACTTTAAAATGTTTCACTGTATTGTGAATACATTTCTTTTTATTTACATATATTTTCATTGATTATTTGTGGATTTCCCATCATGCACTCTGATCCTACTTACCTCACTGTCCCCTGCTCTTGCAGCCTCCCCCAAAACAAAACCAAATTTAAAAGAAAACAAAACAAAACAAATAAAGGAGACTCTTGTCATGGAACTTGTAGTGTGGTCAGTTGAGACACAGTTTACTGTTCAGTCTGTTCATCTTTACTTGCAAGTGTTCATTGCCACGAGTCATCGATCTGGCTCGAGGCCTCTGGTTTCTGCTACACTATCATTAATGGCTGTCTTTGGGACTCCTCTTGGATATCCTGTTGTCCTGTGTTATGGAGATCCTGCTGTTTGGGATCTGCAGGTTCATCCCCTTCACATGCTCCAACGGTTCATAGATTTGGTGGATGCTGGGGTGGGCCAACTCGTAAGCCTGGTTGTAGGCGTGGGTGGTATCTGGGTTGGTCAACTCATTAGCGTTCCCTCGTTGTCTCAACCCGGATGAGCTCTTCCGCTCTGCCTTGGCCAGCTCACCCGATGCAGCCTATAGCAAGCTCTCCTGCTCTTGGCCAGCTCACCCGATGCAGCCTATAGCAAGCTCTCCTGCTCTTGGCCCCTCAGATCTGGGTCCCCCTCACTCCTATCACCAGGGCCAGCTCTAATGGAAAAAATTTATTTTAATGGAACTGTATAGACAGTAATTTTTTTCCTCTATAAATTTGCTTTTTCATTCAGGATGACATCATGATCAACAGACCAGCAAAGAAGCACCTAGAATGGTATGACAGGGACCTGAAAAGTTTCCGAATATCAAAGGCACTTGACAGAGTCCTTGAGGTAAGTGAGAAACACGTTCCTTCCACTTAACTAGGTTTTAATTTTGTATGTGTGTGTGGGGGGGGTGGGGGGCAGGGTCCATGTGTATGCATGTGGGAAGGCCAGAGATCAGTACTGGGTGTTTGATCAGTACAACTCAGTTGTTGTCCATCTTCTTGAGATCATGTCTATCTTAGTCTGCTTCCTTTGCTGTGTAAAGAGCGAGGCCAAAGCAGTCTGGGCAGGAAAAGAGTTTACAGTGCATCAGGAGGTTCAGAAGTCAGGACAGGATCTCAAGGCAGAGAGACCTGGAAGCAGGAGCTGAAGTGGAGACCATGGAGGAGCACTGCTTACTGGCTTGTTCCTCATGGCTTGCTCAGCCTGCTTTGTTGAACAGCCCAGAACCACCTGCCAGGGGGGACACCACCACAGTGAGCTGGGCACCCACATCAAGAAAATATTCCCATAGTCTTGTCCACAGGCTAGTATAATGGAAGCATTTTTCAACTGACATTCTCTTTTCAGATGACCCTGGCTTGTGTCAAGTGATAAAAAGCCCTTCCGAGGCAGGGTCTGTTACTGAACTAGGAGCTCACCAGGTGGCTGGCTGGATGGCCAATGAGCCCTCAGGATCCCCTTGGTTTTCTTCCCGGCATTGAGATAGGCGGTGTATTCTGCCTTGCTTAGCTAGTGGTGGAATACACCTTTAATCCCTGCACTCCAGAGCCAGAGGCAGCCTGATCTCTAGTTCAAGGCCAGCCTGATCTATAGAGTGAGTTCCAGGATTATACAGAGAAACCCTGTCTCAAACAAAACAAAACCAAACAAAAATAGTCTCTGGTATTATGGCTCTTGCCTCTAATCATAGCACTTGGGAGGCTGAGGCAGGCAAATCACATGTTTGAGGTCAAGCTGGGCTACAGAATAAATTTCAAGGCCCACTGTGGCTTGTAAAGTGAGACCCTGTCAGAAAAAAAGGGAAAGGACGTGGGGAACCGTCTTGACGATGGGTTTGATTTACCATGACTTGGGATTGTGAAGATAAGTTTGGTAGTTCAGTGCAGGGTAGTGATCTTTCTCTCGTCTGTCTTTTTGACTGTACTGACTCTAAACATTTTCTAGCCTAATTGTGTAATAAAGACGCCCGAGGTTACAGTTTCCATCATAAAGGAATTGAATCGGAGAGGAGTCCTTGCCAATGCTCTTGCAGGTCGGGATGAGAAGGAGATTACCCGGGTTCTGAACTTTTTGATAAGGTATGCTTGACTTGGGTTTTGTGGCTGAAATCCTCCAATATTACCCAGTGAGAGACACCTACTTTTAGTTTGCTCTTTACAGAGAATTGGTGGAACAATTAGAGTTTGTTTTAGGGATGTTTTTCTTTTTTCTTTTTTAATTTATCTATTTTTATTATTAAAATTTTTCATTTATTTTACATTCCAACCACAGTTTTTCCCCCTTCCTCTCCTCTTCTTCCCTCCCCCTTCCCCCATCCACTCCTCCTCAGTCTCCCAGGGGAGTCAACAAAACATCAAGTTGAGGCAGGACCAAGCTCCTCCCCATGCATCAGTGCTGGGCGAGGCAACTCTGCATGGGGAACAGGTTCCCAAAAGCCTGCTTGAGCGCCAGGGACAGGCCTTGCAAGATTCATTAATCAGAAGTTTTGCTTTGTAGGAATCTGTCTCAGCCGAGATTTGCCCCTGTTTTGATTCGCGCTGCTGAGATAATCATTGGTGAGTAGTTGTGAGAGAGACATTCCAGCAGGCTTGGGAAAGCCTAGGTGCTGGGCCTGAGCTCAGCAGCAGAACATCTGTCAGGCGCCTGAGCTTGAGCCTCAGCGTTTGGAAAAAAATTAAAGAACCTGAAACAGAAAACCTAGGGGTACAGGTGCAATTAAAATGTTAGAGTGGCAGATTTGAATTGGCTGGACTAGGATAATTACAGTTTAAGAAAGTTTTTTCCATGAACATCTATAAGGGTGGTGGATTTTTACATTCTTTTTTTTTAATATTTATTTATTATGTATACAATATTCTGTCTGTATGCCTGAAGACCAGAAGAGGGCACCAGACCTCTTTACAGATGGTTGTGAGCCACCATGTGGTTGCTGGGAATTGAACTCAGGACCTTTGGAAGAGCAGGCAATGCTCTTAACCACTGAGCCATTTCTCCAGCCCAGATTTTTACATTCTTATATGGCTTATATGAAGGTGTGTATGGCCAGGTTTGTGCCCCAACTGCTGGCATTATAGGCATCTGCCACTATGCACAGTTATGTCTGCATGCTTCAATTGGAGAAGGAAATCCAGAGTTGGTATTTGGGGTTAGAACTGAGAGGTGTGTGCTAATTCCTATAAGATTCTTGTGTTTCCCTAACTGATCTTTGTTCTTTTCTTCCTTGTTCATTCATCTTTGATTTATTTGCTGGTTTATTGGATTGAAAACCTCTGATTCTCTCCTAATCCTCTTTTGCTCATCTGTTTTCTCTTGATGCGAATTTTCTCAAGCTCGTGTGATTGTGGCTTTCCTTCAGTGTCGTCTTCCTTATGCTGGTTTAGTGGCCATGGTTCGCTCTAGTCTACCCTCTCCGTCAGTTTTAAAGGTGGCTTCACTGGATGTAATTCTCTTGGTTGGTAGTTATTCCTCTTAGGATTGACATCACTCCCTGTTGCCTTTCCTTTTCTGAAGAGGGCTGATGTTCTAGTGCTGAGCTCACCTCTGTGAGTAATTTGGTCCTGCTGTGTGTGGTGGTCTGTTCCATGCTAGCTGTAGTGTGATACAGAGGGTTCTCTTCTCGGGATGAGTGCCCTTGTATTTGGATAGCTGTATCTTTCCCTGGACTTTGAAATTTACTGCTTCAATTTCACTGCCTAGATTCTGTATGCTTCTACAGTGAAGACTCTTAGATTTTTTCCCTTTGTCATGTCCCAAAGTTCTTGAAAGCTGTGAATGTATTTGCTTTGGTTGTTGACAGTGTGTGTGATGGATATGATAATTCCTCAACCCACAATCTCCCATCTCTTGCTTGACTTACTCCAAATGTTTTCCACTGTAATTTGATTTATTGAATCTTTCATATCTAAGGTTTCCATTTGGTTTTTCTTAGAGTCTCTCTGAGGAATTCCTTGTCAGTGTCGTTGGTCTGATTGTTTCCTTCCTTCATCTGTTCCATGATTGCCTCTTTGAGGTCATTGTCTTTGTTAGGTATTCAGCTATCTCAGTAGCTTCAGGGCTACCTGATGAGGAGTTAGTACCAAGTGGAGGACGCACACTGCTCGCTCCGCTTGTCTTCTGTTCTCCATTGTGACCGCACATCTGGGGATGGATTCGCTGCTGCATCTGTATGGGACACCTTTGCTTCACATCTCTGCCTGCTACACACATAGTGGCTGAAAGCCAAACCCATATTTACACGTAACAGACCACCCGAGAACAACTGTACCCCCAGGAAGGAGGGACATGTGAGGCCCAAGAGTGTGATAGGGTTAGCTAGGAATTTAAAACTCAGCCAAAGTAAAAATAAACAGCGGAAGTTAGTGAAAGGAAAGAGAAGCAGCAGGATTGGAGAAGAAGTACTTAGGGTGTAAGTGAGCAACCATAGCGAGGGAGAAGGAAGTGGAGCAGTGTAGTACACAACAATGCGGGACAGCCATCTCTTCCTGCTGAGGAGATGGGGGTGGCTGTCGCTGGCTTGAGCTCTGCACACCTGCGGGCAGACTCAACAGTGTGGGTTATGCAGTGTCTACCCTCAGGCCACCCTCATGAGCTGGGGACCACCAGGCTGGAGAGCATTTTACATCAGAGGTACTCTACCAGTACCAGTGTGGGCGTGGAAACACCACACAGGAGCTGCGTTTCTGTGTAGTCTGGGGCTCAGAATGTAGAAAGCAGTCAGGCCGAGCGGACTCGTGCCGGTGGCTTCTGCACCACCACTGAGTGATGCTGAGTGCTCTGCCGGGCCAGTCCCTGCCACAGCCCCTTCCTCCCTTGCGTTCCCATGCAAGGTCTGTTATTCTTCCTCTTACAGCTTTCAGCTGCTGCGAAAAGTCGAGGGTGCTTTAGTTTAGTCCTTGTCTCTGGTGTAGTATCCAAGTCACAACCATTTCCCAAGTCCATATGGATTTTTGTGATGGCTACTTTCTTATCCAGTAGAGTAGAGAGACCTTTGGGGTTTAGAAATGAGAAAATGAGACGCTCCTGGCCCCTGGCTGGAAGAGATTAGTGGTGTAAGATGGTTCCTTCCCATGACAAGCATGAACAAACTAGGGCATGCTTGCCACGTGAGTCACAGCTCTTTTTAGAGGGCCGGATGTGTGACTGGAGCCCACCGACTTTCTCTAGAGGGCCGGATGTGTGACTGGAGCCCACTGAAGCAGTCTTTTTCTCTCTTGCTGAAAGCCGCACTGAGGAGGATTCACCCTGTCTGCTTCTGGGTACTTTGTTTCATTTACAGATCTAAAGTTCAGTGTTTCTGGATTTCCCTTGGTCCTGCCTGGGGCTTACTCATGCCTTTTCATGTGGTCCATTCCTTCTTGCAGCCCCGAACCTAATACTCTGTTTCGGGTTTGCCACATGTTGGCATCCTGGGGCTTCCTCCATCCCTCTCCATCTGTTCTTCCGAGACGGGTTCTGTCACTGATGCTGAAGCTCAGTAGAGCTCAGCTGGTGGCCGGCCAGCCTCAGGCCTTCCCGTCTTTACTTCCCCAGGGCTGGGTTCCAGTTGTGTGCCAGGTGTCCAGCTTCTTTTTCTTGTCTTTTCTATGGGTTCTGGGAATCAAATTCAGATCTTAACTGTTTGCAAAGCAAGGACTTTCCCCAGCCCCCAGTCATGTAGTTTTTAACATGAAAATGAAAATAAGACCCCATACCCTGTATTTTATATAATTATTTCTTTTCAAAATTCATTTAATCAGATGGATTGTTATGCTTTCTATAAATTACAACTTAATTATTAAAAATACTGGTATTCAATGTCTTTATATTTAGCATCATACTGTTTCTAAATATTGATTTCACCCACAGAAAATGTTTCTAGTTAATATACTTTCTGTCCCTTTGTAGATATATATCTGCCTGTGATTGGCCAGTCACCCATAGTTGATAAAAAGTTCATAGTACTTCAAGGACTCGTAGAAAAAGAAATCGATTACCAAAGAGAACTCCTGGAAACCTTGGGGATGATGGACATGCTGTTTGCCACCATGACGAGGAACAACAGCGCCCCTGTGGCAGAGCACGTGCCTGCTGAACTCCCAGAGGAGGAGAAGACAGAGACACCCTGTCAGCCCGCTGACGCGGACAAGAGCTCCTAACTGGGAGTTGTTTGACTCTTAATCGCTGAGAAGACGGCATCTGCAAGACATTCAAAGAGTTTTATGGAAGAGACTGGATTAATTATAATTGGGAAATAAGTACCTGTTTGAAGACATGGTTTTCTATGTATTAATTTGGTTGATTTTGTGGCATCTTCTGCTGGAAGGTTTTAGGTGTTTTAGTCACAGTGTTTTGTCCACCCTGGATGAGTTGATACTGATTTTAATGGAGTCAAACTTGGTTTATATGGGGCAGAGTCCTGCCAAGGGAACAGCACGTTGGTTTTTGTTTTGTTTCTACGTCTAGCCTGGGAAATATCAAGAACAAACAGCAACA
Source organism: Microtus pennsylvanicus (assembly GCF_037038515.1). Lineage (NCBI taxonomy): Eukaryota > Metazoa > Chordata > Mammalia > Rodentia > Cricetidae > Microtus > Microtus pennsylvanicus. Next base: position 52,162,931 of record NC_134584.1, read on the forward strand.
GCAGAACCTCTTTCTCTGTATGCAGTGCCCCTGAGAACTTTGGTTTCTTTTGCTGTTATCCTTGAAGTCCTGGGTCACACACTCTCCCAAGCTGCTTGTGGGACTGTCTTCCAAGTGTGGCAGATCATAGACTATTGCTCCTGGAAGCATAGTTAGGGTGTCGTAGTCCTTGCTTACCTATGAACTGTGCTCTCCACGGTGTTGTCTTTAGTCTGCTTATCAGGACAAAGTCCAGAGCAATCTGACTGAACCAGTCCATCCTAATGTGCTGCCTTCCCTCCAGCTTCACCTGCCTCAGTCTGTGAGAAGGCTGTCCTGCCCTCATGGTAACGGCCCGTCAGCCTGTGCGCATGTTCCGAGTGGGTCTGTGTGTGTGGCCCTCCAGAACAGTTCTCTTTCCTGTACCTACTCTTCTTTTTCTCTGTTCTTTATGTTGTGGGTCTGAACCCTAAATGGGAGCAGTTTGCTTTGAAAAAATGTGGTTTTGAAAGTTCATTGTAAACCTTATTTTTTTTTATAAAAAGATTCTTTTCTTTTTGACTTTCTGAGGTGTGTCAATTCCCGATGGCCAGTGACTTGTGACCAGCATATTGGTCCACAGCCATTACTTCCCTCTCTTCCTTTAGCTCCCCTACTTAGGTTAGGATGTGTTTGATGACAGCATCCTGAGCTGAAGGAGTCCTTGGGGAAAGATTTTTGTAATGAGTGCTCATAATCTCAGTTTTATAACCTTAGATTCCTTAAAGCAGAAGTGGGGATATGTCTGGAATGTTCTGGTGTTTAAGTTCAACAATAGGGTATATAGGTTCCCTTTAGTGTGCTGAAATTCCTTAAAGCAGAAGTGGGGATATGTCTGGAATGTTCTGGTGTTTAAGTTCAACAGTAGGGTATATAGGTTCCCTTTAGTGCGCTGAAATTCCTTAAAGCAGAAGTGGGGATATGTCTGGAATGTTCTGGTGTTTAAGTTCAACAATAGGGTATATAGGTTCCCTTTAGTGCTCTGAAATTCCTTAAAGCAGAAGTGGGGATATGTCTGGAATGTTCTGGTGTTTAAGTTCAACAATAGGGTATATAGGTTCCCTTTAGTGCGCTGAAATTCCTTAAAGCAGAAGTGGGGATATGTCTGGAATGTTCTGGTGTTTAAGTTCAACAATAGGGTATATAGGTTCCCTTTAGTGCGCTGAAACAGTTCTACAGTATGGTGTCTTGTGAGAACCTGGAGTTTGCCTTTTTGAGTAGTTACATTAGTCACAAATGAGAGCTTGTGCTTTAAGGTTGAAAGGGTTGACCTACAACCATTTAAGTAAGTCTTCCTAAGTGTGCAGGGTGTGCACTACAGTTAGGATTCTACCTGAAGCTGCTGTTCCTGTGCAGCTCTGGAGGATTTCCTGGCCATTATTCTCATCACAACTGTCTTTAAGTGTCAAATCATTCTCTTTTAACAGTGAATTAATTCCAGTCACTCAGTTCCCCAATCTTGAGTTCCTTATCATCCCTGTTCTGGGCTCGCCCGCTGGGGACTTGCTCCCTTTGAGAGTGCTTCAACTCTTGTGTAATATTTATAGCAATCACAAACCCTTAAGACTAGGAAGCATTTCCCACAATCTTCAGTGCAATTATGTTCAGGAGGGAGGGTTTTTTTTTTTTTTTTTTTTTTTTTTTTTTTTTTTTTTTTTGAGACAGGGTTTCTCTGTTTATCCCTGGCTGTCCTGGAACTCAGTCTGTCACCAGGCTGGCCTTAAACTCTCAGAGATTCATACCTCTGCCTCCCAAGTGTTGGGATTAAAAATATGAGCTACTACACCCAATTTAGGGGTTGTTTTTATATTCATTAAAACTACTACTTGCTATATGAAGTGTTTTAACATAATTGACATATTTCAATATGTAATGTTGGCCTTAGGAGTCAAATGCCTAATGGATTCTTACACTTGTGCTGCTTAGTTGGGAAGTTTTTGATGTTTCACCATGGATGCAAAAATAATGAAATATTGCTGAGAATTCATTTATGTTTAATTTATTATGTTAACTCAGACTTAAACATATGGGAAGGTTTGTTTGTTTCGAGTCAGATTTCTCAAATGCCTGTGCTGTTAAATTGCTTAAGGAATCGATGTCAAATGGGATGGTTAGAAACTCCACTGACTGAACTGAAATGAATTCTGCCAACCATTAAAGACTCCCTCAAATGGGGTTATTAAAATGGAGTAGTTTTCTCGGTGGGATACTTCCAAGTTAAACATTTAACAAAAGTTTGAATATGCCTAACGTTAATAAATGACCATTGAATAGTTTTATCTTTGAACAAAGTATCCCTGAGAAACTGAACCCCATTTGCTGGCAGATATTGTTATCTCTTCCTATGCCGTCTATTCCTGTAGCCATGGTGCCTGGGCCAGGGCTGGTATATCCTACTCAGGTTCCGTCTACAAATTCAGATTAACAGTGAAATTGTTGTTCTAGGTCAGAACAATTTGGTTCTCAACCTGTGAGTCTCACACCCTTTGGCAAACTTTTTCTGTCTCAAAAAATATTTACATTATGATTCAGAACAATAGCAAAGTTACAGTTACGGATAGTAATGAAATCATTTTCTGATTGGAGTCACCATGAGGAACTGTATCAAAGAGCTGCAACATTAGGAAGGTTGAGAACCACTGCTCTAGGGAGATGTGGGAGGCTGGGGATGCTGTGTTGGGGTCCTCAGCAGAGGAAGCCCTTTCCAGAATGCATCTTACATGTAGAGAAAATAAAGTCATTGACGGCCCTGCCTCACCAGATAGAAGTGCTTACTCCCTGCCAACTTTCTCTCTCCTTTATCTTGTCTGTACTTCTTCCCTCTCCATGAAGTTCCTTTGGAACCCTCAATAAATTTATTTTTCTTACTGCCCGAGTGTGAGTAGATTTTAAAACCGAATGGCTGAAGACTCGTGATCTTGAGACATTGAGATCCAGAGGTTATTGAAATGAACAAAATAAACCACAGTCCATTTTAGCTAACATTGTGGTTGAGGGAAGGTCTGGTAACGTCTGTGGGGGATCAGATGATGGTCAGTGATGTGCAGAACAGCCCAGATGTAGGAAAGACTGACGTGTTTCCAGCTGGTGTTATCATTGGCTTCTGTCCTCAACTCGACACACCTAGGAAGAAAGAACCGAAATTAAGGAATTGTCTCCTCCAGGTTGGCCTGTGGGTATATCTGCGGGGCATTTTCTTGATTACTAATTGTTGTGGGAGGGTCCAGTCCACCGTGGGCGGTGCCATTGCTAGGCAGGTGAGCCTAGGGTATGAAAGAATGGTAGCAGAGGCAGGCGTATCTCTGTGAGTTCGAGGCCAGCCTGGTCTACAAGAGCTAGTTCCAGGGCAGGCTCCAAAGCTATAGACACCCAGTCTCAAAAAGCCAAAAAGAAAAAAAAAATGGTAGCTGAACTTGAACCTGGGAACGAGCCAGTAGGCAGTGTTCCTCCATGGTCTCTGCTTCAGTTCTTGGTTTACCTTAAATGGTAGACTGTCAGCTAAATAAACTCTTTCCTCCCCAAATTGGTTTTGGTCAGTGTTTTATCACAGCAAAAGAAAGCAATTAGGGCAGCTGGCATCGAAGACTGCCAGATGGTCCAGAATAATTAAGAAAGGAAGCATGATAAGTTTCATACAAAGACTGATGGTCGATAGAAATCTGGCTAAGGACATGAGGTCAGTTGAATTTTGGTTTGCATGCTAGAGAGACTGAGCTAGAAACATTAAAGATGGTTTTTTTTTTTTTTAAATTGGCTCTTGCAATCATGGAGGTTAAGTCTAACATAAGCTTGTCTACCAAGCAGATAATGGGGGCAATTGGTAGTGGGGCTCATCCCAAGTCAAAAGGACTTGGAACCAAGTCCAAAGTCAATAGTATAATTTTGAGTCTGAGGCTAAAGGCCCCTTTCTGACATCCAAGGGAAGGGAAGAATGTCTCAGCTGATGGGTGGGGATTCATTTTTCTGTCCCTTTCCCAGCCTTGAACCAACTGGATGATACCTCTCTCCACTGATGAGATCTTCCTTACATAGATTCATATTCTAGTTTCTTCTGGAATTGTCCTGCCCAATATACTTAGCCCTAATGTTTCTCCAGTCATCCGGCTATTATTAAATCCACATAGTAGCTCATGTCTATATATTAGCATTCTGTATATTTCCATCAAGCTAATGCCCTGAGGTCCTAGGGTCGCGGCAACATTGGTTATTACATTAGGCATTAGAGCATTAGGAAGCCGCTGTTCACTTGAGGTTTCTTATATTGAAGACACTCTAAATGTTCTCACCACCTTGCTCCTTTACTAGATGTCTTAGTGACTGTTCTATTGCTGTGAAGAGACACCTTGGCCAAGGCAATTCTAATAAGAGAAAGCATTTAACTGGGGGCTTACTATTTTAGAGGTTAAGTCCACTATCATGGCATGGTTACCTGCAGGCAGGCGCTAGAGCAGTAGCTAAAGGCTATATTCCGATCTGTAGGCAGACAGTAACACTGGGCCTTGTGTGGGCTTTTGAAACCCCAAAGTCCACGCCCAGTGACACTCTTCCTCCAAGGCCATACCTAGTCTTTCTCAAAGAGAGGTACTCCCTGATGCCTAGGCATATAAATATATGAACCTATGGGGGCTGTTGCTATTCAAACCACCACATTGAAACTGCTTGCTTAACTCCTGGTCTGGATAGAAGGCAGGTAGCTGGTTGGTCTACAGCATGAGTTCCAGGACAGCCATGTCTACACAGAGAAACCCTGGGGGGGGGGGCGCGGTGGGGGGGGGAGGAGGGGAACAACAGAATGAGAGGGAGATGGCGGAGGGAGGAACGGAGAGAGAGAGAGAGAGTTTTTAAAAAGTTAAAAGCCCTGACACAACATGAGGAAAGGAATCCCCAAAGATGCGACTAAATTATTTTTTTCTGTTAGACAAAAACATGCTCCTAGGCACGCAGTCTTCTCTTAAGAGTAGTTTGTTTTCCCAGTGAGACTCCCTTGGAGGAAGCTAAATTTTTACCGGGTTAGGGATGAGGGGTGATATGCCCATTTCTTTCAGTTCCAGGACCCCATCTGGGGGAAAATCCATCCTTCTACCACCTTCTATTGGTCTAGTTTTATAGATGAATATTGCTTAAATTTAGTCTTATTGTAGAATGCCATGTTTTCTCCATCTGTTATTGAAAGTTTTGCTGGGAATAGTAGTCTGAGCTGGCATCTGTGAACTCTTCGAGTTTGTAGGACATCTATCCAATCCCCTGCAGCCTTTAATATTCTTTCTTTATTCTGTGCCTTTATTGTTTTGACTGTCATGTGCCAAGGGGCATTTCTTTCCTATGGGTCAGTCTATTCTGTGCTCCATATGCTTCTGTACCTTGATAGGCATCTCCATCTTTGGATTAGGGAGATTCTCTTCTGTGATTTGGTGGAAAATATTTTCTGTGTCTTCGGCTTGTGCGGGAGGCACTGAGGGCCCTGTGCTCACAGATAGGCACTGGGAGAACCTGGAAAGCCAAACACACAGTGTTGTGTGTGGTGAGTCTTTGTGTCCCACTAGCCAGCTCTCAAAGAATGACATGGAGACTTACTCTTAGTTAGGAAAGCTTGGCCTTTCGTTTAGGCTTGTTTTCAACTAGCTCTTTTTTTTTTTTTTTTTTGATTTTTCGAGACAGGGTTTCTCCGTAGCTCAACTAGCTCTTATAACTTAAACTAACCCATATTTTTATTAATCTACGTTCTACCACGTGGCTTTTACCTCTATCCCATTCTGTGTGTTTAACTCCTTCTACACTGGATGGCTGTTGTGTGATGTTTTACTCTTTTGTCTTTTTTGTGGGGTGGGAGGAGAGGCACCACCCAGCTCCCAAATAAATCACACAAGGAGACTTATTTTTATTTGTGAATGCCTGGCCTTAACTTGGCTTGTTGCTTGCCAGCTTTTCTTATCTTAAATCACCCCGACTATCTTTTGCCTCTGGGCTTTTTCCTTTTCTTCTGTGTGTCTTTCCTTCTTACTCCATGGCTGGCTGGGTGGCTGGCCCCTGACACCCTCCTCCCCTTGTTTTCTCATTGCTGCTTCTTTTCCTCGTTTCTCCTTCTATTTATCCTCTCTGCCTGCCAGCCATGCCCATCCTTGCTTCTCTCTCGCGACTGGCTTTTTATTAGACCATCAGGCATTTTAGACAGGCAAAGAATCACAACTTCACAGAGTGAAACAAATGCAGCATAGACAAAAGCAACACATCTTTACATCGTTAAACAAATGTTCCACAGCAGAAACAAAAGGAACACACCTTAGAATAATATTCCCCAACAGCTGGCATCTCCCACGCACCTAAATTCATCGCAAGTTTCCTCTCTCTGTCCTGAAGTCCTGCCTATCTCTCCTGCTTCGCTATTGGCCATTTAGCTTTTTATGAAACCAGTCAGAAGGCTCCTTAGGCAGAGACACCTCTTTACAGTATAAACAAATATTCCTCAACAGTTGTTCTTCCTGTTATCGGCCCAGAAGTCTGGAAGGGGATGTGGTTAATAACCTGATGACCATTGCACTGTGTGGACGAAGACCAGTCTGGATCCTACCCAGACCCTTGTCATAAGGTTGTTTTTCCCCAGTCAATCCATAGACCCCATCTTTCTAGAAGGTGGCATATGTACTTTACATAGTGTTTTGATGTAGTCCTATCTTTAGTTTTATCTAATTTACTTTGTTCCTAGAAGATATTTATGTATTTTTAATACACACAGGATTGAATTTATTATCACCAAGAAAGTTTTCACCAAACTGTGCTGTGCTTAAATAAACTACTCATGGTTAGACTCCCGAAGTTTGAAACACCAGCTTCTTTGTCATGTTGAACCAAGCTACCCTCTTGCCTCCCACGGATCATTGCTCTGCTTCTGGGATGTCCACAGAGGAGGACGGTCAGCTGGCTGCTTTCTCTGCCTCTCTTAGCTAGCAGGCTTTTCTCTCAGCATCTGGCTCCTAAGTCTTTATTGGTAAAATCGAACAGTTGAGGTTTTGCTAAAAACAATAGCTGGGCTGTAGTGTGCCATATTACCCTGGCTGTTGCTGATTGTATTCTTTTGTTGTTGTTGTTGTTTTTGTTTTTTGAGACAGGGTTTTTCTGTAGCTTTGGAGCCTGTTCTGGCACTAGCTCTTGAAGACCAGGCTGGTCTCGAACTCACAGAGATCCGCCTGCCTCTGCCTCCCGAGTGCTGGGATTAAAGTCGGGCTTCACCACCGCCCTGCTGCTGATTGTATTCTTACGCTGACCTCTAGTCATCAGGGTTTGGGGTTATAGGTTTAGTTGCTGATTTCTGAGTTTATTTTTGCTAGATGGATTCCCCCCTGCCCCCAATTTCTGTTTTGAGCAGCCTGGGGTTCTAGTGACCAGTGAGTTTTCAGGTTCAGTAGGGTATCTCCTCTAAGGCTTTTGGGACCTGCATGACTTCTGGTGTTTTGGGTGTCTACGTTGCCTCTGGAGGTCCCAAGTACCTGTGTGGTCTCTGGGAATCTGGGTACCTCCTTGGTCACTAAGGTTCCTAGTACTGACTGGTCTGACATCCATGAGGAAAAGAAAACTCTCTCCAGTAGAGACTTGTCTTAGTCTCCCTCGGAGACACGGAATTCACGGTTCACATATTGTATGAGATTGCCAAGGCTCAGGAATACCATGATCTGCTGCTGCCAGCATCATGGAGAACCAGGAAGGATGCGGATTCCAGGCTGAATCTGGAAGAGGGTATGTGCTAGAGAGGATTTCAGTCTTTGTCTTCAAATCTGGTGACTGGAGAAAGCCAGAAGCTCTCATGTCTGGGGAGGAGAACCTTCCTATGGCTTTTCTTTCTAGGCCTTTAAGAGGCACCCACATTGCTGAGGGCAGATTTTCCTAACTAGGTCAACTGATTGAAATGCTAATCTGTTAAGAGAACCCGTGCAGACACACCCATGGTGGGGTTTTACCTGCTTTCTGGGTTTCCTTTAGAGCTGTCAGCTTAACAATTCAGATTAACCACAACAGAGCTAGCAATTACCTGTTTCCTAGCCTCTAACTGTCAGATGCTAGGAAGCTAACACAGATAAGGATTTCATATAGGGAACTAGGTCTTTGTGACATCAAAGGGCTGGAATGGAGCCGCTGCTCAAGAGCACAGCCCCAGAAAGCCAAAGTCCATCTCTTCTGCCATCATCTACAAGCCAGAGACTAGATTCTGGGTGTTCTCCGGACTTGAGAACAATGACAAGCAGAAAGCAGGCTTCTCCTCATCCCTGCCTTCCAGATCATGTATTAGTGTATTATATTACTTTTCTCATGACAGATTACCCGACAAAGGCTACTTAAGGGAGGGTTTATTTTCGTCAATGGTAGGTCCTTCAGGGCAAGGAAGGCATGGCGGCAGGAGTGTCTCTAGCTGTGGCGGCAGGAGTGTGAGACAGCTGCTCACTTTGATCCACAGTCAGGAATCAGAGAGATGCATGCTGGTTCTCAACCACCCAGTCCTTTCTATAGTACAGTCCTGGAGTGGTACCATCATGTTCAGGGTGGGTCTTCTGCCCTCAGTTAAACCTCTTTAAACACTGAGACATGCCCAGAGGCCTCTATCCTAGGTGATTCCCAATCCACATGAGTGATTAATCATCATATCCCTCTCACCTAGGAGCCAAATTTTTCATCTGGGACATTATTTGCAAAGGTTTTCTGGGGAGTGTGGTTTCAAATATCCAGCCCTGCGGTTCTGACGATATTCTAGTATCCTAAGGGGATAGGCACAATATTCTTCCCCCAGCAGGCAGCACATCTGTGATACAGTTGCATGTGTTAGCTTGCCTGTAAACAAATGAGAGCATTCAGCTTGTGGTTGTGCGTTCCAGTTCCTATTCATGGTGTGCTGAGACTGAGCCATCTCTGCATATAGCTCTGCTTCAGTGTAATTGGTCCCCTGTAGATGGGCATTCTGACGACATTTAGAGCTTTATATCTACAAGCAGCTATACACCTGGCTTTCAGGATTCTATCTGTAGAAGCAGTTATGCATCTAGCGATGTTTTACCTAAGGTTCAGTGCATTTTTGATGTAGGTGGGTCTTCTGTCTATCTGTTGCTTTCATTGGTTAATTAATAAAAAAACTGCTTGGCCTGATAAGTCAGAACATAGGTAGGTGGGGAAGACAGAACAGAATTCTGGGAGAAAGAAAGCTGAGTCAAGCAGACGCTATAGCTCTCCTCTCCAAGACGGACGCAGGTTAAGATCCTTCCTGGTAAGGCACCACCTCTTGTGCTACACAGATTATTAGAAATAGGTTAATCAAGAAGTAAAAATTAGCCAGTAAGAGACTAGAGCTAATGGGCCAAGCAGTGTTGAAAAGAATACAGTTTGTGTGTTGTTACTTGGGTAAAGCTAGCCGTGCGGGAGCCGGGCAGTGGGAAGTAGCCCGCAGTTCCCCTTTTTACACATTTTGAGAGCTTGTCAACATGGGTCCTGGAAAATGGGTCTTTTCTCCCACTGCAAAGACTCTGCCTCTCGTCCCTGAGGCTCCTTCTTCTGACACTGAAATGACAGTAGCAGTTTCTGTGAAACCTCCTTGCGTGCACATGTGTGCACACCCGCACTCCTCCCCCGCCCCAGTATTTAATATTTTACAGAGCTCTAGATACTATATATGAGGCAGGTAAAGCTGGTATCCAGTTCTGCACACACTGACACCTGGGTGACAGTTTCGGTGACATGTCCAAAGTCACACAATTAGTGGCAAATTTGGCCTGAGTTCAGGTCACCAGCTTTAGAAGTGCCTGTTTTCATGCAGTGCAGGAATAATATCTTATGTTTTATAAACATGGAACGTGTCCTTGTTCACTTTGGTATTAACTTTGCACAAAACGTCTCTTGTACTTGGTAACTGCGTGCCGAGTGAATGAGTTGTCGTTGGCTGCTGATTTGTAGAACTTTTAAGGTAACATGGAGGTAGCTTTCTTCTCGCTAAGAGATCCAACTCAAACAGAGTTTTCTGCAAGTTATTCTCGCTGCCTGTTGATCATTCTGGCCTGCAAGCATGCACACAGAAAGAATATTGTATAAATAATAAGTAAATAAATATATTTAAAAAAAAGAGAAATTGAAACGGTGTCTCAATTCACCATTAGTCCTCAAGGGGGCAGTGTTACTTAGAAAACCGTGAGAAGCTGTCCTGCCTTCAATCTCTTTGAATTTATGCTCTCAAGGAATAACCACAGTCCCTTCGGAAGGAACTTAAGCTTTTTGCTAGTTACTATGCTGACCAGATAGATTTAAACAATAGTCATTAGTGAATTATAACTAGAAATATGGAAATAAATTTAACCAAGGCTCCATTTAAAAAGATTAAGCTGTTCAACCCTGTAGAAAAATGGGAAGAGCATGGGGTCGCTAACCTTGGGGAAGTCCCAACTCTGTGGACATCAGCTTCCACATCTGTGAGATGGGGCAGACATGGCCTCCCCTTCAGGCTTGCTGGGAGGAGGGGCGTGGTGACACACAGAAAACTTCACTGTTTTTTGTCTGAGCTTTTTCTTATGTGATTACTAACATCTGGTTTTCTTGGGTAAGAGTTAAATTCAAATTTATTTTTATATTAATATAAAGGAGTGTGCGTGTGTATTGTTTGTGTATTGAGTTCAGAGTTTCACACCTGCTAGGCTGAACTATTTACCCAGGTTTGTGACTATTTCCTGAATAAATGAGGCACACAAAATGGCAGAATAAGACTTAGGTAGATTGAACTCAGAACCTTGGAAGGTACATTAGGTATGGTTTGCAGATGAGAAGAAAGAAAGAGGGTGGCTCTCACTAGGTCACTGAGGCTCTGGTGGGACATTTGATGGCATGTGTCTGTGTTATTTTTCCCAACACTCTGACTTCAAGAGATCTATGGGAGAGAGCTACTTGTTGGTTCCTGGCCACTTAGCCCTGAAATAATCACACAAAACTATACTAATTAAATCACTGTTTGGCCCATTAGCTCCAGCTTCTTATTGGCTAACTCTTACATCTTAATTTAACCCCTTTCTATTAATCTGTGTATCATCACGTGGCTGTGCCTTACCAGCAAAGATTCCAACTGGCATTAGTCTCTGGCGGCTCCATGGCTTCTCCGCCTTCCTCCTTCCATGCTATAGGCCAAGCCAGTTTTCTTTATTCATTAACCAATAAAATCAACACATAGACAGAAGGACCTCCCACACCAAAGAGAAGAAATTGAAGGGGCGCAGGAAGGCTTATTTGGCTCCTGGTTTCAGAGAACTCACTTTACCGCAGAGGAGAGGACATGATACTGCAGCAGAGTCGATGGCAGCAGAGTGTGCAGGGGAGCCCTCACATCATGTCTGGCCAAGACACAGAGCCCATGAGCCTGGAACTGGAGGCATAGCCTTCAAGGCTCACCCAGTGACCCACTTCCAGCAGCTAGGGCCCCACATCAAATTTCAATAACCTCATAAAACGATGCCAGCAGCTGGGGACCAAGTGTCAAAACACATGAGCCTTTGGAGGTGTTTCAGATTTAAACCATAATGAAATTGTTGTCATCTTCAAATATATTTATAAATAAAGACTTCCCCTATTCAAACTAACCGTATTAGCTTGGAATATACGACAGCTTTATTGACCAAAGGTTAGAAATAATAAGGTAGGTTAATTTAATGAGGTTGGCAATTTCCTATAAGCATCACTATAAGGCATTATCTTTTCTAAATCAGTGTTTTGGAGCATCATACAGTGTCATTGGCTTCATCATGGTGTCTTTGTACATATACTGTTACACATTGTTCTCCTTTATTCCCCTCCCTGCCTCTGTCTGGTTTCCCCAGTTAACGCCCCTTCTTATAGTCCATTACTCTCTCTACTTCCTACCTTTCTTGAGACTCTTCCTCCCTTTTCCTGGCCCCATTTCTAGCTTTGTGACCTGTACAATAAGAGATATAATCTTGACAAAGTAATACAAAAATTAAAAGTTCATGAGCTAAAAGCAATTTTCTCATAGGAAAGAAAGGGAAACCAGTGGCCAGTTTTTTTTTTTTTATCTTTTGGTAGATGTAGAATGAAATTTCTCCTGACCAAAAGACAAAACAAAACAAAAACAAACAAACAAAAAACACCCCCCCAAATAAAAAACAGCAAAGAACAAAATATACACTGTACAGTAAAATTATAATAAAATATATTAATTTCCTTATTAACTTTTTATTTTGCTCTGTTTTCCGAGACAGGGTTTCTCTGTAAAACAGTTTTGGCTGTTTTGGAACTCACTTTGTAGACCAGGCTGTCCTCAAACTCACAGAGATTCACCTGTCTCTGCCTGCTGAGTGCCGGGATTAAAGGCGTGCACCACCACCGGGCCTCCTTATTAACTTTCACAGATACTCTGCATTATACACATGCTTTGTTATGGTAAGGTCATCACGCTTGAACAGAGCCCAGTGGCTCTATTTACTTAACTTACAACTGTGGAACAAGGTCATTGACACAGGAAAAGTAAGTCACCATTAATGATAGCAAACTCTGTGGTCAACTCTTAGAGAAGAATGTGGATAGTTCTGCTCTGAGATGAAGTGTAAAAATGAACAGATCTAGCTGGGTCGTGGTGGCACAGGCCTTTAATCTCAGCACTTGGGCAGCAGAAGCAGTTCGAGGCCAGCCTGGTCTATGGAGAGAGTTCCAGGGCAGCCAGGGCTACCCAGAGAAACTCTGTCTTAGAAAATAAACAAACAAGAACAAATCCGGAAGATTACAGACAATAAATCAAGAGAGTCAAGCACTAACAGTGAGCTGGATAAGGAACTGCTCTTGCCAATGTACATATTACCTGTTTGATCTTCTCAAAAACTCCACAGGAAGGTCATGTGACTAACTTCACAATCATTCCATTTGTGCAAACATGTATTCTACACTGCACAGGTTAAGAAAAGTTAAACACCACAAGACAAAACTATATGCAGAGGAAAATTAAACAATTTATAAGACTATGTGGCAAAACTTTATGCAAATGAAGCTAAGAAACTGGATGACACGGGTGCTTTTCATGTGTAAGTGTGTGGTGTGTGTTTGCATGTGTGTGTTGTGTGTTTGCATGTGTGTGGGTGCATTTGCATGTGTGTTCACGTGGAAGCTCAAGGCTGATACGGGGACTCTTCCTCCATAGCTCTTCCGCTGTATCCATTGAGGCATGGTCTAGTGGTTAAACCCAGAATTCGCCCATGAGGCTCGTTTCTCTTGCTAACTCACACTAGGGCTCCCATCCCCCGTCTCAGCATTCTAGGTGAGATGTAGGTGAGCTGCCACACCCGTCTGGTACTCATGGGGCTTATGGGAATTAGAACTCCAGTTTTCTTGCTAGAGTGGCAAGTTCTTTAACCACTGAGCCACCTAACCAACTAACCTTTCTCTCTCTCTCTCTCTCTCTCTCTCTCTCTCTCTCTCTCTCTCTCTCACACACACACACACACACACACACACACACACTACATACACACATATGTGCAAGTAGTAGTACCTGCCTTGGGTAGCTTGTAGACTGAATGATGAAGGATTGCTAGGAAACCTCTAAGCATCTTTATTATTCCTATAACTATATAACTATATATATAACTATAACTATATAATGCATGTGAGCGTGTGTGTGTGTGTGTATGTACAGCTAGAATTTGAATACAAACCCCTAGATTCCAAAGAAGTAGGAAATTGAGACAGACCATTGACTAGGGGTTAGTTGTTGGGAAGGTAACATAAGAAATTATGGATGTAAGGTTTTTTTTTCCTGAAGAAGGAGTAATTAAATTTTTTTAAACTAAAATATCATTATAAAATTTACCCCTTTCTTTTTTTCTCTCTAACCTTTGTCCTACCTTCTTCCTTCTAACACTCCTATGTCCCTGTCCACTCCTTCTCAAATTCATGGCCTCTTTTTCTTGGATTACACATATACTCTCTCTCTCTCTCTCTCTCTCTCTCTATATATATATATATATATATATATATATATATATACACACACACACACACACACACACACATATATATATAAATATGTAAATAAAACCTGTTCAGTCCTTATGTTATGATGAACAAACCAAGTGATGAATGGACGCTTGAAAGAAATCCCACACTAGCTCGCAAATGAGAAATAGATAGTTATTTATTTAGGGGTAAACTCACAAATAAGAATTCTCTGCTTGAATGGTGAACAGAGATTGAATCCCACAATCCAACAATCCGAACGAACAGTCAGTGAAAAGGAGGAAGAAAAAATAGTGGATGCAGACTCTGCATTCGCGTATATAGTATAAGAGGCCAGGCCCCAGCAGGCGGGTAACCACAAGCTGCAAGTCTTCCTACAGAAATGTTACTTGTCTATATATAATTTTGGGGACTTGGTATTGGATAAACAATTAGGGAGCTCAACCCTGGGAGAAACTAATTCTCCTTCTCTCAGCAGTCTTTAGCTACCTGTATTTTTTCATCATTTTTTTTTATTTATTAAAAATTTCCACCTCCTCCCACCCTCCCATTTCCCTCCCCCTCCCCCTTGCTCTCCAGTCCAAAGAGAAGTCAGGGTGCCCTGCCCTGTGGGAAGTCCAAGGCCCTCCTCACTCCATCCAGGTCTAGAAAGGTGAACATCCAAACAGACTGGGCTCCCAAAAAGCCAGTACATGGCAGTAGAATCAAAACCCGGTGTCATTATCATTGGCTTCTCAGTCCGCCCCCATTGTCAGCCACGTTCAGAGAGTCGGGTTTGATCACATGCTCGTTTATAATAGTAACATGGTGTAGTTAGTTACCCATGCATTTCTTTATGACCAGTTCAGGAGATAAGGACGTAGGTTGTCTGGACCCACCCAGGAAAAGCTGAAGTAAGGGCAAAGGGAACGATGGCTCTTTTAACCAGTAGTGGACATGGGCTGCATGGTGACAGGGTCCGAAGGAGCCTCATGTCCAGAGTATGACACCCAGCCAGAATAAACGTTTGCTCTTGAGAGCTGAATTCTGAGGGGCGAATACCTGACTTGGGGCTAACAGCAGTGGCAGAGGGAGGCAGCTGCTCTGTGGAAAACTAGATAAAAGGGAAAGCTTCAAGCACAGATGATTTTAGAGTCTTCAATCCGTATGTATTTTTATTTTGAAGCCATTTTTGTCTGCTGAACAAACCTCGCCAAGGACAGTGAGGTTTCAGACAGCCTGTCCTGACGTTAACAACTTTGATAGCCACGGCAGGATGGTCAAAACCAGCAGTCAATCTTGGCCTAATGCTGTTCACTCACACATACTGGTTCTTCTAGTCCATTCTGCCCTGTCCTTTCTCAGTTCTAGGATCCAGTCCAGCATCCTTCATTAGATTTAACTTTCATGTTTCCTTAGCACCCCTGCAATGTGTGGCTTCCCAGTTCCCAGCGCCCGGGAACCTGTGACTTTTGATGACTACTGGTCAATTATTTTGTAGAATGTCTGTCAGTTTGGGATTGTCTGATGTTTTCTCTCCATTAGATTCCGGCTATGTGTTTTTGGCAGTACTATCCTGTTGATGACGATATTTTCAGCCACTCATTTTAGCCTCTGCTGATCTTGCCAACAGCAGAGAATGCAGTGGAGTTCAAATAAAAATGGTCATGTCTTCATTGTTGGAATTCTTTCTAGACAGAAGTTGTCTCTGCTCCGTTCATCCCTGAGTATAGACTTAAGATAGTTTGTTTATCCTAAAGGTAACATTCTGTGTCTCCATGATGTTGCCCTTGTTTTGCCTTCCTTCTTCTTGTTTTGTTAAAGCACTCTTCCCTTGCTGGTATCATACTATGTTTCTGGCCCAATTTGCAATTTTTCCTACTTCAGCCCTAGAGCCAAAGAATTCTCTTTGTGTTAGAGAGTGATGTTGGACTTCAGGATGTGAGTCCTGGAAACACATTCGGCCTCTAATAGGATCATTGCTCTAGCTCTGTAGATCCTCTAATGGGCAGAAGTAGGACATGCGTGTTAGCACACGTTTCTGTTGGAGGAGGCCGCTTGCTTGCCCTGGCTTCCCAGAGCTGAAATAATCACACAGAAACTGTATTAATTAAATCACTGCTTGGCCCATTAGCTCTAGCTTCTTATTGGCTAACTCTTACATATTAATTTAGCCCATCTCCATTAATCTGTGTATTGCCACATGGCTGTGGCTTACCAGGTAAAGTTCCCAGCATCTGTCTCCAGTGGGCTACATGGCTTCTTTCTCGCTCTGCCTCTTTTCTCCCAGCATGTCATTTAGTTTTCCCCACCTACCTAAGTTCTGCCCTGCTATAGGTTCAAAGCTGTTTTTTTATTCATTAATGGTAATCACAGCATACAGAGGGAAATTCCACATCACATATCTGTGTTCATTTCTGTCCATTCTGCTCATGTGGAAGCCTAAGTATCCAGAGCTCCGTGGCTTCCTTCCACTTCTTCCAAGTCCATGTGGTATTTCAGAACTTATTTGCAACTTCTCTCTCCACCCTTGGGACAGACTGTGCTACAAATATTCACGTGTGTGTGTGTGTGTGTGTGTGTGTGTGTGTGTGTGTGTGTTTCACTATGTACCCTTGACTGTCCTGAAGCTCAGTTTATAGATTAGGGTAGCCTTGAACTCACAGAGGTCCGCCTGCTGGAGTGTTGGAATTAAAGGTGTGAGCCACCACACCTGGTACCTACCAGGAATGTTTTTAAAAAGTTATTGATGTTTGTAGCCTGTGAGTCCAGCTCCCAGGACTGTACCCAGGGTAGCAAGAAGAATGTCTTCTCAGAGCAGCGAGGAACCTAGGAAATTTTCTTCTCTATCTGAGGGCTAGACTTTTTCTATCTGAGGGCAAAAAAAGAAACACACACTTTCTGATGGTAACTTAAGAGAAAAGGAACAAGCACACGCTTTCCTGATGGTAGCCTTCATCTTAAAAAAACCCTTTCTGAAAATCTCTCCATCTCCAAACCATTACATCCCTTTACATACAGCCCCATCACACTTCTCTCTCTGCCTCTCCTACTTTTCCCTTTGCACATTCAGCTACGTGTCCCTTTCAACACACACACATACACATACTACACACATACACACACATACACGCACACACATATACACACATACATGCACACACACATACATGCATACACATACATACACACATATACACATACACACATACACGCATACACACATACACATATACACACATACACATATACACGCATACAGACATATACATATACACACATGCACACACATACACACATATACACATACACACATACACACATACACGCATACACACATATACATACATACACACATACACGCATACACACATATACACACACATACACACAATACACAATACACACATACATGTGTACACGCACACATACACAAATGAACACACATGAACACACACGCATACACACACACACACACACACACACACCTCACCTTTCTCTCCTACTTCTCCTTTTACATCTCCCCCTTCAACAAAGTCTCAGGACAAATATGAAGCACATTTTCAGAGTCACACAGCACTTCTTGAGCAAACAGAGCCATACGGATCACACAGTTTCTCTCAGGCTAGAGAGGGCGCGCTGACCAGGCATGGTGAGTAAAGTAGGCGCGTATCTCTGAGAGGTTGGGGTTCCCAGACAGAGAGTGACACTGAAATCAGGACTAGAACAATAGACAGCTGGCTGGCTGAACATTGAAGTTGGGAGTCTGTGCAGAAAGTTCACTGCTGAGAAAGCTATGTTTGCTAAAGTTGCTTCATGCCTGACCTTGAATCAGCAATAAACACCTGGGATATTGACCGTGTGTATTTGTCTCCAGGGGCAACCAGTTTGTTTTGAATTTGTTCTGAAGTCTAAAATCAGCTAAATGTGTAAAAGGCT
This sequence comes from Microtus pennsylvanicus, assembly GCF_037038515.1. NCBI lineage: Eukaryota > Metazoa > Chordata > Mammalia > Rodentia > Cricetidae > Microtus > Microtus pennsylvanicus. The sequence continues at coordinate 52,180,844 of NC_134584.1, forward strand.
ATCTTTGTTTGTCCCAATATTCTTTCTATTCATCAGAATTTCACACTTAGGTAGAAATCATCTTCCTGACCACCCACAGCCGTATGTGTGCCCAGTAGATGGAATACAGACATGAGATAAACACACAAGCAGGGAGAAAAATACTCATAGCTGTTATTTTATTTTGGGAGGACTCATGGTAGCACATGAGAGGATTATAGGCAGAAGCAACTGGATTCAGAATCAGTAACTAGAATAGGTTCACTGTTGTAGAATATTAGTTAAAGATATGTTACGTTTGTTTATACTGTGGAACATTTGCTTAATGATGCTTAAAGTCTAGACACTAGGACCAGTATCCAGACTTATCCCTGGACTGTTCCAGGAGAGCCCCACCCAGTAAGCAGGCAGGGATCTTGAGATATGCACTCAAAGATGATTGGAAACTCTGCCATGCCACTTATGAAATCTTGGGGGTTCTCATAGGCAGTGTCTCTTATGTCCTTGCAGGAATTATTCCTACATGGCAGTATTTTCTTTAAAAATTAGATTTATTTGTCATCTATAAGTCTTTTGCTCAAATATGTCTGTGCATCAAGTGCAAGTCTGGTGATCCTCTGGAACTGAAGTGATGGACAAATGTAAGCTTCTGTGTGGGCTGGGAGTTGAACCTGGGTCCTCTGCAAAGACGAGTGCTCTTAACCACTAAGCTATTTCTCCAGCCGAGAAGTATCTCAAAAACAACCCTGGTTTTTCATTATGCACTTTCATACATGCGAGCTATTGTACTTTATACTCCCTCATCCTCCCCTGCCCGCTGCTGGTGCTCCCCTTCCCCCCAGTGGCTCTCTCTTCTACTTTCATGTCACATTAATTCTGTTCCCATCTTTCCCCTTCATCCCCTCCCCCTTGAGCTCTCCCCCCACTCATAGCACCCTTTCTACTTTCATGACCCCCTACAAATTTAAGTCTAGATTCTGCGTCTGAGAGAAAGCCCGTGGTATCTGTCCTCTGAGGATGGCTCATTTTGCTTAACATAATGCTACCCTCCCCTATTCTGTCCCCTTTCCTCAGACCGTCATGATTTCTTTTTTCTCTATGGCTGGAAAATGTTCCATGTTTCCTTTACCCATTTGTGTGTGGATTTTGTTTAATGCTATGTCCTGAAGGAAGGCACCTGAGTGGAAGAACCAGCTCCCATGCCTGTTCCGGCTGCACAGGCACTGGGGAAAATGACTCATTGGTTTTTATTTCCCCCGGGGGAAGAATTCAAAGGTGCAAATGTTCTAAACCCAGGATACTTATCTGAAAGAGGAGCGCAGATGCACAAATGAAAAGAACCAACAGAGTAAACTAAAGCACTCACTGTGACCAAAACATGTGAGCCAGGGGCTTCCACGCTGGAAGATTCTGGTCCATGGGGTCACAGGGTCTACAAAGCGAGACATCTGACAGGAAGTGCTGTGGACCAGAGTTAACTGCAAAGGCTCCATAAGGCTCCCTCTTAGGAACAGTGACTTACGACTGACTCCAATGTCAACAGTTTCATATTTTCATCTCAGGCCATGTGATGCTTATTTAATAAAAAAATAAATTACTGTATCATTCATGAGAATTAAGTGATTGTCCAAATTATACTTGTTATGGCTTCCAAGAAATAACAGGTGGTTAGCTTGTACCCCAAAAGCCCTGAAAAATAACGGACAGTCGGATGGATCTGAGCAAATGGACATTTTTTAAAACTTTTTCACAAATTCATACATGTATATGCTGTATCACGATCACCTCACCCCTGCTACCCTTCCTTATCCACCCTGCTGTGGGGTGGTCTTTCTGTACACTGTGAATATATGTTGCTCTCATTGGTTGATAAATAAAGCTATTTTGGTCTATGGCAAGGCAGGATAGAGTCAGGTGGGAAATGCAAGCAGAGATACAGAAGAAGGGCAGAGTCTGAGTGACACCATCCACTCGCCCAGTTAACAACATTCCAGCAGACTGGTAATGCCACAGCCACATGGCAATACTCAGATTAGTAGAAATGGGTTAGTTTAAACATAAGTGCTAGTCAGTAGTAAGCCTGAGCCATTGGCCGAACATTTATAATCAGTGGTTATTTTAAAAGCAGCTGTGGGACCGGGCAGGACGAAAAGCCTCTGTTTATATCCCCCACTCCTGCTGATCCCCTCTTCTCGCCCAGCCTCTCTCAGACTCATTTAGGTAGGTGCAGCTGCTGTGTGATCATAATTACCGTGGCCCTGACATGTCCAGGGAGAAGTAGGTCATAGCTCTTTTTCTGATTCTTCATCTCTGGCAACCTTATTTCTCTTCTGAGATGTTCTCTCGGACGTGGAGGGGGACATGGGACATTATTTTGGAGTAAAGGACTGGGTGTTTCTTTTGTTTCTAATTATTTATTTTTACTTGATATGTGTGAATGTTGCGCCTGCATGTATGTATGTGTACCACATGTGTGCCCGCTGCCCATGGAGGCCAGGAGTGTTGGATCCCCTGGAACGGGCATTACAGACAGTTGTGAGCTGTAATGTAGGTGCTGGGACTTGAACCTGGGTTCTCTGAAAGAGCAACAAGCAAACAACCTTTGAACTGTCTCTCCTGCCCAATTTGGGTGTTCCTAAGACCTTCCCATGCCTTTGTGGCTGCCCCTTTTTCCTTCACTGAACACTTACTGTAGATGCCTCACACCTGAGATGCTGAGCATAGAAGCTTTTACAAAGGAGGACAGAACCCAGCTCCCCCACCAACCAACCCTTCCTTTTAGAGAGACATGCCTACACAGTGGACAAATGGCACCAATCCCTTTTCCTGCAGTTAGGGGTGCAGATTCGGATGGCACCGTCCCACAGGACACATTAACTCCCGGAGAAACAATGGCACTTCAGTGCCAACAGAAAGGCAAATATGTGTTTGGCACGAGCCATGGTGCTTTCCCACTCGGGGCTTTCATCTTGCGCTGTGCTGTTTGCTTATGATCTGTACACTTTGTCATGCAGCGGGCAACAAAGGTGAAAGACGTTCTGCAGGCAAGGGTTTTATACAATGTCTTCCTGCTCTTTCCAGACACTCTCCCCTCAGCTTCTTATTGCAGCTTGTGTTGGATACAGTTTCACCTGTCTTTAAGAATGATGAAAACGTTGAGTCTGAAGGGGAATACATCTTTTCCATGTTAAGGAAGATCATTGTATCGCTGACTCCTCAGCTGGAGGAAAAGAACATAGGTCTCTTAGGAATGTAGCAAACAATGCAAAGGCATCTGCAGGTTTTTGAGACACTGGGCCCGATACAAGATGTTCCTTCTTTCCCCAGATGCCAGAGACAAAGCATAGGTCTTTTCTATTAGATGAGGGACAGAGTGGTGATTAAGACCAACATTGTTTATTCAATGAACAGTTAGCACCTTAGGGACTGCTCCACCAAGGGAGACAGAGGCAGAGATGGTTCTCTGGATGCTGGACAACAAGCCTGAGGACCAAGGAAGCACAGAGTAGAGGGAAGGGCTACTAATGACATCTATCCTAATTGGGCGTGGATGGGTAGGTGGAGGAGCTTCTGCTGGGAGGAGGCTGAGAAGATTGTCAGAAAAACGTTTGAGCTCGCAGTGTTGTTTCTAGAACTTGTGTTGGCTGAGCAGAAGAGGAGGTGGGGGAGCTAGGGTTGGTGGTGGAGCCAGATGGATCAGGATAGCAGTGGTCTGCACAGGAGCTTGTATTAGTTAGACCTGCCGACAAAAGTGCCTCTGGAGATTTTTTTGAGAGTCTCCCCATGAGGTCATGTAAGGTTTTGATAAGAGGGATGGGCTGGGTGTAACTCTGGGCTTTGTTAGCCGTTTGCTGCTTCTCAGACCTAAGCCACTACTGAGGTTAAGTGAGGCAAGAGCTTAGAATTGTGTCAGGTATACATCATAGTTGAATATGAAATGATATTGTTGTGCATCTAAGGCTGTGGTCCATAGCACCTTTGCAGGACTAGGTGACTGAGAATGGTGACCAGGGAGAAAGTGACTCTCCAGAAGCTGCTGGCTTGTGTTGCTATTTAGAAGGGAGGACCATTCACACTGGTGTTTCTCAAGGACAGAGTGTGGAGAGGCAAGACCACCCTAGGAGGAATTTCCCAGAGCGCACCAGAACTGCTGAATCAGCCTCTGATTGATGCGTCTGTCGAGGTCCCAGCTCTTCAGAACAGCAATGGCTCTGCTTAACATCATGTAACAGCTGGACAGGGGGTTGGGGACAGGTGCATGCAGAGGGTCAGAAAAGAAATGAGTTCTTTTGCACTTTGCAATTCGGTGCTACAGTAGGTATACGTCAGGAGGTAGAAAGAGGCAAATAAATGGCGACAGGCTAAGGGGAACCACAGAGAGGTGTCGCCAACAGGTAGGGCATTGCCCTGTGCTTAGAAATGTCAGTCGGGCAAGGCAAGCAATAGTCCTAGGAGCTTTTGCAGCAGTTAAGGAAGACATAGAGCCCGTGTACAGGTGGACTCCCTCAACAATAGGACACATAATGGCACTCGCCAGGGAGGCTTGCATTTCCATACCTGCTACTAAAAGGGACCATCTCACAGGAGTTTTTTCAGAAAACCCATACCACAAGCCCTCTGGCCAGAGTGCACCTGAAGGAGTCATTGCTAGTGTGTAGTGTAGGTTTCTGGTTTTCATGTGCTGAGAATCAGCTTCTCTCTCTCTCCCTCCATGCGCCGACAGCCTTGAAGCTTTCACACCATGCTTTAGTATGTCGCTTATTGCTTTGCAGATGTGGTGGTTTAATAAAGGGCAGCATGGACTGAGCCATTGGACGGAACTGACATTCTGCTTCTCTGTTCTTTCAACAAGTGACTATAACTCACTAAGTTGGACTTTCCTCACCCTTACCATGAAGACCCTCATAGAAGACTTAGCACCTTTAGAACTGTGATGGAGACAGGAGCCTGGCAGTCAGCCAGAGTGCTGGACATAGCAGCCCTCGTTGCTGGACAACAGGTAATTGAGGGCAAGGCTGACTTCCTTGTCTTTGTATGACTCCCCAGTCTCTATACAATATTGATGCCCATTTTAGAAACCTGAATGCCACCTGGCAGTCCTCTAGGAAAGCTCTAAGAGTCTGGCACACAAGCCAGGGTTTGGGTCCGTGAATGTTACCTCCACCAAGATGTCCGTGAATCAGGTGGGAAGCTGTAGGAACGAATCTACTCCTGCAGACGGGTAGCATTGCAGGGTCCACCCTGTGAGACTTTCCAAGGTCACAGACATCATTGCTGCTTCTTTTCTGTGTTCATATGGTACAGTATAATATGCGTTATTCATGCTATCAAAATTGATATACAAAATAATGGGTTTCATTATGGTATTTCCAAACCCACTTTGTTGTGGAGTAGAATATTTGTTTAACTATGTAAAGATGTGTTGCATTTGTTTATGTTGCAGAATAACTGTTTAATAATGTAAAGATGTGTTCCTTTTGTTTATGATGCATTTGTTTAATGATGTAAAGATGTGTTGCTGTTTCACCTTGCCTGCCTAAGGCACCTGATTGGTCTAATAAAAAAAACTAAAAGGCCAATAGCTAGGCAAAGGAAGGATACACAGGGTTGGTGTGAAGACAGACGCTAAAAAGAAATCCCATATTAGCTCAGAATTGAGTATAAAAAGGGTTATTTATTCAGGGGTAGACTCACAGATCATAGTCCTCTGCTCAAATGGGAACAGCAACTGAATCCCGCAGCTGGAAGAGAGGCTGGAGGCATGTTTTACATTGGCATTTATAGTATAATAGGCCACACCCAAGTGACGGGTAACTTAAAGGCTACTGGATGAAGGAATTCTTACAGCATTGGTGGGCAGAGAGAAAAGGGGAGCCAGCCAGGGCCCAACCAGACAGACAGGGAGGAAGCAGGAAAGCAGGATAGACGGTCCGTAGATGAGGTAAGTGAGCCTCTGGTCAGCACACAGATTGATAGAAATGGGTTAATTTAAGTTAAAGAAAAAAGATAGCTAGAGACAAGCCAAAGCTACAGCCAAGCATTCACAACTAGTAATAAGTCTTTGCTTCATGACTTGGGGGCTGGCGACTCAAGAAAGCCTGGTACACCACTTCAGACTCCCTCCCCAAACTCCATATCTAATCTTCTTTTCGCTCCCCTATTGGCCCACAGGTTTCCCCAAGATGCCCTTCCTGCTTCCCTTTCTTGCTCTCTTCCCCCTCACCACTTGCCCCTTCCTCTCTCCAGTAGCTCCCCTTAAGCTTCCATGTCATATAAATTTAATTTCCTTCCTTTTCTTTCTTTCTGCCACCCCAGTCTCTTTTCCCCTCTCATGGTCTCCTTTCTAGATTCATGGTCCATGCCCCTTCTCCGATGTAGATAGAGAAGTTTCTGTCCTGCCCAGTCCTACAGTCATTCGGTCCCAAAGAAACACACAGAGGCTTATATTAATTATAAACTGTTTGGCCTATTGTTCAGGCTTATTACTAACTACCTCTTACAACTTAAATTAACCCATAATTCTTATCTATGTTTAGCCACGTGACTTGGTACCTTTTTTCAGTAAGGCCTTCTCATCTTGCTTCTTCTGCGTCTGGCTGGCAACTGCATCCCTGCCTTTTCCCAGAATTCTCCTAGTCTGCTTGCTCCACCTATACTTCTTGCCTTGCCTAGCTACTAGCTAATCAGTATTTTATTAAACCAGTAGGAGTGACAAATCTTTACAGTGTACAAGAGTATTATCCCACAGCATCCCCATATATAAAAATAAAAGTCTAGGAACCACACATGAGAAAAAAAATGTGGTATTTTCACTTCTAAGTCTTTCTTTAACAAAAGACTTTCCAGTTTCATATTTTTTTTGCAATGTCATGATTTTGTTTTTCTTTCTTCTTTTGGTTGAATAAAATTCCACAGTGAATATATACCACATTTTCTTTATCTGTTCAACTCCTGGTGGCCTAGGCTCCTTTTTAGCTATTGTACCGAGTGCACGCATAAACAGGAATATACAAGCATTTCTGTAGTAAGACTTATATTCCTCTAATTATATTCCCAAGAGTTATAGTGCTGGATCATAGGTAGTTCTATTTTTAGCTTTTTGAGGAACCTCCATACTGGGTACCATAGTAGCTATACTGGTTTATACTCTTAATGGCAAGAACTAGTTGATTTTATTTCTCCATATCCTGACAAGTAATTGTTTTCTTGATGTTAACCATTCTGATTCGGGTAAGATGGACTCTCAAAGGAATTCTAATTTGTATATCCCTGATGTCTAAGGATATTGGACACTTTAAAAAATATTTATTGGCCTCTTGTTTTTTCTTTTGAGAACCGTCTACTTAGTGCATTAGTCTACTTATTGATTAGAATTATTTTTGTTTGCTATTTCTTGCAGTCATGTGGATTTAGTATCTTCAAATTTGTTCAGGCTTATTACAAACCCTTTTCTAAACCCTTGAGGTATATCATTAAGTTATTTAATTGAGCTCTCTCTCTCTCTCTCTCTCTCTCTCTCTCTCTCTCTCTCTCTCTCTCTCTCTCTCCAATATGGTTGCTTATAGAAGTGTGCAGCTTTTCTTTACACATTACATATGATTGTTAAGTTGGTTTGGCTGGGTTGAAGTATGAACAGTTTTGGTGCATTGCCTTTAATCCTGACTCTAATTCTTTTAAATTAGCTTCAGAAATTGCAGGGAAGTTCAGGTAGGCTAGTCAAAAGTTCTGAGAGTCGTTTATGACAGGATCGGATTTCATCTTAGATTCTCTGTTAGAAGTGATCAGAGGTATTCAGATGAAGTATGAAAGGCTCGGTGAAAATACTTTCTGTAACTTCTTGTGGGAGGGAAACACATTCATCCTCACTTTGTTTATGGAGTTTCCTCTCTGGTCCCTTCCTCTGCTTGCCCTTTGTAGAGAGAAAAACAGGAACTGGATCGTCTGGGATGAGTAAGAGGGCCCAGAGCCATCCAAGCATTTAGCAGCATTCGTTCGGATGACATCATGAGCAGAGCAGCAGGGGCCTCATTCTCATGTCTGTCAAGTCACCAGTTGCCAGAAGCCGGCAGTGTAATTACAGCCCATGTGACAGTTGTGCCCCCAGCATTTCCCACAGGTGTAATCAGTGACGAGTTGTGCCACCCTAATTAAAATGGTGTTGGTGTATCAATTATCAACTCTTTTAAAAGGGCTTTTATTATATAACCATGAAAGCTTGCTTCAGGCTGAGATTTAACATGTTCGTATCAGTGTTGGACAGGTGTTAGGGAATTGGATAAACACTGGGTATGTGTAGTTCTCTGTTACACCCACACTGCGGCACTCCCGAACATCTGATGACTGATGGGAGATACACAGACACGGTGTGTATTTGGGAATAGCTGTTTGAACTGTCTTGTGGAGTTATGCCCTGGATATCAAAATGGGGGTCTTAAGTTGGCTTAATATTTAAGAAGTAGGGTATACCTGGAAATCACCTGTGGCCATTTTGGCAAGAAAACACACACTCACACACACACACACACACACACACACACACACACACACACACACACACACACGTGTGCATGCACTGGTGTAGAAACAATCATATTCTAAGATAAAGTCTATTCGAAATAGACTTCTTGGTTAACCTCAGTAGTTCCTTGGGTTGCCCACAGTAGGATTTGCTGGCTTTTCACAAATCGAAATGACCCAGATCTTTTCAAGGGTGAGAGACAGAAATCAAAATTATATATATTAAAGATTTGTTTCACCAGGCCCAGGTTTGGAGGCACATGCCTGTAATGTCGACACTAGTGAGCCAGAGGCAGGAAAATTACTCCAAGTGTAAGTTCAGCTTGGTCTATCTGGCACTTCCAGGCAGTTTTTTTTGGGAACTTGAGAGAGAAGCAAAGTGTCTAGTGTGGTGTAGATGCATTATGGGAAAGAACACTTAGAGGAAAAACACCTTACATCATCAAACCTGTCAGTGGAAACAGAAAACCATACTCCCAAGCCCCTGTTCCCCCACATCCAAGCTCTGCCTCCTCTGAGAGCTCACAAAACAAAGCCCCAAACAATGACCCAGCCCCTGAATGCTCTTTCAATCAGTTGGCCTCTACTCTTTGGCCAGGCATTGGAACTGTACTACTGCTTTGCTTCTGATTGAAGTTTCCTTGCCACGCTGTAATCTGTGTGCATCTGTATTTTAATTCGTTGACTGAGACAACAAGAAGCTGGAAATTTTGGGTTCAGACAGGACCATGGGTTACAAGCCTACAAAGGCTGAGTCTCTTTGTAGTGTTCTCCCTAAAGATTAGTACTTGAGGAGGACGGGGAAAGGAATGGAGAAGGGGGAGGGATAAAAGCAAAGTATAAACACATACACACACATGCATGTGCATACACAACCCATAATAAAATCCATTGGTTGATATACTTACATCAAATGTTCATTTAAATGCTAAAAAAGGATGGCAATAGAGGTGAAACAAATCTTTAATATTCAAGTTTCATATTCCTAGGGATTAGTCAAATAAATGATATTTTGTGCATGGACAGTGTTCTCTAAATCACATGTGTGGGAACTGTCAAATTCTGTTTATTTATAGGGCTGATTTCACTCAAGAGGTGCATTTATATTTTCCCTAATATCTCCCTCCCACTCATGTAAGCAGCTGTATGCAAATATAGGTCATAATAGAAAGGTCCACAAGTTTTTCTAACTACCTGGGATGAACATGGACTTTGAGACTTGTGTGCATTGAGATTTCTGTGGGCTCCATGCACTTCAGCTTCATAGGCCCCTAAGAAAAAAATTATATTTTACTATTGCAGATAAAGATACTAATATTATATGGTAAGACATTTTTTTTCTTGACCTAAAAATTCATGTTTTACTTCCAAGTTCAAGAGAATCTTCAAGTGTCTTTGGACCGGCGCGCAGGCCCAAGCGGCGGAGATACCTGCGCGCAGAAGTGGCGGATGTGGGATAATCCAAGCATGAAACAGTGAAGCCCACACTGAGAGCAGATCGCCCCACTACAATTAAATCAAAGCTACAGTATTGAAAACAGCTTGGTATTGGCATAAAAACAGAGAAGTCGACCAATAGAATCGAATAGAAGACCCTGACTTTAACCCACAAACCTATGAACACCTGATTTTCGATAAAGGAGCTAAAAGTATACAATGGAAAAAAGAGAGCATCTTCAACAAATTGTGCTGGCAAAACTGGATGTCAATCTGTAGAAGAATGAAAATAGATCCATATCTATCACCATGCACAAAACTCAAGTCCAAATGGATTAAAGACCTTAATGTCAGTCCGAACACACTGAACCTGATAGAAGAGAAAGTGGGAAGTACTCTACAACATGTGGGCACAGGAGGTCACTTCCTACGTATAACCCCAGCAGCACAGACATTAAGGGCCTCATTGAATAAATGGGATCTCCTGAAACTGTGAGGCTTCTTTAAAGCAAAGGACACTGTCACTAAGACAAAAAGGCAACCCACTGACTGGGAGAAGATCTTCACCAACCCCGCAACTGACAAAGGTCTGATCTCCAAAATATATAAAGAACTCAAGAAACTAGACTGCAAAAGGCTAACCAACCCAATTATAAAATGGGGCACTGAGATGAACAGAGAATTCTCAACAGAAGAAGTTCAAATGGCCAAAAGACACTTTAAGATCATGCTCAACTTCCTTAGCGATCAGGGAAATGCAAATCAAGACAATTTTAAGATACCATCTTACACCTGTCAGAATGGCAATGATAGCCTTTGCTGAAGAGGTTGTGGAGAAAGGGGTACACTCATCCATTGCTGGTGGGAATGCAAACTTGTGCAACCACTTTGGAAAGCAGTGTGGCGGTTTCTCAGGAAATTTGGGATCAACCTACCCCTGGACCCAGCAATACTACTCTTGGGAATATACCCAAGAGAGGCCCTAACATACAACAAAACTATTTGCTCAACTATGTTCATAGCAGCATTGTTTGTAATAGCCAGAACCTGGAAACAACCTAGATGCCCTTCAATGGAAGAATGGATGAAGAAAGTATGGAATGTATACATATTAGAGTACTACTCAGCAGTAAAAAACAATGACTTCTTGAATTTTGCATACAAATGGATGGAAATAGAAAACACTATCCTGAGTGAGGTAAGCCAGACCCAAAAAGAGGAACATGGGATGTACTCACTCATATTTGGTTTCTAGCCTAAATAAAGGACATTGAGCCTATAATTCGTGATCCTAGAGAAGCTAAATAAGGTGAACCCAAAGAAAAACATATAGGCATCCTCCTGAATATTAACCTCCATCAGGCGATGAAAGGAGACTGAGACAGAGACCCACATTGGAGCACCAGACTGAAATCTCAAAGTCCAAATCAGGAGCAGAAGGAGAGAGAGCACGAGCAAGGAACTCAGGACCGCGAGGGGTGCACCCACACACTGAGACAATGGGGATGTTTTATCGGGAACTCACCAAGGCCAGCTGGCCTGGGTCTGAAAAAGCATGGGATAAAACCCAACTTGCTGAACATAGTGGACAATGAGGACTACTGAGAACTCAAGAACAATGGCGATGGGTTTTTGATCCTACTGCATGTACTGGCTTTGGGGGAGCCTAGGCAGTTCGGATTCTCCCCATACTAGACCTGGATGGAGGTGGGTGGTCCTTGGACTTCCCACAGGGCAGGGAACCCTGATTGCTTTTCAGGCTGACGAGGGAGGGGGATTTGATGGGAGAGGGGGAGAGAAATGGGAGGCAGTGGCGGGGAGGAGGCAGAAATCTTTAATAAAAAAAAAAGAACCCACCAAACTAAATGTTCATCAGTAAGACACTATTTGGATCAATTTCAGTATATTAATTAGATGAAGTATTTATGAAGCAATTAAAAATTAAGACAATGAAAAAAATAAAAAAATAAAAATTAAAGCTAGCTTTTGAGTTGGAGTGTGGCTCTCTTCTTCTCTAAATCCAAGCATGCTTATTAAAATAAAATGCAAAAAATCTCTGTCTGATGTCAGAAGAGCCACCTGATATGGCACAGAAGAAAAACAGATATTTAAGGACTATTTTATTGTCACTAATCTTATAATTCTTTGGTTTTATGACTCTTTAACATCTTTTCTTAAGATATAAATATCACCTCAAAATTTATAAGATTAATATATATATATATTATTTTTTGTCATATTGATGGTCATATAGAGTACCAACTAATTCTAGAAAAAGGTTTCATTTAGCTTTCTGTATATGATTTTGGGTTTGAGTCTCTATCAGTTTTCTGCAGTGAACCATGAGCATGCCTAACAGCAACCTTTGAAGTCTCCGAAAAGAGGATGTGGCCCCAAAATGATGATTCCACCAGGACTATAAAAACACCTAAGCTGAAAAACAGCACTTAATTGGCTTTGAACTATAAACTGCTCAGAACAGTTTCAACACAGCTAACTGAGATGACCCAGCCTCACAGATTACTCTAGCCAGGACTTGAGACAAACCCTGCACTTTCCTATTATGCAGAGACTGGACAACAAATGATATAGCTACCTCTCCCAGGACTTGACAATTAACTCAAAATTTTCTTTTCAGATTCCCCTAAAGATACCATCGCCCCCATACAGCAGAAAGTAAATTTAAGAATATGATGCCAACATTCCCAAGAGGTGGGGTAGGTAGTTTTTGGTCATTCAATGGGTTATGGATATTTGTCATTGTTTAGGGGGGTTGGTTACAAGTTGTTATGGGTTATGGTCAGGAGAAAAGTTGAACAAAGGAAATTAGATTCAGAGTTCTTGTTTTGAAAAAAAGGGATACAAATATGACAGGATAAAAGGATAGATCATTGAATCTACTCTGAATAGAAAAAAGGAAGGATATAGATATAAGATAAAAATGTAAATTATTTTTAAAAAGCAACTACTAGTTTTAAATATTTTACATTGGATTGAACTTTCATATAGTGTATACAAATTTTGTATATTGATACAAATTTGAGATTAATTTTGTGAAAACATATTGAATACGTTTTTAATCTTGTTCAAAGTATTGTACCTATACAGCTCTTTTAACAATGCAATGCAAATTTCTAGTTCTTGAAAGTTATCATTACCAACTCTTTAGGATAATAAGGAAATGCAGGTTAGTAATTAATCACCTATCACAATTAGTCTTGTAGTCATATTGGGTATGCTTAAAAGATCAAACAGAATTATGTTTAAGATAGATAGGTTGTACAATTCTTAGTTAAGGGACCCACTTTAGAGTGGGCAGGAGACTTGACCCTAGAGGGGCTCCCAGGTGCCCAAGCTGAGGTCCCCAGTTAGTTCCCTGGGCAGCTGAGGATAGGGAACCTGAAATGACCCTACCCTAGAGCAATACTGACGAATATCTTGCATATCATCCTAGAACTTGCATCTGGCAATGGATGGAGATAGAGACAGAGACCCACACTGGAGCACTGGACTGAGCTCCCAAGGTCCCAATGAGGAGCAGAAGGAGTGAGAACATGAGCAAAGATGTCGGGACCACGAGGAGTGCACCCACCCACTGAGACAGTGGAGATGATCTACTGGGAGCTCACCAAGGCCAGCTGGACTGTTACCAAAAAAAACATGGGATAAAACTGGACTCTCGGAACATGGCGAACAATGAGGGCTGATGAGACGCCAAGGACAATGGCACGCGGTTTTGATCCTACGCAATGTGCTGGCTTGGTGGGAGCCTAGCCAGTCTGGATGTTCACCTTCCTAGATATGGATGGAGGGGGGAGGACCTAGGACTTACCACAGGGCAGGGAACCCTGACTGCTCTTTGGACTGGAAAGGGAGGGGGAGAGGAGTGGGGAGAAGGGGAGAGGGGTGGGAGGAGGGGGAGAAGAGTGGGAGGAGGGGGAGAAGAGTGGGAGGAGGGGGAGGGAAATGGGAGGCTGGAAGGAGGTGGAAATTTGTTTTTTTTTCTTTTCTTTATTCTCCTTTTATCAATAAAAAAAATTAAAAAAAAACAAAAACAAACAAACAAACAAAAAGATAGATAGGTTGTCTTCAAACACCTCAGAGATCTACAGAATATGGCATTTAAGATATTTTAATAACATAGTGTAGTTAAGTGCTGCAGGCAGGGTTGCTTTTCATCCCACCCGGCTCCCACATGACTAGCTTAGCCCCGGAAATAACATGGAAACTGTATTCTTTTAAACACTGCCTGGCCTGTCAGTTCTAGCCTCTTATCAGCTAATTCTCACATCTTGATTAACCCATTTCTAATAATCTGTGTAGCACCACAAGGTGGTGGCTTACTGGGAAAGATTCAGCATGTCTGACCTGGAGGCTGGCTCCATGGTGTCTGGCCCATTTCCCTTCTTCCCAGCATTCTGTTCTGTCAACTTCACCCACCTATGTTCTGACCTATCAGGCCAAGCAGTTTCTTTATTAATTAATCAATGAAAGCAACAGATAGAAGACCCACCTACATCAACATAGGTTCTTTTTTTTTAGGACAATGAGAAGAGTCTACTCTTGACAACACCAATCTACTTCAGAGAAGATAATGGGCATTAAAGAAAGTCCATATAGAGTTTACTTTCTTTGTGGCAAAACTAAGCCACTCGGTAAGAAAACACCCTTGCCTCAATTGCTAACAGTATGCTGTCCTAAATGGACAAGCAGGGCACAAAATAGAGTAGCTTCCAAACTTTGCCAAGACATGGAGAGACAGCCCTTCAGAATATTCTGCTTCATAGAAAAGTCTGTTGAATATTCTAGGTTTTTAGGCTGAAGATGGATGCTCCAGCATTGTAGAGGAACTTTGGTTGACTGTCCAGGCAGCCAGTTATTTCTGCCATTTCTCACATTTTTTTACATGTTGCATGCTTGCACTTCCTGCTTACTCAGTTAATATTATTTCCTTCTCAGGTCTCTGAGGTAGTTGAAGACTAAATAGTTATAATTATAGTTTTCTTTGTTTATGAGACTCAGAAAAGAAATTCACTAAAGAAGTATAAAGTGTATAAGGTTGAGAGATATCAAAAGATAGTTTTGAATGGTAATGGAAGTTATGATAGAAAATAAATTAAGTATGAGACTTTGAACTCACCAAGACAGGATAGATAATGGAGTATTTTCTCTGAATTTGTCAAATGCAAATGGACTAGATATTGTTGAAATACTTATAGCCTATATATATATTGTGTATAGTTATTATACTTATTGATATATTTTTTCTTATATTAGTTATAGCCTTTTTATTTTAGTCAAAAAGAGGAATATAATGATATTTTATTTGTGTTTTAATAAATAAAGGTTGCCTGAAGATCAGAGGGCAAAGCTAGTCAGCCATATAGGCCGGGCAGTGGTTGCACACACCTTTAATCACAGCAGCCACAGTAGTTAGCCATAGAGAGTAGGTAGTGGCCATGTATGCATTTAATCTCAGTACTAGAAAGGAATATAAGGTGGGATGAAACAGGAACTCATGCTCTTTTCAATCTCAAGATTTCATAGAGATAAGAGCTCTCTAGTGGTTTGGCTGCTTTGCTTTTCTGATCTTCAGCTTGAAACCCTGGTTTTTATTATTCATGCTACAGCAAGTGGGCATCTTCTGAAGCTCATCAGAAATGCAGGATAAAGCTCTTATACACTGTAAAGACTTGTTACTTGTATTAGCTTAATAAAAAGCTTATTGGCTACTAGTCGAGCAGGAAGAATAGGCAGGGCAACCAGATTAAGAGAATTCTGGGAAGAGGAAAGGCAGAAGCAGTCATAAGCCAGATGCAGAGGAAGCAAGATGAGTTTGCCTCACTGAGAAAAGGTCTTAAGTAAGCCATGTGTCTAAACATAGATAAGAATTATGGGTTGATTTAAGTTGTAACAGCTAGTTAATAATAAGCCTGAGCTAAGAGGCCAAACAGCTTAATATCAGCCTCTGTGTGTTTCTTTGGGACTGAATGGCTGTGGGACCAGGTGGGACAGAAACTTCCGTCTATAAGGCAGCATTGTAGCCTTCAGCTGATATTAAACAAGAATGTAGCTCTCAACAAATCCCAACACGATTCCCATGTGCATGTCCCTGAAGCACAGCACACCTGATGGAAGGGTTGTGTCACTTTCCCTTGCGTCATTGGAGGTCGGCTCTCATCCTCCTGCGCTGGTGACAAACTCAGTTTCTGTCATTTGATTCCACCTTGGTCTGGATTTTGGAATCCTCTGGGTACTTACAAACCTGGAACCCACCCCCTGGAGATTCTGGTCTAGTGTGGGGCCCCGGGGTCAAGACATTTTACTTCCAGGTAGTGATAGTATACAGGCAGAAGAGAGAATGACAGTGAATATAAGCACTGTCCCCAGTGAAGCGCATTGCTTGGTATACTTACATTAAAACATTCATTTAAAAAATGTTATTTTTTTTTTAAAAAGAGTGGCAATAGAGGTGGAACAAATCTTCAGTGTTGGAGTTTTAGGCCCCTAGGGACTATTTTGTGTACGTTTATATATAATATATACTTATATATTAGTTTAGGTATATTTTGTGCATGGACAGTGTCCCACTTGAGACCTGTCCCCTGGTTTTGAGCATGTTGGCCTCTGTGCTGGTTAGTCCTCTCTTCCCCCAACTCGACATAATCTAGAGTCACCAGAGAAATGGGAACCTCAGCTGAGAAAATGCTTCCATTAAATTGGCCTGTAGATTAGAATATGGGAGCATATTTTAAAAATTAATAATTGATTTGGGAGAGTCCAGCCTAATGTGGGTGATACCCCTGGGCAGGTGGTCCTGGTTATGTGAAAAAGCAGACCAGTAAGCAGCACTCCCCTGTGGCCTTCACTTCAGTTCCTGCCCCCAGGGTCCTGCCTTAACTTACCTTGATGGACTGTAATCAGGAAATGTAAGCCAAATAAACTGTTTCCTCTCCGCTTGCTTTTGGTTATGGCATTATCACAGCCATAGAAAGCAAGTTAGGGGGCTGGAGAGATGGCTCAGCGGTTAAGAGCATTGCTTGTTCTTCCAAAGGTCCTGAGTTCAATTCTCGGAAACCACATGGTGGCTCACAACCACCTGTAATGAGATCTGATGCCCTCTTCTGGCCTGCAGGCAGACACACAGACAGAATATTGTATAATAAATAAATAAATAAATAAAATATTAAAAAAAGAGAAAACAAGTTAGAATGGCTTCTCTGCTGGCTGGTTTTATGTCACCTCGACACAAGCTAGTCACCAGAGAGGGAACCTCAACTGAGAAAATGCCTCCATAACACTGGACTGTAGGCAAGCTTGTTGGACGTTTATCTTAATTAGTGATTGGTGGGGGCGAGTTCGGCCTGTTGTGCGTGGTGCCATCCCTGGGCTGTTGGTCCTGGATTCTATAAGAAAGCAGGCTGAGTAAGCCATGAGGAGCAAGCCAGTAATTAGTGTCCATCCATGGCCTCTGCATCAGCTCCTGCCTCTAGGTTCCTGCCCCGCTTGAGTCCCTGTCCTAACTCCCTTCCATGATGAACAGTGAAATGGAAGTATAAGCGAAACAAACCCTTTCCTCCCCATGGTTTGGTCACGGTGTTTCATCACAGTCACGATACCCTACCTAGAACAGCCTCCTTTCTCTATGTGCCCCGACTTTAGACCAAGGAAGTGTGTAAAAATCTAGAACTTGCCGTCTGATTTTAAGGGCTTGCTGACAAGATGCCTGATGCTTAAAGGCTAGTGTTGCTTCTGCAGACAAGCAGGGTTCGGTTCCCTGCATCCACACTCACAGCCTACCTGCAGCCGCAGCTCCAGGGGCCGCGCAGCCCTCTTCTGAGTTCTGCAGGTACTGCATCCACACGTACATAGACTCGCTCCCCCCAGGTAGGTATGCACACATTTACATAATTGAAAACTAAATACATCTCTTTTTTTTAAAGAAAGAAGTGTTTTAATATTCCATCCTCTGAAATATTGCTTAGCGCTATTTCATGTGTCCTTGTCATTTCAGTCTGCGTTCACTGCCAGGCCTTTAATCTCCACAGTGATTGCAGACACTATTCACATTTTACAGATGAAGAAATAAAGGCTTAGAAAGACCGATGTGCCCAAGGTCATTTTTTTCTAATTCCGAAGTTGTCCCATTCCCTGACAAACAGGCCATCTTCTCAGACCTAGCTTTCATTTAAGTCAATGAAACTTACTCGGAACGGTGTATTTGTTGGCCATTTAATGCTCATAGCCTAATCCTGGATTTTTAAATTCATGTTCGCAGAGTTATTAACAAAGGAAATAAAGTATAGGGAACTACTAGGTGATAACAGAATTGGGACTAATTCTTATCCATTAATGTTCACAAATTGTGCAATTCTTATCCATTCATGTTCACAAATTGCGATGGACGTTTTCTATACTGCATACCCAATTGAAAAAAAACAACTAAACTAACATTCAAAATTCCCCAGGTGCCCTGTGCCAGGACTGGAGACCATCAGCTCTTTGTCCTTGAAAGGGCATGTTGGAAACAGAGTAAGAATTTTAATAGTCCTGCCTATGACAGCAAGTATAAGCAAGGGCTACTTCGTGTGATAAGACTAAGGTCGGAGGGTGGAAGAAAGCAGAACAATGGAGAAGGGGCTTATGGAGGAGGTCTGGGTAGAATAAAGGTCAAGGAAGTACGGAGGTTGGACTGCTAGACAAGACAGACCAGCTGGGACACTGCAGCAGACTCAACGGAAAGCTGGGGCAATGCCAGCAGGATGGCCCACCGGCTCTCTTCCTGGCTGAATGCTCCTTGTCTGTGGCCTGAGAATGGCAGGCTTCACCTCAATTTTAAACACCTGCAGCTCCAGCCCCACTCAGTGCTACTGGTGTCCTGAGCGACCTGTGTCTGCAGGAGCGAGTTCAATCAGATGCAAGAGGTTCTTTACACAAGGGATATCTTCCTGCCTCAGGCAGTCACCGGCTTCTTTTGAAGTCGCCAGAGCAGGCGCTTAGAGTTTAAACCTAGAGCAGGTGAAAGCCAAGTACTTATTTAAATATTGATCAAGTTCAGTGCTTGAGAGAGGGCAAGAAGAGCTGCAGCTAGTGGGGTTCCATGTCCTCGTCCACAGTCCTGCTGAGAGCGTTAGTGACAGCTTTCTCTTTTGCTTCTTTTTAGTGTGGAAGAGGTTTGGGTAATGGCGTATAAATACCTGTTCCTCTTCCCGCAATTCCTTGCTTTTTTATCTAGTTATATGACAGAATCGATGAAAAAGGGACAAAAAAAGAAATAAAAGGATGACAGCAACAAAGAGATCAACAATGAAGGCTTCTTTTATGAACTTTCCTGCTAACCAGCTTGGAAACCGTTTTGGTCTGGTGTGTCGACGGAGCTACTCTCCGGTTGACATTTTCACATTGAAAATATCGATGTTTGAAAATAATATTATTGCTTTTTTTTTTTTTAAATTTTAGGACCTTGAAATTCTTCAATGGTGAGGGCTCTTTTTTAAGGCCCAAGGTGCTGCAGTGTGAGGTCGGTTGATGCGAGTGTGTCAATAGTAATGCAAGGCCAATGTCAGGGCCTTTATCAGGAAGGAAGAGCAGCGTCCGTGCTGGGACAGGACTAAAGACCGCGGACCCCCGGACGTCTGTTCTTGCTCTCCTGTCACTCCTTAAACCAGGAGCATTAGGAGGGCGGTCTAGGGCATTTGGTGGTGATGGTTAGGGAGGGTCCTGCTTCCGATTTGGAGAGTTAGTGGCCCAGTTTCTTGGGGCCACCAACTCTCTCGTGTTCATGTAGATATCTTGAGAAAAATAAAGCCAATATTCAAGGTTATTTTGGAAGAACAGATGCATAATTTTATATTTAAAGCTGCAACGGTCGTCTTAAACTTACCATTTTATGGTGAGCCGTATAATGAAGAGAATTTTTACCTTGGGGTTGAGTAACCCAGTAACTAGGTGCAGCAAGATGAGGGAGTCCTTTCACATTGCTGAGTATTGTATAAGTGGCTATGACTTTCTAAAAAAAAAAAAAAGCCTTTTTTTTTTTTAAGATGCCATTTAGGCACCTGTGTGCAGAAAAGCCTAGGGAATCGAGCCTGTAAAGCTTTGGACCAGAGTAACATCCATCATTCCCATGAATTAAGAGGACTGCTGCTTTTAAAATAGTACTTCCTATTGTAACAGACCCGGGTGCTATTATGTCCCGGGTGTGGTGGCTTTGGGCTGAGGACAACCCGAGCCTCCCTAGGGCCTGGCACTGCTCCCCTTAGGAGCGGACAGGCCAGCTCCTTCCTCCGGCGCCACCAGGGCGTGGAGGCCCCCGGGGCGAGCGGGCGTCGCCGCTAGGGTGCAACCCTGCCCTGGCCCGGCAGGTCCCGCTCCGTGCTCGCCGCGGGAGGAAAACCGAGGCGAACGGCCGCCGCCCCGCGGAGGGAGAGGGGGGGCGGCGGAGTCACAGCAGCTTCAGGTTTCCTCCTGGAGCCGGTGGCGGGCGCGGCCATGTGATGAGGAGGTGGCGGCGAGCCCGGCAGGCCGGAGGTGGGCAAGCGGGAACCGGGGGGCGCGGGGGCGGCCCCAGCTGTGGGCGCGGCGGGGCGAGCGGGGAGCGGTGACTCCGCCCCTCGGTGCGACCAGCGGAGCGGAGGGGCGTGGGCAGCTGGGGACCGGCTTCCCCGCTCGCTCCGGGCGACGCTGGCCGGTGTGTAGCCCTCGGCAGGCCGCGGGGACAGCGCCTGGCCAGGGCTCCGGGCATTCCCGGGCCACAGCTCCAGGTAAAAGATGATTGCGGGAGCGCCATCCCTCTTGTCTCCCCGCAGCCCCGGGTGAAGTTTGCCCACCTGAGTTCTCAGGGGACAAAGTTTCAACAGGGTCCCCGAGGACGCAGGGGTCCGCAGAGGTGGCGGGAGGTTGCACCCTGCTGGCTGGGCAGCCGGAGGGATGGGCGCCGCCTCCTGGTCTCTGGGGCAAGGCAACAAGTGCTAGGCGCTGCGGGGTCGGTGGCGGCTGTGGCGGAGCGCACCGGGGCGGAGGCAGCGGCCACCCCTCATTCCCTCGGGCACCGGGATGGGAAGGGGCGGAGGGTGAGGGAGTTCAACCGCAGCTCACCGCGAGCGGTGGAAATCAATGGCATGAGGGTAGTGGTGAAGGGAGCGTCTTGAGAGCCTCTTTCCATCTGTGCTACTGGCTGGAGTTCAGGTGCTTGGGGGACCCCAGACTGCTGGTCAGTCCCAAGCTCAGGACATTTATTTTTGTGGAAAACGTTTGCTGAGTTTACAAAAGCATCTATGATTATCTTGTTTGGGAGGGGCCTTTAGGGTTCCGTGGGAATGCATGCACTTGTTTCATGGGTTTTCGCTGGAATACTCGAGTGTGGGTGGTAGGGGTCACGGGCGGAGAAGGCATTCTCGCTTATTGTGAGCCCTGTGGACACTGGGTGTTCGGACCACCCAGGAAACCCAGCTCTTATTTCCCAGACACCAGTCAGGTTTCTAAGGGAGACTACTTTAGGAGCCCACAGTGCCCGCCTATTGGTTACAGCTGGGTGGGCCCGGGGGAAGGGCAACATCTGTGTTTGCCAGCTTTTGGCTCTCTGACCCCTGCTGGAGTCCCAGTCTTTAGGTGCGCCAAGTCGTGGAGACTGACCACTGGTTCTGCACATTGATTCTATATCAAGAAATAGTTATGAACTTTCCTCTTAGGACTGCCTTCATAGTGTCCCATAAATTTGAGTATGTTGTTTCTTTATTTTCATTGAATTCCAGGAAGACTTTAATTTCTTTCTTTATTTCTTCCTTAATCCAGGTATGGTTCAGTAGTTGGCTGTTCAGTTTCCATGACTTTGTGGGCTTTCCGGGGGTAGCCTTGTTGTTGAATTCTAACTTTAATCCATGGTGATCTGATAAGACACAGGTGGTTAGTAATACTTTTTTGTAACTGTGGATGTTTGCTTTGTTACCGACTATGTGGTCGATTTTCGAGAAGGTTCCATGAGCTGCAGAGGGCTGATGAGACGCCAAGGACAATGGCACGCAGTTTTGATCCGACGCAATCTGCTGGCTTGGTGGGAGCCTAGCCAGTTTGGATGTTCACCTTCCTAGATATGGACGGAGGGGGGAGGACCTAGGACTTACCACAGGGCAGGGAACCCTGACTGCTCTTTGGACTGGAGAGAGAGGGGGAGAGGAGTGGGGGGAAGGGGAGAGGGGTGGGAGGAGGGGGAGAAGAGTGGGAGGAGAGGGAGAAGAGTGGGAGGAGGGGGAGGGAAAGGGGAGGCTGGGAGGAGGTGGAAATTTGTTTTTTTTTTTTCTTTATTCTTCTTTTATCAATAAAAAATGTTTAAAAAAAAAAAAAAAAAAAAAAAAAAAAAAGAAATAGTTATAAAGAACGGACTCGCTGCTTTTCTATGTTTTGTCCTCTTCTGTTCCTGGGCCCTGAAGCTGTCTGTGAATGAAATCCTATTCTCACAGCACAAGCAAAACCAAAGCCTCACCCTAGTTAGGTTCTGTAGGATCTGCTTTGTACGCGATAATTCAAGTGCTGATAACCTTGCCTAAGGAAGGTTTCCATACGTCTGCCTTGGCTTTTTATGTCGATGTTGTTAAAACAAATAGGGGTTTGTCTAATCTTGACGAATAGTCGAGCTAAAACTCCGTTGGGATATTAGAAAGAAGGGAATATTGCAAAAGCCGGTGGAAGTTGTACTCTGACAGCACTTCAATGTAATTAATGTTCTGATGGGGACTTTATAGGTGATTATGTGTAATTATTTTGATTATAGAACTTGTATAGTATCACACCTGATACTTAGTGGTGGTAGTTAGTGGGTAGGGAAACTGAGGCACAGAACTAGTTCTTGGGTCTGGAGCTCGCGGGAGTGTTCTGGCTAATATGACATGAGACGAGAACAGAACCAGTGTTCGCGCTGCCTTTGCCTGTTTTCTCTTTTATCAAGGCTGTACAGCCGAGCCAATGGTGAGCCAGTTCCCTAACAGGTGTGTTACGGGACTTTCCTCTGAAGTGCCGTCTGCTCTCTCAGTAGTTAAGAAATGTTTCAAGGCGCAGAAGGAAATCAGTAGGTAATAAAGGGTCAGTGAAATTTCATTAGCCCATCTAGAGTTTCAGTACATTTTTCTTTTAAATCATGGAGGTGCTTTGGAGAATTCTGAAGTATTTTCTTATTGTGTTCTCATAAAAATCCATTCTTGTGGCTAAGACTTCCCCTGGGCAAGCATTTTAGAAGTGCTTTGATACACGTGCCTTTCTTTCCTTTAGCAGGCCATGTGAGAAGAGCAAAATCCCGAGTGGTATTAAGTGGCGGGATATACTGTTACTTTAAGATTAGGCGTTTTGTATAAAATTTGTACTTAGGCTCTAACCAATGTCTGCCAGAGTTTGTGGTCAAGTCTTGACTCCCAAGAGGAAAGATTCATAATGTAAAGGTTGGAAACCCCTTTTCTGTCAGCAAAGGGTTAGGAGAGAGCCAAATAGAGCCCAAATTACTCTTGAAGTCCCAGATGGCTGTAATTTTATTATGCTTCAATGTCCTGGGTGATAGGACAGCTCTGGAGTGTAGACTTGGTTTCCTTGCAATGGTACCTGTGTTACTGTCAGTGGGACAGAGTAGTTCTGGGCTTGTTCTCCCTGTGACTTTAGGTAAGATTTGTTTTGAAGAGTTGGCTCACGTTGGGCAGCTTCTACGGAGGGTGCTAAATCAAAAACAGTAGTGTATTTGAAACACGGTATCTTGCACTGGAAACGTTTTGCCGCCCGGTGGGTTTGGGTCCGAATCACTTGCTTAGGCAACGCTGAGCATAGAGATGTTTTCTTGCTTACCAGGTGCAGGTCAGGTATGCAAAGGAAAGGTTTTGCTTTGTTTTTCTTTTCTGGAGCAGATAGATTATAGTCTGCCATTTCATCCAGCCCTTGGTAGCTGGTTCCACTGTTGTTATGACGGTATTGAAAAGATATTGTCAAAACGCGAAGCATTGTTGCTTGGGCCACGTGCCTCACGCTCTGTGGAAACTTTTCACCCAGTCAGCAAATTTGAGGGTCGCTGCGTACCTGTGACTGCCCTTGGCTTTCCTTGCCTGGGTGGTTGACTTCAGGCACAGGGTGATACTTGTGTGGCTCTTGTGTTTTTAGGATTGGTCCTCTTTGCAGAATGGACGTTTGCTTGCTCCACAATGAAGACATCTGGCCAGGGAAATGAGCCTACGTGGCAGTATATCTTCTTAATGCACTCCATTTTCTCCCCGAAATTTGATCTTAGATACAGTTGTAATTTGCTTATTTGAGCTGTTATTGCTCCTGGATTTCTTCTCCTGGGTAAGCGAGATAATGAGATTTGACATCATTTCTTTAGTAAGAGGGAAAGTGAAAAATATATAATTGAATGTTCGTTATTTATTTCAGTGATGTTGGGTTTGAATATCTTATCAAAAATATATTTCATTAATCTTTAAAGGTTCAGTCTCTGGTTTCAGTTTGGCTATTACTAATTTGAGATTTGATTTTAGTGGAAAGTTAACATAAGAATGATGTTCCTTGAAGAACGGAAGGGTGTGTGTATGCATGTGTTGGGGGGAGGGCCACCAAAGCAGGCAGCGGGCAGTAACTTAAGCTTGTCCAGAAAAGACCCTTCCAAACCAGCAGGCGAGTCACTTCCTACCTCTGGCAAGGGGCAAGCTCCTTGTGACGACTGAGCATGAGAAAAATATGTACTTGAAATGCTGGCATGCTTTCTATAGTCCCATCAAACATGTATCCAGACATTTCCTGAACAAACAGATAACTGAGGGCAGGCAAGGTGGCTCAGAGGATAAAGGTGCTTGCTGCTAAGCCAGATAATGTGGCAGAAAGAGAAAATCAATGCCTAAAAGCTTTCCTCTGACCTCCACACCTGAGTCAAGGCATAGAAACACACATGAAACAAACAAGCAAATAAACACACGTAATAGGAATTTAAAGTTAAAATGCATGACCAAGAGAATTTTTAAAATCAATGTATGTATGTATGTGTATGTATATGTATGTATGTATGTATGTATTATTGTGTGTGCACACATGTGGAGGTCAGTGGGCAGCTTTGCAGTTTTTAGTAATCAGTCCCTTCCCTCTGCCATGTGAGTTCTGAGGACTGAATTTAGTTCATCGGGTTTGGGAGCGAGCACCGTCATCCGCTGAGCCATCTAGTCAGCCCGTGAGATCGACTGAACACTTTAAAAGCAGATAGATTTTAAGTTCATTACGGCATTGGTAATTGTGCCTGTGTGTTCATGCTTACTCTCTTCTCCTGATTCTATAAAGAGTTCATATGTCATAAACTCTAACGAGATATTTTCTAGTGTAGACTTTGAAGCCACAGTGCACTAGACCTGTCTTTGTCCTGGCTTAGTGACTACTCTCTCCCTCAGATTTTCTGTTTTTTGAAAAGGAAATAACAAGGGCAGGACATAATCCACAGTGGTAGAATACCTTGCCCAGCATGCGTATTGGGTTTAGAAAAAAAAAAGTGAAACCAGGTCAACAGTAACGTGCCTCATTGGTTGATGAGATAAACTATGGAGTGTCACAAACTGGTGGACATTATGTTGACAACAAATGGCAATGGCTCACTTATAAAGAGTGGCACTGGTTAGAGGTGGGCTTAGTGGTAGATGGAACACAAGCCCGGCTTGTGAGGCCCTGGATTTGGTCCCCAGCACCTGCCTGCTTTCTAGCTGGAAAGACGGCAAGAGGTCAGTGTGATCCAGGGCAAACTGTCCTTGGCTGGGAATCTAAAGCAGGCATAGACCTCTTCATAACCTCCAGTCTGTGTGACCTTGGGCAAGTAGGAGTCATTTCTGGTCTTGCTTCATCCAGAATGGATGAGATCCATGGTCTCTAAGACCTTCTCAGTTCGAACATTCTGTGCCGTCTTGAAATTTACAAGTGCCCGGAGTCTCAATCCATTCAGCTTTTCTGGCCGTAATCCACAAGACTGGGCATGCACGGCCTCCAGGCCAGCACTGTGGCTGCAGCCGTGGTCATAAGCATTTACAGTCAGAGCACTGAAAGACTAAGGTTATCTTTCTGGACTTAGTCCCAAGAGGTTGCCGACAAGGAAGTCTGGATCCCACGTGCATAGGTCAGCGGGCTACCTGGTCCCCTTGTGGGATAGTGTGGCACTGAGAAGGAATGAGAAGCTGATTGTTTCTTTAATTTCATGGTACAGATAAATTCTGGAGCAAAGGAAGTCAGTCTCACGAACGACTTCTATGGCATTTCTGCAGGGCTGCGTGGTTCAGGCAAATGATCCTTGGTTCTGCCTTTCCCTGTAAGCACTCTGGCTGATTGCCTGTGCATCTCCACCTGGTTCTTTCTCAACTGTTCCCCTTTTCCTTGCTCCACCGACCTCATAGTTAGATGTATACCCAAATGCTAGAGTTTTAGAATGTCCAGGGTTCCCTCTGACGGGTGGGACTGTGGACAATTCTTTCTGAGCCCCTCCTGCAGGATTTCAAACCTGGGATATTCTATTCACCGGGATCATTCCAGATGGACTTGACATCATTTGAAAAAAAGGTCGCTCCAGCGTGAGCTGAATTTGCCACCTTCCTGGCTGTATCTGGCATTCTTCATCCTTCAGTGTCTCCAGAAGGGAGCAGTGCCTACCTCTTCCCATGGTTTTCCTTCTATGCTGCTGGCAGGCCAGTCATCCTCTGGTGTCTCTTTTGGTGAACACTTTGCCTCCACCAGCCATGTGGAATGATTGCTGTATACGGTCGGCCAGCTGTATTCACCGTTTTGCTTCCCTGGGTCCAGCGAACTGTGGGTTGCAAGTTAATCCTGTATCTAATATGTACCGATTATTTCCTGGCTGTTATCACCTGCATAAAATTGGGCCACAGGTATGCACATAGCATTGTCATTGCATTGGTTATTAGAAATTATCTAGCATGCAGGAAGCTCACAGATTGCATGCAGATACTACACCAGTGTCTGTGAACCTTGAGCATCTTGGGATTTTTAGGATCTGTGAGGGTTAGGGAGCTGGTAGCCCTTTGGTACTGAGAAGTGATTCCATTTCTAGCTTGACTTTGTTCACAGGAGGACTCTGCTCCTCCTGAGATAGAACCTCTTGTAATCCTTGATGCCTAGCTCAAACACTGGAAGCCTTTGATTAACTTAATAGCCCCAGAGCTGCCTTTCTGTCTGAGCCCTCGTCACTATCCTATTGGTCCTTCTCACTGATCCCTTGCCACCAGGCACTGGGCCCTGCTGTGTGTTTCTGTGTGCCTCTCAGTGTCCCAGCCTGATTAGATGACCAATGGTGGCAGGGATCCTGATTTAGGCTATTTTGTAGGAGCTTAAAGTACAGTGCACATGTGTTAGTTGATTAATTTTTTGCTAATAATCATCCAAAGTCTTTCCAGTCTTCAACATCTCCATAAAGACTAGCAGTGGTGTGCTCCTGTGTATTGTGTCTGGATTGCGTTAGAAACCACTGGGATGCAGGGATGCAAGGATGCTCAGAAAGGAAGCAGACGGCTGTCCTTGCTGATGTATCAGGGCTACTCTGTGGACCTCTCTCAAGAAGTGGTTTCTTTATGTCAGGAGAAACAAATGAAGTTCTTGATGGAATCTCAATCTTTAGATTGACAGACACCTGGACGTTTCTGTCTGGTCTCTGCCAGTGCAAATCTCACCCACATAACATACCCCCAAATGGCTAACCAGCTGTCCCAGTACAGTGAAAAGGAGCGTCTAGGCAGTAAAGACAGTCTGGTCTGTGGGAAGCTGAGGTTGCTGAACACCGAATGATGTTCCCTTGGTGTTTCTCTCAGCCAGCTTCACCATGATTCTGCCGCAGGCAGGGCATTCTGAACAATTGCTCTTGTAAGGACATTTCTAAAAATTGATAACATATGTGGTTTTGAATATTTTTATTGTGCTGAACGTTCCAATCTGCCACCTTCTTCTCAGAATGTGCTTCTTGCCGACGACATCTGATGGCGTGCAGCAGAACCACAGTCCCCTCAGCTCCTAGCTCATGGGGGATGATCAGCTGCCGTTCAGACTTAGGGTCAGGCCATTCAAGTCACCTGAACAGTTAGCCTCCATCTGGATCTATCTGTTATAAGGGTTTAGCAATTTAGTCTCTAAATTTGTTCCCACAGAGCCCTGGAAACAATGACATTGCAGCTGCGGTGTTGGTGAGCCGTGCAATTGATCCTTGAAGTTTATAACCATCTTGTGATTACAAAGCTCCGGTCAATGTGTGTTACGGCTGAGCCGCACCTCGTTCACAGGCTCGCGGTCACCTTTGTAGTCTCGGAGATATTTATCTCTCTTGGATTTACTTCCTTGCGTATGACTGTTCTACCCTTTCCAAACTGGTTAGTGTGTTAATAAATTATCACATTCACAACTGTAATCTTTAGGATACAAACCCCTGCCATTTAGGCTAAAGTTGAGGTGGGGTGGAATGGGTGTCTCCACAGACTTCTTCAGAGAGATGGTAGGCTGTGTCAGGCAGAGGGAACTAATGGCCACCGTTTGTATCAGCACCTCACTGTTAACCCTCCTTCTTGTCACAAGGATGTACACTGTATCTGTTTTGCCTTCACCCAGGGATGTGGGGCCGGTTCTCAAGTAACTCATTGTTGAGAGCCCCATTGGCTCCAAGTCTTTCTCTTTGAAGTTCTTGCCGTATCAGCCCCCTCCATGCTCTCCAGAACCTTATTTGGGAGCAACATGGAATGCCTTCTGCCTAGACTCTGTAGGCTCTGCCTTTGGAGATTGTAATGGCAATGCTTACCTCCTGGATTGACTCCTCTGCTCTTTTCCATGGTTCCCCATGGATTATAGTCAAAAGATCTTTAAGCCCTAGGGTCCCACATATGTGAGGCAAGTACTCTGCATAGCAGGGAGTTAGAGTCCTGCCTTTCCCTCTCCTTTCTGATCAAAACATGACCTCTCTCTGAATAAGACAAAGTCCAAGCAGACAGAGTTCTCCTCGTGTCCTTGGCATTCTTCTCCACTCTGTCACCTACGCAAGGCTCTGCCCTTGACACCCTTATAAACTAAGTTGAGATGAACATTTTGTTGAAAGAATTCAGGGTTTTTTGGGCTTCTTCCTGCCTGACCCAACTCTTAGGAGCACGGTTCCCTCATTTCTGTTCTTGAAAGTGGGTTGGGAGCCCAAGTTGGCCTTGATCCCAGTAGATTAAGCTAAAGATGACCTTGAACTCCCCACCCATCTGGGAGGATGTTTCAGATGTGATTTAATTGTGAGTAACATTTAGTGGAGGCGGATTCAGATGGTGTGAGGTGGTGAAAATTAAGGCCTTGGTTTATGGCTGTGGTTGAGTGCAGCCTGGCTGCCTTGTCCTTCAGAAAGCCACTGTCATGTGTAGCTCGCTTAGCTCTTGAATGCTGCTTTTCAGAGCCGCCAAAATTTCAATTTGTCAAAAGTTATCGGGCATGCATGGAGTTCTGGAAGGGGCTTTTGTATCAGTTATCACAGCCCCCAGAGACTGAACAGGTTTCCTGTACAAGATCTTTAACTAGGGCTTTACTAGAGTTGTGTGTGTTTTCATGTGCTTGTGTGTGTGTGTGTTTGCTGTGGATTGAACCCAGGACCATGTGCACACAGAGTAAATGTTCTATCACCAAGCTATAGTCCCAGCTCCAAAATTAATTTGTTTGTTTGCTTTTTTTTGTGGATGTGTATCCAGCCCTGCACACATGCTGAGCCCAGATGTTAGGTGTCCTGTCCACTCTCTGCCTTATTCCTTCCAGACAGAGCCGTTCACTGAATCTGATTCTGGGGTGACGAGTAGCAAGCCCCAGTGATCCTCCTGTTTCCAGTTTTCGCAGCACTGGGGTTTATTGGTCCTCAAAGGGGGGTGGGGTTTGAACTCAGGTCTTCTTGGTTATAACAAGTGCTCTTACCCCTGAAAGTAGAAGTAAGTCTGTCTCTCAGTAGTGTGTTTCTGGTCACTCCAGATTGTCATGTGAGGTGCTTGTGGGACCTCCAAAGCTTGCTCATTGAGAAGAAACAGTGCAAAGATATTTTTGATGTTTAGTTCAAAGGTCAGAATTTGTACAAAAATTTGTTCATTATGAGACAAAGCCTTCACACACAGCCTTTCATTTTTATCCTTCTAGAGGTGTTAAAAATATTATAATATGGGCCAGGTGGTGGCGGCGCACGCCTTTAATTCCAGCACTCTTGGGAGGCAGAGGCAGAAGCATCTCTGTGAGTTCAAGGCCAGCCTGGTCTGCAAGACCTAGCTACAGGACAGCTAGGACAGTTACCCATAGAAACCCTATCTCAAAAAGCAATAAAACAAAAACAAAACAAAACAAATCTTATAATGATATGCCAGTAGGGACCTGAGGTGGCTTCCCAATAGCATTGAACACTCCAAACCACTGGATCATTATGGTTAACTGTGTATTTTGCTTCCACATTTAACAGACATGGGGCTGATTAGAGAAAGCAGCCTCCCATGACCACCTTAAGGAGGCCTTGTCTTGATGGCGTACTTGGTCTTCTTTGGAGATTGCTTTATTAGGACAGGTTTTGTTTGTTGTTGTTAATTATTTGGTGTGTACAAGTGTTTTGCCTGTATGTATGTGTACCATGTATGTGCTGGAAGAGGAGGCCAGAAGAGGGTATTGGACTTCCTGGAACTGGAGTTAGACCACTGTGAGCTGCATGAAATGTGGGTGCTGAGAACAGGGTCCTCTACAAGAGCTCTCTCTCCAGCCGCTAGAAGAGATTTTTAAAAATTAAAAATATTACTATTTTGGTATATGTATGTACATAGTTGTGTTTGTATGTATGTATGCATGCATGTATGTATATGTATAGGCATGCACCGTGGTGTTCATGTGGAGGTCAGAGGACAGCTTGCAGGAGTCGGTTCTCTCCTTCCACCATGTGTATCCCGGGTTTTGAACTCAGGTCGTCAGGCTTGGCAGTGAGTGCTTTTAGCCACAGAAAACCCAAAAAGCCAGGTTTTCTTTTTCCTTCTGCATTCCTGGCAGAAGTCTTTATTCCCCAGGAGTGGCTATGCAGCAGGAGAAATAGGAAGTGGGTAAGATATGCGGAGTAAATGAGTTGGAAACAGTCTGGTTACTGTGAGTTGGGTTTGAAGGCTGGTGACTAGCTGATCTGCAGGAGGAAGGGATTAGAAGTATTTCCAGTCTTGGGTATGCCTCGGGTTGGGTCAGAACTGAAATTTGTATTGAAATCTTATGTGGGTCATGTTACCTCGCTGGGCTCCGATGATATCATCTGAAATCCAAAGGTTTGGGGCCGTCCCATCTTCCTGTACACTCCATCTCTTGGGTCCCACCACCCCCTCCCAACTACACCAGTGGCTGAAGGATAGATAATGGTGGCTGAATTTAGGGCACCATGCAAGGCAAGCGCTCTAGCCTGCCTACATTTCTAACCCCCCTTTTGACTTTGTCTATCTTGAGGCAGGGTCCCCCTTAGCTGCCAAGACTGGCCTCAAACTCACTTTGTAGCTCAGGCAGGCCTTGAACTTGCAATCTTCCTATCTCAGCCTCTAGAGCAGCTGGGATTACAGGTCCGTGTCACTAGACCTGGCTCCATTTTCAAGCTTTCTGGAGGGAGGATGGTGCCTTAAACCTCCCGTGCATAACTGGCATAGGGTCTGGTTCCCAGAGGCGCCTTGGCTGGCTTCATGCACATGTTCAGGAAGCTGGGTTTGAAGATAGTCATCCAGCATTGTGTCTTCACATGGGAGGACTGTTGGTTCTCAGGGAGGACTCTGTCACAGAAGCTCTTGACGTTGTGGTCAGAGCCCTTCCTGAGTAGCCAGGCAGAATGAGTCAGTAATAATCCAGGAATTACTTTAATTGAATTCTAAGATGACTGGAGATAGATATTAATTTCATTTTAGCAGCAGAATCTAATGTACCACATTGCTTTTAGGCTCGATGGAAAACATGACCTGAAATTTTTGATAAATACCAGTTTTTTACAAAGTAAGAACATTTATAATAGATCATTCCATCTCTTCCTTCTTTCTTTTTTCTTTTCACCACCATCAGCCCAATTTTCTCTCAAACTGTGATCTTTCTTTTTATACAGGTTTTCATTGTGTAGTAACCTTGGCTGCCTACAGCTCACTATGTAGACCAGGCTGGCCGTGAATTCATAGAGATCTTCTTGCCTCTGCCTTCTGTGTGCTGAGATTAAAGGTGTGGGCCACCATGCCTGGTGTACCAAATTTCTAAAACCTAGTTTATCATGTGCTTCTCAATGATCAATATAAAAGGTCCCAAATTATACTCATAAAGAACCATATTTTAAAGCTTGGCATCCCTTCACCTTTTAGGATATGTCAAGTTCGAGATATTCTATTTCATAGCTGCTTTATACACTAGGGCAGGAACCTGACCTTGCTCTGTTTGGGGTTTGACTTGCTGGGGTTGGGGTAGGACTTCGAAATTCTCTGATCATCTAGAAATTCTTTGTAAAGCATTTCCACTCCAGGGAGTTTTTGTGGAGGTTCTATTTGAATTTTGAGTCTTCTCTGAGTGTGGCTAATAATTACTTGGAGACATATGCGGGGTTCTAGGGGACCAGCAATAAGAGGCCTCCGATTCACTCGGGTTCTAGGGGCTGTTGAATCAGCCACTGTGCTGCCGTGCGACAGGCAGTGCTGTGGAGATGGTGTGCACAGATGTGGAGGTGGTGTGCCCAGGTGTGGAGGTGGTGTGCACAGGTGTGGAGATGGTGTGCACAGGTGTGGAGGTGGTGTGCACAGGTGTGGAGGTGGTGTGCCCAGGTGTGGAGATGGTGTGCACAGGTGTGGAGATGGTGTGCACAGGTGTGGAGGTGGTGTGCCCAGGTGTGGAGGTGGTGTGCCCAGGTGTGGAGATGGTGTGCACAGGTGTGGAGATGGTGTGCACAGGTGTGGAGATGGTGTGCACAGGTGTGGAGATGGTGTGCACAGGTGTGGAGATAGTGTGCACAGATGTGGAGGTGGTGTGCACAGGTGTGGAGATGGTGTGCACAGGTGTGGAGATAGTGTGCACAGATGTGGAGGTGGTGTGCACAGGTGTGGAGATGGTGTGCACAGGGTGCTTTCAGCAGTCCGAGTGAAGTCATTTTTAATTTTTTTCCTGGAAGCCATGCCTGATAGAATAGGCATCAAATATTGCCCCCTTTCCCTCTCAATCATGGTGTTGTAAATGAAATCTGTATGGCAAAATTTTGGTGACAATAGGAACACAAGAGTGTGAGGCTGGGTAGATGCCTCAGTGGTTCTGAGCAGTGGCTGCTCTTGCAGAGAACTGGAGTTCCGTTCCCAGCACCTATGTCAGGTTCCTCACAACTTCCCCTAACTCTCGTCCAGGGCATCTCACGCCCATTTCCAGCCCCTGCAGACACCTGCGTACACGTGCCACTCACTCACACAGCACACATACATGTACACAGAATAGCCTAAAACTTTAAAGCACACAGACAGGAAGACAGCAGTGAAGGAATAGAGTGAAAATCTGAGCACTTCACCTTAGCTCCTAATGAAGCTGGAGGAACCCCGGACGTTCGGATTCCAGCACAAACCACTGTTGTTGTTTTGTTTTTCCTTAAGCCGATCACACATGGTCCTCTTTGCCCAGTCTTTAAAACTTTCATAGTTGGCCTTGGAAATAATGCAAGGACTCCAGTAGCTATTTGAGGAGGAGGAAAGTTTGGGTATCATCAGGCAGAATTATGTATAACAGTTTAGATTAGGGATTGTTGTAGCTCGGTGGCAGAGTGCTTGCTTAGCATATGCAAGGCCCCGGCTTCACCCGCTGGCAGCACACACGTAAACACACACATGAAAGTCAAAACACGGGCTACACTAACTTAAACCTATTTTGACAACCTGCTCATTTATAACGGCCCTGAGTCTTACATTCATCTGTAAGGCTGGCGAGATGGCCCAGCGGTGGGGTGCAGGGAGAATAGATGGAAGCCTCTAGTTTTGTATTTTTCTGACCTCGGATACTTGAGAATGCTATCAGTTTGACAGATTCTCAAGGTGTCTGATAAAGATCCTGGTGGCTCTCTTGGTGTGTCAACAGCGAGCTGAAGGGCAGCGCTCCATGCTAGGGCTAAGCACTCCTTTAGACTGAAGAGCACCGAAGGCCGCAGCTCAAGCCAAAAGTAAACAAAGGAAGGCCATTGACACCGTGCTATCTTGCCTTGGTGACAAGAAGGGGCATGGCTGTGGAGACACAGGGAGTACACTCTGCTTTCTATGTGTTTTGGGCACAGGGTGACATGAATAGATTAGTATTTAAAGCAAAACCCACAAAATCCTCTGCACCACAGTCAACATGGTTGAACTTATGGAGCATTGAAAATTGCACAGATTCTAGAAGATGCTGATGGAATGAGTCACCCCCTCGCGTGTTGTTTTGACAGGAAGTGTATCACGTCTCAATAATTTCCTTCGCATTTTTTCCTGCCAGGTGCCTGTTTTCTTCTTGTTGCTAGCTTATTCCTGTAGAATTCCAAATATGTGGTTGACTTCCCCAGCCGATAG
Organism: Microtus pennsylvanicus; assembly: GCF_037038515.1. Lineage (NCBI taxonomy): Eukaryota > Metazoa > Chordata > Mammalia > Rodentia > Cricetidae > Microtus > Microtus pennsylvanicus. The sequence continues at coordinate 52,215,331 of NC_134584.1, forward strand.
CCTTTCGGGTTCCTCTTCTCCCTTCTTCGGAGCCACTGGAGCAGGCGCACGGTGACTTTTGTTTGTTTGCCTTTGAGAGCTATTTTGGACGTGTCCAGTCAGGATGCCTTTGTCTGGAGAGTGGATCTTTATGGACCCAGCACGTAGGATTTTCCAAAGGGATTTGCAGACGTGGCTCTGGCCAGATCATAGCTAAGGCTGAACTTACGTGAAGCATTGTTCCCAGAGTCATCTGTGGAGAGATTAAGGATGGCTTTTGTTTTTCTATTATTGTGTGTGTGTATCCATATGTAACTAAGCAATAATTATTTTTACAACGGGCATGAGGGACTTTGAAACGAAACAGATCAGAAGCTGCCTTTCTCCTTTTACATTTAGTTGGTTTGTTTTTTCGAGAATTTCATATATCATTTATATCCCCCTCTAATTTCTCCATGTCACCCCCTCACTCCCTCACAAATTCATGATCTCTTCTTTAGTTTTCATTGCTACATGCACCCCTCCCCACACACATGCATGCACATGCATGCATAAAAATACAACCTGCTATGTTTTGAGCTGACCACTTGGGATTGGATCACCTATTGGGGGCTAGATCCAGAGAAGACTGATTCTCTCTCTCCCAGCAGCAATTAGTTGACTGTAACTCTTCATCAGGGTGTGGAATCTTGTTAGAATTTCCCCAGCCACATTAGAATGTCAGCCAGTGTCGGTGATGAGCAGGTCTTATTTAGGTCACCATTCAGGTTTCATGGTGCAGCTCCTGTCTTATGTAGAAGACACCATCTCCCAGCAGACATTCTGACCTTCTGACTCTTACAGTCTTTCCGCTTCCTCTTCTGCTATTCTCCCTGCGCCTCAAGAGTAGGGGTCATGTTGTAGATGTACCTGCTGGGGCTGGACATCTCATGTAGTCTCTGTCTGCACAAAGAAGCTTCTATAATGATCAGGGAGAGCTACACTTACCTGCGTATCTGTGTTTTTAGGGATTTAGACTTGCACTGGTTTCGGAAAGTGGCAATAAAAGGTCCTCTTCTAGGTTCCATGGCCTTATCCACCACAGGTGCCTGGCTAGGTTTACAGTACAGGTATGAATTCTCTTCTGGTGAGTGGGGGTCCAGTTAGGTAACTGTTGGTTACCCCTAAATATATAAGTGCCACTTTTGTACCCTTGGATGTATCTTGTTGTACTGGTCATTGTTCTGTTCCGTAAACTTTACATATAGGTGAGACTTTTAATTATTTTTCTCTCCTGGCAGCTTGCATAGAACCTTCAGATACTTTGATAGCTTAGGCATCAGGGAGGAGGTTTCCAGGTCAGCTCCAGCTCTGTCTTCTACATTCTTTAGACATAGGTTTTGACAGAATCGAGAGATCATCTTTCACATTTCACAGACACATGTAAAGATGATTTTTGTCATTAACTCAACAACTTGTGCAGTTGATGAGAACATTCCATGTTTGCCTTTGAACATTCAAGTTTCTGGCTAGAAAAAAATATATGTATCTGTAAACTTAAATAAAATAAACTTCATGATAATAAAGACACTTTGTAAATTCTATTGACTTTATAAGTGCGTGGTTTAAATGTAGTGATTTACGAACTACTTTTCTTCTTTGCCAGAATATAATTTTTTTGGTTTATATTTCCTGCACTTCCTTGTTCATTTTTTGGTGTATATATGTGTGCCTGTGTGTGTGGGTGTATGCATGCATGTATGTGTACATGCCTGTGGAAGCCAGAGTCTGATGTTGAGTGTTTTCCTCAATTACTCTCTACGTCATTTTCTTTTGAACCTGTTGCTGGACCTGTGCTCCCTGAATGGGCTAGACTGGCTGGCCAGCAAGCTGCAGGGATCCTCTTGTCTCCAAGGGCACATGTCACTGCACTTGGCTTTTTTTATGTGGCTCTGGATGATCTCACTCAGGTCCTCACACTTGCACAGTAAGCACTGTTGCCACAGTCCCCAAATGCCCTTTATTCCTTTATGTTTCTTTAGAAGTATTTTGTGTGTGTGAGAGTCTAGGGATTGTACTTATGGTTGTGTGCTAGTCCAGTGCTTTGCCTCTGGGCCACACCTGTAGTGAGTTATGCATTGTAAGGGCAAGTATACAACAGATAATTTCTAATGAAAAACAGCAGGGTTTTCCAGGTTTCAGGAGCATTTGCTTTTTTTGTGATGTGCGGTTAATGGCTGCAAATTGGGATCTTTGTGTTTCTTAACATGTAAAGGCATGGGAGTTGACACTGTGGCCCATGAAACATGAAAGACTAAATTTTAAGAGGAGGAGGTGACATCTTTGCAATTAGAGACAGCTTTGCTATGCATATATCTTAGTTAGGGTTTCTACTGCTGTGAAGAGACACCACGAAGAAAACATTTAATTGGGGTGTCTCACAGTTTCAGAGGTTCACTTCACCATCATCACGAAGGGGAGCATGGTGGTGTGCAAATAGACATGGTGCTAGAGCTGAGAGTGCTACATCTTGACTTGTAGGCAATAGGAAGTGGACTGACTGTCACACTGAGGGAAGCTTGAGCAAATGAGACCTCAGAGCCCGCCTCCACATCAACGTACTTTCTCCAACAAGATCATACCTACTAATTGTGCCACTCCCTTTGGGGGCTGTTCAAACCACCACAACATATTAGTAGAAATTTTAGACTGGGGCTGGAGAGATGGCTCAGCAGTTAAGATCACTGGTTGCTCTTCAGAGAACCCAGGTTCAATTCCCAGCACTTACATGGCAACTCCCAACTGTTTGTAATTCCAGTTCCATAGGACCCGACACCCAAGGCAAAATGCCAGTGCACATAAAATAAAAATAAAACAAAGTTTTTAAAAGAAAATTTTAGACTGTCTTTAATAATTAGCTTTCTATAATATATTTTCACTTTTGAACCTTTTTCCTATCTAGAGATGAAAAGATGTGTGCAAAAAGAGTATAATGTATTGTTAAGTCAAGAGCCTGATTAATGTCAGCGTTATAGTGGGGGACCCTTTCTGTAGTGTATTCATTTTGTAATGGAGGTCAGTGTCTAAACTGGAAGGAACTTGGTTGAGAGGCACACATGCAAGCAGCTAGCATTCTTGAAAATGACAAGCTGGGGGCATTAGTATTATTAAATATTAGTATTAGTATTATTAAGGTGTGATTCAGGGATAAGAGTAGGGGCTGAGCTTGCCTGGGCATGATCTCTTCTGTTCCAGGACACTCACTTCCTTGGATTCTTCTCTTTATTTCACATGCAGGAGTCAGGCAGATAGGACTACCTACCTAGCGGTGATACCTTAATCTTCAGTTTCCTTATCTGTTACTTTCCGTGATTCTATGAGCAATGCATATATGATGTGCAATAGAATATATGATGTGCAAAGTCTCTATGAAAGCTAGCCCTGTGTAGTATACTTAATGTATTGATATCAGAATGCCGTTGGTGTAATAGATTGGCCTCATACTCACAGATATCTGGCTGGCTCTCCCTCAGGAGTACTAATATTAAAGTTGTGTACCATGGCTGGGTGTGGTGGTGCACGCCTTTGATCCCAGCACTAGGGAGGCAGAGGCAGGCTGATCTCTGTAAGTTTGAAGCCAGCCTGGTCTACCGAATGAGTTTCAGGACAAAACCAAGAAAAGGTGTATGCCATGTTCACGCTAAGGCTTGGATATTTCTATTGCCAAACAAATGACTGTTTAATGCTCACTATTCTGTCTGTCTGTCTGTCTGTCTGTCTGTCTGTCTCAGACAGCTCTTGCTCTGCCGTTGTGACTGGACTGGAAGGCGAGTCTGGCCCCAGCCTGAGTCCGCAGGTGTACACCGTCACACGCTGCGTGCATTCTGTTTAAGCAAAGCTCCCTTTTACGTTGCTGATATTAACAGCCTTTAAAAAGTTCAAGGGAAAAAAGATGAAACCATTCTCTGTAGAGGGAGCAGCTCAGGATTTATGGCATCAGTCAGCCAGTTAAAGATTTATTCTCTAGACATCAGTATGACAAATCCTTATTTATTAGTGTATTCATTTAAAATGCAGTTGGTCTTTCGAAATTAAACGGGAGAGTGGGGTGCCAACCGAGTGTAACTTTAGTTTTTTTTCTTTTGGGGGAGGGGCAGGGATAGGGTCTCGTATGGTGCAGCATAGCCAAGAACCCATTATGTGGCCGAGGCTGAACTTAGACTCTTGATCTCTTTGCCTCCACCTCTCGAGTTCTGGGATTACAGACGTGTACTGCCACCGTGGCCGGCTTAGTGTAATTTTAGATAAGTGTTTTGTATTCTTTGTCCTCTGACCTATGAAAGGGATATCACCAGCTCCTTTTCTAAAAACGATAATCTGCCGATCAAGCCAGGATGTAGATGCAAACCTTGCACAAAGTCTAAATGCCATGTGCACAGACAAAGAGGAGCTACAGATCGCTCTGTGGTAAATTATTTAAGGCATGGATTTACTATTGCTGTACATATGGATGAGAGAACAGAGGCTGTGGCCTGTTGGCTCCGTGCCAGGTCCCGAGTCGCTTTGTTAATCTAACACTTCTGCATTCAGTGACGTGCGAGAGAACGGCAGAGCCAATTCAAATTAGCGGGCGAGTGTTTGAAAGAGGCCCGTTGTGTAGGGATCAGGGCTAATGAGTGCCTGTATTCTAGGACCGCCCGGTTCCATGCTGAAGGTCACAAAGATGGCGTTCTTATTCTCTTCCACTACTTAGATACAGTACAAGGCCACTTAGCTCCTGAAGCATTTCATTCGGGAAAATGACTTGTTGTCGAAGACATTAGACACGTGACACGTGAGCACGTCTGTCCTCTTTAGGGAGGGGGTGGGGTGGGCATAGTTAAACAGCCAGTGCTTGCCTCCTTGTCCATTAAAAAGTAGTTTCTGGGAGCTGGGCAGACGGCTTATGGGTGAAGCACTCACCACATAAATATGAGGAACTGAGTTCAGATCCCCAGAACCCATACAAGGCCAGACCTGGTAGTGTGCAGCTGTAATCCCAGTGCTCCTGTGATGAGGTGAGGAACAGCGATAGGAGGGTTCCTGAAAGCTTGCTGGCCAGCTAGTCTCTTGTGTGCAGAGTGAACAAGAGACTGTCTCAAACAAGAGTGAAGGCGAGGACCAACACCCAAGGTAACCCTCCCACCTTCTCGTGTACAACATCAAGCCTGCATTCACACCGAGGAGCAAGCACATGCATACATGTACATGCATGTGCACACACACATACAAACACATGTGAGCACAAACATTCACACACAAATGTGCACACAAACATATATGCACACACAAGCATGCATACACACACAAACATACACACAGATACAAACAAACATGCACACACAAACACATGCATGCACAAATATGCAATCACGAATGCACACACACACACACACACACACACTGGTTTATTGCTCCCAAGCTTTGGTCTCTTAATTCAAACTTGGTTACTTGTCCTCTTGTTCAGGAGACCCGAAGAGGACCTGCTCTAGTCGAATGGTCCCCGAAGTCTCCTCTGAGGCTACATTTTCAGATTTGTCTTCAAGGGAAAGACAGCCCTTCATCTCAGTACTTGCTGCCCTCTTGGAGGGACGATAACTGTCTTTGTTTGATGATCTGACTAATGTACTTTTCTTAAATCTTCCTAGGAAGAATATACAAGTTTTTAAAAACCCCATTTTTTACCCCGTAGGCAAATTGGCATCTAGTTGGTCAATTATAACTGCTCCAGTTCAAGGTGAATTTTTAGAGAGAAAAGCTTCTGACTAGGCATAATCCTGTAGACCCCAAACTCTGACCCCTCAGGACCTATGTTCCCAGCATGCTAACACACCCCAGGAGCCCCCGTGCATGGTTAAATGCGTGGAACTTGAGCAAGATTTCTCACTCAGCTCCTCCCGTGGGTTTTCTTGTTCACTTTTGTTTCACTCTGGAGATGCTCATTACTGACCGCGATTCTGTCCCTTTGGGTCCTACATTTTCCCGTGTCATTCCCAAGGACAACTGCATGCTCCCTTCCCTGACCTCCAGCTGCAGATATGTGTTTTCTGCAGAGAATTTAGAAACACTTTAAAAACCAGTATTAGTCTATGTAGTCAGGATCCAGTGCCGTCACTGCCTTCTGAAATCACTGCTCTCCAAAGCAATCTTCCGGTTTAAGGCCTCAGCCATTGCGGGTGTCACTATTGTATGTTAATGGTATCTCTGGAAACTTCCAATTAGCCCATTTTAAATCAGGTCCCTTAATACACATTGTGACTGCATGGGATTTAAGTGTGGCCATTCCCAGTTACACGCTTGAGCCTTGCACACTATGTGTGTCTGTTTTCAGAGTGAATTCAGGGAGGTTTGGCATGGCCCAGGCTCACCGTGGGTACATTTGTGTGATTTTGGGAACACAGTTTAACTGCGTGTTCAAACATTTGGTGTGAAATAGGTAATGACAGTAAGGACCAGAGACACAACTGGAATTAGTTTAAATGTGGGGGTTTTGTACTTACAACGTGAAGCACTGAAATAGTAAGAGGTGTGAGGTGTGCTTCCTAACCTTGTTTCCTAATGAGCATTTGAAACTCCAAGGGCTCCCCTGACTTCGACTATCACTGCTCACACTGAAGTTTACTTTAAAAACCTAAAAGTTGTGCTTATTGTTTTTGCCAGTTCCTTCCTGTGGCTTCAACTGTGTTCTCCGTAGTTCGGATGTCACTGTTTCTCTGGGCTGCTATAATGGCTTCCTCATCTCAGCCCCATTTCCAGGGTCCCCTCTGCCTTTCTCTAGCCCTCTGCAGGCCCCTCTCTGCCACTTTCAGGGTGATGACTCTAAAATGCATGGCAGGGCATGCCAGCTGTCTACCTACAATGCATCCCTGGCTCCTAGAGCTTGCCAGGCCTGCGTGGCCCTTGGTGGTGTGTGCTCCTGTCGGGCCTGCATCCTGCCAAGCAGATCCCCGAAGCACACACACCCAGCCTTTCTGCATTTGCGCTCCGTTCTCCTTTGCACCTTCCCTTCTCGCCTCTGCTCGCTCTTCCCCACAGCTCCCGTTCTCCAGGACGCCTGATCCTGAGCCAGTCACCCACCATCTGTCCCCTTTGCTGGAGTAAGGGTGTGAAGCAGCTTCCTCAGTGACACTTACTGGATGGTGTCACATCGCTGGTATCTGTGTTGTCTTGTTTCGTGCCCACTACATGCTGGGCTCCCACACCTAACTCAGGCACTTGTGCAAACTGGGCTCTTCTCACCCATGCTGGATGCTGGAACCGACGGCACAGAGTTCAGCTATCTGTGATACTGTGTGAACTCGGCCCTGTGATCTGGGATGATGCTTTCTGGCTTTAGAGAAATGGATCCCAAGTCAACTGTCTTTGAGCCACCTAAGAAGGCTTTAAGGATATAAACCCTGGGCACTAGACAGCCTAATTAGAATCTCTGACAGCTGAGGCCTGGAAATTTGCATTAAACCCTAATGGAATAGGTAATTTTTTTATTTTTTATTTTTTTTTGCCTAGGAACCGTTTAATGAAAAAGGCACAGTGGGCTAGCCGTGGTGGTGCACGCCTTTAATCCCAGAACTTGGGAGGCAGGTGCAGGTGAATCTCCGTGAGTTGGAGACCAGCCTGGTACATCCAGAGCCCCAGGCCAGCCTGAGCTAAAGTGAGAGCCTGTTCAAATGATAGAGAAAGAAGGAAAACCTTGGTTGTTTCTGCTGCTTTCCCTCTGTTCATTATTTTGCTTCGCTATACAAGAAAGTCACCTTAGTCACTGTGTAGAGTTCCTCTGTGTAAGAAAATAAAGTTAGTCTCTGCATATACAGTTAACCGAGAGCCCTGTTAACATCTCACTTAATTTTTTATTAAGGTGAGTCAAAATTTGTATCATTGTTTAAAAAACAACAAAGACTGGAATTCAGATCTTAAATCTCTGAGTCATCTTTTAAAAGACATTTGTATAGTAGGTCATTAAGGTTTCTAATCATTAGTGGTTGTTTTCAATTGAGAAGGGGCAGGATTTCTTCTCCTGCTGTTTCATTAGAAGTCAGTGGAGTCCATGGGCTGGTGAGATGCTTAGCAGCTCTCTCCCACAAGCCTGGCAATCTGAGTGGGGTCCCCGGAGCCCTGGTAAAGGTTGAAGGGGAGACCTGACCCATGGAGCTGTCCTTTAACCTTACACACACACACACACACACACACACACACACACACACACACCTGCGGCTTGCACAAGACCACACATGTGTGTCATAAACGCACAATTATTGTAAATAGGGACTAGTTATCTGCTTAAAGAGAAAATAGGTGAAGTGAATATACAATTTCTGTAAAGTTAGCATATTCCAATAACCTTGTCTGGCAAAGCAAAACAGACCACCACCACCAAACAACAACAATAACAGCAGCAGCAGCAACAACAACAACAACAACAAACCAACCCAAAACTGCTATGAACTTCAGCATCTTGACTGATTTTAATTTTGAACCAAACTTAAATGGAATTGTATTTTAACATGCATAATTGTTCCCCTGAAAACATAGTAAAGAAATAGAATAAGTGAGGTGCATTAAACAATTTGGGGTGCTGTTATTGCTAAGATAAGAATACTGGGGCTAAGAAAGAGCTACTCTGAGCAGAAGCGTCCAGTCTCTGGACAGTGTGGAGTCCTTCACCTCCACCATCGGGTTTGTTTTTTTCTCTACCTTTGCTTATCTTTCCTGAGAAACAGAGGGGGTCAGCAGAATTTGAGGCTCCTGAGATGTGGATTCATCCCCCCCACCCCATCCTTTCCCATTCTTCTCCTTCCCTTGGGCACATACAGTCATTGGCTTAGACGCTGACACCTGTTATTGGGTTTCTCCCTGGATGCCCACTTGAAGTCTGCATCCTTGATCCCTTTCTGGGACTGTTTATAAGCACTGGCGTGTGTGTCTGCCAGAGGCTGGTTATGATATGATGTGGCACAAACCACATCCCAGACTTGGTCGAAATGAAACCTGTTCATTCTCTGTGTCTACTTGAATAGCTTCCGTTCTGGCCTTGGCTGTGGGCATCCTTCTCTAAGCTGGAACCCCCAGTCTGTTCTCTTTTCTTACTGCTCCCCCTAATTATTTAGCTACTCAGAGGTGTGTGTGTGTTTGTGTGTGTGTGTGTGTGCGTGTGTATCAGAATACTTCTTGTTCCTGCTATTGGACCATGTACCACAGGCTAGCTGGCCTAGCGAGCTTCAGGCTGATTTCCCTTTGTTTGCCGCTCATCTTGTCATAGGAATGCTGGAATTAGAGATTCCTGTCACTTCCTTCGGCTTTTACATGTGTTTCTGTAGGGGGAGGGGGAATTGATCTCCAGTCACCATGCTTGTGTGGCAAGCATCTTTACCTGCTGAGCCATCTCCCTGGCCTCTCTCCCTCTTCCTACCCCACGATGACTTTGCCTTTTAAAGGTTTTAATATTTTTTTTTAAGACAGAGTCTCAAGTTTAGGCTAGCCTCATACTTTCTGTGTAGCCAAAGGTGACTTTAGACATGGGATCCTTCAGCCTCCACCTCCTGATGCTGGGGTTACAGGCATACATTACCACCTCTGCCACCTTCTGTTCGTACTGCTGTAGCCATAGGTCAGACTCTGCGCTAACACTGGGCAGCACCGTGCAAAGCAGAACTGATTGGCCTCCTTGGGCAGTCACTCATTAGCTTTCCACGTGTGTGACAGAAGTTCAAAACCCTCAGTCCACCCTCCAAGGCTCTCTGTAGCCTCCATTTGAGGACTCACTGTAGTACCTGTTGGTCCTGGCCCTTCTTCCTTCTCTATTGTCTCCTCTGACTCAAATAATTCTTCTTGTTGCCCCTGGTCCTTGTGACAACACTCTGGGCTCTTGCCCTGGCTACCTCCTGCCCTTAAAATGATTGACTCTTTTCAGAACTTTCCCACCATGCCCCCCCTTGTATTAACTGGAATGCAGCTTAGGTTTCTTTAAAGAGACTTAGATAAAATCTTCTCTTACATAGCTGTCTAATCTTATAGATTTCTGGAGAACAGGGTGGATCACTCCTGGGATTATCCCTGGGTCACCGCTGTGGCTCACTTGTTGGTTGCAGCTGGCTCAGCGCTGGGCGTTCGCATCCATCTGGCCAGAACAGGGGGAGGAGTTAGGAGAACATTGCCTGAGTTAAACAGTGGGTACACTATTCTTCACATACCTCCAGCTGTGACTGCATCATCCTCACAGATAGCATCAGGGAAGGCGGTGGGATGTAGTCTTGAGCTCAGCACTGTCTAAACAATACTGCGAGTCACATCTGTGATCTCAGATCTTCAGGGGAGGTGCATGCGCCCTGTCATCTCAGCTGTTCGGGAGGCGGAGGCAAGAGGCTGACCTGAAATCATGAGTCTGAGACGCACAATGAGGCCTCATCTTCAGAAAGAATAAACAAAGCCCCTACAGTCTGAAATGTCCGAGTAATGGGATTAACAAAATTAAAAGGTGAAAAGTAAAATAATGAACATATTTGGAACAATGTAGCTAAACTAGTATTGTGCTAACATGTAAGACTGGCAATATTCCAGGATCAATAGTCTTTGTGGCTAGTGGACACCGCACTGGATAGTGAGACATTAGTTGGTTGACCGAGAACCCAGCTGAGATAGAAGTATCCTGCCATTAAAATAAAGGTGGGAATTAATACCAGGGATAAATCTGGAGCCACTGTCATCTGACCAGTCTCTGTCCCAGCTTAATGCAATGCTTGGTCTTGCATATGACATTTTGTACATTTGATTATCTGCTGTGGTCTGGTATTCTCATGGGTCGATTATCTTAAGACCAACAGGACCGAGACACCTTTCTCTATTATTTTCCATGTTTTAATTTTTTGATAATTAGTTGAATAAATGAAGTAATTAAATGGGGATTTCAAATAAATGGAAAAATAGCGCACTGTCTCCATTATTCTCAGACAAATGCTACAGGCTCCTCCTCCATGCCCATCATAAGTCATAATGTTTTTAGGTGTGTGTGTTGTGGGGTCCTCTGCTCTATTTGTTAGACTTGCCATTTGCACACAGTCAGGTGATATTCACACACATTTCGGGTGACATTGACATTCTGTTGTAATGGAAGGTTTCAAAACATGTACAGATGATGTTTTGAAAAGTATAATGACCTGTATCTGGAACATCCATGTTTCCCTGGAATTTTGAATCTTGCTTTCCTGGCCGCTGCCTGTGAACTGTGGAAGAGCAGGGTGGGTCTGTGCATGGGGCCCTTGTGTTGAGGGTTCTGATTCAGTGTTTTTGGGGAAATGCTCTTTCCAGGAAGTATTATAAATCTGTTATGACATAGAATGGATGATGTTTTATGTCTGAAACACACAGTATTACCAGAAGCCAACAGAGGAGCCAGTTACCCCTGACTCCTGGGATGAAATGCATTCTGCTTCTCATTGTATCCAATGGAAGGTTATCTGGTCCCCAAATACAGTCAATTACAGAAGCCACAGACTGTTCCGCTCTCTCCTCCCTGTCTTGCAACTCTCACGGTCAGGCAGCTGAAGTCATAGCCTTCCTGTGCTGCTGACTCCTGAGATATCATGGCTGCTTTCTCTTCAGAAAGGGCAGGGGTGAGTGAGGGGCCAGGACTGCACCACCAACTCAGTTTTCCCGCCATGGCTTCCTTTCCTGCTTGCCCCCTTTCGGTCCTTTCTGCAAACAGAAACTTCTCTCTCGCTTCCCACAAGGGGCTTTTGGGATGTATCTCAGCCCCAATGGGTTGTAGCGACTTCATGAGAAGAGCAGTAATCATGTGTACCATTCCCAGGATGATGGTGCTGTGAGCACGCCCGTGCCAGCCTCTTGTTAAAGTGCGCGCTGCTCACCTGTTCCTACAAATACCTTATGCAATAGGCATGATGTTGATCCCTGTCTTACATGTGTCGAAACAGGCTTTATGCTAAGTGGCTTGTCTAGGCACAAGCTAATGAGTTGTTAAACTGGATTAGCATCCGTGTGTGGCGCTACGTCCCCAGTTTTCAGTCATTATGTGTTCCTGCCCAGGAATATTGCATATGTGATTATGCGAATGTACATATATAGTAGAGGCAGAGTTGAGGAAGAAGTGGGGAGGGTCACTGAATGGGTCTAGGAGCTCGTGATCTTTGGGATGTGGCTGGAAATAAAGATGACTTCCTTCTCCCTCCCTCCCCTCCTCTTTTGATGTTTAGAGTCAGCTTACTCCGGGAAGCTTGTCTGTGGAAAGGCATTATGGAAATTGGCGATCGGCAGAACCAATGGGAGACATTCAACTGTTTAGAGAGGACGAAGTTGCTTTGAAGGCCAAACTGCCAGTCCTTTAGATGTTTAGGGGAGTGAAACTGGATTGGGTGAAATTTTATAAGGTTCAGCACTGGCCTGTTGCATACGCAGAGCCTGATTTAACAGTTTGATGGGGACATGAAAATTGCTCATGGTGGTGTAGCCTAGTCATGAGCTCGGAAGTGAGGTGGGCTGGGTTCAGTTCTGAGCCGGACCAAGTTTCGTTTGGTGATTTAGGACTCACAGTTCTGCCATTAGAAAGGGATAATGACATGCTATGGAGTACCGTGCAGAGGAAATAGTTACCACACTTTCAGAGGCGACTCCAGGTCTCGCAGAGAGCAGGAAGGAGGGAAAGCGTCTGAACCGGAAGGGAGCTCCTGTGTCCCTGTCCCGTGTCACTGCACGGCTCTATAGGCTATATTGCTGCTTAGATTGTATTTTGGGGTGGAGGGGGCTGGTAGAGATGAGGTGGAATGTTAAAAGTTCCCTCCCAAGCTACCCTTATTGTTGCTGCTTTGTAAAGAATTAACATATAGAGCCCGATGCAGAGCAAACATGTAGCCAGTGGGCTTTAGGCCATTAAATGTCTTCTCTAAACTGACGGTTTCCAGTGATAACATTATTCTACCTATTACGGTTTTCATGGAGGGCTCCTAGCCTTTTCTGTTTTTCTTGTTTTATAATCTGCGAAGCGTGTCTTTGTCTGAGTTTGTGGTTCAGTTCCTACTAGGGAAAAGGCAACTTCGTTCTTTAACTGTGGTTGGAAATTGAAATCTGAGTCCACATTTAATGCTCTAACCACCTGGAGTCCTGCCTCTCAGTCTCGTGGCTGCTGCTGCTTTGTCTCTCTGGCCTGTAGATGTGAGAGCTTGTTCACACCATGGCTCTCTTTGGCAGGGTGGGCTCTTGCTGAACGTGCTGGAGGTGAGTTGAGGATGCAAGTTTTGAGGCTGCGGGGAGGTGTGAGGGCCCCAGTGCTCTTCCGTGTTGTCTGAACTATTCTCCACTGGGGGGGGGGGCAGGGCTGTAAATGACTGATACAGTCTCCCCTCTCTGGCAGCTTATTACCTACAGAGATAACAGCAGCAGGAAGGAAGTAGAGATGGTTGCCAAGTCAGGAATCTCACCTGGAAGCTTGGCGGAGAATTCTGGAGTCCTCCGTTCAGAGAGAGTGTTTACTCCTGGGGTCATCGGAGGGGCTTCCTGCAGGAGAGGAAGTGGACTGGGTTTTAGGACCTGCTTGTTGGGGGAGACAGACAGACGGACAGACAGACAGACAGAGACAGCGGGGAGAGGGAAGGAAGGAGGGAAAGAAAGGGGGATGGCCTATGAGAGTGAGGTGTGGGACAGGTGCTGAGCAGTCTGAACTTCTGGGTACAGGAGGAAGCAGTGCCACACAACTGCGCAGAGTGGGACCACAATAAAAAAAAGGTGGACGGCAAATGTGTTTTAGAGACACAGGAAGCAATAAAGAGTCTTTGTGGATTTGTGAAGGACGTGAGGAAAGTGGTCGAACTGGAAATTCAAAGGTGGTGTTGGAAGTCTCTCTGAGAAGGTCATTCATGACAGCAGAAACCCTTGGATGCGTCTCGAATCCATTAAAGCTTGAGTCGGCCCCACGGTGTCTCCCGTGTCTAGGGATGATTGTTGTCTCCATTTTACAGGGCGGTGGGGGGGGGGGGACTGAGTCCTCAAGGGATGGGGAATCTTTTCAGGGTTGGCAGCAGCTTTGTGGCAAGGCCTCAGGGTAAGGGACTTACCTTCCACCTTAGATGGGCTGCTTCTCGGGGATAGAGTACAGCGCAGAGGCTTGCCGTACTCTTGGTTCACTACCTGTCTAGGTTTGTAGCTATCACCATCAGTAGGTCCGTTTTTAAAGAGAAGTTGTCTTCAGGCACACAAGGAGGCAAGACCTGGGAGCCTTCATTACAGGGGTATGATTTCCTCGAGTTTGTTCTTTTTGGAAGTAACCGCTTAGGTGAATGCCAGCCTTTCCTTCTTCCTGCTCTTGAATGTGATGGGATAGATTTTGGGGGTGCCATGTCGACAGATTAAGATCTTCTGGACCAGGTTTACTGAAGCATGTGTTTTGTCTTAATAGTTCACCCTGTTTTACGAAGGTGAGTGAACTATTAAGAATGAGTTAATACTGGATATTAGGAATTTCAAAAAATTAATTATGGCGAGCAGAATTGGGATCTCTTATGATTTTAGAGCTCTGGCGTTACATTTCTTCAGGGCCTCTCTAACTTTGGGATGTTCATGGTGTGCAAGGTATCCCATGAGTGGGCCTTGCTTACATCTCTAGTCCCCCGGCCCTATAGTTTGTACACTGCTCCATGGGAGGGAACTTAAATCCTGTCCACAGTCATGTTCTTGTCCTCAGTATACATGATGGGATATGTCTGTCCTCCAAGTCCACCTCTGCCCTTCCCTTCTATCTGTCCATCCGGACTCAGCATCCTGTCCAGTCTCTTCTGGGCTGCCCCACTGCTCACACCCAGCCTCTGAGCTAGGACTGGCATTCTCATTCAGACTCATCTCATCAGGGCACTCCTGTCTTGCCTCTGTTTTCCAGAAAGATGTCGTCAGGGTGGCAGTGTATATGTGGTGTTTGGGGGGTACGGAATTGGTCCCCATAGGTGGAATGGCTGGCTTGCTTATTGATGTTGTGAGTTGCCGAGAAACTTAGCCATAGTTTCTGCCTGCAAACGATATCAACAGACTTTGATAGTTAACTGTTTAAGACAGGATCCTGCTTAAGCATGCTAGCATGTGCTAGCCTCTGGCTCTCCTGGGGCAGGAAAAGGGCAGCGAATATCCCATGCCTTCTCTAAGGGTCATGGAATTCTACTTCCTGGCAATGTTATACACAGTGGAGAATTTCCCAGAGGGAAGATCCAGGTGCTAACAAAGAAAAGGGAAAGAGGCCAGGTAACCAATACCCCACAAATGTCTGCTCTGGAGAAGAAAAGAAGGAGGCATGGCTGAGGCTCAGAAGGGGCTGTCTTGTACATGGAGCGGCCAGGAGGTCTTTGCTCCCTGGGCTGCTGGGAGCCACTGAAGGGTTTAGAAGGGAATGGGGCTAGACGATAGCCTCAGCAGAATTTTCTGTGATCCTAGTCCTGGGCTGCAGGGCCTAGAGTGAACTGGGGCTGAACGTGGGGAGACCAGCCGGAGGTTAGTGTCAGTGGGCAGTAAACACAGGAATGAAAATCCGGAATTTTTACACGTCATTAGCAGATGAGAGATCTGGGCTCCCTGACCTTGGGGAATGTGTGGACTCTTTCTTTACTCAGGTATCCAGAGTTGGGCCACCCCGTAGAATGCTGTTGAACTCCTTATCATCCATCCAGACTCAGGCCACCCACGGTGTCCTTTCCAGCTGCTGGCTGGCTTCTACTTTCCGTGCGTCTGATAATTTTCTGGCCATCATTTGCTTTGGTTTCCTGAGCAAAGAAGTTGAGGTGTGTAAAAGCCGCCTAGCCCCCCTCCCGTCTGGCACACCCTTGCTTTGACAGAAGCTGTGTGGTTTTCTGGTCCTTGGCGTGCTCTGATGCAGGAATTAATTAAGATGCAAGGTTGCTGGAATACTGATGCACAGTCCCATTGGGCCCGGACACCCATCTCTGTGAATCAGGAACAGTGTCTATACAGTGGCCTATTCACGTCAATGCTAATTGTCACCATTTGAATGGAGCTGGCCAGCACGTGGAAAATAAGAGAGAAACCGCCTCAACAAGGCTCGTTTCATGGATGCCCCCTCACAATGTGCCTGATTCTACAGCTCTTGGACAAAGGTCTGTGTTTTCTCTCAGGGTTTTGTCATGCTTCCAGCTTGTACGACCAGGGCTTTGGCCTAATTATGGTTCACAAGTTAGCACATTTAACCCCAGGGTGGAGCCTTCCTCAGAGTGACAGCTTGAGGCTTACTTTTAGCGACTTTTTAAATAATTTTCTAAATAACTTTTGATTTGATTAATATTGCATTTTTATCCCAAGAGATTATTTCTGTACTTCAAAAGATCGCCCCACGCCATCTCATTTTGTCTCCACAGGCTAGGACAAGATCACCTTTGCTGTCTTAATCTAGTTTTCAGTTGTCTCTTTTTTTTTCAGTGCTGGGGGTCGAGCCCAACGCCTGTGTTCACTGTACCGCGTACCACCCCAGGATCATACCCTGACGTTTCTAAAATTTTGAAGACAGGGTCTTTCCATCAAGCCCTGGCTAGCCTGTAATTCATGATCATCCTGTCTCATGAGCGCTGGGGTTATAGGTCTGTGTGACCACTCCAGCTTCAGTGGGGTTTGTAAGAAAATAGTTCGAACCGGTGTGTCTGGACCTCAAAATGTTACAGGTCCTGTTTCACTCCCTTTATTTGAGTAGCTCATGTTGTTTACTATGCAGACACCCATGAACTCTCCAGAAAGCCTGTGTGTAGGCAGGGTGAAGCAGCTCTCCTGAGACAGTACTTGCACACTGAGAACCAAAGTTGGGAGACAAGGTCACCAGGAGCTGGGGTTGACTGGAGCGGCTCCCTTTGTAATTGGCTCCTCATTCTTGACCGCTAGAAAAATTGAATTCATTTTTTCTTTGTAAAATAACCACGATTTCCAAGGAAAATAGCCTCGCGAGCCAAACTCTAGCAGGAGAACTGAACTGAGAGGAGGCAGCCTGGGGGAGGGTTCTTGCGAAATGGCCAGGTGGTTTCCCATCCTTGTGTTGCTTCCATGCGTCTTGACGGCTATAGTTAGACTGTGGCGGTGCTTTTGTTCCTAAAGGCTCTGCTTTGGGTGCTCCCCTCTCCTTTGGCTGTGGACGTCTTTCCTCCGCCCCTTCTTGACTTGGGCATCTAGGGCAGGCTGAGCGGGATTCTTTCTTTCTCTGTTAGTCTTGTTCACATCCCTGCTAGAGTTCTAGTCAGAAAAACTTAGCCACAAGAGGAATTTGTGGTAAAGCACAGAACTGTGTCTCACACTGCTAGGACAGGTCTTCACGTGTGCACCAGACTGCTAGCGTCCATCAGCTCTACTACCCACTCCCTCCCCATGTCTGCTGGTGGCTGCTTCATGTTCTCCTCAGACTTCAAGCTTAGAGAGACAGCCGTCACTCCTCCCTCACATTCCTTTCCCATTCACCAGGACATCTCACTAGCTGTCTGCAGCCTATACTCCAGATCCGAATACCTCTCACCATTTCCTTGACCCTTCGCCTTCTCAGCTATTATCCTCTTTGGACTGAGTCACAGCAGTGGCCTCCAGCCAGTCCCCTGCTCTTGCCCTTGACCCCTCTCAGCCTGTCTGCTGCACGGTAGTTAGTCTGCATGCCTGGTAGCATATCTATGTTAGCTCATGTCATTCCTCAGTTCAAAACTGTAGACAACTTCTCTGGCTCTGATGGAAGCCCAGGGCCTCAGGATGACCTCTGAGGCCTTATGGGATTAGCCTTCCTCTCTTCTCTGTCCTCGTCTTTCACTGCCCTCCTCTGTTCCCTGTGCTTCAGGTATCAGGCTTCTTTGCAGTTCTCTGCACACAGCCAGGCTTTCTAGAGCTCAGCCCGCCTCTGCACAGCTTCCTCCCTCTGGCCTTCCTCAACAGCTGTATTTACAGTTGCACCGACATCTACCCTTGGAGTTGGAATCTTTGGGCCGCCAACCAGCTCCCAAATAAAGACATGGAGACTTAATATTAATTATGAATGCTCGGCCTTAGCTTAGCCTTGTCCCACTAGCTCTTTTTAACTTAATCTGTTTCTATTCATCTACATTTTGCCTTGCCCTTGGGGCTTTTTTCATTTCTGTCATTCTGTATGTCCTGCTTTCCTGCTTCCTGCATGTCTGTCTGTCTGGCCCCTGGTGCCTCCCTGGCATCTCTTTTTCTTTCTTCCCCTAAGCTTAACTTCCTCCTTCTACTTACTCTTCCTCCCCAGAAGTTCCATCTATACCTCTTCCCTTGCTATTGGCTGTTCAGCTTTTTATTATACCAATCAGGTGCCTTAAGCAGGCAAGGTAAAACAGCACCGCATCTTTACATAGTTAAACAAATGCAGCACATCTTTGCATAGTTAAACAAATATCCCACAACACACCTTTGCCTTTTATTCCATTCTGCCATTTTCTAATGTGTTATAACATTTGCTTTTTTAGATATTACTTATTGGCTATAAGTAGATTGCAAACCTCAGAAATGCAAGGCGTTTTGTTCAATGATATATTTAACATAAAGTGTCGTGATATCCAGCAGATACCTGAATATTTTTGAACACTCTAGATGATTGCCGAACCATTGCCACTGAACTCTAGTCTTTGTCAAAGAATCTAACGATTAGACTTGCTCTTGTAAGTCAGTCTTGTACGGAGAACAGTGAAGGGTCCTAGAGGAAGAATGTGGTAGGAAGATGAGCTGAGCAGTTAGCAAACAGAGCTGTGGCAGCTGAGGGCTAACTTGCAGGATAAATGAAAGATGCTGACATCGGGAAGATGAAGAGAGAAAGCAAGGGCCCTATAATTTACTAGGTACCTTCAAAGTGTCAGTACTTCTCTAGGTGTCTTGTCTCCTGGGTTCCCTTTGATCCTTGCAACAGGTCCTATGAAACAGCGAGGGATGATACAGTCATACATAGGGTGAGTGGGCATTTGAGCCAAGATTCAACCTCGGATGTCACAGCACCTAGTATCAGACCAGGCAAGGTGGAACTCATGGAGGAACAAGATTGGAACTGGATGAAATCTGGAGAGCATGGATGGGGACACAGGGAGAGCTAGTCTTGGCTGAGGGGGGGTTTATGTGACAAATGGTGACCAGGAGTAAATGGTGGAAACAATGGCTTTGGCTGCTGAGTGCTAAACCTGCCATTAGTTTCTCGGATGGATA
This sequence comes from Microtus pennsylvanicus, assembly GCF_037038515.1. NCBI lineage: Eukaryota > Metazoa > Chordata > Mammalia > Rodentia > Cricetidae > Microtus > Microtus pennsylvanicus. The sequence continues at coordinate 52,234,501 of NC_134584.1, forward strand.
GAGGTGGGAGTTACATGCCCACTGATGATCACTTACCAGGCTCTCAGAATAGAGCTGGAGGTGGTGATGGGGGTGGCGCATGGTTTGCCAGGTTAGCAATGAGGATGAAGAAGTAACAAAGGGGATATGGGACCAGCATTCCCACCACTTGGTTTATGAATGGCTGTGGGGAAGATGGGAGAAGGCAGTCAGCAGCCGGGGTGGGGGGGTGGGGGGGTGGGGGGGTGGGATGGGGGGAGGGGGGACTAGGATTCTGAGCCCCTGCACCCTTTAGACAAACACTCTATCCTATTCTGTTAGTTCATTTAATAAGACTAGGGGCCCTAATAAAGGAGGAGGGTTTGGATCTTATCAGTTAACAAGGGCTGATACAGTGATGGGAGAGGAAATAATAAAAGGAACAGTTTTCTCCCCATAGGAAAGGAAATGCCAGGAGGCAGAGGAGGAGGAGGTTTAGAGCCAGCAGGCTTTGAGGAAAAGGCATAAATGGTGGCCGGAATTTTAGGGGTCAATGTGTGAAAATAGGGGAGGAGGATTCTGTCTTGTAATAAGGACTGAGTACTGTAGCTGGTGAGCTCCTGGCACAGCTTTGTAAAACTGATGCTGTGACTCCATTTTTACAGATAACGGGCCGAAAGTCTTAAAGCACATGGCTCACAAAGTGCAGTCAAGATTGGTAATTTATTTTTCCTTTTGTGGTGGTTTAGTTTCTTAAAAAAAAATAAAAGATTGAAAGATTTAAGAATTAAAATTTTAAAACTTGTTAAGTACAACTTAAATATAAACTGCAGATTGAATATATGGTTACATTATTCTTTACTTTGCAACTTAAATTTTAAATTAGAACCTATTTATAATTAACATTTTTTTAAAAATTTACAAATAAAATATGTGGTCATCACAAATCAAACTATATAGGTATTTTTTAGAAGGCTTGTAGCATTTGTGTGCTTTCACACAAGCCCACATAGTGGAGGAGCAACTTTGATGGTTTTGATATTTCTCTATTTTTTCCTTTGGGTTTTGATCTCAAAGTGTTGCCTAGGCTGACACCAAACTCCCAGTCCTCTTGCCTCTACATCCCAAGTTCAGGGATTAGAGGTGAGTGATACAACATCTTCTTCTCTATTTTTCTTGGTCACCATCCAAAATATTATTAAAGTAAGATTACACGTTACTCTGCAAATTGCCCGGGATTTTTTGCTGTGATGTGTTTGTGGCGCTGATATAGTTGTAGAGTTTGAGAATTCTTTTGTCAATTCACAGAAATTATGAAAGGCAACTGTTGTTATTTCTTTTGGTGTATTGCCAACCCTTTCAGTCCAGAACACCTCTATAAAGTATGTTGGGCTTATTCTATATTTTGATTTTCTTAGTGGATTTCTATTTTCACTTTCCGTGGTTCTGGCTCTTTTTTGGTGGTGGTGGTGGGGCTCATATCTTAAGATTCAAAATCTGGGGTATGCTGGTTGACTTTTGTCATTCTATTGAACTAATTCAATGAAGATTTAAACACTGTCTCTTTTTTGAAATCCCTTTTGCATTTTAGTCATCTTGATGTCATCTTTCTAGATGACTTTCTATTTAATTTTGAAAATGTTTTCAATGATTTTCAAAATATCTTTATCTAAATCTATTGATTTATAGACTGGTTGGTTAATCTATTATTTGATGTTTGGAAAGGACCAATTTTTACTCTTTATGAAAGGTTATCTTCGGAGATGGAAAGTTTTGTTGAATGTTTTATAATTTTAATTGTGAGCCTATGTCCCATGAGATGCTAACCGTGGGACTCCTGGGATTCTGAATTGTGCTTGTAGTATAGGGTTATTTTGTGTGTTCATTTTGCAATTAAAGCATCTGAGGGGATCTGCCCTCTTTTTCAGACTTAGAACTTAGGCTGGGAAAATGGTTTCTTTCCCGTTAGCTTATCGCCACATTTTTCCTGGTGTTATTATTATTTGACTAAAGGTGTAACTCTGTGAGTGACAGTCTTGTCCCATACAGGATTTTCAGTTTTTATTCCCAGTCACACATGAGTCAAGGTTTTGTCTCTTTTCTTAGAGCCTGTTAGAAACGAATCTTATCTGCTCTTGAAACCAGCCCAAGTCCTCAGGGGAAAGATTCTTAGTCATAAACTCCTTTTTTTTTTCTGTGAGTGTTTATGGCTTTGGGAGAACCCCCTTATAATTTTATAATTTTGGAAAGTTCCAGTACTCATTTAAGGCAATTCTTGGGACCAGTAAGGCCCCAAGGTTAATAAGGCAATAACATAGCAGAAAGGAGAGCCATAAAAAGCGCAATGGACAAGTTCCTCTTGGGTCATCCTACAAGCTCCACCTGCCGGATAAGGTCCAGTTTCATTTTGGTGTGTGTTTTCAGTTATTTTCTGGCATTTTAATCAATATCTCCTCTGTGTTCTCTGCTAGCAAGCAGTGCCTTTTTTGGATGTTCTTGAAATCCTGGCCTCGGGTATTGTGAGCCTCTTCCGATGGAGTCTCGACTTCCTGGAGTACGGGGCCTTGTTTCCCTCACTCTGGGATTTCTAGCTGAGTACACGGAGGAGAGAAGGAGGTGCTGAATATTCCAGAGAAGGAGGAAGACCCTCCTAACAACGCAGAACGAGTGGGACCCACATGGGGGACAGATGGCGGATAGCATGGTGGGGGTGGGGTGGGGTTTGGGGTGCAGAGATAGAAAGGAAGCCAGCCCCCTAAGGGCCTAATCTCTGAGCAGTTGATGAAGGTGTTGCTTTTACAGTAGAAAATGGTGTTTCTGTCCAGAGTGTGGTAGCATCACACAGATGGAATTGTTGTTTTAAAATTTTAATGTTTATTCTTTTAACGTGGTTCAAAAGGTAAAGATGAATGATTTGGGCGCAGCGTAGCCTGGCCTCACCACAGAGGAAGTGGACAATGGACCTGCTGCTATTGTTTGTCAGTCAATAAATCGCTCACTCGGTCTGAATTTTACTAGACACCCTGGGAAGCGCCGGCCATATCTATGTTTTACTGAGTGTTGAATGAGCTCTGGTCTATAGTGACATTTCTGCCGCAAACGCTCAATCTAAGCTTCTAGGACACATAACTAGACAAGTTTGTGGCGTGTGGGTTGGGTCACTCACACTTCTCTCCCCACAAACACGTGTGTGAACCCTCAGGAAATTACATGTAATTTAGTCAAGAGGCCTGACTGCCTCTTCACTAAGAGGCATCTCAAACTCTGCAGCTTGCTTTTTTTTTCCTGGGTTCCCATTTCTGAGTCATGGTATATACTGATGATAGGGATAAATGGGTAGGGATAAACCACGGTTTTATACCCGTGAGGCTCCATTAGCATATTAACCTTGATCACGCCACTCAGTTAGCAATCATCTAGCAAAAAGTGGGAGCTTATAATGGCCGGAGAGATGACACAGTGCTTAAGAGAACTCACTCCTCTTCTAGAGGACCTGGCTTCAGTTCCAAGCACCCACATGGAGGCTGACAACTGCCTGTAACTCCAGCTCCACGGGGATCTGACACCCTCTTCTGGTCTCTGCTGGCACCAGACACACACGTGGCTCATATACAGATACACAGGCAAGCATTGATATACGTAAACTAGAGAGAATAAATAGCAAGTAGGAGACCAGATAGGGGAACGTTTGTGTTCATGTGTGTCTTAGGGTTTCTGTTGCTGTGATGAGACACCATGACCAAAAGGCAAGTTGGGGAGGAAAGGGTTTATTAGGATTACACTTCAGCATTGCTGTTCATCAGTGAAGGAAGTCAGGACAGGAACTCACACAGGGCAGGATCCCGGAGGCAGGAGCTGATGCAGAGGCCATGGAGGGGAGCTGCGTACTTGCTTGCTCTCCGTGGCTTGCCCAGCATGCTTTCTTATAGAACCCAGGACCAGCAGCTCCCCTCCCTCATTAATCACTCCAGCCCTCCCCCATTAATCACTAATTGAGAAAATACCTTATAGCTGGATCTCATCGAGGCATTTCCTCAACCTCCTTCCTCTCATGACCCGAGTTTATGTCAAGTCGACACACAAAACCACTTGGTACAATGCATATGGACGTATGTCTGGAAGAGGACCGAGGTGACAATTAGCAGGGCTAAGATCATGATGAGAAGAACTGATCAAGCGTGGCCGAGCGGAGGTCTGCTGTACGTGGATCTCCACACCCTCTTCATTTTTTGGGTTGTGTTTTCCAGAACACAGTTAGTTCAGTTCATGATGAATGAAAATCTGCCTTGATTTGACATCTATCCCCTTTGGCTAGGTAAAGCATACTACTTTGTCCCATCCTCCCCGCCCCCATGCTAGCCCATCCTCTCCCTTCTCCTCCCCACACTGGGGACCAAATCTAGAGCCTCAACATTGGAGCTCGGTGTTGCATGAGAAAGCGTAGTGACATCCGAGTCACAGAAAACTTGAGCTGCGGAGGGGGCATTTGGGTGCAAGGGCGTAGTATGAGTTGATGCCACAAAGAGGGGAAGGGCCCGAGTTCCACCTGCCTCGCTACTGGCAGAGCGTGTTTTGGAGCATAGCCAATGCTAAGACTCACCCACTTGTCCACATCGAGACTGCCTGGAAAGACAAAGCCTTTTTATTTGGTTTCCCTTGGTGTGGACTACCGACAAAGTGCTCCCATGACACACAATGAAGCCCTTCATTCTCAGGGGATCCGTGCAGGTTGAACATTTTTCTAAACAATGTTTTGGAAGTGTCACATAAAAACAACATTGCTTTTCTATTCAAATTAAAATGAGTTAGGAATAGTTAAATGAAGTAAAATACTAGTTTTATCTAGTAGATCGCTTTGCAAACAGGAATTTAAGAATTACTTTCCTAGAGAATACATGAAAGGGATATTACATAGTGCGGTGTCCTTTCCAGAATGTTGGAACTAGCTCGATTGTTGTTAACTATACATAGGACTGGACTTGTCTCTAAATGTCTCAAGGGTGGGGCCCTATGTTTTTCTGGTCCATTCCCAACGCTCAGGAATATTTGAAGTGCCGCAGCTCAGTTCTAGGGCCTGTGCATGCTCACTCGCCGCTCGACCATGGCACTACATACCTAGCACTTCAGGTTGGTAAAAAACCAAAGAACCTTATTTGTTGGTTGAAATTTTCTTTGTACGTCATTGAAGCTTATAGTAGTCAGTGGGAAAGGACCAATCTTGGTTGTTGTTAAATTACGAAATTCATTGTTAGGGTATGAAAGCATTTTTCTGTGGGTTCCAGGAACCCATGATTAGCGGCTGCTGTCTGTCTTAACATCTGCCTGTCCTGCTCTCTGCATCTGCGTCTTGGCCAGCAGTGTACTGTACACTTGGTTCCTGATTCTGGGAATCCAAGAGTCACCTTAGGAACCCCAGGCTCTTGAGTTAGCCTGGTAATAAGACTGTCCATATCTTTCTTGAATGTCTTTAGATTTATTTCTAGGCCATTGCTTTTATACAGCACTCACATCATTTACCTGAGGGACAACAGTGTCACTCTGAAGGACAGCTGTGTCTCTCTCCAAGGACAGCTGTGTCTCTCTCCAAGGACAGCTGTGTCTCTCTCCAAGGACAACTGTGTCTCTCTCCAAGGACAGCCGTGTCTCTCCCTGAAGGACATCAGTGTCTCTCTCCAAGGACATCAGTGTCTCTCTCCAAGGACAGCAGTGTCTCTCTCTGAAGGACATCAGTGTCTCTCTCTGAAGGACATCAGTGTCTCTCTCGGAAGGACATCAGTGTCTCTCTCTGAAGGACATCAGTGTCTCTCTCTGAAGGACATCAGTGTCTCTCCCTGAAGGACATCAGTGTCTCTCTCCAAGGACAACCGTGTCTCTCTCCAAGGACATCAGTGTCTCTCTCTGAAGGACAGCCGTGTCTCTCTCTGAAAGACATCAGTGTCTCTCTCTGAAGGACATCAGTGTCTCTCTCTGAAGGACATCAGTGTCTCTCCCTGAAGGACATCAGTGTCTCTCCCTGAAGGACATCAGTGTCTCTCTCTGAAGGACAGCAGTGTCTCTTTCCTGGTCACCCTGTCTCTGGTCTCTCACTGCCTCCAGTCCATCTGGCAGCAGCCACAGCAGTGTTCCTTTCCAAACACAATTGCTATCACATCTGTCACCTTAACCCCACCCCCTACAAGGTTGGTGTTTATACTTCTTATGTGGCACTACCTTGGGGTTTTGGCAACGCCTTTCTCCTATTTGCCTTATACACATATTTTTTGTGGACACTGGAGGTCTTTGTAGCTCAACAAACAGGTCTTCCTTTTGGCTTCCAAGTGTCCATATCTTATGCCTGTGGTATCTCCCTTTCATGGTCTTCTTGGCAGTTCTACCTTCTGCCTAAGTGGTTTTCCACAATGTCAGCACTTGGGGTGAGGCAACTGCTGGTGCCAGCTTGGTCTGGCATCATAGGCCACTTAACATCCTTGGTGCTAGGGTGCTGAAGGCCAGTAGCAACTCCTGTCCTCCTTCTCTTTCCTTACATCCCCAGCTCAGTCATTTTAAGAATCCCAAAAGTTCTCTACTCTCCTTTCTCAAGCCTTGCTATGTAGGCATGGCCATACCTCAGTGCCATTTGCATTCTTTATAATCCAGCTCAGGCTTCATGTTCTTGGAGGGCCATGCTCGGAATCTCCGCTATACTGATGAACCAGTGTGCGTCTGCTTTTAGGCTCTTACGGCTTCCACATCCACGCCAGGGCTTCATCTTCCCCCTTTCTCACACAGCTGCCCTTTCCTATAGAGCAGGACTCATCGTGGCATCTCCAGTGTCTGCTACACAATGGGAACTCAGTAAATATTTGTCGAGCAAGTGTGTGCTCATGGTATCCTCAGTGTTTGTCTATCCCTTTAGGTCACTATTTACCCATTTCACATGAGCATAGCCTTCCTTTCAAAGATGTTGGAAGGGACTGAAAGGGAGGGCCTTTATGCTTCTTTTACTAGTCAGTACAACTCACAGCAGTAATGATAACTGCTCGACTAAATGTTTAGAGGGCCATCACGTTTCTAAGGCTAACTCTCAATGCTTCTCATTTTGCTGGAAGGTTATTTCTAAATGTTAAAACATTGCTCTAGAATTTCTGCGGCGTTCATACTTTGTTTAGTGGTCTAGAAACAGGTGTAGTCATTAGTGTTTCCAGCTAAAGGATTTCTCACCTTTTAAGGGTGAGGGGAAAGTGCTTCTGTAGCCCTGTAATGAAGATATGGCGTCTGGGTGGGGGTCGGAAGCAAGAGGGCTGTCACACACAGTCAGAACTACAGCCTGAAGTACAGCCGAGAGGCTCAGAGGCGGTGTGGCTGTCTCTCCAGAGCATTCAGCGTTGATAATTTCTGAGAACTCCTACCTGGCTGAACACTCATGTAGGTAGCAGAGGTTACCCCATGAGTCTGCCCCCCAACTCTTTTCTCTGTTCCCCCCATCCCTTCTCTCTTTCTAGTCTCTTCAGCACTCTTTGGGTCAGTGTCGTAGAAATACAACTTGAGGTAAGGCCTTGCCCCACTTGAAGCCCTTTGGTGGCCTCTTACTGCCTCTTAAGGGGATTTTCAGCCAAAAGAATCTAAGTATTCTCTTGGACCTCAAAATCTTAAATTGAGGAATTAATTCCACAGGAGAAAACCAGTTTCATGGTTTAGATGTTACTTGGTTTTTGCTCATAAATAACATTCCTTACTTGGTTTACATATATTACTACCTCAGTGGATTCGAAAATCTTTTGCTATTTTAAAAATTCAAGTTCAGTTTTTTTAAAGTAAGTTTATTTTATTTACACGTATGAATGTTTTGCCTGCATGTGTGCCTGGGTACAACATGCATGCCTTGTGCCCACAGAGGTCAGAAGAAGGAGTCGGATCCTCTGGTTGTGAGCTGCCATGTGAGTACAGGAAGTTAAACCTGGGGCTTCTGGAAGAGCAGCAAGTACTGAGCCATCTATCCATGCAGCCTCTTAAATTCATTCTCAAAAGATGAAGCTTTGCTCCCATACAAAATGATTAAACAAAATGTAGCGAGCAGTAAAAAATTCTAATAATATTTAAATAATGACAAGAAACAGCACAGGGAAGTGTGTGTGTGTGTGTGTGAGAGAGAGAGAGAGAGAGAGAAAGAGAGAAAGAGAGAGAGAGAGAGAGAGAGAGAGAGAGAGAGAGAGAGAGAGAGAGAGAGAAGAGAGTGCTAGTTTAGCTACCACAAAAAGGAGAAAACTGATATTACGATGCATTCTCTCTGGTAAGATTGTTTTACTTGGAATTTTGATTGAGACAGTTATGCATTCCCACGCATCTGTCAGAAACAATGAGAGGTCTTTTGTATAGGCTGCTCGATTTCGTTGCAGGCCAGTGGCTCACAAATCTATATTATTAGTATCTTAATCGGTGGCTGGAGGGATGGCCCAATATTGAGCACTTGTTCTTCTCACAGAGGACCTGAGTTCAGTTCCCAGCGCCCATGTCAGCTGGCTCACAACCTCCTGTAACTCCGGCTCCAGAGGAATTTGATGCCCTCTCCTGGCCTCCACAGGCACTGTACTCAGCTTCTCTCTCTCCAGGCTGTCCATTTTTCTTCCATGAGTCAGCGTGTGTTTTCAGTGTCTATGCTGTTTCATTTTGTCACCTGTGTAAGTTCATATGCCCACTATCATGTAAGACATTGAGTGGTTATAAAACTTCAACTGTGTTTTCCTCTTCTGTAGTCATAATTACCTTCCTATATCTTCATCTCAACTGCTGTTTTTATCTCCCAGTAACCACCGATCTGTCACCATCTGAATGACATTTTTTCTTTGACAAAATATTGTATATAGATTGTATTATCTACCACTTTTGGGGGTTGGGCATTTACTGCTCACTATAACTTCCTGAAAATTTTAAGGTCTTATTTGCATTACTATTGATTGTCTATCTGTGTGGAGGGACACACACAGTACAGGTGGTTATGGGTGCAAGAGGCGTCAGGTCCTTCTGGAGCCAGGGTTAGAGGCAGCTGTGAGCTGCCTGACAGGGTGCTGGAAAGTGGATCAGGCTCTCGGTTAGACCAAGTGCTCCCGATTGCTAAGCCATTTCTCTAGCCTCGCTTCCTGAAGCTTTATCCATGCCACCACTGTCCACTTTGTATTGGCAAATGATGTATAGTTCCTTTGCATGGGTATGTATTGGCCTAGGAGTTACCTAGGAGTTCAAGTCTTACAGAGATGCATTGCATTAGCATATAACCCATATGACCCCTCCCATATAGTTTAACCCATCTCTAGATTACTTATAATACCTAAAACCGTATCAACATGAGGCAAGTAATACTTTATTGTCTGGGAACAAGTTTAGAAGTTGAGTCTATATGCAACCCTTATTAGCCCACCTGCATATTCAGTCTGTGTTTGTCAGGATGCATGAATGCAGAGCCCACAGGAACGAAGAGGCCCACTCCTTGTTTGTGTGGTGTGTATGTGGAGCTGTTCTAAGCTGAACTATCATGCCGTGGAAGGACTTCTGGGATCATCTAATTCAAGGCTGTTATAAACAGGGCTGCTGTGAAATATCTGGGTTCTTGTGTGGATGTGAATTTGTACTTCTCCGTTAGTGCCCTTGCTGATGACACTTCTGAGCTTAGGTTTTCGGAATCCCCCGATGTCTTTCCTCATTGCCTGTACCCTTTCCTATCCCACCGGCAATGCGGTCTGGTTTTCCTATCCTCCCCAGGGCATGCACTCTTTTTGTTTGTCATTCATGTTGAATGACAGGTGCTGATCTCACTGTGGTTTGAATCTCCATGTGCCTAGTGGCTAATGATGTTGAGCATCTCGCCATGTGTTTATTGCCATCTGTGTACTCTCTGCAAGTAAAATGTTAATCTCTGTCCTTTGCGTATTTGCCAGTGAGGTTGTTTGAAAGTTCCTTGTTGGGTCTGTGGCAAATATCTTTCCCTAGCCCATACTACATCCATTTAGTCTCCTAACATGAATTTTCGTCTTTTTTTCCCAGTTCTAATGGACCACTGAGAACCCATTGTAAGCTTTAAACTCTTGCCAGAAAATACACATAAACAAAATTTTACATGAATTTCATGAAGTTCATGTCCCTATAAAGTCTATCCATAGACCGTACGTTACAAACTCATGGCTTAATTAACATATTAATTTCTAGAAATTCCACATTAGACCTCAGGAAAAGTCACCTTCCTCTTCACCAAGGTAAAAATGGAGGTCCTTTAGCTTGTAAAATGAGAGAGAGCCACAGCAAGCTGCCTAGCAAGGCTTCATGTCGCGCTTACCTCACGTTTCCTCTCACAGGGATGTGTCTTTTGTCTTCTCTTTCTCTAGGTTGATTCTTTGCATTTTGTAGACAGAACTGTTAAATAAACAAAACAGTCTTTCTCACTGAATCCAAACTTTCAAACATCAGCAAATGGATGAGCTTTGGGTGGCCCTGCCTGCCAGTTTTAGTTTTAGCATCTGGCTGCGATCTGAGGATTCTCTTGTCTCTTCATGCTGGCTTCCCGCCATCCCCTTCTTCCAGTCACCGGTCCCATTTCTGATACCTTCCTGCCTCATCCTATCATGGGGATTGAGCTGTGACACCTTGACAGGCATAGTGCCTTACATGTGTTAGTGTCTCTCCCAGGACAGGCTACAGAGTGCTTTACCCAGAGTCCATCCATGACAGTGGTTGACGGTGAGCATTCAAGAGGAACTTCGGAGAGTTCTTGCTAAGGAGGGAATTGAAGTGTTGAAAGGTTGCGTCTTCCTCAGGATGCTTGGATGATAATTGAGCTTTGTGTTGACTATAAACAGCACACCGAGACTCCCAGAATCAGTGAAAGTTCAGTGGATTTGGAAAAAGCTTTTAAAGGGCTTAATCACTGTGCCTATGTGCAAATAAATCCTGAGAAATACAAATGAGTGTGACAGGCTTGGCGGAACATTCTGTTAGCGGCCAACTCCTGCTCTTCTTTGTACTTTATAAACATCCTCTAATTTAGGCTGCACTATTTCAGACTGACTGGCTCTCCTTCTTCCCCTACCATCTCCACCCCTCCCACTAGTTTGCATTAACGAGAGCCTATTGAAGAGTTACTGTGTTGTTCCTTTAATCCTCAGACACATCCTTAGCGATCATGAAATAGTCTAATTTTTCTCTTGCAACTGCTGAGACTTGCATGACTCAGATCAGTCTAATCTGAGACAGGTTTATATAGTCAGCATTGTCTATTCGGTAGTAGCTTCATGCCCAAATGCTCTTTTCTTACGCATTTCCATTGTGCTGGCATCAAAGGCTGTCTCAGGGACTTGGCCTTATAGCCCAGAGTACACTGTTCGTCCCTTCTCCACTAGCGTCACAGTTGAGTTGGGTACTGTGCTCAAGCTCTGCCATTTGCTGTGGGATCTAAAAAGCTGCCATTTTTCATTTTTGATTTTTTGCTAACCCAAAGACTGATCTGAAATGAACACACGTGTGTGTGTGTGTGTGTGTGTGTGTGTGTGTGTGTGTGTGTGTGTAGGACTGAGGATGGTGCATGCATACTTCTACCTAAAGTGATTGATTGCACATCATGAAATCTGTGCTGCCATATTTAATTTTCTAAGCATGTTTATGGCTGTCATTTGGTTGGACACACTAACTTTTATTCCTTTTGCATTAAAATGATTAGGGTTGAAGCAGCTGGCTTATGATTTTTCTGTATTACGTGTCAGTGGGTCTGAGCTACCACACGCTCGTTGATAAATTGCTTCATGTATAAAACTTAAACAGTTCCCCAATGATGCTTTTCTCAACTTTATAAAAAAATGTATGCCTTAAAGCCTTTTGAGTTTTAAACTGATTTATATTTTATTATAGCATTCGCAAATCACAGGTAGACCAAAAACAAAAAACAAACCAAACCACATGAACGACCAAAAGCTTGTTGCTTTGCAGAAGTATAATATCTTAAGTGGAGGGGAGGGGCAGAGGAAAAGGGGGAGGCCACCACTTATTGGGCACATAACTTTGTAAGTTTAGTGTAGAATATTTTAATGTTTAAGCTTTCGTTTCCCGTATATTCTTCTTCAGGCTGCCGTGTTTATAAAGTATCTAGCCCAGGGTCTGCTATAACGTTAACTTTCTCAGTATAGTTCCTCATATTTGTAGTGGCCGTGGCCAAGAGTTTTGTAAAAGGAATGGAAGGCGTTGATGATGATGATGATGTTCAAAGACAAAGTAAAAGATCTAGCTCTGAGGGGTGGGGTGTTGCAGACCTTTGTAGCAGGTTTGAGAGAGAGGTGGGTGAGCTTTGTGAGTCAGAGGTCAGCCTGGTCTATAGAGTGAACTCCAGGCAGGGCTAAATGGTGAAACCCTGTCTCTAAGCAAACAGACAGACAGACAACACTCCCACCCTAAGACATCCCCACACCCAAACAATGAAGTCATGACTTCACATCCATGTGTATTTCATTTGGAGGACAAGATTAGAAACCTGGAATTTCATGAAGTGGGGAACTGATTTTCTCCTTGCAAACTGAATGCTATGTTTACTTCCTTTCCTACTTTACAAAATTAGCTTACTTACAGTGGACTGCTAATTTTCTTTAGAGTTAAGGGGCAGTCAAAGACTTTCGGATATTAACCATTTGCTGTAATGTGAGCCTATTTAGTATCTCATTAGTAACATTTGTTTCTGCTTCTGGAGACAAACTTGAAAACAAATGCTGTGGACTAGAGTCCAAACCATCCTTTGGTCTTCGGGAGAGTTTTGGAAATATTTTGGCATTTACTTTCCCAAAAATGTTTTAGAAAATGTGGTCTAATTTTTTTCTTTTTTCTTTTCTTTTTTTTAAGGATTTGAGCATGAACCATGTAGACGTCACAGGAGGGCGTCAGGCCTTGGGAACAGGGCAGGAGCTGGAACAGGACATTTGTACAGGGAGATGCTAAAGGCCAAGCGCAGCTACAGTTGGCTTGGCAAAATACAGACTTGCTTGATTGCTAAGCTTGGTGTAGAAGAGTGGTTCTCGACTGTGGGTTGTGACGCCCTTGAGGGTAGAACGACCCTTTTTCAAGGGTCACTTAAGACCACTGGAAAGCACAGATATTTACATTATGATTCATAACAATAGCAAAATTAAAGTTATGAAGTAGCAATGAAAATAATTTTAGGGTTGAGGGGAGTTCGCCACAACATGAGGAACTGTATTAAAGGGTCGCAGTGTTAGGGAGGCTGAGAAAGACTGCTATAGAAGGAGACCCAGCTTAGTTAGCCAGGCGAGAGCAGGACTCAGAGCCTCTCCCCACGAACGAGGAGTTCACCTGAAGAAAACCCGAAGGGAAATAAACTTTAAAAATATTACCCAGTTTGAAGTTTGACAGTTGAATTAGGTGGATCGTATTTTTTTTTCCAAATTATTTTCTCTACAACTCATTTAGGGAATACAGTAGACGTTTTGAAAGCATTTGGAATGAAGAAGGAGACTCTGTTATTTCTTTCAAAATTCATGTGATGTCTATTTGAACCAGTTTCAGGACTGGGGAGATGGTTCTGTGTGTGAGGCACTTGCTGCCCAAGCATAGTGACATGAATTTGAATCCCAGACCCCACATGGTCCAAGAGCTCCTTTAGGGAGGTGGGAAGAGACAAAGAGAGTCCCCAGAAACCCACTTGTCCACTGTTCTGGCATATGCAGTAAAACACACACACACACACACACACACACACACACACACACACAGACCCTGCCTTAAACAAGGTGGAAGGTGGAGACCAACATGTGAAGTTGTCCTGTGACCTTTGTTTGTGCATCATGGTGTGTGTGCAAACTTATTCATACACTCAAGTGTTCATACAGTCACACACCACATACACACAAATATAAAAAAAAACAGTTTAGTGTCTACTGTAGCAAGAGCCAGGCATTTAAGCTAAGGCATTTGCAAAATATTAAAACCTTCAAGGAAACCCATCTTTTAAAAAATAATGTCACACATTTTGGTTTAAGATTATTTTACTTAAGGAGTCAAAGAGGGTTAATCCGGAAAATGTATTTAGTGTTAATCAGAGTGGCTTTTAAATGGGTACACTGAATAGCAAGAAGTTGAGCTGGCAGAAATAAGATACGCATTTTCAAACAGAAGGTAGAAAATCAGTAACATGTTGTCAGGGCCTAGATGGTTCTGCTGAGATCAAAGCTGAGGCAGCTCTGTCTCCCATAGCCTCACGTAGACAGACATGTGGAGAAAACAGGTCCCTCACAGTGCCAGGCCAAGGTGCACCTCACCCTGGGTGCAGATCACATGTACCCACCACCTCACCCTGGGTGCAGGTCACATGTACCCACTATCTCACCCCAGAGTGCAGATCACATGTACCCACCACCTCGTCCTGGGTGCAGGTCACATGTACCCACCACCTCGCCCTGGGTGCAGGTCACATGCACCCACTATCTCACCCCAGAGTGCATAGCACATGTACCCACCACCTCGTCCTGGGTGCAGGTCACATGTAGCCACTATCTCACCCCGGAGTGCAGATCACATGTACCCACCACCTCGCCCTGGATGCAGGTCACATGTACCCACTATCTCACCGTGGGGTCAGATCACACGCACCCACCACATCACTCTGGGTGCAGATCACATGCAGTGGAGAACTGCATCTTACCTCCATCAGCCGTACCCACCTGGACTATGTGAAAGCAAGCTGCTAGGAAGTCCTGACCAATGGGGAAAGCCTGTTTTTTTAGAAGTAGATTTTCAAAATGCTAATATGTACTCAAGTTAGCATGTATTGTACTTAATGTGTTTATGTGCTTGCTTACACACCACGTCAACACAACGGTGCGTATTCTATAGCCTGTGTAAAAATGAAAAGAGTTATCAGGATTAAACGTGTTAGTGAAGTTTCTGTATTAACCTTGTTTATTCCCTAAGAATCATCAGTGTGAAACAGCCGGATGCTCTGAGTCCTTTGTTTCTTTCTCATTGCTGTCTACTTTGAAACAGGTTTGAAGTGTTTGATGATGAGAAGATAGTTCCTTGTGTAGAGTTTTGCTAAGACTTTCTGTGCTCGCTGCCCTGAGACTGAGAGACTTAGGTTCTGGTCCTAGCCCCCAGTTCTGTGAGGGTTGGTCAAGAAATGCTCACCTTTCCTGATAGCTGTCTTTCCTTCTGCAAACTCACCAGCAGGTATTGTATAAATCAAACAAACAAAATGTGAAAGCTAGGAAATGCTCCTCTTGGAAGCTTTAATAAAGCTTTAATCTATTTAAAAATTAGATTAATAAAGATTTAATCTATTTTTTCCAAATATTTATGAAGTGCATGCAGATTTGAGGGCTACCAAAAATGCAAACTTAAAGCACACTTTGTGCCAAACTCTACAAACTGTGGGCATGTGTACAAACACTCCTCTTATTTTTGAGATTTTAATATAACTACATCATTTCTCCCTTTACTTTCCTCCCTCCAGACCCTCCCACATTCCTCTTGTTCTTTCTCAATGTCACTGTGTCTTTTTAAATTAATTATATATATTATCCTTAAATACGACCTACTCATTCTGTATAATGGTACTTGTGTGTATGTTTTCGGGGCTAACTGTTTGGTATTAAATACCCAGTTGGTGTGCTCTTCCCTGAGGAAGACTTTCTCCCAGTCTCAGCATCCCTTAGTTGCCTGTAGCTCTTTGTGTAGGGTTGAGGCCTCGTGATCCCTGGCCACCATGGGATGTCTATTGCTGTTGTCTTTGCTCAGCTCATGTTTAGGCCACCATGTTGGTGAGACCATTTGTACTTCTGACATTGTGTCTAGGAGACACAATCCTCCAGCAACCCCTCTGATTTTCTGGCTTTTTAAAATTTTTCTACCCCCTCGTTTGCAATGTTTCCCAAGCCTTAGTTAGGTGCAAGAGTTGCTCTGTAGATGTATTCCCAGGGACTGGGCTCCGCAAGTCTGCATTCTGATTGGTTATAGCTCTCTGTAATGGTCTTTGTCTGTTGCAAAGGGGTGTTTCCTTTACGAGAGGGTAGGACTACACGTCTGTGGATATAAAGACAAATATTTAGAATATATTAGGGATCATGCTGGTTTAGCAATGTGGCAGTTGTCGGTTCTTCTCCAAGATCCATGACTTCTCAGTAACCCTTAGTGTTATTGTACCAGTTAGCTGTTGTGGCTCATGGTGTCATAGCTAGGCAGAACGGCTGGTGGTTGGTCCCCTCCTTTGGAAGTTTACATGGCACTCTCTGGTATCAGGAAAGTTGGTCCTCAGGGGGGAGGCTTTCAGGTCAGTTCCCACTCAGAGGCTCTGAGCCCTGTGTCAGAAGTACATGGTGCCTTCAGCAATAGGGACATAATTTCCACCTCTTGGGGGTAAGCAAAGGGCAACAGCAGTAGGCTTTATGTTTTGGGAGTCCCTTAGACAGCCTTGGTCAACGATTCATAAGAGGGCCTCTCATGTTTGGTGTGGGGGTCCCCACTCCACAGAGTGGGGGGAAAGATTAGTCAGGTGGCATCAGATAAATAAATGATGGCTAAGGTCCTAAGTCTTTTGCATGTTCTAAACAATACTTGACAATATTACTGTAAAGAGTTAGCAGTGGACATCTGTGGTGGCACAGGACGTAGAGGTGGGTCCTTCAGTGGTCTTTGACTCTTGTCAGGAGTTATGCCTCGCTAAGAATATGTGAATATTTATACACAGGCTTATGTGTACCATAGGCTTTTAAAGGTAGGTAGTTAATAGTATGATTCTGCATGACTTTCTCAGACATTCTTACTAGTATTTTGCCCTCCTCCCTCCTCCCTCTATGTTTCCCCTACTATTTCCTAGTTAGAATTCTCCCTTTTCCCTCATTTCTCTAATCAGGTCACTTGCACCCTCTCTATGGTTCTTCTCTCTAGTTGTCCCCTATATCCCTAACATGCTAACAGTCTTCCTTTAGTTTCTTAGTTTCTGTCGTCACTCAGGATGTGGTCTTACTTCTGAGGATTTGGAGCTAGGAGCCTCTGATGAGAGAGACATGTGATGTTTGTCTTTCTGAGTCTGGGCCACCTCACTTAATATGATCTTTTCTAGTTCCATCCATGTACTGGGCTAAACCCTGGAGGAGAAGGATGAGGCCCAAACTATCCTTTCCAAAATGTCCTTACTGTGACAACTACTGTCTGCAGCCTTTGGAATGCATCTTCTTTTTTTTTTTTTCCACTTACTAGAGCACTACGTTTTTCTGGAAGGGACAGGTCATTTCAGTTTGCTGCCCCTCCTCCCAAAGAAAATGCTAACACAAACAGATACTTCCCACCTCAGAAAGTTTGGAATTCCTCTGTATTTATAAATATGTAATATATGTTTAAGTTTGATAACTTTAGAAAGTATGCTGCCACCATAGAGCCCATGGCTCTCAATGTGGTAATGGCTTTTATGAGTACTTCCTGTAGAAGTTGTAATGATTTGACCACATTGAAACACTTCTGTGAAATGAGCTGTTCTGACTGGCTGCAGGTCTACACACCTTTGGCTTCAAGTTCTTCATTATAGCATCTCGCTCAAATGACAAAGGGAATGGATCTCAGGTGCGGCACATTTTAGACTCAGCAGGGGCTGTGAAGGTTGCTCATTTGGTTATGAGGATGGCTCGTATGACCGTCAGGATGGATCATTGGCTAGGAGCAGTTGCTATGTAAGCATTAGGACCTGAATTTGACTACTTAACGCTCACATAAAGAGTTAGGCATGGCCACCTGTGCCTGTAATCCCAGGCAAATCCTGGGAGCTCTCTGGCCAGCCTAAAGGCAAGCTTCCAGTTCAGTAAGGGACTGTCTGAAAGGGATGAGGTCGAGAGTGATGGAGGGTGACACTGGAAGTCTCCCTCTGGCCTCTGCACCTGCACATACACGTGCATGTCTTCCTACATCCCCAGAACCAAACAAACACCTTTGTCAGAGCTGCTGTCTTATTCATGGCTAGTTTTATTATCATTAACAGTTTTTGTTGTTAAAGAAGCAATTTGCTTTTCAGAATATATCTTCACATTGTCACCAAAAACAGTTCTATGGTTCTTTTGGTATACATGTATTTTAAAACATATTTTAAAAGGTATTCCATGAGAGGCACAGAGGTCCTTGCACTCCCAGGTACACGCTAAGGGAACCTGAAATGTTAAACATGCAGGGTTGGGTTGTCTCTTCAAAGGGAGAAAGATGTTTTCTGCCCAGAAGGCCAGGAATAGATGTGGTTATAACCTGGTGACCATCCTCCCCAAGACTGTTACCATGAGCTTGGTTTTCTTAGTCTGTCGGTAGAACCCATTTTTATGGAAGATGCCGCATGTTCTTTGCAAAGAGTTTCAGTGTAGTCATGTCTTAAACTTTATTGTGCACACAGAATTGAGTGAATTATCACCAGGAAAATTTTCTTACCAAATTGTGCTGCACCTAAATTTGCCTAAATAAACTATTCGGGTTCAGACACACAAAGTTTGAACCAACACTGACTACTGAGTCATGTCGAATAGGATAGTGGATTAATACTCTGCTGGCCATAATGATTGCACGTGCATGTGTGCACACCCACCTACCCACCCCCTGTGTTCGCATGCAATATTTTTGACATATTCATAAATATGCACAATGTATTTTGAATATTGATCATAATTACGTCCATGCCTATCTCTTCACATACCCCTTAGACTACTTCCTTTTTGGTGTATTTTATAAAACAGACAAAATCCACCCATGTGCTGTGATGTATGTCTGTAATGGAAGCACTTAGGAGGCAAAGTCAAGAGGATGAGTTCAAGGCCAGCGTGGGCTCATAACTAAGACTCTGTCTCACAAACCAGGACAGGAATATAATTCTGTGTCAGTGTGCTTGCTTAGAATGCCCAGAGTCTTGAGTTTGGTTCCTGTTTTTTTTTTTTTAAATCTAGAAGATAAATCTGGGTTTTGGAAAACACCAATTTTTTTTTTAAAAAATGTATTTCTTTCAATTTTTGATATTTTAATTATATCATTTCTCCCTTCCTCTCTCCAAAACTATCTCATATAGTCCTCTTTTCTCTCATTCAAATTAATGCCCTTTTTCCATTAAATTTTGTTATATACATATATTTTCATATATACATAAATGCAACCTGCTCAGCCTGTATACTGTTACTTTTTTTTTAAAGACAGTGTCCATCTATGTAGTCCTGGCTGTCCTAGAACTCACTGTGTAGTCTAGGTTAGCCTGGAACTCAGAGATCTGCCTACTTCTGCCTCCCAAGTGCTGAGATTAAAGGTCTGGGGCACCACACCTGGCTTGTATAATGCTACTTATATGTATGTGTTCAGGACTGACTATTTGATATTACACAAGCAGCTGGGGTGCTCCTTCCTGAGGAAGCCTGTTTCTCCTGCTGTCGGCATTCCTTAGTTGCCTGTAGTTCTTTGTATAAGGGGAAAATACCTATATTTCACCTAAGAGTGTAGTAAAACTTCCATTTAATTTATTTTGATAAATGTGCCGGAAACAGTTTTACTCATGAAACAAAACACATTTTAGTTTTTTTATTGTTTATGCTATTTAAATCACTCAGGTACCATGATAACGCATTTCTTTTGATGTTAAGTAGAAATCAAGTTTCACCCTCACCTTCGGTAGAGATTGCATATGGCTTACCTGTGAGCTCTGCAAGGTCAAGAGCCGCTGCTGTCCTGATGCACAGAAGACATAGTGCAAGTCAGGGTCAGTCCTAATGCCCATGAATCCAGCTTTCAAAGCCTGTCTTGATGATTGGCTGTTTGGCCAGGCTGTGGTGGCACTGGCCTTTAATCCCAGCACTTGGAAGGCAGAGGTAGGTGGGTCTCTGAGTTCAAAGCCTGCCTGGTCTACAGAGCAACAGCCTGGGCTACCCAGAGAAACCCTGTCTCAGAAAACCACCACCAACAACAAAAAGATAATTTGGAGTTTGGAGTCCTCCTTTTGTCAGGGCCCTTGAGTTGCACATTATTTTGATTTTCTGCTAGGAACTGATGAACAGTTTCTATTAGGAATTCATACTAAGCCTATTCTGTTATTTTCTAGTTAGTATTATCTTTCATGGGATGTCTTTCCCAGACTCTGGAAGCCACTGGTCTAGCTTGGGAAGTTAGTTTTGCCAGAAGTAGATTATCATCCAGGAGCCCACTCGGCTGGGTTTACACAAGGCTGCACAGGGCATGCTGGGTTGAGAACAGGGCTAAGAAACATCCTGTAGTCCATCCTTGGCTTGCCCCTCATCACGATGGCTGTCTCTCACCATGACTCATGTGTCTTAACCTGAGAGATTTCTATGTTAGAATGTGTATGAAGAATTAGGATGTTTAATTTGGGTGCCTTTAGACAAAATAAATAAAATAGAGCTTTTCATATTCTTCCTTGCCAGTGTACCCTCCTTGAATTAGTATACTAAATGTCACCATTCAGACTGCAATATCCCCCCTTCCTGGAGCTCCCCAGAGCTGTAAGAGTGGAGCTGTGGTCCAAAGCCCAGAGCCAGTGAACAGAACCTAGAGTTGGCAATGGGCAGTGGTGCAGCTTCGGGGTGAGGGAGACGGTGATGATGCCCCTTGTCTGTCCTCTTCAGAATTTTCGTGTGATCCATTTTGTACTTTGCCCAGCTTTTAATTGTCTTTGTTCAGCTGAAGCGTCTGGGGCTGCGCCACCTTCCCTCCCCTTTGGTGGACCACAGAAAATGGTCAGTGAATAATGGTGGGTCTTTGATTAATCAGAAAGCCAGCATCTAGGTGCTATTTTGAGACCGTTTTTATTTTGTGTGTGCGTGAGCATGTGCGTGTGCATGTGTGTGTGCTCAGCTTGGGAGTATTAAGCACACTATTATTCTCCATTTCCATTATCCTTTGCAGGACAGCGTTCACTGTGTAAAACCTGAAACTCGGCATCTATTAAGTCCATTAAGCAAAACACTCTCGCCTCCTTGCTCATGGAAACCACCTTTGACTCTTGCTATCCTGTATTACTGGAATCATGGGGCATTGCTCTTTCTGTTTGGCTCATCTTGTTGGGGACGAGCTGCTGGGAGTCATCCAGGCTGTGGCATGTGTCCTTCCTTTTTCAGGTGGAATGACATTCCATTGTATGGACACACCACAGTTCATTTGTCCACCTGTCTGCTCATAGACACCCCTGTGCACTGTTTTTTAAAGAGATAGGCACCGGCAGATGGAGCTTCGGGCAACTGGTAGAAAAGTTGGTTAGCTTGCTGGTGGGCTGCACCCCATTGCAATTCGGTGGGCAGAATCTTTAGCCTCTGCGTCAGAGAGTCAAGCATGGTCTTATGCTCTCTGTGTTATCTGGGCAAAAGTAGATTGAGACCTTATAGCAGCCTGTGAGACAAGGGTGAGTTAAGACGAAGTTTTCCTAATGCTTGTGTTGTGCTTCTGGCTTTTGGAAATACTCCCAATTCTGGGATAGTCAGTGGAGTATTTGAAGTGATGGGATTTACGTATGTGTAGAAACTAATCTGAAGTAATAAAGGTGAGACTATATGTGTATGTAGGTATGCATGCATATACATCATATATATGTCATTACAGACACATAATTGGAATATTTTTTGCAGTTACTTCTTATTTTGCCTCAGGTACATACTGTATGTAACTTATGTCTTTGTGTTATGGTGAGATATATATATATAAGATCTATCATTTGTTCCGTTTGGAACGTGTGATTCAACTGCATTAAGCACATTTGCACTGTGTAATATCACGGTCATCCATCTTCAGGACTGTGTTTTTATAAAAGTCGTGCATCTACTGAACAGCAATTCCAGGCCTTGGTAACTTGTCTTCTGCTTTCTATCTCTATGAATTTACTCATTTAGACACGTCATATAAGTGGAATGACAACGGTATTTTTTCTTTTGCAATTGGCTTGTTTGTCTTCGCACACAATCCTTCAGTCCCCTTCATGTTGCAGCATGTGGAAGAAGATGATTCTATTGCATCACGTCTTCTGCATTTTGATTGTCTGTGGACAGGCTACTGGGTGTTCAGGTTGCTTCCCCACTTTGACTCTTGTGAATAGAATTGCTGACTCCTTTGAGTCCATTTTCAATTCTTTTGTGTATACTCTTAGATATCAAATTACTGAGCGTATGTTTAAGTTTTTGAAAAGCTGCCTTTCTGTTTTCTTGGGGAGAATAATTTTGTATAACAGAATGACTCTTTTCTATATTCCTTCTTAAAAGGGGAGGTTGGGAATGGACTCCAGGCCTTGGTATAGGCGAGGCATGTGCTCCATCCCTGATCTACAACGCTGGTCATCAGACGTGTGTGTGTGTGCGCGCACACACGCACACACACACACACACACACATGCACATATAATCTCTGTAGCTTTCTTAATTATTGTACTCCTTCCTCCCTAATGTTGACACTGAAACGTGGGCCCCAGAGGACCCTGAGGGCTGGTGACAGGCTTCCCGCCATAACGCTTGTCTTGTTTCCATTACAGATGCAGGAGCCATGGAGTTGAGCTGCAACGAAGTGCCTCTTTACGTAAGTCCCTGAGGATTTAGGTCCAAGTGGCCTTTTCCTAATTTCAAACCTGTGAATGAAGACAGGGAGAATGTTTTACTTACTATGGAGTGGAGGCTTTTTCAGAACACACACAGCATTACCATCTAAATTATGTTTTTGTATTGCTTTTTAAAATGGCCTAGCTTCTCTTTCCAAAATCTAGAGTTCTAACTATCTTTCACTCAGTACTTGTTGAAAAGCTACATGATTTCCAACTCATTTGGTTTACTTTTAGGAGGAATTTTCAGGCACTTTGTTTCGTGGTAATTTTCTGATAATAGCAAGTGTGCCTTGGAGACTTGCCTTTTTTATTTTTTTAAATTTTGAAGGTATGCCTTGCTGATAGTGGTTTTAGCTTTGAACATGAAATAGAAACTTAGAGAGCAAGTGTAAGATGTGTGTGGAAGTGGCAGGCAGGGAACAGACGTTTTCCATATGCTTCTGGCTTATTTCTGAGAATGGTAGCTATACAATCTAAACCAATCGTCTCCTTGCTCACAAAATGACACCCTCTCTGCCTCCTTCCTCGGAGAGATGGGCGTGGGCAGAGGATATGGGTGTGTATGTGGATGAAATTGTGGTTTGGAGCAGGATACTAAGGAGCCAGAAAAATTTAATCAGAAACCTCAATTAATAAAAATATTGATATATTCATCTACCACCTACACCTCACTGCTCAGCTAGTACACCCTCCTACCTTCTCTCGTTTCTCTCTCCCTTCCGCACACACTACATAGACCACAGTATTCCCTGGAAGATGACACAGTAATAAAATGAATGGATTTCCGACTACTGAGTTACTCTAGGGTCTGTAGTTTTCTCTCCAGATTGTGATGTGCAGGTTATTAAATATCCCCTGGGTCCTGCTATAATTAAATAATCTTTTTTTTTTTAAAAAAAGATAAGCCCAAGACCAAACTGAAAACCTCCCCAGCCTCCTTGCTGCTGACCACGTGACTTCTTTCCTCCACTGATCTCATCTTCTCCCTCTTCATCCCCAAACAGACAAATTCCAAGCTGAATCATGTTATGCAATCACAGAATCTGGTTCTTGCCATTCTCCTGCTGTAGCTACCATGAACATAGCTCTGGCCAGGACAGAGCAGGAGAAGAACTAATACACTTGTCTGAGGGACAAGATGTCTAATTGACCCAAGTAAGCATTCACTTAGAGAACTCTTTCGAATTGTTAAAAGTATACTAATGAAAACACAAGAAAATGCCAAGTAGGATTAAGAAAATAAGTCACAGCCTTACTAAAAAAAAAAAGAGTATAGTTTTTGTATTAAAATGTTACTGTGCCCTCAGTTCTAAGGTATGATTTTCTCCCCCTTTTATTTCAGAAGCTCCATCCTGGCCTTCACTCTGTCTTGGCAGATTCTCTCCCTCTGTATCTGTGATCTTGGTCACAGTGGTTTAAATTATTGTCATTTCAGTGCATGCTGCATGAAATAATTGATCCCAAAATTATTTCATTCTGAGCTGCCTTTAGGAGACAAAGCTGTTGTGTGCACAGAAAGACACAGAAAGATCTCTGTGATACACGATAAAATATGTGCATAAATTAATTTAGAAGAACTCATTTGATGACTGTAGTTCTATGTAACAAAACATGGCATTTTTCGCGAACTATAAAATGCATATTGTAACTAATGGTATCCTAGATTAGAGGTAGTACGTTAAATATGTTTAAAATGGCCGACTCTTCCTAGCTCTGTCTATAATTACACATCTATGCTGTGTCCTGCCATTTTTCACTTAATATTTTATGTCAGAATCATTGCAGACTGGCTACTTGGCCTCACTAAGAAGCCAGTAGCATATGTTTCAATGGAAACTATGGTTAAACTAAGTCCCAGCAAATGTGCAAAATGCATGGATATAGACATAGAACCTGTGCTACAGTTCGTTCCTGTATCCCGGGGGAGCGTCTCATCCCTGGTCTCTCATCGGATGTTTGTAAATACAGTTATCATAAATGTTTGGAGGAAAAATTGTATCTGTTTTGAACATATGAAGAGCCTTTGCTTGCCATTGTTCCCTGCAAAATAAAGCATAGCCTTTATCTCCATAGTGTTTGTGTTAAATTAGTAATTAAAAATAATCTAGAGAAGATTAAAATCACCCGGGAGGATGTGTGGGGGCACATGCAAATGCTCAAGAGCGATGCTACTTTATGTGAAGTGTTGAGCATCTGTGGATTTGGGAATCTACAATGGATCCTGGAACCAGTACACTATGGATTCAGGGGGTGAATGTCTTCATGTCTGGCTTTTCCTAGTTCACTGTATTTTGGTATATAAACCCTTATAATCAATTTTTAATTCATGTGTGTTGTTGTATTTTGTACATACACTGTACAAATTAGAACCAGAGTAAGCCAAGCAAATTGGAAGCCTGGTGTTTAATCTCATTGTGAGTTCTAAGTCTCATTGACAGTTTGCTGTGTGTTCTGCTGGGGTCCATCTGTATCTGTGATGGATTTAATCCCAAGCCCTTTCAGCATTTACTTCAGTGCTTTAGTGTTGGCCTCTTGACTGTGAGGCATCCTATCTCTTAATTATTTATGCTTTTCACATAGTTTTGACAATCTCAGTTGTTTAAAGTGGTTCTCGGGGAAATAATAACCCTGGTAAACTTTATAATTAAGGTAGCCCACCCCCACCATAAAATGTGAAGAACTCATAACAGATTGGGATGTTGTCTTAAATTATACAATAATACTATATACTTTTGATTTTACTAATGATTGTTTTATTTTTACTAATGCCTTTCAGGCGTTAGTATTTTTCAAATGAAAATTTAAATTTTAGTCACTGTAGCAGTCTTTTTAAAAATAAACCAATATATGAGATTTGCCTTAGGGAAAATTAGATCATCTGGATAATTTAATAATTCCAGAAGGCGAAATGCTGGTGGAAACTATTCCCTGACCTCTGCTCATAGCTCAGAATAAAGTACCTCGTCCAAGTGCGTCTTACAAGGACTTCGGATTCCTTTGACTGGGTTGATTTGACTGAGTCCTTGTGGTGTTCTGATGGTTAAAATGCCTGTATGTTTCTATTTTGGTATCACTATGGAGAAATGTCTTTCTAAAGATGGTAGAGAAATGTTTGTATAACTCCAGGTTATCTGTGGATATAAATATGTTTAAAATTCCCCATCATTTTGTTTGGATCCACAAGGGAAACCTTCAGTTGTGGTCTTTCTAAAACTTTCTTCATTTGTGCCTGCCAGTATTATTCTTTTCTCTTTTTGGTAGAGAACAGAATCCAGGAGCTGGATTGTTTTGTCTTTTGGGGAGACGGGAGCTGAACTATGGAAGCACGTTTTCGACTTAATGATATTTTTGTTGTGTCTACTTTCTCTCTTTTTCCTTCTTGCCAGCACAATTTTAGCTTCTGTTTTTAGCGTCCACATAGCATTTTCATGCTATGCTGGCCACCTTGTGTTCACAACTCTGTAGAGGTAATCTTTTGTATTTTCTTTTTTGCACAAAGAAAGGACATAAAATTGTTTTCCTATTCTACTAGGAATCCATTTCAGAAAGAAATATGGGTGCTGTTGTATCTTTTGTTATAGACGTCGGGGCTCCTTTCTGTTTGCTTATCTTTACGAAGCTGGTTTGCTCTAGTCTTAATGATGTCAGGATAGTCCTAAGCTTAACCACAGACTCACTTTAGTTTTTAAATGCAGTAAAGCGTGGTGGTCCACTACCATGAGAGAAGAGAAACAGACCCTGGAGACGCAGCCTGGTAAGACTGGCAAGCTGGGTGAGCGTCTCCAATGCTGATTTGTGCAGAGTTGGGATGTAGGCATTGCAAATCCAATTTGCAGCCTTGGCACAGCTTCCCGCATCTGTGGGTGAAGGGCCCTCAAGCAGCAGGTCTGCAAAGCCAGGCTCTTTGTTCTCTGCTGTAGTCTTGACGATGGTCTGGGCTTCATGTTCATCTTGAATCATCAGCAGGCATTGTAGTGTGGTGGTGGGGTTTCAAGCTAGCAGAGGTGAGGCTCAGGAATGGGTAAGCCTGGAAAGATGTGCATTGGAAGCCAGGCAGCCAATCTACAGTGTTTATTTTCTGGCTGAAGACTCTTTTAACTCTTCGAATACTTATCTCCATGCAAGAGAGAAAATATGGATATCTGCTTTCCCGAGTCTGGTGTACTTTACTTAATATATTGACTTCTAGTTTGATGTAATTTCGCTCTTCTTCATGGCTGAATATTGCTCCATTTTTAGTGTACACCACATCTTAAACATTTTCCATGTTAATGGGAACCTGAGCTGGTACTGTTTCTTGGCTCTGATGATACTGCGACGTGAACCTGGTGGGCGGGTGTCCTTGCTGTGTGCTCATTTACCTTCTGGTATATGTCGGGAGTGGCACCAATGGACTGTTGCTAGTTCCGTTTTTATACCAGTAGGAGGCAGATGGGGGGCAAGAGAGGAGAATGGGTGACAAGAGAGGGGGAAATGGGAGCAGATACATTCCACACACATATGAAAAATCCATATGACTACTAGAGACTGCTTTACCTTTAGATTCCAAAAAAGTCTGTCTTGTTAAGCAAATGGGATGCTCTGATGTAATGCATAATGACATAGGCATGGAACTGGGTTGTAAAGGAGAGGTAAGAGTTCACATTTTAGTCAGCAACTTTCAGATATACTTAATGTCTAGAAGCTTAGCCTTAATAATTGTGATAATAATAAAATTGGGATTTATTGTCTCATTTTTATTTTTCAAAGCAGTGCGTTGGTTTTTTTTTTTAACCTCACATTCATAGGAACGAAAAACTTTATTTTTCCCTTTTCTGGTCAATCCCGGGAGATTTTTGCAGCATCTGCAGAGGTCAGGACTCACACTGTCGGCTCCCTTTCTGACATGTGCTGGTGGACTCTGCTGAGAAGGATGTGCTTGTTTCTCCGAGGGCTGCATGTTGTGCACTGGTGGACAGTGGAGTTCTCGCAGTAGCTCATTATCAGCTGGATCTAAGTTAATCCTCTAGTCCTGCTGCGTGTTATGTTTTTATTATCATTTTATCACAGTCTCAGTATTCTACCGAGGGACCCTGGTTGTTCTGGGATCATTGAGTGTCCTAAATAAAGTTATAATCTGGTGTTTGGAGACTTGATCCATGCATTAGGTGCCTAATCTAATTCCTCCTCCATCAGCCTTTCCAATAGTTGGGTCTTCTGGCTTATGTATATTTTATACATACATACATACATATATATATATACATATACATATATATATAATATTTGATTGAGCACACTCCCTGAGTCTTGGACTTCTTCGGGGGGTCTGGGGACAGGTCTCAGGTTGTCTGCTTGGACTGTTTAAGTCCCAGGGCCATTTCTTAGCTCTGGGAAGAATTTTTCTATTGAGGCAGTAAGTGACTTGGTGGCTTTGTTCTGGTATCACCAGGCAGACATCTCCTTCCGGACTCCCGCAGAGGCCCACCAACTTCTGGTTCCTGCTGAAGGAAATCCTGCCCCGAGGCCTGCCCTTTCTCTGTCTGTAGCTCTGCATCCCCCATGACTGGCCTCTCATGACCCTGAACACCCTTGACTCCTGACTGGCCTTGCTTGACCACATCATTGGGTAGTCTTTGTGAGGACACCTGGGAGGTTATTGACCAGTCTCTGTCACTTTGCTGATGCGGAAGTTAAAGCTCCTACATGGGGTGATTTGCTCCGCCATGTTGGCTCTGCCGTCTTGGCACTGTGCATGGCTTTGGCAGATTCTGTGCTAAAAACCATATAATGTATTTGCTTAGCATTTGTTAGTGGCCGATCTCAGTGAGTTTGGGATTTTCCTACCTTAGTGGTTGATAAATTACAGTGACTGTCCCATTGCTCAGTCACTAGAACTCCATTTTCTTGGGCACTCTCAAGGGTGCTATTTGGGCCATTCCTGCCCTGCTGTCTTCCTTGAACTTTATAGTATGAAAATCTCAGTATTTCTTGGTCCTTTTTTTTCCCGTACTCAAAGATAGTGGTAACTATGTCCAGGTAAGTCCTGACCTTTCAGAGTTCCTTTGCTCATAGAAACCCAGATCCAGTAGCCATCATCTGATATCCCAGAAGCACAGATTAATAGAGACCCACTGGCACACTCGATCAAAAGCTTTGACTTAGAAACCCAATAGAACCCTCCACTAGCTTCAAGTCTATACAAACTCCAAAATAAGCAGGCCTTCTGAGCACTGTGGCGCTTCTGGGCACTCCTCTCCCCTGGCCTCTGGGGAAGACCGAAGTATGTGGGGTCAGGGTGTGGAGGCGATGGTGTCTTTTCTAACGTGTGCAGCTATTTCTGGCTTAGAGAGTGGAATCAGGAGGAGCCCCTCCTGGAGTCAGCCTCGGGGCCACACGTTCGCTTTGTGTGAGTTTGTTCTCTGCAAATGTGGCGGCAACACCGTCTGTGTCCTGACTTAGACACAGGCGCTTGAGCATCCTCCTATCCGTTGCCAGCTGTTGGGAATCTCTGCCAGTGTTGTTGAAGCCAGGCTTGCTGAAGTTGGCCGGCTTCTAACAGCTCTTGTTCTCAGCTTTTCCCACTCTCTCTGTTTGTCTCTGTTTGGCTTTTTTTTTAAAAAAATCTATTTCTCTTTTCACCTTCTTGCTTTCAGAGGAGGCAAATTCCAAGGTGGTACAGTGTAGCCACAGAGCAAACAAGACCAAGGGAACTATTTTATCTTGCCTGGCCAGCGGCCACTCTGCCCATCCCTGCGGTGTCTGGAAAGCTTTTGGGGCTATATAACCAAGTGTTCTTAAGTCTGCATCCGCTTCCCTAATTTCAGTGACCATCTCACGATTTGGGGTGATGTGAACCTTTGCGTTCTCAATAAATAATTTGAAGTAACTGACTTGATTTTTTATTACATCTGACTACTTCTTCATGTGTGTGCGCATCCCTGTGTACACACATGGACGTGGGAGCACATGCCATATGTGTGTATGGGAGTCAGAGGACAACATGCAGGAGCTGGCTACCTACTTCCACTCTGTGGCTTTCTAAGTCGGAACTTGGGTCATCAGGGTTGATGGCAGGTGCCTCTACCCGAGGGACCATCTTGCTGGCCTCACAATTAGCTTTTACATTTTGTTCTTAAACATAAACTCTTTCTAAGGGGATTTCTCAGGCTTGATGGTTTAAGTCTCAACAGTGAGAACCTTGGTAGAAGAATTGGAATGAGATATGGTCAGAGTGTTTTATTTAGGTGTTCTAGAAAGTCAGCTTTGGAAGACATAGATACAGCCATGCACCCCCCACCCTCCCCACAGACCTCCACACACACATCTGGGTGTGTGTGGTTCAGAGAAGTTGTCTTAAGACTGCCTCTTCAGAACTTCATGCAATCTGGCTTTAGGCCTCTTGTTCCGATGGAAGCCAGTCTTAGAAAGGTCATACATTTACAGCTTCCCCCTTTGTCATAAGTCTTCATTTGGCTCCATGTACTGTGATATCAGAGATCAAGAAAAGAGGCCCCAGACCCTTACCTTCCCCTAGTCTAGGAAATGGGGGAAGGCAGACAAATAAAAGTGAAAATTCCAGGTTGTGATGTGTGTTCGAGCAGCACAAGGTTGTGCTAGAGCAGCGTGTTGCTGTGCTGGAGAGTGGTGTGTGTCTCTGCGTGTGTGCATACATGCACACACGGGCGTGTGACTAGAGTGAGCCGTGCAGTGTGTGCTAAACAGGGGAATCAGAAGGCCCAAGAGTCCAGGGGGAGGGCAGGAACTTCCTGTATCAGAGAGGCTACAGAAGGCTGGTGTGGTGGGTGCTTGGTGAGGAAGATAGGTGACAGGTTAGGGGGTGGGCGGGGCCAGATAAAGAGTAGCTGGAGTTGTGGGTGTGGGCTCCACGAAGGATTTGTGTTCTGATTTATGTTGAAAAGTGACTCTTTGGGGGAAGGGGGCTCCCTGACCTCCTGCCATTCCCATGCCAGTGTCCCAAGGCTGTGTGTGAACTGTTTCCTGCTCTAATTGCGTGGCTGTCTCCAGAGTCCCTTCTCTCCTGCTAGGCCAGTGCTTCTGCTCGTATTCTATTGTGGCTCCTCCTCGAGAACACCCACGTGTGGCCTTCTCGCCCTGCCCTCCACTCCAGCCGCCTCTTCTTTTCCCTCAGTCTGTTTGCCATTATCACTTAGTTATCCATCCTTGACTTAAAACCCAGATGGTGATATTTTTTTGAAAGCATTTTTCAAGTTTCTCCCTCAAGTGGCCCCCTTTCCAGCTTCCTGATTTTTGTTGCCAAGCACCAGTCTCCCAGAATCCCATGGGAGGACCACATTTTTCTGAGCCTTCCTATGTCCTTGCAGTTGGCACATCCGTAGGGCCTCCTGCTCCTGGTGCTGCCCACTTCTGTCCTTGACAATGACACTCATTGTCTTGATTTACTTTTGTATTCCAGGGGCACAGAAAGACTCGGGTGGGTCAGTCAGGAGGGGGCTGTAATCATAAGTGTCAGCAAACCTGATGGTTGGGAGAAACACGTCCCGGAGTCTGAGACTTGACTATATTGCTGGGCGCTGCGTGTATACCTTTTGTGAAGTATCAGAGCCTTGTTGAGGACTAGAATTCTTGAGAGAAGATGTTCTGTTGAAGTAGCAGGTCCAGAAACTTAACCTGCCCTAACAGATTCTTGTAGCATCCTCTGACCCACAAAAGAGTCTTCATAAGCCATGTCACGTGCACGCGAAAGAAAGATTTTTAAACATTTGTATGTGTGTGTTTTTGTGTGTGTACCTATGTCACACGAATGCAGGCACCTACAGAAGTCAG
This sequence comes from Microtus pennsylvanicus, assembly GCF_037038515.1. Lineage (NCBI taxonomy): Eukaryota > Metazoa > Chordata > Mammalia > Rodentia > Cricetidae > Microtus > Microtus pennsylvanicus. The sequence continues at coordinate 52,265,810 of NC_134584.1, forward strand.
AAGAGGGTGTCAGATCCTCTGGGGCAAGAGTTTCAGACAGTGTGGATTCAAGGAAGCAAAGTCTGGAAGAGCAGAGACATTAACTGCTGAGCCTTCTCTCAATCCCCATGTGCACACTTCAAATAACAGCAGCTTTTAGCGTTCTTCAGTAATATCTCCCAATATCCATATTCATTTTGATACACAACCCTGCAAAAAACTGAGCTGCTACCTTGCTGGTTTAGGGTATTGTGTGGTGTCTTACAAATTGTTTTCTCGTTAGCTATTTCCTGAGAACCATAGGTTGCTGATTATTATTATAGGTTGCTGATGCTAGGTGTCTGCAGCGACACTGGTGCTTCCATTAATTCACTGGGTAGGCTGGGCATGCCAGGCACTTAGTGAGTTACAGGTGGGAATGGATGATGAGCCTGGACCTCCCGAAGGACTCTTTTGGAAAAGGAGAATGAAGTTACAAGCACCAGGCTAGCTAGGAAGTGAGGGTTGCTAATGAGGAATTAGAAATTAGGAAAGCTGGCAAACTCCATAGGTTAAACCATCCTAATTCAATCGCTTCTTGTCTAGGTATGGCTATGCCCTCAGACATTCCAGGGCCACTCGGCAGGAAGAGGAGTGTCTGGGGGGAAGTGCTTGGAGAGGAAGCAAACATTACTAATGGCCATTGAAATGTCCACTCCTACCCCTGCCCCCACCACCCCTACCACCTCAGAGAATAATTTAAATTTTTTCCTGTAATGTAATTCGCACTGAATGCTCTGAACAAATACTAGGTTACCAGCTGATTTCCCACCCTGGTGTGTTGTCTTCTTATGGTGTCTGGGGGCCACCCTAGCCTTGTGCAAGTTAGGAAGCTGCCTATTGTTACAGACCAAGAAAGATGACTGTGGTAGATACAGTGCTCAGGGTCCTCCCCCAAGGTCTGGGAGACAAACTTATGAACCAGATCCCCAAGACTTCATTCCTCACTTTGGGGACTGTCCCTTTGGGATTCCAGCTTTACAGACGAAGGGAAAATGGGCTGTCCTGCCCTAGAGACTTCGCGATTAGGGAATCCATTACTGAGAGTGTTCATCACGGTCACTGGGACAAAGGGCTGGGCAGATACACCCTGAATTCGCTTCTGAAACCACTGGGAATTTAGGGGGTGCTTCTCAGAGCAGCTTGTATAGGGCTGACTTTAGCTAACTGGTGAACCTCAGGAAAAATGTCCAAGGCGATGGTGTAGCTAAGGGAGGGCGTGTGTGTTGGCTGGGCCAGAGGATGGTAGGGAAGCGGGATCTCAGATGAAATAAACCATTGCACTTCCAGCTGCCACAGGGTGAAGTGAGGATGGAGCAGGTCCCCTGTGCCTACCTGTCTGTATCTGCGTCCTTCTGTGTCAAGTTCTGTGACGTGTCATGTGGGGGAGAGGAAGAGGGAGAGCAAGTGTGTGTGTGCGCGGGCGGGGGGGGGGCTAGGAGAGGGATAGGAGGGAGTAGGGAAAGGAGAGGGAGAAGGAATAGGAGAGGGAGATTTCAGAACGACCTTTTTGGTTGGAGTAGGGGGACGGAGGAGGACTTAGGACCTCTCTACTTTTCTTTCACTATCCATAAATGCTGGCAATCACTGATACCTCATCTTCATACCTGTAATTTTCTCATTCTTAGGATTTGTTTTGAGGCCAGGTTTCCAAGACTGGTCTGGAAACTCACAATGTATTTCAGACTAGACTGGCCTCAGACTCATAGAGATCTGCCTGCCTCTGCTTCCCAAGTGCTGAGGTTAAAGGTGCAAGCTGCCCCGCTCCGCTTAAGAATTTTATATAGCATGGAGTCGTACATACAACATGTGATCTTTTAAGACTTCTTTCCTTTTCATCTAACCCAATGCTCACAAGAGGTAGCCAATGTGCCACAGGTATCCATACCTCGTTCTTTTTGCTAACTAGCATTCTGTAGAATGAGTATGTGAGTTTGTATCATCCTGTGACCCTGGAGGACATTTGGTTGCTTGCAGGTTTGGGCTATTATACATAGAGCTGCTATGGTCAGGTTTTTTTTTTAATCAACTTTTGCTCAAATGTCACCTGCAACTCTTTGACATAAATCTGCAGCAGTCTGTTTGCTGGGCTGTGTGACTACATGCCTATGCTCTAAGGTATGGCCAGCTGTTTGTCAGGGTGGTTACAGCATTTTGCTTCTGATCGGCAGTGCGTATTTGAGAGATTCCATTTATTTGCATCCTTCTGAAGATAAGATAGCTCATTATCGTCTAAAAAAACCAAAACTTTTGCTTTGTTATTCTGATGCAGACATGAACACGTTAGCCCTTTGTGTTATTGTGAGATGCATGCATGTGTATATATTTGTGTGTGTGCATGGGCATGGGTAGGCATGTGTGTGTAGAGGAGGCCAGAGGATAACATTGGTGTCTTCTTCTGTCACACTTCATTAGATTTTTTGAGACAGAGTCTCCTTCTCTTTCTGAACCCGGGGCTTGCTGTTTCTGCCAGATTCAACTGCCAGCAACCCCCTCCCCCAAATCTCTCAGTTGCTTCCTGTGTATGCCTATAATCTGGTCCTGGTTCTATGCCTGGCAGAGAGGAGGTGCTCCGAACCAGTAATGGAGATTTTGGATGATGACCACATGCAGGAAAATATTAGGTTTGCAGCTTCCACAGAAGGTCTAGGTCAGCTAAAAAGTCTGTGGCTTCCCTCTCACGTGTGTCCCTGATGAGACCGGAAGTGGTCACTAAGAGGAAATCAAGATGCTGTGGTCCACACAACATCCCTATAGTTTCCTGCTCCGTCCCCTCTGTCACCTCTCCTCTCTCACTGTTCCTGCCTGCTACTAGCAAATAGGATTTTCTGGGCATGCTCCTAAATGACGTGTGGGTGGGACCCTTGGCTTGAGTGAATAAGGGTGTGTGTCTGGCGAGGACCTCATAGGTGAGCTTGTCCTGGGGTCTATAGCCTTCTCCTTCTCTAAACACACTGGTGCCTGATTTAGAATCCCAGCCTCGTTACTTGAAACCCTGCTTCATGAGACCTGGCACTTCCTTTTGGCCTGGTTCCTCTGCTGGGAGTGTCTGGATTTCCTTGATGCCCCTCCCAGGGCAGCATTCATGCCTCACTTGACATGAGCCCTTGGCTAGAGCTGACTATGCAGGTGATAGCCCTCTGGGGTCTCGCCCTTCCTGGTTGTCTTCATCTCTTATTACAGTTGCCTGTGACCAGACCAGAGTGGAGAGACAGATGGAAAAGTCCGAGATGTGGAGGGCGCTTGGCTCTGTGGTTAGAGCGCTTGTGTCTGTCTGTCAACTGTGTAGAGAAACAGCAGCAGGAGACTGAAGAGCAGGTGGCTGTGGTTTGGCCACTCGAGAGTTTATGGAAGATATTAGTTCTGCCTCTGTCCAGGAAGTGGCATTCGTAGTCAGCGTAAAACTGGAGGAGGCTGGACCATGGGCTGCCTGGGGAGTTCTAGCAGATAAGACCTCAAAGAACCTTTAGAAGTGACTCTGAGCAGAAATCGGGGAATTCCCATATGCGTATATAAGCTTTGTCATATGTTTGCTGAGCAGTCTTATGTTCAGCTTAGTTTAGCCATCCCTGACTAGAATGCAGAGGCAAACCCATGGATTTTATAATTATTTATTTTATATAAATAAATATAAATCTTTGTAACAGAAGGAGCAGGCTTGTTGGGGTTTCTGTCCCGCCCGGTCCCCCAGGCATTTAGTCCCAGAGAAAATCACACAGAGTCTACATTAGATATAAACTGATTGGCCCATTAGCTCAGGCTTCTTATTAGCTCTTGTAGCTTATATTAACCCATTGTTCTTATCTATGTTAGCTACATGGCTTGGTACCTTTTTCAGAGGGGTATCTCACATCCTGCTTCTTCTGTGGTCTGGGCAGGACTGGGGAGGAATGGGCTGCCTCCTTCCCAGCATTCAACTGTTCTCATTGCTCCACCTTTCTTCCTGTCTGGTTGTTCCACATATACTTCCTGCATGGCCAATCAGCGTTTATTTAAAACATTATTGACAGAATACAGACAATTCTCCCGCATCAATTTTTTTTATAAAAAAATGATAGAGATTTTTAAAAAATTTTTGAGATGGGGTTTTGCTGTCTTGACCAGTTTATGCTAGACCCCTGGCAATTCAAGTTAGCCCCCTCCTCAGTCTCACAAGTGGCTGGGACTTCAGCTATATATTAATGCAATGTCTGGTCATACAAAGTTGATTTTAATATAGGACATGTTTTCTTCTCTTTGGAGAATAGCTTTCACCACCCTACCCCCAATCATTAATACCACTCTAATTGAAGAATGAAACAAACAAAAGCAAAGAGGGTTTTCCCTCTTTCTGGAAAGAAAGCAATCTTCTATCTCTGGGAAACAGTGGTTGGTGTTATGTTGTCTAGCCATGGATAGGACTGTTTTCTTGACTCTAGTCCAGCACGTCAGAGTCCATTCTGGTATTTGTTCTTGTTTAAAATATTCTCTCTGACAGTGAAACTCACAGCATATTTAATTATTTTTTTCCTGACAGTTTGCTTGTTAAGTAGTTTTGTGGTATTGCTGATCTGAACCCCTGCGAGGCGTAGGCTTGCCTATTCAAGCACAGCGCACACCCAGCTCTTGTCTGCTTCGCAGTAAGAACACAGCAGCTGAGGTCAGCTCCTTCCTTCCGCACCTCTTTCCAATGGTTATGTCATACATTTGAAGTACAGTTAGCTTCATCACTACTGACTGTATTCATCCTGGGTTCTCCCAAAGTCCTGAATGGTTTTATTTTAACTGTATTAAAATAAACTTTCTGTATTGTAGAGTTCTGTAGGCTTTGGCAAAAACAGTCTTACACCAGGCTGCTCCATCTGCTCTTTGGTTTTCTTGTGCCAGTCGATTGCCGTCAAACCCTCTTCCTGTTTCCAGTGCCTAACAAGTGCTATTCTGGTTTTCTTTTTTCTTCTCAATTTTTTTTTTTTTTGGTTTTTCATGACAGTGTTTCTCTATGTATCCCTGGCTTTCCTGGAACTCACTCTGTAGACCAGGCTGACCTCAAAGTCAGAGATCCACCTGCCTCTGTCTTCCAAGTGCTGGGATTAAAGCCATGTGATGTGATACCACTGCCTGTTTTCTTTCTGTAGTTTTCCTATTTTAGGACTATATTATATGCCAAGTCATATAATGTGTAGCCTTTATGAGTGTGGCTTATTGCCACACTTGTCAAAATACATTTGAGATTTGTGTGTCTGTGTACATATGTGTGTGTGTGCGTTTGTGAGTGTGTGTGTGTCAGAGAGAGAGAGAGAGAGCACACGAAAGAGAACTGCTGTTTTATGTCACTGAGTAGTATTCCCTTGTATGTATACCACAGTGTAAATAGTCATCTTTTGAAAGCCCAGGTTTATAGATGAAGCTGCTTTAAATATTTATATTTTGGTTTTTATGTGAACACAGGTTTTCAACGCACTTGGCTATCATACAGAGTGATATCATCAGCTGCGCTTTGTCCTTACAAACTTACAAAGCAGTTTTCCCAAGTAACTGCGCCCACAAGAGAGTGTGACTAGTTGTCAGACTTGCTTTAGTTTAGCTATCCGGTGGGTAGTAGCAATATTTTATGTGACTTATTTTCTTTTTGGAATGGAGCTGGCTCTGTTGCCCAGGTTGCTGTCCAACTAATATGCTCTCAGCGATCTCTGCATTGGCTTCTTGACATCTGGGTCTGCAGCTTCCTGTGAGCCAGTGTGCCTCTCTCATCTGTGGCACAGCACTGTTGTGTGCATTCCTGCCATCCTGTGCACCCCTTGGTTAGATGTCTGTGGAGATGCGTTTCCCTTTCCCCCATTTTATAGTGGCTTGCTTGTTTTCATGGCGCTCTGTGAAAGTCTTTACATATTTTGGATGCAAGTTTCTTTCCAGCCCTATGATTTATAAGTATATTTTTCTTGGCCTGTGCCTTATTGTTTTCATGACATCTGCCATGGTTCTTGAATTTTGTTTTTAACTGAGTTTAGCATACACAGTTTATTTTTTAAATTATTACATGCATTTTGTGTGTCTGTAACTGACAGTGCACGTGCTACCCAGCGAGAGTGTGGACGTTAGAGGACAATTTTCAGGACTCAGTTCCCCTCTTCACCACTAGGATACAGGGTTTGAACTCATGTCATCAGGCTTAGCCGCAGGTGCCTTTACTGGCTGAGCCATCTAGCTGGCCCTGAATTTTCCTTTATGGGTCATGCCTTTGGTCATGTATCTAAATACCTTTTGCCAAACATGGGATCCTACAGACTTTCTCCTTGTTTTCTTGTAAAATATCTACAGTCTTTTCATTTGTTTGTTTGTTTGTTGAGATAGGGTTTCTCTGTAGCTTTGGGGCCTGTCCTCAAGCTTTTTCTGTAGACCAGGTTGGCTTTGAACTCACAGATATCCGCCTGCCTCTGCCTCCCGAGTGCTGGGATTAAAGGTGTGCTCCTCTATGGCCCAGCTAAAATCTACAATCTCGCATGCACACTGAAATCCACGATGTTATGGAGTTGGGTTTTGTTTAACATGAGGGCTGTATGGAGTATCTTTGAATATATGTCATCCATTGCTCCATCTCCATTTGGTGAGAAGATCATGTTCCCTCTATTGAACTGCTGTTGCAATGCATGATTATAAAAATATCACCCATGTTCATAGACTGAAACTTTTGCTGGATTTCACAGCCAGAGTTAACAGTATACCCTGAGGTTGCTTAAGACTGCTGTCCTACTGTCTACTGTTTGTCTGACATGTCTTTAAGTGAACAGTGTAACAACCAGCCTTACCTGCCTTGACCTAGTTTCATTTGTATTATAAAAAAAAAAGGATTCTCTCTAAGTACCCCAGAGCACATTGTGCTTGTGGGATGTGAGGGGAGAAAATACTGTTGAACACAGGTCATTTTTGTTGTTGTTCTGAGACACAAGTGTAAATCTCTTTATTGCTCTTCTCCTTTCTTTACCACTTGGCATAATGGATTTTCTTTCTTCTCCACGAGTGACTTGGTACCTACAGTGCCAAGGGCAGGTCCTGCTAAAGCCTGCCTGACTTCAGCAATGGGCAGGGTCTGAAATTTCCTGCAAACTTGGCCCAGTTTTCATAGCCTTGTTAGCCCGTGAGAAGTTGTTACAGATAAGCATCTCGAAGGGACACAGATTTCAGTGAACTTTCCCCTCGAGTTCTCAGCATGCTTATACACAGCCAGAAGAGCCCTCATCTGCTACCAGGGCAGAGGCATGCTTCTACTGCTCAGGTGCCAGGCTCAAAACCCAGCTCAAGGGCTGGCTGTCCTTCTCTGTGAAGAGGCGAGAGAAGGCAAGCAGTGAATTGCACTGCACTATAAATTTTTACTGAGCTTGGAGCTCTTGTCTTTGTGTATTGATCGGCTGGAAATAAGTATGTCAATATAAGCACATTGAGCATTGCTTAAAGAGGGATTTCTTTATCATTTGTTGTAGTGCCACTGCGTAGAATTCCATGCCCTTTCCTCTCATTTGCAAACGGAGGAAGTGCAATAACCCTAAGGGAATCAAATGGAAACGTGTCATTCAGGGAGTCAGGCAGAATTGGCCATCCTGAACTTGTGTTGTGTATAAAGTCGCCTTGGAATTTTCATGGTGAGTTAAGTGTTTTCTATTGTGTGGAAGAAGGGAGCCTGAATCCATACAGAGCTCCTCGATGGAAGCAGCCTTCCTCGTTTGTTATGTTTGCTGTAGGAATACAAGGAGGAAAGGAAAGGGGGCGGACAATAGAACTGTAATGATGTCTTTAAACAGAAACCATTAGTTCCTTAGTTCACCGTCAGGGAAGATGAAGGAGAAGAGGATGCACTGGCCTTGGATTTGAGTTGTAAATAGGAGGGTTGACTTGGGAGCCCCAGGTCAAGCTGTCTTCAAGGGTTAAGCTGTTTGGCTTCTAATTATCTTAGTTTCCTCCTGTGGATAAGGAGGGTAGTGTTTAGTAAGTTGGCCACATCAAGTGTTTGGGTCAGCATGGTTTAATTATCATTAACTTTGGGATCAGTTAGGGAGATGGTTAAGGTAATTTGAGTAGAAAAATATTTGAAGGGCAGAGAAATCAGTTTCTAGGTTTGCATTTAAAAACATTGGGAGATGGCGACATCAAGTATCTATGTTGGGATCACCAAGTTTGATCGAAAGTTGAAAGTGTGAGAAGATGTGGTAAAACAAAAACTCATCATGTACCCAACTCCAAAGTGTGGTGAGCATTGAAACGTGTCCCCTGTGAACTTGTCTATCATCAGATTAGAGTATCTGGGATAGTCCAAGGTCAAAGGAGACTATGTGTGTAAATAACATTATTGAGGGCCTGATCATCCATGACATCCTGTGGACATCAGCATCTGGGCATATTTCTTTAAGTTTTCTGTTTATGACTCCTTGTGTTTGTGTGTTCATTTAGATAAATTATATGTAGTCATATGCAGGGATCTGGACATAATATTTTTACAAATATGTATGTCTATACCACCACTGCCCTGATGAAAATTCAAAACTCCTCTAGCATCCTCAGGCTCTTTTCCAGCACCTCCCTGTCATTCTAGTTCCCCAAAGTAAACATTTGTTTCCATTTCTATTATCAGAGATTAATTTCATAGAGTAAATATTTAAATATTTGTCTTCCTAATAAGATAGTGTTGAGAAAATAAAATTTCTCAGACTATGTGGTCTTAACTGGGGATTCCGTTGTTGTCCTTTATACCAAGTAGCTGCTCCCTGAGGTTTATTAACTCTTTATGGCTCAGATGGAGATCACTTCTCCCCTTTGGGGAGTCATATCCCTTACTGCAAGCAAGAGAACTCTGAGTTAGGCAGGATTAGTCAGAACATAATGTGGATACAAAAGGACTGGAAGCCCAGGCTGAGAACAGAGGCAGGAATGATGCGAGGTCCTGCCAAAGGCACCAAAGTCTGGAGTCTGCAGCGCCAGGGTGAGTGTGGCTCCAGAGCTGGCCCAGGGGCTGTTGCTTTGCTGACTCCCTTCCATCGGGGTTTCCTGCAGCTCTTAGGAATAGTCTCTAAGGACTCGGAGTCTTTGTGTCATTCTATTTAAATTCACAACCTGGAAGGGGGACACATGACTTTCAGGGACCAGGGGAGGAAATGCCCATTGTGAGGTAGGGTCTCTCCTGCCATCAGGACTCACACAATGGGTGAGTCCCTCAAATAGGAAGGCAGTTTGGATGCCTTTCAGACAAAAGAGGCCTAACAAAGACTCCCCATGGCAAAGGCCCACAACACAGTCAGGTTTCTCTTATTATTGTTATTTTACCACTATTTCAACAATGTTTAGAATCTATCCCCTACTGTAACGGTGGATTTTGACTAAAGATCACAGCACATTCTAACACTCTCGTGTGTCAGAGAGCAGATCCAAGTGCAGCAGTCACGGTAAACTGCTCTCGGGATATCAAGCTATTCTGGGAGACCCTAACTCTTAGCCCTTTAGTGTGGTTTTGTGCTGTCAAAGAAACTTGTTCTGCTATTGTTGAATCTCAGAAAGGATTATGCTGACATTGTAAAGAAATTTTACTCTTCAAGTGATTGTGAAATGATAAACCAATTGGAGTTCTCTACCACACACTCAAGTGATGTCCCTTGCTGAAGTGTAGGAGGTTGCTCTACAATATGGGAAGTTTTCAGCTCATTTTAAGGAGGAGGAGACCTTTGTCTCCTTTAAACTGCATGTTCTGTTGGGATGAAGACCAATCTGAATTTGATCCACTTGCCCTTAAGACATTGTCTTAATTACTGTTCGATTGCTTTGACAAAGCACATGACCAAGGAGACAACTTATAAGAGAAGGTGTCTAATTGGCTTATAGTTTCAGAGGGTTGGAGTCCATGATTGGTGGGAAAAAGTGATGGTGGCATGAGCACCTGAGAGCTTACTTCTTGATCTTCAAGTAGGAAGCAGAGAGACCAACTCAAAAACTGTTTTTTGAAACCATAAAGCCCACTCCCAGAGACACACCTCCTCCCACAAGGCCACATCTCATAACCCTTCTCAAAGAGTTCCATCAGATGGACACCAAGTAGTCAAACATTCATATCCATGGGGCCATTCAAATGCAAACCACCACAGAAATTAAAAACTTCTCAGGGAGTGATGGATTTTCCCTCCTCTTTAATTGATAAGTTACCATCTACCAAATATCTTTATTTCCTAAATTAATCCTAACCCTTAATTTCTTTCTTAAAGAAATAACGTGTTGCCGGGCGGTGGTGGCGCACGCCTGTAATCCCAGCACTCAGGAGGCAGAGGCAGGCGGATCTCTGTGAGTTCGAGACCAGCCTGGTCTACAAGAGCTAGTTCCAGGACAGGCTCCAAAACCACAGAGAAACCTTGTCTCAAAAAAACCAAAAAAAAAAAAAAAAAAGAAATAACGTGTTACCTGAGAATTATTGCCTTTTGTATTCTCCCTCATTAGCTGAAGAAGATTGGTCTAGAGACCCCCTCAGATACCAAAATCTGTGAATGTTTCAGTCATGACCCAACAATGTGTGGTATCTGCCTAAATTTTATATTTGTTTATATATAATATAATATATATGTATATATATAAACTAATGCTGGCATATGAGCCCATGACCTTGTGATAGGCAAGCATTGTACCATTGTGCTATACCTTTAACCCTCCGTATTTGGAGACAGAGTCTTGCTTTGTAGCCCAAGCTTGCCTGGACCCAATGTGTAAACTAGGCTAGTCTTGATCCACTGTGTAAGCCAGGCTAATCTGGATCCCCTGTGTAAGCTAGGCTAGTCTGGAACTTGAGATCCTATGTATGGCTTCTGCCCCCCCCCCCCCCCCCCGATAGGATGTAAGGATGCACCACACACCCAGCATCCACCATATGCTTTAAATTATCTACTTGTAATACTCAGTGCAATATAAATACTGTGTAAATAGTTATCGTATTGTTTAGGAAATAACGACAAGAGGAAAGTCTATTCATGTTTGTTGTGACCCATTTTGTTGCTGATTATTTTCCATCCCGAGCTTGTTGAGTCTCTAGATTCTGAGCTGGAGCATATGGAAAACTGATCATATTGTCTGTGCAAAGGCCTGAATTTGAGTCAGAGTCCTCTTTCCACCATTATTTTTTTTTGTGTGTGTGTGTGTGTGTAGGATTTTACACATGTTACACAGCTGTTTTGTGGGGGTCTGGTTGTGTTTGTTATTTTGACTTGAGAAAATCTGGATGCAGAGATGCCCATTGCTGCTGTAACCAGGTCTCCTACTCCCAGCAGAGGTGCCCTGGTTAAGCTGTGTTTGCTGGACAGCACTGTGGCCCAGGGAGAACCTCAGATGGCCAGCAGAACAGCTTGTGTTTGTTGCTGTTTGCTTTGTTATGGAAACACCACCTCTCCCCTAGGTGGCTAACCCTGGATGCCACAGTTCCTAGTGACATTCTTCAGACTCTTTAAGTGTATGTTTTTCTAGGTTGTCTATATGCACATGGGTGCTCAGAGATTAAGGTCCTTTGAAGGAGTACTTGGGGACATGTTTGTCTCAGCTTATTGAATTTGGTTTAGAAGTACTCAGTTAAGCTAAAGACTAAGTAAACATTTTGTGAGTTCTGAGTCTTAGGAGGATCATATAGGCTGTGACTCTTGTGACTAAAGGCCTCTATTCTTCTTGTGTTCATCATTTCCATTTCTTTCTCACTGTAAAGATGCCTCTCATGGGGCCAGGGACATAGCTCAGTGACTCTGTGCTTGCTTAGTGTGCATAGTACCCCTGGTTCCATGCCCAGCACTGAAAACAGAAAAACAAGGAAAAAGGATCTTGCTGTTGCTGGCATGACCTATTTGCACACCTAATAAAGAACACATTCCTTACTTGAGTAGCTGGTGAGCTTAAAGTACTGAAACAGAGGAGGAAGGGTAGATTTTGAAAAATCCTCCACCATGGTGAGTGCTCAGGTTTGTTAATATGCTCTGCATACGTTACAACTCCATAATTACAGCGCCTAGTGACAGCCAGCTTGTCATTGTGGGACCACCACTGCATTGGCAAAACAGGTTGTTGTGTGTCTTTGCTTTGCTGTCCTTGTGTAAGCCTTGCCTGAAGCCATTTTGTCCTTCTTTCCCCCTTTCCTTCTCATTCCAAGTGTCTCTGGATGAATCTGCCTTCTGAATGGTTCCTCTTGCTTGGTTACACTCCCTTATTTTTCCTCTCTTGGTGTTGTGGTTGCGCTAACACTCTTCCTTGTAGTCCTTTCTGGCTAATCTCTTTATAGCACATCAACATAGTGTTTGGGAAATATCTGAATGATGCCATAGCTCAGCGTGTGTGTACTCTAATGACACAGAAGAACCTGTTGTTGCAGCGTTGCAGCAACAAGGAAAGTTACACCGCACAACAGAGCTCACGTGGGAGGCTTATTGCGGCGTGGTAAGGGAGAGGACAGCAGCAGAAGAGAGAGGGAGACTTGGGAGGGGCATGCATTTTATAGGGGGATATGGTGCATGTTCACGTAGCCTGATGACATATTATGTCAGGACCCTTAGGGCTGACCAGTATAAGTGCCTGAGTAGTAACCAGCACATATGCACAAGAGGTGCTCTTAGTGGCTGCAGTTGAAGGCCCTAAGAGTGGGCCAGTGTAATGCCTGAATGCTAACACCTGTTGTGTTTCATTCTTGTTGACTGGCCATCATTGCTCACAGTTTTATTGACTGCCACATGTCAGATGTCGCAGACGGGAGAAATACAGCGAGAAGAGAGTTCATAGTTAACCAGACACGAAGTGGGAAAGAGAAGCCATAATTGAAGTTGTAACCTTTGGGAATCTTGTGTGGGAGCTTATTCTTGTTAGCAATGAGACGTGGCAAAGGGCCATTGCTGTCAATCATGGAAATGATAACATAACACTGAAAATAGTGTTTATGGAAATGGATCTTGTCTTCTGTTTACTAATCAGCAGGATCTATAGATCTCCTGATGCTTTATTCAAGCAAGACGCCATGTAATTACTTCATTTTTTTTCTAAGCAAGATTTGGGGCTCTTGATCCCCATGATCACTAGATAGCTGATAATAACAGAAGGAGTCCATCTTGATATTGGGGGTCTGGGGCAGGGGTAGAAACAGTTCCTTCAGACTTTGTATATTCGGTCAGTTAATAAAACACTTAGCCTTTCCTATATTTGCCTCCCTCCTGGGCTCCTTTCCAGGATGGTGTCTGCACGTATGGAAAAGGCGGGTGTGGGCATGGTGATCTCTGGTTTCCTGCTACCCCGCCATGGGTTCCTCCACCCTTGCTGGAGTTGGGTGGTAAGATTCACTTTCAGCCTGGTCAGAGCACGGCTGTTGTCTCAGCCAACCTTGCTTATACTTCTCAGCTCCTGCGGTCATCTTTCCGGATCCCTGAGCATCACATCGCTATCATGCCTTCCATTTATCTGTGGTCTGGTGGTCATCCCTGTCACCTCTGCAGTCCTCAGGGCCACCTGCAGATTCAGCAGAACCCGCTATTGGTTGATGCCTTGCTGGGTGTATTTCTGGTGGCCTTCTGGCACCCTCCATACTTGAATCTCACTTGAGATGTTAGAGCTAATTTTGCAAGGATGAGGTGGGATAGACAGGGGTGAAGAAGTGGAATAGGGGGTTGAGGGTCTAACGGACAGAGACTGAGGACATGGATGGAGCTGGAAGGGAATGGCTCTCTAGAGACTTGGAGGAATACACAGGATGGCTCATGTAGTTGGACCAGTCAGCTTTCTGATGTTTAGACTTCTCCCCACTCATGACTCCTCCTCACAAAAGGCAGATACTTGTGTGTAAGTATCTCTCAAAGTTGATGTCCACAGACAACACGGAGTGCATATCTACCCCAGCACCAGGGCACTTGAGTGTTGTCTTTTTAGCGGTGCTGTGGGCTCTGAAGAGCCTTTGGGGGACCCAGACCCATTTTTGTCAGAGCAGCAGCTTTCTTCTACTGGGAGAGGCTCTGCTTCGTTCCACCTGTCATTCTCTTTCAGACTGAAATGGGAGATCTCATGGCTGTAATTCCCACTCTAGTGCATTCTGGGAATCTGGAGACCAGAAGACTGCTGAATCTGAACTTTGCCCTGCATTTTCCCTGTTGGACTTGAGGAATCAGTCAGTCCCCAGGGCTGCCTTCTCTGGTGTTCTGCTCTGGTGTCCATGGGGATGGCATAGGATGAATGTCCTTGCTGGGCCACTGTAGATACACGCTGTTGGCCATTTTACTTCTGTTGTTTCCGTGGGTCACTGCTTATACCTCGGCCCTCATGTGGGCTGGGGAAACCTGGTTATTCAAGAAGATGTGGTCCAGAGACTCCACTGAATAATCAAGGCAGGAAGACCTGGATTCCACAGCTCATAGATCTGCTCTACTCCCAGTGACTGGAGAGCTCATTTCCTCCAGTTTCTCCTTTCCAAGTCTCCCTGTATTCGGTGCAACATGGCCCTCTCCTGGCTTAATGTCCTTTGTTGTTGTTGTTGCCTGGTGGTGGTGAGATTTTTTTTTGATAACCATTAAATCCAATTAGTTTTGTTTATATGTAAATGAGGTGGGACTGTCCTTGGGAACATGGGAAATCTGTTAGAGGTCACACATAAAACAACACGATCATTCCTCCCCCAGTTCTTGCCAATTACTAATAGCTCTGAATTAGGAGATGGGGCTCGAAGGGCTCCTCCTCCACCTGTGTCTGGAGTTTCTGCTGGTGTGTCCTTGTATGTATGACCCTAGCTGGCATGAGTTCATGAATGTGGTCGCAATATCAAACCAGAAGGCAGAGCTTCAAAGAACTCCTCGACATCATCATTTTACGTTAGAATCCCTTAAGGATACACTTAAAGACTGACTTCATTGCAAAGCTGTACCCTTTGCCTGGGAACTGTCTGTGGACTGTGTTCCCACCCGTCTCTATCTTTCTGTCAGAGATGCCCTTGGTATATAAAGGCTTGGCTGTGGTTCCTGTCATAAACCTGGGGCTGGACGTGTCCTAACCCGGAAACTTCTCTGCAGGCCGAGGCACACAGCCTGTTATCACATAATTCTATGTGGAAGGCCGTCAAATAATGGCTTTTTGTTGCTGTTCACTACTAATTGACAAATTGTTCCTCAGCAGCTCACATGCATGACCGACCCATCCATGACTTCAGGGACATCAAAGCTTGTCTCTAGCTCAACTCTCCACTTAGGAGACTGCGGAAGTGATTCATGTCGACTGTGTAACAAACGCTCTCTGGAAGGAAGGGAAAGAGGAAAAGAGAGAAAAGTGTTCTTGAATGTCCCCAATGCACCGTGATACCGGTAGTGTTGGCTGTCTGTATGTAAACCTTTTATCTAATTCTTGACTTGCTCAGAAGGTATGGCTTCTTCCTTTTTAAGGCCCAGAGCTATTATAAATGGCATGTGTCATGCAGCCCAGGCTGGCTTCCGATTGGCTAAGTGCCTGCCTCTGGTCTTGAACTCATTTAAGGCACACAGAAGCTATAAATGGCTTGTGTAAAGTTAACAGCTGCTTAAGTGACACCTTGGGACGGAGGAGCATAGGACACATAAAGGATGGTGTCTCTGAGTAGAATAGAAGGACATGCCCCAGCACCCTTGGTTTGTAGCCCAAGTGAGTCTCCACATCATCACGTCTCTTTCTTTATTACCCCCCCCCCCACTTTCCCCCTATGCTCTGTTTATCTTTTAGGGAGACTGTCTTTGCTTTAAGTAGAACATGAAGATAGCGGCTGTAAATTGCCTTACTCCTATTTATTGTTGGGCATTTGGTTACTGGTGTAAACTTACAGGTGGTACTTACTAGTTTGACCTCTAGAAAACCCCATTGAGAAGCAAGCAGACAGATGTCTAGTTTTTGATAGATCATTATTCAGAATTTCAGAAGAAATGAAGATATACACCATGTGCACATGTGGGGGTGGCAGGGTATATCTTTATTCATAAATATTAGCAAATATGGCTAAGGTTTAGAGTAGCCATTCTTTGGTGGTCTGATTGTTTTTGTTTAAATTTTGTTTATTTTTTTAATGTGTGTGTGCACACACATAGGCACATGCGCGTGGAGGTCTGAAGTTGATGATGGGTGTCTTCATCACTTGTGGTCCACCTTGTTTTCTGAGACAGAGTCTCTCCCTGAACCCAGAGACACCCGATTCAGCTAGGCTGGCTGGCAAGTTCCACAGATCTGCCCATCCCTCCCTCCTCAGTACTGGGATTATGGACACCATATCACCCAGGTTTTTATTTGGGTAATGAGTATCTAAACTTAGGTCCTCAACAAGCTTTCTCAACAAGCCCTCTACAAACTGAGCTACCCCACTCCCAGCCCCAGGTAACATGGTTTAAATTACTGTAGTATACCCCACTCTCCACTATTAAATGTAGGTTTCCCTCCATTTGTTCCTCCGTCCCTTCTCCATCCACTCATTTATCCATCCATCCATCCATCCATCCATCCATCCATCCATCTATTGTTTTCTTTGGTTTTTGAGGCACGGTGCAAAATAGCACCATCTGACCTTGAACTCTGTGCTTAGCCAAGGCTAGCCTTCAGCTCTGATCTACTGATTCTACCTGCCAATATTGAGACTATGGGTGTGTGACCCTATGCCCAGCTGAAATGTAAATAGTCTTACTAAAGCCTTAAACATAATTTAATTTAATTGACTGATGTGTTCTTTTTCAAGAGTATCCATTTGCTAGGCAGCCTTTCTGCTGTGAAATAATCCTTCTGCATGCTGTGAATTTGTATTGATCTCATTGCTTAATAATAAGGCTGATTTAACCTATATGCAGGAAGAATAAGGCTAGGTGGGAAAGCCAAATGGAGACACAGGTGATGTCAGAGAGAGATGCAAGCCAGTAGCCAGGAAAGCAAGATGCTAGAGGACAGATAAAGCCATGATCCATGTGGCAAAATATAGATGAATAGAAATGGGTCAATTTAAATTGTAGTAGCTAGTTAATAAAAAGCCTGAGAATAGACCAAACATTTGTAATTAATATAAGCTTTTGTGTGATTATTTGGGACCAGGTAGTTTGGACAGAAAAGCCCTCCTCCGTTTACATCTTTCTTCTGTTGTATAAGTCTATAGTCCATATGCTGATCCAATAAAATGGACAGTCCTTTCAAGATCTGTACATATGGTATTGTGCACTTTCTGCTCAGTCCTTTTTCCTGCACCTGTCAAGGCTACCCTTTCATGCTCTCCTTAGAAAACGGGTCCTATGCTTTCCACTGGGAGAAGGAGGTGTTTCTCTAGAAAACACCTCTTGCTTTATCCAAGCTACTTTCTACATTTGTAGTCTCAGTATGACTTTATAATTCTGACAAGGGTTCAATTATGGCCTGTTTGTATGTGCTTTCAAATGAGAAAGAAGCTGATAGAACCAGTTCCCCTGTTTGGGTCACGAGAAAGGTCCTCGCTCCCAAATCCGTTTAGACCAGTAGTTCTCAACCTGTGGGTCACAACCAAATGACCCTTTCAGGGGTCACCTAAGGCTATCAACAAACACAGGTATTTACATTGCTATTAATAAAAGTAGCAAAGTTACAGTTATGAAGTAGCGATGAAAATAATCTTATGGTTGGAGTTACCACAACATGAAGACTGTATTAAAGAGGTGCAGCGTTAGGAGGGTTGACAATCACTAGTTTGGGAGGAGAAGCTGTTTGAATCTCCACCATCTGGCAGGCACACTTTTAAATACCATGAAGGCATGGAGAGTAACATAAGTCAGCAATGAGATGGACCAAAGCAACCCTGGTGACCACTCAGTCACGCATGCGTTCATACATAAATGCTTGAGTAGAGGCAGAGGGGAACTGGCAATGTTAGGATGGCTGGAGCCCTGGCTCCCGTAGGGATTCTGGAGCTTGTATTTGGGGGCTGACAGTGAACATCTTCAGTCAGTGGTCCTCATCTTCAGGACCTCCTCTCTAGCCCTGTGAGATCCCCTTTTGGCAATCAGTGGCCTACTGAGGTTTGACACCACGCCTTGTGTGGTGCACACATCCCTATTAAAAATCCTCATATCAGGCTGGCATGGTGGCAGGGCATGCCTTTAATCCCAGTGCTCAAGAGGCAGAGGCAGGCAGATCTCTGTGAGTTTGAGGCCAGCCTGCCTCTAAAGGACAGGCTCTAAAGCTACACAGAGAAACCCTGTCTCCAACCAACCAACCAACCTAACAAACAAAAATCCTCGTATCTCTGTTCCAAGCCATCACAATCCTGTGCCTACTATATAATACTCATATAACCTTTTTAAAGAAATCGCCCCAGCTCTTTTCCATAGGAAAATTTTGGAAAAGAATTTCATAGACCCTAAAATAATCTGGATGGGAATATACCTTTAGTTATAAAGGGTGATTATTTGTAAAAGGCGAATTCATTAGTGTACAACTTATGTATAGTACAATTTACTCTTTTTAGTATATAGTTCTGTGATCTGACAAAGCTTACTGTCCTGTGGGCAGCACTACCATCAGATGTAGACCATGTCCATAATCCCCCAAGAGCCAGGGCCACCCCTTCTCTAACCCTGCTCTCACAACCGTTAATCTGTTTTCTACTTGAAGCAGATCTTCAAGAAAAAGAACTCTCCAGAGGTCCTATCAGCAGAATCATGTATTGTGTGGTCATTAAAGCTTCATTTTAACCATGCAGTGTGTTGGACATACATGAGGATGCTACACATTTTAGTACTCTGCTCCTGAGGATTCTAGGTAGCATGGCACTGTGCAGAGGAACTACAGTTTAGTCACCGGAGAGTGCTGCGGACACCTGCAGTTGCTGGTGATTATGGTTAGAGCTGCTATCTTCACTCATAGGCTGTGCGCTACTCTAAGACCACACAGTGCTCTGCGCCTAAAGAAATGCCTGTAAGTGCGGTGTGCTGGATTATAAGACAAGACCATAGTTACTGAGGTCAACCTTTAGGGGCTAGAGAAATGATGGCTCAGTAGTTACAAGCATTTGCCGTTCTTGCAAAGAACCCAGGTTCGATTCCCAGCACCCGCGTGGTGACTCAAAACCATCCTTAACTCCACTTCTAGATGAGACGTCCTCTTCTGGCCTCCACATGCACCAGGCATGCCGGCGGTGCACATACATGGAAGCAGGCAAAGCGTTCACACACACAAAATGAGACCAAATGGAAAAAGGACACTGATATATTTATTTTAGATGTTTGTGGTCTTATTTTTATTCTAATATACATGTGATGCATAGACAGTATAGACAACTAGAAAAACACAGAAAATTACCAAGAAGCCTGCAGTGGTTCTCAACCTTCCTAATGCTGAGAACCTTTAATACAGTTTCTCATGTTGTGGTGACCTCCAATCATAAAATTATTTTAGTTGATACTTCATAATTGTAATTTTGCTACTGTTATGAATTATGATATAAATATCTCTGTTTTCTCATGGTCTTATGTGACCCACAGTTTGAGAACCACTGCTTTAAAGAAACGAATCACATGTTCATTTTGGGACATTCGGCTCTAACAAAATAGTTGCTATTTACCTATCTTGTGATAGATTTTTCACCATATAAGTGTTGTTCTATGCCACTGAATGTAATAATTTTCAATGTCTTCATATTATCTACATTTGAATTTAGTAATAGGAAACTCCTAAGGCAAGGTCCCAAGGATGAGATGGGCATTCCTTGGTTGCGGCTCTTTGCATATACCCAGCTGTAAACAGCTCTCTGTCCTGTGAAGCTTTTGAGGGCCAGTTACAGTTAATATGTCCCATTGTCTTGTGAGAAATAAGTTTTAATGGTGAGGCCATGGGTAATAATCGAATGCTGATGTACTGGGCATTGTTTTTTTTCTCATTGCATAAATATAATGACTCTTAACAGTTCTTTACAGGGTGAATATAAATTTTTTCTATATTTGTATAAGCAAATCAATTATTATTTTTTATTTGATGAAATTAAGGTTAGAGATTGTTATAAATAATCTCCGGCATTGCTAATTCAGGGGCTGTCTCTATGGAAGTAGAGAGTTTGTAGCTATCAGGAAGCTAGCGTGTTTTCCTGACTCTGTCAAGGGCCACCTGACCAGATTTGGCCAGGCAAAAAGGAGCAGAGAAAGGCTCTGGGAACACAAAGACTCGGCTGCCATTTCGACTGTTTGGGAACTCTCCCTTCAGTTCTCAACTTCAAGACAAAATAGTGCTCAAGAAAGCATAACAAAGAAAGCCCCTCCCAGTGGGAGCTTTTTCTCCCATCAGGACTGAGTTTGTATGCAAAGACCAGGCCCATGAAAAGAATGTGTGTGTGTGTGTGTGTGTGTGTGTGTCTCTATCTGTCTGTCTGTGGTGTGGTGTGATGTGATGTGATGTGTTTACTCTAGGGAAAACTTGAAGTTTTTTTGGATGTGCTAAACTCTGAACGTCCTGTTTATCAGGTGTACTTGGTCAACTTTTCATATAGATTCATATAGTTCAACTATACAGATACTAGCTTACTCTCTGGCCTATGGATACATCTTACCTAAACCCACCACTAACAGTTACAACTTTGGTTTTCTTTTAAAATAGCTGATTTTAGGGCCTGGAGCTGTTCCGTGGTTAAGATAGCTGCTCTTTCATAGCACCTGAATTGAGACCTCAGGATGTCAGGGTAGGGGTGGGGGAGTCTCACAATCACCTGCTGCTTCAAGGGATTTGATGCCCTTTTCTGGCCTCCGCGGGCACCTGCAGTTACATGCCCAAGCCCTGTCATTCACCCACATATATCATAAGTTTGATCAGGGCTTGATGTGTTTTTTTTTTAATTTTAAAATCATTTAATTATTTTATATATATTGGTATTCTGACTACATGTCTGTTTGTACATCATGTGTGTACTTGGTGTCTCTGCAGAGACCAGAAGAGGGTGTCAGATCCCCTAGAACTGCATTACAGATGCAAACCACTGGGTGAGTGCTGGGAATTGAACTTCTAGTCCTCTGGAAGAGCAGCCAGGGCTTTTCACAGTTGAGCCGTCTCTCCAGTCCTTGGCTTTCATTTGTTGTTGTTGTTGCTGTTGGGAAAGCATTTAGAGAGCCCCT
Source organism: Microtus pennsylvanicus (assembly GCF_037038515.1). Classification (NCBI taxonomy): domain Eukaryota; kingdom Metazoa; phylum Chordata; class Mammalia; order Rodentia; family Cricetidae; genus Microtus; species Microtus pennsylvanicus. The sequence goes on from NC_134584.1 coordinate 52,286,902, forward strand.
GGAACATGCCATCCAGCTGCTGGGAAAAGGAGGGAACCTAATGGAAACCGATCTGCTCACTCACTGGCAGATTAGTTTGGTGTGGCTGTGTAGCAGCATGGTGTGGGATCCATTTACCAAGCTCACTGAAGGTTACTAGGAATGGGGCCAGCAAAAATTCGATGCTAAGTGTGTCTTAAAGCAACTGTATTCTGTCAATTTTTCCAGTTTTTAAAGAAATGAGAGAAAGATGTGCTTTATTGAAGCTCTAGTTTTAGTGCTTTTTCAGTAGATTGGGCATTGGAAAAAACAAGTAACGTCACCAGCCTTTTAAAGCTGTCCTGGGTGCCTGCAGCCCGCTGTTGTTTGCCCTCGGTTTTGAGTGGTTTAATCTAAACACATTAAGTCCCTGCCTTGTTCTCTCTGCATGGAGAGCATCTGGGTCTGAAAATGAAAGCAGTACAAGGAGTCAGTGTTTGCACTCAAAGCGAAAGTATGCAGAGAGCCTCCTAATGGGTCTAAGTGTTCCGAAGGACATTTGACATTTAGAGGTTTGGAGATGTGTGGTTTTTAATTTCTAAAATAAACACAATAAAGGCAATTGTTTTGGAAATCTAACTAAGCAACAAACATGTTCATTAGAGTTTGGTGTGGGCTTCATTTTTTTCTAATGTTTTAATGTTATTTAATTGTTTTATATGAATGAATGTTTTGCCGACATGTCTGATCTGTGCACTCTGTGTGTGCCTGGTGACTGCAGAGGTCAGAAGACGGTGTCAGAGCCCTTAGAACTGTATAATGGATGGTTGTGAGCCACCATGTGGGTACTGGGAATTGAACCCTGGGTCCTCTGGAAGGGCAGCCTATGCTCCTTGTTTAAAATTCACCATTTACTATTGTTTCCTTGCAAAGTTTTAAAAATGACTATGTTGTCATGCCTGTAGCCTTCTTAGCATCATTATTGGAGAGTCTGAGTAGCTATGGTGATTTGAATGAGAAATGTCTCCCACAGTCTTGGGCTTTGGAACTTTTGCTTTTGGGGTGGTGTACTATTGGGAGGTTTAGGTGGTGCAGCCTTGTTGGAGGAAGTTTATCACTGGGACATTTGAAGCTTTGTGCTTTTAGTTTCCTGCTCTTTCCGCCACCCCTGCTACTCACTACCATGGTTCCCCACCATGACGGTGCCATGTTTCCCCACCAGGATGGTGCCATGGTTCTTCGCCATGACAGTGCCATGTTTCTCCACCATGATGGAGTCTTGTTTCCCAACCAAGATGGTGGCATGGTTCCCCACCAGGATGGTGTCATGGTTTCCCAACATGATGGTGCCATGGTTCCCCACTGTGATAGGTTTCCATCTCTCTGGAACCATAGCCAAAATAAATTCTTTCTCATCTAAGTTGCTTTGGTCTTGGTGTTTGCTCACAGAAGAGCAACCATGTGGATTGGTATAGCTGGGAAGGAGAAACTGTATTAGTCTGTATGAACAACAGTCCCCCCTCCCCCTCAAAGCCAGGTCTATGGAGATAGGAAAATCTCTTTGGAGACAAAAATAGAGAAAAAAAAGTGATCTACATGGGTAATTTTTATCCTTGGCTAGAATTTGAGGCGGTTGTGAAAAGATCTGGGGTAGTCACTTTGTCTGTGAGCTTTCATGAGTCCCCACATATCAGCAGGAACTGGAAGGCGTTCTTGTTCAGCGTGGAACAGCATTGCCTGCACCCTGGACTGCTGGCTGCAGGAACTCCCTCTGACAACGGGGAAAATGCTGTCTATTCTCTGCAAGCATGGCTGTGGTAGAGGGAGAGTCCATGTTTAGTCAGTTGAAGTTATTATGAAACAATCTTTAATTGCTAGTATTTCCGTTTTTATTGTCAACTTGATACAACCTTGAGCCACCTGGAAAGGGGAACTTCCATTGAAGAATTGCCTCAATTCAGATTGACCTGAAGCCATGTTTGATTGATGATTGATGTGGGAGGGCCCATCCCACGGTGGCAGGTGAGCCTGGGCTGTATAACAAAACTAACTACATACGAGGCAGTAAGTAGCACTCCTCCATGGTTTCTGTTTGGGCTCCTGGCTTGACTCCAAGCTAATGATGGATTGTGACCTGGGAGTGTAAATCAAATAAATCGTTTCCTCCCAAGTTGCTTTTGGTCATTGTATTTGTCCCAGCAACGGAAAGCAAACTGAAACAAATACTAATAATTTTAATTGCTTCAAATCCCCCCCCCAATAATTCTTTCCTTTGGTTCCAGTTCTGACCCCCAAGGCATTGTGTAGTAACTCTGCTCTGTCCTTGACAGAATCCCTCAAAAGTTTGTGGAGTACTTTCATATCCTCCCACGAGTGTCTCTGGCCAGCAGGAACCCCAGCTTCAAAGTGTGGGTTTCCTCATGCTCAGTGTAGGAGGAAAGGCCATTGTCACCTTCCCTGATCAGAGGCTGTGTGGGAGGGACGTAGCTCAGTCTGGGCAGCTGCATCTTGTTTGCATTTAGACTCTCCCTTCCACAGTAGCCGTGTCTAGCTGGACCTCTTCCATTCCCTGCCATGCTGCTGAGGTGCTGCCCCAGGACAGAACTCTTCCTGATAGTGAAGTTCATCTTGGTATCGCCCCGACTAACTTCATTTTGAATCTTGGTTTCGTCAGAACTGCCCCTCCCAACCTTGTTTCTGCCTCTGGCACATTTGGTAGGAACATCTGGGCCTTCGCTGAGGCTGTGGGCAACACTGAGCACCACAGGGCCCCCTTGTTACTTGGAAGGTTTTCCAGTCCCAAGATAATCACCTCTTTGTTTTAGCACAGTATGATAAGGAAATAGGCTAGCGGTTGATTAAATCAGTGGTCTCAATTGGTGGCTTTTCTTTGCAGTGCCTAGACAGATTTCAGAGCAACTCCTTTACTTTGGAAATTTGAAATTCAACTTTTCTTTCAAGCCAGGAGATAGCTAGATAGAGAATTTCTTTTTCTTTTCTCTTCTTTCTTCCTTTTCTTTCTTGAGAAAGAGTCTCACTATATAGCTTTAGCTGTAATCCTCCTGCCTATAACTTGGTAGTATTGAGATTAAATCTATTATTGACAACTACTTGTTGGCAATAATTTTAAGGGACATAGCTCAGTTGGTAGAGTGCTTGCTGTCCTTTCTCAAGGCTCTGGGTTTGCTCTCCAATGTGGCATAAAACCATAAAATGGGGTGGGTGACACACTCCTGTAATCCTAGCCTTTGGGAGGTGGGAGCAAAGGCTCAGAAGCACAAAGCAGCCTCAGCTATGTAGGGAAACGGAGACCAGCCTGGACTTAATGAGGCCAATAAAATGCTTTAAAAGATATATTAGAATTATTGAGACTAGTACAGACTATCATATAATAAAAGTCCTTTGCATTTACTGCCTACGGTGAAGCCAGGCTGTGAGGCCAATGGGCACAATGCTAAGGAATGCTTTTAGCCACGGAGAGCTGAGCACAGCAGCGATCGTGCTGAGTGAGAACCCTGGCAAGGCCACCCAATGACGGTGCCGCCAGATAGCCCCGGCTTGAGCATGGCTTTCAGTCCTGCTGCTTTCAGTGGCTGTTCTTCCTGCCACCTCCTTGGTGTTCAAAAAAGACCAGTGATGATGTGAGATAACTGACCACAGGTATGTGGCCTTGCTTCCCAAGATGGAATGAACATCTGGCGCCGGCATTTTTTTTTAATTTGTAGCTCACAGAACAGTTAAGGATAAGGGAAATAAAGATAAGTAGGAAATCAGGTAATAGCAGATATCCTAGATACTGTGGTGAGCCCCGTGACTGTCCCTGTATGCAGAGTGAGGTCTTGGTTAATTTCTAGGGATTTGAACAGTCTGTGAGGTCACCAACCTGCATCAGGGAGTATCTCTAAGGGCTTGGGCACGAGACATCCAGAGAGACCCTGGCTCAGCCTCCTGACATGCTGAAATGCCTTGAACAAACTGTCCTAGGGATGTCTACCTCAGTTTCCTCATTTGTCAAGCAGATCATACACATCTACCTCAGAGGATGGAGTGTGGGGTGTCAAGCTGAGAGCAGGTGGGGTGGGCTGGGGCCAGTCAGGAAGTGGTTATCTGTGCTGGCCTGCTCATGAAGATGCTGTCTGTGGTGAGTGCTGACCTTGTCTTCAAGACCTTGTCCCCTGGACGGAAGGAAGTCCATCTGTCTTGCTTCCAGGTGAAGCAGTCAGGCTGCCTTGTCTCCATGGGAAGCAGTCAGGCTGCAATGTTCACCTGTGCTCACTGGTCCTATGTTTAAGATGAAGACTAAGAAATTCCCATCCTGTAGAAATCTAGGTTTCTCGTTTCTAAAAGATGACCCTCCACCTCTTTATTCTTCATTGTCGTGTCTCCTCTTGTTTCAGTGCATGAGATGAGCTAAGTTTCTTATTTATTTAGGTGCTGACCATGTTCTGAGGATGGGGCTGCTGTTTTGTTGGATATTATAGAGGCAGGTACTCCTTTTCCCTCATAAGATGTCCAAATTATACTAAGTAGTTATCCCCCCCCCCAAATTATCCAGACTATTTTTGTCAGCTCGAGAGAACAGTTTCAGGCCTTTCAATTTTTTTCTTTTGGCGAGGGGACTTTAAATACTCACGAGCTGTTGACACACACGCTGACGGTAGCTTGAATCTTGAAACAGGAGTCGCCTGAGTGGCAATAGACCTGAATTTGAATCCCAGCTGTGACCTAATTTAAGCCGAGTCTCACTTTCCTCATTTGAAAAGTAGGAATAATAGAAAATACCGTGGAGTGCTGTGAGGATGGTGTGTGTTCCCAACAGAGGTGCCCGGTGCTAGCCAGTGACTTTATAACTTAATCTTGGTTGAGGATCATTTTTGCCGAAGTCCTGGGAGAAACACAAAGCACCAATAGCCATATTATTTGCAGCTTTTATAGATTATGGCTTACGGTTTTGCCTATAGGGATTTATTTATTTTTGGTATTTTCGAGACAGGGTGCCTATCCCGGAACTAGCTCTTGTAGACCAGGCTGGCCTCTAACTCCCAGAGATCCGCCTGCCTCTGCCTCCCGAGTGCTGGGATTAAAGGCGTGCGCCACCACCGCCGGGCTTAGGGTTTTATTTTTAAAATTGAAAAAAATCTTTCTGTATTTATTTAGTGTGCATGAGTATTTGCATGTGTGTATCTCTGTGTACTACATGTTTGCCTGGTGCCCACAGAGGTGAGAAGAGGGAATTAGATTCTCTGGAACTGGAGTTATAGATGGATGGGAGCCAACGTGTGGGAGCTGGGAATGGGACCCAAGTCCTCTGCAAGAGCAATTCATGCTCTTAACCACTGAGCCATCTTTGCAGCCTTTGTTTGTAGGGTTTTAAAGTGAAATTTAATGAAGTCTCCATTTGACCTTAAATCCAGCTTTCTGCTACATACTATTCTGTCCCGGGCAGACATGTTGTCGGTGTCTCCTTTACACAGAGCGCTGGGTGAACTAAAAATGCCTGTCACCTTGCTAGGAAATGATCTCGAAGTCTGGGAGAATGACTGACAGGTGACTGTTGGCTAGATAGGCAGGGAGGTGAGGAGATAGAGGCCTGCATCCCACCTTGCTGGATTCTATGGCTAGGCTTCCTCTGTAGGTGCCTTTGAGGCAAGATGACGGGGAAAGTAACCCAGCAGACCACTGATGGATAATAGAGGCAAAATACAGCTGACAGGGGTTACAACGGCCTGACACAGGAGCAACTTACTCAACAATGAGTTTGCTTAAGAGCTAACAGTTTAGATTTAAAACAAAAAATTCTTGAAATTTCTTAGTCACTTATTTAGTTAGATATTTTATATTTCTTTTTCTAAAGTTTGTATTGAGTCTTTAATCAAACGCTTGAAAACATTCCTCTTAGCTGAACTGCTGGGGTTTTTTTTGTTGTTATAATGACCGTACAATCTGCTTTGATTTTTTTTCTCTCTCTTTCTCTGCTTTTGGTATTAAAACCAAACAAAACCACCTAAATCTTTTATCCAGAAATTTGTAAAGCCTGACAAGGAGACTCCATTTTAGCATCTGCATACTCAACAAAATTTAGCACATTGGGTTTCAACGGGAATGCCTTAATTTCTGTAATTATTGGGAACATGTTTACATTGATGCAAAGAAGGCGTTCATCTTTCCTTGTGTGGGCAGAAGACTGGGAGTTGCAGTCTGGAAGGAGTGTAACGCTGGTTAAACAAACGTCAGAGTGTCCATCTCTTTGGAAAGGACTTCAGGGGTCACTGTGGTGGAAGGACCTCTACAAGGAGATCTTCCCGATCCAAGCAGCATGTTTTGGAGATGTGTGTTGGCTTAGCTGTAGAAGAATGTTTTCAAGAGGAATGGGTCTTGTGTAGTATCTAGAGGTCATTTGCATTTAAAGAAATAATTGGGAGCCTCAGTATAGTCAGACTCAACAGGCATCTAGGAGACTTTAAGAAGAAACTCATCGTTATTACAATTGCATGATCAGTAGGTTATTATTTAAATCATCAGTTTTGAAGGAGTAGGGGGATATGGAATGAGATTTGTCTTACTTTCTGGTAGTTATAAAGTTATAAAGCCATAGACCTCAGAAAAAATTTACTCTTTGTGTTTGGGTGATTTCAAGGGGTACAGGATGGAGTGATGGCCAATCTTGATGGTCAACATCTTAGAATTTATAATAACCATGGGCATGAATCTCTGGGTATGTCTGTGAAAGATTTTCCACCTCAGGTTGATTGAGGTGGGAAGACCCACCCCATATGTGGCACCATCCTGTCTGCAAGCAAGATTTCTTGTCAGACTTTCTTTGGACTCCAGCCCCCAAATAATGACATGGAGACACTATTAGCTGTGAAAACTTGGCCTTAGCTTAGGCTTGTTTCCAAATAGCTCTTATAACTTAAATCAACCCATTGCTATTAACCTGTGTTTTGCCACGTGGCTCTTTACCTCTCTTTAGTACCGTGCGCCCAACTTGCTCCACATCTTGCTGGTGAAATCTGCACACTAAGATTCATCCCCTGAGTGGGCTTCACACATGTGATGAGAGCTTATGGCAGACAAAAAGCCCATAATCAGACCAGTCCTTTCTTTTCTTGGACACTAGCCTATAAATACCTCCTAGCCACAGCTTGGTGCTAGAGATGCACAGGCCCGAATACCCATGGTTTTCCGTACTCTTTTTCCTAGCACTGGTTGAAATAACAAAGGCACATTGGGAACTTAGAGCCACAAGATGGCAGGAACCTGGGTCCTGGACCACTACTTGGAACAGTTACCCAAACAAAATTTGTGTGTGGGACTGTTATATGTGGTGTTATTATGATACTAACAGCTTTGGGGGGTGTCTCTGTAAACAGCAGCTGTGTCACCTTCTTGGTGATCTCACTGTCGCTGAGTTCAAGGAGTACCTAACTCCTTCCATTTTGTTCCCATGTTTGGGCAGCCTTTGATGTTCCAATAGATTTTCCTTCTTTGTTGTCCATTTTTATATCTGTCCCTCTTATAACATTTGTATTACTTTCCCTCCTGAATAAACCCCAACCTACCTTGCCACTCTGAGCTCGGCCTTCATGCTTGATTCTAAGAGCTCACTGGGACTGGCCCAACTAAAAATGACCCTTGATCACTAGAACTTATTCTGATTGTTTCAAAGACTATTTTTAGATTGACAGCAAAATTGAGCAGAAGGAACAGAGATTTCGACATGTTCTCCCCCTTCACACATGTGTAGCTTTTCCCATTACCAACACCCTTCACCAGGGTGGCACACGTGTTACACATGAAGAGTTACACAGACAATCACCTGAAGTCCACAGGTACATTAGGGTTCTCTCTTGGTGCTGTGCTACTTCTGGGCTGGAACCAGAGTGCAATGATACCTGTCCACAGTTGCTCTACAAAGCACAGTGATAGCTAATGCTCATTGTTGACTTTACTGGATTTGGAATCACTTCAAAGGCATACCTCCATGTGCCTGTGAATGCATTATGGAGCCCCCCCCCCCCACTTAGTGCTGGTGGTGCCATCCCATGGGCTGAGTACAAAGGGCAAAGGGAACTGAGTTCCAGCATGCACCTCTCTCTGCTTCCTGGCCGTGGGTATAGATGTGACCAGCATGCATCTCTCTCTTCTTTCTGGCTGTGGGTGTAGACATGACCAGCTGCTTCCAGCTTCTGCCTTTATGTCTTTCCTTCCACGATGCACACCACCCTCAGACAATGTCCAAATGAACCCTTTCTTGCTGAGGTTTGTTTATTTTTCTGTTGGGCATTTTGGCACAGCATCAAACAAAATAACTAATACAATGGCTTGCTTATTCACAATGTCCCTGCTCACTATGCCCTGGGAGCCACTAATCTCCCTCCCCCATTTCCATAGTTTTGTCTTTCCCAGAATGCCATATATTTGAAACATACAGAATATAGTCTTTTAAGATTAAGATGGGTACAGGGGACTCCTGTGGCGGCCATTGCTGTTCTTATGGGCACTGAGCAACTTCAGATAACAAATATGGTATTTTCACATTGAGGTTCCACATTTTTCTTATTTGATATTGAAACAATATCTAATATGACCCTTTATTCCTGGATTTACTTTAGTAATGTCTGCATGGCAGAGACCCTGACAATGTTTTGGTGTCTTCAGTAGGCATCTGTCATGTAATAATCTATAAACCATCTCGGGTTGTATGTCCCTGTTGATTATCTGTAGTTGCCATTAGAAAATCCTAATCTTGTTAATCCCAATTGTCACAGCTGGAGTTAGAGGATGCACACAGCTATTTCCATGTTTAAGTTAAAATGCTACCTGACCAGCATGGTCATTTAGTCATTGGATGCCTAAGTGGTGGCTGGTAAAAAGCCATTGGAGGGGTTACTTTCTTGGTCCACTTACCCATCTTCCTTTAAGTGCCCCAAGTTCTAAGCCTACCCTAGCGTTAGATCACTGCAGTCACCTGTTTGACTTCTAGAAAGTGCTGCTTCCTGCCCCTGTGACTGTGGGAGCTGCTGTGGTCTGGGAGGAGCAGAGCTGGACACCAATGTGGTCCAGAAAAGAGCTGCATCAGCCTGTCTCAGCAGAGAGAATCACAGAAGCCGCCTCAGGGATATACAGACCGTGCTCTGTAAGGATGTCCCTCATCCCTTGCCTGGACAGATGTACTGGTTTCCCCAAATTTAACTTAGCCCTCTCATGGTTTGTTTTCAACAAAACAATCAGAATGGTCCTTTCTATGCCACATCTTGTTACTTTTCTGCCCCAGCTGGACTCGCCAGCCAAGTCCTTTGGATGGCCTCTGTTGTCTCTGACCCTGCCTCCCGCTCCTCCTGTGATGTATTAGCAACTTTCCTCCTGTGCCTCACACATCCAGTTCTTGTTACTTCAGGGCCTTTGCACTTGCTGGCCTTGTGGCCTCAGATGCTTCTTCATGTGGCTCTGTCTCAGAGGCTCTTTCCTGCTGTCCTGAGCTCCGATCTCCTCACCCAGAGGTTCCTCAGTGCTTGCCCACTAACCAGATGCATAATTATTTAATTATTGCTTGTGTCTCCCACCGGAAGAGTTTGATGAGGGCGGGCTCTTTATTTCATCCAAAACACCTAGCATATTCTCCGTATGTATCTTGAGTACAAACAGACAAATGAGGACATTCAGTGTGCTCCATGAGAGAATCCTGAGCCATTTTATTTACCTGTAGTGTCTTTAGGTTTCACAACGATCACTGAGGAAACAGAAGGATTCTTCTTAACAAGATTAACTTCTTTCAAGCTTTTCTCGTCTAGCTCCCTGTGTCTATGGCTATAGCTGTTACTCTTGCCTTTCTGGACTTTACACTGAAGTACAGAGGAGGGGTGGACCCTAATTTACTTTGGCCAGAAGACACCAAGGGGGAGGCCAAGATTTCGCATCTCTGTAGCAGGTCTATTTTTTTTTCTGGCTTAGAGCCCCAAATAGTTGACCCCAATGGGGGAGAAAAAAGAGGCGGAGGGTAGATCAAGAGTGCAAAAATGAGAACAAGAATGAGGATGTACTAAACAAGGGGCAGGAAAAGACAAGGCTGGCGAAAGCTGCTTCTGAATGGCCAAGCCAGCCAACTCTGCCTGGATGGGATAGGGAATAAGCCAAGCTCTTCAGGTGGGCGGGTCTCTCCAAAAGCTGCTCCCCACCCCCAACCTGTGGTCTAGCATGTGGAGAGACAGACTTAGCCATATGAAGAAGATACGCGGTTGGTTGGAAAGGGGGGCTTTGTAAAGTCCCCTCACTTGCCACTACCAGGAAAAGATCCACTGCAAAGTGCCCTCTTTTGCCCTCCGTTTCTGATTTGTTGACTCCCAAGCAGAGGTCCATTTCCTCCCTGATCTCCCCTCCTTGCTCCTTAGGAAGATTTCCGGGCTGTTGTCCAGGGCAGGCTGCGTATTTCTCTTTTTCATTTTCATTAATCGGCACATTCTCCAGCGCCCGATTTTGATTCCATTCCTTGTTGGCTGTCTTTTCTAGCTCCTCCTCCCTTCGACACTGTCATCAGTCTGCAGTTTATTCTTTCTTTCCGTCTGCCCGGGAGCAGAGTTCTTCCGCCTACCCTACCGTGCGAGGGGAGGGGCTGAGGACCCTCTGGATGCTCCACCCAGCTGACTCCTCCTTTCTCCCCGGCATAGGCTTCCTCTTTTCCTTACTGGGACAGGGGGAGGGGCAGACTTTTACCTGCTTGTGCTTTCATTCAGAAGGGGAGATCAAGAATAGTGCTTGCCTTTAGTTCAGGTGTGCTCTATTGGGAAGAGGAGCTTGACAGAGGGTTATTTTCTTTCTTTCTTTCTTTCTTTCTTTCTTTCTTCTTCTTCTTCTTCTTCTTCTTCTTCTTCTTCTTCTTCTTCTTCTTCTTCTTCTTCCTTTTCCTCTTCCTCCTCCTCCTCTTCCTTCTCCTCCTCCTCCTCCTCCTCCTCCTCCTCCTCCTCCTCCTCCTCCTCCTCCTCCTCCTCCCCCCTCCTCCTATAAAAGGCCTTCCCAGTGCTGGGGGCTTGTTTGGGGGGGGGTCACAGGTTGGCGCTGTTCTGGGAGCTGGATCTTCAGCATTACCTATAAGCTAAGGACTTGGGTCCACACAAGCTTTATTTGTACTTTCGGAATCCATGGTTCTGTTGCTGAGGATGGTCAGGTTCTTTGCCTTGCCTTGGGTGTTCTTTGGCAGGGACTCTAGTGCTCTTAGGAATAGCCTGCACCGCGGTATGTGTATACATGGTACATTTGTGTGCAGGACAGAAGAGCATGTTCTGGTTCCGCTGCTACCCAGAGGAGAGGGGCCAAAAGCACTGTTCGTTGCTCTTACACTCCCAGGAGGGTGCTCCTGTGGAACACAGGGCCGCAGTAGTCTGCTCCTGTAGAGACACCTTTGGTGGTTATAACCCTGCTCTTTGCCCAGGACAGATCAGTTTACAGAGATGTAAGGCTCTTTGTGTTCTGCGTCTTGGTTTAGGTTTGGTATGTTTAAAGCTGTCAGCCCAACTACCCTGACCACCAAACAGCAGTTGGTTTGACACGAACCCACAGTCCTCAAATGTTAACTAGTAAGCATGCATGGTTGCTGTCTGCGTTGATGTGACTCTAAAGTGTGGGACCTCACAGTCTTTCATTGTGCAGTAATTGTCAAACCATTGGAGTTAAAAATTATAGAAAGAATGTGGGGAGACTCTTTCTTAGGCCATTGGTGACTCTGGTCACTGATAGGATGTTATTTTCCATTGGGGAACACAGTGTCTGGAGCAGAAGGGCCTAAAGACCTGAAAGAGGTGATGCGGAACTTTCATAGAGAACTATTTTCCCCAGGGCATTATGGGGGAACTTCAAAATATAAACCTCAGCAGAATTTACAATTAAAATTTTATTCTTTAATTTTAAATTCATTACATGTGTCAACTCAACTGAGCCTGGCAGTTTGGAGCCTCCCTGGGGGGTCTTAAAATTTGGTTGGTAATCCACTAAAGCAAATAGCAGTCTTTCAAGATTTAATTCCAAAAAGAATAAGAAATGCATGTCCAAAATGAAATTTGAATGGTGTTTTTGTAAATTCCCAATATCCTTCCATTAGAGCCATGGGGTTCTGCTGATCTGTTTGGAAACCACCACTGGGCTAAACGTAACTGAGTTAGGCGTCTGCCCAAGAGCAAGAGCTCGGGGAGGAATGGATTGGAACGAAGCGCCCTCAGTTATCCAGTGAAGCATTTCATCTGTAATTCTGCAGCAGATGGCGTGGGCTCTGGGCTTCCAGGACTGGGAATGGCTTAGCACTGTTGTCCTGCAGAGCACACAGATAAGCAGGCAGAGCGCCCCAGAAGTGTCCTGTCTCCGGGTAGTGTTCATTCCCCCACGTTGAAGCCTGACAGTTCTACACATCTCTGTTCCTCACAAGGCTCTCACTGAGCTGAACTCTGTCCCTAACCTTCCCCCCATTGTTCTGGGCTTTCCCCAGGGGCCTGCAGAACACATTTAATTCCTCGTCGGCATGGCAGACCCGCAGATATTTGCGGTGTGACTGTTTACCCAGGAGTCTGCTCTTCTCTGACAAAACAGCTCCAGTTCCTTCAATTGTTCTTCCTGTGACAACATGCCTTTTGCATCTCTTTGGCATCTTGGTCGTTTTCCTCTAAACATGGGGCCGGTCTTGTCTGTTTATATGCTGAAGCCTTCTCTGACTAGGGGTGTCTGACAGGGTAGATCACAGCTGGACTGTACTCATTCCCAGAGGAATTACTGGGTTTCTCCCATTCTAGACAGGGCAGAAGTAGCATTTTATGTCTCTCAAGACTGACTCATGCTAATTACTAACTAAAACCCCATCCTGTGTCCAGTTGTTAAATAGTGTTTTATTGTTGCGACTGATTATTTTGAGACCAAGTGATTACTAAGAGAATCAGGAATGGAGGTGTTGAGTTTTGTGGTTTGTTTTTTGTTTTTATTTTGAGATAGTATCTCAAACTGACCTCAAATTCACTGTGCAGCACAGGATAGCCTCAATCTCACAGCAATCCTCCTGCTTCAGCCTCCTGAGTGTTGGGATTACAAGTGTGTGCTGCCTTGCCCATCTGGGAGAGGAGATAATAATTTTTGTTTTTTTTTTTCACACCCCACCCTGTATGTTTCTCAGTGCCATGTGGGAGTCAAATAAGAGTTGGGTATTTGCGTCCATGAGTCTTATACTTTCATGTAATCTGTAAATTAGTCATTGGGAAATTAACCTAATTGAGTGCTCTTAAAAGTCTGCTTCTGAAGGCGAGGGATATGGCTCAGAGGTAGAACATTGATCCTGCATTCATGAGGCCTTGGGTTGGATCCTCAGCTCTAGAGTGGGAGAGATGGAGGCTGGGTCTGCTCTGGTCTTACAGGCAATCTCTGCCTTAAATTATTTTTTACTCATTTTTGCTGCTAGAGAAACAAAGGTCATTTCAGTTCCCGAGTGGCAAATCAGTCCCTCATGAATGAAGGTCACAATGGCCCTTTGGTTTGCATGTTTGTATCTTTGAATTGCTGAGTTTAACATGCAAGTTTGAATAGCGGATTGCTTTCTGAACATTAACATACACCTTTAATTTACTGTTATTATTTTTGTTGATAAATGGTTAATTTTATTTTAAATTTTAGTTTTACTTTAGATATCATTTCTGTTAAGTGTGAGCTTCAGATCATCCCCTTAAACATGTTGTTCCACTGTCTGGTGGCATCTGTCACTTTGGTCTTCATAGTTTCTATCCCACTCGGATGTCCTGAAGAAGAAGGATCTTTTAATTTGTTCCTGGTCCCTCCCTGCTGAATGTGAGTTTTTGCTCTCTGTTTCATCCTGTCTGGAGGTAGAAGTCATTCCTACCCCAAAGGCAACTGCTGAAGAGATGTTTTGATAGTCTTTTGACCTATAAGGAAAACAACCTACCTTTTTAAAAATGAGATATTCTAATATTTCTCCTCCATTTTAACCAATTTGTGTTGATATTAATTTTGTTGGGTGTTAAGTTTGAGTAATCCTGATATTTTACACTATAAAAAAAATGAATTTCCTTTTGACATGCTTTAATTCAGTGTTTCTTCACTCATTTGGCTCATGTGTCCTTTGTGTTGTCTTCTGAGCGTCCCCAACAGAGAGAATCATCTACAGGTAAATGTCTCTGCTGCAGGTGTCTTCAGGGAGATGAAGGAATGCCGTGCTCACCCGTGTATTTCAGGAGAAGCTTTATGTTGTCTCAAATACACGTTGAGTTGCTTGTACCTAGGGGTTTATTAGGAACCCCTTATCAATGTGACTAAATGGAAAACTTTAGGGACGTTACCAGGCAGCTGGGCATTTGCTGACTGTGCAGTGGTGTGATACAGAGAAAAGGGTGCTGGCCTGGTGCAGGAAGCTCCAGGCAGGTCGCTAGGCCTGATCTTTTCCGTGTTCTCCTTTAGAAATGAGGATCGTAGTAGTACCTCGTAGGGATTCTTGCAGAATATAGAGAGAAAATAGTAAGAAAACACTTATCCTTAATTGTTGTGTGTGTGTGTGTGTGTGTGTGTGTGTGTGCAAGAAGTCAGAAATCCACATAGGGTGTCTTTCTTTAGAATGCTGTTAACCTTGGCTTATGGTGGCCTCTCTCACTCACTGGCTTGGAGCTTGCCAAGTAGGCGAGGCTGGCCTAACAGGAGCGTTAGAGATCCATCTGTGTCTACCTCCCAAGTTCGGGGATTAACTGTGTCTGCCACTGTGCTTGGTTTCTTAATGTGGTGCTGGGGATGAAACTCAGGTCCTCGTCATGGCGCTTGAGCTGTCTCCCCAGAGCCCCGTGTTCTATGGAAATTCTTTAGTTACACACAGAAATTTGAAGTGAATTACTCTCTGCTCTCGTAACTTTCTTTAGTATCACCCAAAGGCAATGTGTGATGAGCCGTGAGGAAGAGAACTGGCTTGGCCAGTGGGGTGGGGTGGGGAGAAATCATTATACACAATATTCTGTTTCTGATGCTCGATTCCTGAGCTGGTTAGCATCAGACTTCCTGGTACCTGCAGTATGTTTTAACCTCTCTATAAAATGACAAAGTTATCCTGGAATTTTGGTTTGTTTTTTTTTGTTGTTGTTGTTGTTGTTTTTTTTTTTTTACTTTTCAGAGACTTTTGCTCGGCAGGGAAGGTTTTGTACAGAATATTATAATAAAGATGTTTCAAATATAAAAGAAATCTAAGTTTGGCAGTTCACTTACACTATCATGTTAGAATAATGGTTTGTGACATGTATTTATTAGTAAACTTCCATAATTAAATTGGTTCCTATTAATCCTTCTCATGCTCTTGTCCCTAAAGCCCTCTCACAGAGAGGCTATGTATGATATTTGAATATTTTGGAAAACAGCAGAACATGTTTTGATCATCTTATAGAAAGTTGACAGTTACCATGAAGAAGCCATAAAAATGTGTTGAGTTTGCATTTTGCCTGTTCTTATAAAAGCCAGCACCCATAGCCTTTGAAACAGTCGTGAGGGCTACAATAAACTTTCTCTCAGAAAATGGATCCATACACACAGAAACAGCTTTGTTAATGATGTTCACATGTACTGAGACTACTTGAACCCCTTTCCATGGCCCTAGGTTGTAGAACCCCACCCTGTAGTAAGAAGCGCAGGGGGCCCTTCGTCCCAGCTGCCTGGCTAGCTTACACCTAAAATAACCACACAGAAATTGTATTAATTAAATTACTGCTTGGCCCATAAGCTCTAGCCTCTTATTGGCTAACTCTCACATCTTGATTCAACCCATTTCTAATAACCTGTATGTCACCACAAGGTCGTGGCTTACAGGGCAAGATTCAGCACGTCTGACCTGGCAGCTTCATGGCAGCTCGGCTTGATCTGCTGCTTTCTTCCTCCAGAATACAGTGCTGTCTTCTCCACCTATCAGGCCAAGCAGTTTCTTTACTGATTAACCAATGAAAGCGACGCAAATACTGAAAGACCTCCTACACCACCACTCTAAACACATGCACCGTTCTGTTTCTGTTTGCATTATTTGATTTGAAGATGCTTTGCTAATTGTCCAAGCATGTTGGTTAGTTTAGAAACTAAAATAAATAAATAAATAAATATAGATTGCCTAACAAGTAACATCGTCATTGACAGAATGTCAGTCAGTTAGTCAGTCTGTCTGTCTGTCTATAGCTGTATGCAGGTGCCCTGCATGGTGGATGAGAACATTAGTGTGATAAAGGGAACACTGGTGTGAGAAAGCCCAGGAACTGGACTGACATAGTTTCCCTAGAGATAGTTTAAGGAAAAAGTCCTTGGAACACACAGGTTGGTACATGAACCCATGAAGAAGCAGAGACCATTCCTTCCCCACTGATCTGAGACACCACCACCTTTGTTATGTAAGTTCTATATGTTCTTGTATCCGTCTCTGGTCTCTACTTTGGGTTCTGTCTCTCTGCCGCTGTCCCACTGTTTACAAGACCCTGCTTTTATTCTTTATTTTGTTGTGCTATGGCAAAAGCTTTTCCTTCTTCTCACTGGAAATCCCAGCCTTGGCCTCCATCTTTGGAGGCCCCTCCCCTGTGCCCTTGAACCTTGACCCCTCCCCTGAAAGGTCAAGACCACTCCCACGGGCTGTTGAAACTGCTTGCCAGAAAATGAACACGTGGTTTTCCCATTTTTGTCTCAGGTGGTTGCGTTGGTGACCTTCTGTTCCCCTCAGGGCCACCAGGGAGCATGGGTGTCTAATTAAACCTGGATATCTTTTAATCTGGTCTGATTTGGCTTGATTGGGATAATTTTGCATTGGCAGAGAGCTCACACTAGAAAATATTCTTAACACTTACCTCTCAAATATTATTCCTGTCCAAATCTTTGTTCTTATTTATTCTTCCAAATAGACTTTTGAATTGTTTTGTTTGCTATTCTTTGAAAATATTCAGTTTGGGTTTTGAACAGAATATCTTAAGTTTGTAGATTAATTTGGGGGAGATAAATCTTGCCTGTGTATCTCATTGTTTCCAAAGTGTCGGTGTCCGGTGCCAGCCCGGACCATAAATTATTTCTCCGGACCAGAGGGGAGGTGTGGGAATAAAGACACAACTCACATGGCTTTATCAGGAGGGAGATTCTCAGTGATCCTTCATGAAATCCTGAGTTCACATCCTGAAAATTCCACCATGTTTATTCTCCAAACAGCTTTTATACCAAACCATAAACTGAGGGGGAAGTTCATTAGCATTCTGTTTCCTAGGTAACCAGGTGAATGGCATTTAGCCACATCTTCCTATCTTCCTGCTCTGCATGCCAGCTCTGTCCAATAGGCCGAATTAGATCTCTATCCTCCAAACTACAAAGAAAGGAGGAGAACGATATTAGCATATCTTGATCCTTTTAGGATGGCGACATCCTGTCTGGAAGGCTATGTGACCACCTTCTGTGTGGCCAGGTATGAGCTGGCCTGTAAGTCTGGCTGCCATACAATATAGGACCTGTATAATATTGCCCCACACCAGAGGTTTCAAGGAAGTATTTTTTTAATGCTTTATTTTTATTTTTTCTGTGTATTCTTGTTTTACCTGCCTATATATTTGTGTGAGGGTGTTGGACTCCCTGAAACTGGCGTTACAGACACTTGTGAGCTGCCATGTGGGTGCTGGGAATTGAACCCTGGTCCTCTGGGAGGAGCAGCCAGTGCTCTTAACCGCTGAGCCATCTCTCTAGCCCTTCAGTGAACTATTTCTAATGAAGTGTTTGAGAATTTTGTATGTGGCGCCGAGTGAGTTGACAGAAAGGTGCCAACACACCCATCTGCAGTTGCGATTCTGGCGTTGATCCATCGGTTTTATTAGGACAGGTTATTGTTTTCAGTTGTCAGAAGCAAAGCCTGCAGCTGAGTTCAGCTGGGGACGTGAGCGAGGTTTGTATGTGGCAGTTCTGTAAGCTGAGTCTGTCTTTACTGCATGGCGAGCGAGTGGCTTCTTAAGAAGAGTGGTAGACTTTCAGTGGCCACGGTGGCCAGAGAGACCTCAGTTGACCTCAGCCTGGGGTTGTCGCCTGCAACTGTCACTCTATGCCCATTCTTTCAGGAGTCCCTTCCGGGGAATCTCCTGCACAGCTCAGCCTAGTTGCTTTCTTTGGAGGCTCTCATTCCTTTCCCTGAATGCCACTATTCTTACCATGATTAGACTTCATTTCACTGCCTCTGTCTCAGCAGCTCCTTCCGTTGACTTCAGCACCATCCCCTTCCCTAGCCAGAATCCTCGATTGTATTTCTGATGTCCTTGGGATTACTCAGTGGGAGGTCTCATCCTTAGCGCTGGAATAACTAGGTCTCCTCTCTCCAGTGGACATATCGTCTTTACCATCATAAAGTGTGGTGTGGGTCTCCAGAGGAAAGCATCATGCGTTGAGACTGTGCGGTTAGGGGAGGATGAACTGGCAAAAGTTGTGGTTAATCTCTTGCCTAAGTGGTAGTCCTTGTTCGCCTGGCCAAATGAAAGCCTAATCTGACCATTGTTTGGAGTTGATGCAGATTAGATATCTTTGTGACCCGTGAAAAATCTTTGATCTATTTATACAATCTGCTCTGTGTTTAAGAGAACCGCCAGCCGGCCAGGCCAGGCTCTATGTATGGAGAATTTGCAGCCCTGTTGCAACCAGGAACACGACTAAAGCAAGCTGTTCTTCGTTTTTAGGAAATGGAAAGTCGTCTGAGTTTCCTCTCTCAGTCCTGTCAAATGTGTGCTATTGTTTTCGTCTTTTCCTTTTCGGCTCTCTTTCCTGTGCTCTTTCTGAAGCTACGGCATGGCAGGTTTCCCTTGGCACGTCACTTTCTGCAAATTGCGCTTGTGTGACACACGAATACAAACAGGCTCACATGCAAAGACAGAAAAATTTGGAACCGAGCGCGTGTGTGTTTTCCAGAACACTGCGGTTAATATTTACACTAATTCATAATTTTCAGTGCCTTTCTGAGGGTACGATTGCAAGCCAGTATGAAAAGAGAGCGATTTTATTCCAAAAGCATTTTTAGGTCAAATAATGATACGGTCACCGGGAGGAGGAGCTCCATTCGGACTGTGGCTTGTTCCCCCTTTACTCAGCATCCCACAGGGTCATGCTGCTGTAGGGCTCTGTCAGGCTGACGCTTGTGTCCAGGAGCCTTACTCTGACTCTCCCCTGCTTCCTTTTCCTCTCCTCTCAGGATGAGAAACTGGTTTATTTTTGTTAGGCAGCTACACAGACAGCCAGAGCCTTCTCCACATCGAGTAAGCTATGGGCGTCTCTAGAGTAGATGACTATTCTACTCCTTGCTCTCACTTCCCTGCCACTCCCTTAGGCGGGGCAGGATACATCCTTTCTCCTTAGAGGTCTGCTCTGGGCTGCCTTTTTGTACTTCAGGCAAGGAGCATCCTGAATCCTTTGAGGCCTGTAGGACCCTAAGATGCTCTGGCTGACTTGGCTGTCGGCTAGCCCCTGACAAAGCCCCATGTACCAAGACCACGAGCCTGTTGTCTCATTCCTTTGAAGGAATGCTTCTTCGTGGAAGCAGGACACTTTATAAGGCTGTGTACTCACCAGAAACTCTTTATGCAAGGGAGGAGGCCAACCCAGATGAGAAAGAGCGTTTAGGCTTCACTCAGAGGAGACGGGCCTTCTTGTTTATCTGAAAAATGTCTGTGAATATTTATGGTTCGTGCATTGAACAGTGTTCTCGCACATGCCAGGGCCTGAGCTAAGAGTAAGTATCATGAACCTTTATGTTTATGGTGGTATTTCACATATGCACAGTGTTGTATGAGGGATAAGAATTCAAGATGGTGAACAATGACACTTGGCATATCTAGCAAATTAAAGAAATACTTCTTTCCTATTCTTTGATTGTCTTTGACTTTCAGAGCAGTGCAGGCCTCCCTGTCACCTCAGGGAGGCGTTCTGGGAAAAGGTCATTGTTGGAAGGAGGCTTCGTGACATTTGAGCTCCCTCCCATGAAGTGTCTGTGACAAGTGTCAGTGTTGTGGGCCTGTGCCCTCCCCTGTGGTTTCTCAGAGCCAGAACACGGAAGTGTACTGATGCCCAGACTTACTTGTTTTTCAGGGACAGAGGACGGTCTATGCAAAGTTTGGGAAAAATGTTTATCTCCCCGAAGATGCCGAGTTTTACTTTATTTATGACGGGTCGCATCAGAGACACGTGGTGATTGCTGAGCGCATCGAAGCTAATGTTCTTCAAGCCAGCATTCCAGGTGAGGAGGCTTCTGGGTGGTAGGGGCGGGGGGCATCTGTGTCTTCTCTCCAGGGTATCTGCCAAGAGAAGAATCACAAGGAAAAAGAAGAAACACTCACCAAGTTCAGGAGTTCACATGGGTGTATGTGTATGCTGTTAGGGAGGCCACTTGTCCCATGCCACCAACTCCTGGGGTCCCTCCGGTAGTGTCTGCCTTGACTTAGTCCCAGCAGGCTTCATCCCACTGGCTGCCCCCGCTCTCTGTCTAGTGTACTTGGTGCATCTAATGGAGGTTGTGTGCCTTGGATGTCACCTCTTGAGTTCCAGCCTGATGCCTGGGTTGGCTCTGGACAAGGTGACATGACAGACCATGTCTTCATTCTCCTTCCTTATTCCTCTGTGGTCAGCCTGGCAGCCCTAGGACCTCACATATAACAAACAAAACAAAACAAAGAAGCCAAAAGCAAAAAAACCAAAAAAAACAAAACCAAACAAAACAAAAAAATAAACCAAATGCTTGGCAATGGTGTGCATGCCTTTAATCCTAGCACTTGGAAGGCAGAGGCGGGTGAATCTCTGAGTTTGAGGCCGGCCTGGTCTATAGAGGGAGTTCCAGGACAGCCAGGGCTATACAGAAAAACCCTGTCTTAAAAATCAATCAATCAGCCAATCAGTCAACCAGTCAGTCAAACAAACAAACAACAACATTGCTGCATTTGTTAATGGCCCTTGTCATTCTGCTGTTGGGCCCTTGCCTGCTACCCTTTCACTCTGGCAAATGCACTTACATCTTTTCTGTTCCGAGTTTCTGTCGCACCTGTGCCTCCAACTGTAACACCCGCACCTGCGTGACTCTCTTGGTACAGTTCGCGCGCCACTGTACCATAGCGAGCCGGGCAAGGGCCTGGAGATTGAAAGAACACACAAGAGACCTGGGTCATTCGAAAGGAGATCAGCCGAATGCCGTTTATTCAAACTTAGGAAAAACCTTAAAGTCCTAGCTGCTACACAATGGAATAGACCCCAGGCAGGTGGGAAATTACCTTGTCCAAGGTGGAGGCCGCAGGCCTGTGAGCATTTGCCAGTGAGCACAAGGGCCCTGCACTCAGGAGGAGCTCAGTGACTCTTCTCAGTCCAGCCATGATGTGGTCCTGGGGGTTCGGATGCTATGGACACATGGAAACTCTACAAAAGACAAAAACACATAGCTGGACAGAAACTTACCAACCATAGCAGAATGAGAAAGCAAGACAAAGAAGAGGGATGTAGGGAGGGCAGGTGACAGGGTGACCAGCCACAACGGAAGTAGTGAGAACATCCACAAGTCGCAGGAGCCATTTCTGGAGGGGGCCTTGGAGAAGGCCTGTTTTTTTGTTGACTTTGTTCATCTACAACAGACTCTGGTTGGTAGTCTTTATTCCACACCCAAAGCAGCTCCATGGATCTATGGTGTACTTCAATAAGTTTCAGATAGGGTTTAAAACGCCTGTTGTCTCAATAAATGACTAAGGATATATGATACTGTTTATAGCAGAACAGAAAGAGCGAGGGGCCCTCATCTGGCAGACTGGAACCTAGGGGTTGGGCGGGAGGGAAAAGTGAAGTGTGGGAAAGGGCTGTGGTTGGTGGGAAGGGACTTTGAAGTCCTCAGAGCTCCTAGAGCATCAATTAAAACCCCAGAGTCACCGAAAAAAAAAGATGATATCAGCTCATGAGTGGACCCCAGGATGATGTCACCCTACTTTCTACTTGTCCTCTGGAGAGTGCTGTCTACTCGGGGTAAATGATTTGTTATTCTGCCATCTAGGCCATTGGCTTCAGGAGACCGTGATGGTGTCTGTGTGCCTCTGCTCAGAAGGGTACTCCCCAGTGACCATGGGCTCCGGATCAGTGACCTACGTGGACAACATGGCCTGTAGACTGGCTCGTCTACTCGTCACTCAGGCTGACCGGCTCACGGCCTGTAGTCACCAGATGCTGCTGACCCCGTTTGCCCTGACAATGGAAGCACTGCCTGCCTTGGATGAGGAGCTGGTGCTGGCCCTGAGCCAACTGGAGCTGCCTTTGGGCTGGACGGTCCTGGGAAATTTCTCTCTTGAAGGTAGGTCCGTGTCAAAAAACTCAGGTGTGCGGTGTGTTCTTTCTATTTCAAGTCCAGGGTGTGCCTTAAAGTTTACCTTCTCTTTTATGGGTAGATTTTTCTTGCTACCTTTTAGCTGAACCTTTAGCCCTAATGTGGCTTGGTTCTCTGAAGTCTTCATCCATTCATCTCTCAGCTGGCTGCTGCTTCTGGGCCCCAGGCAGTCTCAGGAGGCAACATTCAAGGGCTTTGCTGCAGGTGGTGGTAGTAGTGGTCTTTCTTTATGGCTGGTTCTTGAGCCTGTGGCTTTGGACTCTTAATTCCTTTGGCCAGTTTGTTGCCATGAGAAGAAACCGTTGTTGCCATCATCCAAATAGGAAAGAAGGACAATAAGAGCTCTGGGAACTGCTCAGGAGAGATGAAGCCTGAAAGAAAGGTAACAGATGAGCTGACATCTCCAACAAAGGAAGTGCCAGGAGATGAGATGGCTCAGTGGGAAGAGCTTGCTGAGCAAGCTTGAAATTTGATCTCCAGCGCCCACATAAAACAAAACAAAACAAAACAAAACACCAAAAAAGTGGCATTTGCAACTCCACACTGGTAAGATGGAGGCAAGATGATCTCTGGGGCTCCCTAGCCAGCCAGTGTGGCTAAATTGGTGAGATATAGCTCCATCTGGAGACAATGTCTTTAAAAAAAATCAACACGGGTAACTTGTGAGAAACAACACTCTGGCCTCTCCATGCACACGCAGCACACAAATGTATACCTGCATTCACACCACCATGCACACACAAACTCACATACACTCACGTGCACCTGCACACGGGAGCCCTAGCGCATGCACACGAAGTCAGTGTTCCCCAATGCATTTATAGATTTTTTTTTTAATTGAGAGGTAGATTCACATCACTGCCAGTCTGAAGCCAGCCTGGCCTCTACATAGCGAGTTCCAGGTCAGCTGGGGGAGGTCCAGAGATCATCTGTCTCAAAGTGTTTTCAAGTTGACATACATTTGTATGTATCTATCGGGTATGCTGTGATCATTGTATACATGTAAGCAATGCATATTGATCAAACCAAAGTGATTATTATTCCATGTCCTCAGTTATGCGTAATTTCATTGTATTACATTTGCACTAACTTTTAGAGTTACTAAGGGTGGCTGGATTCTTGTTCTCCAGTGCTAGGATTTTTGTAGAGCTATGGAAATCATATATAAGCCCACTTGGGTATGAAAGCAAGCTGTTCAGTAGATGTTCCTTTAAAAAAACTTTCATTTATTATTTATTCCATATATATATATATATATATACATACATATATATCTATTACTTATTTAGATTGAGGGGGCTTTGTGCCCCAGTGCACATGTGGCAGTCAGAGGGCAACTTTCGAGAGTCATCTCTCTGCCTCATTATGTGGATCCCACAGATGAAACCCAGGGCTGACAGCAGACGCTTTACCACCCAGCCAGCTCACCAAGTCACTTAGCGCTTTCCTAAGGTGATTACAAATGACTTTGTGGACGATCCAGAGGTACTGTTTTCTGCACACTGCGTACGTTGTCAATGCGCTGTTTTCCTCTCACGGCTTCAGCTTTGTGGTTGGATGATGTGACTTCAAAGAGTTTGATCCCTGATCAAGTCTGGGTGTGACTTACAGGTTGGCTTAAATTTGATTGTGGGTGAGATTGAGTGTTTCACTGTAAGTAATGGGTATGGTTTTTATAAACAGGGTACTGAGACCATTATCTACAGCCAGAGAAGATACTCATCTCTCCATTCAATCAGAGTTATTATAAACCTTCCCAGGGCACTTATGGATGTTTCTGAATTTTTCTAAGACCTAGGATAAGAGGAATCCATGAGTATCACCCAGCACTAGCCTGCATGTGAACACACTTAAGCCGTGGGCCCCCAAAGAGCAGTTTATATGCATACGTGGTGCTTTGAGTTTTCCATGTCAGAATTCAGAATTTAAAATTTTCTAACGTCTGTGGATTTATAATAGTATGTGTGTATGATTTCCCAGTGTATTTGCAGTAGTACATGCATGATTTCCCATGTTGGGTATATATTTCTGATAGATATATATAAAACATAAATTCAGAGAGCTGTAGTTGCCTAATGTTGTCCTGCTGCTGTTTCCAAGGCTGTCTACAGATTCATTCTTGGATAAGAGAAAAAGGGAGGCAGTTCCTTGCCTTTTGACAGTGAGACATTT
Source organism: Microtus pennsylvanicus (assembly GCF_037038515.1). Classification (NCBI taxonomy): domain Eukaryota; kingdom Metazoa; phylum Chordata; class Mammalia; order Rodentia; family Cricetidae; genus Microtus; species Microtus pennsylvanicus. The sequence goes on from NC_134584.1 coordinate 52,311,386, forward strand.
TACAAAATGGAAAAATAGTTCCTAATGTCAGAGTTGTTAACAAGAGTACTTTCAAGTCTGGTTATCTCCTTACCTTAGGAGCCCTGGCTGGGGGACCTGTGCAAATCACTTTGTATTTAATTTGGGTGTTCACAGATGAATCGTATTTCATTTATTTATTATTAGTTTCAAAACTGGTACAAACAGTCAATGTGTTTCAGTATGGGGTTTTTGCAGTTCTTTTTCTTGTTTATTCTTTTACTCCACTAGCCTCTCTGAGCCCTCTGTCCTCCTCAGTTGGTCTCCTTCACCCCCTGTGGCCACTGTTTCTATGTCACGTCACGTATGTTCTATGGCCCGCTTGTTTTTCTTCCCAACCCCCACTTGGGTTGTTGTCTCCTCTCGTCCTCCTCTTCCTGGTCTCTTGACCTTTACCAGTATAGTGATGACGTAAGGATTAGGCTGAGGGTTGGGCCTGTGAAAATTTGTATTGTATTCCTGGTGGGGACATCAGTCATAAGCAGAATCCAGTTTCCTTCCTAGTAATTGTGTTTGAAATTTACTTATTTAACTGAAGGGACATAAAACTATCCCTGTTACTGAGTACTGTGGAGTGCCTTGATAGGTGTGTCCACTGTGTAATGTTTAAATCTGGTTGAATAGACTTCCTCTCAAGTACGCATCATTTCTTCGTGTTTGAAACTTTTCAGAATCCTTTCCTGTACCCCTTTGACATATACAGTTGCTGTTACCCAGAACCCTTTGCTCCGGTCTAGCTGTCACATCACACCTTCTGATGACAGGTCCCCTCCCCACCCTGGTCTCTGGTGACTGATTCTGTTTCTGTGACGGTACTTTCTGAGAGGCGAGGCCACATGTGGGATTGTGTGGTACTGACTTGTCTGTGTCTGGCTTTTTCTCTGTAACACAATGATCTCCAGTTCCAGTCCTGCGGCCATAGATGACTGGGTTTCATTTTTTTTTTTGATGAATCATATATGACTGTGTTTTCCTTCTGCACTCATCGCTCGTTGCATATGTTTTTGGCTATTATGGCTAGGGCTGCCCTGAGTATGAGGTTGTAGATGTTTCTCTAGCCGTTTTCTCTTATTTCATTTCCTTTGCATATCTAGTAGTGGAATGATGGGGTTACGTGGTTTGCTCTGGTTAGGATTTTTAAAGGACCCTACAAACCGTTCAGCCGTCGTTTATCTTAGTGCCGGTCAGAAACACTGAAAAAATTTCCCTATTCATGCTTTAAATTTTTTTACCCATTTTTAACGATTTCTTTAGATATGAACATTATTTTACCAGAGGATTATTAGTTAACTTGGATAATAGCTTTTGTAGAAAGAGCCTGACTCGAGGCCTACCGTGAAACGTTACTGCGTTCCTTTGTATTCTGTGGTGAAATCGTCCCTTTTTCCTTCGATGGCGTCAAGGAGAGACGAGGAGGGGACACTGTATCCCTTAGAAAAGCAGGGTCTCCTCCTGGCCTGCATCTTGCACGTCAGCAGTCATAATACAACTTTGTTATCCATGCAAGAAAAGGAAGTGCCCTAGGTTTTATTTAATTTCAGGCCTTCCATTAAACTGCGCTTCTGTTTCATAAAATTAAACCCATTTCTTCTGTGAAACAGCTTTTATGATAGAAGCTTTTGCAGGGCCCCCGAACTCCTTGTTTTCAGTAAGACGCGGAGTGGAGTAATAGAATTACCCAAGAAGAGGTCAGTTTATCTGCTTTGTTTTGGGTTTCTTGCCTGTTTGTGTTTTGACAGCAATGTTTTTGTGGAGATTGGTATAATGTAGACAATTAGGTTAACCGGGATAAATTTTCTAATGTCTTACTGATTGGCACTCAAGGGACATCTGAGTTGAAGCCTCCCTTCCTGCTCAGCCAAATGGCTTCCCTGCATTTGTGTTTCCAGAACCCTGGCAGGGATGGCTGATAGGTCAGGCTTTACCGGGTGGAGGATGCCATGTGGCCTTCTCAAGTCTAATGGTGTTGGCCTTGTGAACACAGTTAATTCTTTGCCAGCCGACTGAGAGATACAGCTTGTCCTGTGAATGCCTTCTAACTAAAGTGTGTGTGTGTGTGTGTGTGTGTGTGTGTAAGACCCCTTCTTTTAAAAGGTCACATATAGTATTTTTACATATATTAATACACATACATTAATATGTATCCAGTTGGCAGACTGGAGATTTTGTTTTGTAAGGTGTCCTAGTTAGGGTTTCTATTGCTGTGATGAAATACCGTGACCAAAAGAAAGTTGGGGAAGAAAAGGTTTATTTGGCTTTCACTTCCACATTGTAGTCTGTCATTGAAAGAGGTCAGGACAGAAAAACAAGACAGAAACTTGGAGGCAGGATCTGATGCAGAAGCCATGGAGGGGAGCTGCTTACTGGCTTGTTTACATGGCTTCTTTGTTTGTTTTTGGTTTTTTTGAGACAGGGTTTCTCTGTAGCTTTGGAACCTGTTGTCCTGGAACTAAGCTCTTGTAGACCAGGCTGGCCTCGAACTCACAGAGATATGCCTGCCTCTGCCGAGTGCTGGGATTAAAGGCGTGTGCCACCACAGCCAGACTCAGCTTGCTTCTTTATAGAACCCAGGATCACCAGCCTAGGAATGACACCCCCCACCAAGGGCTGGGCTCTTCCCCATTGATCACTGATTAAAAAAAATGCCCTATAGCCAGATCTTATGGAAGCAGTTTGTTCCTCAGTTATGTTCCTTCCTTTCAGATAACTCTAGTTTGTGTCAAATTGACATAAAACTATCCGGCACATAAGGGTAAACTATTATTGTGAAAAGTGGACTTTAAGACCCTCTGTAGGTCTGTAGGTAAACATGGACCACTCGCTTTAGGGTATTCTAGGCAGATGTTTTTCTATTCCTGATGGTGCATATGGGTTCTGTTAACACCCACAAAACATTCGATATGATGTTAAATTTGCAGGGGAAATGACAAAAAAAAGTTTGTTCTTTATGAAGTTTAAAGAGGTCACCTTGCTTCCTGCTTTTATAAGTTATTCTGTCCACAGAAAGAATTTGGAAGATAAGCCAGTTGGTCCTTTCAACGTTTCTTTGGGACGGTCTTGGGTTTAAACTTAGCCCATGTATCTAGGAGGTTGTGTGTATTTGCTGTGTGGGGAATCAAGCATCAAAGAGGGCTGGTTGGTGGTCCTGACGGGACCCAGTGGTGACAGATTAGAAGACGACGTATCTCAACTCTCAATTCTTTATTGCATAGATTGGGTTAAGAATCTGTTCCGTAATCCTGTCTTGATAATCAAAAACAAAAAAAAAAAATCTGTTCCCTAACTGGCGCCATCCTAGATTTAAACATAATCTAGAAACTAGATAAGATTTCCCAGTTGCAGAATACATGTTCTTGAGGGCAAGTCTGAGCAGTGTCTTGTTTGTATAAAACCCGGTTGTAGCACGATGAATAGGAACTTAAGGGAAAACCAGTGACCGTTGTGATGAGGTACACATGTAACGTACAGTACAGGGAAAGTAACACGGCGGGCGTTGTCCCCGTGGAGATGGGCGGTGAGCATGGCTATGCTCTCTGCTCAGGAGGGTCTCCGTGTATTACCATCCTCTGGGTACAGTACAGGGAAAGTAACACGGCGCTGTCCCCGTGGAGATGGGCGGTGAGCATGGCTCTGCTCTGCTCAGGAGGGTCTCCGTGTATTACCATCCTCTGGGTACAGTACAGGGAAAGTAACACGGCGCTGTCCCAGCGGAGATAGGCGGTGAGCATGGCTATGCTCTCTGCTCAGGAGGGTCTCCGTGTATTACCATCCTCTGGGTACAGTACAGGGAAAGTAACACGGCGCTGTCCCCGTGGAGATGGGCGGTGAGCATGGCTCTGCTCTGCTCAGGAGGGTCTCCGTGTATTACCATCCTCTGGGTACAGTACAGGGAAAGTAACACGGCGCTATCCCCGTGGAGATGGGCGGTGAGCATGGCTATGCTCTCTGCTCAGGAGGGTCTCCGTGTATTACCATCCTCTGGGTACAGTACAGGGAAAGTAACACGGCGCTGTCCCCGTGGAGATGGGCGGTGAGCATGGCTCTGCTCTGCTCAGGAGGATCTCCGTGTATTACCATCCTCTGGAGACTGTGTGGCTCTCAGTGCAGCACAGCTGATGAGAGGACATGCCGAGCCCATGGGGCTTCAGTAGCTGTGAAACTGTCTTGGCTGTCAGGGTTCACACATGGCCATCCTGCTCCATGGCCCACTCACCCATCACCTTTCTTTTAGGCAGCAAGAGAAAGGAGTTATGTGGGTGAGCAGTGTTTGCAGAGCAAATTAGTTCTTCATTTGCATGGGAAAGAGACCTGTAACCCGCAGGAAGCCAGAGGAGTGAGCACTTGAGATGAAGCTGTGTCCCCTTTGTCCCTGAAACCAGGTATTAGCTGTGGATTCAGGAAGGAAGGAGAGCGAGGCTCAGGTGCAGGCGCTTTTTCCTGGGCTGACTTCATGTGGTCCAGGTCCAGAGGACGTGCTGGATTGTGAGGCTTGCGTGCTGGCCTGCAGACCACGGGGCCTGTCTGTTTTGTCATTCTACTCAAAGCTTTGTCCTGGCCGACCGGTTTCAGAGGGCACTAGCTGAAATGCCAGTGGGCAAGAAAGAAAGATCGAGTGCAACATACAAATTCCTGTGCTTTATTTTCTTTCTGAGTTTTTCAGTTAGTGCATTGTGGGACGCACCTGATCCTGGTGGTTGTGCCTTTCTTTTGGAGAGCTTTTTTGTTTGTTTGTTTTAGGAAGTAGTTGTGTATGTATCCAGTAGTGCTTCGTAGCCTTTTGTCACTTCTGGTATTTTCTATGGGGCGATCATCGCCATGCCTTCTTTCTGACACATTAAACTGGTATTCTATCCCTTTGGTTGCTAAGGTAACCCTGAGAGTGGGTACTAATGATAGGGGACAGTGATCTTTGGAATTGTGCCAATGGTAAATTTCTGTGTCAAATTGATACAATTATTTTGCAGTGCTTAGGTTTGTGTGTAGGTACCCTTTAGGAAGATTTTAATCCTTAATTTAAACATGTTTTCATTGTTTTCCAAGCCTGTTCTAGGTCTTCAAGGAATAGAGTTCCTGGCTATAAGAACACAGTGCAGACTTGAACTCCTTCAGGGAAAGAATTATTGTCCCCGTCAGATAGTTTGAGTTTGTTTTGCACCTTAAGTGATGCCTCTTATTGGGCGCGTTCTCTTTTTTAGAAACTGTGCCTTTAAGAAGAAGAAACATCATAAACTCTTCTGTAAAAAGGAGCTTCCTGATGGGAGATATGACTCGTGGTTAAGAGTACTGGCTGCTCTTGCAGAAGACCTGGGTTTGATTCTGAGCACCCACATGGTGGCTCAAAATCATCCATAACATTCCAGGATAGCTGGGCGGTGGTGGTGCATGCCTTTAATCCCAGGACTGAGGAGGCAGAGACAGGTGCATCTCTGTGAGTTCAAGGCCAGCCTCGTCTACAAGAGCTGGTTTCAGGACGACAGCCAGGGTTATTACACAGCGCAACCCTGTCTTGAAAAACAAACACAAAATTCCAGGATATCTGATGATCTGTTCTGACCTCCACAGGCACCAGGCACGCACATGTTGCACCTACATACATGCAGGCCGATGCTCATGCATGTAAAATAATTAGGTATTTTAGAAACTTTGCCTCTGTCTGGCAACAGTAAGCCTTAGACTTGGAGTGGGGAATCCTAATGGTGTTCTCCCATCTGGGAAAGAGAACATAAGGGTGTATTTGGGTCACTGTCTCTCCCAATTATAATTTTCAGGAAAAAGAGAGAAGCTTTTATTTTTGAACGTCCTACCGTGGGGTGTTTCCCACAGGACCCCAAGCCCTGGGAGGCTTTGAAGTTCATCTCTGCTAGCCAGGCCCATCTCCACCCCCGTTACTCTTGGACTTGCCCAAACACACAGGATGCTCATACAGCTTTTGATTGCACACATGGGACTAGAGTTGAACTTGAAAATGACAGCAACCAAGAAATCATTTTATGGTTTATTTTTATTTTTATTTATTTTTATGGTTATTTTTTAAGTGGAATAAAAAGGTGGAAAGTTTCAGTTTTCTTACATTGCTTAATAGGATTTGGATGATGTTCTTGTGCTGGTTTATTTATTTTTTTTAAATGATACATGAGTTTTAAAACTACCAGTCTTTGATGGTTAAAAGCACAATTGTTGGAGAAGGTGAGTAGGAGAGATTGGGAGGTGGGCGGAGCAGAATTGGGCAGTGGGGAAATGGCCAGCTGTGTGCTCTGACCAAGTCCCTTTACTTGGCCCCAGTAACTTTTACAAAGCCTTTTGTTGACTCAGATAGGAGCCTTGGCATAGGCATGGATTCATACCAAGCTGTATGAAGAGAGGTTTGGAGAGATGACTCAGTGGTTTAGAGCACTCGCTGCTCTTCCAGAGGACCAGATTTGATTCCCAGCACCCACACGGCATCTTGCACCTGCTGCAACTCCAGTTCAAGGGGATCCAGCGCCCTCTTCTGGCCTTGATGGGTACCAGGAACACACAGTGCTGTGCAGACATATACAGGCCAAAATATTCCTATACATAGAATACAACAAATCTTTTAAAAATTAAAAAGAAAAGAAAACTCAAAGTCTTTTATAATCTCACCCTGTATTTCACATATCTGTGTCCTGACCCACTCCTATAAATACAATTACTTTGATTTGTCCCAAGAATGTGTGTGTTTGTGTGTGTGCGTGCGCGCGTGTTTGTGCACATGTGTGTGTGCATGTGTGTTGTGTGTGTTTGTGTGTGTTCATGTGCATGTGTGCGCATGTGTGTACATGCATGTGTGGGTATGTGCGTGTGGGTATTTGTGTATGCATGTACGTGTGTGTGTGTGCGCGCGCGCGCGCGTGTGTATGCTTGTATGTGTGTGTATGTGCATGTGTGTGTTATGAAAGCTTGAGACTGGCATCAGCCTGGGTCCTCGGAGTTGGTGCATCCTTTTCTGTCTGCTTATGTCCTCCTCTTACTTTTAATTTGTTGGTTTCCTACTTGGTCGACCTTTTTGTATCCTCTTTTAAAACATCCACTTTTGGCTTTTTATTGTTTTTCAGATTTTTCCTCTCTGTAATTCTCACTTTACCGCCTGTAATTTATAGTAGGCGATACAAGCATAAGCAGTATTAAATAAAGCCATCCCTGATTCTTTAATAATGAGTTTTAATTGTTTTGTATAAATCTGTTTCTCTTCAAAATGTTAACTTTCATTATCTTCTTATTGTTGGCTTTAAGACATTTTCCTTCCCAAGCACACTGCAGTTGAGGCTACTTTAAGCCTTTGTACTCTGGGAGGGACAATGACTAGAACTAGCTAAAGTTCTGGAGGAAGAAAAGTGGTCTCCGTTCTTCATTCTTCCCTTGCTTTCTGAGTGAACTCGAACAGTTGGGAATGTGTCAGACCTATTTTAACGTCAAGACCACAGAGACCTCATATGCATGAAATAAACGTGACTGTGATTTTTTTGTTAAATAAAATGAAAACTGTTGAGATATATTTTACATTTTTTAAGACTTGGCCATTTACACACACTTTAATGAGTTCTGGCAAGTTTCCATTTATTTCTTAGAGATTTATTTTTTTTTATTTTTTAAACAAAACTTTTAGAAATTCTTTGAAAATTTCATACGATGTCTTTGGATTTTATTCACCCCCTCCCGCCCCTTCATCTCTCACCTCCTTATCCATCCTACCCTATACTTCATGTCCTCTATTTATTTTTTAACCCACCAAGTCCAGTTTGTGCTATCCAAATACTCCCATCTGTGGTCATCTCCTGGAATATGGTTGATCGGGGGGGGGGGTCATACCCTTAAAAAATAAGCCTGTCTCTCGGCAGCTACCTGTTGTTAGTAGTTCTTCAGTGTCTTAGTCACGGTTCTATTGCTGTGAAGGGACCCCACAACCATGGCAACTCTTATAAAGGAAAACATCTAATCATGGTTTCAGATGTTCAGTTTATTATCATGGTGGGGAGCATGGCAACTGGAATTACGGTGTCCTCAGGCAGATATGATGCTGGAGAAGTCTGTATCTTGATCCAAAGGCAACAGGAAGTACACTGTCTCACAGGGCATGGCTTGAGTATATATGAGACCTCAAAGCCTGCCCTCACGGTAACACTCTTACCCCAGTAAGACCTTGCCTACTCCAAGAAGGCCATACCACCTAATAGTGCCATTTTCTTCCAAACCACCACACCTAGCTAGAGTTGGAACTTCATGCCTGTTTCCCCAATTCCACATCAGACTTTTATCTATTGAGCATGTGCAGGGCTGGTGAATGCTCTCACCACATAGTTCCTGTGCTCAACTGCCCTGTTGTGTCTAGAAAATACGACTTCACTGTCGTCACCCACCATCTCTGGCTCTGAAAATCTTTCTGCTCCTCTCCCACTTCAATGTCCTGAAGCCTTGGAAGGAAGAGGGTGTGATGTCCACATTTCTGTTGAAACTTCTTCCCAACCTCCCTAGCCTCCTGCTAAGTCTATAGCCCCTTTGATACTAACTTCCTGCTTGGTCAATTCTACTTCCTTTCTTTCTCTCCCCTTACTGGAATAACCCTTGCTGATTGTGTTTCTGACACGAAATGAGATGGATAAAAATCTCTCAATGATACTACAGTTTACACCTCAAAGTTTGACATTTCTTAGCCTAGGAACAGGGTCCTGACTCAGGTGTCTAGTACCAGGGCAATGAGTGGAGCCTGCCTAGTTGTACATCATTGGCTAATTTCCTGGTTGTTCTGGAATCCAGAAAACTGCTGCAGACTTCAAAAGTCCAGTTGCTTTTGGTTGAATAAATTCCCACAACCCTCAGTCCGTAGAACACGAGACTCTTAATTTCAAGGTGATGGGTTCAAGTCCCATGTTAGGCGCCAAGTTGCAAGAGAAATCCACACTTTTCCTACTTGGCAGTAGAACAGTGGAAACTGCATTGGGTTTTCATTTGACTTCTGAAAAGAGCAAGGGTCCTGAATGGACATCAAGGCATATGTCTGAGAATTCCACTCACCTGCGGTCATCAAGGCACGTGTCTGAGAATTCCACTCACCTGCGGTCATCAAGGCACGTGTCTGAGAATTCCACTCACCTGCGGTCATCAAGGCACGTGTCTGAGAATTCCACTCACCTGTGGTCACCAAGGCATGCATCTGAGAATTCCACCCACCTGTGGTCATCAAGGCACGTGACTGACAATTCCACTCACCTGCGGTCATCAAGGCATGCATCTGAGAATTCCACCCACCTGTGGTCATCAAGGCATACATCTGAGAATTCCACCCACCTGTGGTCACCAAGGCATGCATCTGAGAATTCCACCCACCTGTGGTCATCAAGGCATGTGACTGACAATTCCACTCACCTGCGGTCATCAAGGCACGTGACTGAGAATTCCACTCACCTGCGGTCATCAGGCATGCATCTGAGAATTCCACTCACCTGCGGTCATCAGGCATGCATCTGAGAATTCCACTCACCTGCGGTCATCAGGCATGCATCTGAGAATTCCACTCACCTGCGGTCATCAGGCATGCATCTGAGAATTCCACTCACCTGCGGTCATCAGGCATGCATCTGAGAATTCCACTCACCTGTGGTGTGAGGGGTGCACAGAAGCTGAAGAGACATTAACCAGTAAGAGAAAAATGGATTGCACAGGCTGGAAAGAAGGTCTGGTGTAATTGGTGCTTATGACACCTAATGACCGCCTGCGGCCCCAGGCAGGGGATTACAGGCAATCTGTCTTAATGGCTCATCTGGAGCCCTGCACTGATGCAATTACAGTGCATCCTAAGCCGGAGACTAGTTCCCATCAATTATGTTTTTAAATGATAACCAGAGAAAACTGCTTCCAAACACGCCACATATCTATTTAGTGACAGTACGCTGTGATTCCTTGTATTAAAAAAAAATCATGTATAGTTCTTGGGAACCCTTACCTGTATGCTATTTCTTACACTCTGAGGTAGTAAGCTGGCTCAATATTATTTTCCCTTTAATAGATCAGGCAACTCCCCAAATTTGGAGCTCTATAGATGCTTAAATCCCGATCTCGAGCCCTTTCTTTTATCTCCCAATACAAGGTGTATCTGGATTCTTATTACCTGGTGTGCTGTTACCCACAGTGTCTCTAGATGTGAAAGCCAAAATAAAATCGTCATCTTAGAGGTATAATAGACTTTTTTAGTGTTTCAACGATGTAGTTCTAGTTCCAGAAGCTGAAATATAGCCAACCTTGGTGAGATGCCAAATCCATCTAAGTTGTAGACACACAATGCAGATTTTCTGGAATGATGGTGTGCAATGGATGTTTCCAGGGATTCTTAGGCATGGTTGCTGTTTGAGTGAGTGTCTCAAATGCATCCAGTGCAGAAGAGAAGCCGCAGGCAAGCACGGCCTGCTACTGTGCTAATGCCTCTCTGTGCCTTCTTTTTGGCCTTGTGATCAGCCATGGCTACCATGTTGGTCATCTGTTCTTTTTAATGCTGTGCCTTTCTTTTGCACATGCATGTTTGTAGTTGTGATTCCTACTCTAGGTTCACCAGCCTCCCACCTTCTGTACTGAAGGCTAGCTGTATAACTACCCCTGGAGCCCTGAGCAGACTGTATCCATGGAAGGCGCTGTACTGCATGGCCCCTTTTCTTGGTTTTACTAACAACTTTGCAAGCATCTCAGAACCCCCCCCCTCTCCACGTGTGTGTGTGTGTGTGCTATTCATGACAAATTTTCTGTTTTACTCTCCATGTAAATTTTGGTTAATATTTTCCTCTTGTTTCCTTACATTTTGCTCTTCATATTTGGCATTTTTTAAACATCTGAAAGCTTCTGTGTCATGATGCCTTGTAGGGTGGACATGCAGATACCTTTTCTTATTGGCTGAATGGTTTCCTTATTTCGTCATACACTCTTTGTGTCTATTACGAGCCTTACAATTCTAGTTCACTGGGCAACAATTCTATAGGTCAGCCTTTTATTTTATTCTGAACTCAAATGGCTGTTTGCTGTTCACAGGGAGGGACTGTGTCCATCTATGCTTGGGTTTGGCACATAGAAATGCAATTACTTAATATTTGTTTGCTGAATGACTTGGGAGCACAAGTTGAGACCTGTATGATTGTGCAGCTTTGGAAATCAGAGTAGAATTTGTTTTAATGAATTGGATTTATGTGAATAGAAGACCATTGGTCTTCAAAACCTTACTATGCTGAATACATCCCCATGGCTTCCCACAGGAGTTATTGCACTTTCTGGAGTCCAGCCTCCGAATTTATTTGTGTTTTCAAGGTATCCTCTGCCCTAGATTTCATCCTTGTCGTTAGTTTTAACATTTTGCTAAGAGTTTGAGCCCATTTCCTGGCTCAGCAGTTAGCCCTTTGGGTGGAAAAGAACTTGTTAAACTCACAAAAAAAAATTGGTCATTTTTGTCCTTTGGTAAGTCTTTTTAATGGATAACAGCTCTTCAGAGCAGATTAGGAAAACAACGTTCTAGAAGGCAGGCCTTAGGGATGTATTTTGGTAAACACCTACTGACTTCAAGAGGCTCCAACTCTGGTTTTGTGTTAAGAGTCGCTAGGATATGTGGGTGCTCACCTCTCTTTAGATACCCTGATGTAATTGTTCGGGGGAGGGTCTTGAGTGTTCAGCAGTTTTATTTCCTCTCTCTCTCTTCCTCTCTCACCCCACTCCCCAATTTGGTTTCTCTGTGTAGCCCTGACTACCCTGGAACTTATTCCAGGGTGGCCTCAAACTCACAGATATCTACCTGCCTCTGCTTTCCCAGTGCTGGGACTAAGGTGTGAGCCACCACTGCCCAGCATCAGCTATTTTCAGAAACCCCTCTTCCTGCACGTGTGTGTATGTGTGTGTGTGTGTGTGTGTTGTAGGTGTGTTTAGTGTCATAATCAATTTTTTAAAATTACATTTATTTATTTGCTCTGTAAATAATGTAAGCATGCCATAGTGTTTATATGGAGGTCAGACGACAACTTGCAAGAGTAGATTCTCTCCTTTTACCATTTTGGTCCTGAAGATCCAACTCAGGCCATCAGCCCTTTTCCACCGTGCCATCCCACCGGCCTTGTCATTTGTTTTTACTGTTATTACCCTATTATCTGACTGTTTTCTTTTCCCTCCTTCCCTCCCTTCCTCTCCTCTCCTTCCTTCCTTCCTTCCTTCCTTCCTTCCTTCCTTCCTTCCCTCCCTCCCTCCCTCCCTCCCTCCCTCCCTCCCTCCCGTCTGTCTGTCTTTCTCAGAAAGTGTTTAGCTGGGTTTGCAGTTATTGGAGGTTAATCTCCATGACGGCAAAGCAAAGGCACAGTGGCCAGAACAGCCGACAGCTCACATCTTAATCCACAAGTAGGAGGCAGGGAGAGCTAACTCAGAATGGCATGAGTCTTTGAAAGCCTGCCCCAATGACATACGTCCTTCCCAAATATCCACTGAACAGAGACCATGTGTTTAAACAAATGAGCCTATGGTGGTGATTCTCATTCAAACCACAATATATGGTTACAATGATTTTGTATATTTTGAACATTAAAATTCTGTCTAAAGCTGGGCAGTGGTGGTATATGCCTTTTATCCCAGCACTCGGGAGGCAGAGATAGGTGGATCTCCATGAGTTTGAGGCCAGCCTAGTCTACAAAGTGAGTTCCAAGATTAGCTCCATAGCTCCAGAGAAACCCTGTCTCAAAGCAACAACAACAACAACAAAATTCTAAGTTTGAACTTTGAATTTTTGCGTGTGTTTCGTGGTGCACATGAATTAATACACATAATATAGTACACATATTAACTCATTGCTGGAGTTAATATGTAGGATTGAGCTCATTATGGGATGTAAGATCCAATTTCTTTATTAGATATTGCCATGTGTCCCAAAGTATTTATAGCAATGTGTGTGTGTGTATGTATGTGCATGTGTGTGTGTGTGTATGCAGAGACAGTGAGGTCCAGAATCTTGCTTAACTAATTATGTTAAATATGTTTATGAACATGTATTAATTGTTCACAGCAATTGGGTTTCATCCACGTTCACTATGCAGCTACATGCATACATTATACTTGGACTATATGTACCCCCTTTTATTTCCATGTCCTTTTAATGTGCTCCCATACATTCCACATATGTGGGAGAACAACAGTACAATTATTGTCTTTGTGAGACTAGTTTATTTCAGTTAATATGATGATGTCTCATCCTGCCCATTTATTCTCAAATGACATGATTTAATTCAACTTTTGGCCACATAAAACTCACTGGTGCGTGTGTGTGTGCATGTGTGTGTATGTCTGTATGTGTTTGCCACATTTTTTCTTTATCCATTCATTTGTTGGTAGGCACCAAGACTGATTCCATGTCCTGTGAATAGTGTCTCAATAAACACGGATACTCTTGGGAAAATCCTTACATTTTACTCTTAAGGAAATTTATTTAGTTAATTGTTATATTCTTTTACTATTTATTTATTGTGTATCAATGTATACATATACCAGCGTACATGTGTGAAGGTCAAAGGTGTAGATACTCTCTTTCTACCATGTATCCCCCAGGGACCAAACTCAGGTCCTTGGGCTTGTTAGCAAGTGCTGTTAGCAACCAAGTCATCTCACCAGCTCATCAATTTCTCACATGCCTCTTGTTTTTACATATATATAGCCACAGTTGTTATAATTGGTGAGCCTACATTAGCAATTTAAGTTTTATTTGTTTTTTGTTTGTTTGTTTTTTGTTTGGATTTTTGGAGACAGGGTTTCTCTGTAGCTTTGGTGCCTGTCCTGGAACTAGCTCTGTAGACCAGGCTGGCCTTGAACTCACAGAGATCCGCCTGCCTCTGCCTCCCAAGTGCTGGGATTAAAGGCGTGTGCCACCACTGCCCGGCACAATTTAAGTTTTAAATCTTCCATGCTGAAGGATAGACTAATAGAAAGGTATGGATGGTTCCACGTGCAGACTGACCGTGAAGCGTTACCACTTTCCTTAAAACACCCGCCTGTCCTCTCTCTTTCATCTTAGATGATCTGAAGTCCCCTCAGTATGTGCTGTTTTGTACACATCTTGCTCACTACAAAGCCAAGACCTGATTGACTTCTCTTTGGAGCGGTGACAGTTAATTTTGATTGTCAACTTGAATAGATTAAAAATCATCTCAGGTGTTCATGGGACACAGCTGTGAGTGTGTCTGTAAGGGCATTTCCAGAGAGGGTTAATGACTTAAAGGGAAAGACCTGTCTTGAACATGGCAGTGGCATCCCATGGGCTGGGTCCCAGACTTAATGAAAAAAAAAGGGGGGCATGTGGGGGGAGCAAGTTGAGTAGCGGCATTCACTTTTTCTGGCTTCTTGACCATGAATGCAATGTGATTGGCCACCTCCTGCTCCCAGCCCATGCCTTCCCTGCCATGGTAGAGGAATAGATAGCAAACATAAATCCCTTCCTCCTTTAAGTCGCTTCTTGTCAGATATTTGATCATAGCAACGAGAAAAGAAACTAAGAAAACTTGCACTGGGAGTGGGACCGTTGCTATGAGAACCCTGGCCATGTGCCTTGTGTGCTTTTGAAACTAGTTTCCGGGATGAATATGAGAGAATTTGGAGTTGTGAGCTGGGTACCTGCTAGGATTCTGCGAGAAGAGTGTAATGGTCCATTGCAGTGACAGTTTGGCAGAGCACACACCAGGAGACATGTGGACAGCGATGGCTGTGCTCACACGAGGTTTCAGCCATAAACACGGACTCGAGCAACAACTGAGCTAGAGGACGTTTTTCTTATGTTTTAGGGAAGAATCTGGTTTATTTTGCCCATGTCCTGAAAATTTGAGTGAGGCTGAATTAAAAATAGTGGACTACATTATTTAGTGGAAGATGGCAAAACATTCAGGATATGACATGGTTATTGCTTACAACATTTACCGAGATTTGAAGTGAGAGAAAGTAAGAGCTGTTTGTTGAGGAGAAAAGGAGCTTAAACGTGGGTGGGTATAGACAAAGTGGCTCCAGTGTTAGAGATTAGCGCCATTAAGGAGAAACCCTGGACTTTGCACTGGGACAATCAGAAAGATACCTTGAGGATAATCGGGAAGAAATTCCAGGGCTGCCTGTGCAAATATAGTCCCAGGATTGGCTTTTAAGATACACTGAAGCCAGACACACAGACGCTGTGGTTGCTCTGGGAGGGAGGGCCAGGCTACATTTTAAGCTCCCACTGCAACGTGGCATCTGGTAAGATGTAAGAGTCAAGAGTAAGAGGGTTGTCACGGGAGGTCTCTCTCCTGCCTGTCAGTTTTCAAATACCACTCTGAGGCCTAATATTAATTGCAAACTGTTTGGTTGATGGTCCAGGTTTCTTGCTGGCTACCTCTACGTATAAATTAGCCCATTTCTAATAATCTGTTTATTGCCACAAGCCCTATGGCGTACTGGAAATGCTCTGCCATCTTACTCCTCTGGTGGCTGTTGGCTTCTCCCAGACTCTGTCTTCTTTTCCCCTGTATTCAGTTTGGCTTTCCTGCCTAGCTATATTCTGCCCTTTTGTATGCCAAAGCAGCTTCTTTATTAACCAGTGGTAATAGAACATACTCACAGCACACATAGGGGCATCCCCCATCAGAGAGTCATGTAGGCTTGTGCCAAGAATGCATCTAAGTCCAGGCATTGTGTGGTGCTGCCGGTTACCTGCAAGGGTATGTGAAGCTGAGAGAGTGGAGCCTAGTTTGCGTATGGAGTCCTCAGGATATTGGACATGCCAAACAGCATTGGACATCTGCCATGTAAGGCTGCAGTGTAAAAGGAAGTACAGTAGTCTAGAAGAAAGGCTGTGTGTGCCTCAGGCAGCAGGGCTGGAGGAGCAGGGCTGTGTAAACTTATTGGAGAACCCATGGTGTTATCATTAGCCCCAGATGCTGGACATGGACCTGCAGGTTTTGGTATTTGCTTTGCTGGGTTTTGGTCTTACTTTGATCTAATATTTCCTTACTATGCCCCTATTCTTTCATTTTGAAATGGGGATATTTACTTTTGTGCCATTGTATATTGAAAATATATAATGTTTAAAAATTATTTTAGAGGGGTCATGTCAGGCTCACAGTTAAGAAATTTCTTTGAGTTTCAGACAAGATTTTGGACTTTGGTCTTTTGACCAATGTTGGAGCTGATAAACTCAAGAGACTCTTAGAGTGAGACTAAACTATTTTACCTTATGAGACGGCCGTGAGCTTTAAGGGTAGGTGGACTGTTTGGGTTTAAAAGGGACTTGCTTGGGTATCAAGTTGAGAAGGAGTGGACTTATGGTGGTTTGTTTTAATTGTCATCTTCACCGGGTTAAGAAACACTTGGGGCGTTAGTGAGGCATGACTTTGGGTGTGTCCAAAGAGGATTAACCACAGAGGCACGACCTGCCCTGAAGCAGGTGTCATCCTTCTGTGGGCTGGGGAAAGGAGAAAGCCAGCCAAGCAGCAACATTCACCTTTTTCTGCTTCCTGGTCGTGAGCACAGTATGAGAGCCACTTCAGTTTCCTGTCAACAAGAAACTGTGCCTTCGCAAACCACATGCCAAAGGCAATCTCTCCTACCGTCAGCTGCTTCTTGTTGGGTATTGGTCATGGCCATGAGCCTGGATTAATTGGATCCTTTTTGCGCATGCCAGACTTGTTTTATAAGCAGAGAAACTGATGCTCCACAGAGCAAGGCGTGTGAGAATCAAGCTTTGTTCCCTGCTAAGGGCAGATAGGCCCTCACCCTTCCGAAACAGGAGTGGTTTATTGAAAGTCACGGCCTGTTCAGTTCCTCTCTGGGTCTGGGTGATTGTGTTCCCAGGATGTTAGAAGTTGTACCTTCTAATGTGTGCCATCAGAGCAATTATTAGTAATTCTGCTTGGTTACATTACTCCACATAATTCCTGCTACTAGCTAAATAAACAGGAAGAGACATCTACTTAGGTCTTTTCTCTTTTTTTGTCTTTATTTTAATTAAACAGCCCTACCTCTGCCTGACTGTATAACCCCTTTCCACAGTTGGTTTTCTTGGCTGCTGTTAAGAAATCGGAACCTTCTAACAAGCAGAATTATTTATATGTGTCACGATGCTTCCTATTTCAGGCTCTTTGCCTTCTCCATGCTGAACATCACACTGAATGAGAGCGCTCACTCTTTAACACTCCCGTAGCTTTATTCTGTGCTTTCTTTGGCCATCAGAGGAAACTTCTCTCCCTGCCTTCCCTCCTCCTTCCTCTTCCAGAAGTGGGGAAGATCTGAGGCTAAGGCCGAGAGGATAGTGAGCTGCAGGGTCATGACTGTTCTCTCCCATTTGAGATGTGAGGCTGGGCCCCCTCTCGCCTCGTAAATCGAGAGTAGATGCTTGGGACGAGCCAGGCAGGCGTGAAAGTTTCTGCTGCTGGAGGGAGCGAGGCCCCCACAGTCACTCTTCTTGGTCAGCTGAACATAGTCAGCAGTACCCCAGTTTTAGAACACTGCAGCAGGCCCTAAGCAGGACTGTTCACGTACTGAACCCATGCGTGCCTTTACCAGTGCTACTGTTTGAACTCCAGGGGGTTTAGATATCCTCTCTTTCTCTCTCTCTCTCTCTCTCTCTCTCTCTCTCTCTCTCTTTCTCTTTCTCTCTCTCTCTCTCAGTTGTGTTTTTCTCGGGAGAAAACTGCAGCCTGTACAAACACGAGACCTTTCTCACCACTTCCACATCGGGATCTGTGGTGTAAAAGTTCCATTTAGTGTGGCCGCTCAGTATCTCATGCCGATCGGCTCTCCTCGGCTGGCCAGGGTATGTGTGCATGTGTGTGCAGGTGCGTGTTTGCTTTGTTACCTGATCCTAACAAGTCTCTTCCTGGTTATTATTTGAAATAAGAAAAATAAGTACAAATGTTGTCAGACTTGTCCTGCAGGGGGCCTGCTAAGAATAAAAGCCATGATTTTTAAGTAAATAAGTAAAATGGTCATAAATTTCAAGGATAAAAAAAGAATCAATTCTTTGGTGCCTAGGGTCCATGAGGCATTCGGTTGAGTTTCCAGCACGTGGAGAGGAAAAGCCAATGTAAGCCTTGTGATTTTTCATAAAGATGAGTTGAAGCATGTCAAACAAATACACAGTAACTGTGTGCAGCCAGGGCTGCGGATCTACTTTAGATGTTTTGGTGTTTAGGATGCTGTTCCACTGTAGAGGGGCTATGTGCTGTGTCTCATAACAAATGATAGCGCCACTATGCAGGGGACTGGGTGGTACTATCCAGTGATAAGGAGCCAGGTATCGTTCTTGTGTATTTGAAATCTAAAGCCCTTAGTCATTGATGCAGATGTAGAGAAAGCTGAGCAGACCCGTGAATGTGTAAACCGAGCAGTTTTATTTTGTATCCATGCACAGCAGGACGTTTCTCTCTGCTGCGTTGGGATTTTGTTCCATGATCCCTCCACAAATACTCCTCACATGCACGAGACAAAGCTGTGCTTATGACTGCCCTAGTGAATCTGGGAGCCCTGCTCCAAACCCTTACTGGCTGCAGGGGCTGGGGGTGGCAAGACAGGAATTCATTGAGAAATTGAAGCTTGGTTTCATAAAGATTTTTTTTCATTGTGGGAGTAGGGTTGGTGATGGTGGGGGGAATGGCAGGTTCAGATGGGGGCCTTCATGGGAGTTGGCAAGGATCATGATGGTTTAAATTGGATTTAGGGCTTCTCTACTGTCCATTGGTGGTTCCTGCTGAAGGGTTGATGAGTCTTGTGGGAAATTTCTGCAGTAAACAGTCCCTGGTTTGCCTGGGCAGGAGTCTCTGGCAATAGTGAAGTTATGTTAATGAAGACAGAAAACAATAAGATCATGGTTCTGTGGACAGTGAGCTGTGTGGGAAGCTGGCATTTTGGTCCTTAATGTTCTCGTTGTGTGTGGGAATACCAGCTGGGAGTCCACAGTTTCTGTTGTGAGGCTTCATTTAGGAGCTATGTCGGAGAGAATGGAGAGTGATGGGGTCCCTTGTAGCAGCCCAGTCCAAGATGAAAAGCCAGCGTCCACAGGGGCTTGCCATTCGTGTGTAATTTCATCTGTAAATGCTTAGCAAGTGTGCCAGGCACTGTGATGCTCGCGGGATCCCACAGGACAGAAGACGAGGTCCTTACCCTTTTGGGCCTTTCGTTCTGCTGTCTAGCTCTCTTGGGTTATGAATATATAATCAGTATCATTACTTACTAGACCCCATGGTGTGCTGCTCATCACAACAGATCTGTAGTGACCATCTTTGTGTTTAGGCTGTTAGAATGCCTTTAAAGTGTGAGCATGCCTATAAAGTTCATGAGCCTGGCATGTATGTATGTGTGTATGTGTATGTGTGTGTGTATGTATGTATGTATGTATGTGTGTATGTGTGTATGTGTGTATGTGTGTGTGTATGTATGTATGTATGTATGTATGTATGTATCTTGCTATGTTGCCCAGGTTAGTGTCAAGTTCCTGGGCACAAGTGATCCTCCTGCCTCACAGCCCTGAGCTCTGGGATTCCAGGCAGGTGCCGCCACAATCAGTTTGGGTCTAGCTTTTTAATATAAGGAAATGTTTTTTATATTTTACCTATTTCCAGTATAGTGCTTGTCATGAATCGCCTATGTCCTAGGTACTGTAGGGAGACAAGTGTACAAACTCTCTCTATAGTACATATGAAGTAAATATGCACACACAATTGAGACATAGATAGTTAATTACTTTTCAACTCTGCAAGTACTTAATGGCCTTATGCATTACCAGCTACTGTTAAGAAGGAAAACCTTTGCGGGCCCGTCAGCTTATACAGTGGAAGTCAGCAAATGATCACAGCATGCGGCAGTAAACATCCCAGTGGAAACTAGCAGGAGGCTGCCGAGGACCCCGTGCAGGGCCATCTGCGAAGGCATCGCACCAGGGGGCCTTTGGCAGTGTGGAGATGTGGGCTGGGTACACACAATTACTGTGAGTCTGGGGACAGACCGTGGTCACGAGTGCTCTAGACTTAAGAAACTGCTTTCTGCCACAGCCTC
This sequence comes from Microtus pennsylvanicus, assembly GCF_037038515.1. Classification (NCBI taxonomy): domain Eukaryota; kingdom Metazoa; phylum Chordata; class Mammalia; order Rodentia; family Cricetidae; genus Microtus; species Microtus pennsylvanicus. The sequence goes on from NC_134584.1 coordinate 52,331,438, forward strand.
TCATGAGGGAGGACTAGCTCTGAAGACAAATGGTAGAAACGGAGGTTTCTGTGTGCCTTTGGTCTTGATAGTCTGTCTTGTCTGTGTGGCAGGATCTTCTTAGTTGGATACCTTAGAAATTGGTGAGCGTATTTCCAAAGGATGATCTTTCCTGAGAACTTGTCTCCTCCCATAATGTTCCTGCATCCTGAGTGGCAACAGGATGTAGCATAGTGGATGGAAAGAGCCTGTACCAGTCATGGGTGTCATAGCTCCAGTGTTCTCTGGCTCCCTGACCTCCAGAAAACCTCAGGGCCTCTCATCATTTGTAGAGCATGAGGTCAAGATGAGATACTTTCGATTCCTTCCAGCCCTGATGTTTCTGTTATACCCAGTTGACCAGCTCTTTAATAAAATGTACAAGACAAAGTTTATGAGTGGAGGAACTGACAACGTTTTCCCTTCTCTTCAGTGTCTCTCCACAGAGAGTCTCTCCTGCACCTGGCCGTGAGATGGGGCCTGCCTAAGCTTTTCCACTTCCTCTTGTGTCTCCCGGGGGGCGTCAAGGCCTTGGAGCTACCCAATGAAGAGGGTACCACACCATTAGACCTGGCTTTGCATGGTGGACATTCCATGCTGGTGGAAGACATCGCAAAGTAAGTTCAGTTGCTTGATAGTGTCTCTCTTGACCATGTCCTTAAAGCTGCCGAGCGTTATGAGAAAACGGGGACAACTAAACCATCTGCTAATGTTGGCTTGTGTTTTATACAGCTAGTCTTCTTGTACAAATATACACTTGGTACCAGTATATGCTTAGCTGGTGCATATGTGATACCTTGGTTGGGAGTATTTTGTGGAGGAGAGACAGGGAGAATGATGAAGAAAGAGTTGTCCAAACGGTGGCCTACACTGTCCTTCAGGCTTTAGCTTCAACATCATTTCCTTAACAGAGGCTTCTGAATTATGTTCTTGTATGATTATGATTAATTTTAGTAATAGTCACAGGATGACCTTTTACTTTTTTGGCTATCTTCTAAACCATTTGAGAGATGAGAACATTTTTCCTTTACTTACTGGACTATTTCTAGTTCAATGCCGGTGTCATAATTTCCATTGTAAGAATGGCAGGTAAGCTATAGGTGTAGTCACTAGGGTTTAGTGAGTTCATGTAAGGAAGATAATCTGTTACCTATGAAGCTGTCTGTGTCGGCAGTGTTCTCAACATTCCCAGTGACTGACCAGCGGATTATGTGCTCCTTTGGTTCAGATGAATTGTCCTCGGTTATGAAAGAAGGAGCCAGATATAGTGATTGCCTTGATATACTATGGTAAAATACAAATTATAACTAGAATAGTACATTGAAAATTACAATAAAAATTTAACTATTGCTAGAGTATTATTACATGGTCTATCTTAGTGGGATGGTTTTTCTTGTTTGGCTCATATAGATCAATGTAATTAATTTGATGTGATTAATTAATGGTAATTTGATGCTTAAGTGGGCATTAGGTAGAAACCAGAACTTTCTCTTTCTCCTCCCCTGCTTTATTTGATCAAATTGTCATTAACCAAGGGACAAGCCTCTCCAGAGGGAATTGTCCTTTCCTTTGCTTATGAACACAACCCTGTTTTCTTGGCTACAAAGAACAGGGCAAGAACGTGTCCCATAACTGAGTTACGGCTGCTGGTGCAGTGTTCCCCCCTGGAGGTAGACTTATCTGCTGGTGCTTTGCCCCTCCTTCTTGTTTCCAGCACCAGAAGATACTGTATGTTTTAAAAATTTACATGTTTAATAGATCAATTCATAGGCAGAATTAAAAGTAGACTCAATTATGTCATAATATTATGTGATTATATGATCGCATGATGGAGTATCTGTGTTTCAAATTAGAGCCGCTACTCAGTCCCATGGACCTTTCACCTCAGTGGCTCGTTTTCTAGAAGATTCTGGAATTCGTGTGAAGACTGTATCTTCCAGTAAAATTGGTCTTTACAGATCCCTTTCTGTCACTCCATCTGATGGAGATAAGTCAGCTCAAAGGCACCTCCATTTTAAATGGAGGTATGTCCTTTGAATCTGTTTTAGGTTGAAAATTTCCCATTTCCAATGCATTTGCTATACCCAGCCTTCTATACATCACTGGGCAACATGGTCCACATTTGTAGCCTCATGGTTGTGTGACTGACTGTGGGATGAGGCTTTTTGCCACTACGTATGTACCTCCTCCAGCCTGGGTAAAATCAAAATTCAAACCCGGAAAGTAACATTTCTAATGAATTCACGTATCTTCCACAGCATTGTAGCATTGACAAAGTAGAAATCAAGCCATTGTAAGTAAGTTACAGGCTCTCAGCTGTATTTCTGTAAAGCAAACATTCATTAGCAAAATGAGATCATGCCAGAGGCAGAAAGGGACAGAGCTGGTTCTGTAAAGCGAGGGATCTGGGGAACTGTCTGTTGGATGTGACCACATGATAGACCTGAATATTTTTCTCCTGGAGCCTCTTTACTGTTACCAGTGCATGATATTACAAGCTGTGCTTATTTGCTGCTGTAATTCCAGCCACCAAGAAGGTGGATAGCTAACACAGTTGTTCTTCGCCAGCCGAGACAGATGAGAAAATAAGCTTATATTCGAGAACTTAGTTTGGGGCTGTCGTTTCATTGTTAGCGAGTGTGTTCAAGACTATGACCTAATCAAATCTGTGCGTGTTCTGATTTGCACGAGGAAGCGATTTAGCACAGTGGTACCAGTGGGTTAGGAATCTTTCAGTTGTTTGTCACATCCAAAGCTCTCCGTACTCCCTGGAGATCCTATGTGTTTTCCATTATAATCGCCTAACAAGCGATCCGTTGCCTGCTAATTTGTTCTACATGAGCTGCATTAAAGGGAGAGACATCTTTTCCAATTAAAAGGTGAGTGGAACAGTGAGGTACATTTCTATGCTTTAAAGTCAGGACTGCTTTGTTATTTATGAATAGTTACAGCCTTTTAAAAACCACCCACTAAGTGGAAAAATAAAGATGGCGTGACCCCGATCTGTTTACACACGCTTGTGTAATTGAGTGTGTAAGTGACTTTGAAGGATCATTTTCCATTCGGAGTTGTAATATCAGGGCAGGATGGGGGGTGGCTTCTGTGAAGCTGTTGGGTTTTGACCTGTGGTGGTTCAGTTTACAGGGTAGCCGGTCCCCAGGCTTCTCCCGACTGCGCCTCCACGAAGATGCGTCTCTACAGTTCGCTCACTCATCGGAAACCTTGACTCTGACTGTTAACCACACAGCCGAGCATTTGCTGGAGGCAGATATCAAGCTCTTCCGGAAGTATTTTTGGGACAGGACCTTTCTTGTCAAGGTTTGTACCGCGGTTCTCGTACTCCATGGTGCATGCTCCTTTAGTGCGTGTGGAATCTACGCACTGTTTTGGAACGGTGCTTGGTCGAAAACAGGGCTTTTTCCTAATGAAAACTTGAGGTCACGAAGCTAGAGCCTGCGCTGATCAGCGGAATGGAGACCAGCGCAGCTTTAGGCAGCTCAGAAGCAGCAGTCTGTCCATTCTTGTTTCGCTTGCCTTTCTTTTGTTGTGGGTTTTGTTTTCTGAGACAGGGTCTTGCTGTGTAGCCCAGGCTATCCTTGAGTTTAGGATCCTTCCATCTTTGTACGTGAACTGCAAACTTGTGCCTGGGTACCAGGCTTCCACAAATAAGTTTTAATATCCTAATACCGTTCATTTTCTCTACTTTTTGACAGTATTCTGATTCTTACCTTACAGTTCATAGCGTGTTCTGATGGACTTTCTTATGACTTAGATCTTTACCTCTGTCCTGTTTGTATATGAACAGGACAGGTGAGAACATAGTCCTTTTATAGAGATTTGCTCTTTCCTGTCATGTCTGTGACACCAGATTTGAGGGCTCCTATGGCCTGCACATCTCAGGATCAAAACATTTCATCATTCTTAGTAGTTCATACTCTCTGCACAAATATATAGAATATTTGTACTTTTCATTTTTATTAAGCAAACTTGCTTTGACTATGACCTGATTCGGTCTGGTAGACAGTGCTCAGCTGCCCTGGGGGTCTCTGTCTAGATCCTGTGACCCCACGTGTCAAGCACATCTACTTGTAAGGCAGTTTTCTTTGGCTGCACAGGCTTTCAACCAGATTAAAACATCAGCTCAGAGAAATAGACACTGCCATCTATCATAGTTTGGCTTCTATGTTGATGTTATATAATTAACTACAAAGGCAATTAAAGTGTTTTAAATAGCAAATAAATGTTATCAGCATATCCCACGTAAAATTTTAATTTGAATAATTCAAGTGAAGCATGTTCTACAAGGTCTCTCTCCCATTGGGATTTAGAAATTTGTATGTCATTTTCTGGCATGTATGGTTCTATTTAGTATACACAAGTGAGGGCCGAGCTTCAAGCATTTGTCATTTAATGATATTAAAGCCTCCAGCCATCCTGTAGCTTCTCGTGGAAGTACCGAAAGGTGACGAGTCCCTGCCAGGCAGATGCTGGGCTACATTGCACAATATTCTCAAGAGGAGTCTGGCCCCAGAAGCCCCACAGGGATGGAGCCTGGCAACATGCATGGTCCCGGGAGAGCTGTTCAGAGAGCAGCTGCATGACACATGGCTGTTGTGGGGGTTTCTGTTCTGCCCGGTTCCACAGTTGTTAAGTCTCAAAGAAATCACACAGAGTTCTACATTAGTTATAAACTGATTGTCCCATTAGCTCAGGCTTCTTATTAACTCTTATAACTTAACATTAGCCCATTATTCTTATCTGTGTTAGCCACATGACTCAGTACATTTTTCTGCGAGGTAGTCACATTGTGCTTCTTCTGTGGCTGGGTCAGGACTGCCGAATAAGACTTCCTTCTTCCCAGAATTCTTCTGTTCTCATTGACCCACCTCTACTTCTTGTCTGTTTGTCCCACCTATACTTCCTGCCTGGTGACTGGCCAATCAGCATTTATTTAAAATATAATTGACAGGATACAGACCATTGTCCCACAGCACATGGTGACTAACAGGAAGAATAGAACACGTTCCATGTGCAGCAAACTCTTTGGGCATTTGCATCATTGCAGACTCCTTCAGCTGGGTTTGCTGAAATTGCACACATTTGAGAGACTGACTTCAGCAAAGCTATGGGATGAATAAAATGAGATGTCACGATCATTTTATTGCAGCGGGCTCTGCAATAACAATGGTAAGAGAGTTTCTGAGGTTTCATTTCATGAAAACGTAAGAGAACCAATTAAGTAGGCGTGGTGGTTTGCTCCTGTCATCCTGTTGCTTGGGAAGTGAACAAGGGGACTGGGAAGATGGGAGGAAGGCCAATGTTCCTCCTGCCATCCAGCCATCCACTCCAACTGCCATGACAGATGGTGCCACATGTTCCTGAAGTTAAAACTGGTCATGCAGTATCTTACGTGGTTAGATGTTATTGTACGTATAAGCAAAAGGCAGACTATTTTTTATCAATTATTAATTTACTTTTACTTTATGTGTATGCATGTTTTGCCTGCATGTATTGTGTGTGTACCATAAGTGTGTCTGGTGCTCATAGAACCAGAGGAGGGTGTTGGATTCCCTGGAATTAGACTTAAGGGTGGTTGTGAGTTGCCATGTGGTTGCTGGGAACTGATCAGTAGTCATCTGTAATAGCAAAGTGCTCTTAACCACTAAGCTATCACTCTAGCCCCCAAAGGCAATTCTCATTTGGGGTGTTTATACTACACTTTGACAGTTGTGGATAATAAGTAGTAATGTGGATGCCTATGTTATATGTATACAGTATACTCATGCTAACCCAGGAGTAGTGACACACACATGTTTCTCAGAATATATATATATTTTTATAATTTGAGTGCTCTGGGGGCTAAGACAGGAAGATTACAAATTTTAGGCCAGCATGGGCTACATACAGAGATCCTGTTTCAAAACATAAGAAAGAAAAAGAGAGAGAAGGGAGGAAAATAAAAAGAATTCAAGTTTATTGAATCTGATATGTACTAAAATCTGCTTTTGTATGATCACAGTCTGGTACATGGAACCTCACACTCGGTCCCCTCAAGGAGACATGCTCATTCGAACTAGTCTGAGCTTGTCTCTGTTACATACAGCTCTGTAGAACATAATCATGAAACCTTTTCAAATCCTCAGCTTGCCTTCTCATGTACCAGAACTATGCCTCTCGTCACCTTTAGAAGCCACACTTGGTCAGAGCTGTTAATGTTTTCACTCTGCCTTGTAGTTGATGTCAAGATAATGCCAGTTTGTAATAAATGCTTGTCTTAGTCACTGTTCTATTGCAGTGAAGAGACACCATGGCCAAGGCAGCTTACAAAAGAAAGCATTTGATTGGGGACTTGTTTACAGTTTCAGAGGGTGAGTCCATGACCATCATGAGGGGACTCATGGCTTGAGAACAGTAGAGAGAGGAGAGAGAGAGAGAGAGAGAGAGAGAGAGAGAGAGAGAGAGAGAGAGAGAGATCCAGACACAGAGGACAGAGACAGACTGGGTGAGGCATAGGTGTGTCACTGGGGGTGACACGCCAACAAGACCACACCTCCTAATCTTTTCCAAAACAGTACTACTAACTAAGGACCAAACATTCAAACATATGAGCCTATGGGAGCCATTCTCATTAAACTACCACAGTACTAAAAGCCAAACTGTTGCTGAATATCCAAACTGCAGTGATAAATGGTAAGAAATTTAGGCTGGCAAAGTGGTTCAGCAGGTAACAAGCACTTGGAGCCAGACTTGATGGTCTGAGTTCCACCCTGGGGACACACACAGTGGAAGGAAAGAATCAACCCCTGTGAGATGTCCTCTGTTGCACACACACACACACACACACACACACACACACACACACTCACTATCACATACACACACACTCACACACACACACCAGCACATGAATGCCACACACATAAATGCACACATACACAAAATAAATAAATCAATAAAATTTAGTGAAGGATTTAAAAAAGTAAAAAAAAAACAGTCTCTTGCTACACATGCATGTATAGCAATCTAAATATGTCTATGTATATATTTTGTTGGTTTGTTTTATTTTGCTGTGTTGTGTTGGGGATTGAACTGACAGCCTGTCAGATAGACAGCCTGTGATAAGCAAGAACTTGCCTGTACCTTCTCATGCTTTTTTTTTAGAGTTGCCTTTTTTTTTACTTTTTTTTTTTTAATTTATTTATTTATTAAGGATTTCTGCCTCCTCCCCACCACTGCCTCCCATTTCCCTCCCCCTCCCCCGATCAAGTCACCCTCCCTCATCTGCTCAAAGAGCAATCAGGGTTCCCTGACCTGTGGGAAGCCCAAGGACCACCCACCTCTATCCAGGTCTCCTAAGGTGAGCATCCAAACTGCCTAGGCTCTCCCAAAGCCAGTACGTGCAGTAGGATCAAAAACCCACTGCGATTGTTCTTGAGTTCCCATTCTTCCTCATTGTCCGCTATGTTCAGCTAGTCCAAATTTATCCCATGGTTTTTCAGACCCAGGCCAGCTGGCCTTGGTGAGTTCCCAATAGAACATCCCATCTCTTCCTAACAAAGGCCGTTTGTATTAGTCAGTGTGCTGGTAAATGCGGTTCTAGCACTGAACTCTAGCAGATAAGTCAACTAGGTACTCTAAGTTATTAAAGTGTATTCTGAAATGGTTTTAAGAATAAAAACTAAGTTTTTATACCTCTCATTTACAAGAAAAAGGTTAAGTGTTTTATTTCACATTTAGTTTTGTAATAAAAAAACTAATGTTGTCTGATGTGCCTTTCTCAAAGGTCAAGGTTGTCCCAGGGTAAACAGAGGGCAGATGGTTATCTTGGGCCTTGGGCTTGGATGGTGACCCCTCTTCCGAGCTCCACGCCTCATGCTAGGTACCACCCTGCTCCAGTTTGTTGTCTGAGGCTATGATAAACACCACTGCCAAAATCACTGTCGGGGAGGATGGGGTTTATTTGACCAACCGTGATGCTTACTGACTGGTTCACTGGCTCATGCTCCACTTTCTAGCTTTCTTTCTTTTTTTTTTTAGATTATTTGTTTTGTTTTATGTGTATGAATGTTTGGCCTGCCTGATACCTGTAGGGGGTCAAAAGAGGTGATCAGATTCCTTGGAACTTGAATTTTTGGTGATTGTAAGCTACCAAGCAACTGCTGGGAATTGAACCCAGGTCATCTGGAAGAGCAGCAAATGCTCTTAACTGATGAGCCTCCTAAGCTGATTCTGCTAGCTTCCTTAATAGCCCAGGTCTACCTGCCTAGGTTGGCACTGTCTATAGTGGGCTGTAGACATCAATCATCGAACAAGATAGTCTCTAGTAGACATGGCCATAGGCCAATCTGATCAAGAGAATTCTTCAACTGAGATGCCCTCTTCCCAGGTGACTCTAGACTGTATCAAGTTGACAATGAAAACTAAATCATAGTTCCTTGGTAGCATACATCCATTGTAGATGTGGTCTAGTCCTTTCCTAATCTTCTGGGGCCCAGAAGAGAGGAAAGCACTTCTTATAGGGGACACTGGCAGAGGTAGCCTACGGTGTATATCTAGATACTTAGCGCCCACCGCCCCTTTGTAGCTTGCTACAACGGGTACATATTCTGACCTTTGGATGTTCTAGAATAGACAGTGAATGGGACACTCGATCTGCCAGCCTAATTTTGTGGGAGGGCTAACCAGCTATGTTAGTTGTGTGATTTTCCACCCAAGGAGGCTAAAGATTTATTGTAGAACCCTATACTGATATCATCTTGGGCTGCATAAGTGGTCAGCTCATGAACATATGATTCTGTGTTTCCTCCTATCTTCATGGGCTAAGGAAATCATTATGGTCTCAAGAGGGCAGCTTTTTGCCTTGGCTTTGAGCTCGCGCAGCAACTTGGATCCAGCCAGGGACAATCTGTACCAGCCTGCATACTTTCTGACCTGTGGTCACTCTGGATACACTCTGACTGTGGTCCTACCTCCTTACCAGGTCTCTCACATCGCCTGTGTATGATGTGGGTCTAGGAGACTCCAGTTGGGTAGGTGTGCCAACACTCACTTCTTTCTTTTTGTCTCAAGGTTCCTTGCTGTGGTTCATACATGGTATTCCTGAGAAACTTGTGGTTATGAAATGTAAAAAAAGTGCCTCTGGGTTTCATCTGACTTCTCTTGTCCTCCTTGAATACTCTACCAGGGTTTACCATCACTCCTAACACACACACACACACACACACACACACACACACACACACACACACACACTTTCCTTGCCAGTTTTTCCAACTCTGAGATCTGTGATGGGGCTTTTTTTTTACCTCTCATTTGCACATCTGGGGCCCAAATGGTTTTCAGCAATTTCCCCTGCTTTATCTTGTAGGCTCTTGAGCAAGAAGCAAAGACAGAAGAGAGACGACCAACCATGCCTTCTGGAGCTGTAGAAACTGAAGAAGGTATGCCTGCCCCTGCCCCATGCTGGGAACCCAGAAAATGCAGGGATCGCTAATCAGTCTGTTTGAGTACACAGTAAAGCATACTGGGAAATAAGAGGTGTAGAGATAAGCTCTGGGGTTGTGGGATACAACATACCCTTGGGTCTGTGCATGGTGCGCCATTATGTTTGCTTCTTATTATTCAGCAAGCGTTCACACATTTGCTAGCCCTGGGCCAGGTCCTTGTGGTCCAGCTCTTCAGAGCTCCATCTCAGCCTTGTGTGTGTGTGTGTGTGTGTGTGTGTGTGTGTGTGTTTCCCTGATGGAGGAAGGTCATTGGTTAAAAAAAAAAGAGAAAGAAACTGCTTGGCTGGCCCTCATAGGTTAGAACACAGGTGGGTGGAGAAAACAGAACAGAATGCTGGGAGAAAGAGGAAGTGAGCTCAGACTCGACAACTCTCCTCTCGGGGACAGATGCCTCAGAGAGACGCCATGCTCCCGGCTCCTGGGCAGACACACGCGATGAAGCTCTGACCCAGGATGGACGTAGGCTAGAATCTTCCCGGTAAGCGCACCTTGGGGTGCTACACACAAATGATTAGAAATGGGCTAAATTAATATGTGAGAATTAGCCTAGAAGAGGCTAGATAGAAATGGGCCAAGCAGTGATTAAAAGAATACAGTGTCCGTGTAATTATTTCGGGGCGTAAGCTAGCCAGGCGGCCGGGGTGCTGGGAATGCAGCCCCACCGCTTATATCACTACATTTCCCCATGCCCTGGTTTTCTCCAAAGTTAGCTTTGTTCTTTGCTCATTCAAGCTTTATAAAACTCAACTGGACCAGTGGATCTTTATGGGGATGCTCCCAGAAGCATGAAAGTAAGTTTGTTTGTTGGCATGAGGAGTGGACAGTACTGCTATCATCTAGAGATGAGGTACCAGGGGTATTTATCAGGGTGCAGAACAGTCCTAAAAACCCAGAAGTTGGTCCTATAGAGCGGATACCAAGTTTGAATGCAGTTCTGCTATATATATTATGCTATATCAAGGCATAAGACATCACTCAGCCACCCTTTTTCAGAGTACTTGGTTTGCCATCAGGAATGCCATTGCTCCTCATTCTATTCAATGTGGCAGTTTTTTCTGGGGGAGGTCATATTTTTTTTTAAAAAAGCCTTACTATAGTTCACATATTTTCCTTTTTCCCTATACAAATAATTCCAATAGTAAGTTTTACTTGCCTTTTTGCATATTATTGTGTTTCTCATGTGAAACAAAAATCTTAATTTCCCTCTAAAACCAGACATTGATAGGAAAACATTGTGTTTTGTTTGTTGTTGTCTGTTTTCAGCATAAACGTTCGTTGGGAAGGGAGGTAGGGCAGGGGCATCAATCCTTCTTGGCCCTGGCCTTCCTCATGGCCACCAGCACGTTGCTCAGCTCCTCCCGCTTCCTGTTGGTGTGCATTTGCGTGCCCACGCTCTTCATGATGAACTCCTGCATGCGCTTGTGTTTGGACACCCTGAACAGCTCCATGGCATGCTGCTCATGGGCATGAAGTCGCACACCTCCTGGATCATGTCCCATACGAACTTGGTGTCATTGGTGAGGACCCTCGTGGTGCCGACTCTGCCTGGGCTTGCTGACATTCTTTGTCACCTTGTGACTCTTGTTGAGACCCACAGCCATGGGATAACCCAGGGCCATGGCTGCTGCTCTTTGGTGGTGGCTGCTACAACACAGGAGAATATTGTTAATGCTGAAATACAAATAGTCTTATTATTAGTTTCTTTTGCTGCATATTTTAGCTAGAGTATTATATTCCTATTTTAGCTAGGATATTACAGTGTTTTCTTTATTTTGAAATTATGTGTACATATAAGGTTATTCATATATCTGTGGAACAGAATTATCAATTTACTTTTGGGATAGTGCTAGGGCTTCATGAAATATCAGAGAATATAAAGGAATGCCAGACTGATGGTACCGAGAATCACGGTTCCAGATGCAGGAGTCAGGGACAGATGCCGCCAGACCCTTGTTTCTTTGCTGTGAGTGGTAACAGCTGGTTAGTACTTGATCCTGTTTTTAATTAGCAGCACAGAACAGCTGGATTTCCAGTATTTGACAGATAGTGTAACCCTAGGTTCTTTGCTTCTTTGTTGACTGAAAAGAAGCCTTGAGAACGAGTACTTATGAAGACTTGCTGGGGTCTGTGTGGCCTCCACACACAGCACCTGCTGCTGGGTTGAAGGAGCAGTGTTCCTCCTGGGCCTGGGTAAGAGGAACTCCCATGGCTCTCCTCTGGGAGTGCTGCTCCTGGATGCTCTGTCTGCCCAAGGCGGTAGCCTAGGTAGTGCTATGTTTTTTCTTTGAAGATTATGTGAGAGACTTCTTCCTGATCTTGTGCCAGAAGCGTTGGTAAGCTCCAAGCCCACCTCTACTGCTGTATTGTAGCCAGGCAGACTTCTTACTGGGCTGATAGACATACTTGGTGGTAAGTTTCTGACTTGCCAGTTCTGACTGTTCAGAACATCTTTAGATCACCTCCAGACCTTTTAAAAGTCAACCTCTGATTTTTTTATAAAGATTATCTCACGTCTCTATCTTCCCTTATTTTCCACTGTTAAACTAATTCAGAATAAAATGAAGTCTAAGTCAGTGCTAGATTTTGAAGTTCTTGAGCTGTGCTGCAGGTTGGTGGATGACTTGCAGTTGTGGCTGGACAGGAAAGCAACCTCTCCAGGCAGAGTTTGGGAAGTGCCCCGTAAGTCACTTTCAAGCATGTTGCAGCCTGCGACAGTGGCATGGTCAAGGCAGGTGCCACGGAAGATATGTCCCTGAGTTAGGATCTTAGTGAGGGAAGGGAATTCCAGATAGTGGAGATGAATGGGAAGAATGAAGGCCATTTTCCCATCTGCACACCAAAGTGTGGTGGTAGAAACACCAAGAACACAGGTTTGAGAGCAACCAGGTTGTCAGGGCTTCAGGAAGACTCAAGGGGCTGGAGCTATTCCCTGAGAATTCTGGGAACTGTTTTACACAGCTGTTTGGGAAGGTCACCCTAGAATAATGGAGATTCCAGTCGAAAGTTCAAATGGGAGGCAGGAGACTGGCTAGAGGGCTTTAGAAAGCCATGAAGAAGGCAAGGTAGGGCCAGGGTTGAGATGAGAATAGATGAATATTGTCTTGGGCAAGATGGGGCTGGATGAATGTCATCTTAGGAGAGGTTGGCTAGATAAATGTCATCTTAGGTGAGGTTGGCTAGATGAATGTCTCCTTAGGTGAGGTTGGCTAGATAAATGTCATCTTAGGTGTGGTTGGCTAGATGAATGTCATCTTAGGTGAGGTTGGCTAGATGAATGTCTCCTTAGGTGAGGTTGGCTAGATGAATGTCTCCTTAGGTGAGGTTGGCTAGAAGAATGTTGTGGGGAGGGAGATGAGTGTTGGGAGGAAGGACATTCTTTGCTTGGGCCACGTTTTGGGGTGGACTAGGAGGCAGAACTATGACACACAATGTATTCAATTTTAGGCAGATTGGGCTTGATGGGTCTATGGGACAATCAGGTGAACAGGACTTCAGGCACTAAACCAAGAAGATTTGGCAAGAAACCCTAGTCCCCTAGGTGCACATAACTAAGAGGCACATTTTGCAGACCTTCTAGAAAGCGTTGAAGGAAGTTAGAAGCTGTTTGTACCCTCCAGTAAGAGCAGCGTTCCACTAAAGTGAAGACACTTAGGTGCCCACACAAGACTCACCTGGAAGACACACTTCCTGAAGATAAAAGTGTCTCATTCTCCTCGATGTTAAACTGACCATCTCTTTGAGGTGCATTAGAGATTAGATAGATTGTGCCCCTCTCTCCCTGCTATGGTAATGAGTCTGGGTGGAGGAACTGGTGTCTGCGGCTGTCATAAGAGTAAAGAACTGTAATAACTTTAGCCTGGAAATTAACTTTGCTGTCTTTGTTAGCATGATAAATGATTTTATTATTATTCTTGTGAACCAGTTATGGTTTTATAATGTCATGATTGCAATTGTACTTGAAGAATAATGAGAAGTTATTCTGAACAAATTAAATGGCCCTGTCTAGTCCCCATCCTTTTGCTGCAAAGAGACACCATAGCCAAGGCAACTCTTTTATAAAAGATAATGTTTAATTGGGGGCTTGCTTACAATTCCAGAGGTGTAGTTCATGATGGTGTGGAGCATGGCGGCACCCATGGGTGCTGGAGCAGTGGCTGAGAGCTGCATGGTGGTCTGCAGGCAGAGTGAAGGGGGAAGGGAGAGAGAGAGATTGGGTCTGGCATGGGCTTTGACATCTTAAAACCCATCCCCCTCCCCCAGTGACACCTTTTTTCCAGCAAGTACACCTCTCCCGATCCTTCTAATCCTTTCAAAGAGTTTCATTCCCTGGCAACTAAGCACTCAATACATGCACCTATGGGAGCCACTCCCATTCAAACCACCATAGACCCCAAAGTCATTTAGACATTTGAAGAGAAATACGCTCCATTCTCTCTCTTGCCTTCTGTAGCTTTGGAGCCTGGAGCCTGTCCTGGAACTAGCTCTTGTAGACCATGCTGGCCTCAAACTCACAGAGAACCGCCTGCCTCTGCCTCCCGAGTGCTGGGATTAAAGGCGTGCACCACTACCACCCAGCTCTTTGTCTTATTCTTATCAGTCTCTTTACCCTGGGATTTTCTTTTGTGTTATTTTCCGAATTCCTTGAGAAAGGATCTCATGTAGACCAGGCTGGCCTTAAATTTTTTATGTAACCAAGGATGACTTTAATTTTATTACCCTCCTGTCTCCCCCTTCCAAGCTACGAGGTTGCAGGCACACACCACCGTGTTTGCTTTATGCCCCAGGATTTTCTGAAGAGCAAATCACTGACCTAGATGGTGTTCTGGAAAGTAAGGGTTCTTTCACCAAGCACATAGAAAATGCTCTCTGTGCATCCTGACTTAGATCCCCAGAATGCATTTGATGTGTCACAGGTTCTACTAAGTCAAGAATTAGGAACTTGCATAACCTCATTCAACTCAGCTGATGAATGAAAGAGCCTTAGGAGGTGGGCTGAGGAAGGTTCTATGGAGAGTGATGTCATCCCACATCTTTCCTGACCCTTCCTCTTACCGCATTTTCTCTTCCACCACCTAGGTTCTCCGCATCTGTCATCATAGTGACATTCTCTGCAGACAGCCTAGGGAGGCACATAGAAAACCACTCAGGGTCGTCTTGTGTGCCTGAGGCTCTCTGTACCTCCTAGTGCCCTGCCACAATTCTCTTTATAGTTCTGTGCTTTTGAGACCCAGACCTCCCTGAATATGAAGCCGCTTGGCCTTTCTACCTCTTGAATGCTGAGATTAAATTTGTGAGCCACGGTAACTGGTTCCCACAGTTCTTGGTGTATAAGAGGCCCTGCTTGCTTGGAGCTTGTTGGTCATAGTGCAAGCTGTGAACTATTACAGCCCAGGTACCATTGTTCAAATCCAGGTTCTTTTTCATTTTTTAACATTTATTTTATTACCATATGTAATGCCCATGCCATTACAGGTCGGTACGAAAATCAGGAAAGGGGCCTGGAGACTTAAAAACACACATACACAGACAGATGGGGACACAGGTTATCCTTGATACAAGAATGCCAAGTTTATTGTGCTCCCGGGAAGCTGATATAGGGATCCTTAACTGATAGCCATGCCCCAGCTCTCAGAATCTTTCTTCTGCAGGCCTCAACAAAACCCAATCCCCTGCCATCAGGGTCTCTTGCTCACAGCAGATGCAGGCACAGGTAAACAAGTTGTTTTGCTCAGTTCACTCCAGCAGGCAAAGGGTCTGAGGTAGGCACAGAAAGTCAAGGGGCCAGGGGTCTGCAGCCCCCAACAACCATATTTTAATTACAGAAATGCATAGATTTTATTATGGTCCATGTAAGCAATAGAATTTGATCATACTAATCTATTAAAAAATTTATAGCTGGGATAAACCATCTGTGTGATATGCTGTCTAAACTTCTGTGTCTATGACTTTATTGTAACAGTGTCTCTCCATATTATCTCCCTCAATAGTTTCATTAACAAGGTAACCGGAAATGGGGATTGGAACTTGAGTTCCAACAGGGCAAAACCATTTCCTTTGGGGCTGGGCAGGCTCAGCTGTTGGCCTGTGTGGATCTGATGAGGGAGGCCAGGAACCCACACAGCCCTGCGGGTTCTCTCCTTGCCTGCTAACTATTTTGTGTCTACTTTGTGCTGGGCGCTATTGTAGGCCTGGAGATTCAGTGGTAACCAAGAACAAGCAACGAGACCCCTGCTCTCACCTCCACTCTCAGTGGTTGTTTCCACCATTTTCGAAGACTTGCTGTTTGCCAGGCCTTGTCTTAACCACCAAGTCTGTGGGCGTGAAGCAAAGGAAGCGGAGGGCGCGCATGGAGCATGCGCACTAGTGGTCATGGGAAAGGGCCATTTCTGAGAGTTAAGAATTGACTTTTCTTCATGAGAAGTAGCTCAGAAGTGATTTTTCTTCAGTAGCACCTTCTGTCTGGGCAATCAGAAGTCAGTTGGCTGTCTATCGCTTTACCCATTGCTCTCCATAGCCTAACCACTCCCAGACAAGAGAATCTGTTTATTGCATGTTCACACTGCTGATCTAGAAGTCTCTCTGGTGTTAGTGTGATGGAAAAAACATAACATCAGGATCGGTGCCTGGAAAATGCTAATCTTAAACTTTTGTCACTGGGAAATTTGTGGCCTGCGTGCTCGGACTCGTCCTGATGATACGTGTTGCCAGGCAGCAAGCCGACAGCTCAGAGCCCTGCTCTGCCATGAACTGGCTTTTCAGCGTTTTGAAAGCTCCTCGGAGCCCTGTTTGCTTGGTTGGAAATGACAGAGGAAGGTGGAGGGAGCAGAGGTGCAGTGTCATTTAATACTTAAAGTGAGGCACGGGCTCAGTATCTGGTGTAGTGGTGGCCTAGGCCTGACGCCTGGTTCGAAGTCTAAGTTAAGTAGCTCCAGCGGACACCCAAGTGTAGCTAGTGGTGAAAGTGTGTGTGTTATGTGACTGGAAGTGAGCATGTAGTTCGTGGAGGACTGGTTGGCTGGTTCTCCATATCTGAGTATTTCCTGTTAGACCATACGGGGAGAGCAAGAGGGCTGTTACCCACACAGTTTCCTTTCTAAGGTGTTTTATTTTAAATACTGTAACTCGGAGCTTTTTAGAATATTTGCATGTGGTCCAAGTGTTTCATCAAGATGTAAGCACTTTAAGCTGGGACAGTTGAGAACTGAGCTGTTGGGGATTGAGGATATCATCGAGGAAGACATTTTCTAAGATGATGGCTTAATTGAAGGTACAACCACCTCCTCCTCTAGTTTGGGGTATCTAAGGCCTGCCCAGTCGGGAAGCTGGGCAGTGGTGGTGGCACATGCTTTTAATCCTAGCACTCTGGAGGCAGAGGCAGGCTGATCTCAGTGAGTTTGAGGACAGTCTGGTTTACAAAGAGAGAGAGAGAGAGATAGAGAGAGAGAGAGAGAGAGAGAGAGAGAGAGAGAGAGAGAGAGAGAGTTAGTTCCAGGACAGTCAGGGCTACACAGAGAAACCCTGTCTCAAAAAATGATGACGACAATGACAAAGAATTTGGGCATTTTCAATAATTTAAAATGGAAGGCACAGAAAGATAAATAGTGTACTTTCTCAGCCATTAGTGGGAGTCACAAGAGTTGATATCACAGGACAAAATAGAAAATTGATTATTAGGGGCTGAGAAGGTGGGAGGTTGGGGAGAGGGAGGAGGTATTATGGGGAATCTGGATAACAGCTGCCAACATACTGTCATGTAAAAGGAACATATTCTTCCATAGCACAGCAGGGTGACTGTGGTTTATAACACCTTAGATATTTTAAAATTAGAAAAGAGGAATTTATAGGCTCTGAAATCAAAGCCATGATAGAAATGTGAATTTCTCTGATACTTGTCTTCAGTGTGTGTGTGCCTGTATTAGTTAAAATGTTTTGTTAGTTCTTGGAGAGCTTCAGATAACTTGCTTTGGTCATATCCACCCCTTGTCCCCCAACTCTCTCAGATTCAGCACCCCCATTCCTTATCCTTCTAATTTTGTATCCTATTTTTTTTTAATCATTCAAAACTAATTTGTGCTGGCTGCCCTTTTATTCTTGGATCTGTGGTCTTGCATGGGAGCATGGTCAACTAACCAGGGGCCAGAGTCTTAGAGAATACTGTCTCTCCCCCTCCTGGCATCTAGCAATTGCCAATAGCTCCACAGCTAGGGATGGGATTGTGCCTGAGTTGGGACTGAACAGGTCTTGCGTATGCTGTCCCGACCACTGTGAGTTCATATGTGCAGCTGTCTTGATGAGGTAGTGGTATAAGCTGGTGCAGCCAATATGGAAACAAGTACAGCAGTTTCTCAAAAAAAAAAAAAAAGGAGAGACCACAAAAAGACTGTAGTTATCATTCCTCTAAGCCAGAAGTGGTTTGTAATTACTTCCTTCACTCTACTGGGAAGCACATCCTTCCCCAGATTGTTTCTAGAGATCGAGTTTGCTAGTGTTGTTTCTCCCAAAAGAAAACTACTTCCATCAGTAATGGTCCAAGGATAAAGACAGGCTGTCAAGCTGAGAGCAGGCCCATCATGTACACTGTTAGAACGATATCAGCTTTTTCCCATCCTCAAACAAAAAGTCTTCTCATCTTCCACTGCATCACAGAACTGAAGGATGTGGTTTGCACTGGAACAGACCATCTGGTTGAACCACCTTGTGTGGCTCAGAGGCCAGGGGCTCCCCAGAGTTCACCTCGAGGTGATGGATTAATTTAGATTCTTTCTTCCAGATGAGTCAACTTTTCAGACTTGGGATGAGTGTACAACTCAGCTAAGGAGAAATAGTTTTCAATAGTTTATCCTAAACATGCAGGCAAAGAATCCCTTTCTTGAAGTAGACTCTCAGTGAGTCTACTCACTTAGACTGTGACAACCCTAAAGGGAAGTCACACGTTGTTTGTCTCTTTGAAAGGCGACTTCCTTCATCTTATTTAAGCAGTTGACTAAATTCAGAAAATTAATGCCCTAATTTCACTTTGCAATCTAATGACTTTTTTCTTAGAGCTTCTACTTATTGATGATCACAACCACATTTTGAGGCAGAGGTTGTCTGCCTCCCAGCCCATGATTGAATCTTTCCCCCATGAGAGCCTAGGGATGGAATGTGCACAGGTGTAGAAGTTCATAAGGTACATATGAAAGAGTCATCATATGACATACACTCAAGAGGAAAGAGACTCACGTCTGCATACAAACTTGTATGATGACTGTTGAAAAGAAAAAGAAAAAAGTAATTTCCATTCTACGTGGATGCCCATGGCAGCGCTAGTTTATACCAGGTACATTTTTCTGAAGATCAGAGGATCAAATGTTCTTAAAATAATCTCACATGTTCCCCTAAATATTTTCAGAATACCAATCAAATGTGTAGCTTAACTCAAAAGCACTTTTTTTTTGGTCATAGCATTCACTAGCATCCAAACCTTTTCTTCATGCCATGGCTTTTAAAGTTGGGCTGAGGAAGATGGTTTTGTGAATAAAGTTTGTGCTTTCCAGGTATGGGGGCCGGAGTTCCAATTCCCAGAACCTAAATCAAAAATGGGGCCAGTGCCTGTATCCCAGCACTTGTGAGGTAGAGGCGGGCTCTGGGGTTCCTTGCGGGCAGTCTCCCCTTGGAGAGCAGCCTGATGGTCGACACTGCCCGACTCAGTAAACAAAGTAGACAGTGACGGAAGAGGGACAACCGGTATCAGCCTCTGGCATACACATACCCATGCACATGTGAACACAAGCGTTCCTCTGCATATATGAACACATACATGTATACATCACACATACATATGCAAAAGTAAAATAAACATTTAAAAAAATCATGAACTGTGTTTGTGTTAAATTTCAGGTGAGATGTGTTTAAGTCCAGAACTCTTCCTTACATGTTTATTTCCCCCTCCCCAGTGTTTGATACTTTTAAAACACACATAGGGGCTGTATTTGTGCTTGCTGGCTTACACTTTTCCATAGTTCACATGTAGCCCTTTTGTGTGGCAACTTCTGTTTTACTTCACTCAAACATAGAAAATTTGGAGCATCGGTACTAATAATAATTCTGTAGTTGAGTTTCGTTTTTATTTTTTCTTTGTTTCTTTTTTTCCCATTTAATAAAAGCAGAGTTACAGGTTGTTGTGAGCTTCTTGACATGGGTCTTGGGAACGAAACTCCTGTCCTCTGGAAGATCAGCAAGTGTTCTTCATCACAGAACCTTCTTTCTACCCCCACCCCCAAGTAAAGATTTTAACCATTAAAAAATAAAGAAGTACTGATATAGTGCTTGAAGACATGGTGCTGTGTTAATAAAGCCAGTTACAAAAGGTCACACAATTCTGCCTGTATAAAATACCTTAAGTAGGCAAAGCACTGAGAGAAATGAGGGTAGTGGTTGCCAGGGCTGGGCTGTGGGAAGGAGGTCAGAGGGCAGTTGATTGGTCATGGCTGTGGGTTTTCATGTTGGCATGAGGAAGATGTTCTAAAATTGATGGTGGGGGATGGTTGCACACCGTGGACCATGCTAAAGCCAAATGAATTGTGGTGTGCCCTAACCAAATGGCTGGTGTGCTGTGTGCACAAGTGTGCTGTGTACATTGTGCAAGGCTAGATAAGCTTCACCTACATTAAAATTGCTATATTCTCGTCTGTTGGTGGTTATACTGATACTTGCTTTTCAAGTTTCCTTAAACAATTACTGTTGTAGCTCAGAAAAGAAGTATTAAGAATAATTTAGCTAAAAGTATTTCATGAAGATGCCATTTTGTCTTCTGAGTAATTCCAGATGTAAAAATAAAGTGAGCCTTAGCCAGCGCAGGGGGAAGTCCCTGGGGGCCAGAGCACACAGATTTGCATGGGTGTCTCTGCTGCTGTAACTCCACTGGGATGATTTGAGCTCGTGGGCTTGCCTAATGTGTGGGCTCTTGGAGGAAAGGACTCATTGGGACTTTTGTGGATAACCGCCTCATTGTTTCCCCCATGCCTTACCAGGGCCAGCAGCATGAGCGCGCCCATTAATATTCCCACTTGGGGAAAAAGGGAGAAATTCAATAGAAGTTCAAGCATTATAATAAATAGTTCGTGATTTAAGAGTATCTCCTTTGCTATATTAGCTGCATGTTCATGTTGGGGTGAAACACTAAGCAGCAGAAGGAAGTGAGTAAGTCAGCAGTGAAACCTTGGTGCACACGAGAGAGGGGGCAGAGCTACACGTGTGGGAAGAAGCGGGGGACAGAGCCCACGTCTGTCCAGTTAGCCTGGTGATCAGACTTTAGTAATGAGATTGTGCTGTTACTGCAGGTGTTTGAATTAGCAATTTAATACAGCAAGCAACTTCCCTTCTTCTCCCCATCCAGAGCTGCCCTGACACCCACCATATCCCATCAGATGAATGTAGGTGGGTGGGGGACTTCTTGATCCCCCACCTTGTATGTAACGGGCAGGGGATACAATTGTTCATTCCCAGACTGTTGCAAAAAGCGGCCGCTTGTTTGTCCCAGCTGCCCAGAACCAAAATAAACACACAAACTATATTAATTAAATCACTGCTTGGCCCATTAGCTCTAACTTCTTATTGGCTAACTCTTACACCTTAATTTAGCCCATCTCCATTAATCTATATATCACCACATGGCAGTGGCTTACCGGCAAAGATTCAGCATGTCTGACTCTGGCGGCTCCATGGTGTCTCCCTGACTCTGCCTTCTTCCTCCCAGCATTCAGTCCAGTCCTCCCCACCTACCTAAGTTCTGCCCTATCAACAGGCCAAGGCAGTTTCTTTATTCATTAATGGTAATCACAACACACAGAGGGGACTCCCGCATCACCAGACCAATTTGATCCCAGTCCAAAGTCTGTTTCCAGAATGCATTTACTGCACAAGAGGAGAAAAGCACGCAGTAAAAGACTGTTTGGTTTTGTTTTGTGAGACAGGATATCATCTTGTGTAGCTCAGGCTGTCCTGGAACTTACTACATGACCCCCTGCCTCAGCCTTCCCAATAAGGAATGTGACACACCTCCAAGAGCACAGTGGATGTGTGAATTACTGTGTTGCTAGAGGCTGTAGGGTGAGGATAAGCATTATTAGGGCGCTGTTTTATTTGATCGAGAGGCAGAGCACATGGATGTGGCCACCAGCTGGCCAGCTAAGTGCAGGACACGTCTGCCAGTCTCTGTTAGGTGTGGCCATCAACCGTGAAGTGGGATGGTGGAAAGCAACTTGGCTCTGGTGAGAGCATTTCTCTGTCCTTTCTGGAGGAAGGGTCCCATGTTTAGCCCCAGGACTGTTGAGAGGTTCTGGCTCGCTTTCTGTTGCATAAGTCTCCACTCTGGCTCCATTTTACAAGAAGAGGTAATAAAGCTCATCCATGGAGGTAAGCTTTTCTCCAGGCAAATCTTAATGAGACCTTGATCCTAATCTTGCAGCTACTTATCCCTGGGGTAAGAATCCCTGTTTGTTGGTGCTGTGTCATTAGTGAACATGAGTATTAGCGATGATCTCTCGTTTTATTACGGTTTGGCAACATTTTAAAAAACATGTTTATCGAGTTGGGTAAGTGCGATTTAGATTTCCTTGTGGGTGGACCTTGAAGACATTAACAGGCCCTTAAAGCAGAATAGTTAGAGTTACTGATACTATTATCAACCAAGGGTTGCTATAGCAACGAGTGGTTTGATTGCACCGTGCAATTGGTGGTACCCTGGGCTAGTGTAAAAGGAGCACACTAATTTAACAGAAAGTCTCCCGGAGCAATTTAATTAAACCCCAGTAGAATGAGCACTTTATTCTCTGAGGGACCCTGAGGTATTCTGGCTAGTGCTTCTAAGTTAATGAAAGATGAGCTATGAATCTGAATCTGCACATTTTCACAGAATTTAAAGAGTAACTTTAGGGTGAGGATTTTTATATATCTGAAATTTATTTTTAAAGTTAAAAGTAGTTATAATGGAAATCTATCATTTTATTATGGAGTATATGTAGCAGATCTTAAAAATATTTGAAATTTTATTGTCTTACGTTTTTTACCAAGTAAATATTATATTTGAGTCTACCCCCATGCCTGCTTCCCTCTTTTCTCATCCTCCCTCACATCCTGTTAGTCTACTTTGCCCCCAGTTTTACTTCCTTCATTACTATGTATATACATACATACATACATACATGATTTATGTATTTATATAAAATCTAGTAACCACAAATGAAAAAAATAGATAATATTTGTCTTTCTGAAACTGGCTTCTTTCACATATGATTACCTCCAATATGTCCATTTTCTACAACAGTTGTATAATAATAATAATAATAATAATGTCACAGGAGGCTGTAAGGGAAAATGTAGGATTGGAAATATGCTAAGATCATGGTCATTTAAGGATGGGACTGAGGGAGAAAGCTTAACGATGTTGCAAAGAGATAACAGGCCATATCCTGCTTCCCAAGGTGCGCTTCAGAATAAAGAAGAGCCTGCATGTATGGAATGCTTTAGGGATACAGTGGTCTGGAGTGGCGTTAAGGGCATAGCCGGTAGCCAGAAGGATGGAGTTGTGTGGTCCCCATCCTCTCAGGTGCAGGTGTGCTCCTGGAACCTTGGTTCTGGCCACTCTCTTCTTTGGCACATTGCCCCCATCTTCTCTACCTGAAGTTTTATCATGTTGGTATGAGTTTCCAAAGGGCTTCCTCAGCTACCCCTAGGTGGCAAACACCACGGTAGGCGATTTGCACCAATTCTGTGCATCTGTGAAGAGGGCTGGAAAACTTATTTTAACTGTTTGCTTTGGACTTTTGGCACTGAAAGGGTACAGTCTCAAAGGCAAAACCGGTCTGTTTTTGCTTGTATGGCTGTTCTTCACGCAAATGTTACTCTTCCGCCACCCAGAGGCCATATTCGGAAGTTCATGTGAAAGCTGGCATTAAGTACCAGCCATCAGTACAACCTCATCTCTTTTCTCTGTTGAGAAGAGTTGACACAACTGCACAAAATTGAGGTTATTATGCTTTCATTTTTATCAAGAAACATAATAAACATTATGAGTTTATGATCAATACACAGTTGTCCAGTGTCACTGTAGTGTGCTTGCTTAGTCTAAGATAAATCAGTTATTCCTTAAAAAAAAAAAAACCATTTTTACCTATGTGTATGTTTGTATGTTGTGTGTGAGTATGCACACATGTATGTGTGGGTGCCAGTAGAGGTCAGAAAAGGATGTCAGATTCCCTGGAGCTGAAGTTGCCAGCAGTTGTGGGTGCTGAGAACTGAGCTTGGGTCCTCTGTAAGTGCAGCAAGTGCTCTTGTCACCTGAGCCATCCCTCCAGCCCGAACTCAGTTATTCTTCGGTGTTAACAAAAATGCGACCAGTGGAGTTGAGGCTGTTCTGTTCTTGCCTCCATCACTTCCTATTCCGTCTTTCCAGTCTGTCACCCTTGCCACCTGGTTTGTCGTTGAGAGCCTTTCAATGAGGCCTTGCACATTTCCTATGCAGAAACATAGACTGACCCCCATCTCTGGCTGTGCTAAGAGCTTGAATCAATCCACTTGGAGGTTTGAGGTAGAAGGCAACTGAAATTAGCAGGAGAGACCAAAGGGTAGGGAATGTCCAGTTTTTGAACTGTCTGGGGAAATTCCTGGCATTTCTCTGAGACCACATCAGAAAGGT
This sequence comes from Microtus pennsylvanicus, assembly GCF_037038515.1. NCBI lineage: Eukaryota > Metazoa > Chordata > Mammalia > Rodentia > Cricetidae > Microtus > Microtus pennsylvanicus. The sequence goes on from NC_134584.1 coordinate 52,355,639, forward strand.
CCTTGGGGGCTGTGAAGCTGAGATCATAGAAAAGACCCCGAGACCCCCAGGGATGTATATTCCTTTAAATTCAGGGGGAAAGTTTTCGGCTTTTGCCCCTGCTAGGGATGTCAGTATGTACTTATTCCTATGCCTGCATCCCGTGGCTATTTTGACAGTCTTCACACTTGTTTCCGGGAACAGAGTATCTGGGAAGAGAACCAGTCAGTCAAGGAACAGAGAAACATACCACCTCACCTGGGTTTCCTGCTCATCACAGGACATCCTGAACACTTTTCAGGAAAAGCTTCGCTGCGAGGGGGACACCTGGGCCATCTGGGGCATCTAGGGCCAGCCACCGCCTAGTCAGCCTGGCCAGCTGAGGTCGGTGCTGAGGACGGTGTGGCGTGTTCCACTTTCAGTGCTGCAGAAGGGACAGCAGGTTTCTTTGCGAATGAGTTAGTCATTTCCCTTTCTCCCGTTGCCATCGGTGGAATCCAGGGGAAGAGGCAAGTGGGATCTGCTCAGGTGGGGACCAGTCGCATTCTCTGCATCTGTGCTATTGTGTAGAAGCTTCAGGGATGAGCATCCTTCCTTTGCCGCCCCCCCCCACCCCTGCTGCTGCCCCAGGATTTCCAGTAAGAGTTCCCTGCCTTATTTACATCTTAGTATACACAAACAATGCCAGTGTGTGTGTGTGTATGTGTGTGTGTGTGTGTGTGTGTGTGTTCGTTCAGGGGATCAAAGGTTTCATTCTTTGATAGGGTCGACTGTTAAGAAGTCTAATCTAAAAACCCAGCTAATACCCTATTTATAATGTGTCATCCTCTTTTTTTGCCCCACCCCCTTTTAAGTAAAGCTCTATTCAGCAATTCTAATGAGAATGATTTCTTTTGCAGAGATTAAGAATGTGGAGTCTGACAGATCTCCGCCTGAGGAGGAGGATGGAAAGGTAAGGACCGATGGTTGTTTGACCTTGCTGTCTCCCTTCTGTATTAAAGTAGACATGATAGTTGAGCCAGTGTTCATAGAAGTCCACAAATAGGCAGGAGTGTGCCCCAAATCCAATTTCTTATATTAGGATCACAATGGGCTACGCTTTTATGACCAAACCTTGCTATCTGTCTGAGTTGTCGCTGTTACATATACAAGATGGTTGACAGCGTCCTCTGGTGCTTTCTGTACTGGAAGCTTCTCATCCATGGATTTTGCTGACACTGCTTTACCCGTGGCCGGCCTCCAGGTGTGCTTTAGCTGGACATGCATCCTTTCCTTGTTTTTAGCTCCTGGTGCTAATTATAAACACAGGCGGATTTCCTGTTTACGTGTTGTGATGTGGATGATGTGGTTTCGTTGATGTTTCCCAAGAGCGTCATTCTAGCTCACGAGAAACAGACATTAGATGAAATCCATGAACTGCTTCCCCGTGTCTTTCAGTGTGTCAAAAGCCAGGTGGATGGACTGGATGAACACGAAGACCAGGAGCGCCTAGATTTGGGTATGTTCCAAATGCTGCACTCCCTGCAGCCGGGGGGAGGGGGGGATACCGTGAACCAGATGAGTGGTGAACGGAAAGAAAATGCGTTGTAGTATGAAATTTTCTTCCCCGGCAACCTGGTTTACTTCTTTCAGACCACCCAGGTCAGTTTTCTTTAGAGTTTCAGTCATTGTACCACAACTTCTGTTTACAAATCTAGAACACACAGGAAGAACTTACAATGTTTCCCAAGGGGCTTCATTTGCTCTGCCAAACTCTGGCATGGTATTTGTCATGGTTACCTTGTTATCGCAATGTAGTGGGCGCTGGGACCTTCATTTTAGGGAGGCCCTCCAAGCCCATGGAGTGGAAGTACAGGACTAGACTTGGGGTGTATTCTGCCTGTTTCACAGTGCGGATCAGTGTGTTCCTACAGACATGACCCTCTGTGGTCTACCCCCAACTCCCAGGCCTCAGGAGAAGACCAGTAGCTGTGGTGGAGGTGTGGGCCCCTTAAGTGGGGGAGGGGATAAAAGTGGTACTTTCCATGGACCTGGATAGTCTCATCTACTCCCAGGTGTTCTAGTCTCGGTTCCCTGGGCTCTGCCCCAGGACTCCCCTCCGGGTGTTTTCTACTTCTTCAAGGCTAGCTTGGATCACAGGCATAGATGCAAGTGGAGGAGAATGAAGTTGTCTGGGTAGGAGGATGTGGGTCAGGCTACCCGGGATGTGTGTGAAGCTTCTTCAGGCACGGTGCAGTTGGGGCACCTTGCACACCCAGAGAACATGTGAGAACAGAGCTGCCTTGGCCCGGCTGAGGAGGTTGGGGCCCAGGCCAGTGGCCAGGCTATTGAGGGTTGAGAGTGTATTGAGCAAGCTGCAAAGGTGGTTGGCTTAAGGAGGCACCGTGAGGGGTTCCTGGAGGTTCTGGTTGTGTTTGGCATCCTTGGTAGGCACGTGTCAGAGCTGTTACCACAGTTGGGAAATCCCATAACCTAGAGGAGGCAAGGAGGAAGAGCCCGTAGGGTCGGTTGAGCATGCTGCGCTGGGCTTGGCCCTTATCCAGTGGTGTGGTTTGCTGGATGTCCCTGCCTGAGGTGCTGCTGAACTTGGAACAGAAGCTTCGTTGTGCACTGGGAAGTGTGCACACATCTGTGAGAATAGTAATTTATTTCCAGAGCCCAGATCAGAGGAAGAGGAAGGAGAAAAAAAAAACCAAATACAAGCAAGCATCATGAAATGGATGGCCGGTGTGGGCCCCAGAGCTGGGAGCGGGGCTGTTATTCACACACACAGGATGTCTCATCTACGGGTTGCATCACATCCCTGGGAATCAGCTTTGAAGACTGTTTACTCAGACAAATTGCTGGGGGAGGAGGGGTTGGCTGTCAAAAGTATTAAATAGTGGGATTATTTTTAATTTGGGGCTCTAAAAATTCTCCCCAGTCTCTCACGGGCGCACTTGTTGGGCGAGAAGATTTCTGCTTTGTAAACTGCAGTAGCTCTGCCTAAACTGAGTGCTTGGTCAGTGAGGTCATTGCCACTGAAGGGGAACATTAGGAAGGCTGAGAGAGAGAGATACAGAGAGAGAGAGAGAGAGAGAGAGAGAGAGAGAGAGAGAGAGAGAGAGAGAGAAACAGAGACAGACAGAGAGACATAGAGACAAACAGAGAGAGAGAGATAGAGACAGAAAGAAACAGAGAGACAGACAGAGACAGACAGACAGACCAAAAGACACACACACACACACACAGAGACAGACAGACAAATACACAGACACGGCGGGGGGAGGGGGAGAGACACATCTAGTCATCTATGAAAAGGGCCACAGCCACGCCTTTCTAAATCTGGCATTTGCTTTGTTGTTTATTTAAACTTTTGAATGAAGAAGGGGGGAAAACCCTCCTAATTTTATGAAAGAAATAGGAAGAGACTTTAAAAGAACCCCTGAGACAGAGAAGAGGGCAGCAAGCAGTGAGCAACAGGCAGATGTGAGCCAGAGGCAGGAAGGGGAAACCTCCGCTCCTCGCAGACACCACTTGGAAACCCCTGTTGTCTGTGTGTGCTGGTGCTCTGTCCAGACTCCCAGGAGCTGCTGAGAAAGCATGTGGGAGAGAGGTGTCCAGTCTTTGCCGTTTGTATTGCTTTCAGGTGTGCGGTACAAAGGGTGTGTCGGCTTGTAAACCCAGTGTATCGGTGTTGTTGTGGGAGAGCTTTCTGTGTGGTGGTTGTGTTCGGACGGTGCTACCCAGAACTGCTGGCAGAAGCCACTTGTGTCTGATGAGCATCGGCTGTGTAAGCAGTGGGTCCGAAGAGGTGCAGGCTTAATTCGATTTGATTTTCTCCTATTGGACAGGTCAGGCTAGAGGAAGTTCCTCATGACCCCCTTACAGCACTGGGACCACACTGGTTATTTGTTTATTCTCCAGCGATGACTGTCATTGTAGGAATTAATGGGTACAAAATAGCGGGTAAACTCACCCAGTGCCCCAGACCTGTCAGGGTGAGCAGTTGACATCGGTGTTGAGAAGATGACATTGATGTGAAGTCCAAAGCCTTGTTCTCCATGGACATCATGGTAAGCATGTCCAGCCAGGTCATCTGCCACACAATCGAGTCATGGAAAGAAACCCTGAAAAAAGTTGCTATGTTTTAAGTAAGCTTATGATCTCATGATGGGCCGCATTCATAGTTAGCCTTGGACTGCTGTCTGGAGAAACTGCAGGATTAGGGTTTTACTCAGAGAGAATCATCCATCAAAGGGCTGGGGTTGATTCTGCCGCCATCACAAGGAGACAGTGGGATTCCTTTACTTGGAAACAGCTGGGGGAAGGAGGCAGGGCAAAGCCTTTGGAGGCAATGGAAGGAAAGGAGCTAGCTGTGATGGTAGAGCCAATGCTGGAGGCGAGATAGAGAAGAATACGTCCATTAGGTGGAGTTCACAGGACCAAGTGAGATGAAGAAATGGGGTCAAACCCATAAACAGAGCCGGGGTCAAGACTGGGTAGGGGGGGCTGGGAAGGAAGGAACATCTGCTGGATACGGGTTCAGTGTGTGGGACATGCAGCGGGAGGGTGAGCTGGAATCCTTGCCTCAAGGCTACATAAGCCACACAGAATCAGCCAAGCAACAGGTCCCTTGGTCAGTTGCTGTTTGGCAGACTTCTGCTGAAGAAGTTTACCTTGCATAACTTTGTTTGGAAATCAAGAGTTCCAGCTGAAAGGTAAGTTCCTTTCTGAGGACTGGGAAGCCTTAATCCCAGTGTCTTAGTTGATACACAAAAGCTTCTGAGAAGTGATGGCCTTCTCTGTCAGTGAGGAATGTTCCAGAGCACGAACGAGGTTGTATGGATCACACACCTGATGTCCTGACTGAAGGTTTATTTAATTATTCTTAATAATAATAAAAAAATCTGGCATCAGACATTGGGATAAGAGCCTGAATAAACAGAGAAGCAGCAGAGAAGCCAACCGTGACCTCCTGTCTCTTCCATTCCTCCATCCGAAATGGTTGTGCTCCTCTTTTAGCTCCGCCTTACTACTTCTGTGTCTGTCTGTCCTCAGTCATCCAAAACCTCTATGGTCAGCTAGTGGCTAGCTCCACCCTCTGACTCCAAGTAAGCTTTATTGTCAGAATATGATCAAAATATCACACAACACCTGATGGATGCTTTTCTGTTGGCTTAGTGGCTACACATGAATCTGCCGATATTTTAATAATGGCCTCTTAGCATCCTGCCAGCCACTCAGGCCTGGAGGGACTTCAGGTCCCTCAACCCTGGCTTGGCCACGGCTACCAAATGTAGGTTTTTAACTACATCTCTATTGTTCTATTTACCAACAAAGACTCAGAAGTCAGATATGGGGGGTGAAAACCTGCTAGCTCGGAGAGGCCAAGGAGCAACCTGCTGACCTTCCTGTTTGGCTGAGACCCAGCAAAAGACTCATCTTTCCAGTCGTCCCAAACTAAAAAGACTGCAAAACTCCAAGCCCCCTCCCTAAACCTTCCTGGGCATCTCTCTATCTGTGTTCCTGGCTCCTCCGGACTCTATGGCTAATTCCAGTCAACCAGCTGCGGGCTCCACCCCGTGAACCAAGGTTGATTTTTATTTAATGAATGAAAACATAAACTCGGGGTTCACAGTGTGATAGAATACCCCACAACGCCTGACACTTATCCTGAAACTAAATTTCCTGCAGTAATGTATCACCCATGTTCTTCGCCAGATTAAAGATTGCAGGAACGCATTTGGACAGACATTGGATTCAAGATGTATGAACACTAAAGCTATGTGTCATGTAGCCATTGGCATGGAAAAAAATGTGAGGGACTGGTGAAACCAAGATGGCAATCCAAGGGCATGGGAGCATGTCTTAACTTTTCCTGGGGGGCGGTGCTGGTGACGAGAGAGGGAGAGCTTCATGGGGCGAGGGTGGGGTGGTGAGTGGAATTGGTTGGCGTTCGTCTTGGGAAGTTTCAATACCGTGAAGCTCTGGCATGAAACCATCTCTTATCTGTGGCTGTGAATCTGCCTGGCAGAGAGTGGGTTGGCAAAGTGCAGAGATTCTAAACAGTATCTTGGTAAATAAGATTTCAGGTAGGGATTGGGGAGATGGCTCAGGGGTTAAGACTACTTGCTGCTCCTGTGTAGTCCAGGAGTTTGATTCCCAGCACCCACAGTAGTACAGTTCCAGGGGTTCAGTGCCCTCTTCTGGCCTCTTTGGGCACTGCATTAATTCACTGAACAGTTCACAAATGCACATTCAGGCAAAACATTTATACACATAAGTTAAAAATAAAGCTTTAAAAACTTTTGGGGAAAATTAGTCTTTTATAGCTAGAGAAGATATCAATACTTGTTGACAGAAGTTTCCTGTCTCAGAGCTGGTTGGTCCCAAATACCTAGCAGCTGCTTCTCAAATTACCACACAGAGACTTAATATTATTTATAAATGCTCCACCAATACCTCAGGCTTATTATTAACTAGCTCCTACATTTTAAGTTAACCCATATTCCTTATTTATGCTCTGCCAGGTGGTGGTACCTTTTCTCAGTAAGGCATGCCCATCTTGCTCTCTCCGTGTTTGTCCAGTGTGTTCTGACTCCGCCCTTCTCCTTCCCATCATCCTTAGCCTGGCTGCCCCACCTATACTTTCTGCCTGGCTACTGGCCAGTCAGCATTTTATTAAACCAATTATGTGGCAAATCTTTGCAATGTATAAGAGGATTATCCCACAGCAAATCCTTGTGGAAAAAATGAAAAGATGGTTGCTACTGAATTTGGATATCTCTCCTCCCTGGACTTTTCAACAGAGTGGTGATCAGGCAAACAATGTAATTTCATCCTTCGTTATTCCTTACAACCCATGAGTAACTTCTGTCTAAGAAAGTAACCAAAAGGTTGCTGAACATATATTTTTTCAAAAGCTTGAATGCTTTTGCAAGAAAAAAAAAGAAAATGGGTACGCATTGTAGTTGTTATGAGTGATGTGGCCAGCTCATGCTGGAGCTCAAATTGCAAATATTTTTTAAAAATTTTGAGTCATATTTTTATTTTTTTATAGTTTTAATGTTTCATTATCTTAAAATATTTATTGTATGTACATGTGTCTTTTGCCTGCATGTATGTCTATGAACCATTCAGTGAATACATGCAGTGCTCCATGTGTGCCTGGTGCCCTCAGAGCCCAGAAGGGGGGGTATCAGATCTCCTGGAACCGGAGTGACAAATGGTTGTGACCTGAAATATGGATGCTGAACTCGAACTCAGATCATCTGGAAGAGCAACCAGTGCTTACTTAATTGCTAAGCTATCGCTCTGACTCCTAATTTTTTAGTTTTTTTTAAATAATAGATTAATTTCATTGAATGTTTCATACATTTATACAATGCATATTGATCACCATCACCTTTGGGTCATTTTTGTTGTTTTGCACTTTTTCAGAGAGGGGCTCATGTAGTCCAGGCTGACCTCAAACTCACCGAATAGCTGAGGATAACCAGAACTCTTGATTTTCCTGCTTCCATCTCCCAAGTGCTGGGATTAAACTTTGCAGCACTGGCTACAATTTTGAGTCATTCCATTTCAATTATTATTGATATAACATGAGTAGAGGAAAACTCCCGGAGGGACAGGGAGGACGGACACCAGGGGTAGATGAACTGAAGTGGTTGGAGACAGAAACAAAGCTTTGTAACCAAACAGAATAGTAAGAGCCCACCCAAAGACCATTTGGGAAGAGAAAGAAACAGAAACAGGCAAACGCTGAGTTCTGAGACTGGGCTTTCTCAAGCTCTTGTGAGTCACAGATCTTCCAAGCCTCTCCTGGAAAGTTTAGTGGGAATATCAGCGGAGGGAAACTGAAGGAAATGGGTGATCTGATGGAACAGCACCCCTAAAGCAGGCAGAAAGTGAAGGTATAGGTGGAATACGCTGTGGAGGACTCCATTGTGGGTGTCTAGTAAAAATCTTTGTCCTGGGTTCTAGCGGTGACGCGGAGAGTGCCATCAGTAGTGCTCCCCCCGCCCCCCACAACTAGAACTAGTTAAGTGGCTTTCCATTTCTACTTCTAGTAATGTAAACCTTTGAAAGTGGTTACTGAGCAACAAATACTCATAAAACAGCTCATTTTAATCACACATGCATGGGAGATCAAAGGATCTGAGCCAGGGCCCACTTATAAGTGGAACCTCTCTCTCTCTCTGTCTCTCTCTCACACACACACACTCACATGTACACATACACTCACACTCTCTTACACACACTCACACACACATTCGTACACACACACTTACACACACTCTCACACATGCTCACATACTCTCACACGCTCACACTCTCACATACACACTCATATACACACACACTCACATGTACACATACACTCACACACTCTCTCACACACACATTCGTACACACACACTTACACACACTCTCACACAACCACTCATACACACACACTCACACACATGCTCACATACTCTCACACGCTCACACTCTCACATACACACTCATACACACACACACACTCACATGTACACATACACTCACACACTCTCACACACACACACTCACTCACACACACACCAGTGCTGCTGCTGTTTAACCGTGCACAATTTCTATCAAGGTCTTGAGAATGTTGTATGAAATATGAAGGACAAGAAGGGGGAAGAGGAGAACTTCAAGGCTCTTGGATGTCTAGAAAGTCAATTTTGAGCTTAATTTTTGACAGAGCTCATTATGACATGGGCTATAAAATAGATACTCTTGTGATAGCTTTTTTTTTTTAACATTTCACAAATTAATTTCATCCATGATTTGAAGTAAAGGGTATGGGGACAAAGAAATCTTCCAAGATGGGTATTGCAAATATGAAGTTATTTGTATAAAAGTTGGGCTCTTAACTTCCTTTGCTCATTTCAGTGAGATTTTATGGTGGTTGTTGAGGTTTTAGAAAGAGTTTTTGGTAGAAAAAAAGTTGCCGGCCTAGGCATTTGGCTGCATGTTGATTACAAGGTCAGTGTGGATCTCTTGCTAAGTTCTGCCTCTATGTATTTGTGGCTTCCTTGTTTGGGTAAAATTCTCCATGTGGAACGTGGAAAAAAAAAACATTTTTCTTTAAATGTGACTGCTGGAGAATTTGTTGACAAACATTCATCCCATAAATCAAAAGAAAGTCTGAGGGATTTAGGTTAATGTAAACTGTGCTCTGTGGGCTTAGAAAGCAAAAAGAGACTGCAGCTTTGCTGGATGTTTGTAATCTGTGTTGTGGGATTTCCTCCCAGTGAAAAGTCCCAGGAAACTGTCAAATTGTAGGACACTGACTCCTATCATGATGGGCCAAACATTCTTCATCTTGCTTGTTCAAAGATGTAAGATGGAGAAGGAAATAAAAAGAATGACCTGAAAACCAGTTGGAGTTATTTGCTGATAGAATGAAGCATTGCTGTATTCTAAATTTAGCCTACACATCGGAATGAGAACTAGGAATTCTGAAGCTGGCCCTAACATCCAGAAGCCTGACTCGATCATTCTAGAAGGAACGTGTACATCAAGACTTTGCAAAGGGCTCCAGATTTCTTAGGTGGAGCCGAGGATGAAGGCCACAGCTCAGGGTCTTTCTGGAAGCCCAGTGATGTTGAAATCAGTGCCAACCTTGCTGGCTTTCAGTACCTCTGCCACTGAGAAATGACACCACATTTTTATCTCCAATGACTAAGAAAGGACTGAGTGGAAGCCTCTTTATATTAGCTTTGGAGATTCTCAGCTGTTATCACTACCATGTGGGGATCTGCAGGAAATGTGAAGGTCTTTCAAAGGAAGAGGACTGGAAACGTCCGAAATACTTGAATTGGATAATAAAAATTTAAAAATTATGTTAAACATTACAGAAAATCAAATGGCTATCATTGCCCGTTAGATCATGAACCACCTCGGGGCTGGCATTCATTGGATTGTTGGATGGGATAGGGGGAGGGGTGCGTGTTCATGCTGAGGTCATAAGAACATCATGGAGGTGCGCGATGACAGGTGCAGGCTCTATCTTCAGTATACTATAAATTGATGTTTTTTTTCCACCTTGTCAACCAGATATGTTTTCAAAATGTAATTGAAAGCAGGCAATGCTTCCTCCGAACTCTGAAGTTTTCCTTCTCTCAAACAAAACCTTTGACTTCAAGGTTCTAGAGTTAAACAAGCTTAGTAAATAAGGAAACTCCAAGGTTCTGTTTCTGTTCCCCCAAAAGCTTTGACTTTGATGTTTAGATGATTAATTTACAAATTTCATGCATGTGTACAACTAGTTAAAGAAACGACAAATAACTCATAAAACACAAAACACGGGAAAGAGATGGACTGTCTTGGAGTGGTATTATAGCATGTTTTTATGGGGGGTTCCAGTGGCACCCAGAGATTTCGTCCCACCTCTTCATGTGGGAAGCACTTCAGTGTCCCAGCAATTTTGGAAGTTTTCTCTTACTGAGAGTTCCTTGACAGCTGTTTGGATCGTAGTGATGTGCTCAGGAGGGTTCAGCTTGGGTTTTTATTTGCTTTCCCCCCCTTCTTTCCTTCCTTCTTTCCTCTCTCCTTTCCTTTTTTCCTTCCTCCCTCCCTTCCTTCCTCCCTCCCTTCCCCTTCTTCCATCCATCTATCTATCCATCCATCTTTCCTTTCTTCCTTCTTCCTTCTTTCCTTCCTTCTTTCCTCTCTCCTTTCCTTTTTCCCTTCCTCCCTCCCTTCCTTACTCCCTCCCTTCCCCTTCTTCCATCCATCTATCTATCCATCCATCTTTCCTTTCTTCCTTCTTCCTTCTTTCCTTCCTTCATTTAGGTATCCCTTGGTTTATCCCTTGGAAGGAGGGCTTCAGCGAATTAAGATTTTTGGTGAATTTCCACACCAGATAGTACAAATGCTAACAACTCACTAGAACAAAACATTGCAACTTCCAGTGTGTTGAATCGGGAAGACATTTTTACAGAACAGGGCCCCTTACTTCAGTTGTGGGCAAGAAAGTCACCAGAATTTGTTTCACACTGTGAGACTCTACTGAAGAAGTTTTGTAGCTGAAATAAAGGAAGAAGAGAATCAACAATAAATTAAAAGAAATAATAACAACAATGGAGTAAAAGTGAAGCTGAATGTGTCCGGAACTTGAAAAGAAAATGGTGAGTGGGCTAGGAGAGTCTACCCAGTTCTTGAGATCTGTCTGTCAGTGAGATCCCAGCTGGCTGGACTGAGATTCATTGAGCTTCCCCACATGGGAACCTCTCTGGCAAGGGTTATACACATCCTTCAGCAGTATCAATTCCACACTTAGTGAACATGGATTATAAACAGTTGGTTCCCATCTTACCCTTTTAATAATAAATCTTATTTTTAGGAGCACTTTGGATTTATGTACTTTCTCCCCCTTTCTTTATTACCCACTTTCCCTTTTCTCTCCTGGCTTCTCATCATGATACTGATTTATACTTAGTCATCATCTTTTCCTTATCTTCTTGGTTATGAGAGTGTTTCGCACTTTCCTGGTTTTTGATGATCTTGACAGTTTTGAGAAGTACTGATGCAGGAGTTTTGTGGATGTTCCACAGATGGAATTTAAATGTTTTCCCCATTATTAAAGTGACAGTTTTGAAAAGAAGATTACACAGGTGAAGTGCCACATCCATCACAAGGTAAAAAGGGGTTGTCCTGTAGGAAGGAGGCCGTTTGTTTGTCCCGACCGCCCAGAACCAAAATAATCACACAGAAACCATATTATTTAAATCACTGCTTGGCCCTTTAGCTCTAGCTTCTTATTGCCTAACCCTTACATATTAATTTAACCCATTTCTATTCATCTGTGTATTGCCACATGGCAGTGGCTTACCAGGTAAAGTTCCCAGCATCTGTCTCTGGTGGCAGCTCCATGGCTTCTCTCTGACTCCACCTCCTTTCACCCAGCATTCCATTTAGTTTTCCCTGCCTAGTTCTGTTCCCCTATAACTCTGCTATAGGCCCAAAGCAGTTCCTTTATTTATTAGTGATAATCACAGCATACAGCGGGGAAGCCCACATCATTGTCTTATCAACTTTATTAAACACTGCTGATGACATTCATTTCTTAACTGTAGCTGTGAAGTTATCCTTCTTCACCCTTTTTCCATACTGTAGTCTTTGGAAGGAAGGCAAGATGTGGGTGGAGGAGCTACATAAATTGGAATTCTTTTACACAGAAGGTTTGTATTCCTCCACTATCTGTTTGGACATTTACTAATATCTTTACAAAGATACTGCTATTCATTTTGAGTAATAATCTAACAATATTTTGTTGTCAAAGTATTAAGAATTTATTTAGCTTTAGTATTTGGAACTATCTTAGTTGGCGTCTGTACCCTTTTTATAGCCTCATATTTGTGTGTATGTATGTGGGTTTAGCATGGTGAAAATATCATTTATGATTTGTTAGTTGATATGATATATGATACCTTATATTTGTCAAAAGTTATAGAACTTTATAGCACATTAAGTTGATGTTAATGTAAACAAATAAACATCAATGATAAGTATCTTAGTTACAAGTTTAAAGGTTTAGTTCATTTTTGTAATAGTAGGAAACATGACGGTGTACAAGCAGACATGGTGCTGGAGAAGGAGACAAGAGTTCTATATCTGGATCAGCAGGCAGCAGGAAGCATGGGCCTGGCTAGAGCATTTGAATCCTCAAAACCCACCCCTAGCAACATACCTCCTCCAACAAGGACACACTTCCTAATAGTGCCACTCCCTGGTGACCAACCATTCAAATCTGTGAGCTTATGGTGACCATTCTTATTCAAACCACCACAGTGAGGAGCCTAGGGTTTTGTGGAGGTTTAAAGATAAACGTGAAGAAATAGACTAATACTGTGATACTATCATCATAGACTTTTTACCTGAAATGCAGAATGTCCCAAAAGCAATTTGACTACATTAAAACATGTGAAACAAACTTATTGTGATTATTATTATTTGCTTGCTAGTGTAGTCAAGGATGGCCTTGAATTCTAACCTTTTTGCCTTTACTTTCCAAGTGCTAAAAGTATGTGAATTATGCTGTGATGCCATTTTATTTGGTACTGAAGGTCACACCCAGGCCTTCATGCTTGCTAGCATATTCTACCAACTGAATTACTTTCCCAGTCCCTGAAACAAACTCATTAAAGGGGACCAAATGACTTTGGAAATGAGTTATGTTTGCAAGAATAAAATGTAAAATAAACTGAACTGAAGCACAGATATTTCACTGGTGACATTTTGACAATTTAGATACTGCTTTACAGGTGTACTAGAACCGAGTACATACGTGAACAGATGGTGGAGGATGCATGCCAGGGTTTTGTGGAGGTTTAAAATAAGTGTGAAGAAGTAGACTTATCTCTGTGATAGTGTTGTCATAGACATTTTTGCCTGCAATACTTTGGCCCTTTTAATCCCTGATAGATCACATGCTTTGCAAAATAGAGTTTGTAAGCAGCTGACTGTCATGAGGTGAAAACCCAAGACTCAACTCTAATTCTTTAAGGATAAGGTTTAGATGGCAGGTATTTGTGGGATAAATAAACACTGTGGTCTGAAGCATGAGAAAAGGAACTGAAGTGAAATCATTGGCAGTCGTCACATGTTTAATGAAACCTCTTGGTTCTTCATAGAAAGGAGGCGTGATGTGGGATGTCCTTCTGTATATGTATTGCTCTTATTGGTTAATGAATAATGCTGCTTAGGCCTATGGCAGGGCAGAATATAGCCATAATGGAAGAGTATAGAGAGAGGGTAGGTGGAGTCAAAGAGATGCCACGTAGCTGCTGAAGGAGAAGGATGTTGGAACCTTACCAGTAGGCCACAGCCTCCTGGTGATACACAGATGAATAGAAATGGGCTAATTTAAGATGTAAGAGCTAGCTAGGACTATGCCTAAACTATTGGGCAAACAGTGTTGTAATTAATATAGTTTCTGTGTGATTATTCAGGTCTGGGTGGCTTGGAAATGAACTCACAGTCTCCATTTACAGAATCTTGTTCAGAAAATGGTTCCATTAGTGTCATCGGAGGGTGGCCATGGTCAAATGATCATATCAGACACTTGTGTAAACCCACATGAAGGGTGGGTGGCTCCAACAGGTTTGAGTGACATCCAGGTCACTCAACTATAAGACTGCTGTGGCCACCATCACCTTCCTGACCAGTGTATCAGAGGTCCTCTTTATTGCTGGGTGGTATGGCTTCTAAAATTGATGACAAAAGAAGGAGCCAGAAATAATACGACTATTTACTCTTGAGGTCCTTCAGGGCTCCTGCTTCATGAAAGAGGTTATGATGTGAATACTTCAGCAGTACACTGTAGAAATACAAGGAAAGGACACTTTATTTCTGATTCATATTTAAATTATACTGGAAATGTCTTTTATTTCTTTATGCTGTATTCCTCATGATAACCCCTGTAGTATAGATGTTACAATTCTATTTTGAATGTGCTAAGATTCAGAACATATGAGTGCGTGATTAAGGATACTAATTAAGTGGTAGATATATATATGTGTGTGTGTGTGTTTGTGTGTGTGTGTTGCTAATGCCCATAATTTTCTTTGTAGCATGAGGTCCTTTAAAAATATGTATCAAACTCAAGGAATTTGGTGTCTCTTTGGGAGATAAGAGAACTTCACAATTATTATTCCTCAAATCCCATATTAATATTCTCTTGAAAAGATTTAGTTTTATCAAGGTCAAGAGGGAAGTGGCCCATTGTCTGTATGAAGAATGTGGAGGGGTATTTTCTGCATGGGTCCCCCAGAAAGCAGCAACTTGAAGGTGGCAGTGTCTGCCTTAAATGATAAGAACCTGGTGGAGCTGCTTTGCTCAGTGAAATTTTTGGTACTTAAAGAAGGCACTGGGAGGTGAAGGTATAGCCCATGAGGTCACTTGTACACTAAGGTCATGACTGTGTCTTGAGTCTTTACAAAGTGACTGGAGATGGTACCGTTAAATTCTTCCAACTGCAGTTTCGATCAGCCAATCAGACAAAGCGACAAAATGTATCTTTTGAATATGAATGAGATGTAAATAACTCCTTGGATTAATTTAAATGCAATGAAATTGACAAAATGGAGAGAGAAGAGAGAGGGAATGGTGCCCTCAATCACAGTAGGAAACAATGAGGACAAATGAAACACACTTAAGGAGTCTTTGGAAGGCCAGCAACTGAGCTGACCTAAAAATAAAACAGGCTGTGCAAGTAATATTTTCTACTTCACTTTCCGTGCTACCGCAGGGCTGGTGAGTGTTTCTTCAACAGCTATGGACAGACGAAGGCAAATGAGGGCTCTGGAAAGTCTCTGGATGGCACAGCTGTTTCCTCATGTATTGCTGGCTCCTTTATTGTCAGAAAATTTCCATAAAGTCATTGATCTCTACTTTGTCAACAAAAATTGTACCTCTAGGAGAACAGGTTAAGACACACCCACATGTCACCTCAACCTGTAGAAATGCCGTGCAGGTTCCTTCATGCCTCGCTCTGTCTGTCTTCTTAAATGGTAGTCAAGGGAGGAACATCTGTCCAGTAACTTCTTTGGAAAGATTTGTTTTTAATTGTGTGTGAGACAGGAAGAGGATATTGAATCCTATAGAGCTGGCCACAAGGCAGTTGTGAGATGCCTAGTGTGGGTGCTGGGAAATGAACTTAAATCCTCAGTAAGCACAGCAAATACTCTTAACGGCTGAGCCATCTCTCTAGCCCCTCCTATAGATTCTTGACTTGTACTTACCTATCTCCCAGTTCAGTGGCTCTAAAATGTCTCTGTACCTGAGGATCAGCTAGGATGGCACTCCTTCTTAGTACAGATTCCTGCACCAGTGTTGGACTAGGAATCCAGTTGTTTGTGTTGTAGTGGACACTCTGCTTCTTGTCCGCCTCACCCGTGCTGATGATGCCTCCGAGGGAGTCCTGGCCTGCACTGCTGCCTGTGCTGTTGAAGCCCGAGTCTGTCATTGCATTCTGGCCACCCTAAGCAAAACAAATTAGGGGCCCTGCTTGAATGGCATGCTTGTTGCGTTTGCCATTTTACCGAAAACATACCTCCTCTTTTACATATTACCAGGATAACACAGTAAGTATAGCATCCCAATGCCTTGGTGAAGTAAGGAGCTAAAAACCACTAGCGCGGGCGGTGGTGGCTCACGCCTTTAATCCCAGCATTCGGGAGGCAGAGGCAGGCGGATCTCTGTGAGTTCGAGGCCAGCCTGGTCTACAAGAGCTAGTTCCGGGACTGGCACCAAAGCTACAGAGAAACCCTGTCTCGAAAAAACAAAAAAACAAAACAAAACAGATTCTTCTGGGGCTGGAGAGATGGCTCAGTGGTTAAGAGCATTGCCTGCTCTTCCAAAGGTCCTGAGTTCAATACCCGGCAACCACATGGTGGCTCACAACCATCTGTAATGAGGTCTGGTGCCCTCTTCTGGTCTGCAGACACACACACAGACAGAATATTGTATACATAATAAATAAATAAATATTTTAAAAAAAAACCACTAGCAGTGGCTGCGGGTGAGGACATCAGCATTTCTAACAGCCTGGGATCTCCTTGCAAACTCCTTGACATGTAACTGAATGAGCATAGCAATATCCTGATAGTATTTCAGGCTACGTCAGTGCAGATCCCCCTCCCCCCTTTCTTTTGGCCCAGAGATGACTTAGAAGAAGCTTGTCCCAATGTTATCTGAAGCCTTAGGGAACTAGAAATTTTCTTTACTGAGAGATGATGTTCTTTCTACAAATGCAGATACTTTTATCACACAAGTATCAATATATTTTAAACAATTTTAAGAATCATGTGCTTTATCAAAATATATAGTTGTAGTCAGTAGATGCTACAGTTACTACAGCTGTCGTGTAAGGTTTTTTACCCTCAGGTTGTGACCAACTTGTTTACAGTGCCCCAGGCATGCTCCTGGGCTCTGTACATGAGACTGCATTTCATGTACCCCTGACTGGCCTGAAACTTGCTGTGCAACTGACTTCTGATCTTCTTGCTTCTCCTTTTAAGTGTTGGGATTCCAGGCCTGCACCATCAAGGCCAGGTGTGCAGTGCTGGGGACCAAGCCCAGGACTTCATGCATGTTAGGCAAACACTCTATCAACTGAGCTACATCTCAGGCTCCCAGCTGCTCTTGTCTATTTTGTTTACTTTTTAAAAAATTAATGTTTTTAATAGAAGAATTAAATCACTTCCCCTTCCTCCCTCCTACCCCTCCCAACTATTCTCCATCAAATTATATCCCCCTCAAGTTGATAGCCTCTTCTTATTTGATTGTATTTGGTGTACAAATACACACATGTAATTTTTAAATTTTTATTTAGGAGGGGGACACATATGTCAGAACACACATGTGAAATCAGAAGATGACTCTTTCCATCATGTGGGTCCCAGGGATCGAACTAGGGTTGTTAGGCTTGAAGCCATCTCGCTGACCCCACTGTGTGGTTTCTTTTTTCTTATTAAAGATCATATTGATTAAAACTCCCTTACTTGATGTTAAAGGCTGGGAATAATTTATTCTTACAGTTGTACCCATCTGTTCAAGAAAAATGTATACTTTATTCTTGAGCTGAAAGGCTACAACAAAGAAAAATCACTCAATTTTCCTTTAGATTAAATCCCCGCAGCTATATTCTAGCTTTGTTTTGTCGGAGTTTCCTAATGATCTAGAAAACCATATGAAAGCTCAGTAGTAGTTTACATAATCCGGATTCGGACTTGAACTTACACCCTGTAGCCCCTCCCACTTTTTATCTTGGCCTGTGCCCCTAGCTCACACCTCCCTAATCAGAGAGGATTAGCTACCCACAGCGCCCGCTGGGAAGCTGTTTCTTCCATAGCACAGCGCTGGTGCCAAGGGCTGGAGAGGGAGTTGAAGAGATGAATGCTAATGAAGACACACGCTGTCATGTTCCAAGCCTGCAGGACCAAATGGCTCCTTGTGTTGTTTCCTTTAGTTTCGCCGAGCATCCCAAGGCTTCATAAAACAGAGCAAAACCTAGGACTTCTTGGTGTTCCTTCTGCATGGAGTGCTGTAGAGACTCCTGCAGGAGAGTCCTCTATAGACCTTGGCTGCTCAGCTTGATCTTATTTGGGTCCCCTATCTCTGTGTGTGAGTGGCAGCTGTGATTTATGGGGAGGCAGTGTGGGCTTCCACTGAATGCTAATCATTGGGAAGCGTTTAGGGGGAACTGCAGGAACTTTTGGTTTGTGGCAAATGAGTCATTAGCATAGTGAGATGGACTGAAAGTTTAGCACTGAGCTACAGAGTCACCCAAAACCTTATGACTGACTGCTAAACTTGGTAACAGTTCAGGGAACGAGCAAACAAACAACCAAGTCATCCTAAACAGTAGTAAGTGACTTTGGATGGGTGTGATGAGGTGAGCACCATTGCGTATGAAGTTGAAAGCGTCTGACCAATTTAGGACCAAAAGGACCAGGAGACCAGACTGTTCAATAAAATATCAGTTACACCCTTCAACCTGCCCAAGTTGCTGATGGTGTAGACGCTCAGTTTCTCTGGAGGGGTGGACCCTGGAGCAGACTGGCTTGCGTTTGCTGTGGATCGACTCTCCGCACACAAGCTGCTGCTTTCATCTCTCAGCACAACACAGCTTTCCCTAAGAAACGATTTCCTAGCTCTCAGCAAAACAGGCGCCTGCCTTAGGAAGCTTTTCTTGAATCACGGCAGCGGTTCTTTCTCATCCCCGCGTCTGCCCTTCCTTCTTCATTTCCATATCTAGCCACAAGAAGAGGGGAGTTAATGATTCATTTGTTCCCTGATGACCTTTTGAATAACTGGACTGCGAAGTATCAGCCAGACTCCAGGTCTCCCGCTCTCCTCCTCCGGCTTCTCTGGTTTGGCTTTAATATTTACAGCCTCCTTGTTGGTCTACATGCCTGAACGCCCGAAGGAAGCAAAACATTTATTGCCTCTCCCTCCCTGAGTTTGGAGCTGTTTCACCCAGCCCCATTCCCGCCTTTGACATCACGGGGAGGCTCCTGGCTGGGCACGGTCTGCCTGCTCTCCTCTGCCTCAGCTGGTCCTTTTTCCCAAACAAACAATGGATTCTGACTCCGACTCACCTTTCAACTACTCCTGGCCTTCCTTCCCCAAGATGAAGATTCGGCGCAGGGCATCCAAGAAAGGTAGATAGGTCATGGTGCCTTTTGTTTGCCCCGAGCCAAACCCCGGCACCTCCCGTTCTTACCTCTCTGCTGTGCATTTCCCTGCCTGCCTGCCTGCTTGCGACTGTAGTTCGTGTTTTCACACGTCTTTTAGAGCTCTTGCTGTACAAACACTTGGTGTGTGGACTCCCAGGGTATACTTATTTCCTCCTTCTGTTCATTCTACTTTAAAAACTACCTTAGTGTGACTATCC
Organism: Microtus pennsylvanicus; assembly: GCF_037038515.1. Classification (NCBI taxonomy): domain Eukaryota; kingdom Metazoa; phylum Chordata; class Mammalia; order Rodentia; family Cricetidae; genus Microtus; species Microtus pennsylvanicus. The sequence goes on from NC_134584.1 coordinate 52,375,029, forward strand.
ATACTTAAAAAAAAATGCAGGGGTCGGGGAGGTGGCTGGGGGGTCACTGCAAGGTAAATATTTTGGATTCATTTAATCAGAGTTACCTTGGAGTTACCTTGACAATAGAGTCCTGTTGATTTAAACATGTCTAGACTTTGTAAAGTTTAAAGAGAATGAGCGCTTGCTACTTACTTTATGCTTCTAATTTTTTTTTATGTTTTGAAATTAATTGCTTAAGGAAGATTAGTTCGTTAAAAATCCTGTCTAAAGATTATGTAGTTGTTACAAGGAAAGGATTTAGAAACAGTGATTTCAACAAGAAAGTCTCCGGAGAACCCAGAGACCAATCTGTTTGCCTTGAGTCATAACAAGTAAGCAAGGTCACCCAGAAGGAAGAAGGGCCTGGAATCCCTGGTGGTGCATGGTGGAAGGGACTAGCCTGGCTTATTTCCTCTTCTTGGGCCCTCGCTGTAGTGTGGGCTTAGCAACCAAGGGGAAAGTTCTCTGGGAAGCACTCAGAGAAGGGAGACTCTCCCTTCCTGGGCTAGGAGGCAGAGGTGGTTCTTGTTGCCTTCTGAGACTTAAAAAAGACAGAGAGGAAGTAGGCTGCCCTTCCCATCCCTCGTCTTGTGTACAGACTTGAGTGGTCTTGTCTTTAACTCCAGGGGGAAGGAACATGGAAGATGACTGGTTATGGGGCATTTCTCCTTATGTTTCTGTCTTCTGGAGCCTGCCAACTCTGTACAGCAGCGATGTACCTGAGGCACTTTGTGTTCGCACAGGGGATGGACTCCTGCCATAACCCACGTACCTGGTTAGCTTCAGGGATTTTCTTCTGACCTTCCAGGATAAGATAAAGGTGTTGTTTGTTTGTTTGCCTTTTAGCTGGAATTAATGCAATTTTAGGAATAAAATGAGTTGGACAGGAGGGGAAGCCAGAAGCCTCGGCCCCAGCACCTTTCTCAGGCTGCACCACTGCCATCCTTAAGGCAACTGTCAGATACCTTAATACTTAGTGTTTAATATATTATTTGGTTATCCTGTCTTAAAACCAATTTCTTCTGTATTTTGTACCCAAGGAAAGAGTTCGTTTTATTTTACAAGGTTTTATTGAGTTTATAGATATAAGGAAGGGATTTTAAAATGTGAGTGGTAAAGCCCATCTCCCTTTAAAGGGTGCAGTTCATTTATTAAAGGGCATAGGGTATTGTCACACATGATTCTGGGAGAAGGCACACGCAGGACAGCAGCCACCAGCATGTAAAAGTGAGCTCATACGTAGATAGAAGGCAAAGTAAAACTGTAACAAAGGGGAAATCTGGGTAAAGAGTCTGGTAATCTTTGTATTTCTCCTACTTTTCCAGGTCTTTTGTGATTTGCAATTATTATCAAAGCATAAAGTTTTACCAAGTATGACTTATGTCCAAGAGGAGAGATACTTAGAGGTCCCAAAAACTGAGGGTGCATTTTTAGTTGTGGGATACTGGGGAGTGTAGCAAGAGCGGGTTATGCTAATTTTATATTTCTGTTGTCCGGATAATCTAGTGGGTGCCCATACTTTGGCGGCTGGGACTCCAGGTAGAGAACAACCTAGGAGGGAAAAAATTAGGACTGGAAGCCTGGGAGAGCCTTGAGAGGCCAGTGGAGTGGTAGGAACACATGAATCACTTCTCCCTTTAAACCCAGATTTGGAGCACTGCCAGCCCGAGCCAGAGCAGAAAGTCATAGCAAAGCTATGTATAAATTAAACCTGGTTCAAGTGAAAGCAAGTACCTGGGTAGGAAAATGATTAACTCTTTGCCCCCAGCAAGCAAAAGACAAGCGAGAATGAAGTCTGTAGGGTGGCACGGGGGATTTTTAGACTGCAGAGCACATGTCCCTCCTTGTTTAAGTGACGGTGACCTAGTTGTGAAGAAAGTGATTGGTCCTGATGTAACATCAGCTGGACAGCATCCCAGACCCATAAGCCCTTAGAGAGCCACAAGGGTTCTAGAGATGAGCCAGGCCGGCCACCTTACCTCCCAGGAACCAAGAGCACCAGTTCCTCCCCTCCCCCATTTAGTAGCAAAACAGCAGCAGCAGCAACAACAACAAAACCATAAGAAATCTGACTTTGACAAGGTCTCACTATAGAGTCCTGGCTGGCTTGAATTTGCCGCGTAGAGCAGGCTGGCCTTGAACTCAGAGATCTGCCCTTCTCTGCTTCCCAAGCACTGGGATTAAAGGAGTGTGCCACCACACCTGGTCCAATAATTCTGCTTTTCTAACTCAGCAGCCAGTTTGTGAAGAACACGCTTTCTCGTCTTTGAAAGGGTAATACTGTTGTTAGTGCCTCTTCACCAGTAAGATTTTCTCTTCTTTCTCTCTACTTGTCCTCGTGTATCTCTCTCTCTCTCTGTGTGTGTGTTTGTGTGTGTACGTGTGTATGTATGTGCTGAGGCTAAACATCAACCTCCAACATTGTTCCTTAAGAGCTGGCCCCCTTTTCCAAGAAAAGGTTTCTCCCTGGAACCTGGGGCTTACGATGAAGTTAGGCCAGCTGTCAAGAAGGCCCCAGGGAGCCACCTGTCACTTCCCCAATACTGGGCAGAGACTGCCACCTCACTTGTTTTTTTTCCTTGGGGACAGAACTCGGCTGGTCATGTTCTTTGGTTAGCGGTGGACCCGCTGATCCGTCTCCCTGGCTCCTCTCCCATTCCTTCCAATCATCAGTAAAGTTATTCTCCCTGGAGGTCCAGCTGCCTTGGAAGTCTTGAAGGAGGATCTTAGGGCTTTGAATTTATGGTCTGTTAAGCAAATGTCTCTTGTATTCATTAAGGTGTACGCTCTTCTAGTCTCTACCATTGGCTCCCCGTCTTCACCCTCTTTGCTTGTATTTCTTGTCTCCAGAGGCCCTCTCTCCTGTCCGTTTTCAGTTCTTCGATAGATGGTCAGATGCATCCACAATTCCCAGCTTGCTTAGTGAGTGATGTGAAGTTTCAACAGGGGTTTTTAAACAAGAAAACCCACCAAACAGTATTTTAACTCAGAACTTGCTTTTCCTCCTGCCTTTAGAGAAGGAGACTATGTCACCATTCTTTGGAAATTACATGTGCCTCTGGGAGGGGCTCATGGAAGCAGTTAAAGCCAAGTTGGCCAACATGAGATCTGGGGAGGCCATTCTCAGAAACTGCCCTCCGTCATCTCATGGGCAGCCCCAGGACAAGTCGCTTTTGGAGCCCAGTGGTTACTAATTGGAGTCGGTCAGAAACCGTGACCGTTCTGCTTCAAGGGCTCTAGGAATGCCTGGATTTTTGTTTTGTTGGTTTCAGTAGGTAAATCAACTAAGAAATGTAATGTTTGTTAATCAAAGATTAATCATAAAAAAACCCCACAGAGATCAGACTTCACATAGGTTTCCCATCATTATCATTCAATCTTGGAAGGGCATACCTTGACATAAGTCATCGGACCCTCGAGAATGTCGACACAGGCTCCCCTCCATACGTTTCGTCCACTCTGCAGCATCTCAGTCTCTCCTCTCCCAGGTCATAGCAGGTTCCTCTTCAGGGAGGCTGAATGTGAAGAAGTGCCATTTTCTTTTCATGTGGGCAAAGCCTCCAGAGTTCCAAAGGAGCCAGTACAAACTAGAAAGTTTGACAAACCTGAGACGCTTGGGTAATCCTAGAATTGTGCACTCATGACCAGTCTAACTAAACAGCAGAGTGCGATACTTTACCAATTGTTACTGAACTCCAGTGGATGCTTGCCGTAGGGAATGCATGATTCTTACAACAGCTCTGTAACAGGGAGTTATCTCTGTTTTCTCAGTGAGGAACGCGAGCCTTAGAGAGTACTGCCGTTTGGGTGTGACTTGTGTTAGCTAAGAATGCGTATGTTGGCAGTTTAGTCCCAGGATAGTGTTGGTAAGTTGTTGAGACTTAGATGAAGTAAGACCCAGAAGAGGTCGTTAGGTCACAAAAGGCCCTTCCCTTGTTAGTTCTCGAGAAGACTGTTATGAAAGAGCAGACTGGCCCTTGCGTGTCTTCAGGAGGCCTAGCTTACAGGGGATGGCTCCCTTGATAGTTCATGCTGCAATGCTTACATGGGATGTCTCCCTTGATAGTTCATGCTGCAATGCTGGTGTCGCTGGTCCATCCATTCCCTTTCCTTACTGAAGTGCTTACCAGTCTCTGCGCTTCCTAGAATACCTTTGGAATCAGCTTTGAAACACTCTCTTGTCTATGGTTATCACAAAGTGTCTGAAGTTAGGTAACTGATAAATTAAAAGGGTCTGTTTAGCTCACTGTTCGGGATGTTTAAAGTTGAAACAGCATAGCATTGACTCTTATGAGGGCTCCTTCGCTACGTCACATAACGAGGCCACACCTATTTCAGCAAGGCCAGGCCTCTTAATGCTACACCCTCAGCATTCATATATGAGTCTATGGGACCATTCTTATTCAGACCACCACAGGGTGAGCATGCTAGGAAATCCACAGTCTTCTAGATAAAGAGAGAGACGGACAGAATGAGAAGTGTGCCGGGAGTGAGATGACTCTGTGCTGGGGTCTGGCTGTGTTACTCAGTCTGGTCTTGAACTCTGGGGTTCAGATGATCCTCCTGATCCAGCCTCCCCAGTAGTACGACTACAAACGTGTGACACCATGCTTGGTTTGCTTTGTTCTGGACATGACCTCATTTAGTATTTGAAGAACGGGTATTTGATCTGAAAAGTAACTCTTAATTTGCATTTAGAAGTATGATGACATTTCTGAAGTTTAGTGATAACTGTTAAAGGCAAATTACTTTAGCTTCATGAGCTTGCTCATTCCCTTCTTTCTTTTCATGGGATAGACGTGTGTGTGTGTGTGTGTGTGTGTGTGTGTGTGTGTGTGTGTGTGTGTATGTTTGGGTATAATCTAGAAATTTACAAGGAAATTAATAGGTTATTTCAAAAAGCCTTACGACAAATCTTAGGGACTAGAGAAATGACTCAGCGGTTAAGACTGCACTTCCAGAGGACCCAGATTGAATTCCAGGTTCAATTAGCCCCCACATGGCATCTAACAGCTGTCTGTAACTCCAAGATCTGACAAACTCACACAAACATACATGCAGGCAAACACCAATGTACACAAAGTAAAAGTAAATAAATTACTTTTTTTTAAAAAAAATAAGACAAATCTTCCCGTTAAGGTGACATAACTCGCTAAGGTGTCTTTGCTGTCAGTGAGCTATGTTTCACAGAGAGTAGTTTCAATGCCGGACTGCCAGGAAGTGCCTCTCTGTCATAAAGGACAGGGGCTACATTGCAAGCCTGTGGCAGACAACACCGATAACAATAGCTTCATAATCTCCTTAATTAAACAAATACTTAGCCAAATATTTGAAAGTGATCCCCCCTCCCATCTCTGTAGGAGGAAGGAAATAGTATTGCAATTTATTGTCTCCGTGTTTGAGAAACTTCTCCCCAAATCCCACAGGAGAGACTAGTACTGTGTTGAATTTCACAGTGAAGAGGGGCATCCTGGCTGGGAATGTAGTTTGGTGTGGGGGCACTCGCTTAGTATATGTATGGCATATGCTTGTTCAGTCCCCAGCCCTGAACAAAAACAACACAAAAATTGAAAAGCCGTAGGAAGGCAGGGTGGAAGGCATCAGCAAGGGGATGGCACTCGGCAGCCTGTGGTGAACTAATGGGTTTACACTGGCAGTGTGGCCCCTCCAAAAGGATGCCGCGTCAGACATGCACAGAGCAGAACAAAGTGATGGAGAAGAGCCCAGCTGTGTGCACTGCTGATTCACGAGGATACGGAAATATTGTGCAACACTGGGCGTTTCGCTGGCCTCTGTGCCTATCTGTATCTGTGTGCTTGGCACCTCCCCTTTCTAGCACTCACGGGAGCGTATGCCTTCCGAGGTATGCTGACTGGGGCTCTCACCCATTGAGACCAACCCCAGTGATAAGCCCACGGTGGGCACATCACCCAGACGGAGCCAGTCAGAATCCTTCCTTTGGATGAAATGCTTTTCTTCTCGGGTGGCATCTCTGGAGAAGCTGGCGACGAAGTCATTAACTATAGAAAGCTAGTCTGTAGTCAGAAGGAATATTTGCAAAGAGAAGCAAATAAGGCTCCAGGCCTATGCACTAGTCTCTGCGGCCCCCGTAGCTGCCCACTTTCCCTACTCAAGCTCTGGTTATTAAATCCCTTCAATTCTGTGAGTTAACCTCATGGTCTCCTTCATTCCTTTTTATTGTTAGAAATTTAGGTGAATATCTCTTCTCAAAAACTGGAAGCCTCTGACTTTTCCATCAAGATGCAGCTCATAGACTCTTTCTCAGGTCTCTCCTGTCTCCCTCAGAGGTCGGCATTCTATCTCTGCTTGCTGTGTCTTCTTCTCATGGCCCTTCTCTTTCCCTGTCATAGCTAGCATTTCATATCTCTCCCCTGAGGTTCCTGGAAGGTAGGGTTGTCCTATGCATCCCACATCCTCCAGTGTGGGGTCATGGAATGCAGGCAGTGAATATTGATTTACTTACTATTTATTTTTGTCTACAGTCAGTCTTATTTCCACAAAGTATACTGTATAGATAGTGGGATGGGGGGTAGGGGAGAGTATATTTTCTTAGATTTCTCCTGCCGACTCTTTACCCTTTCCTTGTTAGTATTTAATATGGTTTCCTGGTGAGACTGGAGGGAAGTTGGTGGTAGGGGGAGTCTGGTTCTTGAATCTGTGCAGATTCTGGGTCTTTCTGGCTCTTACTGAACTGACCTAGCCTCTTCTCAGAAATATGACTTCTTGAGTTTGGCACCTGTGACCAAGGTCTACTGCTGGGGTCATCCCCTGGTGTCCGCAGGGCTTGGTGACTCTCCTCCTGGACTTCTAGTGATTTGGCGTTCCCTTGGCTCTCATATGACAGAACTTGGGGTCTCTGTCCTTGGATGCTGTCCCAGATGCTCTCTCCAGAAACATCTACCTACCATACGTCTTCTTTTACAGGGTGGTGGCTATGATAGGAAGCCATATATCCTCAATCCACCCCTGATTGCGTCTCTCTGGGGTGCTTGGGATCTCAGAAGGCCTTCTTGGCATGTAGGCAACTGGAGACGACCTAGGGAAGCCAAGACTGGCACTGCTGGGTGATTTCTGTGTGCGTGAACCTCATTTCCTCAGGATTCAGATGATCTGAATTTTTTTTTTTAAAAAAACCCACCCGTTCTTAGAGTGGAAACCTATCTCACACTTCTTCCCCAGGGAGAGAAACCACTTATTTGTGCCTTTAATCTTCATTATCCTCACAGTGGAGAGCCCTGATCATGGACAAAGCCCATGTCCAGCTCTCTTTACCTGCCCAGAGGTTCCCCCGATAATGGAGTACGATTTAGGAATTCAGCAGTGTTTCTCAGCCAGAAGAAACCTGGACTGATTTGAGGACTTGCCAGGCATCACTTAGCTTTCATTATTCATTCACCCACTCATTCATTCAAAATGTTCTTCTTGAAGACCCTGAAGAAATAAGTGACTTTATTATAGTTCCAAGAATAGTTCTCTGTTCTGCTAATGTAGTGCCTTGCCTATGGGAGAACTCAATAGCTTCTGATGACTTTTAGGGGTTGAAAGCATGGATTACTCTAGAGACAGGTCCTAGGGTGTTGAAACTCCTTGCAGCATTAGAAATGAACAAAATCATGTCTGTGTGCCAGTATCTGTCTATAGGAAGGATATGAATTAGTCATTGAGTTCCCATGAAGATGACATCTGGGGACATCTTCCTTAGCCACTTGTTAATGTTTTAGAGCTACTTGAAGTGGTTTTGAAAAGAACAACAGCAACAAAGGAAAACACTTTATATTTCTGTGGCCGTCAGTTCTGTCTTGGGTCTCGTGCCATGGGTTAGTTTCCTCTACAGCTTGCCAGTGTGGTCTTTATGCTCACTTACTTCAGGCCTCAGAGGATTTAACCAAGAAAAAAAGGGTTGTTGACTGAATCTAATCACACCAAAGTCCACACACAAACATAATATCTACTTGAGTGCCCGGTGGGAAAGAGAGCAGAAACAAATTATTTACACACTTGAGAGTCCGTTCAAGTGTAAACATGTGTGTTGGAAGGCCGCTTTGTGCTGCTAGAATTAGGAATTAGGACTAGGAAAGATTTGGGGGAAATGGTTGCTCTCAAAGGATTGCTCTTTCTCCCTGCCTCTCACTTTCCTTGTTGCTTCTTGGGTGTTTTGGAGGCAGGGTGGAGGACTAGTTTCTCATTCAGTAATTAGGACTGTTAAGTCTCTCAAACAGCAGAAAGGACTTTGCTAAAGATCTGATGTAATGGAACCAAAAATAACTGGGTCTGGACAAAAGAGTGTTTGACCCTCCGAGAAAGGCCTTTCACCTCAGGGGTCCACTGGCCTCTCTGTTTAGCTATCACTCTTGGTAGAAGGACTAGGCAGTGAGGCAAGATTCCAGGAGGTAAAGCAAGTTCTAAGGACACTGGACACTTTGGTATGATGGTCAGAGGTTTCTTGGTTTCTCTATTGGCCTTCTCTCGGTACAGACTGAGGTCTACAAGTAACCTAGCTTCCATCCAACCCACAGGAAATTCCTGGGCTGGAGATCTTTCTGGAATCTGGATAATTTTCTGTGTAGCCACAGGTCCAGCTCAGAAGAGCTTGAGGTGAGATCTTCCATGCCAAGAGCAAAGTCCCGAGAGAGCCTTGAAGAGGAATGGCTAAGGAAAAGAGCAACAGTTCTCTGGGAATGGTCGCTCTCAGTGTGAGAGCACTGTATTCTTTCTTCTGGATCGCAGAGAAATCAGCCCAAGGGCCTTCTGTGCATTCCAGAACTTCACAGAGGCCACTTAAATTGGGAAACAGAGACAAAGGAGAGGGCTAGTTCTTGGTCATCGCTGGGTTTGTGCCACAGTAGTTCATCCCTCACACACCTGGACTGGGTTCCCACTGACATCTCTCCTTTGGGCTGAATCTTACTCCACCCACTTTTATCTGGTAGTTCTGAGGTGGAATCCAGGGCTTTGTGCATTGTGGCTGAGCTATGCCCCTGGCCCACCTCACATTTTGAGACCTGAACGTGTGAGAGATTTTTGAGGAAGAGGGAGGATAGACAGAGGCAGCAGGGAGATGGGAGTGGGTGAAAGTGGTTGGTATGTGTTATGTGCACGTTTGAAATTTGTACATGAAATATGTACATTTGCCAAGTACAAATTTAAACAACAGAAATACAATAACTAGAAAAAAAGAATATGTTAATACCCATGTGGTTATGGAGCATACAGATGACAGGTGTCTACAAACAGCCCTGTGTACTCGTGGGGAAAACACTTCCAAATAATATGCTCGTGCATATATTACCTGATACGGGTGACTTACTGATAAACTGCTGTTTTGCATGAAAAGACACATTGCAAAAGAAATGAGCTTTCTCCCCCTCTTTTTTCTTTTTTTTATGTAAGGATGTTGTTTTTGAAAAATCTAGCAATTGTAGATCATAAAGATTTGAAAGTAAAATCATATATTTCATGACATGTAGCTATCTGTTGGTGTCTTGGTTTCCTCTCCAGCTCTTTCCCCTGGGTATTTTGAATGTTGTGCTGTTAAAGCAAAATGAAATTTTACATCTGCTGTCTGATGGATGTTTTCTCAGCTAGGCCCACACTGTCATATCCCGGCAGCAAGTTACCAGGAGAAATTACACACGGGGGACCCAGGAAGTAGGCAAACACACCCAGGGATAAATCCCACTGAAACATATTAATGAGACTTCTTAATGGGAAAATACCAGACATTGTTCAAATACCATTTTCTTTAAAAATTTTAAGTGCACATGCTATGTAAGTTGTCTTAATACTAATCTATTTGTTACAAACTGATGGAAATTTCTAATTTTCCTACTTGTATGTTGTAGCACTGTAAAAATAAAATTGTGCTTACTTTTGTCTCTGATGTATGTTATATTGTATAGTCAGAGGCATAAATTTGTGAAGAGAATAATTAAATGATATGATTTCTTGGCAGTTCATTCTTCTACGAATAATAAAGATGATTATAGATAATTCATCTAGACTTTTACACATGTGCATATTCTCTCCCTCCCTCTTCCCTTCCCTCCCCCCCTCACACACACACTGAAGGGGTGATTGAGAATTGTCTGCCAGACTGGATTGAAGCTGTATCTGCATTTCTAAAATAATTTCTATGAAATATTTGAGCATATGTCAGTTTTTATGGCTGCGATAGCAACTTTTTTTGGGGGGGGGGCGGAAACAAGAAAGTCACGCTGCTGCTAAACCATCTTTCTTTCTTTCCCCAAGGCCAGGTGTTTATCATGCATTCAATGCATCTGTAGAATCTCCATTATGAAATGCTCACCAATATTAGGAATATTAATTTCACATTAATCTTTAGATTGATTAGTCTCTGCTAGAGTATAGTCCAGAGTCAAACATTATTTCCTTTGTTTCCAAAACAGAGCATTCAGTGACCTCAGAGATATAGTAAAGTGCTTGGAGCCTAGCAGGGTGCTTGCCAGTTATTGGTTATGTGGTCTTGGGGACCTTGACTGACACCTTGATTTCCTAGACTGTGTTATTGGGGATCAGACAGATATCTGATTGGTAATGGGGACAGTGCATGTGGTCGTCATAGCTGTGCAGCGCCATGTGGACCAGCTGTGCCGAAGACGATGCTTTTGTTATATTTCACATTTTATTCCTTCTTGACCAGCGCCTTTCCCCATCCCTCCCCCTGTTCCTTCATTTATAAATTTGCCTGATGTCCCCTATTTCTTTAGAGAAGAGCAAGTAGCGGTAGTCTACTCTGTTAGTTTTTTGAGGCAGAATCCCACTGTGTAGGCCAAACAGCTTTACACTCACAATCGTCCTGCCTCAGCTCCTGAGTACTGGGATTACAGCCTTGTGCCACCATTACCAGATCCTGATGCTTTGAGTGAGGGGGTTAAATAGTGCTATTCTCAGGCTGTTGATATCAGGGGCAAAGGAAGTCGGGGTCTAATTTGTTTGATTTGCACTGTTTATTGGTCAGACCCAACCAGGAAGTTACCTCTGCCTGGAGAAGTGAAATGAAAATTTCTTCTCTGAGGTGTGGTGGATGCTCGGGAAGGAGAGCCTGTTGGCCCTGCTGAGACTTGGCAGGTGACAGTAATGACGCACCTTGAGGATGTTTGCAAAGGTCAGAGAAGCAGAGAGGCCTGGGCTGGGCCCAGCAGGTTCATGGTGAGTGTTGGGAAAAGAGTTGGAAGAACAGGGAGAGAGAAGAAAGTCTGGAGAAGAACTAAAAAGAACTGGGACAAAGCCAAAGAAGCTTCCAGAACCCGAGAAGACATTTTAGCTCCCCCCACCCCACAAGAGGATTCTCTTAATTATTCCTAGTACAAGTTTATTCTCATTCTCTCTCTCTCTCTCTCTCTCTCTCTCTCTCTCTCTCTCTCTCTCTCTTTCTCTCTCTCTCTCTCTCTCTCTCCTTTTTGTTTGTTTTCCAAGACAGAGTTTCTCTGTGTAGTCCTGGATCCCTGGAACTTGCTTTGTCAACTAGACAGGCCTTGAACTAACAGAGACCCCCCCGCCTCTGCCTCCCAAGTGCTGGGATTAAAGGCGTGCGCCACCACCACCGCCCGGCACAAATTTCTTCTCTTGAGGTGAAATTATTCTTTATTTCCACAGTTACTGATTGCATATTGCATATGGCCGGGCCTGCTTCTTGTCACTGGGGACAAAGAGAATACAATGTTCAAAGTCACTCTTATTCCAGGACTTATGTTCTTGGAAGGAAATAGATGCATAGAGTAAGCAGATATAACTGGTGGAAGAGATGGTAGATTGTGAGTGGCTGGGAAAATGCCGCCATGGGTGCCAATGGATAAGACAGAAGCTGTCCCTAGGAGGGCCACTGCTGCCACAGACGATATTGGTCACTGTTTCATAGGCTGCCTCCCACTGAATCCTGCAACCCGGCTTACCTAGTGTGCCTGGCTAGTTAGTCTTATTAAATCCTCCTGTGTTCATATAGTTCTATGGTTTTGTTATTTTTCTCTCCCCTTCCCCTCCACCCTGGAGCTGAGGATCGAGCCCAGGGCCATGCTAGGCAAGTGCTCTATCACTGAGCTAAACCCCCAACCCCCAGTTCTATGTTTAAGACAAAGCACACTGCAGGAAGAGGAAAAGGAAGGAAGGAGAGAGGGAAGAAGGGAGTGAGGAAGGAAAGGAAGGGAAGGAAGGAAGGGAGGGAGGGAGGGAGGGAGGGAGGGAGGGAGGGAAGGAAAGAAGGAAGGAAGGAAGGAAGGAAGGAAGGAAGGAAGGAAGGAAGGAAGGAAGGAAGGAAGGAAGGAAAGGGAAGGAGGAAAGGGAGGGAGGGAGGGAGGGAGGAAGAAAGAGATTGAGTGAGACTAACTTGCCTAGCTGTGGTCAAGAAACTTTGGGAGTGCAAAGCCCTACCTAACTTTTGTGGCGGGAGCTTGGCAGGGAGTGGGCGAGAGCAAGCCAGGCAGGAGCTTTGGAGGAAGCTGGCCACAGGTTTGTTTATGTCTGGGTGTGTTTCTCTTACATAACTAGGCAAATCGGCTATACTTTCCTTTAGCTACCAGGCCTGGCCTTCCAGAAGGCAAGCTGGCTTTCATCAGAAGTCAGTTTGCAGACACCCAGGCTGTTCTATGATGGTGACCACTCCCTGTCAGAAGTGAGCATCTCTGAGAGAAGTGAGGCCCTTCAGCCTCCTCCTCCCTCCCTTCTTGGTGCCAAAGGGCCCTCTTCCCAGGACAAAAATATCTCCCTTGTTATCTCCTGCCACTAGAGCATCTGGCATAGCTAGGAAGTACTGATGGGAATCTGTGGTTTAGGAGCCCCAGTGGAGCTACCCAGTAGCGAGGATAATAACTGAAGGAGGACCGGGGATGCCCTGAGCAGTTGTTGATCCTGTAGGATCCTCAGGAAGACGCTGGCCCCCATCCACTCTGTCTTGTCCTAGCCTCTCATTCCTGAGCCGCCCCCGCTGTTCTGGGAACGCAGCATCTCTGACTGATTCTGTGTAGCAGTTATAATCCCTCGGATTTAGAAATGTTCGCTCTTGAGTCATGGGAGAGAAATCCTATTGGAAGTGAGATAGAAGCCGAATTTTCCATGGTTTTTATGCAGCACATGCAATGTTTGATGTGTTCCAGTTTGCCTTGGGCTTGGTGGTTGTCTTGTTTTGCTTTCATGAGACTGAGTCTCATGTAGCCCAGGCTGGCCTTAAATGTGTTGTCTAGCCAAGGGTGAATGTGAACTCCTGATCTTCTTGGCTCTATCTCCTAAGTGCTGGGATTATAGGAGTGTGCTGCCACAACAGACTTGGGTTGTTTTTAAACACGTGTCATTATAATTACATGAAATTGTTTGCTTGTTGTTTGTTTTATTTATTGTGTGTGTCCATGGAATGTGTAACTCAGAGAACAACTTTGTGGGGGGTTGGTTTTTTCCTGCTTCACATGGGTCCTGGGGGTGGGGACTCACCAGGCTTGTCCTTTTACCCTCTGAACCACTTGACAGACCCAAAGTATTCTTGAAAATCACCACTACACATAAATAGTAAAGCCCAACCCTGGGATCTGAAGAGACTCTGTCACAGTGGGTCATCCTTGGGGTGACAGAGCAATGACAAGGTCTGGGAGGTGGCTAGCTTCATACTGGGTCACACCAGGTCACTCCAACACTGAGCCACTCACACCTAGCTACATAGTCAGGTAGGTTTCAAGCGTCTCCTCTCTGTGACACACAGAGTAACAGCAGCATTTCCAGGGCAGGAAGTTTATTTGGATCAGAGTTTTGTGGGAGAGAAGGTGTGACAGAGAGGCTCAGTGGATGTGGATGGGAGCTTGTAGCTGTGACTTCTCTCATGGGGACAGCCTTCACTGTCTGTCAGTGTCTGTCAGCTGGGCCCCACAGCCTTCTAGGACAGTACCTCGAGGTGGGGACCAAGTGTTCAAGCATATGAGCTTGTAGGGGCCATTTCACAGTCGACCTGTAGCAATTTGGTATTGCTTTTGCAAGTTGCTCTGTGTATTGCTCTCCTCTCTCTCTCTCTCTCTCTCTCTCTCTCTCTCTCTCTCTCTCTCTCTCTCTCTCTCTCTCTCTCTCTCCTGTGTGTGTGCATGTATGTATGTGTGCACATGTGTTCCTGCCATTGTAGAAGCCAGAGTACAGCCTCGGTGTCCTTCCTCGAGTGCTGGCCACCTTGGTTTTCACTTGAGAGAGCTCCCTGATTCTCATGGGACTCACTAAGTAGTTTGGTTGGCTGCTTAGCAAGCTCTCGGGATGTGGCCCCCTCCCCGGCGCCGGGATTACATGCCTGTGTTGCCATGCACAGCTTTTTTTAAAAATCTCCTATCTCCTCCCCCCACCCCTGTTCTGATACTAATGGTTGTGTGGCAAGTGGTTTAGTGACTGAGTTTCCTCAGGCTTCCGCAGTCTTTCGGTCTGTCTGTCGTTAAGAAGAGACTTTTAGTTGGACACATCACATCATTAGTGCTTCTTTGGGATTCTGGAATCTCCGTGCATTTAACAGAGAAGACAGGCAGGCTCCCAGCTTGAGTAGATAGCTAGACTTGTATTTACTGTATTGCTTCACTTCTGTAGTCTTTTAGCTCGTCCATTCCTTTCTATTTTTGTCAGGGGAGACCGGCTTTCTGTTTATACTGGAGATAAGGTGTTTCTTAAAACAATATCATTTAAAAGAAAAAAAGTGTACGAACCTGATGGAAATACTAAAAAATGTGCAACATAGGTGTTGTGTGGCTGCAGAAAAATGGGAAATTAAGAGAGGAATGGCAACAGTTTGAGATGTTTTGGTTCAGTATCACTTGTCGCTATGGTTGTGGAGACTCACAGTCTTTTCTTGGTGAATCTGGGATCCGTTCTATTTGGGGATTGTCTTTTTGGCATTGTGACTCTTGTAGGAGACCCTGGGGCACCACAGTCACCTAGACTAGCAGTGTCTCTGTGGCAAATGTCTGAATGTTGACCTAAGTGGGGGAAATAAAGACTTTACCTGAGTTTGAGTTAGATTTGACCACTAAATATATTTGTGAAGCAAATATATAAAGAAAAAAGAAAGATTTTCAGAGCTTTGATTATTTTAAATTACTGCTAAGGGATCATTCTTAATCCTGCCTTTGTAACTCAATCAAATCATTTTCTAAGCCCTAATCAGATTAGTAATTCAGAAAACAAATTAGACTGTAAGTCTCCAAACTCAGCCATCTTGTAGTTTATTCTGTGACATGGGCACAGTTCCCTGACATGACTCGGAGGGCACAGGTTTATAATGGACAAAGTCCATCCCACCTGTGTGCTGGAAAACAGCAGTAGTTTCGGGTCCTGCTCATTGCTGGAGCAAGTGGTCGGCATTCTGAACCCAGTGTTCTTATTCATTAAGAACAAGGCTCTTGGGTACTGGAGACAGGGCTTGCTGTTTCAGAGGGTCAGAGTTTGGTTCCAGCACCCTCCCCTGGAGGGTAACCACCACCTTGACTCCCAGGGGATCTGATGTCCTTCTCAGACCTCCTCAGGCCTCCGCGGGCACCTATATGTGTGTGTGAATACATGCACACAGAAAAAAAAATTCAAACTGTTGGTGACAGAGCAACACATTCATCTAAGCCCCTCAATTTGGGGCGAGCTTTCACTAGATTCTGTATCTTTCCAGTTAAATCTATTCATTGATTGTTGTCTTCTTAGGTCAGTCCAGTTATGAATGAATAGGGCTCACCCGGAAAAGAGGTGAATGGCCTCTAAGTGTGAAGGCAGAAACACCAGGTGTTTCACGTCTGTATAAGCAAAGCACTGTAAAATAGCCTGGCTGGATTAATCACCTGCCCCAAGGCCATGTTGTATTATTTGTGACCGCTTTCAAACATTCTCCAGAGTGACAAATGAGCCCTGAAGTGTGCTGCTGCCTCACTGATAGTTAACTCATGGAACCTCTTCTGTGTAATCAGAATGAATGCGTATAGCCATTGATCATGAAGGTCGTAGTTGTGAACTGCCTGTGGGCTTTGTGTGTCTCACATTGCTAGCTAGTTAAATACGTTAATGAAATAATCAATTATGGTTATAAGAAAATACTTTCCTCTATTTTGTATATTTTCTTAAGAAACTAAATAAAACTCAATTTTGGTATTCTGGGAAAGTAGATCTAGATTTGTGATCTGAAGCCAGGGCCATTTGGTTTGTTCAGTTCATATGTCTTTATATCTTTCATGTACTCCAGAACTTTCTCTGGAAAAATAGAATTTTGAAATATAGAACATCATCCTAGTAATCATGAGTAATAATTCACAATCTGATTTTACCTATGACAGAGCTAAGCCAGGCAGTGGGATACAAGCCAATTCTAATGGCCTTGAGACAGTTCTGTCTCCTTGTTTTGTTTTTAAGACTGGCCTAAAACTTGCTATGTAGACCGGGCTGGTCTCAAATTCACAGAGACCCGCCTCTGTCTGCCACCCTGCTGGGTGTGAAGGTGTGCGTCACCCCACCCAATCCATTTCTCTCCATTTTGTATCCATTCGAGAAAACTTGCTAGGTAGCACTGTGTGTGGAGATATACCATAAATCTACCCTACTAAAGTCACTTACAGATGCAATACTGTGGCTCATTTTATTATCCTTGTACTTCATGCTGATCATAATTAAAGATCTTAATAATGACAGCAAACGTTAATACCAGCCACATATCATGTTAATGGAGCACTTACTGTCAGCTGCTGTAGGCGTCCAGGCTCGTTTCACTGCCGTAGACACACAAAGTCAAGAGTGGTGCTGCTCTGCCTTTACAGATGGGAGGACTCCACGGAGGTGTCTGGAGATTGAGTAAACAGACCGGGCCCAGGGAGCCAGGCCTCTGGCTTGCACGGGCTTTATTGCCTTCAACTCTGCACTCCCTGCAGATACAGTAGCATCTCAACTGTCCAGGACCCCATTCTGAGCAGCTTTTGCTGTCTGAAAGCAAAGCTGAGACCACAGAAGAGACCACGGAAGCAAAAGCCATTTCAGAATTTAAAATGAAGGGAAGAGCCCCTTGTGAGGGCTTGTGGGTGATCCAGAGCCACCACTGCTGGGCTCCGTGCTGTCTTTGGATCGTTAGTAACTCAGTCTAACCCTGTCACATACTTGAGAAGTGTGCTGCTAACAATTCCTCCTTGTTATCAGTAAAGGAGATGGAGCGGAGATCAATGTGTGAGAATTTAAAGGTCTCCCAATGAAGGGGGAATCTATGCTTGCAGTGGGCTAATATTTATCTGTCTAGAACTATTCAGGTTTTAGATAACAGAAAAGATCTAGGTATAGAAGAGACAGTACTTGCACTATATAGCTCTTAACGTATGAAGATAGAAAATACCATGTTAAAAATGCTTTTTTGTTTTTTGACTAAGAAGGCAAAGCTTGGTTGTAAGGGAAATTGCTAACACTTGATCATTTTCTAATCCTGTTCATTTCTTCTAGATCACTCCTTTGATGGCTTCAAAAAGTCCAAGCATGCCCCAACGTCCCTTGCTGCGGGCCAGCTCTCTGACGTGCTGAATGGGGGTGATGAAGTCTATGCTAACTGCATGGTGATTGATCAGGTAAGGCATGCTGAAGTGACCAGGGGTATAGGAACCACTTTCCAAAATGAGAGAAAGAGAGAGAGAGAGAGAGAGAGAGAGAGAGAGAGAGAGAGAGAGAGAGAGAGAGAGAGAGAGAGAGAAAGAAAGAATACCTTACTCCACCAAGAAGCACTGGAAGGGAAGGGCCTTGAGTATAGCCAGGAGGAATGAGAAAGCTCTTTGGTGCAGCCGTACAGTAAATGGCAACGTGTGGCCAGTATCATTCATAGGGCTTTTCAGTAAGTGCTGTGTCTGTGTATATGGCAAAGTATGTGTTTAAATCAAGCAGGCAGAAATGAGTAGATAGACACCTGATCCCAGCCCATCTCATGTGATCGTCTTTCATCCTTGTAACATGCGAGCCGGTGTGTATTGAGATTGTAGAACTTTGATGTGTTGAGAGTTCAGTGTCTAGTCACAGGGAAGCAGGGCCGTTTAGAATATCTCCACTCCTCACCCAATTTAGAGACTTGTGGGCTTGAGCTCAGAGCAGAGCTTAGATACATCAGCTCTACTCAGCTTTGGTTTGGTTCTTTGACTCAGTCACCTTGAAGCTTTTCGGTATTTGCAAATTTCAATATTCTTATAAATGTGAATGCTTTTTCACATCCTAATTTGGTGAAATTTTATGGAATTTTCTTGGATAATTGTCAAGAGCCATTTCCCCCCAAAAATATTGCAGGGACCATTGTCCTGGGGAGTTTGCAGAGAGCCCCGCACCCCAACGGTATTTAGAACTGTTTTTATTGGCAGAGCCTACCCCACACGGAGGCTTTAACAAGAATCTAGCTTGGCCTCCTTCCTTTCTCCCGCCCATGTCTTTTCAGATAGTGCCTCTCTGGGACCCTGGAATAACTGACCAGCCAGGCGGGTCACAACCCCAAGACTAACTGACCCGCCAAGGCGGTCTACAGATAATTTTGATAATATGAGATTCCTGCTACCTTGAAACGTAATCTCCTTATAGACATGCCATACACACATGTACACATGCACACAAACATAGGCATTCGCACGTGCACACACACACTAAATGCACACTAAGGTGTTTTCCCATTTTCTTGTCTAGTAGATCTCTGCTTCAACCTGTAGTAGAGTGCTCCACTCCTCTGCTTTAGTGTCATGAAGCAGGGTTGCAATAAATGCATACTATAAATTGCAGAGTGCTGGGGTGGAACCCAAAATGATAGAGAAACCAATAAATCAGAGTTGTTACCAACTGTAAGTATCCAGTGTGGCCGTCTTGGCATAAGGCATCTGAATGTGAGCCATAGGTACAGAAGTCTAGGTTGGAGTGTGGTGTGAGTCCTTCAGGTTCAGGATGATCAGCCTGTGTGTCTTATTAGCGGATATTTACATGTCAGGTTTATTATATTCGTGATGAAGTATAAGATTTATTTTCTAGCCCTTTGCAGGGATAGTTGACAAAGATGATATGTGCTGAAGTCTACAGGGTGATGTGTTGAGATGCGTGTGAATTGTGAAGGGCGAATGATGCTTCTATGTCGTGGGAGCAGAGACAGTTCTTGAGGTTGGATTTCCCCAGATATACCCAGAACGGGGCTTCTGGATTGTATGGTTTTGAATTTTTTTTTTTTTTTAAGAATCTCTGTTGTTTTCAATGATGAGCGTGCTAATTTACATCTTCTGTCAGCAGCTTGCCAGGGCTTCCTTCTCTAGCTCCTCTCTAAGTCTCTCCTGCTGCCTTCTGGTGACAGAAAGCTGTAACATGACACACACTTTGCTGTGGGTTTGGTTTGCACTGGTGTCAGAGGACATCTTTTCATGTGCATGGCACCCGTTAGGGAGTCTTCTTTGGGAAAATGTCTGTTTAGGCCCTTTGCTCATTTAAAAATGAACTGTTATCACTGAGTGTGTGTGTGTGTGTGTGTGTGTGTTATATGTGTGCATAAACCACAGAGTGAATGTGGAGGTCAGAGGATACCAGGTCTTTTTCCCTGCGAACAAAAGGCTATCTTTGCATTTCTCTATGTCTTCCTGAAATTCTTTCAACAGTGTTTTATAGTTTTCAGAATACAGATATTTCTTGTCTTCATGAGATTATTATTATTTTTTTGCATTATCTCTATAATTTCAGTGCACTTTTCGAGTCTTTATTCCATCTTGTTCTAAGCCTCACTGGACAGATTATTGATCCTACTTTGATTTTCCCAACTATTGTGAATGTTTCAACTTTATGTGGGGAAATTGTTATTATAATATTAAAAACATGCACTGAAATTGAAAAAATCCTCAAAGATGAACCTAGGTTATAATTTTCATTTGTGACTACTTTAGGTGAGAGAAATGCTGCTTTAATAAGATGAAACAAACAGGAAAAAGAGAACGCAGACAGCCCAATTCAGTAAGCATAGTAAAGGATCACTGAATTTGTACAGTTAAGATAAACTTGGCTAGCTTGGCTGGCTGGCCAGCAAGCTAAGGCGTCCTTCATCTCTTTCCTCCCGCTGTCAGGGTCACAGATACACACCACCATGCCTGGCTTTTCTTTGGGGTCCCCAGCACTTTACCAACTGAGGTATTCCCCTAGCCCTTCCTGTTACTTGTAGCGTCCCATTTGCCGCCTGGAGCATTTGTATTGGTTTTTGTCATAGTAGATTATTAAGATGATGGTTGATGATGGAGGACCCCAAAAACCCCACTCACTCTGCCTTTCCCTCCCCTTTATCCCTTCACTCTTTGGCGCTAGGAATGGAATCCAGGGCTTTGTGTTTGCTAGGCTGCTCTCACCACGGAGCAGAGCGCCTCCTGCAGCCTCCAGTCCCCTCTACAGGGGTGTGGCTCTCTTCCTTTTCACTGCCTGTTCCTGAGAAATGATGCCTTTGGGCCGCCAGCCCTAATTCACAAGCACATGTAAGCCCATGTCTCAGAGCAAGGGTTCCGATCAGCCAGAGCTCTTTTCCTGTGTGCAGCCGGGACTTCTGTCTATGATAGGTTTCAGGTGCCCTCTGACTTCCTGCTCTTTCTCCACTGTTTCTTCCCAGGCCTTCCCTACTCTCTGATGAGTGCTCTGCTATGAATACAGTGTTGCTTGTTGGCTTTCTTGCTTATTTATTTGCAGGTAATTTGAGGTTTGAGCATTAAAAAAACCTTCTGGTTATACAATGTGCTTTATGTAGTTTGAGTTATTAGTGATGTTTATTAGGGAACCTCAGACTTCTGTACCCACTGGGACGATTCTTATGAACTGTGTTTTGAATAGAGCTCGTACTCTTTGGTGTTTTCTCAGGTGTTTAATAACATATGCCCCTCATTTTGAGGTAGTGGTTCATAAAGTGTTAAAAGGACAGGCAGGTTCTGCTTAGGTCACAGGCTAGGAGGCATTTTTTATTTTTTTTGAGAATTATGGGAAAGTGATAGAGGATCATGGGATAGACCACATGAACACAAACATATTGGAATTCTCTGGTTACATAAAGCACAAATTAGAAGAAAAAAATAAATGTGGTGGAGATTTTTTTTTAAACTCTTGGGGTTTTGTTGATTTTAATCAAACCACTCTTTCCTGCTTTCATTTGGCACAATGTTCTCTTCCAATGTCCAGGTTGGCGATTTGGACATCAACTATATCAACATAGAGGGACTCTCAGCCCATACGAGCCCCGAATCCATGAGGTCCACTCTGGGGCCTCAGGCTTGCAGACACATCCCTCCTCCTGACTGCAGTCCCTGTGGGCATCCACTCGGTGAGGACAGTGAGGGGCCGGCGAGCACTGCAGCCCTGCAGCCCTGCATGTCACCGGCCAGCTCCTGCACTTCTCAGTTGAACCTTCCTTTTGGTCTTCATGAATTTGAGAAGGAGCAGGGTCATCTCAAGAAAAGAAGGTAAGATGTTTCTCTCTGAAGGAAAACTGCAGGGAACGAGGAAAAGGTTTCTTTTTAAAGATTGTCCCCATCACTCTTTCTCTATATCAAAATGCTATCCCCCTTTTGTTTCCTGTATATCTTCATTTGAAAGAAAGGCAGTTAAGAAAGCCAACAAAAATGCAGGAGAGGAAAACCACAATTCTGAGTATTAGTAGATTGGTAGAAATTGAAAAGTCTGACATTGCCAAGATTGTGACATGAACTCAGTGGTGGCTGAGGGAAGAGCATCGTGTAACAAGTTTGGAAAATGATTTGCATCGTCTTGTCACTACTGTTGACCAGTAGACCACCACATCAGAATTTGTAGCAGAAGGAAATAACTCAGCTGGGAGCTAGACATGTAGCTATACCTCGTCTTAAACTATAAATGGAATGCTGTACAGGTCAAGAAAATGAATTAAATACAAGTGTGTATATGGTGTACATCTCAAAGACATGAAGATGAAAAAAGGAAACTACAAACAGATTTAATTTTCACAGAATGCAAAATAAGACAAACGATTGCATAGCGCATAAGCTATAAAGAGAAAGAAGAGAATGGGGAAGGAAAAAAAATCCCTAATTTCAAGACAGTTGTGGGAAAGCGGAAGGAGAGTGAGCCAGAGCAGACTAGAAGGACTTTGCCTGGACTTGTTTTTCAAGCTGGGTGGCTCATAAAGGCTCTGTTTTTTTTCTGGTACACATTTTTAAAAAGTACTATTTGCTGGGTGGTGGTGGCGCACGCCTTTAATCCCAGCACTTAGAAGGCAGAGGCAGGTGGATCTCTATGAGTTCGAGGCCAACCTGGTCTACAACAGCTAGTTCCA
Organism: Microtus pennsylvanicus; assembly: GCF_037038515.1. Lineage (NCBI taxonomy): Eukaryota > Metazoa > Chordata > Mammalia > Rodentia > Cricetidae > Microtus > Microtus pennsylvanicus. The sequence goes on from NC_134584.1 coordinate 52,397,338, forward strand.
GGACAGGCTCCAAAGCTACTGAGAAACCCTGTCTCAAAAAAACAAACAAACAAAAAAGTACTATTTTACATGTTGTAATGACATATATTTGTATATGTTTATGCTATCTGTGTCTATGTGTCCATTTCCTTTAGGAAATAATCCGGTTTCCACTTTCCTTATGGGTTAATCTACTTTTCTCTCGTGTTCTAACCCTGTGATTTTGTGTTCATGTTCACGTGTGAAGTTATGGATCAGTGAATTTAGCATATACACATGTGTATGTAAATGTTTATCTATCAATGAACATGCATGTAGATGAACAGATACTGAGAAGAGCTATAGTTGACCAAGCAGAGATGAGGAGGAACCAGTGTCAGTGGACACCATCCACTGGGTGTATTTCTATATGGATCTACAGACTGAGTTTTTTAATTGAAGGCTATTTTGGCCATAAGTACTAAAATCCTCACTTCAGGTTTGTGTTTTATCTTATGGTTTTGTAGATACTGGAGAGAGGTTATTTTCATTGCATTGTAGGGTCTTTGGGGCTTTGAACTTGTGCACTGGGGTAAGAAGCTGTCAGTGTAGGCCAGACTCCATTCAGCCCCACTGTGTGTGATTTGATACATTCTGGCAGAATTATTTGGGTCTGTTAAGTGCCCTTCAGATCTCAAGAAGTGGGTTGCTTAAAGAGCCATTTGAGAAATATAAGGCAGAAAAAGTACAAATGGTTATTCTGCTCTCTTTATGAAAATATTCCCAGAACTTCAAATTGATGTTTTCGTGTTCTGTTGTGGAAACTTTTCTTGCTACAAATAGTTTCCTTTTTATAATAACAGAAAAACTAAGCCAGCACTCAGGAGGCAGAAGTAGGAAGATGGCAAGTTCAAGGTCAGCTTGGGCTACACAGAACTATCTAAACATATCTACATACCTACCCACTTACACACACACACACACACACACACACACACACACACACACACAGTTGTTATTGGAAGAAGTAGAAGCTGTTCTCTCCAAAACACTCTTTACCAGCACTCTTCCAGTCTTGAGAAATGAGAATAGTGACTGGGATAGAAAGGGGCTGATGGCTGCAGATATTTCTTTTTAGCCTTGAGATGACTCCTGTCAGTGAATGCTGTCATGGAGTGAAGAGCCTGAGAGACAATAAACCGTGGTGAAATTTAGAAAGAGAACAATATCATGAGAGACCAGGAACTTCTAACAAAAGTGGAATTTGTGGGCACAGAGTCAAAACTGTGGATGATATAGAGACAAGGTTAACCAAGACAAATCCTACATTTCCTGAGGGTCAGAGCAATATTAAATGGGGCAGCACACACTAATCCCGATGCTGCAGCTCTCTGCCCGCTCTGTATCTGTGTGTTACAACAGGATTTTCCCTTTTGGGAAGTCTGGGTTTACCGTGACATACAAACCAGTCTGCCGTCTTACCGGGAGAGGAATGGCTGTCTTAGGCTAACTGTCTTAGTCACGGTTGACCTACTTTCCTGAAGGAGACAATAACAAGTTGTGATAACATTTGCTCTGTGACAGATAACTTGCAGTTAAGTTATTCCTTTTCCCAGTTCTTTCTCAGCTATAGTCAAGGTATTTGGAATGAGTCGGGGTTAGAAACTTATCTAATTATAAGCATGGAGTAAGAACTCTGTCTGAGAGTCACAGTTATGAAATCAATATTCCACTATTATATGACCCATGTTTTTTAAAAAAAGCCAAAAGAGATAATTTAAATTTTCATCTTCCATTGTTTGTAGTTCCAACAAGATGGTTTTCCAGTGTTGTGTTGGATGAAAACGTCATCCTCTAGCACTGAAACAGTCAAGGAAAAAAAATCTCATGTTATAATACATCCATGGCCACTCATGGCCTTGATGCTTGATGGAATGGTTTAAAATGTAAATGCTATGAGGGACTGGACCTTGAAAGTGTGCAGTCACATTCTGTCCTTTGATGCTGTGGTTATGAACGTTAAATAGGAGGAAAGAAGTTGTAGTCAGGCAGAGGAAATCTTTGCTCCCGTCTGAGACAGAATCCTTAGCAGGAAGTGTCTGAAAGTGACCATCTCACTTTGAGGCTTGACACGCAGTGTATCTCTGACCCTTGTCTTGTCCCCCTGAGGTGAGCCCTTCACGGCACTCCCCTCTTACACTCACCTCTGCCCGTCTGGCTTTCCAGCTGCAGGGATGGTAACTCTATTGTCCCTGTGTCATTGCCCAGAGGCTGCTGTGCGAACAGCCCTGTGGATCAGCATCCCTGGCATGTTCAGTATGTGAAGGGTGGCTTATACAGGGCTGGTAATGGTGTTTACAAAACAAAAATAGTGAAGCCGTCACTGTCAAACCCACTTTTGTAAAGTCACTGAAATGGAGTATCAGGCTATTTTAGGCCACCAACCAGCTCCCAAATCATGACACATGGATTTCTTATTTGTTTTGAACGCTCGACCTTAGCTTAGCTCTTTATTGGCTAGCTCTTTTAACTTAGCCTGCTTCTGTTCATCTGCCTTTGCCTTGGGGTGTTTCACTTTTTTCTTCCTGAATATCTTACTTTCACTGCTTCTCTGTGTCTGGCTCGTGTCTGCCCGGCTTCTTGCCCGGGTGTGCTCTTTCCTCCTCTCTCATTCTGTTCTCCCCTCCTGAGCCTAGATTTCTCCTTTTTAATGTCTCTGCCCGCCAGCCTTGCCTGTCCCTCCCCTGCCTAGCCATTGGCCATTCAGCTCTTTATTAGACCAATCAGGTACCTTAGGTAGGCAAGGTGAAACAAATTCAAAACATCTTTACATAATTAAAAACACATCTTTACATTTTTAAAACAAATGCAGAATAAAGCGAAGCAACACACCTTTACACGGTTAAAGTAATATTCTGCATCATAAACAGATGTAACACATCTTTGCCTAATTAAAATAATATTCTACGACAAATGGGTTTTTCCAGGTAGGACCATCCACTTGGGGACACATGAAATTTTGTTTAAAAAACTGGTGATGTGGCCCCGCAGGTAGAGGTACTTGCCACCAAGCATGACATCCTGACTGTGATCCCCAGGTTCCATATGGTGGTAGGAGAGAACTAACTCTTGTGGATTGTTCTCTGACTTGTGTGTGTGTGTGTGTGTGTGCAGGTGGCACCCCCCCCCACTTGTGCACAAAGGGGAAAACACAATAAAAATGTTTATTGGAAAAGTTATAAAAAGCAGTATCAGTGAAAAATTACATGATGCTCATTGCCTCTCACACCAATGATAGGATCTGAACACAGAAAATCAAAACCCAGCATCTGTCTGACTGTTCACCGAATGATCTGTTTCATGCTCTAGTTCCAGCCTGGATGCCCTGAATACCGACAGTGAGGGGGAAGGGCATTCTCAGCCCCCCATCTGCTATGCTGTGGGTTCCTCAAGAACGGGGCTTCCTAGTGGAGATGAACTGGATTCTTTTGAGACCAGCGCTGAAGCAGATTGTAATATCTCCAGGACCGAATCACTTTCCCTATCCAGTACTCTGCATTCGAAGGTATTCTCCTCGGTCTTAGCTCGACTTACTATAAATGCACAGAACATGTTCTCAATGCCCCCACCTCCACCTACAGGACAGGTTCTGTCTTCTTCCACAGGACAGACGCTTGTGTATGTGTTGGGAGGGACTTTGGTGACCTCTGATTTTTAATCTCCATGACTCCATTTTAATTTTTACAACATTTCTAGCAATTGGTTGATGTTATTGACTCACAAGCAGTACATCCCATTTTTACATACTTGGGAAATGTTACTGTTTCAGTTAATATTCCTGCTCTCCTTCTTGCCATAGAGTGAGAGTGAGGTAAACCGGTGATACTGGGTTCAAGGGGTCAAGCTTGCTTCTGCATAGAATCTTTGGTCTGGTCCAGGCGAGGAGGTAGATGATGTCAGTAAGTCAGAGGTGACGTTTACTGGGTGTTTCTGGCTTCACGAGCCAATCTCCAATGTCATTTTGAGGTTTTACTTTTCTTGATAATTTCATGAGTTTCATTGACTCACAGAAACTGAACGACAATCAGGGAGCCTGCATGGGGCTGACCTAGGCACTCTGCATGTATGTATGTTAGGGTTGTGTAGCGCGGTCTTCTTGTGGGACTCCTCACAGAGGGAGCAGGGGCTGTCTTCAACTCTTTGACAGGCTTCTTGGACCCTACTCCTCATACTGGCTTGCTTTGCCCAGCCTTAATACATGGGGATGTGCTTAGTCTTACTGCAACTTAATACGCCATGTTTTGTTGATATTCCTGGGAGACCTGCTCTTTCCTAAACAGAAACAGAGAAGGAGTGGACTAGGGGTGGGAACAGAGAGGGTAGGTGGGAGAGAGGGGCTGGGAGGAAAAGAAGGAGGGGAAACTGGCCAGGATGTGAAATAAATAAATAAATTTATTAAAAACAAATAAATAGTTTCTCAAGGCAAGCTCTTCTGTTTGAACATACTTATTTTTTATATTTGAATTCTGCTATAGTCCAGTCATTTTCCTCTTAAATTATATTTATTCACTACTGTAAAACAATGTGTGAAATGCCAAGGTACTACCCAGAACATGGGGTTAGTAAGATAAGACCTTACCTTTGCAGTGTACCCTGTATGTACCAAATGGTTTTATGTATGTGAAAAATACAGAGGTTTTTCTTAGCCCATCTAAGACGTAATTAGCACTTTTATTTTATGTTTTGAAAGCATTAGAGTTTTGACTAGGTGGCCCCAGGTTGGTCACATGCCATTACTAAAATTAAGGTCTTCTAACCTCCATACCGAATCCATTTTCCTGTGTAACCTGGAAATCCATGCTTACCTTTTGAACCTGAATATCATATGATAATTCTGGATAATAAGAATAGAAGTGTGGATGAATACTATTCAAGAAAAAGATGGATATGGTTGTGAATGCTAATGCTAGCTAGTTTTGAATGGAATGTGAAAACCTTATCATTCCTTGGAATAAAATACAGCTCTTTGGAAACGGTTTCACGTTGATCTGAAAGAAGATTTTTGCTGTGAAGCGCAGCTTCTCTTTCCTCTGTAATTACTCAGCGTAGCGTCGCCAAAAGATTTGGCGACAGTTTCCAAAGTTCCATCGTCATGAACAGCGGTTACTGTGCACACTTTCAGAGAGAGGATGGCTTCTGGTGGGTTCCTTGTGGCCAGTTCCCTGCTCGGTTAGATTACAGCTCAACATCCGGGTACTCAGCCTCTGGGCCCAGTGGGTGCTTCTAGATAAGGCACCTAAGCCAAGGCCCCTTGAAGCCAAGGGAGGCTTCTATGATCAGCTCTGCCCTGAGCTCTTTAACCAATGGCTGCCAAGGAACCAGGTATTTTTATTTAGGAAGACTAGGCAAGACTGATTCTCATGCAGGGCAGCTTGTGATGGCTTAATTTTAACAAAGAATTCTGTATCACTTTCTCTTGACTCTCAATGTAGATGACACCTCAAAAATATATGGGCTGGATCAATGCTACGGCCCCTGTGGGATAGGAGTTAGATACCATAAATGACTTTAGTGAATTTCTATTGCATATTCATCTAAAATTTCTGGAACATGTAAGAAAACTGTGTTTTAATTATCCTGACAGATTTCATTTTTATGTATGTTGCAAATATAATAATAGAAATTGGGAAATAGGAACAAAATGGTGGGTCATTTAAAAGAAATGATATTAAAGTCATATAAATCATTGATAGCTTTACTCTGGGAAATACAGATAGAAAGTTTATTAAACAATGGGCCCAGAGGAACAGGATTCACATGGACTTTCTCTAGAGGCCACAGCTAACCCTGTAAATGTAAACAGCCATTTAAAATTAGATATAGGTATTTCTCTATCTTCTAAAATTGCTTAAGGAACGAGAGCTCGGTTAGTATATAATTTTGTTTAAATGCTGAAGTGTAAACTAACAAAAAAAAAATAACCTGTGTAAAACAAATTAATACCATGGCTGAACATTCAGAGAAAAAGTCGTGTGATTTAATTTTCTCATTTTTAACCAAGTTGTTGAAATGGTCCAAAGGTATTCTTTTACATGGATGAGAACTCCCCACAAAACTCAAGTTTATCAGGGCTTAGATGAAAAGGAGAACACTGGAAAAGCTTTGAGAGGCAAACAGAGCAAATTATTAAGAAGGTCATGTGAGAAAAGAGATGGTGGATGCAGATGTCTTATCCCAGCCACATAGGAGACCAAGACTAACCCAAGATCAGTGCCAGCCTGGGCAACTTAGTAAGCCCATGTCTCACAAGGCGCTGTAGAACGTGGACTGAGAATGTAGCTCAGTGATAGAGTGCCTTCCAGCATGCACAAGACCCTGGGTTCGATTCCCAGGACAAAGAAATAGCTGCCTGGATGAAGTGCAGGGGTTGGGGCTTTGTTTCCTGATGGTGATTACATAACGCTGCGCTCTCTCTTAGGAGTCCATGCTTTCTGGGATTCGCTCTCGTTCATACTCCTGCTCATCACCCAAAGTCTCTGTCGGGAAGTCTCGGCTAGTGCGTGATTTCACAGTGTGCAGTTCCACCGAAGGTAAGCGCTGTCTGCATCTGACTCTGCACTCATTCCCTTCCAGAGCAGGCGTCCTGCTGGTCTAAGTGCATAAAACACACAGGGACTGCAGGCCAGCTCCAGCTCTGCCTCCACAACCGATTTCTCTGAGCCTTGTTGGACGTCATCTCTTATAGATTTCATTTTGATAAAATTATACATACATTCCCACTTCTCTGTTGTTTTAGTTTAGTAAAACGTTGCTCTCCGGGATGGTGCAAACAAGAATGGACTTCAGGGATATTCTGTGAGGGCCTTAGAGGATTTTACTTAAGTGGAGTCTGAGAATTACTTTTGTCTTGTATGGATGGTGCTAAGAAGCAGCAACTCAGAGGCAGCCCAGCATGGCAGATTGGAGGTGTCCCCTTCCTGGTTTAGCCTAGGGCTTGGGAGAACTGAAATAATAGTGTTCTCATGGTACCAATAGCTACATCTCAGCATCTGAAGAAAGAGCAGCCATGTAAGGAAGCAGAAACATAACTTTTATCTGATAAACTTTCATTAAAATAGAGCATAGCTGCAAGAAACAAGGCACTGAATGCTGTGAGTATGCTGAATTTTCAAAAGTGAATTCTGCCCTCCAAATAGAAAAGTTATGGGCAGTGTAGATCTCTCCTGGGAGCTGCTCTCCTCCACTGCCCTCAATTTAAACTTTGCTTTGACATGTAATTGCTTCACACTTCCCGTGGACAGATTATGTGTAATAATCACATTTAAAGACTGATGTGGGAGTGTTCGTGTCTGTGTGACATGCCCAATAGTTTAATAAAAAATAAGCTTTAGTCCATCAGACCATGCCTGATTATCTATTTGAGTCCATCCAAAAGCCAGCTGCCGGTTCAGGACTCTCCGCTCCCTCAGCACGCAATGTGTAAGGTTCCTCCTCTTTCCCTTTCTTTTTCTTACTTTGTTCTGGTTTTAGTACCATTTTGTGGTTTTTGACTTAGTTTCACACTATTGCTATTTGGAAAGCATACTTGAATCATCCATTCCTTGTGCGGTATGGGTGCCTCACTGTTAGAACTGCGGTTCCTCCTACCTGGAAGGTTTGAGATCAGTGACCTGATGACGGAAAGGAAATGGACAGCTCAGGAAAAAGTACCTTGAGCTATACATTTTAAATAAAAGCTTAAATCTCTGCATTTGAATTAGAAGGAATAAAAAGATGACATCAATTCCTTTTTTGCCCTGTTAGACTATAAATATAATCTCTAAGCAGTGTGTTTAAAAACAGGGCTAGTTGAATGAAGTTTTAAAGCATTCAGAAGGTAAGAGTTCGAACCAGGTGATTTAGCTTGATGCAACACACACACACACACACACAGAGAGAGAGAGAGAGAGAGAGAGAGAGAGAGAGAGAGAGAGAGAGAGAGAGAGAGAGGGAGAGAGGGAGGGAGGGAGGGAGGGAGAGAGGGAGAGAGGGAAAAGGAGAGGGAGAGGGAGAGAGGGAGAATATTGAGGATTCCAGTGGATAGAAACTGTACAGTTGCCAGTGTCTCCATTGATACCATACCGTTCATGGGTCAGCCACACCCATTGGACACAAAGGATAATTTACTGTTTAATGGAGAAGAAATAATTTTGACTGTGTTCATATAACCAAAACACAGGCATAAAAGCTTGTCTAGTTCAAGGAAATATTCAGATTTTTATTGTTTAGTGTGCTAGAATGAATCAAAAGTAAATTGATATTAGCTTTGTTGTTACTTCTCCCTTAATGAATTTTGCATAGTACTAAATTTTTCTCTATTTGAACAGAGAGCAAGTCTCCATTTGCCCCAGGGGAAGCTTCCTGGTGTGAGACATAATACAAATACCCAAACTTAGGATGTATTTGTGCTATTTTTCATTCTTTTAAAAACTTTTTAATTTATTTATTTGTGCATGTAGCTGTTTTGCTTGCATGCAAGTATATGCACCATATGCATGTCTGGGGCCCAGGGAGGCCAGCAAGGTATCAGATCCCTTCCAACTGGAATTAGAGATGGTTGTGAGCCACCCTGTGGGTTTTGGGAATTGAACCCAGGCCCTCTGAAAGAGTAGCCAGTGCTCTTAACCACTGAGTCATCTCTTCTTCTTAATCCTTTTTAAAATCTTTTATTTATATTTAATTTATGTTGTATGTGTAGGTATGTGCCTGAGTGTGTGTGTGTGTGTGTGTGTGTGTGTGTGTGTGTGTGTGCCCATGTGCACAGGTACCTGGGACAGTAGTGATCTACCCAGTGAATGCTGGGAAATAGATTCATGTCCTCTGCTGGAGCAGCGAGAGCCTTAACTACAAAGCCACCTCCCCAGCCCTTCTTTTCTAGCTCTTATTTGGCATATTTTTTCTTATTAGTTCTGAAGTTACTTCTTTTTCTTTCTCATGCCTTGCTTTTTTTTTTAAGTCAAGTGTTTAATGGCAGTAGCTTCAATACTTGATTTTTATATACCTAAAATAAAACCCCAGCTTTATAGTTTCCTTTGGTACTTGGTGGCTTTCTATAAAAGGAATGTTGTCAATATCATAATGATAACTTCAGCCTCACTGTGAAGGCCAAATATAGAGATCCGAGCACTCGAGAGGCAGAGGCAGGTGGATCTCTGTGAGTTTGAGGCCAGCCTGGTCTATAGAGTGAGTTTCAGGACAGGCTCCAAAGCTACAGAGAAAGCCTGCATTGAGAGAGAGAGAGACAGAGAGAGAGAGAGACAGAGAGACAGAGACAGAGAGAGAGAGAGAGAGAGAGAGAGAGAGAGAGAATAAAGAAAAGAATTTGTAGAGTGACATCATACTTTAAAAGTTGCTATAAACCGATGGATGGAATCCAATTAGATTGTGACCAGTTTCTTTATAATGGGCTGTGTAAGTTGATAGGCTTGGTTCTCTTACTTTCTTGGAACGCCACCCTATTTATTTATAAGAACAATGACTTAATTTGAAAAACATTTTGCAATGACCATAAAAAGCCTTTGGTTTTTCTCAAAGTACATTTTTCTACTACATCCAAGAACTCAGGGGGTATTTATTTACATGGTATGCGTAACTGGCTCATCCTCCTGTATTCCTATTCCCACCTCTTCTCCCACTCTGCATGGTGTTGGTGAAGGATTGCCCTTCTCTGTGGGTGGTGTGCTCCTCGGTGCCCACTCCCTCCCACCCTCTCTCCAGGTCTAACTCGGCGTCCCCCTTCATCCCCATAGTGAGTATTCTGAGTCTGTAAATAGGATGGCACCCTGTCTGCAGAAACCTGCCCTTCTGCCCCAGCAGCCCAACGGGGAGGGTGGTTCTTCTTCCCCACCAGCCACAGAGTGTATCTCTGATTGGGCTGCTTGAGGATGTGACCTTGGAGTTGTGTTAAGAAAGACCCTTCCCGGGGCTGGAGAGATGGCTCAGTGGTTAAGAGTACTGACTGCTCTTCCAGAGGACCCGGGTTCAATTCCCAGCACCCACATGGCAGCTCACAACTGTCTGAAGATCCAGTTGCAGGGGATCTGACACCTTCACACCAATAAACAATAAAAAAATATTAAAAAAAAAAAAAGAAAGACCCTTCCCTGTGCTGGCCTTCAAGGTGTCCATGGAGCTTTGCTGAAAAGCAGCAGCTTATCGATCACCTGTGTTGGGGGTTGGTGTTACTAATAAAGGGTGGTGTCCAAGTGAGAAGTACCCTAAATTAGCCAGTTTTCCATACTGTTAGCAAACCATGGGCTTCCCTTTGTTGGGGCTAACACACTCCCTGAAGTTACTGAATTGACCTCTTCTCCTCCAAACCAGGGAAAGCATTAAAACCTCACATGCAGAAGGTCAGTTCTCACAGGTTTTCTAACTGATAGCATACAAAATTAATTATATCTAATTAAATTAATTAGTCTTAAAGTTTGCTGAACATGTGCATCTCAGACTGACAAGTGACTGTTGTTTGTCTTAGCTTCCTTATTAATTAATTGATTAATTTATTTGTGTGTATGCCTTACAGAACAGAGATCATATAGTTTTACGGAGCCACCAGGAGAAAAAAGGTACGTTGAGGGTTCTCCTTTCTTTGGGGTCTACTGACCTGTCTTTGCAAATGTCTGTACATCACTTTTCCTCTGTGTCCTATAGTTGGTGAGAGGTTTCTGTGTCATAAGCTACCCAAGACCTGTTGTTCCCTCTTTGGAGTCAGTATAGCCAGCCAGATGTGATGTCTGTTTTCCATCCTCAGGGGTACAGGCTGCAGGGCTGGGGACAGGGGGTTCTGTTTTAGGTTCTTTTCAGGTCTGAACATCTCAAGGGCTGTGAGGACCTCAAGCTTCACTTGTTGCAGGATTTCTCTGCCTCTGCTCTACCTCTAGAAGACTCTCTGTAGCTCCAGTTGCTCAGGTGGTTGTGGAAAGCCTGCCCTGCCCTCCGTGGATCTCCGCCTACCAGTGTTAGGCCCGATGCAAGTGCGGCCTTCAGCACCTCCAGGCTTCTGCTTAGTATGTAGATCTGAGGCTTGAAGGGCCGGCTGCTGTCTATTCTATGTAAAGCTGGTGCCATAGCCAAGCCTGGGAAGAGACCAGGCTGCAAGTGGGAGGGAGGGCTGAGTTCTATTGGTCTTGAACTGGTGTTATTAGCCCTGGACTTGCTACAGAACAAGTGACAGAAATGGCAGTCAAGGTGGGCTTTAAGGGCTCTCTGGGAAACAGTGAAGCAGTTTTCACTTTGGTGGAATGAATCCTAGCACTCTGGAATTTTTTAACATCTAGGTGAAGATGAGTGTTTTGCTTTAAAACCTCCCGATGAAAGTAGCGGTAAGAAAAACGGCAATTTGGGTTCATTTATATTGTTTTAGACAAGAATAGAAAGTTCCAGATACACAAACACAGGAAAACTGAGAATGCCATTGAAGGAGGGGATGATGACAAGGATGGCATTAACAAAGATGGTGTTGACAATGGTGACAGCCCAAGCAGTAGTAACTGACAATTCCTGGGTGATCGTGTGTGCCTCCTGCTGTTCTAAGCAGTTTATATTTAAGGAGTCTGTTCCAAACACTGTAATTTGACAATCATCTAGGTTGTCAATTCCCTTTCTTCAGAATCCTGTCTTTCCAACAGTTGTAGTAATAGGAGGTTGATTATTAAGACATTTTTTTTAAAGTAAAATATTTCCATTAGGTGGTTGAAAGATGAGAAGAGCCATTTTAGCACTTGGTCAGGTCACAGCTTATACAGTTGTGTCCCCTGCATGGCAAGTGTGGGGGAAGGGCCTTTCTTACCCCTTGTCACTCTGTTTTCCCTCTCAGTCTTACCCCTCCCACTCAGGCACTTAGAGGGCACAGTCGGGCACAGCGGGGTAGATATGTCTTCTCCCTGACTCCATTCCTGGTGTCTTGTTGGATCTGCTAAGAAGCTCCCCAGCCACACCTGGTGCTTTGCCTTAGTCATGGTGTAGGTAACTTCCTTTTCTGGAATTCTCTTACTTAGACCAGTCAGTTTCTGAAGAAAAGAACATATCTAAGGTAAAGGAGGACTTACCCCAGACCTTGTAGGCTTATTGCTATAGACAGGCCATTTCTCACTTTACTGATGATTATATAGTACAGATCATCATTATACCAACGACTATCCATTTTAAATTAATTACATCTAATTAAATTAATTAGCCTTAAAGCATATAAGTGTTAAAGGAAGTCCTACTACATTGATTCTCAATTTTCATAGTGGGAACTTACTTTAATACCTTGAATCCAGTTCACTGAAAATAATAGGTTATCGATAAAATTGAGTAAGGTTAAGATTTGAAGATTCATATTCTTGATACACTTGAAATATGTGTTTACCTGTTGAAAAAGGTGTCACAGAGGTTTCTGAAAAATAGGGTTTGTAAGACTTTACAGGGAGAAATCCCATTGGTCATCGACCTGATATCAGAAATAGAACATTTTTGTTTGGGGATATTGAAAAGAACTTCTGAGTTTTGTAAGTTTAGAAGTGTTTTAAACCAAGTCAGTTCTTGTCCAAAGCAGCGGGAATACAGCGTAGTCAATTTTGGTTAAAACACAGAATGACCCAATCTCCTACATGTGCAAAGAGGCAGCACCCCTCCCCCATTCTCATGACCCAACAGTAGCTCATGTGTGTGCTATCCACTCTTCTGCCAGGCTGGGTGGTGGTTCTAATGCCTGAATAGCCCATCTTTGTTTGTTAACACTTAGATTTAAGTCTCCGCTACTCTGAACCTAAAGGTTGAAGGCCAAAGTTTTACAGCATTCTGAAGAACATGGTATGGGGAAGTCAACTTACAGATTTTTAATTAAAGACTAATAGTTTCTTGACAAAGCCTTCTGGGATATGGAGAAAAGAAATAGATTCGAGGAACCAGGGATTAATTTTATTTTATTTGGGATAGTTCAGTCTGACTCTTCTAGGAATGGCTGTATGAACTAGGGGAATGGAAAATGGCCATGGTGAAGTTACTTCTGGTGTGTAGCCTGTGTAGCCTGGGCTCCTCCACAGCTTAGTCTCAAGGTGCAAACCTGGCTGAAGGCAAGAGGCTGAACCTACAGATGCATAATCTGTTTCTCAATTGGTGCCCGCCAGGAAAACGCCTGTCTACTAAAAACCACCCCTGTGTTCCCAAGATAATAAAATCTACTTCCCTACTGCCAGTTATTCGGCTTCTCTGTGTCTCAGGAAATTTCTGTTGTCATTACGCAGGTGGATGAGTTTTTTCAGGGTAAGCTTATCCAAGTATATTTCCTAAATATTTCAGTATAATTTCAGGAATATAGGAAAGTTGAAGCAAGTGTATAGCAACTACTTCTTTTTGTTGGATTCTGCCGTTGTTAACATTGCTAGACAGTTGCTTTATCAAATCTAGTCACCTGTTCATCCCTCTATAAGATAGACTTTTAATTATGAAGTTGCTATTTTTTTTCTCTTTGCAACCATTTAAATCCAAAAAAAGTTTACCCATGTCCATACAGACATATGTACAACCACATTTCCTGATGCCCTTTGGCCCCCTTTAGGCCTCTAACACCTGGTCACAGAGTCCTTTCTTTGTAGAATTCAGGAAGAAGAATGGGACGAATACATCATTCCTGCAAAATCTGAATCAGAAAAGTACAAAGTGAGCCGGACGTTCAGCTTCCTCATGAACAGGATGACCAGCCCTCGGAACAAATCTAAGGTAATCCAGGGTGTGTGCCTACCCGCTGTAGAGTGTAGGCAGCTTCAGTCCTTAGCAGTCAGGAGAGTTTCCACATGTGTCCCCTTTAGGCCACCCACCTTTGCCTGAGTATGCACCTTTCTTACGGATTCCTGGCGGGTCGTTGGGAATGTTACAGCAGCTCCTTCAGGGGTCAGTCTGTGTTGATGCCTGAGTTCTGTAAGCATTCCCGCTGACAGCTGTCTCCTTTGTCTATTCCCTCCCACTTTTCTGCTGCCTCTGAAGATGAAAAACAAGGAAGCCAAAGACAAAGAAAAACCGAATCGGCACCAGTTTGTCCCGGGAACCTTCTCAGGGGTTCTGCAGTGCTCGGGTTGTGAGAAAACACTCCTGGGGAAAGAGTCACTCCAGTGTGCCAGTAAGTCCTCGAATCCAGTGTGTTATGAGTTTTCTCTCCATCCTGCAAGCTCCCCAAGGGTAAAGCCTCTGTTCAGCACCCTTACACAACCTTCTCTCTCTCGAGGGCTGTAACATGAGGGCCTTCTTGTTGGGGGTTCCTGTCCTGCCCAGTTCCCATAGCCAGTAAGCTCCAAAGAAAATCACACAGAGAGTCTACATTAGGTTATAAACTGATTGGCCCATTAGCTCAGGCTTCTTATTAACTCTTGTAACTTATATTGTTATTATCTATGTTAGCCACATGGCTCAGTACCTTTTTCAGCAGGGCAGGTCCCGTTCTGCTTCTTTGGTGATCTGGGCAGGAGTCAGAGAAGAGCTTCCTTCTTCCCAGCATCCTCCTGTTCTCATTGCCCCACCTCTACTTCCTGTCTGGTTTTCCCACCTATACTTCCTGCCTGGCTATCGGCCAATCAGCATTTATTTAAAGCGTGATTGACAGAATACAGACAATTCTCCCACACCAGAGGGCCTCGTGTATCACTGAGCTGTTTGTCTTGCCGTGGTCAATACTGGTTGTTTGGTACTTTTCATCTGTGGTTAATGACTTTCTTACATCCAGGCCTATCAACCTTGCTGTCTACTGAATGTCTCACTGCTTTTGAATGTTGCATGCCTAAAACTGAGCCCTTGCTCCCAGCTCAGTGCTTACCGGCAAGCCAATCCTCCCATCACTCCAGACAGATACTCAAGACAAGATTTTAGAGGATTTGTCCATGACTCCCATTTCTTATGTGTGACAGCCAGTCCTTTAGCAACTCCGCTGGCTCTGTTTACATCCACTTGTCAACCCCCCACTGCTCTCACTGCTCTGAAGCCACCATTCCTTTAGGTCCCTTATACCTTTGCCACCTCTGTTGGTTTGTTTTCTATTGCTGTGATAAGAACCATTGATCTGGACAAGCAGGTCATTGACAGGAAGAAGCAGGGGATCAGAAAACAAAGAAGATAGGAGAAGTTTTGGAATCAAGAGGTCTTATATAAGCTGTGATATGCCGAACACGTTTATTAAGAAGTATGGCATCTTACACATATAGTTTTCAGGGGAAAATGGGACAGATTCAGCAAAAAAAAAAAAAAAACTATCATACAATGGAAAGAAATCAGCAGGAAGCTGATCAAGCGATTTTGCACAAAGGGAACAAAGGATATCTCAGGTGTGTCAGAGACGAGTGCACAAAGCCTTGGGAATTAACCACAGCCCTTCAAGGGGGCAGGGAAGTCGAGTTCTCAGGATCCTGAAAACTGTAGCTCCTCCAAGGCCTTGGTCCAAGCCATTACTGGCCTTGCCAAGCATATCTGGGTTTAGGCAAGGAACTGAGTTCCTTTGCTATGCATCAGGGCCGCAGGGAAGGTCCTGGACCAGCCTGGCCCTCAATACACCATGACCAAAAGCAGCTAGAACAGGAAAGGGTTACCTACCTCATGCATCCTGATCACAGTGCATCATCAAGGAAAGCCAGGACAGGAGCTCAAACAGGGCAGGAACTGAAGCAGGGACCATGGAAGGATACTGCGTACTGGCTTGTTCTCTGTGGCTCACTCTGCTTGCTTTTTCTATAACCCAGGACCACCTATCCAGGGATAGCAATGCCCACAAGTGGGCTGGGCCCTGCCACATCAATCATTAATTGTAAAAATGCCTATAAGCCAATCGATGGAGACAATTTCTTAATTGAAGTTTCCTCTTCCCAGATGACTTTAACTTGAGTCAAACTGACAAAGAAGTAACCAGGACACAAGATAAGGCTATTCTTAAGAAATCTGCCCGGGAGAGGGGATCCCTAATGTCTTACAGTCGCTGCAAAGCTCTTTAAGACCTGGCCTATTTCCTTTCTCTCCCCTTTCTGCCTTTGTTCTGGCCACACTGCCATCTTTACTGTTTTTCCAACAAGCCAGCATCTTGTCTTAGCGCCTTTTGTCTTTGAGGCTCTTCCTTCTGACCTCTGTAGATTGTTGGGTAACACCCCTCAGACATGACCACCTTGTGTCTAGCTTGTCATTTCCCTCATCATTAAATCCCGCCCCCTATAATTTACCACCATCGATGCCGTGGCATAGTCTCCATGTCATTTTCCTTGGCTGTCTCTGTCACCATAAATGCTGGAAGGGGAAAGGGAGGCAGGGCATAGTAATTTTTCATAACCCCCCAGATGCCGTCACAAAATTGACCCTTAACATTTAGGCTTAGTTAATGGCTGCTAAGGAAAACATATGCATAAGCAGGACCCACTCCTGTTGAATTCATTAAGTGCATGTTGATGACATCGTGGTGGAAGCCAGAAATTGCTGAAAGTACCTCAGACATGCTCAGTTATCAAATCCGTCATTGCTTTAAAAAAATAAGTATGTAAAGACTTACAAAGGATATATGGCTTCAATAGAAGCTTAAATTGTCTAAAAATTTCCCATATGCAAAAACTTTGCTTTCAATATATCATCATTTTGTAAGCATTTAAATTGTATAAGCTAATGAGTTTATTATGGCATTTCATACATGTATATAATATACTTGCTGTAATAGGAGCTGCTCTATACCCGAAATAACAACACACAAATTGTATTCTTTTAAACACTGCTTGGCCCATTAACTCTAGCCTCTTACTGGCTAACTCTCACATCTTGCTTAACCCATTTTTATTAATGTGTGTAGCACCACGAAGTGGTGGCTTATCGGGAAGCTTTTAACCTGCATCTATCTCAAAGAGGAGAGCTATTGTGTCTGCTTCACTTCCCTTCTTCCCAGCATTCTGTTCTGTCTACTCCACCCACTATGTTCTGACCTATCAGGCCAAGCAGTTTCTTTATTAATTAACCAATGAAAGCAACAGATAGATAGATGACCCTCCTCCATCAACTTGCATCATTTTTAGTTGCTGTCATACCCTGCTACCCCGTCTCACTGTTACCCTCCTCCACTCTTTCATATTATCTCTATTGTTTTCTTTAATTACTATTTTTACACATATGACACATATAAACATACGGCTACAACCAGAGTCCATTTGGTGTTGCTCTTGTTTTGATCACTGAGCACTTGGCATTGGATAGCCCCTTAGAGGGCTCTTCCCCAGGGAGGTCTAATTCTCTCTCTCTCCACATTCATTACTTAGTCGCTTCTAACCCTAACAAGGTTGCATCAGTTTTTAATGCTGGGATTTTGCTTGATGATTCTATCACAAGTCTTCAGTCATTTCTCATCATATACTTAGGTTTCCTATATTTTCAAAACACAGACGAACATGTGTTTTCACATACCTCTGTCTACATTGCTGATTACTCCCTTAGATTAAATTCTGCAGTCTGTATGCAAGCTGAAGTGTACACTCACTGTTTCTCTCTATACCACAGTGGTTTTTAGGATTAGTTTGGGGACTTCCAAGGTTTTCACTGGAAGGGGGAGTATTGGTCACTTAAACTTGGATTAACCTTACATTTTTGACATTGAGTAGTAGGCAGACTTTGACAGTCTCTTCTGTGTTGGGTGGATAATCATCTTCTATGTGTTTGGTTAATAGCTTCAATCTTACAGACAGATATGATGTAAAACAGTACATTGTAGAGCTACTCAAAATCTTACTGTCATTTTTTTCTGTGAGATTCCGAGATGCTAACAGTTCATAAACAAGGCAATTCTGTAACATTCTCATGTATGCCTGAGTTTAATTGCTTGTGTTTCGATACGACATTATCTGGTGCACAGACCTTCATGAATGAATTCATTGCAGATGAACTTTAATTAATATTGTTGCACTTTGATGTCCTTTTTTGCCTTTTTTACTGAGTTCTGAATGTTTCAAATTAATGTTCCTCTTGCTTTTCCTATCTTTGTGTGTCTCTTAACTGTTTCTGTGGTTTTTATTTTGGCGTGTATGTCTTTAATTTAGCTAGAGAGAATCTGTAATGCAACTGAAAATTGCGTTTTTATAACAAAGGGGTTTTCTTATTTACATTTAATTTTACTGCTGCCAACTATCTTTGACAATTCCTGGCTGTTTTCCTTGCTGTCTGGCTTGGGGCTTTAGACCATGTGTTGCTTGCTTTTATCGTCTCCTGCAATTTGGCACAATAAGGGCTCTTAATATCTACTAATGATAGTGTTATGGCTACGTAAGGCTCATAACTTAATACAGTTTTATCTTCCTTATGTGAGGCTCTTTCCCCCCTCCATTAGTATTCCCAATTGTTGTATTATTACATTCTCTTTCATACTGTAGGCTGAACATTTCAGGAATGACTTCATTACTTCAAGAGCAATTCAATGTTTTCATTCAATTCTGTGTGTATACTTACAATAGCTTTGAAACCCCTCCTCCCTTCTTCTCTCCCTCCTGTCCTTCCTTCTTTCTGTTCTTTCTTCCTCCCTTCTTTTCTTTTGTTCATCTATGGTCTCTTGTAGCCTAGGCTGTCCTCAAACTTACTGTGTAACCAAGGATACTTTGAACTCCTCCTGCCTTCCTCTCCCAAGTACTGAGAATATAAATGTCTATCACCAAGCTCAGCTTTCTTTCTTTAGCCTGGGTCACTGCTTACTTTTAGGCTAGAGAGATGCCTCAGTTGCTAAGAGTGAATGCTGCTCTTGCAAAGGACCTGAGTTTGGTTTCCAGAACCCATATTGTAACCAGCTCCAGAGGGATCTGATGTCCTGGCCTCCGTAAGCATCTTCACTCAATTCAGCATTCCCACATACAGGCACATAGATATGATTAAAAATAAAAATAAATCTTCAAAAATGAAAAAGAAAACCTTTCGCCAATCCATTCTTCAGTCTTTGCTTCTGATTCTCCTCTCAGGCTCAGATGGGATGAGATAGTTTAATGAAACCTAGGCACTTTGCTTACGTGGCTAAATAAAACTTTAGTCCAAAGTTCAAGCTTCTATCTACAAGGGCCAGCGTAGTTGAGTATTAACTGCTGCCTCAGGAAAATCTGATGCCCGCGTGACCTGAATCCCTTGTTAGAAGCCCTGCTTCTCTCTACCTATACACCAAAGTACTTTTAACCTTTTCATCTCATGGATATTGTCAGACTGTGTCTATTATTTTTATTAGGAAATAGTAAGACTTTTCGCCATCGAGCTTGCTCGGTTAGCTTCAGGACATTCTCTTCTGTGCACCTCGGGCTCTGATGGCTCTGGTTTCGTCTTTTCTGGCTTCTTTCTTAGACAAGGGTCATCTCTGGGATCTGCCTTTGTCTCTTTTATAATCACAACCTTCTTCACATCCTGGGATCTTTGAAGTTTGAGTTCACATAGCACATAATTTTATATCATGGTCACATGGACTTGTGTCTGTCCAGTTGGAAGTATGCTCCTGCTGTTCACCTGCCTGGCAGTTTCTGCCTCACAAAGCCCCACCCCCTCTCATATGCTGTTGACCCACCCACAGTCCTGATCTCCCTATATGCCTTCGGCTTTGATTTCATAGACACATCTTTGCTTTCACTATCAGAAGCACATCTCAAAAATCTGTTTTCCATCTCTATCTCCAGGCCTGAAGCCCAGTGGCCGGCTCTTCCTGTAACCCTTCCCCCTCCCCCCCCTTGCTTTGTTCATTGGCGTCTCAGAACCTCCACTTTTCCTTTTCTTCTGTTTGGTTGGAAATAAGAAGAAAGAAAATGGATTTCGTCTGGAGAGCCAGTATATAGAGTTGCCTTGCACTGCTCACTGGCATTAGCTAGTCGACTGAAATGCCCCTTTGGACAGTTTGAGGCTGAGTCTCTGGCCTGGCTCACAGTGGCCTGCAGGGTCTTCTGCAGTGTGGCGTGACGGGCTGAAATGGGATCTTATGGATCAACTCCAAAGACATTTCAGTTACAGACTATGGGCTCTTTCTGACAGAGGTAGTGTAGGGGTGGGCGATTTGAAGGTGACAAGGAGGATCAGAAAGGAGCATGCCAGCCTCCAGACTACAGCCCCCACGGACACCAGTGTACATGAAGACATCCTGGTCTCTGTCCCTGTGGGCAGAAAGCTTGTTTTTCTCTGGGGGAGGCTGTATGAGCCAGTGGCAAACCACTTTCATCTGATTTGCCTTTGAAAGATTTATTTTCATTTTAAATTATGTGTGTGTGTGGGGGGGGAGGGGGGTTGTGAGGTGAGGATCTGTGTACTTGTGAGTGCAGCTGCCTGCTGAGGCCAGAAGAGTGGGGCTGGAGTTCCAGGTGGTTGTGAACCACTGGCCGTAGGTTCTGGGAACTGAATTCCAGTCCTTAGCAACTGCAGTGTGTACCTTTGACTTCTAAGCCGTCTCTATAGAAATTTCTTCCAGTTGAAGCTGACATGCATTGTTTTTCTCGGTCAGCAATATTGCCAGCTCATTTCTTCCCATCCCCCTAGACAGTTTGCCCAATGCTAGAGTTGAGGGCTATCAGTCAAGCCTCAGAAATCCCCGAGGACATAGTGCATACACTAGGAAGTGAGCTATCAGGCAGACCCAGAGGGGTTCGGTACACAGCTGTATGCTTTCTAACTTATAAGGTCATTACAGATGATGACAGATTGTCCTCAAGGGACTCAAAGTTCCCACGTGTGCTTATGCTTGTGTGGGGCTATGCATCATTTAAATATTTCACTTCTTAAATATGTGTCCTTCTTGGTGTCGTTTTTATAATAACTAATAAAGTGTGATGTGACCTTATCTTCAGATGCATTTAAGTCAGATGGAAATGTCTGTGTCTTCTATTTCAGACTGTAAGGCGAACACACACAAGGGCTGCAAAGATGCTGTGCCTCCGTGTACCAAGGTAACTTCCCAGTCCCTGCAGAATATGTGGGCCCTGTGGCCTAGCTTGCTTACCTGTGTCATCTGCTGCTGGACACCGAACTCTTAGGGTTATTGGACTTACCATATGGTGGTAACACATACTTAGAGTGTGTGACTATTGATTAACTGTCCATGTTTACCAGTAGAGAGAAGATTTGCTTGTGTTATTTGAGGTGAGCAGGCTAGGCTTTCTGTCCAGAGTTATATTCTCAAGCAGCCGTCATCAGAATCACCCAAAAGGCTGTAAAGACCTCAGCTTCTAGGTCCCCTCCCAGGTTTTCAGATTCTGTAAACCTGAGTGGGTCCCGGGGATGTGTATTTCCAGCACATTCCCTGGAAGCACCGCCGTGGCTGAGAGCCAAGCTGGAGACATGGAGCTAGGATGCCTATTTGGGACAAGGTTGTAAAGATGATGACAGTTACACTTCCAGTCCTTTGTGGCCACTTCACTGTTGAATGTGAGGTGTGTGTGAATTTGAGCAGGACCTTCCTGCAGTGTGGAGGTGGTGGGGTGGTCGTCACGGAGCTCTGTGTTAACTGATACACTTAAGGGTTGATGTAGAAGGTGAGACACCAGAGTTTGGGGTGGTTATCCCCGGAAAGAGGAGTATGACGAGGTAGAAAGATACAAGAGAAGCAAGGCAGTGTGGGTAGAAGGGGCTCTTTCTCCACGGCCTGGCTGCATGAGCCATAGACGTTGGTTGTCTAGAGCCTTCTGAGTACTGAGTATTCATGAGGCTCGTCCCTTTTTCTTCCTGGCACATTGCCTGGTCGCCACACTCTGCTTTTGTTGCATTTACTGTTTTCTGCTTTGAATTCTTCCCTGAAATGAATAAGATAATGACTATGGAGTAGATAAGAAACCTATGCTGTGTAACCATGTGTACATTCTTGTAGCCAAGTGGTGCTTTGATCTTATTTTATGTGTCTCTAATAATTTTTTTTTACTAGAAATTCCAAGAGAAATACAACAAGAACAAACCACAAACCATCCTTGGAAGTAAGTGATGTGGGAAAATGACAAGAACTTTTAAAAATGTAATGCATACCATACTTTTTCCATCGTAAAACTACCTCCTGCATTTGTTTTCTCATTTGTCCAGTGGTTTCTTCTTCATAACATATGCATGGTGTAATTTTTACCTGGGTAAAGAAGTCAAGAAGGATATAAACTTTTTGGTCAGCCTATGAGTTTCTGCATCATCTGTAGAGCGTGGCCTGTGTATCACAGGGACTGTATGGAAATAGTGTTACCGGACGGGTCTCAATTCTAATGGTGTTTATTGAAATATAGCCTATTGATTTAATGACTTTGGGGGTAGGCAGAGACATTGCATTGAATGTACATGTTTTGATGTTTTTCTAATAGTAGCATATGTTCACCTGTAGAAATACATGCTAAAACCTCCTTATGACTCACACAGTTTAGTGGAAAAGAAGTCTTTGGCTTTGGAATCTCTTTATTTTCATTGGTCCCTGTGGTCCAGTGTTATGGAGACCCCGTGCTTGGTTTAGTTGCATTTGAGGCTGTGGACTTTTTAGTACCGTTAGTGTGATGCTGAAATTATAAAGCATGCTGAAGTTTTATTTGTCTATTTCCAAATCTGATGACTCTGTTCTTGTTTTAATTATACACTGCTGAGATTTAAACAGTTTCTCTTGAAAACAACCAGGAACCTTGAACACTTCCTTGTGTTACAAGCGAGGAGCCAGCCACACTGACATAGCCTCAGTTTGAAAAACACTTGCTTTCCTGTGAAAGCATTTGTAGTTTCTTCTCTCTGGGGTTGCTTTGCGTGATAAGTGGCAGGAATTTTAAGTGCCTGGTCACTTTTCACTTCGGGGACAATAGGTGTGCTAAGTCATGGTGACGTGCTTTGGGTGTGGTGCTATGCACCTTTGTTTGAGCTTCTCTTGTCACTCGGTCCCCTGCTTTGGCCTTAGAAATCTCTTGCCATCGATTCTGAGGTGCTTCTCATTTTCATGAAGTTAAATGGGTGACTAAAAAGGTGCTCAGAGTTTGGAAATTTGAATGTCTTCTGCTCCTCTTCTTCCTGTGGAATTCACGGGACCAAAGCGGAGATGTATACATCTCCTTGTTACATCCTGGCATCTATGTAAACACTTCTCCCCTTTGCTCCAGAGTGTGGACTCAATAGCTACAACCCAAAGGGTCTGAAATACCCACTCAGGGTTATTTACAGTTCTTTCCAAACATAAATGTGTCCATGCCCGCTTGTTTTCAGTGTATAGAGAAAACAACATGGCTGGGCTTTGGGCTTTGTTTGCCTGGGATTGTTGTTCCCTAAGGAGTGGACTCTCCAGCATCATTCCTTTCCCTTGAGCTGCCCTCTCTGGGTGCACATGCTTGTTTACACACACCGTATGCATTTTGCCAACAGAGCTAATGACACCTTGCGTCTATTTAAAGCTGGCTTCGAAGAGCACAAGCAGTGGTTTATGGGAAAGCCGGCTGGTCCTTCCCCATTCCATTCATCTGTTTGCTTGGGTCGCCCCAGACATCCACAGTCTCCCAGGGGAGGAAGCAGGCCGGCAGCATGGGTGTTGGAAGGGTGAGAAGAGGAAGGAACACGTGAAAGGTGCCAGGCAGTGTCAGAGAGATCGGTTTCAAGGCTGGGCCATGGCCCATGGGAAGTGGCTGCTGGATGGTGTACCTGTCCGGATCGCCTGTGGCTTTCTTGCCTTGTAAATGCTGCCCTCACACATGAAGTGTCCCCTGTGATTCCAGGCTCCTCACTCAGAGACGTCCCACAACCGGGACTCTCCTTGCACCCATCCTCCTCCATGCCAATCGGACTGCCAGCCGGACGGAAGGAAGCTGCAGGGCAGGTGCACCCGCTGTCCAGAAGTGTCCCTGGAACCACTCTGGAGAGGTGAGGCTCAGTGGCCTGCTTTGCTCTCATGGCCCAGGGTGGTTGCGGGGGGCTAACTCGTGTCCCCCTTTCTGTCTCCCAGCTTCAGGAGGTCAGTGACATCTTTGGAGTTGGAGGGGGACAGTACCAGCTGGCGAAGCAGATCTCATTCTGATGAGCTGTATCAGTCCATGGGCTCTTCCCCCTCCACAGAGTCCTTCATGATGGAAGGTGAGAAGGTGGGGTGGAGCACTCCCGTCTCTGTGAGCACTTACTGAAGGGAATATTTGTGCAAGAAATGAGATGGAGTGTGTTATTCTGTTCTTTTTCTCATGTTTCTGTGTACATATGTGTATATGTCTATTGGTCCCATATGTGTGGATACTCATGCATGGCTAAGAGAGCATATATGTGGCGTCCTAAGACTGCAGAGGCCACAGCCTGCTTGCCTGGCTTTTGCGTGGGTTCTGCACCCCAAACCCTTTATCTGCTGAGTCGTCTCCTCGGTTCTCTGCTGCTCTGGAGAAGTTGTATGGTATCTGCCTGAAGTAGAACCTACTTTTCTTAAGGGTCTCAAGAAAACCCGAGTGTAGGAAAGTGACTTGTTGGGGGTGTGGAGGAGGGAGGGGAGAGGTTACAGTACTCAGGATGTACTTTAATGTTGGAATTGTCAAAGACCAAATTCAATAAAAGGTTTTTTTTGTTTTTGTTTTTTTTAATGACAACTTAGTCTTGAAGGACACAGTCAGGAGTGACTGAGGAGTTAAGAAGCAGTTTTTAAATGGACACATTCCTAAGAGATAGATGTAATGAAAAGAATGAGATGTGCTGTGTGGGGGTCATGGGAAACGTGGCACAGCCATTGGGAGAATGGGGGAGAATGAATCCCCCACTCGAATACCTATTTAATTAAGACAGCTCCTGCCCGGACCACTGTGACATGGGCCCCACCTGTTGTCGGCTGCTTCTAGGAAATAAAGCATTTTGGAGAGTATTTTATAGGATGTAATTCAAGATGGGGGACTGTTTGTTGTTTTCAGGCTGCCTCGATGAATAAGGGCAAGCCACATGGAAGAGGAGAACTGGGTAGACAGCGTTGACTCAGTTTCTCCTCTGTTTTCCTAAAGCGTTGTCACCTCACTTTTACAGCCACCAGTTGGGATCTCTCAGGAGCATTGTTTAGGGCAAATAGGCTTTAGTTTCCCTGAACGGTGTTTGTTCATTGTGTGTGTGTTTCTTTTCCTGAAAGGTGTGTGTGTGTGTGTGTGTGTGTGTGTGTGTGTGTGTGGTTCTTTTCCTGAACGGTGCATGTGTATGTGTTTAGCTCTATTAGAAAAGTTTTTACCTGCAGGACTTAAGCCTCCCACTGTGTTTTGCATTTTGCCAAGTCGAGGGTAAACGGAGTGGACACGTTCAAATTCAGATGTGAGTAAACCATGTAAAACAACCCAGGCAAAAAGCAACAGTGAGGTCAAGGCTCTGTAAACAGGGCATGGGCTGGGAAGATTACTGAATCAGACTCCAACAGAGTGGGCCCAAGCCAACCAAGGCATCTCCAGTTTTCCTCACCTCCCTGCAGCTGCTGTCAGATGCTGCTCTTCTTCACTCTCATGGCAGCTGTGCTGGGCCCTTTCACCCCTGGTTTACAGGTGCTCCACACCTGCCTGCACTGTAGCTTCTCGCTGGGGCCTTCCTGTGCTTCTAGCAGGTTCGAGCCTGAGAGCCTGCTTCTTGGGGATCTCTTTGTGATTGGCGTATGGCGCACCGTGCTTCTGTCTTTTCTTTTCTAGATGTTGTGGATTCTTCTCTGTGGAGTGACCTCAGCAGTGATGCCCAGGAGTTTGAAGCTGAGTCTTGGAGTCTTGTGGTGGACCCTTCCTTTTGCAGTAGGCAGGAGAAGGATGTTATCAAAAGACAGGATGTCATTTTTGGTAAGCATTTTAAATATGCCTTGGGGGCAGAAGTACTGGGTTTGGAGGAGAGAGCATGGACGGTGATACTGTCCAGACCTGAGTTCAAGGCTGGTTTTGTCATTTTCCACCTAAATGGTCTCAAACAAACTATGTGGCTCACCTGGGCCTCAGTCTCCTCATTTGTAAAGCAGGGATAATAATATTCAGGTGTAAAATACAGTTCCAAGGCTTAAATGCAGCCTTGCATGTACAAATATCAAGGAAATTTGATTTCCCATACCCTTAGCAGATCTCCTTGAGTCTGGCCTCTAGATACTTCCCCACTTCTTCCTGTTTGAGCCACGGTAAACTCTCACATTCTTGTTGCAGATATTACAGTTCTGCATGTGGCCTACCGTTGACCATTCGTGCCTGTAGAAACTGTCTGGGCCTGAGGCTGGGTGAGGACAGCATTTGTGTGCTGCAGTCTTTAGTATCGAGCTCAGCTGCACTGAGATGTCACCATGGTGCGCTTCTGGGAGTGAAGGCAATCTGAAGTAGAAACAGCTAATTAGGACAATCCAAAGAGTGAAGAACGTACTAAAAAGTAGTCTCAACAAGACACCCCACTTTGTAGCTGAGACAGGGTCTTCATTCTCCTTGAACTATGTTTTCCTGTCCTCTGTTAAGAGGTGCCTTGTTCATCTTCAGTAGGGGTAGGGGATGGAGGTTGGGGGCAGAGTTTCACCAAGATTAGGAGGTACTAGGGATAGGCTTCGGAACCTTCCAGGGGCCTTGGGAGTCACATCACAGGAAGATAACAGGATGATGCTACCCTTTTTAATGTTTGTTAGACAGTAATATTATTTAATATGAAGAGTGCTGCCATGTCTCTTCAGTCTCGGGTCACCCTCACACACTGTGAAGCTCAATGTCACCATACAGGTGCATTATCTCGGGTCATGTGGCCTCTGGTGTCAGAAAGGTTTGACCCGCAGGGAAAATCTTTCCTTTCCCTTCTGTTCCTCATTGCTTTCCTTTTAAAGATGAAGAAAGCTGGCATGGTGGCTCCTGCCAATAACCCCAGCACTGGGCAGGATTGAGCATCTCAGACCTCCTAGCTACCTAGCACCATTCTGTCCCAAACCCAAAAGTAATGGGAAATGAACAAGGGCCAGAGAGTAGCTCGGCGACACAGTGCTTTCCTAGCATGCTCTGGATTTTGTGCTCAGTGTCACCCTCCTACCAGCACCCCACACACAGAGGAGGAGGGGGAGTACCCCCCAACACATACAAGGGGGGATAGTATTCCTACCCCTTCAGTCATAATGAGTAAAATAGTTAAAGGATTAAATGTTATGATAGGGTAAGCCAAAGGGGCGCTAACAATGCCGAAGGAAATACGGATTCTTTGAAGTTGTGGGTCTCAATGAAAGAGATTTGTGCCTCCGATGAAGTAGGATGCTGTATTTAGACCTATTTCCCCTTCGTGGCTGATACTTTAGATTCTGTCCCCAAACATGGGGTAGTTGGGAGCTTGTGCAGAGCTTTCGTATTCCTACATGTTGGGGGTTACTGTTTTCTCTCACAGTGGATTTGAAAAGTTGAGATATAATCTATATACCATAAAATTACACCCCATATGTAATCAGGTGGGGCTCAGTATATTCCCCAAAGTTGTGGAGCCATTAAGCCTTCCAATTCTAGGATATTTGCATCACTTCCAAAAGAAACTTTCTACCCGTTAGAACTCACTTCTCAGTTCTCTTTTTCCCTCTGGATTTGGGCAACTGCTAACCTATTCTCTGTCCTTTGCCTCCACAGTCTCTCTCTCTCTCTCTCTCTCTCTCTCTCTCTCTCTCTCTCTCTCTCTCTCTCTCTCTCTCTCTCTTTGTGTGTGTGTGTGTATCCTGTTGCTTTGTATGATGTTTGAAGAATCATCGTGTGTACTTCATTCCTTTTTAAAGTCAACTAATATCTCATTTTGTTTATCTGGTCATTAATGGATGCACATTTCATGTTGTTTCTTTTTCCTTGAAAGTCATATGGTAACTTCATTTTAACTTCTTAGTGATTGCAGGCTGGTTATTAAGGCAGCTGAAGCATCCTACATCCTTGCCAGTGTAGGTGGTTCTAATCGCTCCCCACCTTCACCTTCGCCAACATGTGTTTATTCTCTATCTTTTCTTCCTGTAATTAGCTCAGTATATGTGACATGCTGTGTTATTTTAGTTTTGATTTGCACTTCCCCACTAAGGACATTTAACTTGGTTGGGGGATGATGAGGATTGGGGTGGGGATGGGGGTGAGGGCTGTGATGAAGGTGGGGTGGGGGCGGGGGTAAGGAAGGGAATAATAATCTCACACAAAGCTTTTTGCCTTAGAGACAAGGCTTCTACCACTAAAGTTTATCCCCACCCCTGTTGAGCATCTTTTTGGATACTTAGTGATCATTTGTTTGTTTTTGAAGTTTTATCTACTAAATTGCTTTGCCCATTTTTGAATTATTGAAGACATTTAGTTAGAAGACTTTTCATACATGCACATGATATTATGATATTATATATATGATATATAATCTAAATTCTATCTTTTATACATATATAATTATCATTTTCCTCTGGAAAAAATGAATTTTAAAAAATGATTTAGTGAGAGAAAGAATCTATTATCACAAAGCCTTGGGAAACTTTATTACATTGAGTTTATTTCACAAAGTTATTTCATTTCAACTATTTAATTATGCATGCACTCAACACAAAAAACAAAGAAAGACTTTTTTTCAACAAGCTGTTATATCTTATAGAGCATTGGCATGGGAGTTGAAGCTGTTGAAAACATTTGACCCTTAGCTGCTTTACTTGGCTTTCATTTGTGGGTCCTCTTCTAATATCTGGGCAATTAATATTTGTAGTGTAAATAAGATTTTAATCATCACTGACTTTTCTTTGGGGGAAAATGGTCCTGATAGTCTTAAGCATTCCTTCATTTTTATTAGTGTAATGTAGAATTGCGTTGCAAGAGACATATATGGGGCTTTTTGTTTGTTTGCTTGTTACAGAGAAAAATTTGATAGAATTATTTTTATTTTAACTGGTATTATGTATGTCTCTCTAACTCAGTGCATGATCAAAACCTGAATTTGCATATGAAGGAAGTTACTAGCATTCGTCAAGAGGGTGAATAAAAGATATTATGAAATGACAGAAAGATGATTAGAGGCTCATTACTATTTAGTATGTCCATCTGTCTGTCCTGTCTGTAAAACGTGACTTGGAAGGGTGTCAGCAAATAAGATCTGTGACTCTGAATTCTTTTCTTTGAAATATCTGTTCTTGAGTGTTCACAGGAGTGTAGGAAAGGCTGTATGTCTGGCAGACATGTTACACAGCTCATTTGGGTCATGCATGTGCTCACGTTTCAGAGCTGATGCAGACGGAGGTGCACCACATGCAGACACTACTCATCATGTCTGAGGTCTTCAGGAAGGGCATGAAGGAGGAGCTGCAGCTGGACCACAGCACAGTGGACAAGATCTTCCCCTGCTTAGATGAGTTGCTGGAAACCCATAGGCATTTCTTCTTCAGCATGAAGGAACGCAGGCAGGAATCCTGCATGGGTAACGACAGGAATTTTGTGATCAACCGAATTGGAGATATTCTGGTACAGCAGGTAAGAAGGGTGTCAAAGCTGGTCTCAGAATCCTAAATGTTTGCAGGAACACCCCTCCCCTTAGATTTTTTTGTTTTATTTTATATGTCTGAGTGCTTTTTCTGCATGTATGTCTGTGCACTATGTGCTTGCCAGGTGCCCACAGAAGTCACAATACGGTGTCGATTCCTGACACTGGAGTTACAGATGGTTGTGAGCTACCGCGTGGGTGACTGAGGTCTCCAGCAAGAGAAACAAGTGCTCTTAATCACTAAACCTTCTGTCCAGCTTTGGTTTGCAGACTCTTTATTGATTAAAAATCCTTGGAATGATGAAATTGATTTCTTTATAGTTTTTCCTGTGTGGGGGCCATGGGTTTTCTTTTATTGGGTGTTGGTTGATCCTGGCTGTGTAACAGATGTTAGGTAGCTCCTGACCACCAATGACTACCTCTTCTACATGGCTTGGGTTATTCTCTTGTCTCCAGCAGATCGCATAGCCGTAACTGAATCGCATGGACTTTTTGATGGGAGAGGGGGCTTCTTAGAGCATAGGTCCTCTAGTGTGGCTTCAAGTCAAGTTCTGGCTCACCCTAGGGAGAAGGATATAAATGTTTTATAGTTAGCCTAGAAGACAAGATAAATAAATCTCACTTCAGGGATTTGGGATTTGGGGGACATCGCTGGGAATAGGCTGTGCAGTTGGCGAATACAATAACAGCAGCAGAATTTCACAATGGCCTTGGCTCTTTCTGAAGGGGTTCTTGTGAAAAGCATGCTCACCCAGAGTGAAGTAGCATTTTAACATGGAAGAAACTATGTTCCCCGTGTGTCTTGTTTAATTGTCATAGCATTGTGAGGCAGGTGCCATTTTCCCACTGTATAGATATAGATGTAAACACTAGGGGCAATGACTTTCTCTAGCCTTCACACATCTCACAGGCGATGTACCTGGGACAGAGGTCAAAATTCACTCTATCATCAAGATGAGCCAAGAATTTTAGCAAAGGGCAGGAAAGCCTTTGCTGTCACAATTGTGAATCCCAGCCAGGGCGGGGGAATCTTTTCATTTGTTTATTGCCATAGTCTAACACCTATAGGGGATCCTTGGGCTTGGAGTTTTTATTTATTGAATAATTGACTCGGACAAACCAGGAAGGAATTTAGTGGGCCGCCAGGTTTGGCCTGTGGCATTTGGGGAAGTGCCTAGATTTCTCCTCTGTTGCCTTAGCATGGCCTTTTCTGGGCAATGCCACCTTCTCTAAGGATTTCAGTTCTTTAAATGCTCTCCCTCTATCCTAGGTAGCCATGGAGATAAGCTGTTGGTCTGTATGTAAAAGAGGAATTGGATTTCCTGATGGTTTAGATATGATTAAATGCAGTATTTTTAGATGCACACATGGTAGTAGCTATTCTACATGTCTGACAATGTAAGAGTCTGTGTTTGTAAAAGCTTTTCTTTTAACCAAAGAGGAATCTGCTTTGTTGCTTATCCCCTGAGACTGTTTTGTCTCCATGATCTCACGTGATCCATCCAGATAGGACGGCATAAAGGACTTTGCGACTCAATTGAAATAAAAATGTCAGAATACAGAGAGCATTCAAAACGGAACTGGAAGCTTTATAATTCTGTCATTTGAAATTACCTGAGTTTCTCTTTCATTTATAAATAATCATGATTTTACTCTTTTTAAATTCTAATCCTTGGAATCAGTTTTGTTCTTTTTTCATATTTAATGACAACATGTGTTTTTATTGGTTTTGTATTTATTTAATTTGTGTGGATAAAGCAGGGGCCAAAATTGGATCCTTGTCATCACCTGACATGGACTTACCTAGAGGCCTAACGGTTAGAGTCTAGATTTCTCTTTCGGGAAAAGGAGTGTGAGAGAAGCCTGGGCCTGTGTTCTTGCTCCTTGTTGGCATGTACGATGTGTGGCCAGAGTTCCTGCATAATCAGTTAGTACTGTCCTTAGAGGATGTTTTAGGGACTGTGCCTTTTAGGAACAATGGAGGAGACAGTGTTTAGGGTGTAGGAAGGCTGTACATCCTGGTGCAGAATGGGTCTATCCTGGGGTCTAACCAGACGTGTGCTTCAGAAGGCAGGGTGGAGTGAGATAGTACACAGTCAGCAGGAACTCACTGTCAATGGAAATTGTTGCTAGGGCGCAAACAAATCGTTTTTGTTGTGATTGTTGTTTTAACTTCAGGGACATAAGGTTTACCTGAAAGTTGTTGAAAATGAAGCTCAGCATTCTGTCTCTCAGTGGTTACCATAGGAGCGGGCTAAGATCTGAGATTTGCTACATAAAATTATAATTGTTTGCATTATCCCTCCTCCAGCTATAACGTTTTCCCAAGCTATCACACCACAATCAGGATACTGACGTCTACACTATGAAGACAATGTTCTTCACACACCACAGTCAGGACACTGATGTCCACACTGTCAAGACAATGTTCTTCACACACCACAGTCAGGACGCTGATGTCCACACTGTCAAGACAATGTTCTTCACACACCACAGTCAGGACGCTGATGTCCACACCGTCAAGACAATGTTCTTTACACACCACAGTCAGGACGCTGGTGTCCACACTGTCAAGACAATGTTCTTATCACACCACAGTCAGGACGCTGGTGTCCACACTGTCAAGACAATGTTCTTATCACACCACAGTCAGGACGCTGGTGTCCACACTGTCAAGACAATGTTCTTATCACAAGCTTTCCCCATTTACATTCCATATGCCTGCCTCCCTCTTACCCTTGCTCCCACCTCCTCTCTGAGTCCAGGAAACTCTGTATTTCTGTCATTTTCAACAGCATTGTGTAAATGGAATGATGTAGTTTGTAGTCTTAGGGAACTGGTCCAGTTCTTTCCATCACATCAGTGGTTACCTATGTAGTTCATTCCTCCTCCTCCTCGTCTTCTTCTTTTTAAATTCAGGTTTTGACTTGGTCAGAATAAATCCCTAAAAATGCAATTTCTGGATTTCCTGGTTAGTTTTCTATGAATTTTGGAAGGGTGGGATTCTTTAATTTTTATTTTTTTATGTCTCTCCTCTCCTATCTTTATATATCCATTGAAAGGCCATTCTTCCCCCATTGGAGCTGGCTTTGAATCTTTGCCAAAAAATATCTTGTGCATGCTGGGTTTCTGTTCTGTTCCACTGAGTGTGTCTCTGCATCTTTCCATTCCAGCTTGGAAATGGGAGCTGTGGAATAATCTAGAAAATTGAGCACTGGCGTCTCCCTGCTGTACTGAGAATATTTTAGATGTTTTCTTTTCTTTTATTTCCTGTATACTGAAGAATAATTTTGCATATATTTATAAAAAGATAGCTATGATTTGGGTTAAATCTATGTTATCTATGGGAACAATTGACACCTTTATTACTCTGATTCTTCCATTCTTTGAACTTTGTAAAGCTCTCTGTTCATTTAGATTGCAAAAACTTTTTAAAAAATATACGTACATGGATGTTTTGCCTACATGTACATCTGTGAATTACTTAAGGTCAGAAGAGGGCATCCAATCCCCGGGAACTGAAGTTACAGAAAGGTGTGAGTTTCTGCGTGTGTGCTGGGAAGTGAACATCTTTTACAAAAGCAGCAAGTACGCTAAACTACTAAACTGTCTAAGCCCCTAGTCATTTAGTTTCTTGAAGTATCGGTACTGTGTGTTGTTAGCTCTGTTTTAACCATGTGGCTTAAGGATCATCTCTTCAGACATATTTTCATCAACACAGATAAAACTGAGCAGAAGAGAAAAGGCCAAAGATGATGGAATGCATCTTAAAGAATTTTCTGAGGAGGCTTTCTGTCACAATGACCTTCCTTGTGGATGCGATCGTATAGAGCTGTTGTGGTTTTAAACCACAGCCAAATGAGGCAGCTAACCCTCCCAACTCTGCCTGTGTCTCTGGAGTTTATGAAGATCTCTCCACAGGTCAGGGTGATGGAAACATTCAGTCCACACCTTTCCTTTCCCCCTCTGTTAATAAATTAGCATTTTGGTTATTCTCCTTCTCTGATCATGGCTAATGATCACCTGCCTGTGATCCGCTCATGATGTCAGACATCCGGGGTGAAAGTAGTACTACTACAGTTTTAATAAGTAAGTTGCATAAAAGTGAAGCAAACATTAAAGCACAGGTTTGACAACTGGCTGTTTGATAATTAGCCCAGTACAATATGATGCTGCTATGTCGGCCCTTGCTACTTCGTTTCCTTTTATTTTAATTTAAGAAGTGCCTGGGGGAAGGGGAGTGATTGTATTTGGGAAATTTGTGATGTTTGGAAATACACAAAAATGTCATGTTCTTTCCTCTGTGCACATAATGAGGTATTTCTAAACCGTCTTGGAAATGTGCTCAGTTTTCAGAAGAAAATGCAAGTAAAATGAAGAAGATCTACGGAGAATTCTGCAGCCATCACAAAGAAGCCGTGAGCCTCTTTAAGGAGCTCCAGCAGAACAAAAAGTTTCAGAACTTTATTAAGGCAAGTGCTGTTCAAGCTTAATTGCAGAGTGGGAGGCCACCGTGGGGTATTGTGCATGTTTGTGTTTTAATCATCTAAACAAGTTTCATATCGGCTCCATTTCTCAGGGGGAAGGAGAAGGAAGTGATGGGTTTATGGCAAAGATGGAAAGTCTAGAGAGTAGTAAGATATTCCTCCCAAAGCATTCTGTCTGCTGTCTGTATCTGTAATGTCAAATTCCCCAAGCCTGTGAGAATATTGGCAGGGTTCTGGGAAGTGGTTTCATACCTAGGCAAGTCGCATGTCTGAAAAATCAAAGCAAAAGCAAATAGAGAATCTGTTTATCCCATGGCTTTGCTTCAGAGTGGATTAATATGAACCAAATCCATGACATCATATAATTTCATCTACGTCTTTCTGAACACTTTTAAAGCATCGTGGTAACGTTAGCACTTAAAAAATTATCAGCCGTTTTCTGACATCTTCAATTTTCATTGTTCATCTTTTGAAATTGCGTTGGTCAGCTGGGACCTGGTCAAGGTTCATTGTTGTATATGACAGATTTCTGTCTCTTCTTTATTGGTTTTTCAAGACAGGGCTTCTCTGTGTAACCTTGGCTGCCCTGGAACTAGCTCTGAAGACCAGGCTGGCCTCGAACTCACAGAGATCCACCTGCCTCTGCCTCCTGGGATTAGAGACACATGTTACTACTGCCTGGCTTGCAGTTATGTCTCTTAAATCTCCTTGACCTTGAATGCTCTTCGTTGCTTTTTCCCTACCTTTCACATTTATTTATGGAAGAAATTTGCCCAAGCTTCTGGGTCCTGCATTTTTTATTTGTCATTCTATGAGTTCTACCAGATTCTCCTCTGGTTTTCTTTCTCACAAACATGTGCTGCAGGACTTAAATGTTTAGGAAAAGGATTGCCCTGTGACAAGAGACCTCAGGTGCCACAGTGTGTAATAGCAAAGATGGAGGAAGATATGTTAGAAAGGCAAATAGCGAGCATGCACACGTTTGTGATTGTTCAGAACCTTTGCTGATGCTGGACCCTGAGAGTTCGCTCATTTGGGGATTAGAAGTGCATCAGTGTGAGCTAAAACTCTCCATACCCTGGACTCTGGTGGTCAACAACAAAAGTACGAACTGCAATGACAATGTATGCATTTTAACTGATGGTGACAGTGAAGTATGGACAAAGTATACAGTTGTAGATTTTGAATTGTAAATCCTCAAGTAAAATAATTGGTGTATATAAAAATGTCTATACTTTTCAAGATCCGAAACAGCAACCTTTTGGCCCGCCGCCGAGGAATCCCAGAGTGCATCCTGCTTGTCACCCAGCGCATCACGAAGTACCCGGTTCTGGTGGAGAGGATCCTGCAGTACACAAAAGGTGAGAGATGACTGCTGGGACGCTTTTGTTTCTCCCAAGGCCTCTTGGCCTTCACGATGCTCTCATTGTGAGCAGGCTTCTAAAGCCTTTGAATTGGAATTCATTTTGAGAAATATGAGAAATTACTTTTTTTAAATTACATTTATTTTGTGTGTGGGGGGGAGAGACTAGATATGTTTATACACACACACACACACACAATAAATGTAATGTGTGATGGTCGGAGGAAAACTTGTAAAAGGTGGTTTTTTTCCCTCTACCACTTATGGTTCTTTATGGTTTGATGCCTGAGAGAATATGACAATAGTCTATAGAAAAAGCTTCGTTGATTTTGTTCTCAGCAAAAGAATGAAAACAAAATGGAGGCCTTTGAGTTTGCATCGTGTGAATTCTCTTAACTTCCTACAACACCCTAGTGACAAAACTGTGTCCAGTAGTGTTAGCGCACCTACTCCATCCATGCTCCAACCCGTGCCACGTTCTTGGTAGGCAGAGTAGATGGCACCAGCGGGCTGCCCCACTTACAGTGCAAGCTGTAACTGAGTTCTGCCTCTGGACAGAGTCAGCATGGTGGCACAGAGACCTCCTCCTTCTGGCAGGCGCTGTCAAAGGTTACTTCTGGAGCTTCTGGCCTTTGATTCACTTGACCATTGTGGCCCCGTGGTCCTCAGCTTCACTAGCTGTCCCTTCACAAGAGAGTACGTTTGCGTGCAGATGGGGAGTCGGTAGGTGTGAGTGGAGCTTGGTGGGGCAGGGTGGGGGCATTTGTAAAGGCTCCCTGGAGACTGGTGCTGCACCTTTTGAGTTTCAAGGCATTAGGGGACAGCGGTTTGCCAGCCTTTGAGCCTTCTCCCTGAATTACTCACGATCACTTGGTAATTCAACCTCACTTTTTTTTCCTTGGCTTTCTGAATTTTGAAATAGTTTCTTTAGAAGTCAATCTCCTTTCTGGAGGGGAAAGGCTCTGTCAGGGAGAGAGAAGCCATGAGGTGTGTGTGTTCTTTGGAAGGTAGCGAGAAAGACTCCTCCTTGGAGACACAGATATCAGGTGTGATCTTTGGATGCTCTGATCATGCTTGCATGAATCTGTGCGCACGCTGAGAAGCTGGGATGTGTAGACATTTGGAGATCTGTTTCCCCTCCTCCTGGCTGATCTTTATAAACGTGTGTCCCGCAGCTGTAGGCTCTCAAGAGTCTCTGGTTCTCTGCCAGTTTTCTTTTTTCCCTTCTTCCCCTTCTCCCCCCTCCTTTTAGCTCTTCAGGTCCAGGCACCTGAGCAAATATCAACTAGCTGATCTTTATCATCAAATACAGAAAAGAGCTCAAGCCCCTTTCATCTGAGGTTTCCGGAAGCCATTCCAGGAGCTACTCCAGAGGCCTTCCTTAAGGTGGTCTGGAGGTGAGAGGCGTGGCCAGTGGTTTAAAGAACAACAGATGATAGTCTTGTTCTGTGTAGATAAACCTGGCTGGTTTTCTTGAGGCACAATACAGGGCCTCAAAATACGTTCATTTCCTTCATAATCAAAAGAAAAGAATAATGGGACTAAATCACTTTAATTAGAATATTAAAATCCTCAATTTCATGCTAATATATCCCAGAAGGCAAATGAGTCTGGGGTATTTAAATCACCCTGTGGCTCCATTTCAGAGGACGTGAGCATGACCCCAAGGCTGGGTTCAGTCCTTAGAAACACAGTGAAGGGTTTACTCACTTTCCTGTTTCTAGGACAGGAGGAGTGCCCAGGTCAATCCATGGTCCCTGCTTAGATTACATTTGATCCATTTTGTTGCTGTGACAAAATAACCTGATGAGAAGCAGCTTCAGGAAGGGGCTGTTTGTCTCTCAGTTTGAGGGGACACCATCTGTCATGATAGGGAAAGGCATGGCGGTCGTGGCGTGAGGTTGTGGTGTGAGGTCGCTGGCCACATTGCATCTGCAGATGGGAAGCTGAGATACATGAGTGTTGGCACTGGATTTGTCTCACCCTTTTTGTTCAGTCTGCGTCCCCAGGCCATGCAAAGAAGGTGGGATCCTCCTAAGTGAAATGTCCCTGGGAACTCTCCCAGAAATGCCCCACAGCTTGCTTCCTAGGTTGTTCTAAATCTAGTTCCATAAACAATGAGGGTGAATGATGGCCCTGCTGCAGAGAGGCAGGCTTATCCCTGGAAGCCCGACATCTCACTGCCAGATAATACAAATGCAAAGCTTTTATAGCAAGTATTGTATTGCTTCTTTTTGGTGGCCCAGAGAGATATTTTAATGTTTGAATTTAATCCAACGTCTTTCTTAGGGAATCTTTGTTATATTTAAAAACTTAAGACAAAAAATAGCCTCTCTTAGTATTCTGGATTATTATCATTTTCTTTCTTCTCTCCCTCATGCAGAGAGGACTGAAGAACACAAAGACCTATGCAAAGCTCTTGGCTTAATTAAGGACATGATAGCAGCTGTGGATCTAAAAGTCAGTGAATATGAGAAGAACCAAAAGTGGCTGGAGATCCTAAATAAAATTGAAAACAAGACGTACACCAAGCTCAAAAACGGGCATGTGTTTAGGAAGCAGGCCCTGATGACTAAGGAAAGGGCCCTCTTGCATGACGGGCTCGTCTACTGGAAAACTGCTACAGGCCGTTTCAAAGGTACCGTGGTCCCATCAGCCCAATCTCTCCTCCCTTTGTACATATCACTCATTCAACAGAGGACAGATGTTCGAAAGCAAAATAGCTCTGACTTGCAAGTGCACCTCCAGAAACCCCGGACTATTGTAAGTTGAGACATCTTCAAGTTGTGATGTTCAGCGGGTAAATGTGACTGGGGGATACACACGCTTGACTGGAGCTTGCTGTCCTGAGCGAAATCCTTCCCCTATATTTTCATGAGTATGAAAGCCTGTGATGTGTGACATCAAAGGAGTCGAGAGTTCTGAACATCGTTGGCGCAGAAATACTCTGCTAAATGTGGTGTGTTAAAAGCAAGGCCAGCCCACACCTACACAGCAAGGATCTGCCGTGTGCCAAGACAACCTGGGGCTTTCAGACCGTGGAGGGTGAAATGAGAAAAGCCTAAATATCACCTTGGTTATTCAGTAATATGACACATCTACCTGCATACTGGCCCTGCGATAAGCTCTTTCTCAGTGGTTCAATTTGTTGACAGGCGTAAACTTGACTCTGTTAGTCTGCTTAGGGTCCAGGGCTGTTTAATGGTGTTCTCAAGGGCTTGCACTGTAGCTAGCACCTTGCCATCATGTGCTTTCTCATATCTCTGGGACCTGAGAAATTGACGGCCCCTCAGGTCTCCTTCCAGAGAGTCTGGTATTATTGGTCCAGACCTGAAGACCAAGCTTAAAGGCTTGCCTATTCAGCCTCCTCTACAGCCTCTGAGGACCTTGTGTCTCCTTCATCTTAATTACATCTTTAGGCAAATGGGAGAATAAGGATTTATTCTATTATAGTCACTTGAAGGTCATTGCCCACCAGAGGATGAGCAGGCTTGGATGGAAATTCAAGCAAAGGTATTCGCAGATGAGTAGCTTGCGATGTTGTCTTGAAGAACTACTAATTGCCATCCATGTGATGCTGTTTCTCTGCCCACTGAATAGCATCATCTCTTTCGACTAGGCTATGCGGTGGTTACAGGAAGGGGGGAGTTCTTGCGAAGATTCCAAGTGACATAGAGAAATAAACTCTACACAGCCCAGATGGAGCAGGTGTCCCTCCATCACTTGCTGTGGAAGCTGTTCCCTTACAGTTTTTTTAATTAGCTATATTTCCCCTAAAGGCAAGGGCATGCTCTATTCTCTTAGGCCCTTCTTTCATGGGGAAGGGGTGTGCATTGACATAAGGTCTTGTTATGTAACTCAGGCTGGCCTCAAACTTGTAATCCTTTAGCCTCAGCCTCCTAAGTACTGGGATTGCAAGCCTATGCTATCTCATCATCTCAGAGCCTTATTTTATATAGGATTTTTCTTTCATTTTGAAAACTGTGCTGTGCTCTTAAACATTTCCTAGAGAGTTGTTCTTGCTACAGTCCTATAGTTTTTCTGAAG
Organism: Microtus pennsylvanicus; assembly: GCF_037038515.1. Taxonomy (NCBI): domain Eukaryota; kingdom Metazoa; phylum Chordata; class Mammalia; order Rodentia; family Cricetidae; genus Microtus; species Microtus pennsylvanicus. Next base: position 52,436,584 of record NC_134584.1, read on the forward strand.
TGCTGCATAGAAATATGTCCACTTAAACAACTCCCTATGCATTTTAACACTGATAGATATTAACTACTATAGCAAGAGGTTTTCTAAATACAAGTTTCCTAGAAAAGTCTTCCATTTTTGTTAAACAGATTTAAATGTCAAGCATGAAGTTAAAATAGCTAGTAAAGTCATCTAGGCTGTGGTTCCCTTCATTAATACTATCATGATTTTGTCTTTGAAGATATCCTAGCTCTGCTTCTAACTGATGTGCTGCTCTTCCTACAAGAAAAAGACCAGAAATACATCTTTGCAGCTGTTGTAAGTATATGACCACACAATGCACATTTTCACAAGTTGGTGCCGTGTTGCCTGAAGTTCCTAATAAAATAAAAAGGTCGCTTGACAAGACTATGTCCGTACTGTGTTCCCACTGCTATAACAGATTTCACAACTGGTTCAGCAGGCAGTTTAATCAATTGTGAAAATATTGAACTATTTTAGCATTGATGGTGAATAGACACTGTCCTCAGGGCTTCAAGAACCTCCCTACTGTCTGGCTATTTAGGTCTTTACTGTGGTCTCCATCCTCATCCCCATCTCCCGTGCTTAACTCTGGCAACTGAGGTATCAATGCTGGGCATAGGTCATTTCCAGCATCCTGTTCTTTCTTTCTGCTGGATGGTCCTTTTGCCGTGCCACTGCCAACCTCATCTGTCACCTGCTGTGATAATGTCCCTTCTGTCAAACAAAAGGACAGGGAGATTTCTAAAGGAGAGTATTTTTTCATTTCTCGTGGTGCTGGGGATTGAGCCCAGGACCTTTTGCATGCTAGACAAATGTGCTGCTACTGAGTAACTGTGTCAAGCTCAAAGAAGAACCTCCCTCCTGCCATAGTGGCTTCTAATGACTACAGTCATTCATGTGTCCCTTCCCTTTGTGGTAAGTAGATCACTCTCGTTGTAGCACAAAAGTAGACTTTAACATATTTTATAAGTTCAACTTTAAAATATGAAGCAAGTTTAAGGTATTTTTGCCCCAGTAGGATTTTTAGCTGATAGAACCAGCTCCAGTGAATGGAGATGGGGTAGCAGTTGGACGGGAGACAGAGAGAACCAGCACCAGTGGCGATGGGGTAGCAGTTGGACGGGAGACAGCCTCTCCTTTCTCCCTTCCCTTTTGTCAGAGGCCTTCCTTTGCAGAGAGCTGCAGAGCCTGGGCAGGAATGTAAATGAGTGAAGTCAACAGAGAGCATGATGAGGAGAGCAGGGACTGTCCTCAGCTAGCGAGTACACGTCCAGGGTCAAGGCGAGTCATGCTTCCTGAGCTGTAGCTGGTGTTTATAAATGAAATGAGAATATGGTCCAGGTTAGCCAGTCTTCTGTTTCTACCACGCACTCCCAACTCTAGAGTATTTTTGAAGGGTGACAGGTCCTACTCACAAATGTTGTTAACTTTAAAAAATACCTTTAACATTCAAAGGCACAACAAAACATTCTTGTGGACTGTATTAGGTCTTTGCATAATCCGTATATAACATCTGTCTCCAAAGCTGATGTGTTGCCTTCGTTGTTGGGGAGGTCGAATCTCGTTTTTCACTAGTGTTTGTGTAGTTCATATGAATAATGACAAGCATGCCCTTGATGCTGTCTGGTTGGTTGGGATTTAGTTAATGCTCCTTTCTACCCTTTATTTATTCTTCACTTTGGAAAGATCTTGCCACCATCTCCCTTTCTCTGGAACACTGAACAACTAATAATTTTCCATCCTTTCACATCAAGCAGCTCAAACTCAGCTTACATTTCTACATACAGAAATAAGAGGCTGAAATATAGATCTCTAATACGAAAAGGGATCTTAATAATGTTTAGGAGACCTGTCTCATCACAGAGAGAATTCAAAATCGGCTTTACTCATTTACTCTCCTTTTCCAGAGGCCAAGCACGGGACTGGGTAGACCAGTAGTCTGTTCCGTCATGATCTATTTTTTTTTTCCTCACACTGCTCCGAAAAGCATGAAAACCACTGCAGAGATGCCTTGGTCAATAACTCTAGGTGTGGCATAGCTATACAATACTGGGAAGGCAGACAAGCCAGCAACAAGACATCAGAAGTGGAGAATATAGAATCCAAACTCTGGATAAAACCCAGTCCACAAGGAAAAAAACAAAACTACATGCTTCAGCTAGATCTGTAAACCGTGGTGGGAGCCACAGACCAAAGCAGATTTCATATCCCACATCCTTCTCATCTGCAGACATTCTTTTGGCCCTTCTTTTAATCACGGCTCTTGAGCCAGGTGTGGGGCTATTGAGGTCTCATCTGTGAAGCTCCAGGGCATGGCATGGAGGCGCTGAAAGACCGCAGTAAATGTTGGCAGAAGTTATTTCATTATACCTTGGACACCAACTCTTAGACTTTCTTCCAATTTCCCTCAGATGGAATTACGTTAAATTCAGTTCTGCAGACATTGATTGCATGACTATACTATGCAAGGCTATGAGTCTGGCGTATGAAGATGATTTAGGTCCAGTTCTGCTCACCCAGTGTTCATCTGGTTGGTGAGGAAGAACTACTTGCAGGTAGAGCTGCAGCAGTTCTGGGGCTGAGACCTGTGAGGCTGGAGCATAAGGGATTGGTGATGTCTAGGGAGTCTGAGGTCCTGTCTGCCCATTTCTACATTGTATCTGATGACTTAGCCCCTTAGTTCCTAGGGTTCTGTTTCCGTTACTGTCTTGCAATTATTTCTGATTCCAATGGGCTCTAACTTCTCATCCTTCACAATCTGATTGTAATGTCAGAGATACATTTTCTTCTTTGACCACAGTTGATCATATTTTTTCTTCACCATCTGATCTCTTTAAAATTGCCCTTTTAAACTACCAATCTTAAAAAAGCATTTACTTCTTTTTTTAGAATCTGTTTGTCTCTCTCTGTGTGGGTGTGCGTATGTGAGTTCAGATGCCAGAGGAAGCACCATGTCCCCTAGAGCTGGAGTCACAGGTGGCTTTGAACCACTCAGTGTGGGTGCTGGGCATCAAACTCAGGTCCTCTGCCAAAAGCAGTATTTACTCTCACCCATTGAGCCATCTTTCCTGTCCCTAAACTGACAGTCTTAAGGACTGTTATTCCCCTAAGTCTTCATTTTCCATCTGCTTTGGGGTTTGAGCAAGAAATGTCCCCCACAAGCTCCTATGTTGAATGCCATGTTTCCAGCTGATGGTGCCAAACACTGTCCTAGCCACGGGAGAGCTAATGTGATCTCCTTTCCCCTTTCCTTTGGAGAACTTCTGATGTCTCTGAAAGGATAATGAGTGGGATGAAGTGAGTTCCCCAGTCCTGTTGCTTTCTGCAACTTCTTTCTCCCACGTGGCTCTCGGTTTAGAGACCCTGTTGTTTCATCTGTGCGTTTCCCAACTCTGGCAGGACCAGAAGCCTTCGGTTATTTCGCTTCAGAAACTTATTGCTAGAGAGGTCGCTAACGAGGAGCGAGGCATGTTCCTGATCAGCGCCTCATCTGCTGGTCCGGAAATGTACGAAATCCACACCAATTCCAAGGAGGAACGGAACAACTGGATGAGGCGCATCCAGCAGGCCGTGGAAAGGTAACCTGGCTGTTGTTCGTCTTTGGGGTGTCCTTGTTCAGTTGGGGAATATGTTCTAACCGTGTCTCCCCTGCATGAAAACTTTGCCTCAGCCAGAATTGTCTGCTCCCTGACCTTTGCCCCTGCCTGCCGTAGCATGTCGCCCGCAGCTGTGTCCTCTGCACCCCTCTCTGCATGCTGTGCCTTCCCGCTCTACCTGTATGCTTTGCTGTGGCTCCTGCTCACCTGCTTCATGAAGACCTCTTCAGTCCAGGTGGTCTCTGTCTTACCTGACATGCGCCACATCACAGCCACTCTCTGAGGCTCTGGTTTGGCCCTTGCCATCTAGTGCCTGAAGTTATTACATTTTACATGTAGGTAGAATGTATCCCCTTAGACTGGAAGCTCCTTGGGGGCAGGGACCCTATCTTCTGTTTCTCCGTGTGCCCGAAGAATCATTCGAATAAATGGCTGGCGAATCTCAATGTTCTCAGTTAACATATTGCTTGTTACTCGGGCAAGAATGGTTTTGATAAATGAGGGGCAAGGGTGGGAATTATAATCCCTGTTGGTAATTCCTCCCATCTCTACCACACCTACCCCATATGGAGGCCTGCTGTCTGTCCTACATCCCTTCCACTCTAGCCCTATTGAGGAGTTCCATAATGGTACAAACCCCAGATTCTATTATCTTAGCTGTACTGACGATAGTGGTAGCAGTAGGGGGAGAGTTGGAATATTTGCATCATCCTATAGAGCTGACTTTGAATCTATGTTGTAATGTGTGTGTACCCAAGAAAACTGATCTTTTGAAAAGAAAGAGGGAACAATGAATTCTCTTCATGCTGGGTTTTTTTTTTTTTTTTGGTTCGTTCTCTTGCCAAGTTCCCATGTTTTTCTAATAAGCTTAGAGATCCTTGGAACTCGTTTCAGTAATGCCTTGACTGTTGTCTTTTAAAGTTGTCCAGAAGAAGAAGGAGGAAGGACAAGTGAGTCCGATGAAGAGAGGCGGAAAGCTGAGGCCAGAGTGGCCAAAATCCAGCAATGCCAAGGTACGAAGTGTGTAGCTCTGGCTCCCGGGTCCTGTGCTCTTGAGTGGTGGTGATCACCGGGATTAATTGTGAGCATCTGAGGTCCACACTGCCCACCCTCCACCTTTGAAAACCGCCAGTCCATAGATAAGGAAAAGTGACTAAGATACTCATGGAAATACACATAACCCATAGGGAACCATAATTGTGGGTCATGTGGTGCTGGTGAGCACTGGAGTTGCTGCCAGGTGCAGCTTCTGTGAGTAGACAAGCTCAGCAGGAGGGTCATCGAGTGCCCTGTGAAGCCAAGAAATACATTATCTCACTAACTCTCAACTCCACGGCCGATGTTAGAGTCACTTACCAAAGCTACAGAGAAACCCTGTCTTGAAAAACCAAAAAAAAAAAAAAAAAATTGCTGTCTGGCTGGGTGGTGGTGGTACACACTTTTAATCTCAGCACTAGGGAGGCAGAGACAGGCGAATGTCTGTGAATTTGAGGCCAGCTTGGTCTGCAAAGCGAGTTCCGGGACAGCCAGGACTGTTATACAGAGAAAACCTGTCTCAAAAAAAAAAAACAACCAAAAAAATTTGCTGTCTTCTCCTCAATTCCCTTAACCAACTGAAGCAGGGACTCTTTGGATTTGATGCTAGTTAAGGTCTCTGTGTTCTAAGACTCCTGTAACACACTGAAGTCAGGGAAAACTGATGCATACAAAGATGGTGTTTAGAAGCAGAACCACAAACTGGCTCGGGCTCTGGCCAAGACTGACACCGACGACTGAGGCTTCCCAACCCTGCACTGTTCACCCCAGGAGCTTTCACTCCTTGAAGAGAGGGCTGCCTCAATTCACTCTGCAGAGCTGGGGATTCAGTCTTAGTAGAAAGCTGTCCCCATAAACAAAGAATACCTTTGCGAGGTTGTCTGGAATTTGGAGAATGAGAGATGACATTTATACATTTATTTATCGCATGCAGTGGATGATGGGAGAGACGTGAAGTCACTTGCAGGAGGTAACAGTCACTAAATGAAGGCATCAAAATTTGAATCTGGGTCTCTCCCACCCAACGAAAGCATTGGGTCCAACTGCTTGCTGAATTGTGGTGTCTTCTTCCCCAACTTGATTTTTTGTATTAGTTCTGTAACCATGCTCATGATAATCTCTTACAATGAATTTTATTCCCCAGAAATACTCAGTAACCAAGACCAACAAATTTGCACGTATTTGGAAGAAAAACTGCATATCTACGCTGAACTTGGGGAGCTGAGTGGCTTTGAGGATGTCCACCTAGAACCTCACCTGCTCATCAAGCCTGACCCGGGAGAGCCTCCCCAGGCAGCCTCCCTGCTGGCAGCAGCCCTGAAGGAAGGCAAGTTGCTCTGGGAATGGATTGGTTTGACAGACTCAGAACATGTTTATCTACGCGTCACACACGGCGGCCTTGGTGCTGAGGGTAAAACAGGATGAAACAGAATACCTATGCTCCAGAAATTTCAAAGTATAAAGAAATTCATATGTCAGACTATGGAGTGCTATGATGAAAAATGAGCAGAATAAAGAAGTGGGGAATTGCAGAGTTATAGAGAGGGGGCGAATCTACTCCTATTGGGTGTCCAGGACCATTATAATGGAAGCAGAGTAGTAGACAGATTTGGGGCATGTTTGGGAAATAAAGCAAAGTATGCTGATGGGCACCCATAATGCCCCTCTCACAGGACAAAGCCTTAATGGACCAAATCACTTGCTCTTATACTTAGCCAGTGGCTTCTACTTTCTTCTCTCTGTCAAATCTTCCCTAACGAGAGCTGGGAAGTCCACTGGCTTTTGTTCTTTTGGCTTAGCACATGATGAAGGAACTTGGACACACTCAGGGGAACCCACAGCAGTGGAGGCACGATGTAGGCCATATAGGCTGAAGATGAGAATGCATCCTGGGTCACTGATCTGTTGACTGCAGCTGAACAGGGCCTCTCATCAGGGTGAGGACATCATTGTCTCGAGAAAGACAGTTGAGTGCACACATTGAGAAGCCCCTTTGCTCTGCTAGGCTGCTATTTTCCTTCCGAGCTCTTCTTGAATCCCACCCATCCTTTCAGGTCTGCTCAGTTTCCACCCCTTTTTAGGAACTTCTCCCCAGTCCCACTGGAGACTGTTGCTCTCCTGCGCCTCTGTGAGGTCAGAGCTGCAAGCGTCTCCTACCCCTCTCTTTCAAATCTCCTTGGTTAGTCATCAAAGGAGCCTAGCACCAGGACAGTAGATGCTCGGTGTGTAGTTTTCTCACCTGAATGTGGTCAAAACATGGTGAGAATGCTTGAGAAATAACTACAAGTTCCTCGAAATAGTAATATTCCACATGCTAGCTGAGACTCCTTTATGCGCGTAAACATGTTTCCTTTTTTGGTGTGGTAATTCCCAAGAGGACTAGAGCACAGATGGGAATGTGTGTTATTAAAAGCAAGTTTGAAGAAACACTCTTTTGAGGAATAACTAATATTTCTTAGAAACAGGATAAAAATCCTAATACCTGATATTGTATACATTATTAGTTGTATTACTAGTTTTCAGCATACTAATTTACCGAAAGTTGCACCTGAGGTAGTTTATACAATGTATTTTTAAAACTGTGTTAAATTCTTTATGCAAAAGGGTGCCGTTGTCAATTGGTATAGACTACAGGGTTGTATAATTTTTCCGTAAGGGGCCAGCTGTAAGTGTTTTAGTCTTTGCAGGTCACACCCTGTTTGGGATATGTTTGCGTGTGTTTACGTGCCTGTGCATATATAACCTTTAGTGCTATGAAAGCAGACTAGGGACATAATGCAGTTGGTGCAATGTTTGAAGCCCTGGGTTCAGTTATTGCATCATAAAACCAGTCATGGTGCACATGCCTGAATCCCAGGACCTGAGAGGTAAAGGCCGCAGGGCAAGAGTTCAAAGTTAGCCTCAGCTGCATAGGTGTTTGAGACCAGCCTGGACTCCTATTTTGGGAGGGGAGGGGTTACTTAAAAAACAAAAACAGAAAAGTAAAGCCAAGCTACAGTTCTCAGTCTACATAACAACAGTTTCAGGCCAAATATGATTTATCAACCTTTTATCAACTATAGTATCTAACCATTGGGATGCAACAGATTGTCATCTACAAAGTTTGTGCTCAAGAGCCAGGTGACAGAGTTACAATCAAATTAATTAACTCACAAGATGATCACAAGTAAATTTACAGTTTTGCGTTGAGCGTTCTTTGTGGTGATCTGGGCACACGTGGTCCACCTGGTGCACCTTGGCCACACCTGGTAGACTAAGCCGCCTCTCTATAGATCTGTTGTTTAAATCTACTTTTGTTTTCCTCCTTCTTAGCTGAGAGTCTGCAAGTTGCTGTGAAGGCTTCCAAGATTGGCGACGGAAGCCAGTCACCTGAGGAAGGCTCGGGAGGAGCTGTCCTGACTGACGTGTTCAGTTCGCAGGATGTACCAGCATCGCCAGCTGCTTGTAAGTGACGGTGAAGGCCTTGGCAGTGAGCCTGAGCACAGCCCGATGACACACAGCGGTCGCATAAAATGAAAACAGTAACTGCCTGATTTCAGGGGAGTTTCATGTATTTTTTTTTTTGTAATTAGGGGAAAACAAAAACCTCGAGAATAATCATGCTGGCCATAAATAGCTATTATGTGACTATTAATGACACTTGTATTCCCAGCACAGAGTCTTATGTTGGTGGGGTATACTTTCTGTCCCCAGGTAAGCATTGCGTTGTCCCCAGATGACACCTCCGTTTTCATGACTTCTTGGATGGATTTTTGAAAGGACTTTTCAACCTTTTTAAAGGGTCTCTGCAATCCACTAAGGAAACAAGCTTTCAGGCATAATGTTATGGGCATCAGCTAAACAATCAGGAAACTAGGAAGCACCTTCCACTTCCTAATTACCCAATGATACACAGACCCACATGTGAAGTGTAAGGTTTGGCGGTATGATTATAGGCACAATTGCCAAACAATTCTTCTTGCAGTTTTGTGGTACCTGGGTTATTGACCCCAATGCCTGGAACATGCTAGGCGAGAATTTCCTACTGAGCCACGCCCCCAGCCCTCCCAAGATCCTTCTTTGGGTCGGAATATTCCGTGCTTTGAGCAGCCGAGGTTGGTCTCAGAGTTGTGATCCTCCTGCCTCAGGAGTGTTGAACTGGCAAGTGGGCACCATTGTATCCAGCGGTCAATCCATTTTAGAGAGAAGAGGTAGAGAATGAGTTTAGCAATGTCTCAGAAGCCAGCCATGCTGTTTTATGTATGGTTTTAAGCTAAATACTGAGTTCCATATCTAACTCTAAAATGAGAACACAAAGAGTATATTTTTCCATCAGGTAAAGATGGTAAAAGCTTCACTCTAAAAGAAATTATTATATGCAGATAACATGTCTGTAATAGTTACTTTTTTTTTGACAAAATCCCATGTGGCTCTCACATTGGCCTCAAATTTACTATTGTAGTTGAGAATGGCCTTGGATTCCAGATTCTCCCGAGTGCTACCACGCCCGCTCTATTTTAGAGTTTCTTTAACAAATCCTTTGGCTCAGTAGAAGTCTATAAGCAGTATACCTGTATCACGTATACATTTCTTGTCATTTTATCACCAGCACCTAAAATTATTTTTCCCCTCTCAAATTCTGCTTTATCTAATCGTGGCTTTCTATTTTCAGAGTGTGCACATATGTTTTTCATTTCGAGCAGCTAGATTCATCAGGGGAGCTGTACCGCTCTGCGTGGCTTCCTATACAAGAGCCTCATTATGCCCTTGAGGAAGTCTTCTCTAAAAATACAGAGGGTCTGCCACTTTCCACCCCACCCCAAGGACAGCTGGGAGGCTCCGCTGCGCCCCTGCAGCTGTTTGGAGCACTTGGCGGCTCCTCCCATCCCTCCAGGCTGGGCAGTGAAGGTTCTCCTCCAGCAGAATCCACAACTCACAAGGTGTGGGAGCCCTCCAATGGAACACACATTTGCTAGAGCCAGAGAAGTCTGCCATCAGGTCAGGCAGGGAGGCCTGGGGTGGATCTTGTATATCAGAGACCATGCATTTTGGGTCTGGATTCGAGCATGCTGCTACGAATTTTATAGTTGTTAAGGGTGGACAGTTATTCCTTGTTGAAGGCATGGGACAGAGAGTAGTCTGTAGTGGGCCCTGGGGTGGCTCTTGGTGAAGCAAGCCCATATCAGTCAGAGGTTACAAATCAAGCAAAGTTCTGTTTTATTCATCAATATACCTAATCAAGGCAATTATGGTCTACTTTGTAGAATGGCGGGTTCACCTGAAGCTGAACCTGGGGGCACAGACACTGGCGGAAGTTCCAGTCTTCTACCTCTATTGGGCTCCACATCCGCTTCCTCCTACCTTTGACTGTTAATGTGAGGAAAGGGGGAGAGAAAGACTTGTTTGGAAATGACCTGGATGTCTCCTGAGGTGTTAGGAAAAGCTGCTAGACACTGCCCCCCCCCCATCATGGCATAAGCATTGATCAGTCTGAACACAATGAACGTGGTTTTCACTTGATTCATTTGCAATGGCTTCCACTGAGGCAGAAAACTCGTTTAGAAGAGGCCTTTGGAATCCTGGGCAAATGTCATTTTACAAAGATAATGCAAGTGTTTTTATCAAACAAAAAGAAAAAGGCATTCCCTTGTTAGCGACACCGTATTTAAAAGAAAAACATTACAAAACTCATGCCAAAATCAGTATTTGGATCAGGGTTCTGATGAGACATTGCTCTATGACGTGTGTGCGTGGCCCAGCTTTGATGAGCCTGGTTTGAATCAGTGAGAGGTGAACACAGTCTAAGTTTCACCGAGTTCACACACATTATTATTTCAAATGAATAATGAAATGCTGTCGACTGAGGTCTCATGAGTGAAAGTAAATTTGTATTTGGTACTCACCATCTCTGGACCGGTTTCTGTGTTTCCCTAGGTTAAATTTACAGTATTTACAATGTTAACGCTTAACTGGGGGCCGTGAGAAAAGCTGGAGCTGACGAGAAACTGGAGCAGGCTCTCAGTTTTAATGACTCTGAAGCCATAAGGCACTAGCCACCTCCAGCCTTCTTAGCGCAGGACCCCTTTCGCCTCTGCATCTTCCGGCTAGACTTTGGCCACCAGCTGCTGCTCTTGTACTGGCCACGAGGGAGCCTTTTACGGACCTGGGTCTGCCAAGAGACCTTGCTTTTGTTCCTCCGGGTACCTGTTTTAAATTTCTCCTCTTCAGGGAGGCTTTTTTCCTATTTCACGAAAGTGAGATGTAAACTCACAAACAGCACGTGGACATACCAGCCTAAGGAAGAAGCGCAATTAAAAAGATGGTGACAGAGGATGCTGCTTGGTATTCCTTAGCCTGTAAGCTCCATGAGGGCAGGGACTGCGGGCTTGCTGTGCCCGGCTCTAGCGCCCTCTATAGGAGCACCCAGAATGTATCACCTTGTGATGTTTCTTTTTTTTTTCTTTTTTGAAGTGTGCGTCAGTTGTGTACAGAAGAGCCCAATTGGCTGGCTGATGTTTGATGTTGTCCTTTTTGTTTCTGTCTTAATGGCGTGCTTCCAGCACTAGTCACAGAAGGGACAGAAGGAAGAGGCTGTTGGGATGTGGATCCTGGGCTCCAGGGTGTGGTAACGGACTTGGCGGTCTCTGATGCAGGGGAGAAGGTATTGTTAATTGTTAACCAATTTGTTAGTAACCAGCATCCGTTGCTTTGTATATATAGTAGCCTCAGCTATCAGGCAGTGAGTGGATTGAAAATACTTTTTCTGAATTGTTTCTGATTCTCTATTGAAACTTTCTAATCTATTCTTTAAATGTTCGTGTTCTTTCTATATCATATAGGTGTAAAAAACAACTGAAAAGTTATTAAAAAAAACAAACAAAAAGCTTGAAAACCCTCATGTGTATGTGTGTGTGCGCTCTCTGACTTCCAGGCTTCCTTTCCGCACTGCAAACCTGTGCTTTTCCTCACTACTTTTGGCAACTCTGTGGCTGAGAGGCTTCCCCGGACCTTGGGATGCTGCACCACCAGATGGCGCCACTGGAGCTGAACTCGTTTCCACTCTGGGAAGGTCTTGCTTCTGTCCTCTGTCAAGACTTTCCACTCCTCTTCACCCACATTCCACCTTCCATTTGCAGACTTTGAATTTGCGTAGCCACGTTCTGCCTGTGGCAAGGTGTTTCCAAACGCTGCTCTCTCTCTGAGTCTGGATATCTGTAGACCGCAACTCTCTCTGTAGAAATTGCATGTGTGCCATTTCTTATTAGCTTCAAGCGTGTGATTGCATAAGCAGGGTAAGAAATAGCACTCCGGTTCGGGGAGGTGGTGAGTCGGTTCAGGAGTTTTTGCTTTGTCTAGCACTGGTTTAACGCCACTGCCAAGTACTGATGTGGATCAATGTGAGAATATGGCACTTGCGTATCATGGATGCAACATTTTACTGTTACATGTTTTTCCGATACGTGACATAGGACAGAACCAAGTCTGGCTTTCAGAATTCCACAGGCCTGTCTGCTCAGATTTAGTATTCACTTGCAAAGTTCAGAGGCCCGAGTTAACCTATGAATACAGAGTTTTACCGTCCTTATTCTGATTGTAAACACTGAAACATCTTTGTTTACAATGCTCCTACGTCTCCATGCGATCTTCGCTCTGAAGCCTGCAATATGTAGCCTTCAACTGCTCCTAGGATTTTAGGGAGGGAAAGAAAGTTGGCAGTGGCAGAATAATTCGGCATAGAGAGTGGTTTGGCTCCTATCCACGGCTCAGTCACAGAAGGCTCAGTGAGATGCTGTGTCCAGGTTCCTCTTTCTATGACCTTTGATGGAGCTTTGAAAGAAACTGAGCTATAGGACAGGGTCCCTTGGCTAAAATTCTAAGCAAGTGTATAATGGATGTTTTAGCATTCATGTTCTTAATAAGATAAGGTTAAGAAAAATTCGGAAAGAATTAAAAATTAGAAATTCTCCTGCATAGTGATCAACTGCAGTTATGCCGTAGAACCACCAGGTGGCAGATGAACTCCATTAAAAAGACGATCTGCAGTTTCTTGTCTCATCCCAAACCCAGTGGTTCTAGCTGTAAGTAACCACCTTAATCCAGTTTAACGTAATCTAACTCGTTTCTGCATAGTCACTTCTTTATAGAGTATATAAGTATAAATATTATATTATTTTTACCACAACAGTTGTGGCTAGACAAAGGGGGGGGGTCCCTAAGAAAAGCAAGACCCACCCAACTGGAATGCTTAGCTCTGGTGTCTTCCATACAGCCGGGCAGAGTTATGGAGTACTCCCCATCAGCCTTTGTCCTTTCCCTGTTAGAGGGATAGCTTAGCAACAGCACCTCTAACTGGCAGTATGAAGAAAAGGGGATCGGGCTAGCCCATCGCCTGACTAGGCTAAGTGACTCGTTTGGCAACAATGAAAGCTACTTGAGGAGATCGCATGGCTGCCTTTCTTTAGGGCTTAAAATGACATGTGCTCAGACAAACGCAAGCATCCTACAGAAACCGTAGGTGCCCAGAGCTAGGGAAATGGATGATTTTCCATTTCATAAAATGTGGAGTTTGTAGTGTTGATTGCTCCAGAGACTCTGGGCATCTTGTAGTCATTTACCTGTTGAGCGTCCCTTACATGCCAGGCACCATTCTTAGGTTTGCAGATATAATATTGAATACACAGTCTTACTCTTCATTGGTTTACTGATGAGAGAAGACAGACAATAAATAAACAAATGCTTAGTGCCATTAACTAGACGCCCTCAGTATCTACCTGTTCCCCAATATTCAGTGGTATGAAAGAGACAAAATCTGAGGCATGTGCTCCATTCCCCAAGGAGAAGATGGCCCACCTTGTGTGGCTGGCTTCCTTCACTGTTTTTGAACCGGACTGGTGATTAAATTGAGGTAGGATCTGGAGGACACTAAGTGTTCCCCTGGGGCCATCTCTCTGTACCTTGGACATCATGAGTCTCCAACATTGAGATGGAGGCCGTGAGGCCCTGTGATGTTCCATGGCTTCCAGAGAGCCCTGTGTATCAGACTATCCCTGGCGGCGAGCCAAGGGTTCGCTGAGTTTCTTCACTGTCGTCTGTGCCGTTGGAAGGCATGATTGGCTAAAGTTGTCACGCATCTCTAATTCCGAGAGTGAGTGAGTGAGACCTGCAATGTCAGGGGGCCGTTTAATTCCGCAGGCATTTCTCCCTAGAAGAGACAGTCATGGCAGCTGAGGTAACGGAGGTTAGAGAGGGAAGCTCATATATTAGGAAAATGCAATGGCTTTCAAATGTCGGGCGGCTGTTGATTTTCTCATGTTTTTATGTGTTTTAGGTGGAATATAGAAGTTTCCCAGGTTCTTCACAGTCGGAGGTGAGCTACATATACTTGAATCATATACCATCCTTTCTCAATTTGTAGCTAAGGAAGCTTTTCAAGAATCTGACACATACAATCCTTTCTCCCCCCAGATCATACAAGCGATACAGAATTTAACCCGTCTCCTCTATAGCCTTCAGGTAATGACTCTCCTGCAATCTCCACCTTTTGAATGTGTCTTTCAATGTCCTCTGATGATCCCCAGACCTTAGAAATTAGCACGTCTGAGAGGTGGTAAGCGATCTTAGAAGCGTGCCAAGCTCTGAGGTGTGACTCCGCCGGATGAGTGGGGTTCACCTGGTTTTGTATTCAGGAGGCAGCCTGACACCACCACATTTTACCCCCATTCTTCTCCGAAACCGTAAACCGGTTCCTGCCTCTCAAAGATAGCGATGAGTCCGCTCAGGCCTGACACAGGGAAATGCTTAGCTGCGTGCAGCGCGACTTCACATTTCCTGATGAAAACTTAAATTCTCACCTGAGCATGTGGCGCTTCCACATGTGGCCTTGGTTGGGGAAGAGCAGTTAAATCATTTGCACACTCTTTTGTGGTGTAGTTCGCTCATTGCTCGATACTTCTTGGGTGTCCTTTCTGCGCTGGGCACTGTGCAAAACGATAAGCTCACAAAAGCAAAGGGGCCCCCAAGCCTCCTGCTGACGGCTGGTTATCTTTTAAGGAAGGCACAAAAATCACCCTTGCATTGTGCATTTAGAGGACTGGGAAATCCATCCCTCGGGTGATGCTCACTAAAGCGGCCATCAGTGCACCCAAAGTGCTTTATGTGATGATTAGAAAATTTTAAGGCTACCAAGGCAATAGTTATAGAGTAGAAATTTTTGAGAATAAAAAAAAAATCAAATAAAATGTCCTGTGCCTCTACAGAGAGAATTGATGTTGCCATGCTAATTAAAAAAAAAACTAAAAAGACATTGGTTCCCATGTTGTGGGTACTCCTGCAGAATTTAGATTGCTTCTTGTTACTCGTTGGTAATACACGTCTTTCCATGGCAGCAATTTTTCTGCAACATAATTGTTAATGTATGTATAGTATTTGGGCCTATAGAATTTATTCAGTTCCAATTATTTATATTTGTGTTATTAATAGTACATCAATATCCTCATATTCAAATATCTTTAGCCATATTTGAATGTCTCTTTAGGCTAAGTTACTATAGATACCATTTTGCAATTTTGTTCAACTGCCAGAATTAATCAATCATATCTTTTGGTTTTGTTTTTTTTCTCTCTTGCTTTCCTTCCTTCCCCTCCTCAATTTAAAAGTGGAGCAAGATATCAGATTATATTAATGTGTGCTTCCTTACTTATTATTAAGACCAAACATGTTCCCTCAATTTTCCGTTAGTCTTTTGTAGCTCATATTTTATATCATAGGACTGTTAGAGGAAAACTGGGTCTAAATTTGGAGCAGAAAACATAAAGCCGTGAGTTCATTAGATGTTTTCTTGTTTGTATTTTGACACTGACAAACCTCTTTTTCTTGAGCACTGTTGATCTCACGCTCACTCTTGTTTCAGTTCCAGGACCATTGCTTCAGTTGTTAAAGCTTGGGTCACAGCTCAGCATACAGAGACACTAGCTTACTTTAAGTATTTTTCTATATGATTTGCACATTTTTCAAAGTTTCTAAATCACTTTGTCCATTTCCTGCCCTTCTACCGAGACCATTATATTAAAACTGCGTTGATTCATGAATTCAATGGAAGAAAATTTGTGCTTCTGCCACTATCAGTTACCTTGTGAAAGAACAGGCTCAGTTGCCTCTTATTTTAGGTTGTGCAGGAAGCTTTATAATTGTCTTCATATAGGTACTATATAAATTTAAAAACATATGTTTATGCTTCTCCAATTATGATTGTTTATAAAAATACTGTTTTTTATATACTTGTTTTATTATCTGCCAACTTATTTATCTTTAGTTTTTCTTTTAATAAATTTTCCATGGATTCTCTGGAATGTTTCAGGTAGAAAATTTGAAAAAAAATAGTACTATGACTATTCTTCAATAATTTTATCAATCGCATTTTCTTGGCTTATCGCGTTGGATAGATAGAGGAGTATCTAGCTTTCTAACATGGTGACATAGCATTGTCATCTGTAAATAAATGTGTTGGGCTGTATTCAAGGCTAACCTGGGACGTATGTGACATCCACAGCACAGGTTGGCTATGCCTCCCTCTGAAAATATGCTAACAGTGGTGACAGTAGCTTCTTATCTGGTTCATACCATGTGGGGATGCCTTCACTGTCTTATAGACGGTAGGTGTGACACAGATGATCTGGGGGGTCCATTTATCACGTGAAGCAAATGACATGGCTTTCTTGTAGATGTCAACTGGGAAGCTTTGGCTTGAGAAAGGACATTAAATTCTCAAGGGCTGGAGACCTTGGGCGTCCTGACCTGTGATACCTGATGAGAATATGTAGTCATTTTGTTGCTGTTTTCCACCCCTGAGTACAGCCCTATATGGCTCTTTGGTCCAGAAGAGTCCAGCAGCCTATTGACCTCAGTTTTGCAATATGTTAAGTCAGTGGTTCTCAACCTTTGGGCCATGACCCCTTGGTGGGAGACTTGGATGACCCCACAGGGGTCATTTGAGACCATCGGAAAATACAGATCTTTACATTATGATTCATAACAATAGCAAAAGTACAGTTATGAAGTAGCAATGAAAATAATTTTATAAATGGGGATCACCACAACAAGAGGAACTGTATTAAAGGGTGGAAGCCTAAGGAAGGTTGAGAACCACTGTGTAAAGTTGGATCCAAATGGGAAATATCAATGCCTCCAGTAAGTTCCCTTCACCTAAGTAAGCTTTTGAGCCAGTCTTAGGATATGGGGTGTGACATTTCTGTTTTGTGGCATGGCTCTCTCCTTAGAAACTGAACTCCAACCCATTTCTGAAACATGAAAATGACAATTGGTTCCTATAGAAGAGTTGGAGAAATATAGGCAGGCTGACAAAGAAAAGGTCACAGATAATTCTACCCAGTAAGTGAAATGAGGGTGAATTAAGACTTCCTAAACATAAATGTAACTTCAAATTTGGAAATCAGTGTGCAGTCAAGTATATGTTTGTGAGAGGGAAGAGAATGGCCTTATCCCAAGCTCATGCAGGCATGATAAAGTCTTTTTTTGGGGGGGTGGGGGGATTTTTTTTCGAGGCAGGGTTTCTCCGTAGCTTTTGGTTCCTGTCCTGGAACTAGCTCTTGCAGACCAGGCTGTCCGCAAACTCACAGAGATCTGCCTGCCTCTGCCTCCCGAGTGCTGGGATTAAAGGCGTGCGCCACCACCACCCGGCTCATGATAAAGTCTTTATGGTTGCACTGAGATATCCTAATTGTAGACCTTATGCAAGAGCTAATACCTATTAGATTTGGTGTGCAAAATATTGGGGTTTGCTTTATAAAAGTACTGATACCCTCGGGGTCTCTTGATATTAAGTGGTGGCAGGATCTACAGTGTGGTTTATCAATGCTGATTATCCCATTTTTAAGGCCAAAATGGTGGTCCCCATTCTCCATGAGGGCCGTTCTTCCAAGAGCTCTCTAAAGTCCTGTCTCAAGAGTGACCATGATTTTTCAATTAATTTTTGAATTTAAAAATGCAAATTTTATTTCAAAAAACCCCAGTGAATACATTTTTGAGTCTTATTCCAAAGCAAGTATGAATTTAAAATACTAGAGTTTGTTAACTTTCAGGAGTAGAGGAAAGTGCTGATCTCACCAAAAAAAAAAAAAAAAAAAAAAGATGGTCAGAATTCCTTCTTCCCAGGGTGTGTGTTACATGGGCAATTTAAAAATGTCTTAGGAAGGAAAAATGTGAATTTATCCTTAGGCTTGTAATGACATCTCATTCAGAGTCAAACCGTGCACACATGCCTGGTGTGTGTCTGCAATTTGTTCCTTCTCTACTTCTTTACACTTTAAATGGGAACTTTTAAAATTAAAAGCTTCCAAGGGCATTCACAGTAGGTTGTTGCTGTTGTTGTTGTTGTTTTGGTGTAGTGACATCTTTCCAGGTCCTGGTAACTATTTCCTGTAATGTTGTCCAGCTTTTCATAGGTAAATACTAGAGTTAAAATTTTTTTTTAATGTTTGTTCATATCTGCTGGTATTTAGAGTATCTATTTCCCCTTAACCACTGCAGCCTCCTGTTAGCAATCTAGTTAACAATGAATGACTTTAAGCTTAGATTTTTTTTTTTGTATGACCTTCTTGCTCTAATGCAAAACCTAGCAGTAAAGAGACTAGCTCTACCCAATTCCATAGCTCCTAAAAATGGTATTAACTGTGATTCTCGGGCATTATGTTATAAGAAGGCCATTTGCCAAAAGTCTCCAAATAGTTGACTTTTATTTTTATGTCTTCATGAAAGCAATGTATAAAGCACAAATAATTTCTGGTTTGAGACTCAAATAAAAGATACCACTGTGTTTATATAGATTCTTAAATTCCCACAAATGATTGACCAGGGACCTCAGAAGGAGAAGGAGACTATAACAGGAATTTAGAGTCTTGTGAATTTACACACTAAATTTTTACCCAAAGGACTGACTTAAATATAACCCAAGAACCAACAGCCAATCACTTCTCCAGAAGCAGGGATGAGAATAATCGACCCTCTGTAGTCGTAAGTTTTTCATCCTTGGATTTAACCACCCTTGGACTGAAAAGATGGAAAAACCAATTCCAGAAAGTTCAGAAAAGCACGGTGCTTTCTGCCCTTCCCGTGTGGGTAAAGTGATGCATAGATGGCCCATTAGTTGTCACAAGCAGTCCCGAGGCAACTTAAAGAGTTCAGGTGACAGGATATGGGTGGGTTATGTCTTTTACTAAGCGCTGTCAAGTAAAGACATGAGCATCACCAGGTTTGGGCATCTACTGGACTCCCCAGACCAAACTCTCTTAGATACCAAATGCCAATGATACTGATCATCTTATCTCCTTCCTGTATAACCCCAAGTCTTACCGATAGGAAATGTAGGCAAGCCTCTTGGAAAGCTCAAGGTGCCTTGGGATCTCACTTGGAAAGTCGCAGGATGTGTCAGAAAGTAACCCAGCCAAGACTCATGATTTAGAGCTGTTTACAACAAAGAGGTCAACAGTCCATGAGCTGTGCTAACCTTGAGCCTTATTGACAAAGTAGAACCACTTACCGCATGATATCAGGATACAAAAAAAAGGAAAGGGCTGGTTCCCATTATGTTCTTCCAGGACATAGACACACAGACAGACACAGGCAGACAAACAGACACATATACGCACCGTCTTCCCCCATATGCACACACTCGTACATTGTTCATCCATTAGATCTGTCTCCTAAAGGTTCTACCTTTTCTTACTACTTTCACAGCTGACCACCAGGCCTTCAACCTTTGGGGATCCTTTTCCACCCCATGTGTGAGTCAAGCCTGCACTTACTCCTTTGACCTCTTCTGCTTCCCCCTACTCCTCCCCAGGCTGCCTTGACCATCCAGGACAGCCACATCGAGATCCACAAGCTGGTTCTACAGCAGCGGGAGAGCTTGGCCTTTTTCCGAGGTGGCCCCTTGCAGGACCAGGAGAAATCCCGCTACCTGGAAAAGCAGCGGGAAGAGTTGGCTAACATCCACAAGCTTCAGCACCAATTCCAGCAGGAGCAGCGGCGCTGGCACCGCCTGTGTGAGCAGCAGCAGCGCGAGCAGGAAGCCCAAGAGAGCTGGCTACAAGCGCGGGAACGTGAGTGCCAGTCACAGGAGGAGCTCTTGCAGCGCCACCGCAGTGAGCTGGACCACCAGCTCCAAGAGTACCAGCAGAGCCTCGAGCGGCTGCGGGAGGGCCAGCGGATGGTAGAGAGGGAGAGACAGAGGATGCGTGTCCAGCAGGGTCTGTTGGGCCACTGCAAACACAGTCGCCAGAGGAGTCTCCCCGCTGTCTTCTCTCCAGAAAATAAGGAGGTATGTCTTAGCCCTGCATAGACTGGGCTTACCCAAACATCTGTATTCCTGGTTCTTGGTGAAGAGCTCCCAAGACTGTGTCTCAGTTTGGAGATGGACAAAAAGCCAAGAGCGTTTAGAACCAATTCTTGGGTATCTTGACTTAAAAGATGGAAGTTCTAAGGTCCTGGATTTTTATTGGGGCCTCTGTGCTCTGAGACACCCTTTCCTAAGAAAAGACCACAGAATGGAGTTGCCCCAATAAAATAATGGATATTCTGACCTGGAGGCACATCCACTGTGAGAAAGATGCCTCTTAGGTATTTGAAAGACCCTCTTTAGATGATGCAATGTCGTAGACTAAGAGTATCCTATTGTATCGCATGGCATGTGTCTTTAGCAGATCATTTAGCTCTTCATGTATAAGCATTGAATTGCACAGGTTCTTTTTTTTAAGATTTATTTATTTATCATGTATACACATGTATACAGTGTTCTGCCTGCATGTACACCTGTAGGACAGAAGAGAGCACCAGATCTCATTACAGATAGCTGTGAGCCACCATGTGGTTGCTGGGAATTGAACTCAGGACCTATGGAAGAGCAGCCAGTGAGTGCTCTTAACCTCTGAGCCATTTTTCCAGACCCGAATTGCACGGATTCTGATGTAGAAAGCTTATTTTCTCTTTGTGAATTGGAGATATTGAATTCAAAATCATTTTCATTATGAAGTTATCCTGAGCTGTGCCTGATTAAGGACTGAGTGGATAAACCCGTTCAGAAGATCCCTGTTCCCATTGCATCCTCTCTAAACTTGCTTGACAATTCCATTTGTCTGGGCAGACTTTCTGCACTCTGCATCTCATGTGTGTTTTTATCGATAGTGCATCATAGAGTTGTAAAAGTTAATAGGCTCATAAGAAAGAACTACGTTGCATCTGATTTCCCCTTCAAGTTTGCTAAATTACATTTATTGCAAATTCCTTGTGCATTGAAGGATATGTTTTCGGCCTTTTTATGTAGCAAAAGTGGAAACACTGCTTGCTTTGATTAAAATAAAGTGGAGACTCTCCAAGGGTATAGACTCAACTGCTCTCTAAAAATAAGATAAATTGTGCATGGCGATTCGGAGGTTCTTGTTCTAGCTCATTTAAAGGGGTTGGGAGGAGGGTAAATGGGAGATTTCTTCCTAACCTTATTCTTATTAATAGATTGCTAGAATAAGAGGTTTCAGGCTTGTGGGCTAAATAAATATGTTGTGAACTTATTTAAGTTGCTAAAGAAATTACTGTATTTTTCTGTGTTTATGCAGGTAATGGAACTTAATCGAGCTGAGAGTTTGTGTCATGAAGATTCATTTTTCATCAACGAAGCTTTGGTACACATGTCACTTAACACTTCCAATAAACCAAATCCATCGGGTGTCCCATGGGACACTTACCCCCCAGGTGTATCTCCTTTTGATCTGGTGAGGACTAGTGACAATCAAACAGAACTGAAGAGAGATGTTTCTCAGCCTCCAGATGTCAACCATGAACTCTGGACAGCCACGGGGCCCAGCCATGAGATACCTGCCCTCCAAGTAAACGTCCAGGATTCTTGTAAAAATGGTAATTAAATCTCTCCACGTCATCTGTATGGTGTCAGCGAGAAATTGGTTCCTCAGGAGAGTGAACCAGAGTGAGCTTAGCATGGGAACGATGGCGGCCATGAGTTGGAATTTTCTTTGGAAAATCTCCGGGCGCCCTTTACCCCTAATGATCTGAATAGATGATGCCATGTGGGAGGGCTTACGGTATGCCGTAGACATGACCAACAGGGCATTTAGGTCAGTGGGCTAAACAGTATCCGCTTAAAAGTGGTCCGGCTTGATATTTATCCCCTACTGTAGACCCTGCTCCATCGTGATGTGTGTCTCAGTTGACACTCAGAAATAAAAGGAATGGACAGGATTTGTGGTAGGACTTTATTGTCTGTCGGGGTGATTTCCTGTAACCTTGGTGAAATCTTCTGTTGTGCTATTAAACACACAGAATGAAAGTGTTAGCATCATTTGTCATTGTAAAGAAAAAGGTGTTGTCTCCCGGTTAAGTACCTCCTAAGGACACAATTTGCTAGCCCCATTAAAGCATTTGCCAAATGTAAAGGAAGGGCAGCTAGAGTTTCCAACTCCATGTGAATCCAAATGATTGAGATCTCTGTCCATTCTAGATTGTTTTCCGTGGGATGGTAGGCAGGGAATTAGGAGAACTGGAAACCAGATGGCATTAAACAAATGGCTGGCCACATGCATGTGACATAAATCACTGCCAGTGCGATGCTTCAGAAACATAAAACAATCAGGAGCTCTAGCGATCCTTAGAACTGGACACAGATTTGTTTCCGGGCTTGACATATATTCTTAGTTTGTCAGTTGGGAGGATCATTTTTCAGCAACAAAAAAACTTTGAGAGGCGTTCGGTTCCTTCCAGTTAGGGAGCAATCATTCTGAGGCTGCCTCTGACTTGATTTATGACTGATCCAGGGAATGCTGAGTCTTAGTCCTGGCTGTTTCTTCACACTGCTCGGTCACCACTGTACTGTTCTCTAGGAGAGACTGAAGTAGTTCGTCCAAACATTGTTTTAAATGTTTTTCAATTAATTTGCTAAAAGTACAGTGGAATACATTGGATTAAAACGTAAAAGATCAAACAAAATTTAGAAAATGGAAACCCATCACATCTGTTAGCCTTGGAACTCCGTCCTGTGGAGCCCAGGAATGCTGATGCCGGGCACACTCTGCCTGGCTGAGCTGACTCAACTTGCTACGCTCAGTGTTTTATGTGCTCTTGTCAGTGTGGTTCTGTGCTGGCTTTGGTATCACTCAGAAACTCCATTTGAGCCAAACCACATTTGGCTTTTGTTTAGAAGTATTGCTCTTACTCATTATGGGCCTACCATCATTTTCTCTCACCTCGGGCCTCAACGACTTAAGCTTTGAAACGTTTGGCAGCATGTTTACAGTAGACAGAAAAATGTACCAAGGAAATAAAATAGACAGCAAGCCGTTCTATCCGCATAGGAAGTGCTAGATAGAGACAAGAGAAATGCTGGGACAATTGACTTTCCACTTAGGAAATCCATCCTATGTCCAGTGTGGACCAAGGGCATTCAGGACAGTGAGAGCAAGAAGGAAGGTCAACTTCAGCCTGAATCTCTCAGGAGCATCTTGGGGTGTAGAAAGTAGGGGTCAGGACAGATGTGTCCACCGCTGGAGTTCTGCGAGTTGTCAAAAAGCTCTGCTTATGTGTTTGTTTACTTTAACGTGAGAAGCAATTTCTGAGCAAGAGAGAAGAGAGTCGAAGAATAGGAAATGATAGGATAGTGAAATGAAAATGGTTTTTTATTTTTAAAGGGGTAGTTGGGGCCAGATAAAATTGGTCAAACCGTTCCAAGCTTTCATAATTCTGTGGTTTGAATATCGCACATTAGCCATTGGTAAGGGGGATGCGCGGTGGGGTAGCTAGGCTCTGAGCACTCTCCACGCATGCTCCACAGGGGAATGAGTTGGCAGGAGCAAACCGCAGGTACACCGAGTGGTGTTGACATCACGCATGTCACAGGGTGCTTCTGAATCTGAGTGACCACTGCAAAGGAGCCCTGTAGAGCACAGTACTCCAGCTGTTTGCCTATGATGTCCTAGCCTGGTATTTTTGTTAATATGCCTTTTAACGGCCTGGCAGTAGTGGTGCACACCTTTGGTTCCAGCACTCGGGAGGCACAGACACGTGGATCTCTGTGATTTTGAGACCAGTCTCTTCTACAGAGTGAATCCTAGAACAGCCTGGGCTACAAAGAGAAACCCTATCTAGAAAACAAAAACAAAAACCATGCCGTTAGCTGTGATTGATAAGCTGTACTATTTATTGTTGGAGCATAAGGGCCACTGTTTCTGGAGGGCCCTAGGAATGGCTTATTCCCTATCCAGTGCTGTGCTTGGGTCCAGCTCAGAAGAGTAAAAATAAGGATTTCTGAAACAGGAGGGCAGATAGTGTGTGTGTGTGTGTGTGTGTGTGTGTGTGTGTGTGTGTGTGTGTGTATGAATAAAATTCACGGATATGCCTAGAAGTCACCTCATCAAGAATTTTCATTATTTTCTTTTTTTCCCCTTTTCCCATCCAACCTTACCAAGACTCTCCAGGTTCCCTCTAGTTTTTGCGCCATTCTTCCACCATCACTACCAGCAAGCACTATGCAGACCTGTCAGCTTGCTAGCCCCATACAGAGGTTCTCCATGGAGAAAACCATTTAGCACTCCCAGGCACCAACATGGTCCTGTGGTGACCTCCGTAGTGGAGGGGGAACTGAGCAAGAGCAAGGCAGGGCAAGTTGTCCAAGGTCACAGGGGTGGCAAAGGAAACGAGGGAGCAAACATGGCGAGACTGGTTCTGTTGCGCCTGCTCTCCAATCAGCGGCTGCAGAATTCCCAAGAGCCATGCTGCCCTGTACATTTAACAGAATGTGGAGGGGATGTGGGATACATCTATATGGAATGCCTGGCAGGATACTCACAATTAAGGGCCAGGCTTTTGTTTTTTGTTTATCCCCCCCCCCTTTAGTATTACCATTTGGAAACTATTTCTAAAGGTTTTGGGTTTCTGTGACCAAGTCTTCCTTGGGATCCGAATGTCTTCAGATATCCTAAGTAGGCTATAGTTTCAGTTGCTTCCCAGGAGACACATTTTTCTCAAGGATATTTGGTTTTCTAATACCTAATAATAACTCCATTTTATTTCTAAATATTTAAGGTAGCACCATAAAGAAGTTTGCTTTCTAGTTTTGGAAGGGATTTCATGAACAAAATTGTTGGATATTTGAATATTAAATCCAAATTGGCGTTTGATTTTATTTATAGTGGAAGAGATGGTTGGTTTAAGGACGTTTTATTCTTGCCCTCTTCTGAGGGATTCCAGCCAAGACCACAAAAAGTCTGAATTTCTTTAAACAAGGAAGCCTCTGTGGGACAATTGCTATATAATTGGTCCTATGGAGTGCTCAAGTGCATTCCTCTCAAACCCCTCCCCAAAGTCATTTTATTTTATTACTGTGTTTTTTCCCCCTCTTAGCTTTTCTAGAACTATATGTTGGATGCATCTAGTTCTTGTCTATTATTTGCTCTTTTCATCCGTCAGTGAGGAAAACATTTTGTGGTATGGATGCCTGAGGTCTGCTTGAGCTTAGTCTTTCCTTTTATTTATATTTTTAAAACTATCTCAGAACTCTTCAGATTCCCTAAAATGTTCTCTCTGATGATATCAAAGAATTATTATTTTGTGATCTGTAAAATAAAATTTAGGTTGGGCCAATTAAAATGATTATTGTACATATGTGTATGGTGTGTGTGCATGTATATGTGTGTGTGTGTATGTGTATACATGTGTGCGTGTGCAGGTTTGTGTATGCCATGCACACGTGCAGAGGACAGGGAACAACTTTTGGGAGCCAGTTCTCCCCTTCTGCCTTGTGGAGGCAGGGTCTCTCTCCTTGTTGCTGCTATGCTGTGTATGCAGGCTAGCTGGTTCTTTAACTTCCCAGCAGTTCCCTCTTTGCCTCCCATCCTGCTTTTCGGGGTGCTGGAATTTCACATTCTAACCACCACACCCAGCGTTTTGGTTTTTTCTTTTTTTGTTTATTTTTCACATGGGTTCCAGAGCTCAGACTCAAGTTGTCAGGCCTGAATGGTGAGCCCAGTTTACTCACTGAGCTACCTTGCTGGCCCATATTTTTATGGTAATCTCATAGATCTTGACCAAAAGAGTGACTTTATTTATTTATAAGAGGTCGAAAGCCCAAATTTTGAACTCCCTAGGTAGCCCAAGATGACCTTGAACTTCCCATCCTCCTGCCTCCACCTCCCAGTTGCCGGGCTTACAGACGTGTGCCACCATATGTTCAGTTTATGGTATGAAGAACTGAACTCATTCATGCTAGGCAAGCAGTCTGCTGGCTGAGCTGCCAGAGGGACTTCATTGTTTTGGTTCCAAGGAGTTCTTCTTGCATGACATATTAGAACTTGGTGCCCAGCAAAACATTTCCCAACTTAAGGGAACTGTATTCAGAATATCTCATCTTGGTAATGTTGTTGTCCTTTTTTTTTCTTTTTATTTGAGCAAAAATAGGTTTGTCAGGCTCTTCGATGACAGACTTCTTAAGCATAGCTGTTTGGAAATGAAAAACTACACTATAATTCTAAATAACAGTCTTCAAACACTTGAGAATCTAGTGATTTCCAGTGTTTAAAAACTATTCTAGAATTTAGAAATTGGCACCTTATTTGTGTAGTCTGAATGGAAAGAGGCTGTGCCAGAGACCTTCAGGCCATTTTCCATAAAACAGAATTTAGCCTTGGGCTCCACAACTTCGGGTCACAAAGGTGCATTTGAAGTGAGGGTTGGCTAAGTTTTCAAGGGTTGCCAAGCCAAGTACCTCAGACTCGGTAGGTTTAACAACAGAAATTTACTCCCTTAGAGTCCTGGAGACTGAAGTCCCAGCTCAGGGTGCTGTAAAACTCGGCTTCTGCGGCAGTCTCTCTCCCTCATGGGTTGTCTTCCTGTGTACTGACAGGATCTCTCCTCTTTGCCTGACCAAGCTCTGATCAACTCTCCTAATAAGGACATGGTTATATATTATATCAGGGCCTAGACTCATGACCACCTTTAACACACTTCTTAATGGCCCTACCTCCAAATACATCCCGGATTACGTGTAAACTTTTAGGGAGCATTATCAAGCTTTTAAAAGGGAATAAAATGACTTTCCTCTCTACAATAGTTCTAGATGTCATGAAAGCTTTGCTTTTTTTTTTAACCTATTGGAGTTGAACTATAATTTACCTACTTTATTTTTCTTTGTTTGTTTGTTTTACTTGGTTAGGGCAGTGAATTGAACATCATTAGAAATGACATTAAATTGTGATAAATTGGTCTATCTATCTTTATAGACATATGTCTTTGTGTTATCAGTACAGGGGGTAGGACAGCAAATCTTGACTCTGTAGGCTTATTCCCTATATACTTAAATTAAGATTAGAAATATTGAGTCTACAAATTTATTTCCTACTACAGCCTAAATAAGAAATTTAAGCTATGCTTGCCAGCCTAGGCCTCCATCAGATGGCTTTAGGAGTTTAGGAGTTTGAGCGTTCTCTGTGATTGGTGGATAGTAGCTGTCTGAGGTTTGGATTATTTAAATGAAACAACAATGAAGGAGTTAATACATTCATCATGGCATCAAATTCTAGTCCAGATATAGCTACAGGAGTTTGAAGAAGTCAAAATTCAGAAACCCAGTAGGCAGTTCTGTGTTCCGAAACCAGTCACTGTAGGTAACGCCGAGGGAGCCATGCTATTGCTTGCTTTTAGTAACCTGCTTTGGAAACATAAAGAACGGATCTCAAAGGCCTAGTTTTATAGATGATTGACTTGAGACTTTTGCAGATTCTGTACCTGGGAAAGGAAACATGACATTTGCCAGTAGAGCCTGGTGAGCTGCAAGCGCTTATGCCAACTTCCTGATTGCATATTCTCTGGGGGCAGGTTTGCTCCCAGAGCCAACTGGGCCTGGGCCATCCTGCCTTAGCATATGGAGCCCAGTTCACAGCAGGAGAGCACAGCCAGTAGGGTTGTGGGTGGATTGGAGGCAGAAAGCCAGCCTTGTGGCTGCTGTTCATTGCCCTCTCCTCCCCCGGGTTTCAACGTGGGTTGAACAAGCGGCTCAGGTGAGAGTCCAGTCAAGGCAGAGGTTGGGCTTGCTCTTCTGACATTGTTAGCTTTAAAAATGAAAACCAAAACCCAGGCATGTGTATGCATGTGTGGCCTCGGGGTCACAGTTTGACATTTCTCGAATGGTCAAAGTGATTAATAGTTGGATTTGGAAGGAAAGTTGTTTATAACCATTTATGCATTAAATAACCCTGAAAGAAAAAGTGCACTTCCGTTGATTGCAGTGACTTGTAGGGCGGTGATCCAACCCCAAATAAGGAAGCATTACCCTCCCCAGGTATCAGATTCTAAGCACTGTCTCCTCTCTCACCCCAACCACCAAGGTTCCAGTGTTAGCATGGTTAAAGTGTGGTGGGTTCAACTGAGAATTATTTTAACTTTGTCTCAGAAGGGTATAGCCACCTGGTTAGGAGGTAGCAAGACTTCCTTAAAGGGTCATGTAGTAAATACTTATTTTGAATCACCCCATCTTCATTGCCAATAATCAACCCTGCCATTGCAGCTTGAATGTAGCCATTCATAGTATGTAAAGAATGCAATTAGCTGTGTTCTAATATAAAGCCACTGACAGGTAGCCTCAGGGCTGGAGAGATGGCTCGGTGGGTAGGACCACAGTTCAGTTCCCGTGACCGTGCCTGCCAGCTCACAACTTCCTGTAGTTCTGGCTCCAGGGAATCTAGTGACCTCCTCTGGACTTTGTGGGTACCTGCACTCTTGTGTGCATATACCTCTGTGAACCACCCCCCAAAGGGAGGTGGAGTTTACCTACCCCAGAGACTGCTTTCCAGACTTCACCTCACCTCACTTTCTGCTCATTGAAGAATGAGGAAGATGAAGCCTCTTTAGCTTAGGAATGCTTGTCCAAATTAATTCACCTTTGAGTCAACCAATTCACCCGGATGAATTAACAGGATAATATTACATGGCACTTTGTGCTATTCAAATTGCATTTGACCTCATTTGCTATCTTCTGAGATCATGTTAACTCTCTCTGTGTCTCAAATAAAGCAGCTTTATCTTTCATTATCAGTGAAAAGATGAATTCATAAATCTATAGTTAAATATATGTGATAGAGTCCAAGGTTTGTGGGTTAAAACTTGGAGAGACTCTCCAGCCCCTAATCTGCCATAACCCTGATCCTGTTATGGTGTTGTCTGGACCATTATCTAACAGTGAGCTAACTAGGAGTAAGATATTTGGATGGGATGTGTTGCCAGAAGGACAGTTCCCATAGCTGGCATTTTCATATGCTTGGTACCATTGTGTCAGAGTTTCACCCTGCATATAATAAATACAGGTTACTCCACCAAGAAATATGATTTGAATCAGGATGAAAAAGAAAATTCTAGCCTGCATCTCTAACAGCTTCCTTGGATGCTTTTGGCATGGTCAGCCTGGCCCAGTGTGTCATTGCCCCACTGACCAGGAGCTTGTTAGACTTAGTTCACACCATGATTCTAGTCTCTGCTGTTAGAGTCGGGATTCCACCGTTGTTTGATCACCAGGTCTTACTTTCCCCATATACACAAAGGATTAGGAAGTGCCCAGAGAACTTAGCATGTCTGGAGATCTAAAGGATCTTAGCACCCAACCTAGTGCTAATCGAAATAATCTGTTCGACTCAGACGCCGAGTTAGCCTGCTAATAACATGAATGCGTCTCCCAACAAGTACTGGAAAGCCAACAGCTTCAGATATGATTAAGGAAATATTAAAAATTGGTTTTAAAAAACCCTCAGGATCTAAGTATGTTAAAGAGAGAGCTGTACATATCAGTCTCTTAAGGAGCACTTTATAATATTCTTACTTATTACTTCAGAATTTCAAGTGATGCATTTTATTTGTATTTACTCCCAACTCTTTACCCACACCCAACTTCATGTCCTAAGTAGTGTGTCATCAAAATTGTCCTCCAGGGGACACCCCAAAGCGCAATGGTTTGTTTCTTTTTGTTCCTGTCTGGAGAAGAACAAATGCCATTAATCACATTTCTAGGCCCAAATGTGAGCACGGGAAGGCAGGACATCCTGACAATAAGAATGAACATCAATTTTGGATGCAAAGCAACTTTCTCTATAGATTACCAAGCCTCAATGGGTGTATCCTATGAATACATCCCCAGAACAAACTTCCAGTCAGACTTTGGTTTCCTGGATGGAAAAGAAAATGCCAGACACAGACATCAGAAGGAGATGGATCTAAACCATGTCTTACCTTACGCTTAGAACTTCTGATGGTCATCTGTCTCCTCGAGACCGATTCACTGGAGACAGCTTATCATTGTCAGTCCTGGGAAAATGGATAAAGATTAAGCTCCACGTTCATCAGGAAGCAGCTCTTGTTCGCACTTATAATTTGAACTAATTACATGTGCAATGAATTTTGTAATATCTGTCTGCTCCACCAAAGAGTAAGCATGACATGGGTGGAAAAGTCCTTGCGTCTCTTTTGTTAGTTTTGCTTCCACAGTGTTTAGTGTATAATGGTGTCTGAAACATATTCATGAAATGAATTAAGGCCCCAATTCACCATTCCTCCTCCCCTTCCTCCTCCTTCTTCCTTTTCTTCCTCCTTCTCTTCTTCTTCCTCCTCCTTCCTCCTTCTTTCAAATAAGGCAATTAAATTAACCTCTATGTTCCTGAATTATGGTTTCCCTTTTTAAAAAAATTTTGAACTGACTGCACTGCTATGTATCATTTTGGTATAAGAATTTCCCTACAGTACTAGAGAACATATCTTTATAATAGTGATTTTCTTTTTTCATTTACCACATTGTACGTGTAACTGCCACATGGCCTTGTACAGCAAATGAAAACAAGTTAAAATGTGTTTTCCATAAAATACCTTAAGTTAGCTGAGTCTCATGGAATCGATCCACCGCTGTCATTTGGGTAAGGAGACACATAAACAACTCACCACGTAATTGTCCCCTCAAAGACAGTTCGTCAGCTTAGCTGGTCACCGGAGCATCTTTTCTGTTTTACATAGAGTATCTTGAACACCAATATATTAAGTGTGGGTGGCGAGCTGAGCATCAGCGAAACACTTTCTTAAGCTTTTTTTTTTCTTCCACTAAATCCTGTTTAACAGTCCAGTGTCTCTCCCTGGGCAAAACAATTAGGGTTTGTTTAGCTAAGTACACTCCCAGAGTGTGAACTAACTTCCCTGGCACGACCTTCTGCTTGTCAGCCATAAAATACTGCCTGAAATATCACATATGATTGTAGCCATCTGCAGAGTGAGCGTGCTGTCATCTTTGGAAGTATATGCCTTTGTTTTGCCAGACTGAAGCGCATTTCACATTCCTCTCCATCCACTTTTTAGACACAGCTGGCTAAAGAGGAGAAACGCTTCTCATCAGACCTTGGGCCAGACAGTAAATAAGCCGGCGAGGATGTTAATTTGCCGTAATAAATCACTAATGAGTCTTCTTGGATAATGGGTCAGATATCCATCTTTTTTATTTATAATCTATTAATTCAACTTAATTTGATACGTTAATGTTTGGTTGGGAGATTTACCTAGAGAAAACTGTAGGCGCCCAGACTTTCACAATGTGTGAGCCTTTCTTTGCACAATCACACACAGTAAGGCTGCTCAAATTCTAAGTATTCTTTTTTTCCATTCTTTGTGTATGTGTGTGTATGTATGTATGTGTGTGTGTGTGTGTGTATATATATATATATATTTGTGTTCATGTGGTGTGCATGCCTGTGTGTATACGGTGCACATGCATGTATGCACACATGCAGAGGCCAACGGTTAGAGTCAGGTGTCTTCTTCTCTTATTCTCCACTGTATTTGTGCATCTAAATGAGGCTCACTATTTCAGCTAGACTGGCTTGCCAGCCAGCTCTGGGTATCCTCCTGTCTCCGCCTAAAGCCCACAGCACTGAGATCACAGGTACATACTACTACACCCGGCTTTGACGTGGGTCTCGGGGACTTAAGTTCAGGTCTTCACGCTTGAGTAGCTAGCATTTTACCCATTGATCCATCTCCTTAGTCCCCATAGCTCTCTGCCCAAATTTCCTTCCTAAAACATAGCATGCTGGATGCTTGTATTGAGTAAAGACCCTGGGGATCATGAGCAGTGTCGCTGGAGGCCCGGCTTCCCTGGTGACAGTGGCTGCATTTTCTTTCCCTAACGTGGTGCTCTCAGGCGCTGGAAGAAACATTTATAAGCAAGGCCCTGGCAGAGTTTTAATTTTCTTTAATGACTTGCTTCCTACCAGTGCTCTTGGCACCCCGTGCAGCGATTTGCCATCAATTAATCACACAGAATGGTGTAATACGCTGCACTGAGGGCATTGCCCTCTGCGAGTCTCATAAATCAACCAGAAACAAACAACAGGAACTGCGTGCTTAAGACTCTTCATGCAAAACCCCAAATGAGGAGGTGGTTTTATGTTGTTTTCTAATATGTCCTAGGAAGCCTGGAACTTTCTTGTGGATCCTGAGTTTTGAAGTTCCAGTGTTTCCGAGATGATTGCACTAAGTTCTGGCTATGGGAATCCACATCTGACACACTGGTGTTCACGTAGAGTGCAGGCAACCATCATTCTTCTGGGTGACTGGAAGAGGAGTATGGCTTTGTGTTTTTCTCTGAATTCGGGGTCTTTGTGCTCAACCGCAAGAGACCGTGTTTTAGGGTTTCGTATAGGGATGACTCAGAAGGGATGCAAGCTTCCACCCTGGGAACCCACAACATTTGCGGATGGCAGGATGTGGGGTAGTGTGATGCTAGAAGTCAAGGAGCTTTCACAATCCGTCGCTTTGCCAGCCGCTTCTGGGATCCGTGTTCGGAGTCTTAAGCCTGTCTTCTTGTCACTTCCAAAGGATGCTTCTAGTTAACTGCTTCGCTGTGATGGATTTCTCCTCCTAATTTTAGCATAGTAAATATGAGTCTATTTAATATTAAAATCCTATGAGCCTAAACCCTGAGGCGTGCACACTCCATGTCTTTATAAATGTTCTTATGGTCTGTCTTTAGAATATTCTTGCAACGGGAATATATGCAAGCCTGGCATCTATCCCATCTGATTCAAATCGAACCCCCTTTATAGAAGCTAAAGGTTTTCAAAGCTGGTTTACTTCCAATGAGTGGATTGAAGGTCTGTCTTGGGATGGATTTATTCCTACCAAAAAAGTCATGAAGGCTTGTCCAGGTTGGCAGGATCATTACAAATGGAGCCCAGCTTCTATTTTTAGTTTTTTTTTTATGCTTCTGTTAACTGGAATCATAAAATACATACAGTCTCTGTTTTACATATGCGAACTGCTTATCAACAACTTTGTAGACCAGAGGGGAAGGAAAAAGCAAGATAATCATCTTACCCGAAATGTGATGGTACGTTAGTAAGCATGGAGTAATGGGGTCACATTTTGCATAGGCTCTTGTATGTGAATGTGAATTTGCCTGTTGTTGTTCCCTGAGGTCTGTGACCTAGAGCCCTGGCCACCATGAGGGTGTGGTCATCCTACAAAGGGCTGTTTAGCCTTTCTATAGGGTGCTCCACCTGCTACCTATACAGTTATGTTTGTGTATTTGTTTTTAAAGATTTATTTTATTATTTACTTAGGTGTATAGATATATGTGGGAGTTAGTTTTATATCGCTTGACACATTCTAGAGTTGTTGGGAATAGGGACTCATAAGTGAGAAAATGTTTCTGTAAGATTGGTCAGTGAGGAAGCCAGTACTGTACTTTCTTGATTAGTGATTGAAGTGGGAGGGCCCAGCCTATTGTGGGTGGGGCCAAACCTGTGCTGGGGGTCTTGGGTGCTATGAGAAAGCAGGCAAGGCAAGACATGAGGAGTAAGCCGTTCAGTAGTCCTTTGCCATAGTCTCTGTGTCAGCTCCTGCGTAGGGTTTCTGTGCTGACTTCCTTTGATGATGAACTGTAGTATGGAAGTATAGGTAAAATAAACCCTTTTCTTCCTGGTTACTTATGGTCATAGTGTTTCATCATAGCAATAGTAGCCCTAACGAAGACTCTGTGTGTGTGTGTGTGTGTGTGTGTGTGTGTGTGTGTGTGTGTGTGTGTGTTCATTAGTGTAGTGCACACAGAGCCACCTAGTGTGGCTGCTTGGAGCTAAACTCCAGTCCTCTGAAAGAGCATCAGACCCTGTTAAGTGTTGACCCATCTCTACAACCTGTTTTTGTTTTTAAAACATACAGTGTGGAACCTCAGATTTGACTTTTGCGAGTTCCTCTCTTCTGAGCTGGCTTTGAGTTGGTTTACTGTAATGGACAGGAAGGGAAAGCCCAAAATTTCCCTTGTCTGAGCTGGGAGCAACCATTACTGGGAAAATTCACATTAAATGTGATCACTTTGGGTAGACAAGAGGGCTCAGTGGGTAACAGTGTTTGTTTTGCAGGCCTGGTGACTTGAGCTCAATCCAGAAAATACACATAAAAGTGGGAAGAGAGAGAAAAAAACTACAAATATCCTCCGACCTCCCACGTGTGCTATGGCATGCACCTCGCCTCCCCTCCTGACATCAGGTGTACGCACATACAAAATAATAATAGCAATGAAACAAATAACAAATTTTTAAGTCGCCAACTTAGAGAAGTTATCACACTGTGGTAGTGTCTCTGATTTTTACCAAGAGGTAAAATATAGAAGGATTATCTTTTTCAAACGTTCCTGCCAAAAAATTAAAATATTTCCTCTTTATATGTATCTGATGGCAGATGTGGTCGTTTGGATAGGGAAATATGATAGATGGATCTGGCAGAGTCTGCCTCTTCCCACAGCTTTAGAGACCCACCAACCGTCTCGTTACCCTACTGATAGGAACCCTGCTGATCGGATGCGGCCACGGTGAACTTCCTGTTTTCAGAAATCAAGGTGTGCTTTCCATAGCGTTTCTGTTTTATTAGTCAGGCAGACCACCCCTGGTATGATTATTTTCAAGTGAGATCGTTGGTTAGCCCAGTGATAGATATGGTTCAGGAAAATTCCAGAAGTGTCTTACGGAGGGTATGATTCGACGGCTCTATCAGCTCTAGCCTGGAAAAAGCAGTAGTTGAAACTTAACTAAGGATTCTGTGCATTTTTGGCTAGAGTGTTGAAGGAATGGATGAGACTTGACATGTTCCTGGGAGGGGAGCAAGTGATATGATTTTCTACCATGCAGAGATGAACAAGAAGCAAAGGATGCTGCCCAGTGTCTGCAGCCAAGTTTGAGCAAGCGTAAACCCATCCCCTTTCCAGTGTAGTGAAACGAATGCACGTCAACTGGTATCTCACTGGTTTGCAAGGATGAACCTAGCGAGTGGATGAACAAGCCTATGTGTGGGAGAAGGCACTTCCTTCGTATTGAGCAGGGGAGGTGGCAGGCTGTCATAGTGATTCAGTCAGAGGGCCTGGGACTTAGGCCTGGGTTCAGATTCCAGCTCGGTCACTTATCTATGAAATTCTAAACGGGTGTTTAAAATTATTTGGTGTGTCTCAGATTTCTCACGCGCCTGATACTATCTTCTTTGTGGGTGGTATAAGGATTACATAAGGCAATACATGAACAATTCTTAGACTTTAGCAGCACTTAATAAACATCACTGGTGCTCTCTTTCCTCTGGTGAGAGTGGTCTGAGTTCTTAGGAGGTACATCTGATCACTGGCCTGCTTCCACAGTACTCTCGGTGATGGGACATGCCTCTCGAGTCCCATTGGGGTGAAGCCATTACACCGTGAATAATGTTCCACAATATGACTGGCTGACTGTTACTAGGTATTATGTGAGTTTTTCTTTAAGCTCCCATGACAATATTGGGAAATGTTGAGGGGATGACAGGATGGTTTTGTATGCTTCTGTTGTGTTCAGATGCTCAGTGACGTTTCCAAAGTGCCACTTCCCAAGCCGTAACCACAGCCAGCACCTTCTTCTTCTTCTTCTTTCTTTTTTGAGGCATCCTTTGGAAAATACTGATGTCACTGGATGTTGAAATCACCTCCTTGCATGTGGCACACCCTTTAAATACCATTTTCCCCCTCCATTGGGAACAGTTGAAATCCAAATGACACGTCTCCACATAATTTATCACAGGGGTTGTGTTTTGAAGCTCAAACCAAGCACAAGGAGCTTCAGCTACGACTTTATTTACAGCATCTCTGTGCTGGGCCATACTGGGAATACCTCAAGGGTTGTGTCCAGTCCGTTGAGGGTTTGTTAGGGACTTATTCAAGGTCTCTATGTGTGGAAGTTGGTCATCCCTGAGAAAGCCCAGGAGGTTATGTTTGCCCTAAAGGCAGAGTCCCGCTTCTTTCTAGTCACCCAGCCTCACAAACCGTCAGCCTTCTTTACCCGATGGTCCAGTCATAGTATTTTGGTTCATTTCTGATGTGCCTGTGGCTCATCCATTCCCTCTGCCATGAGGGTCCACTCTGCCTTATACTACGACCTCACCATCCCTTCTCCTCTTCCAGAAATACTCTGGGTCATCGTCTCCCAGCTGGGGTCAGGAGCCTCTCTCATGTGGCTCTGTGGAAGTAAGCAGAAACTTTGCTTCACTTCCACAAAGTTCCCTTATTTTCTTCTAGACACCGCAGTGCCTTATACAGCATATTAATCACCAAGGTATCATTTACAGTCAGTGAAATGTTTAGCCAGTCAGTCGACTATCAAGGTACAGAACATTTCTGTCCACCCGCTTAGGCTCTTTTTCAATCGGGCTTCAGACCAGCGGTGACCACACCTTTGCTTCCTACCACCACAGGCTAATTTTGCTTTTCTAGAATATCATGGAATCAGTCAGCCCTTTCAATCAGTACCTTTTTCTGCCTGGCCTGTTCCCGCCCTTCCTGTTATTTCTGAGATGGAGCCATGTTGCTGCAAGGGTCCGTGACAGGTTCCTTTGTTTTACAGTGTAACCTGTTGATGGTTATCAGACCTGGCCTGCCTCTAGGTTTTTGGTACTCTTTGTGTTTTTATGTCTCTCCAATGAACATCCAGGGGTAGAATGACTACTGGGGTAGGTACCTACTCAACATAAAGAAACCCATGGAGTGGTTTTGAAAGTAACTGTATCCCTGCTAAGTCTCTGGGGTACTGAGAGCAGGTCGGTTTGCCTGAGTTCCTAGTGCCCGGCCCAGTGGAAGGCACACGGTAGGGTCTTAATGTTTATAGAAAGATAAGCGAATGAGATGGGCAAGTCAGGCTTCATTCTGAGTTACCCTCTGACCCAAGCCAAATACTTTGTCCATTAAGCGGGGCAGGGATTTCTCTAACTAATGCAGGTTCAATCAGGGCAGGCAAAGAATGAGGAAACACTGATCCTTCCTTACCCTGCTCTTGATGAGCTTCCTGTGTCAGGGTGGTATGGGGAGGGAAGCCAGCAACACAGGTTAAAGAGGGAACATAAAGGGGACCCGATGACCAGAAACCATGAAGCTTTACAAAGCCTACCTTTCCTCATGACATCCAGCATTTACCCCCGTGCAGTGGCTGTACACTTCACTGGGATGACCTTTCATTAGGCTGGTGACATCTTGGTGAACTTTTGAGGTTCAGTTCAGATGCCTTCTCCTCCCCCGAAACCTGTCTTGGCCACCACATCTGGAAACTA
Organism: Microtus pennsylvanicus; assembly: GCF_037038515.1. Taxonomy (NCBI): domain Eukaryota; kingdom Metazoa; phylum Chordata; class Mammalia; order Rodentia; family Cricetidae; genus Microtus; species Microtus pennsylvanicus. The sequence goes on from NC_134584.1 coordinate 52,473,843, forward strand.
TTCTTCTGTAGAAAGTTGTTGATGCTGTGCAGAGGACAGTCATGTTTATTAACCACCAGCAGGATGCCCTGCCTATCGAATGTAGTCGAACTTTCTTTGGACTGCCAGCTCCTGAATAAAGACACAGAGACTTTTTATTAATTAAGAAAGCTTGGTCTAAGCATAGGCTTGTTCCCAACTAGCTCTTAAAACGTACATTAACCCATTTATGTTAAGTCTACATTGCGCTAACTCTTTGTTACCTCTCCTTACTGTACAATGGACTTCCTCCGCATCGAGCTGGAGAATCCCCGCCTCTCAGTCTTCCCCCGAGTTCCTCCCTCTCCCCAGAAGTCGTACCTGTCCTCTCCTGCCTAGCTATTGGCCATTCAGCTCTTCACTAAAGCCATCAGAAGGTGTCCTTAGGCGGGCAGGGAGGGACTGGGACATATTTCTAACACAGTGTGATCAAGTGTATTTCTACCTTGTTATTCTACAAGGCAACCAGCAGCTCCATAGCCACAAGCTTGAAGGCTGTCAGCAGCCGAGCAGCTGGGACTACAGTCATTGAGGGAGTGTCCAGGGCTACTGAACGGTGCCCTCACACATGGGGCTTTCCCTAGTCAGGAGTTAAATTACATAGCCAGATGGGTGTTGTTTCTCAAGAAGAATTTTTTTTTTTAAAGAAACGTGTGTCAAAAGAGGAGGTTACTATACAACCTTGAGTCTGTCACCTGGATAAGCAAAGGATGCCTGCTGACTTTCTTCCAGCTCTGGTCTTGGGTCACGGGTCAGGAAATGCAAACATAAGCAGGCGGATGGCCCCGCTTTTCATCTGCGCTCATTTACGAGACAGTCTTCAGCCAGTTCTTTTTGAGAGAGATGGTTCCAAAGAGAGATAGTCATATTCATCCCCGCCCCCATCTCTCAACTACTATGTGAACAGTTTTTTCTTTAATTTATGGTAGTTCTGCTTCTGTCCCCCAAGTGTTGGGGTTACAGGTGTGCCACACAAAAATGGCTGCCTTGTTTTTTTTTGTTACTATTTCAATAGTTTAGAAATCTTAATTTCCCTCTTTCCTATAAACTTCTTACTTTTGTAATTATGTAATTCCTAAAGCATTTTAATTTTAATGTTTGGAAGTGTAGTGACCTTCACTATGATAACAGGCTTGCAGAGAGCCAACGTGCGAGATCTTGGTCAAACTATGCACATTTTCTGTAGATTGCGTTGTGCTTCTTAAATTAATAATCTTTTGCAGTGACATAAACTCAAGGCTATAATTAAAAATGATATTTCATGATTTGGCTTAGCAAATGTCATTTCAAACAAATGAGAATTACGAAGTTAATGTTTCTCATTAAAAACTACAAAACAAAACTACGTCGCGCCAAAAATAAAGCCAATTTTTCAAAAAAGAATAGGCCTGCAGATTCCTTAACATTGATCATTTTGTAGTTAATCAAGATGACAGAAAACAATCCTCATTCACAGGCACTGAAAACAAAGAATTGTGTTCCACTTTTAAATTCTGGTAACAGCATAATTATGAAGAAGCAGGTAGAACTAATTAGCTTGGGTGTGTTTGATTAAATTGCTTGCCCTCTTCGGATGAGAGCAAGCGCCGGGTCTGGTATGTTGGAGAGTCTCAGCAGCAGCTTTCCCCTCCATTGAACCAGTAAGCATTAAGTGCAGCATTAAAATTCCTAGCTTGGTTTCCTGCCTTGTTCAGCTGGCAGAGAAGTGATTCTTCTTCTCTCAGCAAAATGAGAGACTTAGGTCTTTCAGCACGAGCAGCGTCAAGCTACTGGCCATTCCCAGAAAGCCTGGTCTGGTGTGATGGTGCCTAGAAACAGACGGTCCCTGGAGCCGTGGAGAGATCCCGTGCCATGACGGTGCCGCCTGTAGCCAGGTGATCCTTCATCCGGCAAATCTTGAGTTATCCTTTCCTCTTCCCAGGCTTCCAGCAGTCCATTGTTTTGTTTTGTTTTAAAATGAACACACTCCTTGTCTACCTGGATATGTCACAGACAGTTTCAAATACACACAAAATTAACAGAGGAGTGTAGTAACCCCTCATACCATCACCCACCTTCACAAACCCATGACTAATCAGGTTTCATCCAGATTCCCACCTCCCTAAATTCTGAATTGAAAGTAAATTATAAAAATTTTTATAAGCGCATATTAAATCTTGAACATTTTGACAAGTATCTCTACTAGATAAGGCACTCTTTAAAAAAGTTTTATTTTATTTATCTAATGATGATTATTTGCACATATGATTGTTGCAGATAAAATATAATACAGAATTATCTACAATTTATAACATGCTTTAACAGTGGATTAAATAAGTTAGCAAAAATAGTGTCTTTCAAACACACTTTAATACTTCAGAATAACTTCTGAAAGTCAAATATAAACACCAGTTTACAAAATTTAATCTCAGTAATAGTACTGCTTCATTTAGCTTGAACAATCATAAATGGTGTTGCAGGGCCTTATATTTTCAGGGATTCAGGTACACAGTCATTCCCTAAACAAATCTCTGAAGTGAATGCTTTTAAAGTCCTCACCACACCTAGAGGGGAAATGACAGGAATTCCTTCTCAACATGTGGCAGCTGTGTGTCTAAATTCCCAGTGGTTTCATAAATATCATTTGCGCATTTCCAGTTATTAAAAATAATCTCTAAAATAAACCTCCCATCACAACAGCAGCTCTTTGCGGGGTCGTTTGATGTGTTCATTAACATAGGCGGCTTAGCCATGAACATCGCGAGTGCAGCGGAAGTAACTGGCCGCACAGTGAGCAGCTAGCACCTCTGGCCGCATTTGCTTAGGACTGCTGTCCTTTCTCTGTTCAGGAATGGTGGTTCACTGATAAGGCTGTAGGCCCTGCCGTCACTTTCCTTTTCCTTTCTTCTTCAGAGCTGACCACTGCCCTAACGTAGGTATATATCATTTCTACAAGATGTTTTTACTCTTTTTCCCTAGCATGGATATGCATCCACATCCCATACGTCAATCATATGTTTTGTTTTGTGTTTGTGAGTAAACATTGAAGTACCAGTTCCCATACTTAGGATTCTTTACAAAGTGTAGGTTCTGTTTATATGACCATTTATGTCCAGGCTTGCTTTTTCCTCTTCAATGTGTGCATTTATACGTGGGTGTGATAATGCTCTACCAACTTATGAATGAGGGCAGTGCATTCATTTCCTTATTAATGAGGAAGTAGCATGTTTCCCATCCTTTCTCGTTACAAATTATGACAGTAGACATCAATCTGATCCCTTGCACACATGAATGGGAGTTTATTTAGGGTATGACACTCAGGAGTGGAAGGGCGTCCTCAGCTTTGCGGGACTGTTGGCCTTCTACAGTTGTGCAGTATACCATTGCCATCAGTGGCTGGGATGCCTGCTGCTCCTGGTCCTCCCTAGGACTTAGCATCATTAGGATGCTGCTGTTCGGTCAGCATAATGTGCATGGCAATGGCGAGTCATTCCGTCCATCCTTCCTATCTGATCACAGCTGAAAAACAGTACCATTGCGTGGTGGGTAGCTTTTCAGGTTCCACCTCTGTGAATTCTTTTGTTCATGATATTGTTTCCCTTCCCTCCCTCCCTCCCTACTTTCCTCCCTCCCTCCCTCCTTCCCTTCTTCCCTTCCTCTCTCTCTCTCTCTCTCTCTCTCTCTCTCTCTCTCTCTCTCTCTCTCTCTCTCTCTCTCTCTCTCTCTTTTTCTTCCTGAGACAGGATTTCTTTGGGTAGCCCCGGCTGTCCTGGAACTCACTCTGTAGACCAGGCTGGGATTACAGGTATGCACCATCACTGCACAGCAGGGTTGTTTCTTTTTAATTCCTAGCTTCTAGAATTTCAAGAGATCCACTCTTAGAGATTTATTTCAAATTGGCTCACTTTATTTTTGTGCTCAGAGAAGTCATTTTCAAAGAAAATCTTTTTATAGTTATATGTGGACACGTTAGAGATCAGAAAGGGACCTTTATCTCCTTCCCTTTCCTTTCTTTCACTCTTTCAATCTGTCTGTCTGAAATTTTGCTAGTTGGCTCCTTTGTCCTTCAGCCCCAGTATGGATGTGTGCTCTATTTAGCCCAGGACTTGTCCTTTCATAGCTTATACTCCTGTGTCCTCAGCCCCCAGCTTCTCTCTTATATGTTCCTTTATAGGACCATGTGCAGGCATGTGTGCATGTGAGCATGTGTGTGCATGTGAGAATGTGTGTTACAAGTATGTGTGCATGTGAGCATGTGTGTGCATGTGAGAGTGTGTTACAAGTGTGTGTGCATGTGAATACTGCAAATGTGTGTGTGTGTGCATGTGTGTGTGCATGTGAGAGTATGTGTGCATGTAAGAGTGTGTGTGCATGTGAGTGCTGCCAATAGGTGTGTATGTGTGTGCATGTGTGTGCATGTGAGTGCTGCAAATCTGTGTATGTGTGTGCATGTGAGCATGTGTGTGCATGTGAGCATGTGTGTGCATGTGAGAGTGTGTTACAAGTGTGTGTGCATGTGAATACTGCAAATGTGTGTGTGTGTGCATGTGAGAGTGTGTGTGCATGTAAGAGTATGTGTGCATGTGAATGCTGCAAATGTGTGTGTATGTGTGTGCATGTGTGTGCATGTGAGAGTGTGTGTGCATGTAAGAGTGTGTGTGCATGTGAGTGCTGCCAAAAGGTGTGTATGTGTGTGTATGTGTGAGCATGTGTGCATGTGAGTGCTGCAAATCTGTGTATGTGTGTGCATGTGAGAGTGTGTGTTATGAGTGTGTGTGTATGTGTGTGTGTGTGTTCATGTGAATGTGTGTGCATGTGTTAGTGAGTGTATGCCAGCAAGGGGGGACTGTTTGAGGGAGGGATATAGTTCCTAAGATGTAATGAAAATAAATTTTTTGATAAATTGAAATATTTTTATTTTATTTATTTTTACCACTGTGACATTTAGTTTTTTACAGTTTACCCAGGATCACAACTGTGTTTTTTCACTTTCTCTAATTCCCGCTGAGAAGTCTGACCTGGCTGGGTCCTGCTTCTTCCTTTGTGACCTGCTTCCCTCTGGGGACTTGTAGAGCCATCTCCTGTCTTCGCTCATCTGAAGTTTATGATATCTGTCTGTAAGATCATCTGCTGAAATAATTTTTATGAGTTATTCATTGGGCCCTTTCCACCCAGAGACATATTTCCTTCTGTTCTGGGAAATAGTCTTTTTCTTTTCATCTTTTTTTCTTAAAAATACTGTTTCTCTTACTTACATCACTAGAAGTGCTTCTGAGTGGAAATTGAATTTCTACAATTTTCTCTCTAATTTTTCCCCTTCCATTTTCTATTTTTTTCATATCCTATAGGTATTTAAGTCTTCTATTAGTCCACTGACCTTTAAGAGAGTTTTTGCATGTGTGTATATGGTGTGTGTACGTGTGTGTGTATGTGTGTGTATATGGTGTGTGTATGTGTGTGTATATGGTGTGTGTATGTGTGTGTATGTGTGTATCTGGTGTGTGTATGTGTGTGTATGTGTATATATGGTGTGTGTATGTGTGTATCTGGTGTGTGAATGTGTGTGTGTATGTGTGTATATGGTGTGTGTATGTGTGTATGTGTGTGTATGTGTGTGTATGTGTGTATATGGTGTGTGTATGTGTGTATGTGTGTGTATGTGTGTATATGGTGTGTGTATGTGTGTGCATGTGTGTATATGGTGTGTGTATGTGTGTGTATGTGTGTGTATGTGTGTGCATGTGTGTATGTGTGTGTATGTGTGTGTATGTGTGTATATGGTGTGTGTATGTGTGTATGTGTGTATGTGTGTGTATGTGTGTATGTGTGTGTATGTGTATATATGGTGTGTGTATGTGTGTGTATGTGTGTATATGGTGTGTGTATGTGTGTGTATGTGTGTATATGGTGTGTGTATGTGTGTGTATGTGTGTGCATGTGTGTATGTGTGTATGTGTGTGTATGTGTGTATGTGTGTGTATGTGTGTATGTGTATATATGGTGTGTGTATGTGTGTATGTGTATATACGTGTGTATATGGTGTGTGTGTATGTGTATATATGTATGGTGTGTGTATGTGTGTATATGGTGTGTGTATGTGTGTGCATGTGTGTATCTGGTGTGTCTATGTGTGTGTATGTGTGTGTGTGGGTGTGCATGTGTGTATATGGTGTGTGTGTGTGTGTGCATGTGTGTATATGGTGTGTGCATGTGTGTATATGGTGTGTGTATGTGTGTGTATGTGTGTGCATGTGTGTATATGGTGTGTGTATGTGTGTGCATGTGTGTATATGGTGTGTGTATGTGTGTGTATGTGTGTGCATGAGTGTATATGGTGTGTGTATGTGTGTGCATGTGTGTATATGGTGTGTGCATGTGTGTATATGGTGTGTGTATGTGTGTGTATGTGTGTGCATGTGTGTATATGGTGTGTGTATGTGTGTGTATGTGTGTGCATGTGTGTATATGATGTGTGTATGTGTTGTGCAAGCCCACATGTATGCCACAGCATGTGTGTAGAGGTCAGAGAATAACTTCAGGTGCTGGGCTCCACCTTCTACCGTTTGGCACAGGATCTCACTTGTCTTCACCCATGCGCACCAGGCTTGCTGGCCTGAGAGCATTCAGAGGTTCTGGCTTTGCCTCCTATATCTCCCTGAGAGCACTAGCATTGTGGACACTTGCGCTTCTGGGTCTGGTTCACACAGGTCCTAGGAATCCGAACTCAGACTGACAGGTGTGTGCTGTGTGCTCTTTACGCATTGAACCACCTTCCTCATTCCCATTAATCGCTTTCAATTCAGCTTATCATTATTTTAGTTTCTGAGGACTATTCCTTCATTTTCTTACCATTACCATTTCATAATTGAAATCCCTCCTCAGTGTTCCTTTTGAGGATGGTAATCATGGCTTTTGGAAGTTCTCTTCAGCTTTCTCTGTTCCTTGTTTAGCTTGGTCTATGGGTTTCCTTTAGGCTCCTGCAGTGGAAGTTCACACGGTAGCTGCCATTTTGGGTTGTGGTAATGGGACTGGTTGAGAAATGTGTACAAAGTATGTAGAACTGTGTCTGGAGTGGATAAGAGCTCAATATTTTTATGCTGATTTTTGTTATTCAATGGTTTTCCCAAAGTCCTGGCTATTTACATTCATATATCACCTTGAAATCCCTTTAAAAAATAAACAAAGTTGAACCTTTTCCAGCTAAAATAATAAAAAAATATAAAAAGTTAGTTTTGTAAGAAACCCTAGATTTTCAGTTAAAGAATTTTTTGTTCCTGCATCTGTTTTGATTGGTTTTGAGAAGCAGCCCAAATATTAAAGTAGGAAAACGAAAGTCCTTCTGAAGTTAGTAAACTCTGGAACTTTGATATATATATGTCATTCTAAGTGAAAGAAAATTCCAGTTGTTCTTCATAGTAAAAATTCTCTCCATTTTTTGTTTTCTGACTTTTTTTCCCACGGACAGAAGAGCTGGATAACCCAGGATTGCTAATAATTTACAGCCTATTTTATGTGTGTGACAACCTGTAATTTGAGGAGATGAATGGGTGTATGCTCTGTGGGTGAACGTTATCCCATGTGCTGTTGAGGGGGCAAATGGAGCGTTGCTGTGACTTCAGATACCTAAGTTCACCAGTGAGTGGGTGGAGGTTCTGGTTAGGTGCTATGATAGTCATCTGAGATCCAATCGTATTAGTGATTTAATGGGAGAAGGCCTTCAGAGGAATTCTCCCTCTCCCGTGCATGCTGGCAAGTGTCTGCCTTTGGGCCATTTCATAATTGAAATCCCTCCTCAGTGTTCCTTTTGAGGATGGTAATCATGGCTTTTGGAAGTTCTCTTCAGCTTTCTCTGTTCTTTGTGTAGCTTGGTCTCTGGGTTTGCCCTGCCTTTTCTTATACTGGGACTCTGCTAACTGCATTTCTAAGTGGTTGAGGTTTTTTTTTTTCTGATTTATACTCTTTTATTTGTTTTTAATGATGGACTCTCTGTTCCTAGAGCCCCTGCCATCGATACCATAGACCCTTTGAACTGTCTTCAGAACCATGCTCTTTCTTATATTGTTGACTGAGTTTTCTGTCCCGCCCAGTTCCCCAGCGGTTTAGTCCCAAAAGAAATCACACAGAGGTCTACATTAATCATAAACTGGCCTATTAGCTCAGGCTTCTTATGAACTCTTATAACTTACATTAGCCCATTATTCTCAGTACCTTTTTCAGCAAGGCAGTCACCTCTTGCTTCTTCTGTGTCTGGATAGGGCTGCAGAGGGAGCTTCCCTCTTCCGAGAATTCTCCTGTTCTCATTTACCCACCTCTACTTCCTGTCTGGTTGTCCCGCCCATACTTCCTGCCTGACTACTGGCCAATGAGAGTTTATTTAAAACATAATTGACAGAATATAGACAATTGTCCCTCACCGCTATATGTATAAATACTCATACTGAACAGTGGCTTCTGGGTGGCAAAAGCCCTCTATTTTTGTGTTTGTCTCTGTCCACTAGTTCAACACAGACACACACAGTACTACTGACTTAATAGTCATTACCTTTTGGTTTTTAAGGATGCATACAAGGTAATGGGTTTCATTATGACATTTTCATAGCTCTGTTGTTATACTTGGTTCTTATTCTTCCCTTCTCTCCACCTCCTGTTAATCTTCTCCACAGCACAATCATAAAAACTCCAAGTTGATGTTTACCTGGTGAGCCTGATCAAGGGAGATACAATTTTTGAACCAGATATTCACTAATACATTCATTCATTTGACATTGTTCGTGTAACCAGAGACTTACTTTGATATTGTCAGACTAGATAAACTACTTTTATTTCCTGTATCTTAAGTATGTTAGTTTCAAATGAGCTCAACCCAGAAAAAGCAAAGAATAGAAATCCAAACTCCAAAAGAACCTTAACAACTCATTGCTAAGGACAATCAGACCGGGGATATCAAATGAGATGCTTTCTGAAACAGAGTTCACCTAAGAGATGTTGTTGGATTCCTAGGCAAGAACAAAGGCCATTTTGGAATTGGTATCAGTTTTTATAGGGAAATATAAATGCAAATTAACTTTATTCATTTTATGGGCAATTTTATATATCTTTCTACAATATATGGAAACCCCTACATAAACTTGCCAATGAGCTGTCACTTGGCTATGCTAAAATTGATGTAAACATGCTTGTATCCAGGCAAGGCTCCTAATTCACCACCACGGTGTCCCATTTATATCAGACATATAGAAGCTACACTGTTGGAACAACAGAGAACCTTTTATAATACTATGATCCAAATATATGAAAGGCTATTGACTTTTTAAAGTGGTCACGGCAATTTTTAGGCATATACAAAAGCCATTTGATGAATTCCATCTACCCACAGCCAGTTTTAACTGTTAGCAACCTACTGCCACTCTCGGGTCTATTCTCTTTTCTCTCTCATGTTGAGTTACCATAAGCATTTCCAGGACGGCCTACCATTGCATTGGGAAAATATTTCATTATCTTTTTCTGAAAGAACTCTGTTTTTTATCTTTACGACGTCATTACTGCACCTAAAACAATATTAACAAAATTAAGTTGTCGCTCAAAATGAAGCTATCGGTATCTGATTGACTATGATTGTCTTACCAATGCCCTTGATGATTGTTTTGTGAAAATGATTTCATGTATAGCCTGTAGTTGGCATATTCCTTATGACTATTTTACTGTAAACTTCTCTTGCTTCTCTCTTTTAACACACATTTCAAACATTCAGCTTCTTTGTTGAAAAGGCCAGTTTGAATTTTTCTGGGAAAAAGACCTTCTCCAAGTCCTGGCCTTGCTGATTGTATCCCCCTGGTGTCGTTTTACATCTTCTGCAGCTGTAGTTCCTGTAGCCGGGCATGGATGCTTGATGAGATACAGGCTTCTCTCCGACATGAAAGCGGCTCCGAGGATGGAGTTGACCATTTCCTTCGTGTCCCATCATGAGGCACAGAGTGTCTGCTTCTGTGTTCTCGATGTGGAGATGGAGCCCTGGGTCCAGCTGCCAGCATGGTCTAGCTAGCCATTCTAGGATTTCCCGCTAGCTTTTCTCTTCAGTTTTAGCCGTCACTCAAAGGTTTGGTCTTGCTCCACTGTGGCTTTGGGCTTCTGGATTTAGGAGACTTTCCCTATTTCCACCCTTCCACTCTGGATTTATTCTGGTGTCTTGCTTATTTGTTTTCTTGCATAGTCAATAATGAATTTATAATTCTCTAGTGCTCTGGCCTGCATTAATTTTATGAAATAAAACAGTGCCAGGAACACTGTGAGAAGAGGCTCTCTGGGTTGGGAAACGCTGGGTCCTCGTGTTCCTCTGAGGCATTTGTGTGTGACACATGGCAGCTGAGCCCAATCGAATCCTGAGAAACCCATCAGCTCTGTGTGCTACTGAAGCTGGTGTTTCCACAGCTTGCCCACTGTTTCCTTTTACCCTGAGTGCCTAAGAGGGTCTTATCCGGAGACACATATTTTGAGATACCCTAGAGTATGATAAGGAGTTATCCTTGTGGGACTTGACCAAGTCAAGGTCATGGCCACTAACTGGCGGTACTCTCTTTGAAGAAAAGACAGGTGGATGAGCAAACTCAGGTTCTGACAGCAGCTTGCCATACTGTGTTGTGCTGTGCCGCGCCTTTTGTGAACACAGTCTCATCTATATGGTGCCGAGTTCTTCCACTCTGAATTCCTCCACTCTTTTGTTCTGTTCTGGCATCGAGTACGTCTCCAATGTTGACTATTTCATGTACATTAAATACTGCCAAAGTCCAGTTCTTTCTCAAAGTTAAGAACAGTTGTTCCACAATTCCCTTTCTTTATAATTTGAAGATGCACATACTACATACTCTCTCTCTCTCTCTCTCTCTCTCTCTCTCTCTCTCTCTCTCTCTCTCTCTCTCTCTCTCGTTACTTTATTTCAGGTGTAATATCAGTGCATAAGGAATAGAAAAAACAGTCACGGCAGTAATTTAAAATTTGCTTGTTCGTCTCAGCTATAACTCTAGATTTCTTTTCCCATCAGAAGCTCACAGTCTGTTTTGTGGCTCACTATGGAAAATCGAATTGAGCAAAATTAGGGACAGAGACCAATTTTCCTCTGCTCTGAAGATACCTCCAGCTCCGCACAATAAATGTTTTCCATTAGAGGGAAAATGTTGCGCATTAATGCTCCTGAGAAAAAATAATGATTGCCAGCAATGCCATCAGGAAATGATTTTTTAAATGTTGCAGAGTGTAAGCATGGATCGGGAACTAAACGGGAATACAAATTATTTTGTAGAATTGGGACATTAAGGATAAAAAATCGTTTCTTGGAGAAGAAGTTATTCTAGGAAAGTCTGAATGTTGAGCTTGGGGACATGCACAAGGGACAGAGCAGTAGTAAGACACACAAGTCAGCAAGCTTGATTAAAATAAACAGGAGCAGAGCCAAGGCTCAGAAGACCTGGAGTTCTGTTCTGTGGGATAAGACATGAGAAGGTCTGCGCCTTCTCGTGTTAACGTCGTCATCAGCGACATCAACCATAGACTAAACAGGCTTTGTGCAGCCCTGGGCTTCTGGGTCCTTGGCCGCTGGTTACTGTTGGGTTCCGATTAGGCTTTGGCACTGCTGCCTACGGTGAAGGTCGTACTGTTTTTAATGGTAAATAAAACTTTCCTTTCAAATGGTCATGATTTCAAGTGTGTCTCTTCCTGCAGAATGTGGCAGCAGACACTTGTAATCCCAGCGTTTGGGGAGTAGAGGGAAGTGGATCATGAGTTCAAGGCCAGCCTGGACTACGTAGTGAGCTTCTAACTGAAACACACACACACACGTAAATAAATACATAAAATATTTTGTATGTAGAAAATTCAGGAGAAGGCAAAGAATATGAATGCTAAATATTTTGAAATTTAGAGCCTTCTCTATTTGTCAGAGCCCTGCTCTTTATGGTAAACAACTCTTAATTTTGTTGGTCACAAGAGCAGGTCCAGTATAGATAGTAGCTGTGGATGTTGCTAGTTTCCTCACCCTTTAAGGCTAGTGTGTGTGGTCTGTTCAAATGTATATTGTTGAGAAGGATGAAGACAGACAATGGAAAAATGATGACTACCGTGTAAACATTAATTTAATTGCAACTTTAAGTAATGGATTTGGTTGCATTATGCATTCCTTTATTTTTATTTTATTTTTTATTTTCAACAGTTATTTTTAATGATTAATTTTATTTTTTATTGTTTTTATTGAGCTATATACTTTTCTCCACTGCCCTCCCTTCCTCCCGCCTCCCCTTCTACCCTCTTTCATGGTGCCCATGCTTCCAGTTTACTCAGGAGATTTTGTCTTTTTCTATTTCCCATGTAGATTAGATCCATGTATGTTTCTCTTGGGGTCCTCATTGTTGTCTAGGTTCTCTGGGATAGTGAATTTCAGGTTGTTTTTTTTCTTTGTTTTATGTCTAAAAGTCACTTATGAGTGAGTACATATTATATCTGTCTTTCTAGGTCTGAGTTACCTCACTCATTAAGATGTTTTCTAGATCCATCTCTTTGCCTGCAAATTTCAAGATGTCATTATTTTTTTTCCATTGTGCAATACTCCATTGTGTAAATGTACCACATCTTCTTTATCCATTCTTCAGTCGAGGGGCTTTTAGGTTGTTTCCATGTTCTGGCTAAGGCATCCCTTTATTTTGTTTTACCTCCGGAACGTTGTTTGTAAAATCATTGAACTCAAATAGAAATGTAAGAGGATTTCACAGTTTCAGCCCAATCTTTCATGACCTGCTCGAGGCAATAGTTCACCTCATCGGGCAGATTTTGTTTACTTCACAGTTGATGAATCACTTTGTTCATCTTAAGTATAACACAACTATGTTTTCTAAACCACTTATCATCTGGCCACAATAACAGCTAATGATCAAGTTGGCTCAAAATAATAATCGTCACGGTGAGACACTGGAAGGCTGAGTGTCTTCAGTGTGTGTTAGCAATTCCAGTATTAGGGAACAGAAGGACATGTGAAGATGATAAATGCCAGGGTCAGCAGCTAGGTTGTCACCGAGGTCTGAAGCTCAGATTTAGCGGATCATCTTGGGGTGTGAGTGTTCCGTGCACACGTCTCTAAACAACGAGGCTGTTTTCTGCCCTGAATGTCTACAAGAAGAAGCCGTGCCAGCCAAACTGTGAACAACACTAACTTCTAAAGCTGCTTTAGGGAACTGGTCTGAACCCACAGCAGCCTTCATAATGTGGCTATGGAGATTTATTTATTTATCTTTTTTGGAAATTAAACTTTTAGTGTGTGACCAGTAACTTAAATATGTAGCCGAAAAGGCCTCGAACCATGCTTCTGCTTTTCCATTTGACTCAGCCAGACTTTTGGTTTTTTCAATGCATCTCAGCTTATTTGTCTCTGTTTTAGGCTTAATAATCCACACTCTGTTTCGTTTCCAGAGGTGTGGTGAGGGTCAAATGATTTATGTCAAAGGATACTGTTGAACTTTGAAATTATGTCTCATTAGAAGAGTGTCTGCCTTTCAGTTCGCCAGATTCTGAGTCCGTTAATAGTTCTTTGCTTATTACAAATAAGGAAGATTTATTTTTTCTCTTCATCAGTTATCAGGCCTTTTGATCACAAATGAAATTGGATAGTTCATTTTAACTCTCTAAGAACTCTGCTTCCTGAGTCAGCAAGGGTCCATTTGAGGAAATGTAATTTCAGTCTTAGGTTCTCTGTGAGGACCATATTCTTTGGGGTAAAAAAAAATGTGGAAACGTTGGGTGGCTTTCAGAAACACACAATTGTTCTGCTAGAATTCTCTCGGGGTAGAAGTGGGGTAATAAAATCAGAAATCACAGAATGGCTTCTATGTCAAAGTCAGACTGCCTGACCTTGCCTGTGCAGTTCAAGTAGAAATGAAGAAGGAACACGGAGAAGGAAATTGAGTTTCCCTTCGGGTGTCGCGTGACCACACAGCATCCATCTGGGATTGCACTGTAGGTCAGGCACGTAAGGGCCGAAGGTCCTAGTAGAAATAGTGTTCTCTTGTTTTCTTCCTCATTTCAAAATGCTCCGATTAAAGCCCTGCTCCCCACTATAAAAGAACATGTTTGTGCACACACATACTCCTGTATCCTACCAACATCATTTGTTCTCTGTCTTCCAAAGCTACAGCCAATCATTTAAAGATAGTCAAGAATCCTTTCTGATGTGTGCTTGATTCTTCGTTTTGCTTGTTGGTTTTCTCTTAAAGCCGTTAATGGGACATCCTAGATTGCCAGGCCTCTGGGCAGTTTGGACTCTTCTTCATCTCAACGGAAGGAAGTGTCATGGATTATGGGAGTGTGGCCAGAATCGTCAGATTTCAACCATAAGCTCCCAGTCACCTCTTTCCATGGGTGACTCTTTTCATTCTCAGTGTCATGGTCTGTGTGTCCTGGCTTGTCCCTCTTTTGCTGCAGCGTAGGTGACCCATTTCCCTTTGAAGTTATTTTGTGTCAACATCAGCCGTTCCGACAGCTGGGGAGAGGAATGAAGATTGTGTGAGACGCATCGTGTCCACAACCACACATACCCTGTCTTCTAATGTGGTAAAATAGTCTGGGGAAGCATTTTGGGTTGATTTTTAGTCTTACCCTGTCAGTGAAATCATTGCTTGGGATACTTGTGTTTGTCTGATTGTGTGTGGGAGAGGTTGCTAGGTCTGTAATTATTGCCCTGATTGTTTACGGAAACCCAAAACGCCTTTTGCTTTGCCATCTTTTAGAAGGGTGAGTTGGTAGAACATAGTAAACTTGTAGGACCTGGTGGCCTGAAGAGTCTGGGCAAGCCACTTCTAACACACTGAGAAAGGAGGTCAGGAGACTCTGGATCTGACAAGGAAGGTGTCTTTGTGCAGCTACAGTCCTCTAAGTTGAGCTCTGGGAGACTTCCTAGCTGTGTGATATGGGGCAAAAAGTTGAAGTAGCCTGAGCCTTAGTTTTCCAACTTGTAAACTGTGGATTCCATTTTGAGTTGCAGAGAGGTGGTGGATATAAAAGACTCGGCACAGCTTTCAAGTTGGTAGTGTGAAGGTACAGACAGGATGGCTGTCATCCAGAGGCATCTTCAACGCTCTGGAGATAACACTTTCCTTGTGTTTGAGAAACAGGACTCAGTTTCCCCAATGTAAGAGGAGATTTTCTTCATGGGTTGGTGATGTTGCTCACTTGGTAGAATGATTGCCTAGCACGTACTCATGACAGCCTGAGTTGATCTCCAACACCACATAAACTAATCAGGGTGGCCATGTCTGTAATTCCATAGTTCAGAACGTAGAGACAGAAGACTTGGAAATTCATGCTCATCCTTGGCTAGCCTGAGAGGCTCTCTCTCAAGAAGAAAAGAAAAAGGAAAAAGAGAAAACCAGTTAGGCACGGCCGGTGCCTTTGAGCAAGCTGAAGTTCAGCCTCACCTCCTCACCTTGCCCTTGGGGTTCTCCTTTGCTTCAGAGACTCTCGGCTCTGACCATTGCTTCTCCAGGTGATCTGGTCTACTTCCTATGCCCCTGGCTGCTGCTCCCCCATGAGCCCCTTCTACTGGAAAAAGAAAAAAAGCTGGGGAGGGAGTAGCAAAAAGATGGAGCCCTGTAGGTGAAATTCTGCCCTTCATTTTTACCGAGACTTGCATACCACATTCCCTAGCAGCCAAAAATTCCTGTCTGGAGAGAAAGGTTAGAAACATCGCTGTTATTCAGATGGAGACAGGTATGATATCTGTCTAAATCATGCTGGCTTAGGATAAAATGTGGCAAAGATGATAATGGTTTCCTTTTGGTGATTGACAGAGAGATGGGTGGACCTCAGGGTGACCACCCTCGCTCTCCGAGCAGCGTTTATGCCTCTTTGCCTCCGGCTATAACTAGAAGTCCCTTTCCTTCAATTTTGCTATATTGCCACATCTGGGTGGGGGGGATTGGTTTTTGGAAGAAACGCAATGGAAATGATTTGCAGTGAGTATGTTTCTTTCTTCAAATCAAAGTGCCCCTTCATCTCTCCCTTTAAAGCACAATATAGAAGAAGCTTTTATCAGAAAAGGGAGAAGGTGCCTGCTGTTGCTAGGCAACCATAAAAAAATCGCTGCAAGCCCAGTTACAGTCGCTGTTGGTGAGATTTTCCCAGAAACCTAGCTGCTCTTGCAAAGTTCTTTGTGTAGCAGTAACAGAAATGCATGGCGGGAGGATAGAAGGTCTTCCTCATCCTTCAACACCCCTTTCCCACCCCTTGTCTACACTCTTCAAGCCCCAGATGAATGGAGTCTTGAGACCAATTTGTTGATTATTTAATTGTTGTTTATTTACTTGTTGAGACAGGGTTTCTCTGTGTAGCCCTGGCTGTCCTGAATATCACTCTGTAGATCAGGCTGGCCCTGAACTCACAGAGATCCATCCACATATGCCTCTCGAGTGCTGGGATTAAAAGCATGTGCATGCACACAGCCTGAGAGCAATTCTTGCTGTGGGTGTTCTGAAGGAAGATGCTATGCAGATACATATGTGGTTACCATACACAGAAGGTTATCTTCATTTTCAAGACTTGACTCCACTTAAGGAAGCCCATGGGAATCCCTTTCTCTTGTAGCAGTGATGTAACGGCTAGGAATGGGACCAGTCTTTACACACTTGACACTTCCTTAAGAGTCTTCCATGAAGGTTATTTTTACTCCAAGGAGATGCGTGTGCCTACAATTGAATACTGATGACATCACTAGATAGCTGCTGTGTTCCTCTCATCCTGGGCTTGGGCATTCTCTCTCTGGCTGACCGTGAGGCCACTATATTTCCAGATTCTGAGGCAAGGTGCCATCTGCCGTGTGGATCCCAAGTGGAGTCTCGTGTGACCTGTGGTGTCTTTCTGTTGCAGATTTGAACTCCTTCCAGAGTGACTCCCCACACCCCCAGGACACAAGTCAACATGGTCCTCAGCCACAGACGCTCCCCACAGAAGTGAAGCTAACTCTCCCAATGGTGGCCAGTCAAGGTGGGGATGCTGGAGATGGAGCTGAAGAAAACATTGTTTACCTCTGATCATGTGCTCCTTTGTTTTCTCCAAGGAAACCAACAAAAACACTGGCACTTTGGGGAGAACCTTCCCTGGGCCCCAGTCTTTGTGTGTGTGATTGTCCGTGCCCAAATTGCTTTAAGAAGAATATTTAATATTTCATTCAAGTTCATTCTTTTGGGCATGAGTCTAATAATTAAATTATTGAAAACGGCTCTGTGTGTATTGTCTTTAACTTCTCTCACCCACTTTCAAGTTTGTAGACGAGAAACTTAACTTCACTGAGTTGAAGGATGGGAAAAAGTTGTTTTGACTTTGAATTCCATATTGTACATTGTAGCCATTCATCTGGAGAGTGAAATGCCTTTTAAGGTAAAGATGAAGCCATTTTGATGGGGAGAATGATCTTTGCCAGGGGCCAACAGCTGTCCAGCGGTTGCTCATTGACTATGACCTGGATAACCTCAAAGGCAGAGATGGCTTTGGGAAAGGCCTTTTCTCGCTTTGCTCTTATGTGTCTGGGACATCAGAGTTGGAGCGCTGTCACTCTCACCATGTAGCGCGTGTGTCCCATCTAAGCATGTGTGTCCCATCTAAGCATCTGTTCTGACGGGGCAGACGCTGTGCTTCAACACAGTCCGGACACAGCAAGGGCCTGAGTCATCCACTCTGAGGCTCACTTTCTTGTTCTACTGCTGGCTGGTTCTGCGGCTCTATTCAGCAGCGTCTCTGAGGCGAGCCCGGAGCCTCCCACAAGATAGACCTCACTGGGCTCTGCTGGCAGAGGAATGAGTGTGAAGATCCCCATCCACTACAATGAACTCATCCCTTCAGTTCTTAAGGACAGAGTAGCTAGGCTTGGGGAAGCTTGCTGCCTGCATGGGCTTTTCTCCAGAGGGACAAGTGGCACTTCTTGATTTTAGAGCACCATGGATCTCTGTGAGAAAATAAACCAGGAAATGTCTTCATCTTGTTCTTCGGAAATATTTGTATTACATTCCGGTCAGTGTCAATAAATACCTTTTACCTCATTGTTTTACTCTGTAACTTTAATATTAAGCATAGGACCATAGCCAAGCACACATTGCACACACACATACACACAAATAGGTCCTCATAGAAACTGAAAGGGAAGAGGGACCATTAAATTCACCCTGAATTGAAGCAACGACTTGGGGAGACATGATGGGAAGGAAAGAGAAGTTACTTGGGTCCCAGCTCATTTTTTCTGAAGTTATAAACCATCTTTATGTTAGATTTTTACTTACAAAAGTCAAATCTTAAGGTTTTGAAGAACCTCTTCTGAAGGGTGCTTTTTTCTATTTCCTGCCACATCTATGCTTTTCTTAAAGTGCATTTAAAAGTTTGGTGACAAAGTTTTCCCCCAGAATGTCTGCCCATTAAAATTCAAACCACCTATTAAAACTCTGCTCTGTCACTTTACCCCCAAGGCAAACTCCCAATGAAATGACACATCCCCTCTCTCCACCAAAGACACCTAGGAAGGAAAATCTTCTGGCTCCGCTAAAGCTGCCCTTGGAATCCTAGATTCCCTGGAATGAAAAGCGTGGAGTTATTTCAGTCTAAGTCTTTGCTCTGATAACTATAAATATCTTCCCTCTCTTTTCATGACACTGGAAATGAAAACAGTAAAAATATGTAAGGATGTTAAAGTCCCCATGGGTTCTGCTTTAAAATCTCTGCTTAGTTGACTTTAAAGCCCTGAAAACCAGCGTCTTCGTGCAGCCCCTTGGGATGGCCTTGGCAGTTTTTGAGATACTTGTATTTGCAGGTTCATTTTGACCATTCTCTTATCGAATATTTAATATTTTGAAGTTTTAACTGATGCAGTTAATGTTCAAGTTTCCTTGGGATGTCCTTCCTTTTCACATGCCTTTGCTATGTGTGAGCACAAATCCTCTTCCGTTGGAATAGCTCCTATGTTCTACACATTGTTATCGCTATCTTGATGGCAGGACACGGGGCCTTTGAGAGGTGGTTACATCCTAAGGGTAGAACTTACATAAATGGGGTTAATGTATTTATTAACAGAAACCTTGGGAAAAGCCCTTAGTCTTTTCATCAGATGGAGGACATGGCAAGAAGATGTTTTCTGTAACCCAGGAAGCTGGCACCCACCAGACACCAAATCTGCTAACACATCGCTCTCCGACTTTCCAGCTCTTGGAGTGTTGAGACACAAAGTTCTTTCTTTCATAAATGACCTAGCTTGTGATATTTTGTTAGAGTAACCTGAACAGGCTAAGACAGACCTCAACAGAGGTTGTTGACTCCTCCACAAATTCACTCATACGTAAGTGTCCCCGACAAGGTTCTGCTGTGCCCACCAAGTTGAATCTTAGAGGAGGGAGCCATCCTTTTGTCCCGGAGTGGAAAGCATGTTGTTCTGCCCCTTCCAGGATGTGTGTATTTATGCATCATCTCCAGTCCAAGTTGTTCTGCCTTTATCAGGATGTGTGACTGCTGTATCTATACACCTGCCAGCACACTCACAGTGGGGAGCCTGTTCATTCAGGAAAATTAACGAAAACAGTTGCTGCTAAGGAGAGTTTGTGTGTGTGTGTGTGTGTGTGTGTGTGTGTGTGTGTGTGTGTGTGTACATAAGCATGTCATGTAAGTTAAGAAGATAGCACAATTCAGTCACGAGATAACAGGTAATAGAAAGTAGTAGATATTCCTTCCTGTGCCCTGAATCACTCGTGTCCTACCCTTTCTGACTTTCCCATCCAGGGGCAGCAGTACTTGGCTATTGAGAGAATGAACATTATTGAAGCAAATGTTCCACTTAACTAGCTGTGTGACTTCGATATTCTGTTTTACCTCTCTGATTCTTGGTCCATAAAAAATGAGGGTAGTTACCTCATGGGGTTGCTGTGAGGATTAAACAATTAAACAATGTGATTAGAACAGAGCCTAGGGCATAATAGTCGCTCAAATATATGTTATCTAGTATCGCCTTTACAAATCTATTAATAACTGCTCGGCTTAGCCCCAAATGTTAGGAAGATTGTTCTCGCTTGCCAGAGGCTGTGAATGGAGAGTATGTATGAGCTCTTGAAGGTGGCTAGAGCTGGGATTGGAGTAAGTTCCCTGAAGGTTAGCTTCCAACTTATTCACAGCCCTAAATGTCCTGTCACTCACGTAATCAAGACTGTATTCAAGAGGCCAAGCAGCCTGTCAGGGATGCAATGAAGATGAACAGGTCCGCACATCTGCACTAGCACGTGAGTAGATGGTCCTGACAATGGCACAGAAAATGACCCGGAGACGTGCAGGTTGTCATGAGAACTCACGGGAAGACACTGCTGGGGCAGGGATATGTGGATCTGGGAGTGGGGCAGGCTAAAGAAAGAGATGCCCGAGGCTTCAGTAATGGAAAAGACAGACAAGACGTTTTCTGCAAGTTGGGATGGGGACAAGTATGAGTCTGGAATATAAAATGAGAAGACAGAGATGATGTAGTAGGCATTTGGAGGAGCCCATAATCAGTTTCCTCTCTTGGATTAGATATCCTATGAAATGGTCTCTCTTTGTCTCTTCAATCGCCCCTTATACGTGTAGCAGGGAAACAAGGAAATCCTTCCCTTCTTACCCTGGTAACTGACTGGGTTTTGCCAAAGGCCAAAATACAGAGTGGAGAGGACTATCTTCCCATATGACCGTGCTCTTAAATTGTGACGAAATGCCCTCATTTCCTCCCCTTTCTATGCCAACCTCTATGAGCAATACGGATTCTAGTCAAATGGGCACTGACATACTGCCTCCTTGGTCCTAAATTGTAATGGAAAAGATCCCAGGAGTCCCTGGGATCCCTGAGGATGTAGATTGGATCAAGTTCCATGGAAGGCTTCTTTGGGGTGAAACTGGGAATCTGTACAATGATCCACTAGGTAGGACTATGACGGGAGAGGGGAAGGAGAGAGGGGCTGTCTCACTTTGTTCTTCTCTCTTCTCCTTGTCAACTCTTCCACTGCCTCCAGATCCCATTTTCATTATCATTAGAGGTATGTGCAGAAGGAAAAATAGACAAAGAAAGAAGAGAGAGAGAGAGAGAGAGAGAGAGAGAGAGAGAGAGAGAGGGGGGGGGGGGGGAGGGGGCACATGGATAGAAAATTCCAGAATCTTATGGCTAACATGAAGACATCAGTGTTCTTCCCTGACTGGCTCTTCTGCACAGATGTCCTCTTGGTGGTTTGACTGAGGTGCCCCGCACAGTCTTGGGTATTCAAGTACTTGGTCTCTCCAGTTGGCAGCACAGTTTGGTTTGGTTTAGGAGGTGTTGGCTTGCTATTGGAAATATGTTCCTGGGGGCAGGCTTTGAGAGTTTAAAGACTCCTGCTATTTCTAGTTTGCTCTTTCAGACTCATGCTTGCAGTTCAAGATGCGAGTCCTCAGCTTCCTGTTCCTGCTGCCATTTCTGCTGCTTGTTGCCATGTCTCCTGCCATGAGAGCCTCTTACCCCTCTGGAACCGTGTGCCCAGATAAACTCCTTAGTAAGTTTCCCTGGCCGTGGTTTTAACACAGCAACAGAGAAGTAGCTGATAGGCCTTTTACCAGAGTAAAAGAGGCAATAAAAAGGTGCTGGAAAGCCAAACAGACCCGAGCCCTGCTTCCTGAATGTCTTCCAGCAGTACTGGCTTCCACACCCCCAAAGGTCCCATTTGTAGAGCGTGGACTAACACGAGGCAACACCTATGCTCTTGGAGTCCAAGGTGAGAGGAGCCGTGCCAGCTGGACAGTCCTTCAGCCATGCTTCTAAGCTGAGCTGTTTATCTATAAAGTGGGGGTGTTGGCGAGAGCCAGACCTAGCAGAACTGGAGTAAGAACTGTGTGAATTGAGCCCAGGACAGATAATGGCACACAGCAAGCATCCCAAAAGGGACACATGCAGGTAATAGGGTTGACAAAAAGGTGTGTATGAGTGTGTTTGAGAAACAATGCAGCAGGGGCCTTATTCAGTGTTTCGCAGTTCATGATCCAGTGTCCTGGAAGACATCCAAGACCCAAGAGTACACCATGCTGAGCTCAGAGGATGAGCTCCAAGCTCCACATGGCAGGAGGGGATGAAGAGTCTTTGGAAGTCTCAGACCAGAGTCTCCAGAACAGGAATCAGAACCCAATCAATTCCATCTCTTTGCCTCTGGCTCCTGGGTTTATGGACGTCACTTCAAATGGATGATTCCATGTGGCTTCTGGTGGGGTAACTTCCAGGGGATCATGGTTCAGGGGTTTTGTAGGGGTCTCATGGCTGAGAAACTTCACATGGTATTAATTGAATTTCAGCAATCGGCCCTCCAATATAATGCTTAAAAAGGTGGCCAGTCAGGAGTTTTAAATATTACCAATGACTAAGACACTTTTTTGCTAATTTCACTAGCTTCTACAGATGTATTAAAGAAATGTCCCCTATTCCCACAAAAGTCCCAGCTCCTGTTCTGTCAGAGGATTTTAATTCATAGGCCTAGCAACCATGCTGCTCAGTTTACCTCCATCTTTAGTCAATCCAGGTGTGCCCAGGTGATGTGGGAGTGATTTCTTTCTAATCTGTTGCTTTCATTGGTTAATTAATAAAGAAACTGCCTAGGCCCATTTGATAGGCCAACCCTTAGGTGGGTGGAGTAAACAGAACAGAATGCTAGGAGAAAGAAAGCTGAGTCAGTGAGTTGCCATGATTCTCCCACTCCAGACAGACGCAGGTTAAGATCTTCTCTGGTAAGCCACCTCGTGGGCTACACAGATTATTAGAAATGGGTTAGATCAATATGTAAGAGCTAGCCAATAAGAGGCTGGAACTAATGGGCCAGGCAGTGTTTAAATGAATACAGTTTCCGTGTAATTATTTCAGGTAAAGCTAGCCGGGTGGCAGGACGCAGCCCGCCACTCCTATTACAACACCCAGGGATCCATGGAGTCAGCTCCAGGGAAAGGTTAGGAAGTTTCCCTTGTTCAGATGCTCATCGGAGGCCCCCCCTTTTTTCCCATAAAAGAAACTTTACAAGTCTGTTAAAATTCATTTTTAACTTACCTATTAGTTTGTCAGTGTTTTCCCCTTCTTTCTCCTCAGATGACTTCATTGTGTTGCCTGGCTGTGTGTAGAAGGGGGCAGTGAAGGGAGATTAGCTGGATGCTTTCTAAATGGTTCACTTCTGGTTAGCGACTCAGGTTAAACATTCAACAATGGGTGTTGGTGTGATTTGAAATTTACCCACTGGGGGTAAATGTTAACTTACTCCCCCCCACCATGTTTTCTATACCTCTTGCCCATGGCTGAGGTCTAAGGGCCCTGACATCACGCAGGCTTCCTGGGCACTTTCCAGAGCTTATTTTTACAAGCTATAACACATCAGCTTCAAATATAAACACGAACACAGCCAGCATCAACGAGAGCATCTGCATGGGCCAGGGAGCTAAAACAGATCCCCAGAAAGGATTTGCCATTTTCCTTGGCACCGTCACGTCCTTGGAAAACTTGGGTCCATCTTGCCACTGCTGGCAAGGTGGACTGTGATTGGCCGAAGACAGTGGCAGCAAAGCAGTGGGCTTTGAATTAAAGTCGGAGGAGCCAAGGCTCAGAAAACACCCCTTGAAGATCTGCTTTCAAATACTTGCCTTCTCCTTATGACCCAGCAAACAGCCAAGGTCATCAATCTTTTTAGCACAGGAATTTCTTGCGACGTAAAGGTAGTGATGCAGGTTTTTCCTTCCTTATCTACTTCTCAATACCTTGAAAAAAAAAAGCGCTTTCTTCTATTCCCAGTTTAAAGCTGTTGTTGTTTTTGCCATGGTGAATATACGACCTGATCCTTTCAGGCGAGCGGCTCCTCGCAAAGTTCTCATTAGATCTGACACTAGAATTAATGTAAACGTACCTTGGTTGAGGCCATATTGTGACTCACTCACATGCAGGGAGACTTTCTAACGTGGAGTCTGAGCCTGCTAAGCACGGTTGCTATGGAGACGGTGTGAGAGATTAATTAAGGCTCGAACAGATGTTGTGAAGTGTGTGGAGTACGCTGTTTGCTGTTAGCAATTAAAGAGGGTGTGTTTGGAAGGGAGAGGAGCAAAATTGAGGTAGTGCGATAAAGCAGGCTGGTCATGTGACCCTTTCCTCCAGCAACTCACCAACAACCCTGCTAAGTCCACCTACCCAGGCCAGACAGAACAATTACTTGAACTGGCCAATCTTCCTTTCTTGGTCTGATTTCTAAGCTGCTGTTAGGATTCAGGCATTATGCCGGCCTGCCCTGTTATCTGGCAGGACACACCCGGCCCAGGGTCCTAGTCTGTAGGCACGTGCAACGGTCCCTTTAAGAGACCAGCGCCACCTACTCCCGCTGTCTTCAGCCCTCTTCCTTTCTGCCATTTCTAGAGGACGCAGCTTTCTGTCCCTCTCTGTCTCTCTCTCTTTTCTCCCCCCTCCGCATCTCTGTCTCTGTCTCTCTGTCTCTGTCTCTCTCTGTCTCTCTCGTTCTATCTTTCCTCTCCCATTTCTTCTCAATAAACTCCACATTCAAGCTCTGTCTGTATGGCGTATTTGTCTCCCGCCGGAGGTCCTCACCCACCATGGGACCTGCCAGGGTCCCTCTCGCGCCGTAATCATAATACTTGGATCAGTCATCTCTCTGGACACCTGAAGATCAAGCTGGAGTGTCAATGGTTTTTCAACTGCCTGGCAGGGAGTTTACACACTGGAGTTAGTCATCCAGACTGCTAGGCGTACTCTAGTGGTGCCTTGTCTACCGAGGGGGAGACTGACCGGTCCACTGTCACGGGCGAACTGTCATGGGAGGTTTTCAAGACTAGAAAGTGAATAGGCACCAATCCCGTTCAAGTTTCATTTGGAGACTATTGATTTCAGGGTGGACTAAATCTTTTGATTGAAATTAAAACAACAATAACAACACTGTTATTGTTTACTTTAACCTGAATTAAATGTTAGTATCAAGATGAGAGCAGCTCTGGGGTAAGAGCTGACCCGTGGCGAGCTTTCTCAGGGGCCGGGTTCCCAGCCTAACATCTGGGCGGTGTTTGGAATGGGGTAGTGAGACCGGAACAGAGATTTCCAACATGGAGTTTAGCAAACTGGGGTCCGTTTGCATCCTATTTAACATTCCCTCGTGAATTCGAGGCCAGCCTGGTCTAGAAAAGCTAGTTCCAGGACAGGAACCAAAAGCTATGGAGAAACCCTGTCTCGAAAATAAAAAAACAAAAAACAAAAACATTCCCTCTGGGCAGCATCCCCACACAGCTTCCTCCTGGCCGCCAGAAAGTGGTTAATGGCTGGAAATAGCTCTAGGCTTTTCCTGGGGGTGGGGGAGCAATTTTACTTGGGCTGGCATCCTTTTTTCTTGGTCTCACAGCAGTAGAAGTGGAGTGGTCTGAAGACAAGGAGTCAGAGAGCATCCTAGAAGAACTCTGTTTTGGGGTGGGGCTGGGGTGGGGCTCTTTACCTGGTGGTGGAAACTCTGCTTCCTAGGGTCCACAGAAGCCCTAAGGTCTGAGGGGTCACAAATGGGTTTGTTGTTCGGCACAGGCTCTTCAACTAATCTTGGTGTCTTCTCATCTCTCCCTTCTTCTAGGTTCCCCTTTCAACTAAGTACCGTCTTCAGGAGACACCTATCTTAGAGCAGGTCAGCTGTTTTCCAGGTGTATGCTGCTGAAAAATTACAGAGGTAGAGAAGGGACAAATTGGATCCATGGGAAATCGTCACCAGCTTTCTTCCTGCAGATGACCTAAAGCTCACCTGCTCTGAATCTTGGTCATTGAACTTGTTTTGCCTCTCCTTTTCCCTCATTTGAAGGTTGTCCGCCTTGAACCCATGAGATGAGTCTTTTACTGAGACCACAGAAGCGGAAAGAAGTGGGATTTGCCCTTTGACTCAACTGTGATTCCTACGCCTCTCATCATGAGTAAGAAAAACGACCTTTGAAAAATATGTCTGCCCGCTTTTTCTTTTTTTCCGAACACATATAGATAAAAGGGGATGCATATTCTGGGTTTGATGTCTTAAAACAAAACTGGGCCGTGAGGAAGAAACATCAGTGGTTTGATGTCCCTGAAGGGACACCTTGTTTGGTAAAAGAGCAACGACAGAGACTTTAGAACAATGGGGATAAAAGTAAAAAGTGATTCACATGGAAAAATTTACTTCTTCTACTCCAGTCATCAAATTTTGAGAAAATGTTTTATTCTTAGCAAACACTGGCATGCATTCTTCGTGTGTGTGTGTGTGTGTGTGTGTGTGTGTGTGTGTGTGGTGAGAGAGAGAGAGAGAGAGAGAGAGAGAGAGAGAGGTGGCACGTGTGTATACTTACATGTCTGCACACTTAATTTGTCCTCACTTTAATATACCTGTTGCCTCGGTAACAGAATTAGCTACTCTCCTTCTATTATGCCTTTCCAAATGTTACTATGACCAAAAAAATCCAGCTTCCCCGTGGCCATGGTGCTACAGACACAATCTGCTATTGCATTACATGGTCTTAGGGCATTTGCATTGCTAGTAGCAGAATACCATAGCCTTGGTGGGTTCTAAGCAGCAGAGGCTCTGGAGGCTGGGAAATATAAGATTAAGGTCCAATTTCCTCATTTACAGATAGCTCTGTCTAACTGTGTCCTCACAAAGCAAAAGAGGCATGACAAGCGTCAAGGGTCTCTTTCATTAAGACAGGAATACAAGGCCCCACTCCCTAATGTCACCTTGGTTATGTTTTCAACACATAAATGAGGTAGAGGACTGGTATTCATACCACTGCATCCATCCGCCTATGAAGATGAGAAAAATTATAATATATTGTACTTCTTACACAAGCACTGGTCAATAGTGCAGGATTTAGTTCCTCTGTATTTTTTATACATAAACCATTCATCATCATAAAGTAAATGAAGTCTACCATGCCCAGGACTCTACTGAGTATGGGGACACAGCAAGGCACAGATCCTAAGATATCTACCATCCACAAGAACACTATTTATGCAATCAGGCAACACCTAGATAAGCAGGGAAAGACTACCAGATCCCATGGAGCATCAAAACAGTAGACAGCAGCTGGGTGATGTGGTGACTACAGCCTCTGCCACGCTGGGCACCTTACAGACTGGGCTTCTGGATATGCTTGCATTAGAGAGTGATTTCTTCAATTCTTCCCCAAGAACGGTTTGGTGGAACTGAGACAGAAGTCTCACTGAATTACAAAAGGGTGAAACAAATGGCTTAGAATTGTTGAAGAACCAGCTCGCTCTCTCTCTCTCTCTCTCTCTCTCTCTCTCTCTCTCTCTCTCTCTCAAAAAAAAAAATAATAATAGAAGTGGCAATAAAATGAACTGCCTAGTGGGGTGGTGGTGGCACACCCCGTTAACCAGCAGAAGCAGGTGGATCTCTGTGAGTTCGAGGCCAGCCTGGACTACAGCACGAGTTCCAGGACAGCCACCACCAAAGCTACACAGAGAGAAACCCTGTCTCAGAAAAGTCACCTGTCTACACGGATGTGTGATTGTAGGGGCTAACATAGGGAGACGTGTTCTGAGAATCCAGGTGTGGAGGCTGTCACTGGCAAAACCTTTGTTTTGAGTTTCTGTCTGATGTTAGGACTTTAAAGTTTTTGATTTAATTTAACTTGGTCTCAATAAGGGCATACTATACCTCCCAGAGGTTTTGGGGAGTGTGTGGATGAAGTTTAGATTGTTAGGGCAAGGAGGGAAAGATGAACTAACTGCTTCTCCCTGACCACTCTAAGTCACAGGCGCCACCCCCACAGCAAAGGACATGGGAGTAAAGAAAAGCATAACAAGTTTCTTTACTCAAAGTCTTACATGGTGTGGAGCCTTCAGAATTGAAGACCCTCAAATTCGGGGAAAGCTACTTTTATGCTTAGATTCTACGACGACTTGACAAACATGGAGAAATGGAACAGACCCATGAGGTGTGCCAGAATGGATAGACTGAGCGGGGAGCCAGAAAGATCTGTCTGTTTGGGGTCTTCATGGTCTCAGCAATTTGTCTTCTTCCCAGGGATAGGGCAAGGACCCTGGAATGAGACTTCAAGAGTGAGGGGAGAGGAGATGGTGTGGCCTTTGTATGTCTCTGGCTTGCTTTGGGGATGAGTTCCAGCTTCTATGACTTGCCTTGGGAGAAAAGAAGTTTTGGGTTCTGTGACTTCTAAGTTGGGGAAGGGATGGACCAAGGGACAAGTGGTGGGGAGATAGTAACACCTTGCTTCCCAGGTCCTTCCAGTCTCTGCCAGTTCAAAGTATACAGCAGGCTACCATGCCATACCTTAGGGTATCATGTTCTGAGAGCTGATACTTCAAAACTGCTTAGCAGTCCTGGTGTTCAGTGGGCAGAAGATTCGGGAAAATGGGAGGACATGCTATGAGTGAGACTGTCCAAGAACAGTAACCCAGCCCCAATAAGGCCACTGAGAAACAGCAACCAAATCCTAGCTTTAGGTAGCTAGTTTGGAAGTAGCAAACTTGAAAGTCATTGAGGGTAGATCTCTCCATTATAATCAACTTAGGACTTTGTTTCCTGTGTTATTTGGTAACATACCCTTTTCTTCTTTCTTTCTCTCTCTTTCCTTCCTTCTTTCCTTCCTTCCTTCTTTCCTTCCTTCCTTTCTTTCTTTTTGTATTGTTATTTTGATTTGTTTTGTGTGCCTGGAACTCACTCTGTAGACCAGGCTGGCCTTTAACTCACAGAGATCTACCTGCCTCTGCTTCCCAGGTGCTAAGATTACAGGATTGCCCATCATTATTAACTATTAACATTATTAATATCAATTTTAAAGGAAGGGAAACAATTGCTCCCCTCCTCAAATCAGAAGTAACCCTATGAAAGGAAGACGGTGGAGTGGAGGCCCTTTAAGGAAAGGCTACACACCACAGGTAACAGCAGCTTTTGAGGTACTTTATACAATGTCATTTCAAGGTGGCAAAGCACTTAGTACCCACTTCGACATTCTGAGGAGTGGCAATTTATAGACAAAGGTAATTTGGTGCACCTTAATTTTTGAACCGAATCCAGGTTTTTAGGAGCAGTATTAGAAAATGTCAAAGAGGAACCTCGGGCATGCAAACTCAGTATTTAACATTGTCAACCAAAAAGCAATAGACAGGGCCAACAAAGCCAAAGTTGTGAAGTTCTGGATTTTTTTTTTTTTTTGGAAAGCACACTCTTAACTTTAGCTGACATTTAAATTAAAAAGCTCAGCAGTATGGCAGGGAGCTGATTGATCTGGAAGGCATGGACAGGAGCTAATGAGGGCTCTGCCAGGCTCCTCTCCGTGATGGGTAAGAAATGAATCTATTTCTGGCTGAAAGAGAAGCGGGCGAGGCAGGCCCTGTGTTGAACGTGAGGAATCTGCGCTGCACTGAGCTGAAAAGTCACTGTCTCTTCTCTACTCCCTGCAGCGTATTTTCACATCAGCGTTGATCTGGGTTGGGAAAAGGATCCTGGGAGGCATTTCATGTGTCAGACATTAGCGCTGCTTTTCTTAATTTCCCTAAAGCGCTTTAGACACACTTTCTTTACACCCAAATAGAGATTGATTCTTCAACGCATTGGCTTCCCCCGCCCCCTGGTATGTGAGGGGTGTTTGAAAGCCTTAGGTTGGCAAATTGAGCGGACCTTTGGTCCTTAGGAAACTTGACTTTCTTTTGAGAAAGTGCTGATTCTTTGCAGTCCTAAAGCATAATGCGCCCAGGTGGTGGGTGGGGGTAGGGGTTGGATCTCAGGCCCTTCAGGATCACCATAAAACTCCCCACATCAGTTGTCCCCGTCCATATAATGGCTCAATTGTCAAATTCATCCTCTCACTGAGGATTAACGAGGTGAGACTTGTAAAGGACTTTCTTCAAGGATCAACTCCAAGTCTTTTAAATCCTCTGAAATAGAGCCGGGCGGTGGTGGCGCACGCCTTTAATCCCAGCACTCGGGAGGCAGAGGCAGGCGAATCTCTGGGAGTTCGAGGCCAGCCTGGTCTACAAGAGCTAGTTCCAGGACAGGAACCAAAGCTACAGAGAAACCCTGTCTCGAAAAACCAAAAATAAATAAATAAATAAATGAAATCCTCTGAAATAAAACTGCTCCCAGGGATATTTATCTGGAAGTCTGATTGGCTGGACCTTCTAGAAGCCCTGTGGTAAAAACAAAACAAAAATCAGTAGAAGGGAACCATTCCTTTCATTGTCCAGAAAAAAAAAAAACGTGGCTGCTCATTTTATTTATTACAGTGAGGCGAAAGCAGGAGGGCTGTCCCAATTGTCACACCAGTAGGCATAGATTTAGTTGACAATGAGCTCTGTCCTTTTAATCTGGTTCCATTCATTGTTCTGAATCAACCTAAGGTCTGTCTCCTTTCAAGAAGTCATCCCCTCTCGGAATCAGACTTGGAACAGGATTTTAGTCTGCTAAATTGTATCCTGGAACTTCTCTTGAGAAAGCAGATTGTTCCTGAACATGTAAAAGGGAAAAGAAAAAGAATTCCATGGAAGCTTGGAGTATCAACAACATTTTTTTAAAAAAGAGTCCCTCGGGTCCTTGAAATGTGGTATATATCATACTAATTGGACATTTTCTAGACAGATCTATGTGGAAGGACTCTTGGGGTATTTATCTTAATTTGCTCCTTGGAGAAATGTTTAATTATCATTTTTTAGGTGATTCTTAAGTCGGTCGCTATTAGACTGTGTCTGACGATAAACTCTCTTCTCCTTGATTTTCCCTCTGGGATCCAGCTGACTCTCGGGCAGTTTAATGAAAGACAAGGGTCCATCAATATCACTTAAGGAGCCGCAGCAACTCCGCTAATTGCCACCAGCCAGAGCGCAGCTCAGTGCCTGGAGTAGCTCTCTGGGTGCAAGCATCCTGCCCTTTATTCCATCCAGGGTTGTGGGGGACTGTGGAATTCTGACAAGCGCAGGTGACATGCCTGCAGATGGACTCATCTGGACCACATCACATTATAAATTAGCCTCCAAGAGCGGCTGGCATCATGCCAAGGCCACAGACCTTCCACAGTGGTCTACCCTGCCAACGTGGACATTTGCGTTGATGTCCCCAAGTACTCCTAGAGAGGAAGGAGTGAGGTCAACCAAGCATTAGGGAGGTAGAGGGGCTGGGGACAGAAACAACTCATTCTGAATTTTTTAGATTCCTATCAGCCAGAATGTATTGGAGAGAATCCTGGCCTCTGAAACAAAATTTATCCACGGAGTTTTCTCTGCTTCACAGAAACAGCGTTAGCAGGGTGCAGTCGAGCCATGGACTGTAACAGATTCAAAGTGAAGGATGTGGGCAGCGGGCAGCAGGCAGTGGGCAGTGGGCAGCAGGCAGTGGGCAGCGGGCAGTGGGCAGCAGGCAGTGGGCAGCGGGCAGCGGGCAGTGGGCAGCGGGCAGCGGGCAGTGGGCAGCAGGCAGCAGGCAGTGGGCAGCGGGCCGTGGGCAGTGGGCAGCGGGCAGTGGGCAGTGGGCAGCGGGCAGTGGGCAGCAGGCAGTGGGCAGCGGGCAGTGGGCAGTGGTGGTTACGAGCCTAGGTTTGGAGTCAGGTGATACGGATGTGACGGTAGCCCAACTGCTTCCTGCCCATGAGGCCTTCAGTGACTGCTAAGCATTTCTGTGCCTCGTTTCCTGATGGCAACTAGGGATCCAGATTTTATCGACCTACATTATGGACTGAATGTGTTCTCTCGAAATTCCCCTGTTGAAATCTTAATCCCAACCTGATAATATTTAGAAGCAGGGACTTTGGGAGAATATTAAATTCAGTGGAGTTGTAAGGGGATGGCTGTTGTCATAGGATTAGTGCCGTCATAAAACAGAAGGTGAAGTGGGTGTCAGGGCTCACACTTGTAGTCACGACACTCAGGACATTGAAGCAAGAGAATTGACATGAAATAGGCCAGCCTGTCATATAGAGTGGGTTGTAGGCCTGGATACAGTGTGAGATCTGATCTAGGAAAAGCAAAATAACGGAAGGAGACACGTTATTTCTTGCTTTTTTTTATATTCCACAAGAGTGCAAAAGACACTAGCGTGCACTCCAGAAGAGAGTGTGCACCCGAACCTGACTGTGCTTGCACCATCAGACTTCAGGCTCTAGAATCGTGAGAAAATTAATTTCTGTTGTTTAGAAGCCACTCCATCTTCGGCATTTTGTTAAGGTGCCAGGCGGATTAAATCAACTTCATCAGGTCATCTTGAGGTCTGTTTGAAGCTCTAGACTAGATAGTACCTAGTAAATGCTCAGTAATCTTCCACGATCTTCAACACGGCTGCTATTTGGGGCTTACTTTCAGATCCTTTCATGTGCACCGGCATCCATCATCCCCACCACTCCCTCGTCCGGACTTTTATTTACAGAGAAGAATTTTTATCTGAGCAGCTAGTTGTAGATGGCAGGCCTCTTATTAATGCTCAGAATATCATTGAGGGGTAGCTAAGAGGGCAGGGATAAGCCACTTTCCCACAGTCAAGGGGAAAGGTCCTTCGCATCGACTCCCTGGCCTCATGAACTTGCTGGTTCTGTGGTCCTTCATCGTTTCTCTTTTCACCCTGGCACCAGACTCCCGAGTTTAGTGAGTTCATCGGGGAAGTGCTGATGGCTGCTCTACCAAGCCTCCAGAAGGTCTGATGAAAGATGAGCAGCCTCAAGCTGCTATTCTTTAAGAGACATTTAAGCACAGGGCTTTTGGCTTTCCACTCAAGACCATCTTCTGGTTCACCTCAGAAGCTCATAAACAAAAGACGGTGACATTTGTCATTGTACTGGTGTAAACTACCTCATGGGTAGGTGATGCTATTAGGAAGGATATGGGCTTGTAGTTCCAGTGTATGGCACCTCACCAACAGGCCTGAGATACTGGCTGTTAGTTGAACAAGTGGCAGTACTAATTTCTTCCAATCTATTTCCTGGGCCAAGATCAGTATGTCCCAGACTAGACATAGAGGGGAATGAATCATTTCCTTCTAGCAAGGCCTTCAGGAGGTCTTAAATTCGGATATCACATGAACTCCTAATGGGTTAAGCCCAGTGAGAGGTGGTACTGAATGAGACAGAAAAAAATCCCCCACTTCTCGCTCTAATTTTCTTCTTGGGTTTATGAATAAGTGGCCACAAATAGCATAAAAATCATTTTGAAGTTATGCATCATATAATATCAAAAAAGGCACCCCAAACTTGATCAGTCCATTGATCTCAGAATCTTTTCTTAAGCATAGTCATTAAAAATAAATAAATAAATAAATAAATAAATAAATAAATAAATAAATAAATAAATAAATAAAATCTACTCGTACTACAGGATCCACCAAAAGGAATCTGCCCTTGTGCCTCTCTGTGTTCTCTGTGCATATTCAGTTACTGTAACAACTTATTCATGGCCTTACACGTGGCCTTGCACCTGACCAAAGCAGTTTGTGCACCTTGTCCTGATCCTCATCTTTTGAGTTGATAAGACCCACCCATCTTCATGCCAGGTGAGCCACATGAGGCAACTTGGGAGCCGGGGCTCCACAGAGCCAGAAAGATGAAAGAGAGGAGTGGGCCTTTGATTTTACTGGAGAAAGTTAGCGTGTTTGTGCAGATCTTTTTTCTGAGATGACATAGCAGGCTTCGTAGTAGCACCGTGTAATCTGGCTGCAGGCTGTTGCTGTCACTCAGCTCCTTCCTTGGAGAAGGAACAGGCCAACCAACCCTAGCCAAGCACCTCCAGACGCTGGCCTCCTTCAGGCCCACCCTGTGTTTTGCAGGCTCCTTGCACCAAGGTCTGCAATCCATCTGCACATGGAAGAAAATGTTCTCATTCTGCTTTAGTGAGATCTTTAATGTGATCCTCTTTGGAAACCCATTAATATTCTCCTTCTTTAGAGCTGCCTATCCACAGACCTAAGGAGCCTTCAAACAAATAAACAAAGCTGTTTTATTTTGAATGTAAAAAAACTCCTCCTGCCAAGAATTCCTTCCAAATCTGAAATTCAAAAACCACAAGCAAATCAGAAATGCCCAAATCAGAGATGTCCTAAGTCACATCTCCCTCTAGATTGACATGAAATGAAACAACCAGCCTCTCACCCAGCCATCCAATGGCAGGCAGAGCAGCAAAACTCGGGCCCTCTCAAGGAGACAAGTCCTAGAGTCTGGAGGAGCACAGGATACAAGACAAAGGTTATAGACAGAGACTACTTGTTTCTTTCCTGGCTGCATGGACATGAATAATCACACAGGAACTGTAATAATTACAACACTGCTTGACCAATAGCTTATGCATATTTCTAACTAACTCTTACATCTTAAATTAACCCATTCCTATTATTTTATATTTTACCTCAAGGCTAGTGGTTTACAGGTAAGGTTCCCTGGGCATCTGCCTCCTTGGGTAGCTACATGAAATCTCTCTAACTCTGCCTTCGTTTCTCCTCTATCTCTGCTTAGAATTCCTGCCTTGCTCTTTTCTCCCCTGTCATAGGCCTAAGCATCTTCTTTTATTCATTAACCAATAAGCAACACATAGACAGAAGGAATTACCACAGCATTTACCCTTTTCTGTCCAAATAAAAAGTAAGGTTTTAACTTTAACACAGTAAAATTACATATACAAAACAGGTATCAAATAAGAATTTTACAGTTACAATATTTATATTTACTTTATCTTTTATCATCACTAAGGAAAACTATAATTATAATTATTCTTCAACTCCATCAAAGACTCCAGAAGGATATAATATTACCTAAGTTAACAGGAATGCATTGTAAGCAACTTCCAAAACTCTAGAATTGACAGAGACATCTCGCTGCCTGCAAAGTCACCCACAGTTCTTCTGTAACATGGGAGCATCCATCTTCAGCCTACAGGCCCAAAGTATCTAGCAGACTTTTCCATGAAGCAGGAAATTTGAAAGACTATTTTGTCTATATTGGCAGTTTGTCAGTCACTTTCTTCTGTATCCTACATAATGTCTGGCAGACTCTTTCATGAAACTGGAACCCTGAAGGACTGTCTCATCTTTAGGCAAGTTCAGCAGTCATTTTTCTGTGGGTCCTGCATGTCCAGTTTATACAGCATACCATCAGGAAGTCCAGGCAAAAGTAGTTTCTGGCCCAAATGGCTAACAAACTTTATAAGAAGCCTCTTCAATGCCAATTATCCTCTTGAAATAGACTAGTGCTGCTAGGAGCAGATGAGTTTCATTGTTAAGAAAGTCTTAAAACATTTAAATGCCATATTCTGTAGTCTTTGAAGGGTTTGAAGAATACATATTCATCTGAAATATATATATCTGTATATCTAGAAAACATAACTAAAATGTCTACAAGCTTGACTATTATAGATAACTATCTATTAACCTGTATTTTTAAATTATACATTACATTTTTAAATGAGCTGCACAAACACAATACCTTAACCAAGAGTAGAAATACACATATAACAAAATTGACCTTAAATTTGTATCAATAAACCAAGATCCACACCAATGCAAAGTATTCATCTTTATAACATATTATCCTTTAAATGTAAACAAACATTTATAAACAATCACTTAGAGAATGATTTCCAGCTGGTTGGGGGCACTGTTAATCAGGTCTTTCATGGGATATGCTGTGTGGTAAATCCTTCACAGCCAGCAGCCCCGAAGCTGTCATGGATGTTGGATTGGATCATCTGGGCCATTGCTTCACGGAGTCTTGTTTGATCAAACCAAACTAGCAGGTAAGGAACCCACAATTTTCTATCCTCTGTGGAAACAAAAGCAGAACCTCTTTTTCAAAGCAACAATTTGACTCAAATTTTGAAGTCAAGGTACCTTTATGTTGGTTTAACTTAGCAGCCACCAGAATCAAATATCTCTCTGCAGTCAAAAACCTCAAAGAAACACAATAATATACATAATCCAGACTCTCTGGGTGTATTCCACCTTTATGTGGCTTATTTTTCTTTACTCCTTTAATCTATGACTTCTGTACTCTTTTATATTACTTTTACTGTCTCTTTAAAGACTTTGCTTTGTTTATTAAACAACCTATTTCTTTTTATAACTGTCTATACTCTTTTTCTTCCCTCTCCCAAGCTTATGTACATTTATCCAACACTGTGACCCATTCACAGGTCTTTTTTTTTTAAAATCTGAATCTGTTTTTATTGAGCATCTGTAATCATTTTCTGACTAGGAGCACCTTTTTTTTTCTTTTTAAAAAAATACTAAGTGGGCATGGCTAGGACCAACTCCGCAGCCCTGCCTGCTTGTTCTGTTTAGTCCAACATAGCAGAAGTATGTTTACCACCTCTGCAAGCTGTGCACACCACCCCAACTCCAGGGACATAACAGGTCTGTGTTGTGCCATTAAGCAATTCATAATATGCTGCTCACAGACCCCATTTAAGTTCAGGACCTTCTGAAAGAGCCAGAGTTTGTGCTAACAGCACAAATCAGGAAGCTGCTACTTTTAAAGAGGCCATGCAGCTTTTTCTGCTAATGCTGAGTCAGGAAGCTTTCTCTTAGAGGGGCCGCACCTTTGCTTGCTGTCAGCAAACAGAGTCTAATTGAAAAAATAAAAAACTACGGCTACCAGGAAGCTCCAATTGACCCTCATTTTTGTGGGTCTAGAAGTCCTTTTTTTAAGTTTTCTGAAGCTTTATGTGAATGTAAGTTGCTGAATGTTTGGGTGCCATTTTGTAGAAGGAGACTGCTTGTTTATTTCCTGGCTGCCTGGACATGAATAACCACACAGGAACTGTATTAATTACAACATGGCTTGGCCAACAGCTTATGTATATTTCTAGCTAACTCTTAGATCTTAAATTAACCCATTCCTATTGTTTTATATTTTACCATGAGACTAGTGGTTTCCAGGTAAGGTTGCCTGGGCATCTGTCTCCTTGGGTAGCTACATGGAATCTCTCTGACTCTGCCTTTGTTTCTCTTCTATCTCTGCTTGGAATTCCTGCCTTGCTCTATTCTGCCCTGCTATAGGCCAAAACAGCTTCTTTATACATTAACCAATAAAAGCAACACATATACAGAAGGACTTCCCACACCAAAACGTGCTTACCGTGCTTCCTGTGGAAGAGCTGGTGTGACCTAATGCTGGGAGCCGTCATCCCAGAGCAAGCCCAAGTCAAAGCAGAGACCTCTGCATATGGGGGCTCCATTTCTCTCTCTCTCTCACATGGAGCATGTGTTGTGCTTGTACCCCACAGGTGAGTCTGCTGATATGGTCCACCTCAGCTGAGAGGTGGGTGGCTAACGATGCGGATGAGCTTATTTACAGCAAAGATGAGATACATCCATCATATAGAGTCTTAAGCATGTGCTTTGTTGCAGTTCTTTAGAGGCAGAACATATTTTACTATGGGCCTTGGACCACAGAGCACTGAGTGGGTTCTGAGTGCTGCTTGATCAGGAATATTCAGTGTTGAATTCAATATTGTAGTGATTATTATTTACTGAGAATGGAAGATAACGATGGCTAATATTTATTGAGGTTTACTAGGTATAAGATATTGCACCGAGGATCTAAAATTGTGTGTTTTCGTTTAGTTTCGTTTATTATCAGCCTTTTGCAGAAAACCAAGGCATGGAGAAGCATGATAATTTGTCCAGGTTCATGTGATATCGGGTGGGACCTTTTAGAAGTGCTCTCTTCTGAGTAGATACTAATTAAATACAGTTCAACTTCCCATTACCCGAAACATAATTAATAAAAACTAAGAGAGAGAAGGTCAGAAAAACAAAACAGTCAGCAACTGGCTCTTACCTTTACCTCAGTTTGAAATGGCTATCCTGCCTCCAGGAATCTCAGAATGAGACTGTGACTGAGACCTGTCCCCTCCAGTTTTATAATCCTTTCTAGGGCTGGGATTAAAGGCATGCACCACTGG
This sequence comes from Microtus pennsylvanicus, assembly GCF_037038515.1. Taxonomy (NCBI): domain Eukaryota; kingdom Metazoa; phylum Chordata; class Mammalia; order Rodentia; family Cricetidae; genus Microtus; species Microtus pennsylvanicus. Next base: position 52,511,773 of record NC_134584.1, read on the forward strand.
GGTTAAAGGCATGCACCACCCGGTTTCTATGGCAGCTAGTGTAGCTACTGGGATTAAAGGTGTGTGTTATCACTGCCTGGTCTGTAAGGCTAACCAGTGGGGCTTTTTTACTCTCTGATTTTCAGGCATGCTTTAGTTATTAAAATACAAATGAAATGCCACTACAATTAGCTAGTGAAATTAGGGTCAGAGCCTAAATTTGCCACCTCATTTGCTGTCAGAGAAATAGTCACTGTGCAAAATTCAAGTTCTTGAGGAGCATTCCAATCAACATCTCACACCAGAGAGAAGTAAGTAGCAGATGCAACGCACAGTGTTTTTATACCCAGTGGACTGCCATGCTTATAGAAAGAACACATGTGTGCACGATACACACATACATACATAAACACACATACATACACAAACACACATACACAAAGCACACACAGCATACATACACAACATACACAAACGCACACATTCACACATATGCACACACATATACACACATACTCATACAAATATACACATATACACACATACACATAACACACACACACACACACACACACACACACCACTTTCTAAATAGCAGAACGAAGATCCAGTCCCTGTATGTCACCATGCATCTACCCCATCTTCTTCTCAGTATGACTCTCTCTGTATCCCTTCTGTTCTACAGTCCCTGCCCTTGGACTGACCTCAGACTCCCGCTTCTCCTGCCTTGACTTGCTCTGATGAGGCTCCTCCTTTGGATTGGCTCCAGGCACTATGTTCTCCCGTGTGACTCACTCCTTCTCCAGGTTCCCACCTCTTCACCCTAAGCTTTTCTACTCCTGTTCAGCCCTCTGGGGCTTCTGGCTGTGGCTCTCAGGCTCAGCCCTGCCCAGGCAGCTCGCCACCCTGGGGCTGACCCTGATAGTCCTCTAGCTTCCAGTTCGCCACACCAACGACTTGGCTGTTCCAGACTCCAGAAGACCCAACTTCCCTCCCTTTCCCTCAACCCATTGTGTGGGTTGGGACCGGGCAAGCTTTGAAGGTGTCGGGGGATAAGCTTGGAGGAGGTGTGAAAGTTAGCTAGCTCAGTTTGTTTCCCACGACTGTGGAGTAGTTCCTCAACTAGGGGGTAACCCTGGCAGAGGTCATGGGAAGCCGAGAGCTATTTATGGTTTTAAGATGCGGGGGAAACTATAATAAAAGGGTGTGGTGGTAAGTCAGGAGAGGGGAAAACATAGGGGTTAGGTATGATTGGTCCCCTAAGTATGCAAGTCTCCCAACAGCTTAGATCTTAGCAGAAAACACCAAGCGTTTAAGAAATGAATGAGCAATCCCCCTAGTGAGCACGGCACAAGGGCTAGGAAGCAGCTCCTGAAGTCTGACCGGAAAGGACAATGCATTTAGTCTTCCTTTCCTCCCTAGTGTTTTTTTTTTAAATGGTGAGTAGAATGGGACAAATGTCACACAGAAGGGGTGACCAGCTGTCCTACTGCCCCTTTCCTTATGGCAAGTGTCTTCATTTTGGCCATCCTGAGCTTTTGGGCCCATTTCCATGGGACAAAGAATTAAAAGGATGATGTTGTTAATGAATAAAGATCTGGGACCTAGGACCCGAAGGAAGGTGATGATGAATGATTTCAGTAGAAAAAAAAAAGAATCTACTTTATGGGGGATTAAAAAGGGTCATGGGATACATGTTGGGGATGATTGGCAGGGGGTTAATAGGAAACCACAAGTGTTGTGTAAACTTACCTCAGGCCGACGATAGCTAGATCTCCGTGCCTGGTCTACTGCATAAGAACAGATGCACCCAGGAGAGTCCTTTCCCTACAGTTCAGCTATTGTTGGCCTCTACTTATCCCATCCCTATGGATGTTAGAGCCCCTGCATTTGGGCATGGCACAAAAGGAGACTTAGAAAACAACAGGGACCAGATATCTAAATACAGAGGGTACAGGTCAGAAAGAGCTGTGTGTTTGGAGTTCAAATCTTAATTTTACCATTTGGGCAAGTCTCCTTATTCTTCCATTTCCCTAAAACAAAAAAAAGAAAATAGCTACCTTGTGGGATTACATGAGAGCATCTATGCATGTAATATTCTTGGCAGAGGGTTTCATTCATATGAAGTGCTGTAAAAAGAAGCAGGTAATATAGTCATTATGAAGAGGGTGATGAATCAGGGTTAATAGTTTCCTTTGTCTTCAGCCAAAGAGACCTTCTTTAATCTTTTACTTTCTCCAAACCCTGGTCCTTCTGCAGATGCTGGAAATTGCCAGGAACTCATAGCTGCAGGCAGAGGCTTGTGTCCTCTTTTTTCTATACCATCTCCATCCAGTGCACTGGTCGCCAGGGTCTCCTTTGCTGTGCCCGGGGCAGACAGCGACACCCAACCTAACCAGGAACTCCTCATGAACCACTCAGCAAAGCCAGGCTCTTCTTCCACCTGAGTTGGGGGAGAAAGTGTCCTTGCTGCCAATGGCACATGAGAAGGACAGATTGCCAAGTAGCTCCGTATCATCTCCTGCTGGGTTACCAAGCACCATATAATGCATGGCCTCTTAAGCATTAGGGTTATCGAATAGAAAACTCATTTGGAAAGGCCTGATTCAGAGTCTGTTACTTAATACTCCTCTAATGGGAAATACTTAAAGTGCATTTACTGGAAGTGAAGCGTTGCCATTCTGTGGCTCACTTGGACCACACTGATTAAAACCGGTTCGAGGGCTGCACATGCTTGCGGTGAGTGAGTGAGCTATTTTGATTGCTCTGTTTTCTGTCTGGTAATGTCCAGCCCAGCCTCTGCTATCTATATGTGAGAGGGACGGAGCGGGGAGGGTATGAGCACTTTGGAAAAAATTCACACTGGAATCAAATGAACTTAAGGAGTTGATACGGGTCAATAAATATGCTTGAACATGTTTATTTCAACGTGTGTTCAAGTATGGCCATATTTACAGTTTGGCTGAAATGGGTTATAATTGAAAAGGGATGACTATCTCTCTGAACACTGATTGTTTTCTCATGTTTGTCCTAATTGAACGTATTTGCAGAACCTCAGTTATGGGGATGCAGCAACATCTTTCCCAATTTTCCCAGGAACTGAGCTCTCTTTGAGGATTTTCCAGATAATTGAGGCTTATTCCACTTAAGAGAAATATTAATCATTTAAGTGAAGATCTTTCTTGGAATGGAGGGCATATTTCTCAGATTTCCTGCACACTGATCTTCAATTCAAGTTAATCTTTCTTTTAAAATAAATTGGGGAGGAAGTCTGTGTGTACTTGGCTCACATGTAGAGGCCAGAGGACACCTTTTGGAAGCCATTCCTCTTTCACCAAGTGGGTTCAGGAACTGAATTCAAGCAAGCCATCTTGCCAGCTCTAATGCAACCTTTTGTTGTTGTTGAACCTTTCAGTGTTAAAGATGGTAGCCCCTGTAGCAACCCAGGGGTTTCTCAAGTGTGATCAGTGTCCCTCATTAATGGCACTGCAGAGTGACACCTTCATGGTTCTTGGCCTTAGGTTCTAGAAGACTCTCTCTTTCTTCTTTGGGTTCATTCTGTTCCTGTAATTTCTTGCTGCCATCCACAGGCCAACTTTTATGCTTTTTTTTCTTGAGTTTGTCATTCATTCCTACTCAACTTTGGATGGAGAGACCAGATAAACACTCTTAGCAACGTTTTAAGCAAAGCCAGAACAAATAGTCTCAGAGTGAGGTCTCCCTAGGAATAAAATATTTATTCTTCAGTCCATTGACTCTCTGAGACCTATTTTGGCTAGCCTAGTGGCATTTTGGGTTTGTTTTGGTGTTTTCCCAAAAGCGTACCAGATAGGAGAAGTTGACAGAGATCTGAAATGAGTTGGTGCTGTTCTTTTGGAAATGTAACCCGACCTTTAAACATATCTTCTTGTGTGCCCATTAGCTCCAGAGGCGAGTAGTGAGTTTTTTCTAATCAGTAGTATCCACATTAATCTCTGCCCTGATTCCCTAAGGATAGCACTTTGATCTCCAACCATACAGCTAGTGGCTTATTATACAGAGGAGACCCCGGAATTCACCAGAGATGTATTTTGAAGCCTTGATGAAGTTACAATGCTGCCAATATTGTTATAACGTAAGAGAGTCCTCTATGCTACACAACCAAATGTGATCAAAAAAATTCGAGTACTCTTGATAATTCTATAAATACAGGACTTAAGTTACTTATAAAGCTTGTTAAAAGTTCTTTAGGGCAATTTCTTATAAAGATATAAAGTCATATTATTTATTCAACAGTCCTACATGCAATCTGCTAGAGGAAAACATGGCCTGGCTTTGACATGTATGTTGTGTGTTTCCTTGGGTTCTGATAATCACCGGAGTGATTCCTTCCACACATGAAGCTTCTGCCTGGGATGATTCAAGTGACCACCATGGTCCAAGAGTGGCATCTCTGCATGCCACACATGCATGCAAATGAATGGCCTGGAGTGTTCACATACACTCCTAAAAGTTTCTGTTGGCCTTCCTATCCTCTTTCAAACATAGCTTTCCATACTGCGCTCATGGAGATAACATGGAATCTCATTCATATGCCATTCTTGTGTCCAGTTTTCTGCACACTTGTAAAGCTATGAGTGTGTCCTGGTTAGGACGACATGACAGAGGTCCCCAGCCCCCTTTTGTCCTTCTTCTTCTGCCTAAAACATGTGCGAGATGTTTCTCAACCATGAACATAGAGAAATCCCAAATTAGATGATGCGATAGCATGGCAGAATTGGAGCTGTGTGGAGCTCCCCATGCTTTTCACTCGGCCAGTGCTTTAGAATGTTTTATTACTTGCAGCTGACTTGTACTCCTGACCAACACTGGCTACAATCTTTATCATAGTTTATTTTCCTTCATAATGGAGAATTCATCTAAGTTCTTCTCTCAGAGACATTTTCCGTGTTAAACACATGGGAATACTGGGTACAGTGGTGTATACCTCTAATCCTGAAGAAGCTGTGGCAGGGTGGTGAAGCTGAGGCCAGCCACAGCTACCTAGCAAGGCACTGTCTCAAATGAACAAAAATTGGGGTGGGGGAAGACAAGATATAGATTTCTATCTACAATATCTTCTTCCTATATCCAAATGAACTGTATAACCTCACTCTGTTATCTTTCCATAATTTGAAGAGGAAAACTCTTGACTATTTCCAAATGTACCCATGCCCCGGTTGTATTTCTACGGGAATGCCCATTTTCATTTTTAATTCCAGGAAAGACGAAGATGGCTACATCAGACTGGCTAAATATATTAGTATATTTTCTTATTTTACTTTATTTTTTTCTATATACCTCAGAGCTGGAAAGAAAGTAGGGAATGATGCGTATGCTGGAAATATGGAGGCTTCATACCCTGTTCAGACAGAACATCGGAATGACATTCTGGGTCAATATTACCTCAACTTTCCAAGAAAAAAGGGAAAAGAAAGAATAAAGAAAGGAAAGTATTTGAAGTCAAATGTGATGGTCATGCCCTTCAGAAATGGAGGCAGCATAATAAAAAACTTTTGTAGGTTACATAGTGAACTCAAGACCAGTCTGGGTTAAAGAAGGAAACTTGGGGAAGGGAGGGAGGGAGGGAGGGAGAGAGAGAGAGAGAGAGAGAGAGAGAGAGAGAGAGAGAGAGAGGTATAGATGTTGGTAATTGGTGCTTGTCCTCTTTATAACTGTGTGTGTCTGGGGGACAGGCTTGGGGCAGTATGCATCTTTTACCATGTCCTACATAGAAGACCGCCGAACTTGCACAGTGGAGAATACCAGGAATCTATGACTCCATCTTTAAATCTTACCTCAGAAGATCCGCTCTAGGCAACCAGAAGCAAGGAACAGCTTATATTTTTTTCATGCATTTAAGGACACCCTCCAATGGCTGACACAGCCAGCTTGTCTTGTCTCCTGGTCTTTGTAGGAGATGTCCAACAGACCGTGGTCTCCTAGTGCTAAGGAGAGAATTAACAGAGAGCACACCACACCGAGAAATACCAAAGAAAAAAGTGCAAGAAAAACTGAAAAGCTATAGAATAAACCATAGCATAAACTCTGGTGCAACAGAAGTGACTGTTCACGTGACTTAGTAACCTGCTGAACCAGCAACCACAGACTATAAACACAGGAAAGGGCGCTGCACAAACTGTAGACACATATCCTGAGGGAATGAGAAGTCGTGTTGCTGTTACTCAGGAACCACCAGGCAGGTTGTGCTCTTGTGAGTCTCGAATGGGAAGAGGCCTCACCAGGGCTGGGAATCCCAGTTACTCAGCCTAAACACAGCGCATCTTCTCACCTCAGACAACTTGAACCTTGACTGTCTTTCCCGAGACAAAGGGGGATGCATCATCTCGGCATGAATTGTTTATTTGTGTACACATGGTATATTTCATGGCAGCTGAGTGAAAATGGAGACCCGTGGAGGCTAAGAACATGCCAGCTATGTTTGCTAAACGTTCACATGACGGTAATGAATGCAGGCTTACTGAGCTGTGACGATGTTGAGGAAGATGAATTACCAAACGCCTCGGCATATTTAACGACCCTGGGATGCTAACAGGGCCAGAAAGTTAAATTTAATACTCTACACTGAGAAGGCTGCCAAGCGCCCAAAGAATGTGGAACGGAAGCAAAGGAGCCACTGATCTTTTGACAAACCTCCAAACTTGACCGACAGCCTGTGCTCGCTGGGTTTCTCAAGTGTCACCAGGCCGAGAGCCGAATTTTCTAGATTCATTTCATACCTGTGATAGCTCCCCAGAACGAATCGTTCTTGCCTTTTTGTTTGGTGCACGGTAGTCATGGATGCTAGGACAAGCAGATTAATAAGATGGGATAAAAGCCAGAAATGGGCAGGGCAGCTGTTGGAAGTATTATGTGCCCAGTCCAGCTGACCTCAGAAACTGTCACTCTGAATGACCAATAGAGAAATGAAGAAAGGTTCAAGCCCATGCTCAGCTGTGAGGAGGCCAAAGAACCATGTGTGGTCTGTGTTTGACCCCACGAGGCCTACAACAGGAACACTTTCAGACTTTAGAGGCAGGTACCTCTTTTCAGGCCCGTCACATCGCGTGTTTTGAGTTGTGGGAACTTGAGTTGTGGGCGATAATGTAATGTCTTTGAACTTCAGCATCCTTGTACACAGGGAAGAACTGGAGTCTCTTCATGCAGGCAGTTCCTGCAGACCTCAGTGGGACGATACAGACAGATGCTTAGATGAATTGTCTCATCAGAAGCCTTACACAGCAAGGCAGACTTATATTTTAATGGTGATGACAAGCAGGCATTACGAGGTGACATTACACAATGGCTTGGTTATTCAGACAGGTGTTTTTAGGTAAGTTTCCTCAACACTCTTAAGGTTTCTGGCCAGGTTGGAAAATAAAAGCTGACAAAGACAGATTAACAAGAGAAAAACATACAAATGTATTTAATAAAACTTTACATAATCCAGAGTGTTCAGAAGTGAATATTACCCCAAACCTGGGAAAAGGCGCTTTATGTCCAATGGAAAGGAGACAGTCATGTGGAAATGTGATTGAAGGTAAGATTTAATGGAAAGCAACTAAGAGGGCCTAGGCCTGTGTGTTCAGATGCTCCTTGCTCTCTGTATGGTGTTCCTTCTGGGCAGAGGACAAGACTCCTCAGGGAGGAGGATGTCATGACCTATCAGACATACAGGCTTGCTGAGGAATAATCCCTTTGTACATTGTGAAGATGTGCCACTGTGACTGGTTTAATAAAGAAGCTGACTGGCCAATGGCTGAACAGGATAAGGTTAGGCAGGAAAGCCACACTGAGATGCTGAGAGGAAGAAGGGCGGAGTCCGGAGCAGGTGGCAGAAAGAAGCAAGATGGGCATGCCATACTGAGACAAGTTACCAAGCCAAGTGGGAAAACACAGATAAGAAATATGGATTAATGTAAGAGTTAGATAGTAACAAGCCTAAGTTACTTAATTATAAGTCAAGTACTTATAATTAATATAAGCCTCAGTGTGTTTATTTGGGAGTTGTTGGTCGATTGGAAACTTCCGCCTGTATTAGAAACTTCCACTATTGACTTCCTTTAGAACCAGCTCCTAACAGAAAGCCATAGGAAGGTTAGAATGATATTTCTAGGTGTTATTACTGCCTTTTCTTCCCCATCATCTCTGTGATTCATCTTGGAGAAAAGAAGTTCTTCCTGTGGTCTACTTTGAGAAAGGAAGTGAACAGGGGCAAGCAGGGCAAATAGAGGTCAAAGAATTCACTTCCAGGGTCTTCCTAATTTTCTTAAGCTCAAAGTATTGCCATGGGATGGTGCCATGTCATTAGAGGGCCCTGACAAGAACTCTAAATCACAATACCCGGCCCAAATTGCTTTTGAATTGTGTTTTGCAGGTACGCTGATGGATACTCTCTATATGTACAAAGCAGGGAGGGGCCTGGTAAGGCTTTGGCGTCTGTCCCTTGGATGAATTTAGAATAGAACTAGAAATAAAGTTAAAAGGAAGCTGTCTCCAAGGTTCCCAAGTCCTCAAGTTCTCAAAGTCTGGAGCCAAACACGATCAAAGAAGACATATTATCTAAAAAAGCTTATTTTATGGAAGAAGAAATCCGCTTACCTCTGTTCGTGCTCCATCTCACGGAGAGGCCGTCCTATCGTGGGAGCCTGGGGAAGGGGTAAGCTGTTGCTTATCTTTTAGAACAGCTCTCTGTCCTCTACACTCATCCGACTTCCCAGCCTTCCCTTGCCTACAGCCAGGCTAGTTAAAAAGATCTAGTTCCCACTAAAGGAAAAGAACGTGGGGTGGGCTCCCTGGGCTGTTCGGGTGCACAGTGCAACTGCCCAGCTCCTCTGGGATATTTGTGCATCACTCTGCTCGGATGTAAATGGAGGTCCCCAGATGACCTTCCCAAAATGTAATCATACACTGAGGGCCAGGATTTAGCAATCAATCAAATCAAAGAAAGTAAACCCTCTCTAAAAGGCAGAGGAGGAGAAGGAGGAGGAACAAGCCTGGACCAGCCCGGGGAATTGAGAAGCTGATGAAGCTAGTCATTTCATTTGAGTCTGTGTCTCTCTTGTTACCTTGAGCTTTCTAGAAAACAATTATGTCGGAGAATTTCATTAATTTTATGTCCGTGGGTAATTCACTGACTCTAATTGGCTTTGAGAGTTGGCGATCGCAGCCTCTGTGGGCGAGCACACAAATGAAAAAGACCCTTTCCCAGTGTGCGGAGATGTAAGTGGATACTCATTCCCATTTTTAATAACCCTCGGAACACTTGGAGGGCGCAGCTACTGAAACTAGTTACAAGGCGAAGCAGCGCCCGTGGATGAATGCGGCACCAGGGTGTTGACAAATGGGGGCATCACGTTTGCCCAGAAATAACAAAAACCATACTAGAACTAATAGCTGGTAACTGCCAAGAGCCAGTTACCATTTTGAAAATTTTGTTTATCATTGACCCATAGGTGTTGTGTCAACTGTAGCTTGCACAGATGGAAACAAGGGCAAGGAGATTGGAAGATTTAACCAAGTGCACATAGGCAATGTACAGTAAGGCCAACTAAGGGAGAGCTCCCAGGTCCACCCCCCCCCCACACACACACAATTCCCCAAAATGCCAGGTCATCAGACTTGTTGGTTTCTTGCCCACTATCCCACAATTTCTTCCTTTCCCCGACACACCTCACTTACTAGTTTCAACCACAGAAACTTCCATTCGCAAGTCAAAGATCTTCGGCTGTGAGCAGTTCCCTATGGTTCAACCCAACAGTCCATGATCTGGGCTTATCATCAATTCATTAAGTTAATGAGGACAGCCAGCATTTTATTTACCTGGTCATAATCACCTGGATGAGGATGGTATTGAACCAGTGATCCAATCAGGGTGAATGTCAGGACAGACGGACATATCATGGCCTCTAGGAAACTGGTGGCTGTATCTATAATGACTTAGAAATGGAGTCTGTTTAGGGATTTTTTTTTTGCACACCCACCATAACCAAGACAGTCGTAACGTATGGAGCTGCAACTAAGGATAAATGAATCACACCTGGTCATTGGTCTCTGTATTTTCACTTAGAGGAGCCAATACCTCTTCTTTGGGTTTTAAGTTAAGGGTGTTGGGTTTGTCTTTGTTCTCAACCAACAGCAGACATTCCTGAGAGGAGAGAGGGGAGAGGTTTTCAGTTTTGTAATTGACATGAGCACTAGAGAATGCTGAAACGGCCTTTAGATTTAAGACCTTTCCTTTTCAGCCCATTGCTGTGCAGTGCAGAGACTATTGGTTTTCTCTCTTTCCCCTCCGCCCATGCTGTCTCTAAAGGGACGCGTGCATGACGGAGAAAGCACAAGAAAATGTGCTGTTTTCATCAGCCACCTTATAAAGTGTCATAGTGGAGGCGAGACAAAAGGGGGGTGAGCCACACGAGACACGGAGCAGTGACGCTTTGCTATGGAAGTCGATTTATTCTGGCCCAGCAGGAAGTGAGCCGCTGAAGGCATCACATTGCTCTTTGTTATGGCTTCATCCTGAAGTTTATAGATTTTTTTCCCCCGATGTAGAATTTCTCCATTTGCAATTGGCAACCGCTTCAATTTTCCTCCAGATTACGGGATACACAGAAGATTAACTGAGGACAGCCACAGCCAGCCCATTATCTGCCCCGTCGTCCCCATTCCTTCCTAACGGAATCCTGGGTTTGTGCAGAGACCCACCATAGCCATCAGTAAGAATGTTTTCCAGTTCTTGGTGCAGAGCACACCTGGGCAGGGCCTTTATGTGCACTCGAGGAAGTCAAGCCAATTTCCAAAATGGAAATGATTGTCCGATAGCTTAAAGGCGTTGTTTTTGGTGGTAGATGAGGATTGCTCTGTCGAGGAATAGAGAGGTTGTGTATTTTGGTGCTTACACCATAGTGTTCTTTGGTCACACAGGATTTAATTACAGGCTCAAGGACTTTAGGCTATGAAGGAGCGTCTTTCAACGGTGTTTCACTGAAAGGGCGTTAGAAACCACATGCCATTCAAAATGGGGCTGGTTCCCAGAGAGTAATTTTGTTTCTAGTCATGGCTAGGGATGGGAAATATGGGGGGGGGGAGCTCCTGGAATTTATCAAACTCATTCCAATCAACCAGAGCCCCAAAGACTGAAGGTTTCAGCTGGGCAGCAAAGAGGCTGAGTTTCAGGAGATAATGAATCTCCGTCATTGCAGTAGGCTCCCCTCTGTCTCCCAAAGTCCAGACCATCCGATAGTAGCAACATTTAATTTCAGGTAAGGAAATTCACCGGCTTCCCTGTCTCTTCAGCTATCAGAAATCCTCTCTCAGGACTAGCGAAGTTGAGACATTATAATCACTTTTAGATAGGAGGACAAAATGAGACCCAAGGAGTCTTGGGTAGTCTGAGGAAGAAACTAGCTCTTAACTCTGGCATTGTGAGATGGTTACATACAGGATAGAAGTTCTCAACCTATGGGTCAAGACTCCCAGAGGGATCTCATATAGGACATTTACATTATGATTCATAACAGTAGCAAGATTGCAGTTATGAAGTAACAACAAAATAAGTTTCTGGTTGGGGGTCAGCACATGAGGAACGGTATGCATGAGAGGGTCGCAGCATTAGGAGTGTTGAGAAGGGCTGATAAGGAGCATGAAAGCCTGGAGGTGAACTTAGGGAGGATGCTGCTGTGCAGGGTCCTCCTTTCCGGATGAAGTGTTATAGTAATAGGAGCAGTGGGCTGCGTCCCCAGCACCCAGCTGCCCGCACCGCTAGCGTTACAGAAATAATTACACAGAGACTGTATTCTTTTAAACACCGCTTGACCCTTTAGCTCTAGCCCTTACTGGCTAATTCTGATATCCCGATCAACCCATCTCTAATAATCTGTGAGCACAGGTCTTATCGGGAATATTCTAGCCTACATCCATCCTGGGTCGGAGCTTCATCGCGTGTGTCTGCCCGGGAGCGGGGCATGGCGTCTCTTATGAGGCGTCTGCTCCTGAGAGGAGAGCTGTCGAGTCTGAGCTCACTTCCTCTTCCTCCCAGCATTCTGTTCTGTTTTCTCCACCCACCTGTGTTCTAACCTATGAGGGCCAGCCAAGCAGTTTCTTTATTTTTTTAACCAATGACCTTCCTCCATCAAAGTGCCTCTCCCCCAGCACACAGGCAGCAGCATCTTTCTACACACTTGTGGAGAAGTGACATCCAGGGAAGCATTTGACGGTATAAATCAATTCGGCTTTCTGTCCAAGACCACACAAAAGATGGGTCTGAGAAAACCCCACCCCGCTTGAAGATAGTGGGAAGTGGTTAGAAGCCCCCCAACATTTGGGGAACGTGTTTACTTCCATAAATTCCTTAGACTTGGGGAAAGTAGTCACCACCAACTCTGATTTTATGCCCTGGACAGCTAGGAAAGTGAGAAAATAAAATGAAAATTGCAGTGCGGTTATGGAAACCAGAGCCCTTACAGCCAGGTGAGTGCGCAGCTCACTGTTCAGTCCTCGTAACCAGGTGACAGGACGAGGGGCATGGATAGCATTTGGTGTCACCACACTTTGGTGATATTTATGTGTTGATGTGGCATAAAGCTCCTAAAGACAAAGCGTTTGGCTGGCGCTTCTAGGTTACTGTGCATGAAGGACACCTTGTGAAAGAAAACGCTGAGGTCACAGCAGCTCAAGCTGCCGGGAAGCCTGCCCACCACTGTTACAACCATGCCAGTGACAAACTAGGTTGTCACTGAGGTCACCCCAAGCCTGGGTTTATGTGAGAACTTGATGTTCATGGTCTTACTTAATTTTCATGATTGCACTGTGGGGTAGACATTATTATCTTTATTTTCCAGATAACTTTAGTGACTTTCCCACAGCACAAACCGATAAGAGGCAGGGCCAGAAGACCAAACGTTGGTCACCGTGACCCTTTACTGATTCTGGCACTCTCCTCTCAATAGGCTGGGTGAGAAGCCTTCAGGACTTTAACTATTTTAGCCTCTTCTGGCTCAAAGCCAAGTTGGCATGTGGTATTTCATGCCCACGTGAACTAAAGGAAGGGAGTCTGCTGAAGGCACTCAGGGTGAATGAGGTCCGGTACTGCAACAAAGCCCTGCTGGGTCCAGAGCCTCCGCGTGACTGCACCCTCTCTTTTCCTACCATTCTTTAGGACGGAGGGTCCGAGGGGCCAGGCAGCAGACACATCAGCCTGTAGGAGTGAGGTGTCCTTCTCTCGAGGACAGGGTGGAATGTCTGAGCGCCATTTCCAGCTTGGGCTCTGCACCCCCCCCCCCCCCCGCAGCTTTTGTTTTCCATCCCATGATCAGTCACCCTGGCGGGACCAAGTGGTTCAAGCTAGACTGGAGTGTGCTCCGGAGATAAGCAATCGCTATCAGACACCCCCTCCCCCCGAAGGTTCCTCCTCCCTTCTTCCACTCTAGGATTGATTCATCTTGAGTTGCAAGATAGGAAGAGGTGAAAGTCAAGAGAAAATTTATAGGCCCGCTTCCCAAGGCAATTGCCAGTGTTTAGCTATAAATATTTTCAGAAGAGATAAAAGCAGTCACTCTCTCGCTGAGGGCCCTGCACACACTGCCCCAGAAGCAGAGAAATGGAGCCAAGAAGGGAGTGTGGGCACAGAAGTCCAACCCTGCAGCTGCTACATTCCCTGGGAAGCTGAAGGAAGGAGGGAGGCTGAGAGGGAGTGAAGGCTGCTGTTTGGAAGTACCGAGTGCTCAAGTGCTCGACACCCACTCTCCCAATTTGTTCTTAATCTCCCTAGGTATGTGAGTTCTTCCGCTGCCAGGCCATCATTTGACAATAGCTCCTTTCCATTTCCTCCCCATCATCCAAAAGCAGGGAGCTAGCTACAAAGGGAAAGGCATTCTGGGATCCCACGAAATGTTTTTATTGAAACCCAGTCCTCCAGAGAGAGATTGAGGAAGTGATTTAAGCAAACTTATTACAAAATAAAAATGTATCCTCTGACTCTACGACAGGAAATTCGAGAAAGAGAGACAAGCTTATAAAAAGACGCACGTGCACACACACACACACACACACACACACACACACACACACACACACACAGAGGAGTGTGTGCATTCAAAAGGACTGGAAGAACGAAGAGATGCTAAATCACTTTGTGCAGAAGAGGCAAACCCAGCAGGAAGCTCAGAAAGGAGTCTCAATGCCCTATGAGTAATATTGTCTTCTTTGGAATATCATGCTTTCTATTGCAAAAATTCTAATTAAAAAAGATCCATCAAGCTATGGAAAACAGCTGGAATCCCTTATCATTCACGCCGTGGTTTGGAAGAACCTCCCTGAATTCCTACTATTGACAGTGCTGGGGGGATCTACCAGCAAGGTCCCAGGTGTCCATGTTTTGTCCGCATGACACATGCCTATAATAATTTAAGGGCCTCTACGTAGCCCTGCTCACTAATGAAGCTGGTTAGGAAACGAACGTGATTTCATAGAACTGTATTTCCAGACTCACTTTCCACTGGCCCCTTCACCCCCATTGAACTGAATAGCATGTTCAATTAAAGAGCACAGGACATGCTCAGCTGGGCTGTAGGAAACCTCCCCACCCCACCTCTGCCTGGCTTTGCAATCAGCCATTCATGGCTAATCTTTTAGTAAGTCATTTGGGATTTTAGAACTCAGAATCTGGTGAACCCCCTCCCAGGATACCTACTTCTTATATTTTCACATGTATCGTCTTGGACTTCTGCTACAGAGTAGGGCAAGCCTTTCATCCAAGGGTCCATTCATTCTCCAGCAGTGAGCCCCCCCTTCCCCGCCCCCCGCATTGGGTTATTCTTTCTTCTTCAGGGACAACTGCTCCCTGTAACGAGTGAAAGCCAAGGATGCACTCAAGAGCCAGGCCTCTGCCTGCCCACCTGTTGAAAATGGAAGCTGTGTGTGACGGCTATTCTTGGTTGTCAACTTGACTACATCTGGAATGAACTATAACTCGGACATGGAGGACACACTTGTAATCCAGTTCTTGCAACAAGAAGACAACGCACATGCCTTTGATCCGGATCTTGAGGCTGGAAGGCACACCTTCAATCTGGGCCACACCTTCTGCTGGAAGCCTGTGGAAGGACAATGGAAGAAGGAAGGGTCCATTCTTTACCTGCCTGCCTTCACCTTGTCAGCACATCCGCTGGCATTGGAGCCTACTTCTTCAGAATCCCAACAGGTACTAAAGACCAGCTGAGACACCCAGTCTCATGGGACTGAGCAGCTACTGGATTCTTGGACTTTCCATTCACAACTGGCCGTTGCTGGACTGCAGCCTGTAAGTCATCCCAAAGACTTACAAATTCTCATATCTATCTATCTATCTATCTATCTATCTATCTATCTATCTATCTATCTATCTATCTATCTATCATCTATCTATCTAGATGTATTCCATAAGTTCTGCAACTCTAGAGAACCTTGACTAATACACTGTGTCTATTGGTTTCAAATAGTCCGTTAGTGCTAGTCATAGGGTCAGGAAAGCACATAGCTTGTCCATTGCTGTGTGGGTTGAGCACAAGCAAGGAGGAGCGTGAGATGAGACAAGCAGATTGGAGTGGGAGAAGCTAAGGCTCAAGGAATAGCATAGGGGTTTCCTTTGTGGGAGGAGGTGGCCAAAATTGCCTTAGTATGGCCTATAGTAAAGATGACAAGCCGCAGCTACTTAAGGTCTGGTCTTACTATTCCTAACCTCTGGGAGTTCCAATGTAGCTCTCCCCAAACACGCCTGCAGACATGCAACTCTCTGCTGGTACCCATCCTATTTAGGTACAGGAACCATGCTCTATGTAAATAGCTCAAATCTCAAAGTACATGATGGAATAGGTAGAAAATTAGATCAAGGTTTCAGCATTCAAAACATTTGTGCGGTCTTATACATCTTAAAAGCTGCTTCAGAGAGAAATGACCCAATTTCTCTCTTACGCAGCTTTTAAGATGTATAAGACTACATAAAAATCAAGGTAGCAAGCAGTATTATTTCTCCAGGTGTGTTTGAGTCAGGAAGATACCGATTTAAAAAATAAAAAACAACATAAAAGCCACTGCCTCGATTAATGTATCTACTTTCCTAATAAGGCACCGAGCCACTATTGTGTTGCCCAGCCAGTGGACATACATCTTGCTGAGACATGTGCATTCAAAGTCAGGATATTGTCTCGGAAACTTGAGCCTGCAGACCTTGCAGAAGCAAGAATCACTGCATAATCTCTTCCAGAAGAACAGAAACCCAGGCTTCAGGCAGCAGCACAGTCCCTGAAGGACACACTAGCATTGATTTTTTCCATGCGGTGCTTTGCATTCGGTGCAGGGATGTTTTGAATGCTATCTGACAGTCTTTTCATGTCCCTTCGTTTACTGTGCCCCCAGAGACAGTCAAAGCCTCCAGGCCACACTGCAATAAAAACTTACCAAGCTGGAAGGATACAGCTCGAGAAACTTCCCAGACAACCGGGGAAGTTCTGCTGACTGCACTAAAATCCAGGATCTTCATATAGCATCTCAGGCAGGTGTGTTTATCCTGCAGAGCGGAAGCCGGAAACGTGTCCTCTGAGGATGGCCCTCGCTGCTTCCTGTGGGCTGAAGACTTTGTGTGTTTTCCTGCCTCTTGACCTTGAACCCTGACTTTCCACTTCTGGATCTGCAATTAGATTGGATTCTGGGGCTTTGTTTGGATTATGGGGTGAAGTCCCTTAGGAGCCTTTGTATTGTTGCAGGCCAAAGATGAATCCTCCCGGCAGGACGGGTGGGGGTTGCTTTGTGAACTGTGATCTAAAACAGTCATACCTCGGTCCCAGATCTGCAAGCACAAGGCATATCTTTATATATTCAAATATGCATATGTGTATGTATTCATATATGTATATTCATACAAATGTATTTGTAACAAAGTAATGATTTTGCACCAAAATACACATAGGCCCAATGTGAAGGTAGTAGCCCAGGCCTTCTTCCAGGAAAATTTTCACCCTGCTAAGGAGATCCCAATTATTTTTACAAATTTTTGAATTGGTGTAACCCAGGAAATCCCCCAGTTACACTGTTTTCAAATGTTCTCAAAACTCCTATTATCGGAACTACCCGCCCCCCCCCCCAACTCCCTGGTGTTGGAAATTATAGAACCCCAGAGACCTTGTGCATGCATGTTCTTTGTCACCAAGCTACATCTTCATCTCTCACGTCTGCATCTGGGATTGCTGACATCAGCCTCAGAGTGAACAGCTGCCACAGAAGGCTAGAGCATTCGCACTCGGAGCTAGTTCCTAGATATACCAATGCACCTCAGTCTGCTCGGTTTTTATAAGAAAGTGCCCATTGGCTGGGAGCTTCTTAACGACAGATATTTCTATCGTATACTGTCAATGATAACAGTGTTGTGTGATTTGATGTCCTTGATATGGCCTCAGGAGTTAGAAGAGATGAGGAACTCTCTGAAGTCCCTGCTAGGACCCAATCGGCTCCCATAGCCCCACTGTCTAGTATCATCATGTTGGGGTGGGGAGTGAGTGGTTCAAAGCTATGTACCATTTCGACCACAGCACACCAGAATTCATGACCTTCCCACGACCTCAAAATGGTAATTATATAGACAGAGGATAGAGATGATTAGTCAAGACGAAGTCACGCTGCCATGGAGTGGTGCCCTGAACCCAGTTTGACTAGCACCTTTGGAGCAATTAGTAGGAAGAGATACTCTGAAGCAGAGACACAGCGTGGAATGCCATGTGGGGACAGAGGCAGTGATTGGGGTGGAGTCTATAAACCAGGGCACAGCAATAATTACTGCCAACAATACAAATTAAGAAAAAGGGGTGTGGTTTCTTCAGAGTGTCTTCGGAGAGCCTGCCTCCACTGACAGCCTGAAGTTAGACTTTTCACCTCCAACTCTATGTAAGTATAAATTCCTTTTTGTCTTAAGCATCAGTTTAAAGCAATTCATTAGGTCAGTGCTAGGAAAGGCACTCAATGATCTGGTAGAGAACCACAGATCAAAGTTAATTGGCCCACCTCTTTCTTGGACTCCTAATTTTTCTTATAATGCCTATGATACATTTTCTTTCCTGGAGTAATTCTTATTCTGTCTGCTTGTGTCTGCCAGCACCTGCTTAACTTCGGAAGAAGAATTTTCACTAGCTCCTGGTTCTTTTTGTTTTTTTTTGATTTTTTTTTTATTGATAAAAGGAGGATAAAGAAAAGAAAAAAAAAATTTTCACCTCCTCCCACCAGCCTCCCATTTCCCTCCCCCTCCTCCCACTCTTCTCCCCCTCCTCCCACTCTTCTCCCCCTCCTCCCACTCCTCTCCCCTTCCCCCCACTCCTCTCCCCCTCCCTTTCCAGTCCAAAGAGCTGTCAGGGTTCCCTGCCCTGTGGTACGTCCTAGGTCCTCCCCCCTCCATCCATATCTAGGAAGGTGAACATCCAGACTGGCTAGGCTCCCACCAAGCCAGCACATTGCGTAGGATCAAAACTGCGTGCCATTGTCCTTGGCGTCTCATCAGCCCTCATTGTTCGCCATGTTCTGAGAGTCCAGTTTTATCCCATGCTTTTTCTGGTAACAGTCCAGCTGGCCTTGGTGAGCTCCCAGTAGATCATCTCCACTGTCTCAGTGGGTGGGTGCACTCCTCGTGGTCCCGACATCTTTGCTCATGTTCTCACTCCTTCTGCTCCTCATTGGGACCTTGGGAGCTCAATCCAGTGCTCCAGTGTGGGTCTCTGTCTCTATCTCCATCCATCGCCAGATGCAAGTTCTAGGATGATATGCAATATATTCGTCAGTATTGCTCTAGGGTAGGGTCATTTCAGGTTCCCTATCCTCAGCTGCCCAGGGAACTAACTGGGGAACCTCAGCTTGGGCACCTGGGAGCCCCTCTAGGGTCAAGTCTCCTGCCCACCCTAAAGTGGATCCCTTAACTAAGAATTGTGGTTCCGTGCACCCCTATCCAACCTTCCTTTATCCTGATCCTCCTGTTTCCCCAAGTCCACCCTCCTTCCCTTCTACCTTTTCTCTCCCCATCTCCCCTAACCCCCATCCCACCCCACCCCCAAGATCCCACTTTTCCCCCCGGCAATTTTGTCTACTTCCCTTATCCAAGAGGATAACTATATGTTTTTCCTTGGGTTCACCTTCTTACTTAGCTTCTTTAGATTCGCCTATTGTAGACTCCGTGAACCCTATTTATGGCTAGAAACCAATTGTGAGTGAGTACATCCCATGTTCGTCTTTTTGGGCCTGGGATACCTCACTCAGGATAGTGTTTTCTATTTCCATCCATTTGCATGCAAAATTCGAGAAGTCATTGTTTTTTACCGCAGCGTAGTACTCTAGTGTGTATATATTCCATACTTTCTTCATCCATTCTTCCATTGAAGGGCATCTAGGTTGTTTCCATGTTCTGGCTATTACAAATAATACTGCTATGAACATAGTTGAACAAATGCTTTTGACATGTGATAGAGCATCTCTTGGGTAAATTCCCAAGAGTGGTATTGCTGGGTCCAGGGGTAGGTTGATCCCGAATTTCCGGAGAAACCGAAACACTGACTTCCACAGTGGTTGCACAAGATTGCATTCCCACCAGCAATGGATGAGGGTACCCCTTCCTCCACAGCCTCTCCAGCAAAGGCTATCCTTGGTGTTTTTGACTTTAGCCAATCTTACAGGTGTAAGATGATATCTCAAAGTTGTTTTGATTTGCATTTCCCTGATCGCTAAGGAGGTTGAGCATGACCTTAAGTGTCTTTTGGCCATTTGAACTTCTTCTGTTGAGAATTCTCTGTTCAGTTCAGCGCCCCATTTTTTAATTGGGTTAATTAGCATTTTAAAGTCTAGTTTCTTGAGTTCTCTATATATTTTGGAGATCAGACCTTTGTCTGTTGCGGGGTTGGTGAAGATCTTCTCCCAGTCAGTAGGTTGCCTTTGTGTCTTAGTGACAGTGTCCTTTGCTTTACAGAAGCTTCTCAGTTTTAGTAGGTCCCATTTATTCAATGTTGCCCTTAATGTCTGTGCTTCTGGGGTTATACCTAAGAAGCGATCGCCTGTGCCCATCTGTTGTAGAGTATTGCCCACTTTCTCTTCTATCAGATTCAGTGTTTTCGGGCTGATATTGAGGTCTTTAATCCATTTGGACTTGAGTTTTGTGCACGGTGATAGATATGGGTCTATTTTCATTCTTCTACAGGTTGACATCCAGTTGTGCCAGCACCATTTGTTGAAGATGCTTTCTTTCTTCCAATGTAAACTTTTAGCTCCTTTATCGAAAATGAGGTGTTCATAGGTTTGTGGGATAAAGTCCGGGTCTTCTATACGATTCCATTGGTCGACTTCTCTGTTTTTATGCCAGTACCACCCTGTTTTCATTACTGTAGCTCGGTAATAGAGTTTGAAGTCAGGGATGGTAATGCCTCCAGAAGATCCTTTATTGTATAGGATTGTTTTGGCTATCCTGGGTTTTTTGTTTTTCCATATAAAGTTGATTATTGTCCTCTCCAGATCTGTGAAGAATTTTGATGGGATCTTGATGGGGATTGCATTGAATCTATAAATTGCCTTTGGTAGAATTGCCATTTTTACTATGTTGATCCTCCCAATCCAAGAGCAAGGGATGTCCATCCATTTTTTGGTATCCTCTTCAATTTCTTTCTTCAATGCCTTAAAGTTCTTGTCAAATAGATCTTTCACTTCCTTGGTTAGATTTACCCCAAGATATTTTATGCTGTTTGTGGCTATCGTGAATGGAGAAGCTTCTCTGATTTCCCTCTCTGCTTCCATATCCTTTGAGTATAGGAGGGCGACTGATTTTTTGGAGTTGATCTTGTATCCTGCCACATTACTAAAGCTGTTTATCAGCTGTAAAAGTTCTTTGGTGGAATTTTGGGGGTCGCTTATGTACACTATCATATCATCTGCGAATAACGAAAGTTTAACTTCTTCATTTCCAATTCGAATCCCCTTGATCCCATTATGCTGTCTTATTGCTATTGCTAGAACTTCCAGCACTATGTTGAAGAGGTATGGCGAAAGTGGACAGCCTTGTCGTGTTCCTGAGTTAAGCGGGATGGCTTTGAGTTTCTCTCCATTTAATTTGATGTTAGCTGTCGGCTTGCTGTATATAGCTTTTATTATATTTAGGTATGACCCTTGTATCCCTAATCTCCCTGGTTCTTGCTGCTGATCCTTTTATCCCTATATAATCCTAGGAGCTCCTGTATGCTATCCTGTGGCAAATGAGAGTCTCTGTTCACCCTCTTGCTGCCATCATCCCGATAGAACGTTGTCACTTCCTGTGGTTGGAGGTTCACACTCAGTCACAAAGGCCTGAAATGTAGGTAGCACAAAAGCTTTGCAAGAAACCTCAGGGAGCTGGAGAGATGGGATGGGAACCAGGGGCTTGGGGCTCTGGGAAGACAAGCATTAAGGGGGATTTATCTGCTTCAAATATATGAAGTGTCGCTGTGTGTCTGATGCAAGCTGCCTGTTTCCCATCACATCTGAGAGTTTGCCAGAGAGGCAGCCTCAGGGAGGAGAACTCTGAATAGCCAGAAAGACTTTTCTGAGATAGGTTTTTGGTCACTGTGATGCCAAAGGGGAAGTTTAAGTTCAAGCAGACATGCTGTCATTCATTTTTATTTAGGCAGAGCCCTTTCTGGAACCAAAGGAAAGAAAGAGATGCATTTTGGAAGTATCCACTGCTCTTTAAGTTAGCAAACTTAAAAAATAATCAAAGATGTCTATTCACTTAAGGTTAGTATCTGCTCCGAGGGCTGAAACACGTCTCTGTTGGTGCAGTTGCTGTTCCTAGGCAGGATATATGCCTCTACTTTGTCTTTTACATTATTTTTAAAAAATATGTATTTTTATCTTATGTGTCTAGGTCTTTTACCTATATATATGTCTCTGGGCCACACACATTCTGTATCTTTGGAGGCCAGAGGGGGCCTTGCATCCTCTGGGATTGGAGTTACTGACGGAGGTACTAGACCATGACAGTCCTGGGAACTGAACTCGGATTCCTGGCCAGAGTGACAGGTGCTCTTAGCTGCTGAGCTCTCTCTCTCTAACCCTTGTCTTTTCTATTTTAAATGGAGATCCTGGGAGATACTGCTTTGTATTAGGGAGTTGATTCTTCAGCTACTATGGCAGTTTGAATGTGACTGGCTCCCATAAGCTCACCGGGAGTGGCGCTATTGGGAGGTGTGGCCTTGTTGGAAGAAGTGTGTTACTGTGGGGACGAGGTTTGAGGTTTCCTATGCTCAGGATACTGCCCAGTGTCTCAGTCAACTTCCCGTTGCCTGTGGATCAGGATGTAGAGCTCCCAGTTCCTTCTTTAGCACCATGTCTGCCTGCACGCTGCCATGTCTCACCATGATGATAATGGCCTAAACCTCTGAAATTGTAATTCACCCAGTGAAATGTTTTCCATTATAAAAGTTGCCGTCAGTATGGTGTCTCTCCACAGCCATAGGAACCCTAACTAAGACACTGACTCTGGCACTCTCCAGTCTTGTCAAGTCCGGTTTATCCACCCACTGTAGAAGTTCATCTTTGCTTTCTTCTTGTTGTAGGCAACAGTATCTCTAACCAAGTGACTTCAAACAGCACTTATCTGTTGAGTCAATAGCGTGGGTCAGGAGCCTGCCTGTACCTGACTCAGTTGACTCCTGCCCCCAGGGTCTCATAAGGCTGCCATCAGAGCACAGGTGGCCTGTCCCTTTCTGGAGTTTGGAATGTTCTGCCAAGTTGGCATGAGTTACTTAGCTTCTGCTTCTTTTATTTGCCAGGCTGAGAACCCTGCTTCACCACCATCGGCTATCAGCTAGGGGCTACCCTCAGCATCTTGAAGGGCCCCAAGTCTCACTCCCTCAACAAGATGCCAGTTAATTCTTTAGGACAGGTAGAAGGTCTCTCAGTCTGTACCAAGGTCATGCTGACCATGCCCTCTACCAGCTAGAATTAAAGAAGAGAACCACATTGGGTGTGGGGTCACTTTAGGACTCCACTAACTTCATTGCATTTTAGGAAGGGGCTCTTTCCTCTTGCTCCTCTCCATGGCTCCACTGCAGGTGTGGTCCGAGTTTTTTTTTGACACTAACCTGATGGTGTAAATGTAGAAATTAAGTTCAAAACGGAGAAGAGAAACTATGAATGATCTCGGTTTTATATACCAGTTGTCCTCTATGTTCAATTGCTAGAATTTAAATTTATTAATGAAGAATACACTATTAAACTTAGTGATCCTCCCCACCCTCCTCCCTTTTTTTTGGCTAGGCTGTGCCACACAGAAGGCTGACCTGGGAACTAGCCTGCCTAGGTTTAGATGTTGATTTCAGTGATAGCTCTGTGGTCTTGAGAAATGGTTTAACCTTTCTGTGCTCAGTTCTCCTCCTCTTTAAGCCATGGGAATTCTGCACTTACCTCCTCAAGTGGCGATAGGATGAAGTAGTTGCAAGCAGAAGCACTTAAAAATAGCACTTGGCACTAGGAACACCACACACACACTGGCCATTGTACGAGTTAAGTTAGTACACAGGACCCATATGCCATGTGCACTGGTCACTTTGGGGATTTCTTGGCTGGTAGCTATGGCTCTGCTCTTTCCCTTCCATTCAGGGAAAGACTTCAAAACACAAAGAAAAGTTATACTGTTGCTGTCATAAGCATGAATGAGGACTTAGTTGAATTAAATTACTCATACATTTCAACTCCCTAACTTGGTGATAATAATGATGACAGCAAGGAGTGGTGGTATGTTCATGTCATCCCAGATCTCCCGCGGCTGATGCAGGAGACTGCCAAGTTCAAGGCCAGTCTGAGCTACGTAGTAAGACTGTGACTGAAACGAACAGAACAGTCATGACAGATGAAGTGTGTTAAGCACTTACTGTGTGCTGAGAAGCCTGCCAGTGTGTAGATGTGATTGTCTCAGTTGATCCTCAACCCCTCCACAGGTAGGAATGATAATCCTTTGACAGAGAACGGACCAGGGGCTTAGAAGTTCTGTGTTTATCCAGTTGGTCAATGGAAAAGCTTGAGGTAGAGAGGATGAACTCAATCAGATTCCTGAATTACCTTAGATAGGCTATACATTTTCTCCATTTAGCTGTTAGCATCTCACTTAATAATTTGCATGTTGCAATATTGCAGTCAAAAACCATAGCAATATAAAATGAGTAAGAATTATGGTTTCTATTTCAGCTACTCGACAGAGGGAGCGCTATGAAGTCAGAAGGGGAGGGTGTTATAGATAAGGGGTGATGGTAACCCACATTGCTCACATGATAGGATTGGAATCACCTAGGAGGCACACTGCTGGCTGTGTCTGTGGGACTATTTTCCCACGGTGTCTGAGGTGGAAAGACCACTGGTAAGTGTAAATAGCAGCATCCCTGGGATGAGGTCCTAGACTGAAGAAAAAGAAGATCTGTGCCCTAGCACTTGCTCCTCTCCCTGGCTTGCTGACTGCGGACAAAAGGGGTCAGCGTCAGCTTCCTGCCGCCATGCTTTCCCCGCTGTGACAGACTGTATACACAAACCACCAACCAAAGTAAACCCTTCCATCCTTAAGTTGCTTTGTTGGGTATTTTGTCACCATTGTGAGATAAATAACACACTCGGCAAGCACATGCCATGAAGCCATCTGTGTGCATTGTGCTCAGCAACACTGTGAGTGTATGGATGGAGGTGCAGGTGCCTTCTCTTTGTATGTGAGGATATTGGGGTGCTAAAGTTGCTACTGAGAAGCTGCACGGAGTAGAACCACAGTCTTTCAGGCCCCAAAGCCAGCTTCCACCAGAGCAGGTAGCAGAAAGGACCTCAGAGTGCTGGGAGAGAAGCTCCTGTGTAGAAGTGCTGTGCGCGGGCAGGGCAGGCAGCTGCGATCACATCGACTCTCACTAGCTCAGCTGCATCTGCATTGGGATGATGGCAAAAGGCTCTGTCAAGGCCCGAATCTATGAGGTGCCCATGTAGCAACACAGGGCAAACCACTCAACTGCCTTCAGCATCAACCTCTCCATGTTCTCAGAGAAAATGTTCCTTCTTTGAAGGATGATGTGAGAGCATTTTGACAGCACTGGGCGGATGTTTTGGCACCTAATGCTTTTCATTTAAATAAGCATGGAAAGGAGGAAGAGGGGCAAAGGTGAACGAGAGAGAGAGAGAGAGAGAGAGAGAGAGAGAGAGAGAGAGAGAGAGACGGGGCGTTGCCAGGGAGAAACTGGAAGAGTGGGAAGTACTATTAGGAGTCATCATGTTACTTCATTATTTAAACTTTTATTCTTCATTTTTTATCTTATTTTTTCATACAATACATTTTGATGTTCTTTCCCATTCACTGAAGATGTATTTTTATTTCATGTGTATGAGTGTTGGCCCATATGCATGTCTATGCACCATGTGGCACGTGGGTGTTGTATCTGCAGAAACCAGAAGAAAGATGCAGTCTCTTCAAACTGAAGTTAAGGGTGGTTGTTATCCCTCATGTGGGTGCTGGGAACTGAACCGGGTCTTCTGCAAGAGCAGCAAATGCTCTTAGCCCCAAGCCTTCTGTCCAGGCCCCAGGAGACATTATTGTGGTGCGGTAAATAAGAAAAAAATCCCAGACCTGGGGTCCCAAGAGTCAACCCAGAATGCTGTTTCTGCTGTGTGTTGCGGTGAGAGAGAGGGGTGAGTGGAGACCGCTGAGGAAGAAACCCAGAGGCTCATGTGTGCTAATTGGAAAAGCACGCTGCTGCTGAGCTATATTCTCACCCACCCTCAGCGCAGTGGCTTTTTTGCAGCTTGCTTCCAGAACATAGACAATGAGGCGGTAGATTGAAGACAGCGCCATACACGGCTCTGTAGCACTGAAGGAGTTCCAGCCTGGAGCTCCGGCATTGGATGATCAGTGGTTCTTCTACAGCTGAGCTTTCCTCTATTTCTTCATCATTGCTTCTCGGTGGCCCCTGCTGCTGCCATCCCATTGCTGCGCCATGACTGTTAGAACAAGAATGAAGTGTGCAAAACACGATCAGTGTGCTATAAATACTGCCCAGAGGAAGTTTTCAGGTTTGAATCTCATCCTTAGATGCCTCTCTGTGGGAGACTCAGGTGTGGGGCTGGGGAACCAGGCAGAAACACATGTCCAGATGGTCTGCTGCTGGGGACAGTGGCTATGGAATTTAAAGGCATTTAAAGTTTTAGGGGTGGTCACTAAGCAATGGTCTTAGACTCTACATCCACATCTCAAGCAGAGGTTAACAGAGACACCAGGAGAGGCAATTGGGTACAGGTGGAGATAGGGTGTCCTTTCCTCTCTCTCTCAGAATCTCCTGTAACAGTCCTCAATAGTGTTTGCTGGGGTAAAGGCACAGGTTCTGGAAGCAGGTTGTTATCATCAACGGCTGTGGGACAATGGTGTGTACCCTGTCAATTACATTTTAAATAAATGCTGATTGGCCAGTATCTAGGCAGGAAGTACAGGCATGGTGACCAGGCAGGAAGTAAAGGTGGGGCGATAAGAATTCTAGGAAGAGGAAAGTTCTCTCTGCAGCTGTGACCCAGCCACAGAAGAAGCAAGATGTGACTGCCACGCCAAATAAGGTACTGAGCCACGTGGCTAACATAGACAAGAATAATGGGCTACTATAAGTTATAAGAGTTAATAAGAAGTCTGAGATACTAAGCCAATCAGTTTATAACTGATATAGACCTCTGTGTGATTTCTTTGGCTGAGAGACCAGGCGGGACAGAAACCTCTGTCAATAATCCACAGTCTTCAGTCATTCGGTTGGTCCCCTACCACTTCAACTGTGTCAACCCCAGACTGACGTGGCATTGAGTCGTGCTTGATACTCAAGCTTTTGTAGTCATCCAGTGAGTGGCACACCAAGGATGACATTCTTTCTGAGGTAAAAGAGATCAATTTCTGATTCCTGTAGAGCCCTATGTATTCTAAATAGACCTAGCTGCAAAGAAAGTCCAAAGACTGATGTGGAAGACACCTTTATGCATACCCCAAAATAAAGCAATTGCTTTTATCTGTCTGGGAAAAATGAATGAAGCAGCAGCAACAAAATCCTAAAACCAGGTGGTCGTGCAGGGGGATGTGAGGGAACCCTGAGTGAGGGAAGTCCGGAGTGATGTGTATTAATGAGATGGCTGAGGAAACCGAGGCCTCAGCCCCACTGGAAATTGGCAAAGCCATCCTCATATGGGTCAGGCTCAGGGTGATGCCAAAATTTTCCTCAGAGGTCCGAGTGTGAGGCAGCGATCAGTGTGTACAATGACCAGAACATCAGCCTTCTCCTCCTCCCAGATGCTTACAGTCTGAGACTGCGGGAATATAGAGACCTCCTACCATGAGCCAACCCCTCTCCCCTGTGCTGTACAAAATAAAAAAGCTGAGGTTCAGGGGTGGGGGTGGCAGTAGTAGGTGCCCTTCCATCAAAGTGTACACACCCTACCAGGCCCCAGCTTTTCTGGACATGCTTCTGTGAAACTTTCTTTTCTTCGTTCCCTCAATGACCCAGTCAGGTTCCCAGATCCAGGCCACTTGGGATGCAGCTTTTGCAAGGTCCAGAAGAAAACAGACGGCTGGGTATAGTGATACACACCTGTAATTCCAGCCCTCGAGAGGTGGAGGATGGGGAGATCAAGGTTGACCTTGAACTGTATAATGAAAGTGACTATATAATGAATTTGAGACTAGCCTGCTCTACATGAGATCCTGTCATGTGCCAATGCTGTGAGACATGCCAGCGAGCCCACGCAGGCAGCCTGAGTGTGAAACCCTGCACTGGACTCTAGAGTCATGGTTCACAACCTTCCTAATGTTGCGACCCTTTAATACAGTTCTTCATGTTGTAGTGATCCCAACTATAAACTTCTTTTATTGTTACTTTATAACTGTAATTTTGCTACTGCTATGAATTGTAATTCAACTAACTGATATGCAAGACATCAGATATCCAACCCCTGTGAAAGGGTCATTGGACCCCAAAAGGGTCACAACCCACCAGTTGAGAGCCACTGCTCAAAAGCTTATCAACCAGGAAGAAATGCGGAAATAATGACCGCTGACTTTCAAATGTGAGCAACCAAGGAAGTTGGTGCTTTGTTTTCTTGAGAGGGTAAGATGCTACCCTTAGTGCATTTCTCCACGCACCCCTCGAGACCGATTTGAAATGAGTGTTGTGAGCAGAGAAAGCCCTGAGCGGACAAAGTCCTCAGTGAATGTGTGAGTTGACAGAGCCCTGGCAGTGTCAAGGACTCCAGTGCCTCAGGTCCATGGGAGTGGCAAAGCCTTACTTGGGTGAGGCTCAGAAGGGCAGCAAAGCCTTTCTCAGGAATCAAGTGAGAGTGTCGGCCATGTGGGCAGAAAATTTCCACCATGGCTTTGTTCCCCACCCCCAGATGTTTATGGCCTGAAGTCTGCTTCCCAACCGAGACTGATCTTACTGAGATAGGCCAAGCCTGACTCCTGTTTCAGCTGCGTGAAATAACCCTGCCTCTTATCTGTATGTAATGGCCCTTCTATTGTTCTTCAGTTGTATGCAGTAACCCCGCCTCCCCATTCACCAGTACATAATGAAGGAGCTGTGCTTCTGGGGTGCTCAGGTTTCTCCAGTAGAGAGTACAGTCCACTACATCCCAGCTCTTCTGTGTGTGTGTGTCTGTCATTTCTTCCATGTCTGACCTTTCTTCATTCTTTCTTTGGCCCAGTCAGTTCAAGTCCCTAATACTGTGCAAGCACTTGGCTGGTTCTGTGAAATGTGTTATCCGAGCCACAGAAAGAACCAGAGACCCCGTTTTAGGCTTCTGGCTAAGTTTCTCGGTAGGCAATGTTCTGCCTCCCTGGGGATCATCCGCTGTCCCAATGGTCCAGCCTTGGCTTTTCTGAACTCCACACTCAGCAGACAGCTTTTTAATAAGGAGCAGCTAGCCATAGGGTGGATGCTTGGCAGTGACTTTCTTAGAGGTTGAGCCAAAACAGCTCAAGAAGAAAAGGTTACCTTGGAGTGGTGTGCTGGATTATTTAATGATTCCTCTCTGGCTACTTAATTGCGCTGTTTCTTTTCTGTTGAAATTTAAAGCAAGGATATTCCCTAAGCTACTTACTATTTCATTTTTTTTAAAAAAATGTGGGCAGACTGGAGAGGAGAGAGAACGCAGATTCTGTAGGAGGGACGGGAAGGTCCCCTATGCCGTTATAATCCGTAGTATAGAGGGCCAGGCCAGCTGTGGCAAGGCTAGCCTTCCCTGGACAGAGTAGCACAGCAGCCCCCACAGCAGATCAGTTCTGGTCTCCCTGGCCTGCCCCTCCGCCAGCCAACCAGGAAGGCTTCCAAGACGCTTTCCTGGTCTATTCCCATGACTCCCATCCTAGCCAACCAACTTTCTTCATTTCTTTTAAAAAAACTTAAAAAATTTACAAAGGAAAGGCACACCAGACATGCACGTTTCCCAGTATGAGTAACAGGAATTCACTTTGCAGTGGCTTCGATAACTCAAGAGCTCATCTTTCTCTCCACACATCAAGTTTAGCAAGACTCTTACAAGTTTTGGTCAAGGCTGAAAGGCCTGCAGTTCTGTTGTGGAATTAGGTGAAGATGTGTTTTATTCATTTATGCTGTGTTATGCTTGCTTAATGGTGCAAACATGTGCTGTATTCTTTTATGTTGCATTTGTTTAACTCTGTGAATCTGTGCTGCTTTGCCTGTCTAAAACACCTGATGGAGCTGATAAAGAGCTGAACGACCAATAGCGAGGCAGGAGAGGGATGGGCAGGGCTGCCTGGCAGAGATTAAATAAAAGGAGAGATCTAGAGAGGGAAGAGGAAGAACAAGAAAAGGAGGAGAGGAGAATGCCAAAGGCCAGCCACCCAGCCACCCAGCCACCCAGTCACACAGCCACACAGCCACACAGACACACAGTCACACAGTCACACAGCCACACAGCCACACAGTCACACAGTCACACAGCCACACAGACACACAGTCACACAGTCACACAGTCACACAGCCACCCAGCCACCCAGCCACCCAGCCACCCAGTCACACAGCCACACAGCCTCACAGCCTCACAGCCACACAGTCACACAGCCACACAGCCTCACAGCCACACAGCCACACAGCCTCACAGTCAGTCACCCAGCCACACAGTCACACAGACACACAGACACACAGACACACAGTCACACAGCCACACAGCCACACAGTCACACAGTCACACAGCCACACAGCCACACAGTCACATAGTCACACAACCACACAGCCACACAGTCACACAGACACACAGCCACACAGACACACAGTCACACAGCCACACAGCCACACAGACACACAGTCACACAGTCACACAGACACACAGCCACACAGTCACACAGTCACACAGTCACACAGTCACATAGTCACACAACCACACAGCCACACAGACACACAGCCACACAGCCACACAGCCACACAGACACACAGTCACACAGTCACACAGACACACAGCCACACAGTCACACAATCACACAGCCACACAGTCACACAGCCACACAGTCACACAGCCACACAGTCACACAGTCACACAGCCACACAGACACACAGTCACACAGTCACACAGCCACACAGACACACAGCCACCCAGTCACACAGCCACACAGTCACACAGTCACACAGCCACACAGTCAGTCACACAGCCACACAGCCACCCAGTCACACAGCCACACAGCTACACAGACACACAGACACACAGTCACACAGTCACACAGCCACACAGACACACAGACACACAGTCACACAGTCACACAGCCACACAGACACACAGTCACACAGTCACACAGCCACACAGTCACACAGACACACAGCCTCACAGTCAGTCACACAGCCACACAGCCACCCAGTCACACAGCCACACAGCTACACAGACACACAGTCACACAGTCACACAGTCACCCAGCCACACAGCCACACAGTCACACAGTCAGTCACCCAGTCACACAGCCACCCAGTCACCCAGCCACCCAGTCACACAGTCACACAGCCACACAGTCACACAGTCACACAGTCACCCAAGCCACACAGTCACCCAGTCACACAGTCAGTCACCCAGTCACACAGCCACACAGTCACCCAGCCACCCAGTCACACAGTCACACAGTCACACAGTCACCCAAGCCACACAGTCACCCAGTCACACAGCCACACAGTCACCCAGCCACACAGTCACCCAGCCACCCAGTCACACAGTCACACAGTCACACAGTCACCCAAGCCACACAGTCACCCAGCCACACAGTCACACAGTCACACAGTCACACAGCCTCACAGTCAGTCACCCAGTCACACAGCCACACAGCCACACAGTCACACAGCCACACAGTCACCCAGCCACACAGTCACACAGTCACACAGCCTCACAGTCAGTCACCCAGTCACACAGCCACACAGCCACACAGTCACACAGCCACACAGTCACCCAGCCACACAGCCACACAGTCACACAGTCACACAGTCACACAGTCACACAGCCTCACAGTCACCCAGCCACACAGTCACCCAGCCACACAGTCACCCAGCCACACAGTCACACAGCCACACAGTCACCCAGCCACACAGTCACCCAGCCACACAGTCACACAGTCACACAGTCACACAGTCACACAGTCACACAGTCACACAGTCAGTCACCCAGTCACACAGTCACACAGACACACAGTCACACAGCCACACAGCCACACAGCCACACAGTCACACAGTCACACAGTCACACAGCCTCACAGTCAGTCACCCAGTCACACAGTCACACAGTCACACAGCCACACAGTCACACAGCCACACAGTCACACAGTCACACAGTCACACAGCCACACAGTCACACAGTCACACAGTCACACAGTCACACAGTCAGTCACCCAGTCACACAGTCACACAGACACACAGCCACACAGTCACACAGTCACACAGTCACACAGCCTCACAGTCAGTCACCCAGTCACACAGTCACACAGTCACACAGCCACACAGTCACACAGCCACACAGTCACACAGTCACACAGTCACACAGCCACACAGCCACACAGTCACACAGTCACACAGTCACACAGACACACAGTCACACAGTCACACAGTCACACAGTCACACAGTCACACAGTCACACAGCCACACAGCCACACAGACACACAGACACACAGTCACACAGTCACACAGTCACACAGTCACACAGCCACACAGCCACACAGTCACACAGTCACACAGTCACACAGCCACACAGTCAGTCACACAGCCACACAGCCACCCAGTCACACAGCCACACAGCTACACAGACACACAGACACACAGTCACACAGTCACACAGACACACAGTCACACAGTCACACAGTCACCCAGCCACCCAGTCACACAGCCACACAGTCACACAGTCACACAGCCACACAGTCACACAGTCACACAACCACACAGTCACACAGTCACACAGACACCCAGCCACACAGTCACACAGCCACACAGCCACACAGACACACAGCCACACAGTCACACAGCTATCCAGTCACACAGTCACACAGTCACACAGCCACACAGCCACACAGACACACAGTCACACAGTCACACAGTCACACAGTCACACAGCCACACAGTCACACAGCCACACAGTCACACAGCCACACAGTCACACAGTCACACAGCCACACAGTCACACAGCCACACAGTCACACAGACCACAGACACACAGTCACACAGCTATCCAGTCACACAGTCACACAGCCACACAGTCACACAACCAGGCGCTGAGTAAGAAGGAAAGAAAGATATATGGAATAAAGAAAGATAAAAAAGCCAGAGGCAAATGTAATTAAAGAGAAATTGGATAATTTTAGTTAGAAAAGCTGGCTAGAAAAAAGCCAGGCTAAGGCTGGGTATTCATAAGTAAGAATAAATCTCTGTATTTATTTGGGAGCTGGGTTGCTGGCACCCAAAGAGTTTAAAAAAACAAAAACAAACAAACAAAAACAACAAAAAAACTACACAGTTCTCTTGTGACTTTTTCAACACGCTTCACATCTCATGGTCACAAAGCAGCTGCTGCAGTTTTGTGTATCAAAGCTTTTAAGCCTCACAAAGATGAGAAGGAGATCGGGATGGGCCTGTCCACACCTATGTCAGCCTAGCAAAAAGCGCCACAAGCTACCAGACTTCTTCCTACATCTCACAGCTTAGCATCAGACCTAGGGTTGCTCTATCTTCAAGGGAGGCTGTGATTCAATGGGTGTTGGGACACTCAGCTTCTGAAGCAAGAAGTAACAGAACTCTAGATTCAATCTGATGATGATGCTCTTCGTTAAAGGCAATGTGAAATCTAACTGAAAAGGAACAGTCCCCTGCCACATGTCCTTAAGAGCCACCGACAGGGTGCAGCTCAGAAGTCTGAATCCTAGAAGGCTCTTGTTTGTTGTTATAATCATGAGGATGAATCAGGTTTGCGTCTCCCTGGTTTTCTCATGAAAACTACGTAAATGTTCATCCTGTAGACAGTGATAGCTAAACATTAGTCTTAGAACAGCTGGCCCCTATGGTAGAACTTTGTTCTTTAGGCGTGGCATGATTGGTTTGATGGCCCACAGGAGATCCTCACCACATCAGAACTGTTAGCACTTCCCCACAGCCAGGGCAAGGAGTACCCTCACTTGAGATCCCAGCTGCTTGCTCCTTCCTGCCCCACCCAGCTTCATATAATCTTCCCCAGCTGCACAGTCTTGTGTGGGGGAGGGCATCCTAGAGTATAGGAAGTGGTTGAATCGGATTGAGCCTCTCATGTTGGAATGAGACTTTGGCAATGGCAGACCCACCTTTAAGTCACCCAATCTCCTACAGGTAACCCCTCACTGTACTCCTAACAGTAATCCCAAGAAATCCACTGATTTACCAAGGTAGGCTTAGATGGAACAGTTTCTTTGGTCTATTTGTGTCTTATCTGTTACATATAGAGGTTTCATACCTCTTGACCTAGGAAAATTCGCACAACACCCCCTTATCCTTCCATTGATGGAGGAGAATAAACGAAATCAGTACATGGTGGCACATGCCAGTCTGCCTCACGAAAACAACCTTTATTCTTTTATATGGCCCCAAACAGTGGAACCCAATTTGCTGACCTATAAATAGATAAGAAGCCCAGAAGCCAAAGCCTCTGGACTCTAAAACATCACAGTAAAAAAAAAAAAACAATAAGGATTTATTCTGAATCCCTCTGATGTGGTATGCAGAATTGGTGAGGGAATTGGGTCTTAGGGTACACATAGCTGGATCAGAACCCTATGGTAGAGGACACCAGCTCTGGCCTCTTCAAGGCCACACCTGAGAGCCACACGCTGGCTTCTCACATAACCAGAAGTTTAGGCACACACAGATGCTCCCCTTTCCCATCCTCATTTCTCTATGACAGGCAGAGTGAAATCTGGTAGGATTCCATGCTCAGAACATTCCCTTCTCATCTCTGTTGGTGAGCCGAGGCTTGTCACTATGTCCTGAAATCCAAGAACACCTCCAAAATGACAGCTTGGAGAGGTGCTGACCAAGGCCTGTAGCTCATATTTTAATACAGCATCTTCTTGTGAACTGGCCTGAGAAGGATTTCAACTGCCCATTGTTCAGTATGAAGGATTCTGATGGCTATGAAAAGAACCCTTGCATTCCGAAGCCTTCCTCCCACCAATACGGCTCTTCCTACATAATGGACTGCTTCATTTTCCCTCTAGGTAGGTGAAGAAACTACCCATGGATTGCTCACCAGCTAAGCCCTGGCTAAGACCCAGCACTCTGGTTCTTTTATCAGTCCCCCAGAGGCTTGCAACAGACGTCATCTCCCATTTTGCAGACCAGCATACTGAGGTGCAGGTCAGTGAAAGGCCTTGACCTGCCCAGATGGAATGAAATGAGAGAGAAAGATCTGAACCCTACTTTTCTTCCTCGGACGCATGCTCCCTCTGTGTTCTATTCCTTGAACATGAAGAGACGATGAGGTTGGGAGACAGGTTTTAATAGCCATGAAGAATGTGGACATCCTCGGTGAAAAGAACTTCCTGATCATATCAGAGTCTGGTTTGTCCTTCTTATCCTCATTTGATTGTAAGACTACATATGTCATGTCTTCCCCCAAATGACTTAGTGCCATGGGCAACCAGCTTTAGCACAAGATGACTCACCTT
The DNA here is from genome assembly GCF_037038515.1 of Microtus pennsylvanicus. Classification (NCBI taxonomy): domain Eukaryota; kingdom Metazoa; phylum Chordata; class Mammalia; order Rodentia; family Cricetidae; genus Microtus; species Microtus pennsylvanicus. The sequence continues at coordinate 52,546,959 of NC_134584.1, forward strand.
TGTGGCACTGAGAGAAAGGCATGCTCTATACTCAGCATCAAGATCGTTCTTACCATGGGGTCAAGGGGAGTAACTCCTTATCTCAAGCGCTGTGGCAGCCCCACCCCTTCCCCTTTCTACTGAGTGTTGACTGGTGCCTCCTGCAAGCTTGACTCTGCACCCAGATGTCGGACTGATGATTGGGTCTCCTCAAGCTTGTGATTTGGTGGTGCTTGGCAGTGTGACCTGGATGTCAGAAGCTTCAAAGGTTTGCCATGGTTCTAAGGGCAGCCAGGATCAAGACCTGCTGCTGTTGTTAGGGAGGGCAAACAGGAGGGTGAAGTCCAGGAGCCTCGGCTGAAGCTTGGGAGAAAGCTATTTTCTGACCAATTCATATTTGCTCTGGCTCGTTCTGGTTTTAGAGCTGAAAACCCTCTTTGGGGATCAATACCTGGGTCCTAGGAGCACTAGGTCAGTTGTTCACCCCAACACATTGTTAGGTGTTAGGGAAAAACTACAAGACAAGTGACCTTCCTCCTTGGGAAATGGATCTGCTCATACAAGTTCTGCTTATGTAACACTTTAAATCCACACGGTCCTTATGTGAAATAATTCCATTTCACTTGTAAGAGTCTTGCTAAACTTGATGTGTGGAGAGAACAAAGGAACATTTAATGGGGTGGCTTACAGTTTCAGACGGTTAGGCCATTATCATCATGGTGGGACATGTGGCATGCAGGCCGACAGGGTGCTGAAGCTGGGAGTGCTGCGTCTTGATTGGCAGGCAAGAAGAGGTGAACTGTCACATTGAGAGAGAGAGCTCAAAGCCCATCCCCACAGCAACACACTTCCTCCAGCAAGGCCAGATCATTCCAACAAAGCCACATCTTCTACTAGTGCCTGATGTTGGATTCCCCTCTGTATGCTATGAATATGTTTTATTACCATTGGTTAATAAAGAAGCTGCTTTGGCTTATAGCAGGGCAGAATATAGCCAGGCTGGAAGAGATAGAGAGAGAGATTAGGTAGAGTCAGGGAGATATCATGTAGCTGCCAAAGGAGACAGGCACCAGAACCCTTACCGGTAGGCCACAGCCTTGTAGTGATACACAGATGAATAAAAAATGGTTGATTTAAGCTGTAAGAGGTAACTAGGAATATGCCTAAGCTATTGACCAAGCAGTTTTGTAATTAATACAGTTTCTGTGTGATTATTCCAGTCTGGGTGGCCAGGAACAAAAGAGCAGTCTCTGCCTACAAGTGTCGTTCCCTACAAACTTATGGGGGCCAATGACACTCAAACTACCACAGTATCTGACACCCTTTTCTCTCCTCCATAGGCAATAGGTATACATACATGTAGGCAAAACATCTAACACATAAAATAAAAATAAATAAATCTTTACAAAAGAGAGCCACGGTGGTGATTCTAGGTTTTTAGTTCCATTTATCTGTTCAACGTACTTAAGTGAGATGATCAAGTTAAAATAGAATCATGATCAGCAGGTACATCTCGGTCACGGTTGTGTGGCTTCTGTTTATGCTTTGTGTTGTAGGAAATTATTTTAATGTCTGTTGCTTTTGTTTATTCTACATTTGTTTAACTCTGTGAAGCTGTGATTCTTTGCCTGTCTGAAACACCTGATGGTCCAATAAAAAACTGAACAGCCAATAAGGAGGCAGGAGGAAGGATAGGTGGGGCTGTCAGGAAGAGAGTGTAAAGAGAAGGAGAAATCTGGGAGAAGAGGGGGAGCAAGAGAACGAGGAGAGGGGAATGTCGGGGCAAACAACCCAGTCATCTGGCCAGTCACGGAGTAAGAGTGAAAATTAGACACACAGAAGTAAGATAAGGAAGAAGCTTAGAGGCAAAAGGTAGATGGGATAATTTAAGGTAAGAAAAGCTGACTAGAAACAAGCCAAGCTAAGGCCGGACATTTATAAACAATAACAAGCCTCCATGCTTCTGATTTATTTGAAAGTTGGATGGTGGCCCACCAAAGACCAAAAAAGTAAAGGAGTAAAAAAACAAACGACAACGTTTTGGCATTCCAACATGGGGCTAGAGTAAAAGAAAAAACAAAAACAGCTTTGGTTGTTCTCCTTCTTATTGATCATGTTATTATTATTGCTTTTTTAAAAAAAAGTTTTTGCTGGACTGAGGAAAACTGAGAATGAGAGAGATGGTTCTCTCTAGGGAAGAGAACGCCAGCTGGTCATTCAGTGTTGAACATTCAGCCCTGAAAACATACATACAGGTGCTATTACACAGCCTAAAGAGGTTGTATTTAGGAAAGCACATGTATATGCATGCAATAACAATTTGTAAAAACGAAAAAGAAAAGCAAGCAAAAGAGACCACTTTGTCACAGACTCTAGTAGCTTTGGTGTTCGATGACATATTGTTTGTATCCTTATGAGAAACCTTGTATGTTTATGAACTCTGCTATGCAGTGATTTTTAAAGAATAGTTTGCTGTATTTATCTTGTACATGTATATTTTGAAAACTTTTAAACTTGAAAAATAAATAATATTTAATGTTAAAGAAGAAAGAAAGGAAGAAAGAAAGAGAGAGAAGGAGAGAGGAAGGCCATGAAAAGGGGAGGGAGGAAAAGGAAGGGAGAAATGTTATAATTAAATTACAATCTAAAAAAAAATCTGCTGGGAACATACCTTACCAATCATAAAACCAGGGTTAATGGAATTCTGGAGAAAAAAACAAGGAAGCAATTCAGAGCAGGGCATATTACACTTCTTGTGAAACCAGGGCATTTTTTTTTTGAAGGCTATTTTTAAAGTAAATAAAAGAAGATGTCCAAGCCCCAACTCTGGATCCTCATTCAAGAAATGCTGAAGCCAGTGAGCACAGCCCCATGGTGCCAAGTGTTTGTGGTTGGGGAACCCATTCCAGGGTTCAGGTCCATTCTCTTCTCAGCAGCCCCATGTTGGGTTATGGTGTGTTCTGATCACAGTCTCCATAGTTACCCCTTCACTGACAGCCCCACTGAATCTGTTTAGGTAGTTCCCTTCTCTTTGGGCTGGTATTTGAATACTTCTAGTGCTGGGGGAGTCACAGCATCCCTGTGACTCTTGTGTCACTTCCTGTTCCCTCTCGGTGTTACCGATTCCTTCCCTGGTTAATTGCTCTAACAACATTGTTACCGATTCCTTCCCTGGTTAATCGCTCTGACAACATTGTTACCGATTCCTTCCCTGGTTAATCGCTCTGACAACATTAATATTGACGGATTGACCTCAGCCCCATGTTCTTGGCAGTGTCAAGCACTGTCACGCCCTCTCCCTCCAGAGGGAGATCATCCAGAAACCCATCATTCAAGTTGCTGGCAATTTATTCCTTTTCAAGATTTGTTTTCTGGCGAAAGTGGTCCAGCCCTGGGAGACAGGCCTGGGTATTATGCTGGGAACAATGTGCTTACTGTGTGGACTGCATTTTTGGACACAAACAACCTGTATTGCTTAACAGTTCTGTGCAAACATGTTCTAATAGGCAGTAGTATGAGATTTGGTCATTTTTAGCTCAAGGCCAAACTGGCTACATTTCAGGTTTACAATAGACTCACTGGTTCCTAAGCACCCATATCAGTTCCAGCCTATTTGTTTTGTTTCCTGTATTGAAGCCTTTTACCTATTCTGCTACCAGTAGGACCTGATCATCTTCAGCTATTCCCATGGTCAAGGCAGAATCTTTCTTTCCATGCCGATGTCTTTGCAGTGAGAAGGCTCTCTGTACAGAGCTCTGCCAGCAACTGTTTCACAGGGCTGAACTTATTTCTGGGGGAATTGCTTCAGTATTTAAGATAGAGCTAGCTCACTTTCCCACTAATCACAGCCTCCTCACTAGAGCCACTTCCCTTCTGTAATGGAGTTCAAAGTGCTTTGCAGGAACTGCCTAATTAGACCGTATTATGTTAGTAAGTCTGAGTGATGTGCTGTATGATTAACCCCAAGAATAGAGAAGAGATGCTGGGAACCCCGAGCATGGGAAAGCAGTCAGATCTGGGAATCTGCCTCGAGACTGCATTCAGGCTGTTTGGCCTTCCTCGCCTGTCTTCAAAGTCTATTTCTTGAGGCCTCACCTTTCTACAAATTTCTTTCCGTGACCACTTGTACGCCGTTACTCTCAGCTTGATTTTTGTCTTTGTTTTCTAGGTAGGTATTTGGGGACACATTGATTGATAACAGTTGAGTATTTCAGTTACCATATATCCTTCAGGTGTAGGAGGAAAGTTCCTTAGGCCAAAGACTATGTGTTGAATTTCCTGTTTATCTCAAATTGTGCTTGCATAAGAGGGGTGCAGAGGGCAGAGGTGGACATGGTGTGTATTCCATAAAATGTTCCATGGAGCTTTCCTTATCACTTAGATTGTGGATCGTGACACTATCAATAATTAATAATTCACACCTAGAATGTGATCCTGGAAAGGACACGGGTCAATGACTGCCACGGTAACTGACCATCTACCCTGCTGTGTCATGTTGTAAGGAAGATACCAAAAGGATAGAACTCTGGCTCTGGTTTGAGGAGCCTCCAGCCTCATGGTCTGGGTACTGGAAGCTGCTAGAACAGGTGCCAGGTGGCTAATGAATCACAGACATTTATTTTTATAGGTCTATGGATTGGGAAGTCCAAGATGAAAACATCAACAGAGTCAGTGTCTAGTGAGGCCAGGATTCTCAGAGGCTGGATCTTCTTGCTGCATCCTTTTGTGATATAAGATGCTAACAAGGTCCCTCAAACAATCTCTTATAAGGACAACAAGTCCATTTGTGAGGGTGGAATATGTAACCTCTTATGATCTATGCATATCAATACTATTAAATAGAAAATGCAATGTCAACAAATGAAATTTGAGCTGTATTGTACTTAAAGCATAGCACACATAGACGAGAGAAGAACATACGATGGAGTGGGAGGTGGCGTGGGATCTGCAGAAGAGACGTGGCTCGGAGTCTCTGATTGGCCACTCATGTGTGGCCTTGAGCAGATGGTTTTAGCTCACAAATCTCTAGAATTTTTTTAAATCCAAACATTTATACTACCGAGATGATAAGTACACGATGCCTACAAAAGCACTTTGCACAATGGTTCAGATAGATTTAAGAATTAATAAATAGATCTTTGAACATTATTGTTACATGGCCTACATGGCTGATGATTCTAAATCAACTTAAAACAAATGGCACAGCAAAGGACATTTATGTAAGTTCAAAGAGTGCCTGGTAAATTTCGTGAAGGATCTGTACCCAGCCTGGAAAAACAAATGAGGACTGGAGCCCTGAGGAGTCAGAAGGTTGGAAAAAGTCTAGAGAAAGGCATGAGCCAAGCTGGGGGAATAGACAGGGACAACAGGCTGGGATGACGGAGACAACAGATTTTCTGGAATAATGCTAACAATAATGAGAAAAGCATGCGCAATGCTTCTGCTGTGCGGAGGGCGAGCTCCTTTCTTCACTGGTGTGATGAGATAGGAGTGGATGTCTTAAAGCTTAGTAACCAAAGTTCTGAGACAAACTGCAAAACAAGTAAAACAATCAGAGGCCTGGGCCAGCCTTGCTGAGGATGACTCGGCTGATGTGCTATTGATGGGAGGCAAATTGGAAGTGGGCTTTCTGGAGAGCGCTTCGACTGCATTCACTAGCAATCATTAATTTCTCTTCAAAGCCCCTATCACGGAGCACATTCATTTCTAATCAACGAGGCATGAAGAAATTATGTGTGTTAAGTCATCCCAAAAACCTTGGGTACGACTCACATGTCCATTGATGATGGAATTCTTGAATATTCTAAGCACTAATGTGCCCTTATCATGTTTTATTTTCAGCATCTTCATATGAGGTAAATTTACATGACTGCTGTGGTACCAAATGTAAAGAAAGTTGGTTGGTGAAAAGCCATAAGTCATCAAAACGTTAGAACAGTAAATTTCAAAACCCTATGATGCTTAACAATGCTCAGCAAAGGATGTGGAAGAAGAAAAATCTAGCTTTTTGTGGTTATCTCTGAAAAGAGGGAGATGGGAGGGCAGGCTGGATGAGACCTCTGTTTGGATCTATATTCTTTATATTGCTTACAGAACACACCTATTAAGATATTTATCGAAGTCTACAAGTAATTTTTTTTAAAAATCTGCACTAATCCAGCCATGTGCAAAAGAGGATGGATCTCACTTTAAAAAATTGAAAATAGACATCCCACCCAACCCAACCACTGGTGTATATGTCCTCAGAGGAAGCGATGTCAGGATGCAAAGAATCATCACCATGTTCACACTCCTTGCATCCCTATTCATAATAATCAAGAGTTCTAAGTGCTCCTTAACTGAGGAACACATAAAGAAAATGGAGAACCAAAGTTCCTCCATTTTGTCCTTCACCTCCATCTTGTGTCTTGTATAAGCTACTTCCCCCCTAAAACATTTCAGTCCTCAGAAATGGCTCTGGGCAAAAGTAGCAGGGTAGCCATCTGGAAAGTACAGATAACTGTAGAATGTCCCCACCCAAAGGTCAGCTGATAAGAAAACTTGGCAAGCAACAGCAGAGGTTTGAAAATAAAATTTGTGAAATAGACATGAGCCGATTAGGATTGAACCCATCACCCCACACCCTGCTAATGTAACTTTTCTGGTTTTTGCCTTTAAATAGTGCTCTCTAGAAGGGTGGGGTACCTCCTCTTGCTGCTGTACTGACTAGGTTCCTGCCGGTGGTGTTGCATGTACACAATAAATCTTGCTTTTGCATTTTGGTGAATCGGTCGCCATGGTGGTCTTTTGAGGTCCCCACAAACTGGGCATAACAGAAAATATGGGCCATATACAACTATTCAGTTACAACATGATTAAAGCCTGGCATTTACAGCAATACGGATAGAACAGGAGATCCTGCGCTAAATGAAATAAGCCAGGCACCGAAAGATGAGTCTTACATAATCTTCCTCTTACATAGTACCTAAAAAACTTAGTCTCAGAAGTTGAGAGCAGATTGATAGTTGCCAGAAGCTGAGGAGACCAGCAGTAGTGGTGGTGGTGGTGAGGGAATAGGGAAATGTTCATGGATATTTCTGGGGTGCCCTTACAGGGTGGAGTGACTACAGATGATAAAAATATACCATACATTTCTAAAAAGTAAAATAAAAGATTTAAAATTTTACAGTATAAATGACAAATAATTGAGAAAATATATCTGTTTAACTTGGTCCCAATGTTACATAATATATGTATTTATCTAAACAGTACAGGATATTATATAATATATATGTATATTATATAGATTGCATGTTATCATGTATCAGTTAAAAATAATTTTAAATGGTTTTAGGAATGCAGCTTGGGATAGAGACCTTGCCAACATTGGAAAACCGTGGGCTTGATCTCTTATATCACTACTACAAACCACTTCTTCATCATTAAATATGTTAAAGTATGTTATAAGAGGTACCTGCACTTTTATCTTGGAAAAATATACCCTCAATAAGTGGGGGAAGCCCCCCAAGTTTTTGAAGCACCGTGACCAAGTGCTTTACCAAGATTGGTGCATACATGAGCGTTTGCATGGTTAACAAAGCACAACAAAGAAGACTAAGTGATGCTCCTCTTGCTCCGGCGTGCAGTTAGCTTTTGGGACAACACTGCATAGCAAAGTACTCCAAAGCTTGCTGCTGAAACAACAAGCACGTTGCCTAGAGCCATGTGCCCCGTAGTGCAACAAGGCTCACTACCTTCCAACTATCGGCAAGACTCAGGTTTTCTTTAGCTATTTCATAGTTCTTGGGCCAGTGGGCTAGCCAGCCCAGGTTCTTCCTGCAACAACGGGAGAATGCAGGAGAATGGGTGTCGCCCCATGCCATCCCTGACTCACTCCTTTGGAGTTGGCACACTCTGCCCACATGGCCACTCCTCAGTCAGTGGGAGAGGAAGATGGTCTTTGTTTCCAGCAGAAAGACCTGCAGCATCATGTGGCAAAGGCCAGGAACATAGATAGGTAAGAGTATGATTTGGGACCTCGCAAACAGTGTACCACAAATTTGCAGGAGTTTATTAATTTCTCCTAAGTTAGTTTCCCTTCAAGGAGTATTATTACTTAGGAAAAAACATTTAACAAACAATTCTTCAGAAAATAAGTGAGAAAAAATTGGGGGAGTTGTTTTGTGCGTAATGCTTGTCTGGCTTGGCCCCAAATCTTCTGTCTTTGGGGATTGTCTGACTTCACCTGTTGTTTCCAGTGCCCTTTATTATGGACCTGAGACTTTGTTTTCTGATCTGAATAACTTTGGAGGCTTTCCTTTCTCTTACCTCCACTTTCCCTCCCTTATTATGAGAGGCTGTGCACCTTGGAGAATATGCTAGAATGTTATATGATTTCCTGAGAAATATGAAACTATGAATAAGAATAGCAGCCAGCCATTGCTTCCTAAGAGGGAACACATCGAAGTCACCAGAAGCCTTATCTGGAACATTTCACGGTTCCCTAGTGGAGCCATGACATCCACATCCAGCTGCAGACACAAGCAATGAAGGCGACTGGAGTCTCCTGGTGTTAAAGCATTTAGCAGCCACACAGCTCACGATTCCTGACTCCTTCTGTTCCTGGCTTTTCCAGTCTGGTTTCACAAAAGCCCCAGACTTCAGGAGGGATAGACTTCAATGCTGCCTGCCTTACCAGAACTATGAACACACCCACAGGACAGGCTAAATGTTTTGGACAAAGAGCTTGGGACAGAAATCACTCTCTTCTAGAGTCCCACTCTTCCCTGCTCCACCCCCAAGCCAAACTTCCAGCTCAAATTCTGATTTAATGCTTTTGAGAGGAGCCAGTGGATCTTTCAGGTGTGTGGGAAATCTCCCGCCTGCCTCTTAGAGTTCTTCAAGGAGAGACACTCAACCCTCTGTGTGTGTAGGTGGGGGAATAGACGCAGGGGGTAGAGTAGGGGTTGTTTATGACTGTGAAAGAGAGAAAGAAAATTTTACATTATGCAAATATTCATAGCTCTTTAAGCCCTTCCCCCGCTCTGTCTTTTACCGTGGTCACTCAATTCTCCTTCCTTTTGCATTATAATCTATTCCTTCCCCTTGTTTCTCAGGTGCCTAGTTTAGAGAATTTCCCTGCTCCACCCCCAGATTCTGCCAGGGTCTTTCAAAGTAGAGATGGGATTGAAAGCATGTGTTGGTGTAGAGCCCTCTTGTGACTTTAGACATTCAAGTGTTCCTTCAACTCCAGAATAAACCCTTCCATTACATAAAGATCCTTTGGGCTTCTGTTGTGGACTTTGTGGGGGAAGAGGAGCATTGTGTCTCTGGTTAGAAGGGAGAGAACATACCAAAAGATACCACATTTACAGGTCTTCTGCCCCAAGATCTATCCATGAATGAGGATTCAATTCAAGCATGTGAATTATTTGCTGCAAGTGTATTCGTGCACAAAACATGTGCAAGAGGCATGCGGGGCACACACCCCACCCTCTTCTATCCCCAATCCCGGTGCACCTGCTGTAAATGATGCCTTGGTTTAAGCACAGCAGTTTGTTGTGACTAGGTAGCCCTTGCAGACTGCTTCAGATGACTCATACAGAGGTTTGAGAGGTTGGTGGCTAGATGAGCCCACAAGGTATTTCCAAAGCAAGAAGCTAGTGTTCATACAGCCTCAAATGAGTGAGGACAAGAAGAGGGACACCCCACAAGTGAGGATGAGGGGAAGGGGACCCTTACATGCTGCGATTAGTTCAGCCACCATGGAAATCAATACAGAAGTCCCCCCAGAAAGCTGCTCTATGACCCAGCTGGGTCATTCCTGAATGTAAACCTGAAGGCCTCAAAATCAACATTCCACATATATCTCTGCACATCCATGTTCACGGTGGCATCATTCACAAGGCCGGGTTATGAACCCAGCCTAGATGTCTGTCAACAGATGAATGGAAAAAGAAACTGTGGTTTACATGCATATATGACAGTTCAAGAAGCCTAAGAAAGATTGAAATGATGTTATTTGCAGGAAGATGAATACAACTGGAGGTTAGTTTACTAAGTAAGTGAGACTCGGGAAAATGTTACATTTTTGTTTTCTCTCATTTGTTAACCCTGGATTTTATATTGATATGTGAGATCATCGTATGTGTATGTGTTTAGAACTTGTGTGTGTGTATGTGTGTGTACCTGTGTGTGCCATGTAGAAGCAAGAAAAGGCACTCATGATTGGGAGGGGGAGAAAGGGGAGGGTGCAGAGGGCATACTTAGAAGTACATGGTACCTTGTATAAAAATGTCTTTATGAAAGCATCACTGTGGACAATGAATATAGGCCAATAACTGGTTTTAGAATGCATGAACCTTACCTGATCCAATACTTCTTAAGATCACAAGAGGCAGGGAAACACTTTTTGGAACCTTAATGAAGACTTGAAGGACAGACTCCAGGAGAGACCACTATTTCAGCAAGAACCCTTTAATGTCTGCTGCAGGAAGACACCATTTTAGGAGGTCTCCACTTCTTTCTCAAGACAACCGATGCCAATAAACCGGCCTTGGCAAACTCTTTCCTCAAGCATGCTTCGTTTGAGCCCCAGGGAAAGTTCCACAATGGAAGAAAAATGCAACTCTGTTCTGATTATTTGTAGAGAAAACACTACAAAAAACCATGAGCTCCTAAAGGCAGGGAGAGTGTTACAGTCATGCCATCCAGCAGAAGAGAGAAAGATGGAAGATGTTATCAAAGATGGCATAGATTCATGATAATAACGGACAAACTCTCTGCCAAATGAATGCTTCAGAGAGACTAGAAATGAAGCATGCTCAAAGACTTCTGAGATACAGTGTTCCCCCACCCAGGGAGATGCTGGGGGCAGGCAGGGTAGTGGATATTTATTTCTGAGGTCTCCTCTTAGATCTTGCCATCCTTTCTACTGCCTGTGCATGGCTGGTTTCAGGCACGGGGAGATCTGTGCAAGTTAGGGTGCAACTGCAGAAGGTCACTGCAGGTTACACACTCTGAAACCCTAGGGGGACATGGGGTGAGGGAGAGCTGGCTTGCATAAATGCTAATGCATGTGCCGTTCCAAGTTTCATCTCATCAGACATCCTCCTCTGTCCTCTTGGCTTGGAAAATTCTTTAGAACTTGTGGCCATATTGATCAAGTAGAAAAACAGTCAACCAGTCATACTAACTAACTAACTACCAAGCCAGGATGACAACTGGTGTTTCTCAGGGCTCTTGCTCTGATTGTTTGACGTTGGTCATTTGTAAGTTAGATCTCTTTCATCTGCGGTAAGACCAAAGTGGTACAAATGTTTCAGAATCTTGAGCTTCCTCTGTAAGTCCTTTTCCTCATTTGTCTCCTTTTGCCTGAAATGTATTCTGAAGATTCTTTCTGGGGAGTCAGTCTAATGACTTTGCATGTCATCAACTTCTAAGGCCGCCCTTATGCTGCTTTTCTGTTTAGCTATTACACGTCTAGCTCAGCGTTCCTGGGAAGGCTAGCTTGTTCTCAGGCACAGACTTTCAACAAACATACAAATCACATCTTGAACCTTAAATCCTTCACAAAAATAAATCCCATGGTGCACCTGGCCCAGGAGTACCACTAAGCATGGAAGAAGACGCACACACACCTCTCTTGGATTCTTGTGTCAGTGATAAACGATTCAGGAAGAGACAGGACTTTGGGAAACAAGTTGTGTGGTGGAGGCCTGCCTGGGCCCTTGCTGTTTTGTAGGGAAAATGTATCACAAGCCACAAGCATGGGTGGGCTAGGCCAGTGCAAGCAGAAAGAAAGAAAAATTCTTTGGACTTCTTATTCATTCATTCAACAACTCTTTGTTGAGCAATGGCCAGGTCCCAGAGCCTAGCAGCTACCATCATCATCACTATGCTCTCATCAGGGAAAGCTCCTTTTGAAATGTTCTGGTCAGAAATGAGTATTACATTATTCTTATTAAGTTAAAAAAATACCTCTTTGTGAATTTTGTATGAACAAAGTGATATATTATAGTAATTATACTTGATCCAATACCTGACAGTTACAATTTTTAAAACCCAAAGTTCTTTGTAAGCTTTCTATTTGAACATTAGCATCTTGTGTGCTCTAAATAGGCAAATGCCAGGAGAATACCTAAAAACCTGTGTCTAAACCAGTGGTTGTCAACCTGTGTGGCACAACCCTTTTCAGGGGTGGGAGGGTCAAATGACCCTTTCACAGGGTCTCCTAAGACCACCAGAAATATCAGACATTTACATTACAATTCGTAACAGTAACAAAATTTCAGTTATGAAGTAGAAATGAGATTAATTTTTTGGTTGGGGGTCAGCACATCATGAAGAAGGGTGAGAGCCGCTGCTCTAGAATGATGCTGTGGAAACTACAAGGCGGATGGTAAGGCTTGCCTATGTGTGTGAGCAACATGCCTGTCACACAATGAGCTGGACTCTACCTGGCCAGCTATTGTGCTGACTGCAGCATTTCCTACCCTGTGCCCACTGCTTGCTCTGCCTTCCCTATATTCTCCTTACGACCTTGGGGAGTGCTTGATACTAAGGCATTGAGATGTTGTCAAGGTGTGGGACAGTTATAGATAAAAATATATTCAGCTTCAGCAGAGGTTGGCTCCAACTATTGCCCAACAATTTTATTTAGTTATTGAACAATTTCTTTTTCCATTTATTGATCTCCTTCTTTTCTCTTTTTTTCTTCCTTCCTTCTTTCCTTCTTTCCGTCCTTTCTTTCTTCATTTCATTTTTTGTTTTTTTGATTTTGAGACAGGGTTTCTCTGTGTATCCATGGCTGTCCCGGAACTCACTCAAGGCTGGCCTCGAAATCAGAGATCTGCCTGCCTCTGCCTCCCAAGCACTGGGATTAAAGGTGTGCACAACCACTACTTGGCACTGATCTCCATCTCCTTTTCTTTTCTTCTTATTTTTTTTATTGTTTTTGAGCTACATATTTTTCTCCACTCCCCTCCCCTTCTATCTTCTCCCATGGTCCTCATGCCCCCAATTTACTCCTGATCTCCATTTCTTAATGTCTCCATGTAACTTAGCATCCTCATTAGAAAGAAACAACATCCAGAACCCCTTTGGTAGACAGAGGTGATGTTTGTGCCTCAGTGACTGCCCCCAAGGAAAGCCAAATCCTCAGCAAACTTTGACACCAGCTTCCTGGCATCATTTCCCTTCTCAACATTTTTAAATGTCACACACAAGGCACACGCCAGGAGAAGTGTCACCTGGCTTACATAACAGTAGAAACAGGGGTGCTGTGGCCCATAGAATTAGAATACACAGGGAACTTCCCAATGACAGATTTCGCTTCTCCTACCCACCAGCTTTTTTGCTAGGGAGTCTCAGTGAGTCCCCATGCCAGCCTGCTAGCCCAGAAGCCTCCCACTTTGTCTGCTCTCAGCATCAGCCTGATCTTTGGTTAAGTAAGAACTTGTCCCAAAGACAATTATTTGCTTCCAGCCCTGATTTTGACAAGTAGGAACATGGTGTTTTCTGTCCCGGGAGAATTAAAGAAGCCCTTCTCAGAGAGAGCTCACTTCATACATGCATATGGAACCTTGGAGACTTGATAATGACTGTTTTTAATTGTCTGTCCACCTGTGACTACCATGACTTAGAACCATTCTCTCTTCCAGCTCATCATAATTTTTGTCAGTCTCCTGCTCCAAACCATGATCCCATCCTACACCCTGGGTCTGTGTTTCAGAACAGTATGTTCAACTTCTGAATTCACATCCCGTGGCCACAGATCCAAAAGATTTTTAAAGATTGCATCGTACTAAGTACAGATGTTTTCTTCTTATCATGATCCCTGTAGGAATGCAGTAGAATGATTATCTACACAGCATTTGTATTATAATAGATAATTGAATAAGTTTAGAGATGATGTAAAAAAAATAAGGAGAGGAGGCATGAAGATTAAGTATAAATACCACACCACTGTATAAAAGAGACTTGAGAATCTATGGATTTTAGTATTCACAAAACCCTAGGATCAATTTCCTGGAGATACTGAGAGATGACTGCATCCCATTTTTTCTTACCAATAGTTATGGTAGTAATTATGGTGCTTGTCTTAAAGAGTTGTGATGGAGGAAGGTCATTGGTTAAAATAAAAGAAGCTGCTTGGCTCTCATTGGTTAGGAGATAGGTGGGAGGAGTAAACAGAACAGAATGCCGGGAGGAAGAGGAAGTGAGGTCAGACTCGACAGCTCTCCTCTCTGGAGCAGACGCAGGAGAGACGCCATGCTACCTGCTCCAGGGAAGACGCACGCTATGAAGCTCCGACCCAGGATGGACTTAGGCTAGAATCTTCCCGGTAAGACCGGCGCTACACAGATTATTAGAGATGGGTTGATTGGGATATCAGAATTAGCCAGTAAGGGCTAGAGCTAAGGGCCAAGCAGTGATTAAAAGAATACAGTGTCTGTGTAATTATTTCGGGGCATAAGCTAGCCAAGCAGGAGGCTGGGGTTTTGGGAATGCAGCCCAGCCGCCCCTATTACTACAGAGTTGTAAGACCAAATAAGTTGATATATGTGAAAAAAATCAGAGCAGTATGTGGAATATGATGAAGAATCAATAATGATAATCAGTGATGATGATAGAGATAGTGATGATGATGATGATGATCATGATGGAGATGGTGATGATGATAGTGATGATGGTGATGATGATGATGGTGATGGTGGTGATGATAGATAGTGATGATGATGATGATGATGATGATGATAATGATGATGATGGAGATGATGATGGTGGTGATGGTGATGATGATAGATAGTGATGATGATGATGATGATGATGATGATAATGATGATGATGGAGATGATGATGGTGGTGATGGTGATGGAAATGGTGATGGTGGTGATGATGATATAGATGAAGATGCACTGATCAGAGAGGTCCCAGTAAACTGGAAATAGAAGTCTCTGGTCACCTGGAAGAGGCTGAGGATATTTCATCAGGGGATACTTCGTGATACCACGGACTATTAGCTTCTGAATAGGCAACCAGAGGCAATGAAAATATATGGCTTAGCTCTCTATTTGATAAACTATGTCTGTATTTTTCTGCCTTCTGCCTGCCTCACCTCATTCCCACTCTCCCTTTTCTCCCCTCTTTCCATTCTGCTTCCTCTTCTTCTGAACACAGGGTCTTGCTATGTATTGCTCAGAACTGGCCTCGAACTTGTGATCCTCCTTCCTCAACTTCCATGTAAAAATGATAAGCACGTGCTGCAACACCCAACCCCAAGTTTTATGTTAGAACACATCAATAATTTTTATAAAACACGAAGATAGGAAAATGGGAAGTGTGATTGTGACTTTCTTTTCTGTCATAAACACATGCAGATTTCCCCCTTGCCGCTAACACAAGTAAAATTGACTATATTTTACCTTTTATTGTCCATTAAAATGCATGGAAATGAAAGAATTGCTATTAGAGTTTATTGCATATAGTTTGTCAACATTCAATCTTTAGCTCACTGCAGTTTGAGCCCAGAAAGGCATCAGCACAGAGAAACAGCAGGCAGATAGTAAGAAAACAACGCAAAGCAACTTAAGGGCCCTTTGTTCATTCAGCACCAGAGAGTGTTGCAACGATCAGTTGGTCCGCCTAGGACTAAAGAGACAGTGGATATGAGATATTGAAACAGCTGACTGGAGCCATCAGGTAACTTCTCTAGAATGAGTTAAAGGAAATCACAATTCCCTAGGAACCCTTACAGCAGTCGATGGTCGTTATCTTCTAATACTTCATCCTAAAATTATTAGACATTACCTTTGCCCCAAGTGCTCTCCTAGAGGGTCTACAGTGTCTTATCTTTTTAAGTTCCTGACTAATAACCTCTGGAGTTGCTATTGTTAGTAGCTCTGTTTTATAACTGAACAAAGAGAAGCTCTCTGAGGTAGAGTAACTTTCTGAAGATTATGGTTAATGAGCGGCAGAAGCACAATTTAATCCAGACACACGTGACTCAAAAGCTTGCATCTACAGCCACATTCCGTCCCACATTACTGTGGAGTATTGTGCAGAGCCCGTTGGGTACTTGTGTTGGACACATAATAAATGGGTTCCACTAAAAGGAGGTCATGAATCCTCAAAGCAACAGCCGCATTGCTTTTTAGTTGTGGCTTTTCAGCTTGTCTTTGGGCAGTGTGGATGAAGCAGCACACTTGAGTTTGTGCATCAGGGTCTTTGTGGAATACCTATCTGTAGAGGGAAAAATCCATCTGGGCCCAGTGTTGCCATGGTAAGTGAACTATGCATCATTGCTGCTCAGCAAACCATAAATACTAATGGCAATTCATAAAATCAGATTCATGTGTGCCCATGCCATCGTTTGAACGACGGCCTTTCCAGGAGAGTCAAGCACATCTGTTGCTATAACTCAGGAGAAATTAGACTCCTGGTATTTCTAGTGAGCAGTGTGGGATCGCTACTTTTCGGGAAGCCTGGAATAATCTTACATACTTTGGTGACTATGCAATTGACAGTTCATTTACCTCCCATTCGTCAACATCCTCAATGAAGGAAAATGCTGTTGTGATTAATATGATGATTTAATGGGGGAGCAAAGGGAAAAAACATCAATCTGGAAGCTGAGCATTTGGATAATTTATGAGCAGCATGGTACAGGAAGGGCTGCATCAGGTTCTGGGCAAGGACGAGTTATGTACTTCAATAAAGAGCTTATAAATAAACATGAAGGCCCGGCAATCTTGAACTTCAGCATTAATCTCATCAGAACCAATAAGGGATTCAGCTTCAAAGAAGAAAATCTGGGGCAGAGTGCCCGGCTCAGCTGACAGTCTGAGGAAAGAGAACGCTTTTGGAGAAATTAAAAACCCCTCTTTGTTACTTATCTTTATCCGTGAGACTGTATGGAAGAGTAGCAAGGGCCTCTGCCTGTAATCTCTCACACTCCTCAGACAGAGCGAATTCGTGTCGCTGAAAAGACTTTACAATTTATTAAGGCCGATCTTCTCACGCTGGAAGACGCAAGATCCCAGAGAGCCAAATTTTCTTGTGCACAGAGAAATAGCCAATTTGCTTTCATTTCTTTTTATAAGATTTAAAGACCATACATGGAGGACCTGGGGTGGAGCTTAGTGGCATAGTGATTGTTCAGCATACGACAGTTCTGCAAGCCCTGGGTTTAATTCCCAGTCTCTCTCTTGGTGTGTGTGTGTGTGTGTGTGTGTGTGTGTGTGTGTGTGTGTGTGTTACGTGCACATGTGCACCTGAGTATGTGAGTGGTCTTTGCACACACAAAGGGCAAGGGTAGGACACTGAGTGTGTTTCAAGCTTGCTGTTTCTCTGAGGCTGCCTTGTGAGCTCAGCCAATGAGCTCATGGAACTGGCCTGACACCCTCCCACCCCAGCGCTGGAGTTATACACATGTATAGTCACAAACAAGTCACACACACACTTTTCATGTGAGTGTTGGGAATTCAAACTCGGGCTTTCATAAAAGCATTCTCACCAGCTGAGCCACCTCGCAGACCCTCACACCAAGTCTTTTACTGATCAGTAAATTTGCTTGTCCTTCCCTATTCACTGAACCAGTGGGGTCTCTGGTGCAGCCTAAACTCCTTTGGCAATCACTTCTGGAACTGCTAGGGCAGCTCAGGGTCTCACACACCCCTGCTCTGCTACTCCACACTGTGAATGTTCTTCTGGTCTAAAGATGTGGAGGTGAGAAGTGGTCAACCCTGCTAGGGAGCAAGAGCTCTGTGAGAGAGTCCTGCTTCCCTACCCATAAACCTGTCCTTTGAGACTCTGAATCTGCAGACTAAGTTTAGCATCAGGGGATGCCCAGGGGCTCACAGACTAGTGTGCACCATTCACTGTGCCCAGGACTTTGGAGGTTCTGCCTTCCCATCTCTTTTGGGGGTATGGAGTGGATGGGGGAGCAGTGTGTCTAAGACTACCCTCCATTAGCTTTACAGTCTCAAAACAAATGACCACAGGTGGACTAAAGGCTCCATTCACGTCTACCTTGACTTCAGCTCTCTCTATGATTAATATGGAGGTGCCTTTTAGAGCATGTAAGATATTTTTGGGGTCCAACTGTTTCAGAATACTGAAAATGTAACTTTTCTCCACTGATCTGCTTTTATATCTCTATCAAAATCTGATGGAGGAAGGTCATTGGTTAAATTAAAAGAAACTGCTTGGCTCTCATTGGTTAGGAGATAGGTGGGAGGAGTAAACAGAACAAAACGCTGGGAGGAAGAGGAAGTGAGGTCAGACTCGACAGCTCTCCGCTGGGGAGCAGACGTCTCAGGAGAGACGCCATGCTCCAGGCTCCTGGGCAGACACACGCGATGAAGTTCTGAACTAGAATCTTCCCGGTAAGACTGGTGCTCACAGATTGTTAGAGATGGGTTGATTGGGATATCAGAATTAGCCAGTAAGGGCTAGAGCTAAGGGCCAAGCAGTGATTAAAAAAAATACAGTGTCCATGTAATTATTTCGGATAAAGCTAGCCGGGCAGGCGGCTAGGGTGTTGGGGACGCAGCCCCGCCACCGCTCCTTATTACAACAAAAATCAGTCATCCATCTGTGGACTGTCTTGATGCACATGGTTTACAATAGGTTTTGAGACTGAGAGGTTGTTTTTGTTTTATTTCAGTTATCTGGGTTCTTTTAAGTCTTTGGTATTTCAACAAAAAATATGACATCTACTTTGTTAATTCTTAGAAAAACGTCACTGGGATTTTGATTTGGGATGGTGCTTTCTGATTTTATATTTCCTTTTTTTATGTTGTTTTGATCTTATTTCCCCTTCCATTTCTGATTTCTTAAGGGAAGCTCCGAAACCACTGTTTAAAGAACTCTCTTCTTGTCTACGAAAGGCTTTAGTGCTGCAAATTTATCCTATCACTGCATTTGTACACCATTTTCAAGCTCCACATTTATTATCATTTAGTTCAAAACAATTTCTGATTGTGTTATTTGAAAGCATACAAATCAATTGTGTGTTCGTATGAATCACACTCTTCACATTTGATACTTAGTTGGTAAACCACTGAGGATTTCCCGAGTTCATCTACTGTTAGTATCTAATTTAATTCCACTCTAGGCAGAGCACATATGTGATACGACTCGAATCATTTTAAGTTTGGTGAAGCCTCTTCTATGATTCAGAATATGGCTGCTCCTGATCAATGTCCCAAGTACAATTATAAAGAAGGCTGTTGCTGGGCAGAATGTTACGTTAAATATCAGTCAGCCATGTTGGTAAAGAATATTGTTAAAATATTCTGTGCCCTTATAATTTTTTTCTGCAATTTCCCCATTGAGCAAGGGATGCCCAGTAGAAACTGTAACTGTAACCAGGGACTTGCTTAGACCTCCTTTCCCTCCACACACTTGGGCTTCATGTAGGTGTGCAAACCCTGCACTGAATTTCCTGATTCTCGGTAATTGTTTGGCTACTGTTAGCAAGCATGTCTCTGCTTGTTTCCTCATTGTCTTTTTCTATCTGCTGTTTATTAACTGGCATTTAAGTTGATTGTGTGTTGCCTCCTCTGATGGCTTATCAATTGTAACTCTTTTATTTTCTTATTGAAGTGGTTTCTTTAGAATAGCTTTAGCTTGCCATATTCTATTTTCAGGTAATAACATATGATTTCACCAATAGTATCAAAATCCCATAATCCCTTTCATTTCTTAACTCCCAGTCTTTGTGGTATAGTTGTTATACGATTTATTTTTACATCCAATTCAAACCACAAAGCTTACTGTTACTATTTCTGTCTAAACAGTGAATTACTATGTAGAGATGTTTAATTACTGCTGTGACTTGGATTTTCAATGTCTGCCAAAGGCTTGTGTGCTAGATGCTTGGTCTTCCATTGAGGCCACTGCTAAAAGAAAGTAAAATCTTTAAAACATGGGGCCTGATGGAAAGAGATTTGGTCACTGGGGGTATGTCCTTGAAGGACATGCTGGGGTCTTGACCTCTTGCTCCCTCTCTGCCTTTTGGCCACCAGACACTAACCAGTAGTATTGCTGTGTAGTATTGCTGTGATATATCATGCCACCAAAAAAAAAAAAAAGTAACGAAAAGCAACCGTGGAGCCAAATCTCTGGCAACTGTGAATGGAAAATAAACCTTTCTGCTTTTTAGCTGATTTTTTAACAGGTGTTTTGCCACAGCAAAAGAAAACTGGGCAATGCATTTAAGAAGAAAACCTTTTTAACCTATTGTTATTTATTTATTTATTTATTTGTGTTTATTTTGCCATTGTAATTTCCAGTCTGGGTTTTCTTACCTCGTCTGTGCAAACTCACATCTAACATCATTTCTCCTTCAATGCTTCCTTCAGTTAGGACGTGATGGTGAACAGCCAAGCAAGATGCACAGCTG
Organism: Microtus pennsylvanicus; assembly: GCF_037038515.1. Classification (NCBI taxonomy): domain Eukaryota; kingdom Metazoa; phylum Chordata; class Mammalia; order Rodentia; family Cricetidae; genus Microtus; species Microtus pennsylvanicus. The sequence goes on from NC_134584.1 coordinate 52,567,324, forward strand.
TGGAGCCCAACTGATCGACATACAACACAACTCCCACCCCCAAGGCTCAGGGATCACTGCAGAAGAGGGGGACAGCAGGACTGTTGGAGCCAGAGGGGCAGGAAGTTTGATGTGAGACCAGGTCTCCTAGGAAGTTCAGAAGGTGCCACCATAAAGTCTCCCCAGCATGGCTGCCCAAACATGAGCTGAACAGGGACAACACCAATTTATGTGCTAGGGTTGGTGGGGCAAAGACCATAAACCCTCAACCCTACACAAGGAACTGTAGGCAATTAAGGGATGCGAGGAAAGGGAGAGTCTTCTTCATAGAGGAGTGTGCCAACTGGTTATCCCATATCAAATGGTCAGCCCTGAAAACATACGTACAAATACCATTTTATAGACTGCTTCCCACTAAGAAATGAAGCTTCCATGACCATGGCTGGGAGCAGCCCCAATCAATCTGTGGGTATAAATGTGAATATTTAGAAGGCCGTTTGCAACATGTCCATTCAGCAAAAAAGGATAGTAGCTTCCACCCTAGAGCCTATGATCTCTCAAACATTGGGCTTTTGACCTGGTTTATGGTTCCAGTCGTGAATTCCCTCCTATGAAGCAGATCTCAAATCTAGTCAGAAGGAGCTTGGTTACTCCACGGCGGTCATGGCACCATTGCACAAGTGGATACATCTTGCCTAGCCAGCAGGCATTGTAGCACAAACGGTCCAATGCTACTTAAAACCATTGATATCTTTTTCCACCCAGCAACATGCATAGTACAGCCTGGCACCGTATCTCTAGCCAATAGGGAGGAAGTTTCCTAGTTAGTTTGACATCGATTCCCTATGTCCTGTAGCTGAAGCATGTGGTGTCTTCTGCAACAGAATTTTATCAGGTTGGTAACCAAGATCAATGACAATAGCTTGTATTGTTTGGGGGTGACCAATAATTCACCCCAAACAAGGTAGCCCGTGTCTGGTACTGCTATTTCCATTTACTAACTTGTCTCCCATGAGCAATATTGTCCATCTATATCTTTGTTCAAGTTCTTTAAAAAGAAAATAAAAATTAATACATTATATATAAATCAGATCAGTACTTAGTACTGGATCAGTACTTAGTCTGAGACCTATTTCCTGCTATTGAGACAAGATTCGTTGGTGTGTCTGTGAGTTATGAAACTTTCCTTGTTTATCATGGGAGCATATGCTGTGTATAGGCCTGTATGAGTGCCAGGCATTTTGAACTCTAGCCCGTTTCCCGAGTCTTTGGATGTTTCTGCCCACGGCTTTGTCAATTAGTAACAGTGAAGGACCCTCCATAAAGCTGATATCTGTCTAGAACCCTGATCTGAGGATTCTAGTTCCTATTGTCTCCATGAATGTTCAATTTCCTCTATTCAACTCCAGGAACCCTGAAGAGCCCATCTGGGCCCAATACTCACTGTAGGGTGACTGGGTGCCCCTTAAGGTAAGCCCAGAATTTGTAAGGCCCCCTTGATTTGCTTCCTGTCTTCCGGGGGTTATTGTAATGTCATTAACTGAGCCTGGAGGTCTGGAAACTCTTTGCTAGATGCATGTAGACTCTGATTTTTTCTTTTCAGTTATCCCAGGAGGGAGAAGAAGTTTAGTGCTTTTTACTCTGTCTTGGCTGGAAGTGAAAAACACATGAGCAATTTTAAGGTTTCTGACACATATTTCCAAACTGTTCCCCAGTCCTATCAGATAATATACACCAGAACCCAAGAGCATTACCTTCAAGATCTATTGTTTTATTAAATCTGTCAACTGGGCAAGTGGTAAAGATTAATTTTTAACATGCTATTATAGTTTAGATATGAATCCACTACCTGGGAAGTTCATTAGTAAATGTTTTGCCCTGGCTGAGTTGGTAGGTATCTTAGAGTTTTATTGCTGTGAAGAGACACCATGACCACAGCAACTCTTATAAAGGAAAACATTTGATTGGGTCTGGCTTACAGCTCAGAGGTTTGGTCCATTATCTTCATGGCTGGGAAGCATGGGGGCGTGCAGGCAGACATGGTGTTTGTTGGAGAGGGAGTTGAGAATTCTACATTTGGATCAGTAGGCAGCAGGAAGAGAGAGTCACTGGCCACGGACTGAGCTTCTAAAACCCCAAAACCCACCCACAGTGACACACATCCTCCAATAAGGCTTCACCTACTCCAACAAAGCCACACCTTCTTTGCCACGCCCTTAGCATTCAAATATATAGTCTATGGGGGACATTCTTATTCAAACCACAGTAGGTCCAACCACTGAGACACAGAGATGGTTGCTTCTCTTTTCCTCTGTGTGTGTGTTGCAGGGAGGTGCCGGACAACAAACCCAGGACTTTGTCCATACCAGGAAGGCATTCTACCACTGTTACGTTCTCAGCCACACAAGGTGATTGAATCGCGAGGGCTCCCAGTTAATCAATAAACTAACTCCAGGACGGATTCCTGTTATGGTAGTATTATTGATGCGGTGGAAAGAAAGGAGATGGTCCCCACTGCAGGAAGTAGATCACTGGAGGCCTATCCCAGAAAAACAGATCTTGTCCCTTGCCCTCCTTCTGTCTCACTCGACTTCCTCTGGGCCAGGAGATGAGCTACGTAATGTTTAGCTTGGCCTCAAGCTGGCAAACAGTGGGGGAGCTGCCTGGGTACTGAGGCCTCTGAGAGAAAGACGTTTGAGCCTCTGATTTTAGAGGCTTACATGCTCCTTTAGGTGGTTTTTTTTTTGGGGGGGGGGATTATCACAGTGACAAAATCCTAGCACACGTCTTTCTCCGAGTCACCCATGAAATAGAACGGTCTTTCATCTCTTTCTGAGTCATTTGTAGTTCCTCCTTGGTGGTCTTGACATGTTTATTAGTTTCAAGACACACTCATGGGATCCGAGTCAGCGCCAGGGGTGGAGACGCCAGGCAACCACTTTAGATTTCTGTGCCAGAGAGCTCTTCTGTGTAGCAGGAGGCTGGGGAACAAGAGGCAGGGAGCAGGATGGAAGTGCCTAGTCAAGGTGATCTAAGAGCCAGAGCGAGCCGTCTACCTAACTCAGAACACCAACTAACTTAGCTCTTGGTCAGCCACCAACAGGGATTTAATTGCTAACCAGTCTCGGCACAGTTCTCCCGACACTGGCTGCCCGTGTGATTGCAGGTGGTGGCCAGAGATCCGGATTTACTGGCAATTCATGGAAGCGACTGAGGGATTTGGCACATGGAACTGTGTTGATCAGATCTACAATTAGTCAGACCATACTCTGTAATGTCTGCTTGGGCCAAATAATACTCGCCATTGAACATAGGGTCCTATTCATTCCTTAGCTCATTTCACTGGGGAAAAATAACCTTGCAATTTAGTTAAGTTCCTCCCTCATGCTGCATCAGAATCAGATTAAAAGTAGAGAGTTATGTAAAACACCGGGTCTACTTCCACAAACTTTGAACATTCTTTTTAATTTTGATTAATTTTAATCTAATACAATATCTAAAAAGAACATTTTATGCTGTTGATGAAAGTTTCCTGAATGAATAAATGCCTTAGACCAAACTGACATTTATTTTTATTTCAGACTGAGTTTTTCATATTCTGCAGGTTGTGCAATATTAACCTTCTGGGCGATCTTTAAGTACAGCGAATGTCAGAGCCGAGCAACTGTGAGCTTGCAAATGCATCCACACAGGTGCTGGGCCATTGCTAGGCCATTCCTAGTCTGTGCATTTACCAAGAAGAACCAGGAAATGTTCCCGACTATTCTATATCCATTTGTATATTACTGTCCTCCAGGTGCCCTAATGAAATGCTGCGGCTGGATGGCTTCAACTACAGACATTTATACCAGTTTCAAACCTAGAAGTGCAAGCCCGAGGTGCCAGCAGCATTGATCCCTCTGGAGACTCGGCTTACAGATGGCAGCCTTCTAGGCTGTGTCCTGGAGTGGCCTTCCCAGTGTGTGTGCCTCCTACGTACCTCTCCTTTTCCCTAAGGACACTGGTGCTACATCTCTTACAAGACCACTTAACCTTAATTATCTCTGTAAAGGCTCTATTTCAAATAAAGCTATGTTGAAGATTGGGGCATCCACATATAAATTTAGGGGAGGCAGTTTAGTGCATAGTCATTTGCAGGGAGTTCCCTGTGCTGTGGGGGAGGAGAGGTAGAGGAAATAGAGGAGAATTTAAGTTTGGTGCCAAGTTTCCTGATGTTTCTAGTGAGGATATTATTGAGAAAGTGTGGGAGTCTTGTTTTTTAACTCCTGAATACAAAAGTGGTGATGAGCCAGAGAGAAGGATTATCTTGGCAGACAAAGGAGCCAGCGAAGGCAAGGACAGTCAGTGAACCCAGAGAGAAGTGGATATGAGGTCTGTCTTGAGATTGGCCGTGGGATCTGTGAGGTATTATTTACTTCCTGGACTTCTGAAGTTTTAAATCTTGTAAATTGCAAGGTTCACCAAGAAAACAAAAATCATAACAGCGTAGATTCTCAGATTGAAAGATGAGCCAACGCTCAAGCATCACTTCCTGCTGGATGTCAGCTGTCTATGGAGTGGTTTGCTGGGGTCTGGAGACGCCTCCTCAGGAGTCGGGATCAGTTTGTGCATCTCCCTGTTCTTCGAGTTAGTGGCTTGGAATGGACCATAGTATTTGGCAAGCCCTGGATAAATGAGAGCTTTGAGTTTTTCTAAGAACCTCTTAAGTTTACTAGTCAAACACTGGGTAATGTGTTCATGTCATTTGGGTGAATATCATTGCTGGCCATTTGGTGTTTATTACTAAAAACAACTGAAAGAAAAAAATCAGAGCTGGAGAGATGGCTCAGCGGTTAAGAGCATTACCTGCTCTTCCAAAGGTCCTGAGTTCAATTCCCAGCAACCACATGGTGGCTCACAACCATCTGTAATGAGGACTGGTGCCCTCTTCTGGCCTGTAGGGAAACACGCAGACAGAATATTATGTACATAATAAATGTTTTAAAAAAAGAAAAAAATCAGTGAAAACAAAAGATATTCTGGGGCTGGGGGTGATAACTTAGTTGCTTGCAAGCATGAGGAACTGAATTTGTTCCCCAAAACTCACACAAAAAGCCAGATGTGGTGGTATGTAGTTGGAATCCTAGCTCTGGGGAAGCTGGGGAAGCAGATTCTAAGGACTAGCCTAATTGGTGAGTACCAGGCCAATGAGACAATCCTTGTCTCAGCACACAATATGGACAGCACCTGAGGAATAGCACCTTATGCTGCTCTCTGGCCTCTGGCTTCACGTGTACATGTATGCATGCATACCTATGCAAGCACAGGCACGAAGATGTGGACACAGACACAGGCATCTTGCAGGTCTGCTTTGCAATGATCAACCCAGCTCTGGCTTTCCTGCTTTGGGAAAAATAAAATGGCTCTGCCAACACATTGGTTGCCCCATAACCTGTGGGTGCTGTGTGTCTTGGAATACCCTAGAAGCTGGTAAACGACAGTCACTTAGAGGTGTAAAGAAGAGCCAAGGCTGTAGGAGGGTAGTTGTGTTCTGAGGCAGATGACTGAAGAAAGAAGCCGGTCCTCAGACTGTGAGGCTGGTACCTTATCACTTGAGGATGTGGGACGGCAGCTGAGGATGAGCGATGAAGAACACCAGCAATCTCCACTCTAACGCCCCATCTGCAGAGGGCTCCTCCTTGTATTGGAGAAGGTGGGTAGAGGGTTTTAGCAACTGTGTCAGATGGACACCAACAATTCAGGGGGCAAGAGAGTGCCACAGTTGTCACAGTCCCAGCACAGTTAAGAAAACTTCATTGAGTCTTCCCAGTGGTTTTGTGTCAGTAAAGCTGCTCACATTCTCCCAGCCACAGTTACTAGAGGCCAGGATGCTGTGCTTACCACGATCCTGAGAAGGAAGCTACTATCTAATATCACACTGTCCTGAGGGTCAGAAATCCCTGTGTATCCCCATTCTTGGGCTCTACAGATATTCTACCATACTGTAACAGAGATTCCAGTGTCATGAACCCCAATGAACCCTGTTGACCAACTATGACCCCAGTACGTATGGTACTATAAGCTTGTATGGTAATATGTAATGAACAAAAAAAAATTTATTCAGTTCCTATTACTGTGTCCTCATTTCTGAAGTGGGCACCCCATCCTCATTGCTGTGTACATCCTATGTGCCAGGTCTATGAGAGTATCCCTACTTCCACATGGACCCCAGAGATAATGACTCTGATTTTACTGCCACACATGTTCTGTCAAAACCAAAACAATCTATAGATTACACAATTGTCTTAGTTAGGGTTTCTATTGTTGAGATGAAGCATCATGACCAAAAAGCAAGTTTGGGAGAAAAGGGTTTACTTGGCTCACACTCCCATGCCACTGTTCATCAATGAAGGAAGTCAGGACAGGAACATAAAGCAGGGCAGGAACCTGGAGGCAGGAGCTGATGCAGAGGCCATGGAGTGGTGCTTATTGGCTTCCTACATATGGCTTGCTCAGCCTGCTTTCTTACAGAGCCCAGGACCACCAGCCCAAGAATGGTATGACTCACAATGGGCTGGGTACTCCCCCATCACTAATTAAGAAATTGCCCAACAGCCAGATCTTATGGAGGCATTTTTCTTGATTGAGGTTCCCTCCTCTCAGATGACTATAGTTGTGTTAAGTTGACATAAAACCATCCAGCAAAGCTCTGGTGCTCAGCTGGAACCAAAGCCAGCATGGCACACCAAACTGTTTATTATAAAAGTACAGAGACGATGGATCTACCAGATGTTGGAATCATAATAAAGGATTATAAAAATGCGTTAGTCACAGAGTGTAAGGTAACGCGATGCCTACAACAGAACACACTAGTGGGCGGCACAGGTCCCAGAGAAAAGTGTTGACAAAGGGCCTGGTGAAGAATTTCAGAGGGCTTAGAAAGAAATTAGTGAGATTGCAAGGACAAGATGGCAGACAGTTGGGCAAAATTACGGAAGCAATTTCAAATGTGAATGAAAAACCACAAAGACAGAATCTTGAAAAATAGAAATTAGGGAAATAAAGAACGAAGTAAGTGTATCTTGGAAAAGATGTAAGATTTTTTTTTTTACATTAATGAAAGTAATGCCAGATACGATTTGCCTTTGACAAGTGACGATGAGACTCCTGGGAAGGGTTACTGGGGGGAGGGTCTTAGTCAGGATGGGCTGCTGTAACAAAAGCCCATAGCCTGGATAGTGTACACAAGGGTTGATTCATTGTAGTTCTTGAGGCTGGGAAGGCTGACTTCAAGGTGCCGGCAGTTGCAGTGTGTCTAATAAGGGCTTCTTCCTGATTTACACAGGGCGATTTTCTCCAGTTTTCATTTCATAGTACAGAGACAAAGGCAAAGAGAAATCTTGTCTTCTCGTAATGGCCTAACTTCCATCATGGACGTGTTACCTCTTTGATGTGTCGCAGTCTCTTTCCAAAGACCCCACTCCAACACGCTTGTGTTTATGGGGGAGAGGGTGGTCCATGCTTAGTGTGGAGTTTGGAGCAACACAGAAGTTCAGTTTATAGCAAGGAGCTTGACAGATAAATAGAATTTTCCAAGAAGGTCTGAGGATGTGAAGCGGAAAGGGAGGACACAGAGACCGGCATTCAAAGGCAGGGGCGTGGTACAGCAAGGTTAGGACATGGTGGGTTGTTTTCCTCACAGATAGAGTTTAGGACGTGGGAGAAAGCAGAGATGGCTGCTTGCTGGCTGACATATTTTACACCAAATTTTTCTGTGCCAGAAGTGGAAGTTATTTGAGGTTTCTGCAGAGAGATCATATTTACATTTTAGACATACCACTCACTCTCTGGAGAAAGGCAAGGATGGATTGGAAGAGAGTCCAGTCCTAGAGGCGAGAAACTATTTTGAACACTATTGTGACAGACAATCCAGGGGACAGAGAATGCAAGCTGAAGTAAAGTGCTGGTGGGGATGAATTCTCGCTTACAGATGAGCAGAGGGTAAAGCAGGAAGCTGAGGTAGAGACCTTCTCACTGTCAAAGTCAGGGCTAGCCTGAGGGTGTGTGTGGCCTAGACTTGAGACTTGGAAACTTTGGAAGGCAATAATAGTAGCTGCCAGTTATCGAAGGCTCACTGTGGGCCACACACAGTGGAAGGTTTTCAGGGAAATAATCAAATTCAACTCGCATAAATGAGGATAGGTTATGAGTCCAAGCCATATTTAACTCCAAATGAATGCTTTCAACCTCTTAGCTCTACCACCTTGTAGGGTGAATTCTAATTGGTTTTAATAATAAAAACCCAGAGTCAGCTCTCAGGGGCAAAAGCTGAAAGACCTGAGAAGAACAGCAGCCAGTCACTAGTTCTTACCTCCATGAATACTCAGACTGAATCCTGAGCTCCTGTCTCCTCCAGCTTTATATTCCTCTCTCAGCCCAGCCAGTATCACTTCCCATCTTCACCTCCCTAGTGCTGGGATTAAAGGTGTGAACCACACTGCCTTCCTAATCAGCCAAAGATCCTGAACTGAAAGCTTGTTCTGTGACCTTCTGAGGAAGGTATGGCCAGGAAACGAGTGTCCTGTATGCACACACAAGCATTTGAATCCATCTGCGCATACATATGACATCTCAGGGAGAGAGAGCACAGTGTTGCTGATGTTTGATCTCCAGAACACAATGGTCACTAAAGACAGTTACCTGGGAAAGGAGAGGGGAGCAAAGAAGAGGGAGGCGAGGAAAGGGGAATGCTGGGATTGAGATCTCACTCAGTGTTGGCCCATCTGGAATGGACTATACCCATCAGAATTATCAAGACTGGGTGGAGATGGCTGCCGTTTCCATTCCAGAAGGAAGATGCAACCCCAGGCCAGGTGGCTCGGCGCAGGCAGACAGCCTGTGTGTGGAACTGTGTGAGGAATTGCAGAGAGCTGGAGGCCAGGCTTCTCAAGCAGCAGCTCAGCTTTCTTAGAGACCTTTCAGAGATCCATTTCCACAGTACCAACTGTGTGTATCCAGTCATTCTAGGGGCTGGATGCCCTTGCTTCAGAACTTCTGGTGTGGTAGGCTTCTTGACCTCCAGGGCTTCTCTCTGTGTGTTTGTTAGACTCTAATAATAATATTTATGTAGGGGAACACAGCGAAGATCAAGAGAGATGATGGTTGTTAGAGGACTGGGCACATAGTAAGCCTTCCATAAATGTCAATCACTATCCAGAAAACTCATTCTAGACTTTATAACTTTAAATATATTTTTAAATTAAAATATAATTGCATTGTTTTCCTCCTCCCTTTCATTCCTCCAGTTCCTCCCATAACAACCCCCTCTTGAGGGCTGGAGAGATGGCTCAGCGGTTAAGAGCATTACCTGCTCTTCCAAATGTCCTGAGTTCAATTCCCAGCAACCACATGGTGGCTCACAACCATCTGTAATGATGTCTGGTGCCCTCTTCTGGCCTGCAGGCATACATGTACACAGGATATTATATACATAATAAATAAATAAATATTTTTAAAAAAAGCAACCCCCACTTGAAATCATGTTCTCTTCTGGTTCTTTAGTTGTTATTGTTACACACACACACACACATTTGCATATATACAAATGTATATATGCCCAATACACGCTGCTAGTAGATCCTGTCTCCTGAAAATGACGGGGAATTCCCACCCATGATGCCTCAGCAAAATGGCTGCTTAAAACAACAGACACCGATGCGGAAGTGGAAATCTGCTTTCATTGGTTGGTTAAATCCCTCTACTCAGAACATGTTATGCGAGTTGCATTTTTTTACATAACTGAAACTAAACATTGTACTCTGATTGACACGATTGATAATAACTGGTTCGAGTTCTTCCTAGGAGAAAGAGACAGAAAGGGCCAGCACCAATGACTGAAAAGCATGCCCAGAGTGAATTCATTTACTTGTGAAACAGACAATCACAATGAGTAAATGTGGAAAAAAAAATGTTTTGGACCCTTGATGTTTCCTTAGCTCCATCATTTCTCTGCTTTCTCATCTCTGAGCTCACGGGGATGATGGTCTCTGTCCTGGCACATGCTGCGTACCAGGTTCTCCTTTGCTTCCCTTGGCTTTATACTTCTTACTGTGTAGATTTATTTTTCTTCAAAGCAAATACCATGACTTACTCTTCGTATAGAAACTTCTAACCTCAATTGCATCAGTTAAGAGAGTACTGTGAGCATGCAGTTTAGATGTCCCTAGAACTATTTCATTCCCGCATCAAAAGCACAGATGAACAGGCATTTCTGAAGCCAAGAGGCTCAAGGTTTTTTCTCAAACCATCTTATTTGGATCCTGATTGCTCAATAGCAGTGATTCTGCAAGCACACACCCAATCAGCCATTTTCAAAATCCTTTCTCTAAAATTTTAATAAACAATCCACTAAATAGAGAAAGAAACGTCCCTACCAAAAAAAACCTGTCCCCAGGAGGGAAGAAGAAAGCGCTCTTTTGCATCCCAATCCCATCCCCACGCTACAAGTCTTTTTTTTTCTCAATGTATTTCGCACACCACGAAAGCTGAGCGCCAGGCTGGATACATGCTCAGGTACTGCCCAAGTCACCCCTGTGTTGTTGGGGGAAGACGGGGTCTGCAGGAATGTGGAGCGTGGGAAGAAGCAGAAGTTGCACCTACTGAGAAGCCTAGGTGTCTCATCCTCACCGGAGCAGTAACGCCAACCAGCCCCCTCCAGTCCGCGCATGGGCTCTGCAGTCTGCAGCCTTCTCAGCGCTCCCAAGGAGGGAGGGAAACCCGGATCCTTTCTACCACGCGGCGCTGTGAACCTTCCTGCTCTTTCTTTCATCTTCCTCCACCAGATCACCTCCTGCAGGAAGAAATGAGCTTTTAAAACGCTGCTCCATGTTTCCTGTTTTTCCTGACGTTCTTTTTTTTTTTTAAATACCAGTGTACTTTTTAAAGACATTTTGAAGTCTATAAAGACTAATTACAAACCCACTGGGAAGTGTGATACGATGAGCAGCCTCGCAGATCAAGGATAAGGGAGTTCATAGGATTCAGTGGGGCCCTTGGGCAAATGTCCGCGGCTTTCATGAACTCCACATAGTGCAGGATTGTCTGGGAAAGAGAAGCCTCTGCCGGGTGATAATTACATAGACTCATGTGCTAAAAGCCAGATTAGGAAAAGCCTTCTCCTAACAGTAATTTTGTGCCTTTCCTCTCTGACCCCACAGACTTCTAACTGGATTGGTATTCTGTGAGCATCAGCCTTTGAGAGCTCTTATCACATACCTCAAATCTCCTGCCCTAGCTGTTCCCAGGGCAGTCATCCCAGGCCTTTTGGATTGGTTGAACCCTACAAGATGTTAATGATTGTCTGAAATCTGTGAGACCAGTGCTGCAGAGGAGTAGCGCAGGCCTCGGCCCCTGTTTCGTACCTGGTACCCGTGCCTTTTACTAGCCAGGTATGTGCGCAGGAGGGGCATGGATTTGGAGCTGAGAACCTAGGTGCAAATCCCGGTCTTCAGCAATGAGCTGTGGGGCCTTTTGCCTGTCACTTCCCTTCTCTGGGTTACGGCTATTTCAGCTATAAAGTGTCAGAACTTTACTAGAACTCTGATGTCTCCTCCAGCTCTTCAGATATGCACTGTTTTCAACTCTCTTCACACATTAAGCCCACCTGGACATTCTTCCAAGTATGCTGACGTGAATGACGTTCAGAGACCTAGGTCTGGGGCCTGATCAAGGCTCTAGGGTCCTGAAGAGCAAGCTGGAGAGCCCTTGCCAAGAAGAACAAAACAGGGCTGGAGTGATGGCTTGGCAGTTAAGAGCATGGGCTACTCTTCCAGAGGACCCGGATTCAATTCCCAGCATGCTCATGACAGCTCATAGCTATCTGCAACTCTGGTTCCAGGGAGTTCTTCAAGCTTCTGTTGGCACTGCACACCATGGTACACAGACATACATACAGACAAAACACCCAGACACATAAAGAATAAACAATCTGTTTTTCTAAAAGAACAAAATAAGAACTCACTTTTGCAAATTTTCAAAGTCTTCACGTGGGTACATTTTCAGCATGTCTTTCATCCTGGAACCTTTAAAGGGGTCTGTGCACATCGTGAGTGACCTCGAACTCTAATGACTTCTTCAGAGTGAATCGTGGGATGCTCAGACATCAGCATGTGCGAAAGCTTCCCGAGCATTTCCAAGATGGCTAGTTCCGGTGCAGGAATCATTGGGGGTAGATTCTGAATTCCAGGAACAGATGTGGAAACACCTGGAGGTCTTCAGAGCCTGCAGGAACCTTCTAGTTTGAAAACCTCTCATCTTCGAACCTTTCTCCTAACTAATTCCCCCTTGCCTAAAGGCTGTCATTGGAAACTGCCTTCTCCAGGAAGCCGTCTCTGATTCTCTGATCAGCAACTCTCTTCCCACTTGGCTCAGGCCCCTATTCTACAATATTTTATCACTTTCTCTTTACCACTTTCTCTCCCCCCACTAAACTGTAACCTCCTTGAGGAAGAAGATGTGTTCCTAGGCATGTTATTCTTTTTGTCCCCTCCCTAGCCACGCCCACTCCTTTTTAACCTCTGCCCTCCGCCTGCCATTGTCCTCTCTCCCTGTGTTCTCCCGCGGTGTACACAGGGGGCTCTGTCTCTCTCCTCTCTCTCTCCCTTTTTTTTATTTTTTTCTTCTTCTTCTCTCTCTCTCTCTCTCTCTCTCTCTCTCTCTCTCTCTCCCCCTTTTTAATAAACACTTATGGCTATTTCCTGTGTTTATATGTCTGATCCGCCGCCACCGCCGCCGACTGTAGCCGCTTGCTCAGGTGCACTGCTGGGACCCACCGGAGTTTGCTGCGGGGCGGGGGGAACCCCAGGGATATTTTTTTAAGAATAAGAAGGCATCTTATCATTCCCGGGTCCTAGCATAATGTCCAATGAATGAGATCGTCATTGAATAAAAAAATCAGAAGATTAATATTATTTTATATAGAAAACATCTGCCTCATTCTTACCCTCTACCACCTTCTTCTCTTCTCTCAATAGCCCCCAGAGGTGCTGCTATTGTTTGAACATGAAATGTCTCCAAGTCATGAATTTCTAGCTTATGGTCCCACTGTGCGAGACTGTGGAATCTTTGGGGCATTAGGCCTCACTGGCAGATACAGAGCTGTTGAAGAGAAACTCGAGGGGTCCAGCTGGCCAGGTTCCTGACTGAGGTCTCTGCTCAAAATGAGGCCACACAGTAAGCACCCACTTTTGAAAACAAAGTTCCAGCCAACATTGCCTTTGCCACCATGATACTGGGGGCCAAAATAAATCCTTTCTTCCCCTTGGTTGTCTAGTATCAGCAATGAGGAATAACAACAAGAAAGGGACCAAGGCAGATGCCTTACAGTCTAGTTGGAGCCCTACTTAAAATCCAAGTTCTCAATCCTCTACTGAATACACAGAAGAAACTGGGTTAGCTTTAGGGAGCATGCACACCAGATCTCGAAGAGATCTTGAGGCAGCTTAAAGTATAAACTATTTCCAGAAGAGAATGCAGGGTGGATGGAACCCATGGGGTGTAGATGATTGCAATAAAGTAGTCCCACACTAGCTTAGAATGGAGTATAATAAAGGGTTCTTTATTTAGGGGCAGACTCACAGATCAACAGTCCTCTGCACAAGTGGGGAAAAAGAACCAAATTCAACAGAAGAGAGAGAGAGAGAGAGAGAGAGAGAGAGAGAGAGAGAGAGAGAGAAGCTGTATAAGTTTTATGGCTACATTTATAGTATAAGATACCACACCCAAGTGGGGTAGTATCTTAAAGGCTATTGGCTGAGGGAGTTCCCACAGCACCTCCCCCTTTTGTCTAAATAAAGACTTCTAAGCCTAATACAAAAAATATACAATAAGAACAAATATCAGAATAAACATTAGAATTACAGCCAGTATAAACAATATCAAGCAAGAAACATATGCTAAAGGTTTCAATAATTATCCTGTCCTAAGGAGTCTAAGTTTTGTATTAGAAATGGCTTGGATAAGTCATGAGAGGAAAGTAACTACAATTATCTAATCTTTAACCCCATCCAAGACCTGAGAAGGGAAATAATATTACTTGAGTAAACAGGAAGTGCAATCAAGCAACTTTCAAAATGTGCAATAAATGACAGAGACAACTGACTACCTGGGCAATCACCCAAAGTCTCATTTGTAACGTTGTAGCAACCAACTTTGGCTAAGGCCTATAGTAACTGACAGACCATTTTCAGAGGTAGGAAAAATTTCAAAACCATTTTACTCTGCTTTGGCAAAATTTGACAGTCTTTGTTCTTGTATCCTGCTTGTCCAGCTGGACACCACACATTTTTCAGTTGTCAAGGCATGAGCAGTTCTTTGCCCAAATGCCAGTTTTGCCAAAAAGAAAACAAGCTCCAAGTGAAGTGTCTTGGGTACCCAACATTCTCTCAGGAATTGATAGGTGCTGCCAGGAGCAATCATGTCTAATGCAACAGAACCCTAAGTTATTTAAGTGCCATATTCTACCGTTCTTTGAAGTAGTTGAAGATTACCTATCTATGCAGAATACAATCTCTATGTATCTAAAGAACCTGATTAGTTGATGCTCACCTTCCTAGACATGGACGGAGGGGAAAGGACCTTGGACTTTCCACAGGGCGGGGAACCCTGACTGCTCTTTGGACTGGAGAGGGAGAGGGAGAGGAGTGGGGGGAAGAGGGGTGGGAGGAGGGGGAGGGAAATGGGAGGCTGGGAGGAGGCTGAAACTTTTTTTTCCTTTTCTCAATAAAAAAAAAAGAACCTGATTAGTCTAACTATAAGTATGACAAACATGGATGACTATTGACCTGTAATTCTTAATACCTATATAGTTTAAAGAATAAAGCCTATATTAGAATATTAAACTACCTTTAAATAATTGTGCAGCAAATGAGGACAATGATCTCAAAATATAAGCAATGTATAAGTTTCTTGATCAGAGGTAGAAATGTATATTGCAATATGGATAAATATATCCTAAAATTGAATCAATATACAAAATGTCTTAAGCAGGGTAGAAATATGTATACATACAATATGACAAAATAACTTTGCATAGGTGTACCAAAATTGTAAACAGAGATAGGAGCATATTCAATATAACAAATATAATTTGAAGTTGCATCAATATATAAGAATCTATACCAATGTAAACTGTCTATAAATGATAGCTCACAAGTATTCACTCTATTACTCACTATTATTATTAGTGTGAATTTACTCACACTATTATCCTATTATCCCATCCATTTTTTTTTCTTTTCAAAGGAGATCCCTGAGTCTACATCATTTCCACGCCAACCCCCAACCCTATACCAGTCATAAGAAAACCCCAATTTATGTCCCTAACCCTGAGGACAAGCTTTGTTGGGAGAAGGGACATCATCTTCTAGAATTGCTTCCAGCTGGCATGGGGTCAATGTTCTTTCTATGGGATCCTGTGAAACTAAAATGATGGTTAAGCTTCAAGATTACTGACTGGTATAATTGCAAATAGTCTCTGAGTAGTCGGTAGGGTTTTCCTGAAGTTCTTATTTGGAGTTCTGGCCAGAACATTGTAAGACAGTGCACCATTTTAGCTAGCCAAGTTGGAATCATTTTGAGCAGTTGGTACCCAAAACCTATCTTAAAGTAGCGCTATCAGCATCATGACATCATATCAACCAGGTGGAAAAATTGTTGTGGGGCCCTGTCTTCTTCCTGGAAACTTCAAAGATTACTGCAGAAAAATTTATTGTTCATTGTGGAAAACTTAAACATTATTCATATAGACATATATTCAATGAAAGGTATAATAGAGACAAAAATATTTATGGGGAAAAGTAAAATCTTTCCTAAATTCTTTCTTCTTTCTGTCTCATACCATATGGCTCATGATATGAGACAGAAACTCTGAATTTTTCTTTTAAAAACATGCTTGGAATTAGAGATCGTCCAACTCCAAAGCCAGCTTTGATTTTTAAGTAGAGATACATACATGTTCAGGTAATCAAATTTTATCCTGCAGATGATATGTCATCAAAAGTCAGATTTCTCTCCGATTGGTGATCCTTTCTAGAGAGTTATGTTTTCTCCTTTAGGCATCTAGATGTCCAAGGTCTCTCAATATTTTGAAGATGATATTTTCCTGCAGAGACAGGAATAGAACACTGCCCCAACCGTTGTGAGGCTTCCTTACCAACTATATGATTGTCACTTCTATGGAGGAGCTGTCATTTCTCTTTCTCAAGAGGTTTCTCTCTTTCAAACCAAATATGTATTAATTTTGATGGTATCCATAGTTTTTCTTCTCCTCTGTTATGAGATTTCAGTAAATTGTCGTAGGTGTAATAATCTTTATTAGCCAGCAGGTGTCATGGTTGCGAAACATGGCGCGGAGAGACGTGACCTGTGGTGGCGTGAACAGAACCACTCTGTTCCGAATTGGTGCCGAATATGTTTGACAAATTAAGAGCAATTAAATTGAGTCTGTTACCAGAGAGAGTTTTTTGGTGGCCAGAATATCAAGGAATCCAGAGCTAGTGAGCCATGGCTTGGGAAATTGCCAAATCGCCACACGGCTGGCCCGCCAAAGGGGTAGCTCTGCTGCGATGGGGTTTTGGCAAAAGCAAGCAAGCAAAAAAAAAAAAAAAACCAAAACAAACAATAAACAACAACAAAAAAAAAACTCTTAGTAGATGAAATCAAGCCAGGCAGGCAGGGGTTTTGAGCCAGTCCCAGTAGGCATGGAGCAGGGATCCACATGCAGATGTAGACAATTACAATAAAGTAGTCCCACTCTAGCTCAGAATGAAGTATGATAAAGGGTTCTTTATTTAGGACTAGACTCACAAGTCCCTGCCTCCACCAAGAAGCATGTGGTCAACTATTCATAAACACCATTTAAGTGTTTGGTGGCAGGGCCTCTTAAATAACTGCAAGATTTTTGCAGCTAAAGCTGAGTCAGGAAGCCTTCCTTAAATGAGAGAGCTCGCCTCGAGCAGAGCCCACTCGAGAAAATGCTGCTACCATGAAGCCATGCTTAACTCTGTTCTTTTGTGTCTCGAATTACTTCCCAAGTTCTCTCAGATTTTATGTGGGTGTAGTTGCCCGCATTCGGTGCCAATTTGTAGGTGAAGACTGCTTGTTCATTTCCCAGTCACCCAGACCCAAAACAATCACACAGAAACTATATTAGTTACAATACTGTTTGACTTATTAGCTTAGGCTTCTTATTAACTAATTCTTATATCTTAAATTAACCCATTACTATTAGTTTATATTTTATCAAGAGGCTTGTGGTTTACCAGTAAAGTTTCAGGGTATCTGTTTCCTTCTGCAGCTACATGGCCTCTTTCTGACTCTGCCTTCTTTCTCCCAGCATTCAGTTTAGTTTTCCCACCTAGTTCTAGTCTACCCTGCCACAGGCCAAAGCAGCTTCTTTATTAACCGATGCTAATAAAGCATACTTACAGCAGACAGAGGAGAATCCCACACCAATGGGAAGCTTGAGACACCCAGGAACCAGAGCATAGGGACCCATTACCTTTCTGCTAACAAACAAGAGTGAAGTCATGTTTCTCAACCACACCTGGGCCTGGAACCCAGAATAGAGACTGCCCATTGGAAACTGTACTTCGAAAAGGATGTCCATACCTCAAGAATGGACATCTTGTCGGCAATGAACAGTGGCTGCTGGAGAAGACAGAGATGTAGAAAGAATGACTTGAAGACTTGCCTTCTGGCCCTCCATTTACCAGCTTACATTCACCCAATCCAGAGACAAAGAAGTCCGGCACTGTGAGGCATGGGGGTCAGGCCTCCCGACCACAGCTCAGAACTAGGTGGAGAAAAGTCACAGTAGCTCAGGAGGGAGGATGAAGCAGTGAGGCCGAGCTGGGAACTAGGTGACAATGGCACACTGTGGTGTGTGCGGGGAAAATAATTGGCTGTCATTGAGACCTGTCACGCGTCTATGTAGTTCACAGTAGTTCTACTGTCTTGCTTATCCAGCTCTACTTGGCGTATAAGCAGCTGGCAAGAAAAGAGAGCGAACTGCTTCTCTGACCCCAGCTGCTGCTGTCCAGCTAGCCAATGTGTGGGGAGTTGGGCTCTTACCTTTTATTTCTGACTATTACTTCTTAGAGGCTCAGAATTGTTTATACACAAGAGTCACACTTTTTCTCCCTAGATTCCACAGCTGTTGGCACTGCCTCTTCCCGTGTCATCCGCCATGTCATCAATGGATTCCCGTTCCCAGGATGAGAGAGTCAGAGCTTGCCTTCCCGGACACAGCTCCCACTGTGACCCACTATTCCTATACATGGCTCATCAGTCCTATGGGCCACAAAACTGGGGCGGGGGGCTGCTGTTGGTCACCCCAGGCTGAGTCCCTGGGGATTGCCTATGCCACAGAGGTATAAAGTGCAAAGAAGTCTCTTGGTGTCTGGCTCTAAGGGGCAGTATGGCTTCGGCAGTTCTCCTGAGAAGGCCGGAAGAGTGTCCCATCTCACATCCCTGCTTGTTTCCCATCTCCCTTGGCCTATAAGACCTTCCGTGGATCCCTTCCACAAGGAGTCACACAGCAGATAGAGAGGTGTTCTTTGAGGCTGCACCTGTGTCTTTGTCTGAAGTTTGTCTACCATCACCCCTCAGCTGGCTGCCTCCATCACTCCATCTCAACTTCTTTCATGGGCTTTTCCACATAAGAGAGAAGATAATGTAAGGAGTGGACCTATGTGGCTCCGTTTTTTCCTCCTCTGCCTTTTTCCATTCTTTTTTATTGCATATCTATCTATCTATCTATCTATCTATCTATCTATCTATCTATCTATCTATCTATCTTTTATCTATATCTATCTAGTTTGTGTGTGTGAGTGTGTGTATGTTTGTATAGTGTGTAGATGTGTGTGAGTGCGTGTATGTGTGTAAGTGTGTGTATGTGTGTGAGTGTGTGTATGTGTGTGAGTGTGTGTATGTGTGTGTGAGTGTGTGTATGTGTGTGAGTGTGTGTATGTGTGTGAGTGTGTGTATGTGTGTGTGAGTGTGTGTATGTGTGTGAGTGTGTGTATGTGTGGGTGAGTATGTGTATGTGTGTGTGAGTGTGTGTATGTGTGTGAGTGTGTGTATGTGTGGGTGAGTATGTGTATGTGTGTGTGAGTGTGTGTATGTGTGTGAGTGTGTGTATGTGTGGGTGAGTATGTGTATGTGTGTGTGAGTGTGTGTATGTGTGTGAGTGTGTGTATGTGTGGGTGAGTATGTGTATGTGTGTGTGAGTGTGTGTATGTGTGTGAGTGTGTGTATGTGTGGGTGAGTATGTGTATGTGTGTGTGAGTGTGTGTATGTGTGTGAGTGTGTGTTTGTATGAGTGAGTGTGTGTATGTGTGTGTGAGTGTGTGTTTGTATGTGTGAGTGTGTGTATGTGTGTATGTGTGTGTGTGAGTGTGTGTTTGTATGCGTGAGTGTGTGTATGTATGTGTGAGTGTGTGTTTGTATGCGTGAGTGTGTGTATGTGTGTGTGAGTGTGTGTATGTGAATGTGTGTGTAGTGTGTATATGTGTGTGTGAGTGTGTGTATGTGAATGTGTGTGTGAGTGTGTGTATGTGAATGTGTGTGAGAGTGTGTGTATGTGTGTGTGGTGTGTACATGTGAAAGTCAGAGGACAACTTGCAGGGATGTGCTTCCTTCTCCCACCCACGCCAAGGATCAAATTTAGGTTCTCAGGCTCTACAGGAAGGCTTTGCCATGGCACCATCTTGCCAGTCTTTCTCTCATTTTTAAATTATCGTCACCGGGGAGTTTCAGCAGAAGGATGTTCTGACCCCAATCATTTTCCAACTCTCTAGTTCCTTAAGCTTGTGGTTGAACTTGGAATCTGGGGTGTCACATAGCATTTCTCCAACTGCTATTCTTCTCTTTTTATTTTCCAGAAAGGACGGAGGTTCTGGTTAAGGGAACAGAAGAGTCAGCAGTGAGAAGAGAAACAAAATTAAAAATCCCTTTGGCTGAGACTGACTAGGTGGCTGCAGAAAGAGCCTAGGGCTAAGGCTGTGAATGACAGAAGAGGAAGCCAGGGAGGCTCCCGTGGGAGGGGTGGAGTCCCGTGGGAGGGGAGGAGCAGGTGTCAGGAGTCAGCCTGAACTGGAGTGCTGCCAGGAGCCTCTTGGACCTGAAGCTACAAAGGCGTTTTCTTCCTACTTTGCCTAAGGATTGTGGGTCAGGGGTGAAGCAGAGGATGGCACTAAGGGACTAGGGAGACCCTAGACAAATAATGCAAGTCCACCATTAGATTGAAATTTCCCAAGTACAAGACTCATGGAATTTTTTGTTTTTGGTCTTTTACCCCCAGCACATAGGATGCTCAGTGGGCCTGAATGGATGTCTCCAGCAACCAAGGAGGAAAAGAATGAAATGGATGAGAACTGAAGGAACGAATGTGCTATGACAGAGTAATTTCCTTGCCCCTCCCCAGTCCATCTTGTCTCCTCCTCCTCCAATAGTAGGTAGACTGGGTACAGACTGAGGTCCAGGCTAGCTTTCTGCTCCCTGGTTCACTGCTAACCTATGGCTGAGCAAGACTCACAGATGACTGTAATCTGCTATTTCTTTTTCTCCAGCTGTCGAATCCAGGGCTATAAATCCTAGCCTGTAACTCTAGACAAGGGTGTGGCCTCCAAGCCTTGGGCAGACAGCCTTCTTGACCACAGGTCTTTGTCTGAAGTCAGTCTCCCTCTATCTGGGGGACAATTATGAATAGCCATGCCCATGCCAAAACTGGAGATAGCTGAGGCCTTGAAGGCTAATTAGGGGAACGCTGCGAGTAACGAGTCCATTGCCATTAAAGCCAATGGCCTGTTGCCTCCTCTCACTCCTCACTCTGAGGCTCTGACTCACAGCCTCCTGACTCAGAGTGCTCCAGGCGGGGTTAATAAGTTCCAGAGCATCTCTTCTCTGGCTGTCTGACATCAAGAGGGAGGCTCTCCCCAGGTGATAAGTGCCTTGCCCTTGAGTCTACCAAAAGCTGGCAAGAGCTTGCTGTTGGGGCCTGGGAGCACTGAGAAGACCAGAAGCCAATGGGGGTGGGGGAGTAGGAGGATGAGGGTGGCGGGGGTGGCAGGGAGCACATGGAGGCATGATAAAAAGCCTGGGTTCACAATTGTGCTGAGAAATTAAATGATCTGATGAGACCCAACATAAAATCCTTTGGGTTTCAAGGAAAGGTTAGCACTTTTCAGAAGGCAGAGCCACAGGAGGGCCTTGACAGGACAGTTTGCTGCAGCTCCGGATTGCATGATGATAGGCAAATTTCTGCCCTCCCTGAGCCTCAGCTTACTGGCCATGAAAATGGAAGCAGTCATAGTATACTCCATATAGGTTGTTAAGAGGGATCAACAAACAAGCAGAGTGCCTAGTGGGGAATAAAGGAACTATTGCTCTTGCTTTATTTTTTAATACTCAGAGAGAGGTTAAGGCAACCTAAGCATTTTTATGCTATCCAAAGTATTTTCCACCACTACCATGAAATACAGCAAAGAGGGAAAACTATATCTGCAGCACTGTGACGCTCATGAAGGACTCTGGGGTTACACTAACTTCCATCTGTTACCTACTCACACTTACATTGAGCTGCTACAACTGCAAAAGGGTTGGCTGCCCATGCAGCAAGCCCTGCCCTCGGGCCATTCACAGTCTGCACAGGAACAAGTTCTAAAACAGATGGTAGACATGTAGCAGGGTTGGAGGCTCAACTATAGCCAGGCCTGAATTTGCCTGTCTCAGAACCATCAGCAAACGTACGATACATAGCTTGGACTCCACTCACGCCTTTTTCCTCCTCCTCCTCCTCCTCCTCCTCCTCCTCCTCCTCCTCCTCCTCCTCCTCCTCCTCCTCTTCCTCCTCCTCCTCCTCCTTCTCCTCTTCTTCCTCCTCCTCCTCCTCCTCCTCCTCTTCTTCTCCTTCTCCTTCTCCTCCTCCTCCTCTTCCTCCTCCTCTTCCTCCTCCTCCTTCTCCTCTTCCTCCTCCTCCTTCTCCTCCTTTCTTTTCCACTTCCCCTTCCTCTTCTTCTTCATCCTTCTCCCCCTCTTCTTGTTCTTCTTGTTTTTCAAGACAGGGTTTCTCTGTAGCTTTGGAGCCTGTCCTGGAAATCACTCTGTAAACCAGGCTGGTCTCGAACTCACTGAGATCCACCTCCCTCTGCCTCCCAATTGCTGGGATTAAAGGTGTGTGCCACCACCACCTGGTGAGTCTGAGTTCTTATGCCAGAACTAGAGAAAAGGTTTTGGAGAAGAGGGCAAATTAAATGAGGATGATCGTGGCCTTGACTTCCCCCCTGTTGGATTCGAGGTACTTATGAGCTATGCAGTAACTTTCATTGCAACCCTGGATTCAGTAGAGAGGTGAGCTGGGTGCTCATATCTGAGTGTTGCCTGGAATTTATAACAAAACCAAGGGAAGCAGATGACCTCACCAGAGATGACACATTTCGAGACGAGAAGGGCAAAAACAACCAAATCCTGGGGAATGTTTGTCTACTCTTAAGGAATTGGTGGAGAAAGTCAGCAGAGAAGCTTCTGGAAGAGTGGTGGAGATGCTGGGAGAACAGCCTTCTGTCTGGGAAATCATGAAGGAGGAAGCTTCAGCAAGGGAGGGATTTGCAGAATTAACTTCTCCAGAAGCTGGAGGGAAGAGAAGAGGAGCCACCGGACATGTCTACTGGGGCCTTCAGGACACATTTACTTTGCAGTGTGGATCAGGATGCTGGCAGCAGAATCTGGGAATGCAGGGCCATGAAATGCAGAGGAAGTCGGTGTTGAGTGCTGATAGGCAAGAAATGAGACAATAACTCAAGAGGGAGCATGGCTTGGTGGCTGTTCATCAGTTATGTAGGGTCCTGTGTGTGCAGAAGAGGAGGAGGGAGTCTCTGGGAAGCAGGGATTAAAGAGGGAGGAAGGGGGAGATGATGGATGCTACAGGATCTGGGAGGAGAGGAGATGGAGGAATCGCCCAGAGAGCGGATGTCCCATTTTGAGTGAGTGAGGCCTCCTGGGTGTCCTGGGCAATGACACTGTCTTGGATGGGCTCCAAGCAAAACTTTCCTTACACTGAGGTCAACAACATGGCGACACCAGCACACCCTCCTCGACCTCAAATACAGGTGTCTGCTTTCTCTCTCTGACCAAGTTTCCCTTTTCTAGAATTCATAAAAGACCAGAGCTGAAGTAGGACTTTCAAGATTCTAATTTTCCAACAAATTTATCTCCTTTCTGGGTAAGCCCAGTCAAGGAGTCTTACCCTTACCTGGATCCCCAAATTTGATTAGCCAACTTCCTCCCTCCCCTCTGGGAGTTAAAAATGTAGACCTGGTTCACCCCCTTCCCTTTCCAGCCTTCTCTTAGATAAGCGAAGGGCCTCGCGGGAGCTTTCAGCTGATTTATTTCAGCTGGTTTCTTCTAGCCAGGCTGGCTCTGGTTAACCTTCTTCAGACCCTGGGGGCCACTTTTAGGGAGCTCTGCTAGGTATTCTGACCTGCTAATAGGTCCCTAAAGGGGAAGTCCACACTGTCACAGCCCATAGTACTACCCAACACCTAGTGAAATCCTAGGCTTTGCTGAGCTCAGCCAAGTCACCACGGGAAACATGTGATCTGGACTTCCCAAAGAGACTGCCGTGTCTCGAAGAATAATTTTGAGCAGAAGGAGGACAAGGCTGGTGGACTAGAAAGAACTCTGGGTTTTATTTAAAAAGCCCTCACCCCTTATTTTCTGAGTCTGTATCTGAGAGGGAGGAGCGCTATGACCCAGCAGGGGAACGGAGGGAATGTGTTGGCATCTCAGAGGGTGCTGTTCGCAGGCAGCCTGTTACATTATTAACTGTGAGAGGGTGGAGGCGCTCTCATAGTTACAGCTGCATAGTCAAGATCGTTTTCCCTTTGTTTTCCTGGCAGGGAATGACTCCTGTATGGTGTGTTATTGGCAAAATGCTGCTTAGTTCAGGTCCCTTTCATTTCTCTTTTTGTTGTGTTTGTAGGAAATGACACCTCGCCATGACATCAGCTTATACGCTAAAGCTTTTTAAGAACTGGTCATTAGTTTGGGCAACAGGGAATAAAGCGCTCTGCACCCCTCATGAAGTTCATCCTTGAGACGCTTGCATATCAAGCTCTGTCCAGTGCCATTTCCGCAATCACAGCACAGGGCACCGCGCCTCTGCCTCACCCTCCAGGCTAAACTACTGACCTCAGGAGAAAGGAGGGACTAAGGAATAACAATAAAAGTGACAAGTTCTGCCCGGCAACACGTTCAAAACTTTGTAATAACACAAATGTGAGGGGTTTAACTCCATACTATTTTCATTTCTTGTTCTGGGCTTTAAAAAGCTAGGGATGGCTCAGCAGTGAAGGCCCTCATCCTAAGCCTGAGAACATGAATTTGTCCCCCCAGACACATGTTGGAAAGAGAGTTGTCCTTTGACCACACACACACACACATACACACACACACACACACACACACACACACACACACAAATACCCTCGCTCACACATGCATGAATGTGCACGTATATTCACAAAATAAATAAATGTCAAAAATACAGTCATGAAAGTTGAACTAAATGTTTAAATGTAGAGTGTGCTCTGCTTTGAAGTCAAAACCGGAGTTAAAAACTAGAAATTTCTAGATGTGCAGTGTGTACTTCCAGGCACAGAAGCGTTGCTAGCAAGGCTTAATTCTCTCGCTTCCCAAAATACCAGCCTTGCTATTTTGATGTTGTAGTAACACAAAATGGTTAATATATGCTCATAAAATGTGATCATTTTCCTGAGTCTTGACTGCTAGCCAAAGTGACCTGGTGAGTGTGTCAGGGAAAGGATATGTCCGTGTGTGCTGGTATAAGTCTGCTGGTGTAAATTGCAGGTTCATATAGAGGCTGGCTACCAAGGTGAGAATCAGATGGTCTTGCTAATTGATCATTCTTTGTGAACGTCGTCAACTTACATGCTCTCCTGACGCCTCAGTTCCTCTCATGTAACATATAATTATTATAATAGTAATAAGCCACCTCAAAAGATAGGGAGATTAACTGTCCCATGCACAGGTGTGGATGCTCCCCACCCCCAAGCTTATCTGCTACAAGCTGGCACTGCTAATGTACAGACAATCTTTCTCCAGTGCCAGGTGCTGTCTTGCTGACCAGGCCTGTTATGAACCTTCTGAGGCCACCCTGCTCAGCTATTGGTGCAGGGATTTAAGAGCCAGCAAGCACCCTCTGGGAGGAATAATGTTGACAGTTCAAACCCCTGAAATTCCAGGAGATCAGGCTAAGCTGCATTCTGAAGTCACCACTGCCCAGCCATATAATATATTCTGTTTATACTTTCCCCTTTCCCAACTCCTCCCACACCCTCCCCGGCTCTCCACCCACCCAGTCCACACCCTTTCTTTCTCTCTCTCACTAGAATATTATGATTAAATTATACAAGAATACTTTCAATATTTGTTCTTTGTTCTGTGTTTTTTATGTTTTAACTGTAATATGACGTGGGAGATTCTTCCACGGTGTGTTTAGAATTTCGAACTTCTGTATCTGAATGACCATCTGTTTCCTTGGATTTGGGAAGTTTTCTGGGGTGATTCTTGTTGAGTTTATTTTACATAAATGCTTTTAGCTTGCAGTTTTCCATGCCTATGATTCCAGATTAGTCTTTTGATAGTGTTCTCTAGACCTTGCATGTTCTGTTTGTACTTATATGTTATTTTGTCTTTCTTGTCTGTGTGTTCCAACCCCCCTACCTTGCCTTTGACTCTGATATATTTATTACCTGCTCTTGATCTGTTCTATTGGTGAGATTTTCTGTGAAAGATCGGGTCTCTTACCAGGCAAATATGTCATTAAAGTTCTGCTCTCATGGACAAACACCCTTGTCAAAGGAGTGGGTCAGTGATAGAGAGAGTCGAGTCTTCTTTTCCTCCCTCTCACATGTCACAGCTGCCATGACAGGAAGCTATCATCACATGATACAACATGAAGTCCTTAGCCCGATGTTGGCACCATGCTCTTGGACATCCTGGCTACAGAGCTGTGAGTCAAATAAATCTCTGCTCTTTATCAAGCACCCATATATAATAATTAATGCTATAATAACTGAAAAAGAACCCTTCTTAATGGCCTAATGCTTGACTCACTACATTCTTTCTACAGCCTCATAGGGAAACTCTACCTTGGTTTCTTCCACAACCTCTTTAGTTCTAAAAGGAAATATGACCTTACTTTCTTTTGTTTTTATATAAAGGTCACATTAGGAACATTGCTCAATAACTTCCTTTTTTAAATTATATACATCCTAGAGCTCCTTTCTTCTTTTTTTTTCTTTCTTTTCTTTCTTTTTTTTTTTTGAGACAGGGTCTCTTGTAGCAAATGTATGTCTCAGACTTATTATGTAGTTGATTATGACCTTGAATCCCTGACCCCCTATCTCCTAAGTACTAGGATTGCAGGTATGGCCCACCATGAAATTTGGGGATTTCTTTTTCCCTTTTCTTTCTCTCTCACCACGCTCCCTCTCCTCTTTCTTTCTCTTATTTCAGGCTGGCTTGGAACTCACCAAGTGGCCCATGCTGGCCTTGAGTTCATGGCATCCTTCTGCCATAGCCTCCTGATCACCAGGATTGCCAGTGCAAGCCACCTGCTCGGGTTCTTTGCATCATTTTATAAGGCACTGTCACGGGTGTCAGTGTTCCACTTTATGGATGTTCTATAACTTACCGAATAGTTTTTCTATTGAAGAAAGGGGGATGCTCTGCTCATATCTGTCTTACTGTTGCCAGACACTGCAAGGAATATTCTTGCCCATCCATCTCTTACCCTTAAGAAGCTGTAGCTGCAGGTTAATTTCTGGAGGAATGAGAGTTTTGAGGAGAAAAAAAAATACACAAGTGTTTATGACTTTTGTGGATTTTTTACCAGGAATTTTGACAAGGTAAAAATCTAGACACAATGCCCTTGCACCTCTAATATCAGCTGGGACACTAGTGTCAGACTTCGTGCAAGCAGTTTGCCAAGAATGCATGCAGGAAGGAATGCTTCCCATCAGCTCCTTTTCATGAGTGATACATTGGATTGACTCGTGACCACTCACGTTAGCTAGCGGGTGACTCCAGGGTACCTACCAGAGCCTCTTGTCCTCTTTTCTTTCTGTACAGGTTTGTGACAAAAACTCGGACAAGCTCTTAAAATTCTTCCTTGTATTCTTTGGACCCACATAGCTGTCTGCAATACACCTTAATGTAGTTGAGAAGGGAGAGGCCCTGAGGTCAGCAAAACGTGAAAGATTGGTTTTATCATATATTTTAGGTTTGATGCAAGGCTATGAAGTCCTAGATGGTCTCAAACAAGCTTCTCAAGTGCTGAGATTGTAAGCATGCATCACCACCATGCCCAGGAATACTTAAGTTGGCTGTTGCCTGTGTGATTCTTGTATCTGTAGAACATTGGGTGAGGTTTTTAATCTCCCGGCCTCTGTACTTTCATCTGGGAAACAGGAAGAAGTTTGAACTCATTAAAGTGGTTGTGAAGCTGAGGCGTAATGTGTGGAAAGCAGACCTGGGGCAGTATCAGCCTCTCCCTGGTACCCACATCAGTGACTCATAACCTCGGCTTCAAAGCCATCTTTTGATTGATGCTCTGACTGCTGGTGAGCAGTGCATGAGATGTTTAACCACATCCCGTGGATGCTGCAGTCTTCTTCACCATACAGCGGTGTTAGGCACCACTCCATCCTCGTAACATCAAAGGACTTGGGATCATCAATTAGTCAGAACGCTACTTTTCCCTGTACAGTCCAACCCATCATGATTCTGGCCCTTAAGAAGCATCAAGGTTTATCTAGGGTCAGATAAGGCTGGAAATCCTACCAATAGGACCACCCACAGCTGCATAGCTTAGTGGCAGGAGTCTGGACGCACAAGAAGCAAAGAGCCATGGCCTCCAGAGCAGGCATTTCCAGCCGTGATCTGAATTGTACTTTCTGATTCTCTAGTTTCATTATTTTGGGACGTCTCGTCGCCTCTCTTGACACAGAGGTCTCTGTCGTCCCACGAAGGAGATGAATGCGTTCTGAAATACAGATAACTCTCGACATGGCAGTAATGCAAGGATGGATTGCCCTGATGTTTCCTCCTCCCCTGAATCCATTAAAGGGGGGAATTGGATCCTACCTAATCAGGACCTTCATTCGTCTCCTTAATTGCTTTATAAGTTACTGCAGTGAGAAGTCACAAATGAGAAGCGTATTAGCTCTTCTCCGCCCCCGCCATGCTCACCTTCAGCCCATCCCCGCCACAGTCCCATCTTTCAGTCCTTCAAAGGCGCTCAGCAGCAAAAACATTATTCTGGGAGTCGAGGGGAAATCTGCTAATGGGATTCACAGTTCCTGCAGCAGAAGAGACCGGGTTAGGAAAGGCACAACGCGCACAGGGCTCTCATTCAGGGGAAGGAGACGCTGACACAATTCTTCCTAAACGGCAACACTTGACAAGTTATTTGCATATTCCATTTTGGATGCTTTGATCTAGGAGACAGTCAGTCTTTGGAGGCTGTCAGTTTACTTCGTGAGAATTCCAAGTACTTGAAAGCAGAGGGGAAAAAAAATACCTCTCCTAAAGTTCTCTCTTTCTTCAATGTTTTATGTGACCTTGAAGAAAAGAATAAGGACTAACTAAAAGTCAAAACCCTAACCCTAACCAGGTTCACTAGCGCCTGTGAAAAATCTGATAAAGACTGTTGGAGGCAATACCAGGAATTTGCAATTTTTTGCTTATTCTATTATGTAGTGTATTATTTGTTTCCTAGTATTAGGAAATACTGCTGCATATGCAACATGCGTTGTGATGGCCACTAGCCATGTGGGTCATTTGCATTTTAAAATAATTACAATTAAATTGAATTAAGATCTCAGGTCCCTCCCTCCATAGCGCTTGCTTTGTCCCCACCGCTCAATGCTCCCAGTGAGTGTCAGGACAGTGCAACTGCAGGCTATGGACATGGGCAGACAGCTGTGTGAAGGAGCCTTAATCTCCCAGCCTGGGAACCTCCAAGAGCTTCACAATGGTTAATCATCTAATTAGCCGCCTTTTGTCAAAGCCTTTTTCTCTTATTAGCGTGTGATCGCATTCATCCCGCTTTCATAACCTACCTCGCTGTGGAGAGATAGTCTGCAAATTAAAGTCCGCGTGCTCCTGGTTCTAGACCTTGTTAACTGTCAGGGTCACATGTCAGTCCTTCTGAGGCACTAGGCTTAGCTTAATCTATTAGATTTTTTTTTGATTAAGTATTATCAATGACCTGCTTCATTCCCTCAAAGGGGGGAGGGATGCATTGGTTTTGCATAATGCTGGTATTCAACTGATAAACATATGCAAATTTAGTATAACAATTGGGTTGGATGTGTGAAAGACATCAGCCAACAGGACCGAAAGCGATGCAGCTTCTGATTGTGAGTTCACGCTCAAACCTTGATATGTTAATTCAACTTGACCCGCATACAAGGAAGGGAGAGGAAATGTTTTATGAGGTTGGTTAATGAAATCTTCATTATTCCATATTGATGTGTTCTTTCAGATGTGCGTCTGGGGCAGCCACTGCCTGATTCTTCTTCCTCCATTGTCTGCCGCTCATCAGCCACCAGCTGTTCCTTGATCAGGAGAAGGAAGATGGAGTGAACCATGAATGTCAATTCGAATCTTCAGGAGGGCGTCTTCTAGGCCACGGAGGTTGGCGATGTAGTATTTGATGCACGTAAAACATGAGCCTCGAGAGAGCATCTTCTGCACTGAACACTCTGTGCTCATTTAATGATCCCAACAACCCCCTTTCTCTGCTGAGGAAATCAAGCCAAGTAGAGGTTGAACAGTTTGCTCAAGTTCACATAGCAGGCTGCAAAACCAGATGGTGTAGGTAGGACCACAGTCCAGTGCTTACCCACGAGGCTCATCACGGTGCCTGCCCAAGTCCCTTCTGGACTGTGTCACGGTCTTGAGTGTAGCCTGGGTGGAGGCGGGGGTCTGTTAGTTCCAGGAGTCTCACAGGAGGAGAGCCCTGTGGCAGAGTTATCCTGAAGATGTCAGGGACACCAACGATCCATCCTGGTTGTTTTCACTCTTCTCCCATCTAGGATGATTTTGTTGGCCAGAGCAGAGAAAAGAGAATTCTTCTCTGTCCCCTTTGTCCAGGCCTGGGTCTCAGGGCTTACTTTGGTGCTTGGGGAAAGCCAGGTGCTGTTTTGTCATGGTACCCCTGACTCTCTTTGGTGAGCTTGGAGCAGACGGACATTTGTGAGAACTGGGGAGTCTGCTTGGCTTCTTGGGAACAGAAAACTGCCTTTGCCTTGTGAAGAGGCCAGAAACACTCATGCTTCGAGACCCATTTCTGACTGTTAAAAACTCAAGAGGTAAAAGGTTATTTCCTTGTGGATCTCCCCTAATTAACTCACTCATAGCTTCTCAGGTGTGGAAATGTATAGGGGGACCTTACATTGAAGTCCAGCGCACACTCGTCAGCTGGTGCGCACTTGGTTGGCTCACAAGCAGAAAGCCCACGCACACACAGCACAGTGAGATCCTGTAAACTGAGCCGCTTGTGGGAGCTACTCCCCTACTCCGTGTGAGCTGCAAGGGCACCGACAGGAGAGGGGTGACAGAGCCAGATTAGCAGCAGTGATGTGTCTCTCTGGCTGCCTGGGTGGTCTTCGTTCCGCCACCCTGGAAAAGATGATTAGATAACGGATGGAAGAGAAGCTTCCAGGTCATAGGCCCACCCTCCTTGCTGTTCTACAGATAAGGAAACCAGATCTTGGAGTGCTAAGAGGACATGCCCATGATCAGTTTGATTTTGATCTCTGATTCCACCCAAAGGAAAATCAACCCTACTGTCGCAAGCTTCCAACTGCAGCCAATTTCTAACGCAGGCGTCTTAATGGCCTTAGTGCTACTTTGTGTTGAAGTCTCAGATTATAATGCTCACACACAGTACACTTTTAGGCAGAAGGAATTGTGGGTAAAGGAGATTTTTTTTTCTTTTTCAAGACAGGGTTTCTCCATAGCTTTTGGAAAAACAAAAGAGCTAGTTCCTGTCCTGGAACTAGCTCTTGTTGACCAGGCTGGCCTCGAACTCCCAGAGATCCACCTGCCTCTGCCTCCCGAGTGCTGGGATTAAAGGCATGCGCCACCACCGCCCGGCGAGATTTTTTTTTTTTTTAAATAGTTACTCATAATGGCTAAGTCACTAAAAAGATTTCAGGAGAAAGGTAGCAGTAGGATGGTGACCGTTAGAATAGAGTTATAAATGTATAACAGGGAAGGTCAGAGGGGAAAAGTCTAGCAAACTTCTCCGTTAGGCAGCCAAGGGAACAGCAGGAGCAATTCAGTCTTGGAGAAAAGATGAATTCTTATTTCCCACCAGCTTTCCGAAGTCTTCGATTCTGCTACTCAGGCTACTGACCACAGTGACCCTCTGACATTTAGGCATGACGGCTAGTACCTGGGGGAGGCACCAGAAGGCATGCTTCTGAGACGTGATATTCATGCTAATGATGATTGTAGGATCCACCTAATAATTTAGCTGTCTGTTAAGAGCCTGTCACACAGTCTTTGCCTCTAAGAACGAGGACATGTCAGGGCACACCAAGGGCAGAACCGCCAGCCAGGGAGACCTCATTAGAATGGGGTCACCCCAGTCCAACAGTGCATGTTGAGTACCTGTTGCTTGGCCCATTCCTGCTGGGAGGAAGAGACGTGATGGGCATTGTGCCTGATGGGGAAATTTTGTTTATTTAAGTCCAATGGCTTCTAAAGCAATGTAATGGCATAACAAGCTATATTATAACAGCCAACACTACATTTTAGGAGCACACTATGAGAGCAGATTCTGCCCAGGAGCTTGGGAGGATGGCTCCTGGGAGAGGCACCACCATGTATTCCCTTAACGTACATTAACTAGTATATATTTCTTTCCAAATGCTGGGTTGGATACTGGGCTTATCGAAGCCATTTTGATCTCTGTTCTGAAGGAATTTAAAGTTAGTAGGTTCTCTGTAGAGGGCAAAGACTCCCAGTGTCTTCCAGAATTGGGGGTGGGGGGAGCCCCGTGAGCATAAAGCTAAAGAATGACCAGAGAAAACAAGGGGCATGCAGGAACCAGAACTTAATCCCATAGGCAATAGAGAGGTAGGCAATAATTTAAGGAGGGGGTGTGGTGTGCTCATTTGTGGGCTTTAACGTTAATTAGGCACAAGGAGTTAATTACGCAAAAGGGAAAGCCTGAAAGGAGCAGGGAAGCAGGCAGGTGGATAATTCTGGGGTGGAGAGCTGTCTTTCACCGAATTGTCTCAAAACCCTAAAACCTTACGGGAAAACAAGAACCACAAGCTTGACTGTGTGAAGATTTAAACAATGGGTCATGAAATCAAGCAATGTGCATGAACGGGGAACTGGACTTATGGGGAGTAAGGGCTGTGGCAGGGATAAGAGAGGGGTAAGAGAGAGTAGGGGACGAGAGCAAACAGCATGCCATATACACATGCACAAAATTGTGAAAGGACAAATCGAATCAACAGAAAAATATTGAAAATAAATAAAAATTTTGAAATGAAGTGTAACCCCATGAAAAACCAAGAGGTTTTAAGTGTTTAAAGTTAAAAAGGACAAAGTTGGGACAGATGAGATGGCCCAGGAGGAAAAGACACTTGACAAGCTTCACCACTGGAGTCCCTCCCATCCCCAGGACTCCCACTGGAGGAAGAAAATACCCAGTCCCTACAAGGGGCCCTCTAACCTCCTTGCACTCCAACACAGACACACGTGTATAAATAAATTTACATTTTAAGGGACAAAATGGGAGAGTTAATAGCCCTGATATGCAAATGACTCTCACACATGCATAAGGAAAAGGACACCTCATAGGAGATAGGTCCAGAGCATGAATAAAATATTTGCAAATATTTAAATTATTAGAAGGTGAAAAATGTTCAAAATTCATCAGTTAAAAGAAATTGAAACATGTAGAAGGATTTTTATTTGTTTCAAGCCCAGGGACAAAGGACTGAGGTGTCTATTTAACATATCAAGATAGACTGAGATCTAGCCACCAGGTTCTCCCAGCCTCCCTCAGTCTCTACCTGTTACTGGGTGTAGATGGATGGTACATCCTACTCCTTGTCCTAAACTTCTCCAGCCTAGAGGCTAGACTGCCCTTCCCCCAGAGGCTCTACTCAGACAGTTTCGTTACCTACCTTTTTTTTTTTGTACTTTTTGGCTTGTGGCTACCACACCGCCAAAGAGTAACCTCTCTCACCTCTCCCTACCCCTTCTCCTTTCCCTCCATGGCCCTGCTCAGTCTGGTTGTCCACTCTGGACTCTCCCAGATGCCCCTGCCTCTACCTACGCTTTCCCTTTTATCTGCAATAAACTTTCTCTTCCATCATACCTAGGACAGTCATGTTCTTTCCTTCCTTTTCTGTTTCCTTTTGTTTCATTCCCTTGCTACTTTGAATAAACTTTACTTTTAAACAAAGACAGCGATGCCTGTATGGGTTCGAAATTAGCACTTGCTGGCACAGCCTGGGGGAAGGTGTTTTAAAGGGTGATTTGCAGAACTCTAGGGACACCCCACACGTTGCCTCAGCAAATTTTCTTTCAAGAACATTCTCAAGGAAATATGCCAACTTACTCCTGTCTTACCCATTTCAACAGTGTTTATAGTGTGTGTGAGTATATGTGTGTGTGCGCACACACGCGTGTGACACAATACAAAAGAAACCAAAATACCAACCCCAACCCACGAGGAAACAATATAAATGCCCAACCCTGATATGAAAGTTGGTTTGGCAGGATGGCAGAGGCACACAGAAGCCAGGCAGCCATTCGGAAGGTGGGTGGGACTCTCTCTCTGTTTACCTACCTGGAAACATGCCCACAATACATTGTTAGAGGAGAGAGAAATACCTGAAAACAAGCACAGCAAGAGCTCCGTTTTGAAAATACATATTTTATGTACATAAGAAAAGTTCTGGGAGGGATGACAGCAAAGGGGCGTGTCATTGTTACTGACTGTCAGCAGTAATAAGGCTGGCCTTCTTTATGTCCGCTTTTATTTTCTCATTCTTCAATATCAAATATAGATTAATAGGAAAACTAAATTAAATGTAAAACGTCGAGATAATTAATCTGAGGAACAAAAGATGAAGGCCACTGAAGTTTCTGCCACGATCCAGATGAGAATGAAGAGGGCTTGGATGGACTCAGTGGCTTCTGTGTCTGACTATAGATTAGAAGCCCCTTGAGTGGCACCAAAATGCAGAGTAGAATCCATAGGCTGGGGCCTCAGTCCTGTTCTGTTGTATCTGCCAGCACATTACAGGTGAATTTGACATGGATAACCAGACACAGCCCCATCGCTCTAGGGACCAGAATTGGTTGTGGAGAGAAAGGGGTTTTGGATTCAGATTCCGTTTCTATCCTAATTCCCGTAAACTGGCCAACTCGGCATACCTTGCTATCATCTGAAAAGGAGTTGAGTAATTGTCTTTATCAGATTGGCCTGTGGACGCATCTGTAAGGGATTGTCGTGAGTGTCTTAATTGACACAGTCCACTGTGAGCCAGTGCAGTTTTCTGGGGAGAGGTGGTCCAGCCAGTGCTGTGTAAGAAAGCTGGTTAAGCCCGAGCCTCTGAGCCGGCCAGAGGGTGAGCCAGCGGGCCTTGCTTTTCCATTGTTTCTGAGCCAGATTCCTGCCATGCGTTCTGACTTTCAACAATGATGGGCTGTGTCCTTCCCCCTACAAGCTGATTTGGTCAGTGTTCTGTCACAGCAACTAAAACGAAACCACCACAATCCCATGAAGTTAGTTTCGGTGAGTTTCCTTTCAGCGCACGTGGCTCTCAAGCCCAAAGTATACTGCTGAGCAGGGAAACTAAGGCTTCTGTGGTTAGGCTACAATGCTCAAATGGAGGAACTTCTGGTATATTCTGGGTACAAGGATGCTGCAGGAATAAACATCCCATCTCTTCAAAGCATTGAGAGTGAGTTAGCGTGGCGGCACTGCCAAGGCAGAGAGTTCTAACACTATGAAGAAAGGATGGCATTTCCTGCTTGAGAGAACAGAATGGTGCCTTCCATCAAGACTGAGAAGGGTCCCTGTAGGCTCATAGGTTTGAATACCTGGTTCCCAGCTGGTGGACCTATTTGGGAAGGTTTAGGTGGGTGTGGCCTTGATGGGGGGGTATGTCACCGGGAACAATTTTTGAGGTTTCAAAGAATTCTCACCATTCAGTTTCTCTCCCTCTCTGCCTTATGTGAGGATCAAGATGTGAGCTCCCAACTTTTCCTGCTGCCATACTTTTGCTTCACCATCATGGACTGTAGGCTCCTGAAATTCAAGCCCAAATCAAATGCTTTCTTTTATAAGTTGCCTTGGTCATGGTGCCTTATGACAGCAATAGAAAATCACTAAGGTTGAGAGTCTTTGGAGGAATGCATTGGTTCTGAGGCCTACTGAAGCTTGCTGTTTTATTACTAATCACGCCCTAAGTGGCTGGGAGCGGACATCCCCATAACTGAGTGTTTTCAGCACAGCACAATAGCTTCCCTTAAGGTTTAAAATTTATGATTTGCTTTTAATTGCTACCTGTCTTAATAAGTGTTGCTCAAACAGGAAGGAAAACTACACAGAGTCTCAGCAGGCTTTGATGCCAGAGGTTGTTAAGGCAATTTGGAGAGAGTTCTTAAAGGATGTTAGGTAAATACAGATGAATTTCAGTGTACTGTTTACACTGACATTTCTATGCTAGGTAGCATCAGAGGGACTTTGTAGAGCTGGGGAGGAATTCTATTGGATTTTGGCTGGGTGGGGTTGATACTTCTCACTCCTTATTGGCTGAGAAAAAAAATTGATGAAGCCCTTATAAGCAATATCAAAATATCAATCATACCTTTCATAATTAAGCACTCCTTTAAAAAGAAAAGTTACACAATCAGTCTTTAGTGGTCTTTGACTTCTTCCCAACACCAGTGGGAGGAAATGAACTCTGGCTGCAACTCCTGCTGACGGTAACTCTGACTTTACCTACTGGAGCAGAGACCTTGACTTTGTCCTCGCTCCCTCTTGGGATCAGTATGCCACAGATGCCCGGGAAAGATTATCCCAGGACCTGGGGAAACCAGGCAGGACATGGCAACATTTCCACCAGAGGTCTCAGGGTGCACCAAACCAAAGGCTGAGAACCCTCTTCAAAAGGCCTCAGGAGCAGGAATACAGACCCAAAGGCTCTCTCAAAAGACATAAGGACGCAATGAGTCACTGGCTGCACAGAGCAGCCCCGGGAGGGGAGGAGGTGGGTACCTCTCAAGTTACCCATCCAGTTGCTCTTTGACATCAAAGTGCCTGTGCGCATTCACCCCTAATTGGCAGGTTAACATGCCAGGCAGGTGTGGGCAGGTCTCCGGGAAGATAAGAGTGGAAGGCTTTGAATTTCAAATCCGAGATCTTTGTGTTCCGCTCAAGCTGGCCTTCTCTGGTTAGGACTTCGGTCTAAGGGTAGTGACTGACCACAGAGTCCTTCAAGGCCTAGGCTGTGGATTCCTAATTTGGTCCCAAGACTCGAATGCTCAGGAACTACTTAAGAGACCTCATCTCTACTCATATTTTTCAGGACTAGATTACTTGGTAAATAAAAATTTAGGCAAAAACCAAAACGTATTCATAAGTGGTGAGCCTTCCTTTCTGCCCTTCGATGTCCCCTAGATCATCAATACTCTTCCCTGAAGGCATCACTGATAGTATTTTTGACACCCTAACAGAGATGGTTTTCTTATAGTTTCTCATCCTCTACATACCACTTGACTTACAAGAAGAATTATGTCCTGATAAACCCATCTGAAATAGAAAATATCTTGTCAAATATGTATAATACACTCAAACAACCAAATGTCAGGGCTTGGAAACAGCACACACAGAGGCTCATTCTTGCCACCTGTGATGGCAAGGTTAGCTAGGAGCATCAGTCTCTGCTCCTCACCTGTGATCTCAAGAGACTATTGTAGGACTGTCTTCTGTTGCTAGCTTCGGGAAAGGTCAAAACTCTAATCTCAAAGGCTGTCTTCTACTCGCTACATTTGGCATCTACATCTTCATGAATTTCAAAGAACATTAAAGTGAAAACATGCACACACACACACACACACATTATATATATATATATATATATATATATATATATATATATATATATATCACACAGGTAGAAGTCAACTGTAGCTGTAGCTGGACATGGTGGTATATACCTATAGTCCTGGAATTTGAGAGAGAGAGGTAAGAAGCTCGGGAGTTCAAGTTTATCCTTGACTGTATGAGTGAGCTTGAGACAAGCCTTTATCACCGGAGACCATATCACAAGACAAAACACAATCAAAGGGGGATAAAAAGAAGTCAACTTTATACACTGTTGTGCAATTGGCTTTTGCCTTATATTTGCTCATGAATGGATTCTGGAGAGCGTCCCCACCCAGTCCAGCCTATACCGACTTACCCAAGACTGGCCAGCCACATACCATAGCACCACACACTATAAGGTTGAGTCCAGTATATTCCACCAAGCCCCTCACTAATGGATTTTGGCTTTTTCCAGTCTGTCAATGCTTCAGTGGCTGTCTCTTTGCAGCTGCCTCTAAGAATGTGGAGAGATAATTCTGAGATGGTGATATTAGACGCACAACCTAGTAGTCAGTTCAAGCATCTTAAGTTTTCATATAGACATTTTCCTCCAGCCATCAGACCAGTTCTCAGTCCTTCCTGGGTACAACCAAGACGGAGTGAGACCTTAAAAATCCCATGTGATGTGAAGTCACAGAGACTGCATTGTTTATGATTCCCATGTAGTGTGACATGCAGAACAGGCAATTGTTAGGGGCAGTGGTGAGGGAGGGAAGAAGGAAGGAGTGTAAAGGGGTGTGCAGTTTTGTTTGGGGATGAAGAGGCGTCCTAAATTCAGGTTGCATAGGTGATTTTGTTACACCACTGAGTGGTATATTTTTGAAAAGGTCTATTTTATGATATGTGAATTCTATCTCAGTAAAGCTGTGGCGTATGTGGGGGGAGGGGTGGTGCTTGTGTGTGTGAAGGCCAGTAGTCAAGGCTGGTGTCTTCTTCAGTCATTCTCCCTTCATTGTTTGAGGTGAGGTCTCTCACCAAACCTGGCATTTATCAATTAAGTTAGAGTGACTGGCGCATGACAAGCCCCCGAATTCTCCTGTCTCTGCCCCCCCAGGCTCCAGGATACAGGTGCAGTTAGAGTCTTGCCTTTGTGCTCAGGTGCTGGGGTTCAACCTCAGGTCCCCATGGTGTTCAGCAAGGGCTCTATAGGCTGAGGCAGCTCCTTGGCCTATGCTGCTATTATTTGGGTACCCAGCTCTCTCTTGTCCATGACACTGTATGGTCACACTCCTTAGTCATCACCACGTCGGTCATGTTCTTCTTAGAGGAGGACCCTGCAGGAAACAGTGATCAAATGTTCAACCAGGGATCTTAGGGTTCAGCCTGTCAACTAACAGCAATGGACAGGAGTAAAATTGCACTGAGCCAATCCAAGGAGTCAGCAGCCATCCAAGGAGCAAGCTGCTAACAATCACTAAAGAATTCAGTAATCTAAACAAATGGACATTTCCAAAAAAGAGAGGAGAGACCCATCTTTTCTACTCTAGGGGATTTGGGGCTATCCTTTTGTGGACTCGACCGCGTTCCGTTATGCTGCCTTTGAATGCGGAATGGAATGCCTTCAGTGGGAAATGCGCTGAAGCCTCTGTAGGTAACGAAGGCGTGGAGGCTGAATAAAGATATTATTTCTGTGCACAATTCCGGGGCTACTCGTAGAGCTAGCTGGTGTTTTCAATGAGGCGGGTTTACTTTGGATTCTGTTTCAACCCTGTTCACCTCTCACCTCTCGATTAACCTTGCTAAATTCTTCTTTTTCTATGATGTCTTATATTTCAACCTGCTTGTGCCCCGTGGGATTAAAGGCTAAATACTCACTAACAAGAATAATCCCCTAAGTGGGCAGAATTCTAAAACTGTCAAGCGTTTGATCGCCAAGGAGGGAGGGGAGAGCGGAGAGGAGGTAGGAAGTGAAGATAGCGAGAGGTTTACGATTTTCACCTTGGTAATTGATTGCAAAGGGACCCTCCAAGCCAATATTTGCATGAAAAAAAGCCTCTCTTAATTCCCAGGAATAAGCTCATTTCCCCCCACTTCCTTTGAGAAACAAAAGAACCCCAAGAAACTGAGCTCCCATAACAGAGGCCTTGACACACTTGACATTTCCCAGTTTGGGACTCAGCTCATATGACTTTAATAAAAAAAGAGAGAGAGAGCTCTTTTACAGGCGTGTTACCACGTGTGAACCTCTGGGCCTTGTCTTCTGTTCTCTGCGTGTATTGGCTCACCGAATCCTTAGAGCTCTCCAATGAGGGCTGCGTGACTTGGATTGCTGCTCCAGACTGCGGTCATAGCTGAAGCCCTAGTCCCCCTGGGTGATGGAGACAGGGTCTTACAGAGAGGATTGCGGTTAACTGAAAACCCGAGTGTAATCCCTCACAGTGGGATTGGGGCCTTTACCAGAGCAGACACCAGCAAGATGGCTTCCTGCTCTCTCTCCTTTCATCATGAGAAGACTTCTGAACCCCAGAAAAAAAGGGCTCACATCAGACTCTGCCTATCAATGCCTTGATTTTGGATTTCACAGCCTCCAGAGCTGTGAAGAAGAAATAATTTTTGTTTAAACTATTTGGCTGGTATTATTTTGTGGCAGTAGCCCGAGCTGATTTATAAATAACAGCCATCTTATAGAGAAGGAAGCTGAGACCTGAGTGGCTTGCACAGTAAGAGGAAAGGGACAAAGGATCAAAGTCACACAGCCCTGCCAAGCTAGACTCCTTGTGACCATCGAGTGATGACAAAGAAGGCCACAGTTTCCCTGTACCCCCTCCATTTCTCTTGCACCCTGCCCCCCATGTCACACCTACAGAGGAGACTGTTCCTGCTTCCATGGTGGCTCTCAGTATTTTGGAAGTCATACCTCCTTTTCAACTGGGAGCCCCATAACGGCCACGAGAATAAGAGTTTGGGGAAGGAAGCTGTATCTGAAAGGGCTGATTGTACTTGTGTGATGTGCAGAGGTTGGGATGCTTCAGATCCTGAGTCTGGCTGCAGTTCATCTTGAGCTACCTTGAAGCTCACCAAATAGCCATTCTTTGCTTAGATCCGTGCCAGACTTAGCGTTGTGACCACCAGATGGAAAATTTTGGAATGCATTTGGCAGACTGTTTGTTCCCACCAACCCCAAAGCTAAGCATGCCATCAGATAACATATAAACCCTGCAGATGAGATCTCTATAGCTGTCACCCACCCCTCTCATGTTTGAAAAGTGTCTTGATTGATCACTTTTCCTGTGTGTTATTACAAGAATTTCACGAAACTGTCTCCACATAGGAGCGTGAAATTTGGGGTAACCTAAACCTATGCTTAGGGACCATTGTCATACTAGGCTTCAGAATAAACTACCTCTGACCTCCTTTGAGTTGAGAGTTGTGTTTTTTTGTCAACAGCAGGGATGGTTTTCTAATCCTGAATTCCCAACTTCTATTCTGGCATCTGGGTGGGTGTCAAGTGTCTCCTGGACCCTCAAGTTGACTTTGAGCTCCAAGGTAGCTGAGAATGATTTTAAACTTCTTATCTCTTTGCCTCTCTCGTCAAAGAGCTGGGATTACAGGTGTTGTACTGTTATGGTGTTGAAAACTAGAAGCTAACACTGAGACACTACAAAGTAAAAATTTATTAATGGCCGGGCCATATTTCCAGTCTCCCATAGTAGGAGAATGAAAACGGCCCAGAATAAAGGCAGTATACCAAGTGATTAAAAGTGGAATTTTGCAGCTATTTTTATGATCAGGGGAAAGGTACATGCTATGGGTCTATGGTCAGACAGTTAACACACTATGAAGCATCGTATGGTCAGTCCTTTCTCAGAACGAAGGAAACAATTTACAATGTGTAATTCACAAGGCTATTGAGGAAGAACCTGTCAAAATACGTTGACCTCTAGCAAAGAACAGGATCAAAGTCTAACACTGTTTAACTAAAAAGGAAATGGAGTCCCCTGTCCCTTACCGTGCACCACCGTCCCTCTTTGAGAGATGCTGGGGAATGAACATTTGGCTCAGTGTTTGCCAAACAGGTGTTCTACCCACTGAACAACATCTCCAGTCCACAAATCTGTTTTATGTTGTTGTTAAACATTTTATATTGTTTGATAAGAAGGGTATCATATCAAAGCAGGCTGTCTGGTTACTCAGCTAGCCAGCAGACTTGGTTAGGTTTCAGAGCCAGCACAGACCTAGTGATCTTTTGGTGTTTCTGCCCGAACAAGCCTGGTGTACAGCAGCAAGGGTGGAGGTCGGGGATTCTGTACCGCTCGCTCACAGGAAGTGTTTGATTATAGGTTGCTGGGGAGCAGACTCCGAGAGAGAATTCAGGTGCAGGGTGTTTATTTCAGAGAGTACTTGGACCTTAGCTGTGGAAGGAAGAATGCCGGGCAGGATGCAGGATAGATGGAGGAAAAAATCTACCTTTAATTCTAGCAAAGGCAGGTAGATCTCTATGAGTTTGAAGCCAGCCTGGTCTGCAAAGTAAATTCCAGGACAGTCAGAGCTGTTACACAGAGAAACCCTGTCTTGAAAAACATAAAACAAAGAAAAGCCCAAAACAACAGAAGAAGAAGAAGAAGAAGAAGAAGAAGAAGAAGAAGAAGAAGAAGAAGAAGAAGAAGAAGAAGAAGAAGAAGAAGAAGAAGAAGAAAAACAACCTCCTCAGACCCCAGATGGGAAGTGTTGATTTACAAAAGTAGATTTAATTTCTGATCTTATTTATTTGCGTGTTCTCTCTCTGTTGTTTAATTAGTTTGGATAGGGCTTTGTCGATCTTATTGATTTTCTCCAAGAACCAACTTTTTGTTTCATTGATTCTTTGGACTGTTTTCTGTGTTTCTATTTTGTTGATTTCCGTCCTCAATTTGATTATTTCCAGTCTTCTACTCCTCCTGGGCGCGTCTGCTTCTTTTTTTTCTAAAGCTTTCAGGTGTGCTGTTAAGTCCCCGATGTATGCTTTCTCCGTTTTCTTTAAGTGGGCACTTAGTGCTATGAACTTTTTTTCTTAGCACTGCTTTCATTGTGTCCCATAGGTTTGAGTATGTTGTCTCTTTATTTTCATTAAATTCAAGGAAGACTTTAA
Source organism: Microtus pennsylvanicus (assembly GCF_037038515.1). Classification (NCBI taxonomy): domain Eukaryota; kingdom Metazoa; phylum Chordata; class Mammalia; order Rodentia; family Cricetidae; genus Microtus; species Microtus pennsylvanicus. The sequence goes on from NC_134584.1 coordinate 52,609,620, forward strand.
TTTCTTTCTTAATTTCTTCCTTGACCCAGGTGGGAAGTGTTGATTTACAAAAGTAGATTTAACCTCTTCAACTACACTGTGAAGTCTCTGGACACTTTCTGGCTCAGAAGAACAAATTGAAAGAATTTGAAAGTGAAAATACCACTTTCCATGTCCTCAGGACTCTTGTGGGGAGATGGCTCAGTCGGCAGAGTGCTGCCTACACAAGGACCTGAGTTTGGCCACTTAGCACTCATGTAAAGATTTGACTTGCTGGTGTGCATGTATAACCTGAGCACTAGGATTGGTTGAGGCAGGCAGATCCCTGGAACTCACTGGCTAGCTAGCCTAGCCAAATTGGTAAGTTAAGCTATCAGTGAAAGTCTCTCTCTCTCTCTCTCTCTCTCTCTCTCTCTCTCTCTCTCTCTCTTTCTCTCAAAAATGTATTCACAGCATACAGAGGGAAATCCCACATCAATGGAGTAAAATTAAGGAAGACCCTCTATATAAATTTCTGACACACACACACACAGTGGGATAATACTCTTGTACCCTGTAGAGATTTGTCACTCATATTGGTTTAATAAAACACTAATTGACCAGTAATCAGGCAGGAAATAAAGGCAGGCAGGTGATTAGACTAGGAGAATTCTGGGAAGAGGAAAGAGTCGGTAGCTGTCACCTAGTTGCAGAGGAGGCAAGATGAGAATGCTGTACTGATAAAAGGTACCAAGCCATGTGGTTAAACATAAATAAAAATTATGGGTTAATTTAAGTTGTAAGAGCTAGTTAATAAAAAGCCAGAGCTAACAGGCTGAACAGTGTTGTAATTAATATAGTTTTTTTGTGATTATTTGGGTCTGGATGGCCAGGAAATGTAAGCACAGTCTCAGTCTACAACCACACACATACAAAAAACAGAATGATAAAGAGAAGAAACTCCACCTTATGGTAAAGGTTTATTTCAACAGGAGAATCCCGATGACTTATTGTCATGGTTCTGAGAGTGTGAAGCAGGTGACATTGATCAGTATTTAGTCATGCCTTGATCAGGGTTAGCACTATAGCTGCCTCACTCAGCTGTTTTAATACATTGATGTATTGCTTGCTAAAACAAGAAGAAGAAGAAGAAAAAAGATGAACACCCACAAACATACACTTAGATTCTTAAGAGAAAAAGCTTTGTTTACAATAGTTCATGCAAAGCTTTTGCTCCCCACCCTAAAAAAAAAACACAAGAAAACAAAAAAACCAAGTAAGCAAAAAAAAAAAAAAAAAAGAAAGAAAGAAAAAAACAAATGCTGAGATGATATTATAGAATTTAAAACATTCTCTTTACAGATTATTAGTTGGTGACTTCAGTGGGAACTTCTTCCAATTCTGCTCAATTGTTTGATAATCATCTAATAATTCTTCATGTGTTTTGTTATAGATGCCAGAAACTGAGAAAACAAGTGACTGTAATGCCAAATTATTTTACAAGCCACATGGTTTCCAGTTCTTTGATTTGAACAAGACTTAGAAGAGTTATATTTAACCTAGTGTGTTTTTAATTTTTAATGTGTGTGTGTGTGTGTGTGTGTGTGTGTGTGTGTGTGTGTGTGTGCATGGACAAGCATATGTGTTTGTGTGTTCCACAAGCACACATGGAAGTCAGAGAACAACTCTTGGAGCTGTGCTGTCTCTCCTCCCTTGTGAGGAGTGTCTTGTTTCTGCTGCTGCCCTGTGCCGTCCAGCCTAGCTGCCCAGTTTCTCCTGTCTTTGCTCTCATCTTGTTGCAGGGATGAATGCTGGGATTACAGATGTGAGTCACCGTGTCCAGCTTCTCATGGGGTCTGGAATAAACTGGTTGTCAGGCTCAGGTAGCAAGCACTTTAACCCACAGAGCCTCTTGTTGGCCCAACACAGTGTATTACTTTTTCATTAGAAACATATTCCTAATTTAATTATACTGTTGCCAATGTGCAGTTCTGATTATTTTTCCTGAGGCTTATTCTTTGCCATAAGCTTTGAATACATATTTTTCAAAGTTCAAGACGATATAGCATTATGAAATACAGGCATGAATCTAATTGACAAAGCCCATATTAATTTGTAACCAAATTAACCAAAGTATTATTGTCTCTTGCCAAAAAACAATGACTTTAATTTTAGTATAAGATCTAAAGAGAAGAGTATTTTGAAATGCATCTTGAGACAGATCAAGATTAAACATGATGGCAATTAAATATAATTAGTTCATTTTAATAATATCAATACAGAATTAAAAATGAACATTGTCTTCTATAATGTGAGATAATCTTAAGGTAGGAAAAGTTACAGGTTAAAAAAAAGTGCAGTTGGCAGTGGAGGCACCAGCCTTTATACCGACACTTGGGAGGCAGAGGTTGACAGATCTCTGTGAGTTCCAGTACAGACAGGTCTGTTAACAGAGAAACCCTGTCTCAAAAAAACAAACCAAACCAAACCAAACCAAACCAAAACAAGAGTGCAATGAATTTATTGGTAACTGGTAATTGCCATGGTAACTATTTGGTAAACTTTTGTGTGCATGTGTAGATTACACTCTGGATTTTGGATTTTGAAGACAATAGAACCACGTACAAAAGTAAAGATGACTCCATTATGCTAAGGGATTTTTGTTTATGTTGTTGTGGACCATAGTCCAATTGAATAGTATTTGGAAGTAAAGGGTGGCGGGTATTTTGCAACTGTGGTGACTGTTTCAGTTTCTTATCTTGTATTTGTCCCTAAGTTTTATACTCTAATTAATGGTAGAAAAAAGAAATCACATGACCATTAATTTCATTAAATATTCTTCTGTATATTTAATAAAAGAAAAAGTTATATACCAATGAAGGTTAACTATCTGGCAATGAGCATATAATTACATTTTTAATATTAGAGTTGAAAATTATCAAGCATATTATTAGAAGAAATAAAATGAGCGGTGACCACAATTGGGGTATGTATACAATATAATTTGATAAAATAGACTTTAGACAAAAAGAGAATTACAGACCAATGTCACTCATGAACATTGATGTAAAAATACTAAATAAAATACTGGCAAATTGAATCCAAGAACACATCAGAACCTTCATCCACAATGATCAACTCGGCTTCATTCTAGAGATGCAGGGATGGTTCAAAATATGAAAATCTGTCAACATAAAGCCAGCCACACTGAATCTCATAGAAGAGAAAGTGGGAAGTACACTTAAACGCATTGGCACAGGGAACCACTTCCTAAATATAACCCCAAAGCACAGACACTGAGAAAAACAATAATAAATGGCCCTCCTGAAACTGAAAAGCTTCTGTAAAGAAAGGATATTGTCAACAAGACAAAACGACAGCCTACAGAATGGGAAAAGATCTTCACAAACCCCACATCAGACAGAGGTCTGATCTCCAAAATATACAAAGAACTCAAGAAATTGGCCATCAAAAAACAAATAACCCAATAAAAAATGGGGTACAGACCTAAACAGAGAAATCTCAACAGAGGAATCTAAAATGGCTGAAAGACACTTAAGGAAACGCTCAACATCCTTAGTCATCAGAGAAATGCAAATCAAAACAACTCTGAGATTCCATCTTACACATGTAAGAATGGTCAAGATCAAAACACTGATGACAACTTATGCTGGAGAGGATGTGGGGTAAAGGGAACACTGCCGCATTGCTGGTTGGAGTACAAGCTGGTACAGCCTCTTTGTATATCAGTGTGGTGATTTCTCAGAAAATTAGGAAACAACCTTCCTCAAGACCCAGAAATACCACTTTGGGGTATATATCCAAAGGATGCTCAATTGTGCCACAAGGACATGTGCTCAACTATGTTCACAGCAGCATTGTTTGTCATAGCCAGAACCTGGAAACAACCTAAATGCCCCTCGACCAAAGAATGGATAAGGAAAATGTGGTAAAATTACATAACAGAGTAAAACGAGCAGAAAAAATAATGACATCTTGAAATTTGCAGGCAAATGGATGGAGCTAGAAAACATCATTTTGAGTGAGGTAATCCAGACCCAAAAAGGCAATTATCATATGTAGTCAATCATAAGTCTTTTCTTTTAACATAAAGCGAAGAAAAGCAGCCAACAAATAACAATGCCAGAGATTTTAGACAACAAAGAGGACTCTAAGAGACACATACATGGATCTAATCTACATGGGAAGTAGAAAAAGACAAGATCTCCTTAGTAAATTGGGAGCATGGGGACCTTGGGAGAAGATTGTTATCTGTCAGATATCCTGGAAAGACCTGCCTTGTGGCAATGTACCAGAAGTGAGATACTCGGCTTTCTTTTACAAGGGTCAGGGGAGTTCTTGAGGCCAGGTTAGTTTAAGGGAAAAAATAGTTACAGAAGCTAAAGACCTGGGGAAACCACTCTCTCAGAAACATGAGTAAGCACGGAGCTTTGAGCAAGTGTATGTTCCTTCCTGAAACCATCACTCCACATGCTTGTTTCTAAAAATTAAGGGTTTTTTGTCTTTTCCTTTTTCTTCTTAAAATATACCATTAAAATTGTTAAGGAAGCATTATGTTAAATAAGAAAAGGAAGTCAGTAAGTCCCGATTGTCCACACTCTACTGTCTTGATTCCGTCCACGGCTCCATGGTTCATAAACATGACCTTGTGGAAAGCTGTTTGATGTAAAACTCCATTATTTGAGATTGGATGCTCCGCCCCCCCCTCCCCCCCCCCCCCGTAAACCATAGCCAAAGCCCACACAGAACATTTACCACCAACCATGCTCAGAAGCCCCTGTCTCAGGTTTGCATTATAGCTCTCACAAATTAGCACAGACCCAGGGGCACAGAAAAACACAGTTTTTCTATATCTTCGTGCTCCTAATGTCAAAAGTCCCAGAACCAAGGTGTCAGCAGGACTGTGTTCCTTGTAGAAGCTTCCAGGGAGAAGTCGCCTCCCATGACTTTCACAGGTTCAAGAGCCACCAGCATTCCTGGGTCAGGAAATAGCGAAGCATCTGCCAGGCTCTCTGACTCTCCCGTCATCCACCTTCATCTGTAAGAATGTTTACAATCAAAAAAAAATGTTTACAATCTCACTCTTCCGACCCAGAGAAGCCTGGCTAACCTCCCCATCTAGTGGGTCGGTAGCCTGCACCTTAATTCCTCTTTGCCACAGGACCTGATACAGTCACAGTTTCTAGAGACTGGATACTAACACCCTCAGGAGGACATCGCCAATACTCCACATACCCTAAAATCAACTCATCACCAAAGTCCTCCTTTATTTCTGGAAAAAACGAAGAAGGACCATTTGGTGTTATTATCATTCCATGATATTTGCCCGCCAACAATGCAGTGAGCTCGTCGCTGAAACATATTTAGGAACAGCCTCTGCTCAGTGTGCTTACAAACATGGTTATTGTTAACATGTTCAATTATTTAACATTTATTGAGCACCAACCATGCGCTAAGTATGCTCTAAAGCATACAATTAGTCATAGTCAGTGCCCAAAGCTCTTACTGCTTAAATTTAGACAGACAGGTCTAAAATCAGACAGACACTAATGTCTATAAATAGCAATGCTTTGTGAAAGACCCGGAGATCCCAGACTACTCAGACACAATGCTTTGTGTTGGTGTTCCCTAAACTCATTTATAGTCCCATGAGTCCTGGCAAAGTACGCTCTTCAGAAAGATCGTTTATGAAACATGGTTAGAAAAGAAAGAAAAGCCGTAAAGATACTATTTATAAATAATTATATTTTTTGAAGATTTGGAACCATGGTATCAAGATTCGTTCATGAAAAAGAAATCTTGTGGACGACATGCCACAGAAGGAAATGCTCCCCAAAGCTGGCGCTGTGACTCTAACTCTAAGCGGGGCTCTAACAAGCCCAAAGCCGTTGGTAGACTCTTCCTCACCATAATTCAAGGACAGTCAGGAAACCATTCCTACCACAAAGAAGACTGGATTTACCATTGTGTTAATGTCTCTTGTCAGTGGATGAAGCAAGACTGTGCACACATTATTTATTCTAGAATCCCATTGAATTTTCTGGCAATAACTTGCCCCATGTACCTTTTACAGGCAAAAGAACTACCAGAATGAATTCATTTCGTGCACTTGACCTTTTGTTAAGAAACGGAGCCATGTTTATAATAGCATTTGATTTGCCAATATGCCTTGTTTGATGAACTCTGAGGATTAAATCACCCAATTCATTCAACAATGAATGCGTTGAGACTCTGAGATCAAGTGAATTGTTTAAGGTCACGAAACTAATGAATATCAGAGTTGGAATAAGAATGACAGTCACCTGTGAGTGTTTTTCCATCTCGTCCTGATGTTCCCCATCTGTCTCCTACCCCGGTCCTCTCTCCATTTCCCCCACCCCCAGCCCGCCTTTCCCTATAACTCTTCATGAGGGGGAGGAGTTTCTGTGATGCCATGTGTCTGTGATCATCAGTTCCCAAATGCTCTTTTACAGATTGTGAAGTGAGCTGTGAAGGCCTCGGTCTGTAACTTCCAGGAAAGGCCCAAGCCATAAGACTCCCCGAAGAGCAATTTCCCTAGTCAAGATGACGGGATGAGGTTTGAGCTCACCTACCTGGCTCACCCATCCAGTTATCACTCAGTACTACCGTGGATGGATTCCACAGCCCACTCGTGTCACTGTGCGCAGGGAGTGTGCACTGTGTGCTCTGTGCCATGGGAGGCAGCTCCAGTGCTGCATGCCAACAACACGTGTTTTCTGCTGTGTGGGACAGACAATTAATTACTTAATTCAACCATCATCCCGGAGCTGGAGGGGCAGAAGGAACGCTGAACATGACCTGTCATTTCTAGGGACCAGGACTCTTTATGGAAGGAAACCCTAGAACAGATCTTATTCTTTTTGTATTTTCAGTTCAGCCTGAACATGCTATCTCAACCTTACCAAGTCATTATGACACTGTTAATGTCACCTCCCCCTATCTACCTCAAGTCAGGATCACTGTTATCACATTGCCTGGGTTAGGTATAGTACTATCTTTCACTTTCTTCCAGAGTAAGATCTAGTTAAGCCATGAAGATTCGCTGTGCCTTGGTTTCCTTGGTTATGAAATATAGATGACTTTGAACTCTACCCATAGTATCTGCAGAGTAGGTTCTACAAAAGAGTAACAGGATACATATTTAGAAAAAATTGACATATTATTGCTGTTCAGTAAACAACACAATTATTGTCCTTATTGTTCTTTTGATACATATGAATAGATATCTGTCTTATCTCATGGTCGGTTCGAGAGAGACAGGGATTACTATCATGTGGGTGGGCTTGGTCCTCAAAACAGAGGGAAAGACAACCTGAGAAGACACAGGAAGAAGATGCTGAAGTCGATGGTGGGTAATTGTAAAGGGAGGAGGAAAGGAGAAAGCAGGGAAAGGAACAAAGACTCCAAGCTGGCATCTTCTACACCTTCAAAATCTACACAGTCAGCTCCCACTACTTAGTAAGAGGCTGGTAGCATGAAGAGCCCAGGATACATTTGATTGATTGACTGATTGATTGATTGATTGATTGATTGATTGATTGATTGATTGATTTTGATTTTTTCAAGACAGGATTTCTCTGTGTAACTTTGGAGCCTCTTCTGGAATTCGCTCTGTAAGCCAGGAGGGCCTCAAACTCACAGAGATTTGCCATCCTCTGCCTCCTGAGGGCTGGATTAAAGGCGTGTGCCACCACCACCTGACCCAGAATATATTTTAAATAAGAACTAAGTAGGCCTACCTTGATTAATTTATGCCATCATGAAGGTAAAGGACAAATCACACTTTCCATCATGTCCCGTTGGCTAGATTTCTATCTAATCCAGGCTTCTGAAGCAGGTTGGCCCAAGAAGTCAGAATCCTCTAGTAGAGCACAGTGTGACAGTAATATAATTTGAACCACATATCCAATTTCAAATTTTTGCTAGCCCTGGCAGAAGGGGCAGGGGATGAAATGCAAAATACCACTTATACAAATATTTTATTTAACCATCAACCAGCACATTAAAATATTTCAGTATATCACCAATGCAAAATTACCAACCGAACAAGGTGTATTTCTGTAATGTGCAAACCCACTGTGCAAATTTTTATACTTAATCCACACTCTGTTTTAACCATGGCAATACTGCTGTATATAGGCAGGGCAAATCTAGATTCTGTGCGATTAGAGATTAAGGGAAAATATACGGGGAGGTGCCGTGTTCAGAAATTAAACTCCAATCCTGGGAAGAGGTTGTATGTTGAGCCCAGTGCTCTACTGGCAGAACACGGCATGACTGGTGTAGCAATTCTCCTCCCAACAACTCAGAGTCTACCGGCAAACACAAACCCAGACTGACATGATGATTAATTAAGACATATGGGTGAGGATAAAGCAAAATTTCCTCCTACCATCAGTCTTTTCCTGACCTTCATTAAGGACAAAGAACATCTTAATGGATGAAGCCTTCACCTTTAATAAGCTTTTACTCTGTTATTTCCTATGGAGCCATTCATTAGATTAACAAAACAATGGCAGGCAAACTAATGACAGGCTGTGGTAGGAACCGCTATGTTGCCATTAGCACCTTCAGGCAAAATGTCACTTGGGCCACCTCCTTCAATCGAGTCAAGGCGATTTGGACCAATAATTGCCAGCAGAGGGTTCAAGAGCTCAAGCGATTGCAGATGGGGTGACTGGCCCGTGTGCTGCATCAGCAAAAGCATGTGTTAAAAAAAAAAAAAGAAAGAAATGGAGGTTGGCATAAGCAGGGATGGAGCACACACGCTTTCTGCTTTCAAATGTTATTTCTATGCATTGGGGACCACTTGCAGGGGGTATATTTGATTTTACTGTTTAAATACATTTTTTAAGAGTTTGGAAGAATTTTAGATATACAGCAAAGTTGCAAACTTAGAACAACAAATTTCCATGAATGTTTCATCCAATTTCCCCTTACATAAATGTGTTATATTTGTCAAAGCTAGTGAATTAGCATTAGTAAAATTCCTACTTACAGAATTCCAGATTTAATAGTGGCTTACTTCCCAACTTTGACATTCACTACCATGAATTACATTAAATGAAAATTTTAAAGGGACCCGTTGATTTGATTTTTAACTGTAAAATTGGATTGCCTTTATCTTGTAAGCAGGAGATGTAGGGAGGAAAGATGTGAGGTGTCGATTTCAGCTGTAATAGTCAAACCTCACTGTCAACTTTTGGGATCACTAGGAAACACACCACTGGGCATGCCTGGGAGTGTGCCTCCTGGGAGCTTGAACTGCATAGGGAGGACCCAGTGTGGGTGTGGCTATCACCACCCCAGGAGCTGGAGACCTGGACTGAGCCTAGACATTAAAGTGAGCTGAGCATCCGTGTTCATTGCCCTACTTCCCGATCGCAGATACAAAGTAACTAGCATCCTCATACTCCCATTGCCATGGCTTCTGCACTGTGATGCACTATCCTCAGTCCATCTGTGAGGTCAGGAGACCCTTCCTTGAGATCTTTGGTCAGGTATTTTGTCACAGCCAACAGAACTGTAACCAATACTTAAGCTAGGAATTTCTTTTCCAGCGTGGAATCATGTGTGAGCTTTCTTAATTTGGAGTTGGATAACCGGGCATGTCTTCTGTGAAAAATTCCTGACCTTGTGCCAATTGTGTGATATGGTGAAGAAACCTTATAATCTTTCTACGTAGATAGCTTGACACTTCAAAGACATCTAGATGCCAGTGAATGCTAGTGAGGAATCAGTGTTCTCAAGGAGCAACTACTACAGATCCCTTCCCTTGCTGCTTGCCACCTCTCAACCCAGAGAGCTCCTCTAAGTTGCTGGGTGCCTAAGACTGCAAGCGCTAAGCTTGACTTAGTCTTTCTCAGGCCTCAATAATCAACTCTTGATGCAACCCCTACCATCTCGTAGGTATTCAATAAGTCCTAGAAAAATAATGGAGAAACAACCAGCATTTAGACTGGTTGGATAAACACACGGATGTTAAACGTGTGTCACATCACTATAACAAACATTATCTGAGATAGTTACCTTGCAAAGATAAACAGCGTATTTAGCTCTTAGTCTTAGGAGTTCCAGTCCACAGTTAGCTGGCCCATTGTTTTGAACCTGAGGCAAGGTAGCCCAACGTGGTGGGAGAATACAGTGGCACAAAATCCCTCGCTTCAGCAGTCAAGGAGGAAGGAAGAGACCAGAGTTTCAGAGTCTCCACCAAGGGACATCTAAATGACCCTGCCTCAAGGTTGCACCACTTCCTGACCTAGCCACCTTAAAGTCGAGGACACCGTGATTCTGGAGGACAGTAAAGAGCAGATCCATAGCAGAAAACAGTTCCCAGCATCTAGCACCAGGAGGCTGCACCCTAGAAAGAGCACTGAAGAGCAGACAAATGAGCCTAGCACATGGGCAGAAGGAGGAAAGCAGCTGGGTTAGAGGTGAGTATGCCAAAAACATGTTTGTAGCAGTCAAGAAATTGAAAGCGTTCAGTTTCTTTCAAAGAAATAGGCAGTGATAAGTGGTTCTTGGGGGTATCTGAAGAGGAGGGAGAAGAAGGCAGAGTCAGGATTGGGATGTGAAATGAGGAATGGTATTGCAGGAGAGCAAGAGAGAAAATCAGGACCACCAGAAGACTTAGTTTACGTGGCTGGCACAGGCATGGAGGGGAGCAGTGGAGGATGGTAGGATATATATACCAGGGACCTCTGTCTGCTCCTCTGGAAATGTTCACAGACACAGATGGGCTGCAAGAAGAAATGGCTGAAGAGAGAGGTAGAATCATTCAAGACAGTTTTCAAAAACACACTAGATCTAACAAAAGATTAGAATTGTAGGAAAGGAAAAATGTCTGATAGTCGGATCGTAGTTGGATATTGACCTTTGTTATAATGAGAAATCCAGTATTGATAGCAAGTGTTATCAATCATTATTGTCTGTCTAGTCAACAAAAAGCAAAGAAAGCCATCAAAGCGATTTCGTTAAATAAGTAATGTAATAGTAGTGTTTATGAACCTAATAGCCCTTTACATGTTTTAGAAACTTTAACTATGCATGTGTGTGTGTGTGTTTGTTTGTGTTGGGGTGTGTGCAAGTGAGTGTAGGTTCTCTGGAGACCAGAAGACGACATCAGATCCCCCAGAGCTAGAGTTGCAGGGTTTTGTGAGCTGCGTGACATGGGTGCTGGGAGCCCTACTCAGGGACTGAGCAACAGCAACAAGCCCTGTTAACTGCTGAGCCATCTGCCCGGCTCCTGAACCCAAGACTCTTTATGTTACACAAACAGTTACATCACCAAGTTGCCCTGAAGGTTCCAAGCAGTGACTGGACAGTCCATGTTCTATAGCTAAGAAATGAAAACTATGTATTGAACTACGGTAGGTACTACTGTTAATGGTCAAAGGATAAAATGGGAGCATCTCTCGGGATTAACTCAGAGGGGCGGTGCCTGATCATAGCAGGTGGCTCTTCCAGGAAGCAGTCCATTGCAAGGGAATCTGCCTTTGTGCTTTCGTGAAAATCTTCTCGGGAAAGACACGCTGAGCCACCTGGCTGGGAGCTTGCAATTTCTTTACACTCACAGGGGGACTTTCTGCTGCTCTGGAGCCAGGTGACTTAGTGGCTGACTTTGTGAGCGGCGGCGACACCCTCTGTGCAGGGCCAGAGGCTCTGGTGGCAGTAATTACTGCCTGAGCTGTGTTTGCACATCTGCGGGGCCTCCAGAATTAAGTTTCAGTCAGACCTAGGCACAAACCCTTCCCCCGCCTCTCTGTTTCCAGTGCCACACCATTAAAGGAAATGGGATTATGACACAAATCATCTGTCACGTGACTCTAGCATAGAAGGTTAGTGAGATAGTGCAGGGATAATTCTGCGGCCGCCATGGCCCCTGACAATAATTACAATGTGACCACAGGGGATCACCTTCTAATAGGCTTTTGTTCGCTCAATTCAGGGTCTGTTGTGTGCTCCAGTTCGGATAATTAAAGTTGTGTCTCGAACACCACATGTGGTAGCTTGTAATTATGTAGTCCAGAGGAAGAGGACTCCGAGGTGACGGCTGCTCGAGCTAGAGAGAAGAATATGGACCCCAGTGATGAAGGAGAAAGAAACCAGTCCCCTCAGACAGGGAAAGAAGGTTGATGTTCACTCTCCAGTGTCAACGGCTTTATTTATTTTAAAATGAAAATGACTAATTACAGCCCTTTCTGGCCAACCCTTCACCCTCCACAGGGACCGTGGCTAACCCTGTCCTATGGCCTCCAACAAAAGACTAGAAACTGACCTGAGCAAGGAAGAAAATATAAATCACTTATTTATACCCTCTAATGGTTTGATTATTTAATCATTTGCATGTTGAGAGATTTACATAAAAGCAGGAAAAGGCCCATACTGGAATTTGGCCTGAATCTCCCCCTGATCCTCACTGGAGAACAGACCCTGAATTTTGCCTCATTTAAGCTCTTGAATTTTTAGTTAAATGTGGGCTTTGGAAAACTTGGATTTGCTTTTCAGGGACACAATATTTGAAAAGAAAACAAGACTGTAGACTACATCCCATTGGACCGCATTTCCCTAGTTAGTCCCAGATCTCCAAGAAACAAAGTAATTTGTACATACACCCTTGAGAAGCCAATCTCCTGAGCAGATCAAGGGAGAAGGCGTTTTTTTGGCATGGGGTGGGTATGGGGAGTGGGGTGGGGTGATGGTGGGGGGTGGCTGGGAGTTAGGACTAGCCCCAGATTGCCTGAATACTCAGTGTGTTTTCTAAGAGACAGTGTTTCATCGTTTTGTTAAAAATAGAAAACTGAACCCAGGATGTCTCTTATCTTAAATCTTTAGAATGCTTGGAAGATTCTTGGAATTTACTTCTAAAGGGCTTTGAATTTCTGATCCTTAGAAATCAGGTTCCACTTTCTTCTCACACAAAATGCGTCTTCTCCAAATTTTTCTCAGATGGAGAAAAACCCCCTCTTTCTTTTCAACGTTGTGGTCTCTTTTGAAACACAGAAAATTTATTCGTCGCCAGTGTGGGAACAACAATTGATATTCAAAATGCTGCCCTTTCCTAAGGCTTCGCCTTCGTGAAAACGAAACATATTTCGCACCAGGCACCATATGGTGTTTGTGAAGAGTGGACACGCGGATGCTTCCTAATTAAAGCATTAAAGTTTGTCATGAGAAATGGCAGCGGCAGATGACTCCGGCTGGGTGCGTGCCTGGGAGGGGGTGGCTGGGACTGGATCCCAGCGAGGGGATGAAGTGGAAGGCTGACACCCAGCTCTGCAAACGCACTCTCTGATTGGTCCTCAGGGAGCGGATAATGGCAAGAGGCAGTTAATTTGAGGATAATTGAGAGATCTCTTTCCTGACTTCGCACAATAAAACAAGGTGCCAGGGCTCAGCTGGCCGGTGCACTCTTGGCTGGAAGAAAGGGGCTTGGAATTGGTCAGGGGAGAGCTGCCTCTTCCTCTCTTCCCACACAAAGCTGGGGGACCTCGGCTCCCTGGCTCCCACATTCCCACTCCCAGGCAGGCACCCACGTTTATTGTTTCTACACATACATAGGTCATAAATACAAAAGCTCCCAAAGAGGGGCGGTGTGATCTAATCTGGGAGAAAAGGGCTGGGCCTCAGACATCTCTTGTCGGGTGCCATCCCAGATGGTGGAGTTTCTGTGAGAAGATAAACAGAGTTTTTCATCTCTCTCTGTGTCTGTCTCTGTCTCCCTGTGTGAACACAGCCACACACCTCGGTGGGGTGGGGCGTAGGATCTTTGAGGTCTCATTCAGGAGGAAAGGTCCCAAGTTTCTAAATTACCTCGACAAGAAGCTCTGTAGAAGGGAGGGCCTAAGGAATGACTAGAGAAGGAGTTCTTTGTTTGTGGAGGTTTTCCTTCCCAGTTTATCACCTTTCCATAAATTTACTCTTTTGACCAAAAATTTTGAGAAGCTCTTAAGTCAAGCCGGGGGCAAAATACTCTTATATCATTAGGCTCAAATCCCCTTTACTCTCACGCTTGAGAAGAGTTACTGGAAGTGAGGATTACGTAAGTGTGAAAAAGAATTTATTTTTGTTCCCTCCTCAGGACTGGGAGGCTTAATGGCGACAAGCTCTCAGGTACAGCCATGACGAGGGGCACTAGAAAGTGGAGAACAGCTGCGCTCACCATCTCATCTCTCCTTGGTGAACTCTGGGAGACAGAATTGAGGAAGTGGGCCCAGGAGAGCAATGCAGAGCTAGCAGGCATCAGGCAGCTGCCATGGGGTGCTTTGAGGGCGTGAAGGGCAGTGAGAAATCCAGATTTGGTAATCTGGTTTCAAAAATAGTTTTTGAAGTGAAACATATTTTTGTTGTTATTCTGGTAAGTTGAGCGAGTAGGTTTTCTTTCCCCCAACCCTAGCAGAGGGACGGGGTGGCTTGATTCCAAAATGACCATCTTCTGTTTTGTTTCCACGGGATGTCATGATGGAGCGGGGATCACTGTAGTCGGTAGGCCAATTTACAGGCCCAGACTGTGAGAACAGTTGACCTCAACTGGACATAAATGTGAATGGAAGCGAATGTTTGGTGCTGAGGGAGACACACAGACAGCTTTGGTCTGCTTCACAGTCCCGCTCTCTTTTTGTCATGCTGTATGTAAGTATGTACATGCATTTGGGTTTTACGTTTATATGAAATAATATATGTGACATGTAATAGTATATGTTATATATTACACACAATATGTAATTACATATATAATTGTATGTCACATATATTATTACATATATACAAAACACAAATATATATGTGTTGTGTGTTGCATATGTGTGTGCACACAAGTGTGTTTATGTTATATAATCGAGCGATCACATGCAAGAGAACATGGCATCTCCTAGGAGCAAGCGGCAGCATGGATGGTGAAGGTCTTCCTGTCTTGAAGCCCAGATGATGGCCAGCTTAGTAAGACAGAGATGGCTCACCTGGAAGTTCCTCCTCAGCTATCAGAAGCACCTGATGGAAGGCACCCCTCAGAGCCAGGGTTTGCTTTTTTTGGTAAGGTTGCAAATACTGAGGTTTTTCCAAAGAGAGCTTTCAAAATTCACAGGATAGCAAATAAAAGAGGAAGACTCGTGGCTTGAAGAGCTTTTATTTTCAGAACTTGATGACCACTCTTATTCTTTTTTGGTTTTTCGAGACAGGGTTTCTATGTGTAGCCCTAGATGTCCTGGAACTACCTCTTGTAGACCAGGCTGGCCTCGAACTCATAAAGATCCGCCTGCCTCTGCCTCCCGAGTGCTGGGATTAAAAGTGTGCGCCACCACTGACCCGGCTGCTAACTCTTATTCTTATACAATCCAGGATCTCTTTATCAGATAATGACACCAGCAAAAGCTTGCAGATTGACTTACTAATCAAGGCAATTACCCCAGAGACACACTCACATAATCTAGACAATCCCTCAAAAGACTTTCTTCACAGATGACTCCAGACTATTTCAAATTGGCAACGAAAGCTAACCACTGCAGGCACTTTAGGGCTTCTAAATGCCTAACTATTGCCCTGAATGCCCTTGGATACAACTAAGTGTGTCTTACACACTTGGAGTGACTTTTGGGAGATGATGGAGATGTTTAAAGTCCTGAAATTCGGCCCCTGGACATTGCTGCAGCTCTGGGTCCCAGCTGCTGATACCTGGTAGTCCATTAGGGTCCCACAAGAATCCCTCATGGCAGGCAGGGGAGAGTGATTTGCCCTCTGGCATAGTTCCCTGCTGGTGGTCCCCCGAGTTGTATAAACATGTATAACTCTTCTTCTCGAGCCTACAGATGTGCCCAGGGAGTGGGGCTGGTGGTGGATTTGAGTGAGTCCTATGATTCCAAACTCAGGCCCTGATTCTCCCTGGGATATTGCTACTAGGTAAGTTTATCATTGTCTTACATTTATTATGTCAGAAACATAGACAAATACCCCTGTGTCTTTCCAGAGTGTCAGAATTTATTGAATAGCAATAAATTCACAAAGCACAGCAGTTTCTTTGGCAGCAATTTGCTTTAGAGTCCCAACTCTCTTGATTACCAGCCAAAGCAAATGCAGGCTCTCTCTCTCTCTCTCTCTCTCTCTCTCTGTGTGTGTGTGTGTATGTGTGTGTCTTTCTTTCTCTCTTCTTCCAAGCAAAGTTGACTACTAATATTAACTCCCAATTATATATCATATATCCTAGAATATATGGAACCCTGTCTCAGAAACAAATAAACAACACAACAATAACAAAAAAGCCTCCAAAGAGGCCCAAGGGGCAGGTGCAGGAAGGAGATAGGATGGTATAAGAATTTCTGGAGAAATAAAACAAGTGCTTGCTGGAGGTCCGTTGGAGACACTGCTACAGAGTCCAGCCAGGGACTCACAACTTAAGCCAAGCTCGGGAGTCAAATTGAGCTGCAGACGTGAGGTATAGGACTCTGAAGGCCATGGAAGCAAAGGGCAGAATCAGGTCCAGGCAGATGGGCAGAGAGCAATTCAAATAGGTGGCATCTTCAGCTGGAACTAAGCTGAGCTGAAGTACCTGTGGCAATCAGGAGTTCTCTGCCTGCGTCCTTTGGTGTACATACTGGGTGGTCAGATGGGGGATGGGTGGGGCCATCCTCACTTGAAACGCTTCCCTCAGTCTGATGTGTGTGAAGTTCTCAGGCCTTGTCTTCTCCATGTGACTTTCATAGACCCATGTGCTCATACACTCCTAATCTGTCTCCGTAGATTATAGGATGCTGTAGTGATTTGGATGAGAAATGTCTCTCATGGGCACTGTTTGGAGAAGGTTGTGGAACTTAGGAGATGAAGCCTTGCTGGAGGAAGGGTGGCTTTGAGAGTTTGCAGCAGAGACTGGTAAATGGCTCGTTTCTAGAAACAGAAAGAGAGACATGAGTCTGCTGGAGAGTCCTGAAGCTGTAGGGCACCAGAGAGTAGGACCAGTCATAGCAGGGGTGCAGATTCAAGAGCTTATAGGCTACAGCAGATTGAGGAAAAGGTGTAATGCCCTCACCTGGACCCCATAAAGGGATGGGCACCTACCACTCTGATGGCATGGTGCTATAGGGGCTATTACCTGGTGCACGTGTGTGTGTCAGGGACCCAGGACTCCCCGTCTTGAATCCATTCCCCACAGATGCCATAGCCTACTTAACTGCCTCTCTGTCCACCTGCTCACCTGTCTGACCCACAGTTTCCTGCACTGGCCTGGCTCCTGTTCTCAGTCTGGCTCTGGTTCTGCTTTTTCATAGTCTGACCCTGGGAGTTCCCCCTGGCAGTGCCCTCTGACCACCGACTTGGTTCTTTATCTTCACAGACTCTTTCTCCGCCCACTTCTGAAGCCTCTGAGCTCGGTTGCAGCTGCTTTAACTTGTATTCATTCTGTAACACACACATGTGCACACACACATGGATGCACACGTACAGACTGATTTACTGTGTGCTCTGTGACATGAGAGTTAATATTAGTAATTAAGATTCCCATAAAAAAAAACCCCGCGTTTGCCTCACATAAGCCACCAAGGTGGGAGGGGTTATGACAAATATCTGTTATGATACCTGCCAAGCCTCGCGAATTCATTGTTATTCAGTAAATTCTGACACTACAGACAGACACACATGTTTGTGTTTCTGGTACACTGCACTCATAGCTGTGAGTATGTTCACATAAAAATAAAACATTAGATACCCCCAAATACTGTGCTCCCTCTTGAAATAATGTACCTTTCAAGTTGTCTCCTATCGATTCTACTGTGTATTACATTTATGATGAGGAATGATATTATATAGACTGGCCACATGCTCTCAAAGAATGTTGCAAAATGTTCAATAAATATGTTTGTATTCTCTTTACTAGTATAGGAAAGTGGCTTTGATTTTTTTCTTGT
Source organism: Microtus pennsylvanicus (assembly GCF_037038515.1). Taxonomy (NCBI): domain Eukaryota; kingdom Metazoa; phylum Chordata; class Mammalia; order Rodentia; family Cricetidae; genus Microtus; species Microtus pennsylvanicus. Next base: position 52,627,511 of record NC_134584.1, read on the forward strand.
TTTCAAGTAGATATTTAGAAATCAATTTCTCCATTCATATTATAATTTACAGGAAGAGATTGCAGAGCCACAAAAAGTTTAAAAAATGCCTCTAAATATCACTAAACTTTTCTATAGGCCAGCATTAACTAGTTACAAAATGAAGTGAAAATGTATCCATATACAATGGCTGTAAGAGCCATAAATAGCTAACAACAAGAATTGTGTGAGATTTGTGTCAATAAAGGGATAAAACTTTATTGAAGGATATAAAACAAAATTGAATATCCCAAGTCACATAACTGGATGTCCGCATAGCAATTGTGTCTGTCATAAACATGTCAGTTATCTGAAAATTTACTCACAGTGGTAAGACAAGAATGACTAACAACCTAGTGAGGTTTTTAGGGAAGAAACTGGAAAAAATATTTTTTTTATGATCTGCAGCTCTAAGAGCAAAGAGCAGCTAAGCCAGCACTGAAAATGAAGACCATTTCTGGCTCTTGCAAAGGCAGAGGGTTGCCATGGCTGCTGGTTTTTCCCTCCTAGTATTAACCCTGGAGGAACTTTGGTTGCAGACAAAGACATGTATTTTTGGAAACAATTGTGCTAGGTTTTTTTTTTCTTTCTTTCTTTCTTTCTTCTTTTTTTTTTATCTTTTTTTTTTTTTTGTCAACTTGACATAAACCAGAGTCACCTGGAAAGAGGAAACTCAATTGAGGAAATGCCGCCATCAGATTGATCTGTAGGCAGGTCTGTGGGCCTTGATTGATATGGGAGAACCTAGCCTACTGAGGGTGGTTCTGGATTGTATAGAGAGACTGAGCAAGCCAAGCCAAAGAGGGTGACTTACCTGTGGTCTCTGCTTCAGTTCCTGCCTTCGGCTTCCTGCCTCTGCTTCCTTCAATGTCGTCGGCACAGTGACTGCTCCTTAACCTACAGCTACCTCAGCCAGCAACTGCAACTCCTCAATTCCTGGTCAGCTTCTGGAGCAACAGCCCGGCCGCTCAGCCTGCAGTTCGGTAGGGATTCTGTTCCTGCAGGCACCAGCCCTGTCGCTGTCACTAAAGGTAGCTTTAACGAAACTTCTATCATTCTAATTATGAATAAGACTTGACCTTCAAAGGCTGGGGTGAAAACCTGTGAGCTTGGAGAAGCTGAGCAGCAACTAGCTAACTCGTCATTCATGAAAGACCTGTGCTTTGGCTACTGCAACTTCCACCCTACTACTTCCTGTTTCTCTCTCTCTCCTGGATGCCCTCTGGTGCTCTATGGTTACTTTCTGTCAATGTAGTTAATGTAGTCTCCTGATTAATTTTATTTAATTAATGAAATACAAACTCAGGGTTCACTGTGTGATTGAATATCCCCCAACATCAATAACAACCAAACAAACCCTTTCCTTCCCAAACTGCTCTTGGTCGTGGGTTTTATGACAGCAATAGAAATCTAAGGCTGCTAGCCAACCAAGCCCAAATAAACAAAGATAAAGAACCCCAAGCGGACTGAAATCGCTTTCTTCTCCCTGTCTCTGTTCCCCTCGCTCTGTGTGTGCATGTGGGCATGTGTGCACATGTGCACGTTTTGTGTGTGTTGGCCGCAGAAGCCTAGAGAAAGTAGTAACAGCTGTGGACCGGAGGCGGGACACGCGGCAGCCTGTGCAGATGGGTTAGGCCCTTGCTTTCCTGCGCAGCTTTCGGCCTGTCTGTCCCACCTGCCCCGAGGTCAAACAGGCAGGTTCTCCAGCTCAGGCTCCTCAGGTACTGGGAACTTCTGGCGGAGAAAACACTATTGGGAGGAGCCACTAATGAAAGGGCCTCCTCTCATCTCTTCCTCTTTTTGTAAAAGTCTCCAAACTGGATGATATATATGTGTGTGTATACACACACACACACACACACACACACACACACACACACACACACAGTTTCCTACAATGATACTTCTTAGAGCTTGAAGGAACCCAGGTACAGCAAATACTGAGGATATATTAACTTAAAATATATTGATTACAGTAAATGGCTAAGGGCAAACTAAGGTAAGAGTTCATCCCACAAATAGGGGGAAAGATAAGGAACACTCAAACAAGACGAAAACAAACAGTGCAGTAATGAAAAGGAGAAAAGGAGGAGGAAGAGAAGGAGAAGAAATAAATAAATTGAAAAAACCGCACTGGTGGTAACTGTACTCACACACCTGCAGATGAGGAACAGAGGTGAGCTTAAGCCTGAGCTGCTTCTGTTAAATATCCCAGCTATTCATTCACATGTAAGAGCGCACATGCACATGCGGGCACACACACACACACCTAAATAATCAACAAAAATCATATGATCTACGAAGTGCTGTACACCAAATGTTAAGAGGAAAAATATGTACTAGACTTGAACCCAGTTAAATGCACAGAGCTTTTGGAAATCTAAACCATTAAAATCAGTATAAAAATAACAATCCGCCAAAAGAATAATAAATGTGAGAGGATTCAATATTAAAGAAATAATCATTAAAAACTGTCAGTTAAGCACTTTCTTTTAAAAACATGTCTAAGAGAACCACACTGGTGGTATCTACAATACTTGAAGAAATAATTTAATTCCCAATTAATAAAGTTATTCCAAAGAGCGTTTAGAAAGTATACAGCAGTTGGGAGGTGGTGACACACACCTTTAATATCAGCACTTGGGAAGCAGAGACAGGTGGATCTCTGTCAGTTTGAGGCCAGCTTGGTCTACAAGAGCTAGTTCCAGGACAGGACAGGCTCCAAAAGCTAAAGAGAAACCCTGTCTCAAAAAAAAAAAAGACAGTCTAAAGCTATATGTATATATACATATATGTGTGTGTGTTTATTGATTATATAGCTTTTGTTTTATAATTATAATGGAACTTTTATTTTGAAATGATTTTAGACATTAAAAAATGTACTAAAATAGAGCATAGATAATCTTCATTTGGCTTTCCCAAATGTTAAGCTCTTGGTTAATCATAATAAAATTACCAAGATAACTATAGCTGACCTATTCATAACCTATGTACAGATTTTATTCAGGTTACACAAGTTTTCCCAGTAATATCTATGTGCTGTTTCAGGATCTTAGTCTGCCTTTATGTGCTATTTCTCTTTTGCCTTCTTCAATGGATCACAGTTTACCTGTCCTTGCCTTTTATGACTTCGATGTTGAAGATTAGTGGTGAGATATTACATCGACACCTCTTTGGTTTTTTGTTTTTTTTTTGGTTCTCAGAAGGAGTTGATGAATTTTTGTTCAGAATACTTCAAGACCTATGTTCCCTGTGCTTCCTAATAGTGACACACGCTTCCTCTAACTGGTAGTGTGAACCGCAACTTCTCAGTGGAAATGGTCTCCACTACAAACCTAATTTTTTCTCTTTGTGATAAAGATTTGGAGGAAAATACTTTGAGGCTAAGCAAATTCTATTTCTTCTTGAAGAATTTTTAGCATTCATTCACAGATCTTTCCTGGAGCAATGATTATTTGGTATTCTGAAAGTGATACTCAATTTCCCTGACTCTTTGAAGCTTTTAATCATGATTCTGTGAGGAAGAATTACCCTCCATCTTCTCCCATAAATTAATATCAACATAGTTTGGTCAAACATTCATTTTTTGTTGTGAATTGTAATCTAATATTAACACTAGTGTTCTGATTTCAACCAAAAAGAACTTTTTCAACTCTGTGGGGCTCCTTTTCCGGCACTATATGATGTGAAAGTCTTATTTTGTTTTGTGAACATTTAATTATGAAAAATGGAAATCTTTTTCAGCATTAAAAAACTGAATGTAATGTAATTTTGTTCTGTTGTGATTTGAATGAAATGGCCTGCATAGACTCACAAGGAATGGCACTATTAGGAGGTGTGATCTTGCTGGAGTGCTTGCTGGAGGAAATGTGTCACTGGGGGTGGACTCTGAGGTGTGAGAAGCTCAAGCCAGGTCCAGTGTCATTCTCTGTTCCTGCTTCCTGTTGATCTAGATATAGGTCTTTCAGTTCCTTCTCCAGCACCATGTCTGCCTTCAGACTGCCATGGTTCCTGCCACAACGACAATGGAATAAACCTCTGAACTATAAGCTGGCCCCAGTTAAATGTTTTTCTTTATAAAAGTTGCTGTAGTCATGGTGTCTCTTTACAACAATAGCATCCCTAAGTAAGGCAGGTTCAAAGACTGATAAGAACCTCACAGAAGGAAAAAAAAAGGCAGAAATATATGTCCATTTCACTTGTGAATACTAAGAAAAGATTTTCTAAATAAAAGACAAGACCAGGGCTGGAGAGATGGCTCAGTGGTTAAGAGCACTGACTGCTCTTCCAGGGGTCCTGAGTTCAATTCCCAGCAACCACATGGTGGCTCACAGCTATCTATAGTGAGACCTGGCACCCCCTTCTGGCATGTGGGCACACATGGAAGGAATGCTGTACACATAATAAATAAATAAATCTTAAAAAAAAAGACAAGACCAATGGGTATTAAAAGTAACACAATCAAGTGTTAGCGTCAGGAATGCAAGGATCGATAGTATTAAAGCATCAAACAGAATTTTTTAGTCTGATGGTTCATTTTCAAAGGAGCTGCCTGTTTAGGTCCAGGTATAAATCAACAGAAAACACTAGACCCCGGAGAATACTGCTGCTCTAACTATTCCCTACACACTCAGGTTTCACTAAGCTCCTCCCTTCAAGCTAGAAGTTTATAGTAGACAATTATGATGCAAGACCATGCAGCTGATAAACAATGAACAATAGAGATGAACCCTCACATGTTTTTTTTTTGAAAATGTAAAGGACAGAGGGGAAGATAATACTTAAGCAATGTGCAGCATTTTGCTTTCCTGATCATCAAAAAAGGAAGGAAAAGTCAGGCATTCATGTTTCACAAACTCAATCTAGGTTGGTGGTTGAATCTGCAAGGTCCTTAAGTAAACTGCCTGGTTGATTTCACTACTCTAAGCCTCGACTGCTCTTATTATGAAATGCAGGTGTTTTTCTTATGAAGTGGGGATCACTTTTTATTACAGAATTACCATATGATCCATCAACTCTACTTCTAGGATATGTCCAAATGCATTGAAACCAGGATCTTGAAGAGACACCTGAAAGCCCTTAGCCGGTGCAACACTCATCATGATTGATCAAATACAGAAGCAATCCAAGTGTCTGTTGACAGAAGAAGAGATAAATGAAACACAGTACAAACACCCCCAGATAGTACTCGAAAGTCACGTTTGTAACATGAGGGAGCCTGGAGGACTTTGGTCAGTCAATTAAACCTGTAGTAGAAGGATTCTGCCTCTGTGATGAGCTAAAATAGCCACACACAGAGGCAGAGTATGTAAGAGCACAGTATACAAGCAGAAAGCATGTAAAACCCAATGGACACCAAACAATGGCTGGACCACCTCCCCATTTGAAAGTCTGGCAGTGCAAAACGTTGACAAGGAGCACCCAGAATTTTAACCTTGCTAGTGGCAGTGGTGAGTCATGGGTAAGGCAGATGGTGTGGTCATCCCTGGGACAGGCTGTTAGGGGCTGGTACATCATCTTCAGAGAGATTAAAATAATAAGGTAGTCAAAGATTGAAATAATAATAAGACAGTCAAGTTTTGGGGGAAAGGGCAGGTTGGGAATTGAATCCAGGTTTTTCCACATGGCAGATATGTACCATGCCGCTGGGTTGTACCCTTCGCTTCCTGCTTTTGTTATCAGTACATGCTGCCAGTTTTAAACATTATAAAAATACTTTCATCTGAAAAGAAATCGTATTGATCTTAGTGCTAAATGATTGCTGAAGCTATCCTTACATTATCATAATACACATATAAGGTCCCGATGAATATGCTCTTATGAGTTATTCTTTGATAACCACTGCCTGTTCCTTAGTAGTCACTCCCACACTTTGTTTAGGGTGCTACGTAGAATATCATTTCCTCTAAGAATTCTGAAACCCATCCTCAGCACTTTCCACCTTCAGAAATTGCTGCTAAGAAATCAGATCTTGGGATCACAGAGATGGCTCAGCGGCAGAGGCAGCAGCTTGACAACTGCCAAAGCTGGTGACCTGGGTTCAGCACCCAGAATTCACGTGGTGGAAGCAGAGGACCGACACCCATGTGGTTCTCTGACTTTCATGTCTGCACTAGCACACAAATACGCACGCATGCAATAAATAGAAAAAACTTAAAATCTTTCAAAAAGGTTCATATGCATATAAATATATATAAATTTTTGATCTCCACAGAAGCTCTTGCAGTTTTGTTTCCTTCTCATGGTCTCATATTTCAAAGAATATTATCCTATTGGGTGTGTTTGCTTTCATCTTGCTGGGAATTCTACAATTCCCTTAAAGCTAAAAACTTACTTTTCAAATAATTTCTTTGAAAAAATTCTCTAACCCCTCCCCATCTTCCTGGTTTTTTATTTTGATATTTTATTTTTGCCTTTTTTGTATTGTTATTTGTTTGGTTTTTTAAGTACACCATGTAAGCACTGGATTTTCTTGATTAATTCTCTCTTTTTCTTCTCTTTTCTATGTCCTCTGTTAATTTACCTACTTCCCGGGAGAGCCCCTTGATTCGAGTGCCCCATTTGGCACACACACCCCTCATCTCTAAAATGTCCTACTTCCTACTTCTCTGTCCACTTGTTTTCTAGGTGGGCCGTGGATCTGTCTTCTTGCTGTGTACAAAGCCCGTCTGATGTTGGGCTGTAAGTCTACAGGTAACACCAGCCACCGCTCACATACCACTGGGAAGAACTAGGGATGGCAACCCTCCCTCAATGCAAGAGGCTGGGCAGCAGGATAGTAGGCTGTCTGCGAGAAAAGCAGGTCATCAGCAGCCTCCTGATGGGGACATCCTACTTAAAAGATGTCTGTCTCTGATCACGGCGAAGAGTGAGGCTGTGTACAGAAATGGCATTCCTTGCTGAAAGGCATGCAGCAGGCTGACCTTTCTTGCTGGAGGATTGTCACATGACAGCACCTAGCACTCTTCTCTCCAGGAACAGGTCCTTTGGCAGGGTGGGAGCAGAGTGGGGTGGGGGTGGTGAAGAATTTTTCACTCTTCTTTCTGGTAGGCACACCTGCTTTGAACATTTATTTTCATTCAATATTTTTTATTAAAAGCTTTATTATTATTCTGAGTTCTCTCTCTCTCTCTCTCTCTCTCTCTCTCTCTCTCTCTCTCTCTCTCTCTCTCTCTGTGTGTGTGTGTATGTGTGTGTGCCTGTGTAGGCATGTGCTTGTAGAGGACAATCTCAGTTGTCAGTCTTTTCTTTTTATCTTGTTTGAGACAGTGTCTCTTGTAGTTGAATCACTGTGTGCTAGACTAGCTGGGTACTGGGTGTCCATGTATTCTTCTGCCTCCCACCTTCCTGGAAGAGTGCAAGATTACAGGCGAGTGTGCTACAGTATCCGGAGAGGGATTACATGGGTTCTAAGGACACAATTCTGTGCATCCAGCTTATTCAGCAAGCACATTACATTGAACCATCTTCCTAGCCCAGTTGTTGGCATCTTTGAGCGAAAGGAAGAAGGGAACTGACGAGTCTCCCAGTTCATGCTCCAAATTTCTCTTAGTCCTACTGAAGGCATTTTCATGTTCCTTTCTCCTCCATCCTTGCTGTAGCGGACATCTTTGATTCTAGATTTTCTTAAGTTCAGTTTTGACAGAGACTGAACTTTGGACTGTGTGTGTGTGCGCATGCTTGACTGCGTGCATGTGTGTGTAGAGGAGAGGCTGAGAATTCAATAGTTCTCTCTTCAAACTTCAGCAGTGTTCCTGTTTTATAGTTAGCATCTCATTCTATCCTTCACTGATAGATACTGATACTCAGTCTTTGACTGCTGTGAGGCGAAGCTGCCTTCTGTTAGCTGTCTGCTGCTGCAGATTCTGGGGGCACAGCCTCTGTGGGCTGACTGCCTCTGCAGATCCTGGGGGTGCATCCTCTGAGGGCTGTCTGCCTCTGCAGATCCTGGAGGTGCAGCTTCTGTGGGCTGTCTGCCACTGTGGATTCTGGGGGTGCATCCTCTGAGGGCTGTCTCCCACCACAGATCCCGGGTGTGCATCCTCTGTGGGCTATCTGCCTCTGCAAATCCTGGGGGTGCATCCTCTGAGGGCTGTCTACCACTGTGGATTCTGGGGGTGCATCCTCTGAGGGCTGTCTCCCACCACAGATCCCGGGTGTGCATCCTCTGTGGGCTATCTGCCTCTGCAAATCCTGGGGGTGCATCCTCTGAGGGCTGTCTACCACTGTGGATTCTGGGGGTGCATCCTCTGAGGGCTGTCTACCACTGTGGATTCTGGGGGTGCATCCTCTGAGGGCTGTCTACCACTGTGGGTTCTAGGGGGTGCATCCTCTGCTGGCTGACTACCGATGCAGATCCTGGAGGTGCATCCTCTGTGGGCTGTCTAACGCTGCAGATCCTGGGGTGCAACCTTGCACTGGAGTCATGCTGCTGTTTCTTTGGTTCCTTCCCAGCTTCTGTTGCAGTCTCTTGCCTGTCTGTCTCATATTCCCTTTGTCTCTGTGATTGTATACATTTTAAATTCCTTTATTCTCATTCTAAATTATCTTTATGGGGAGAGGCTATAAACACACTTGGTCAGTGTGCCATATTTAACAAGAAGCCTATAAATAATTTTGATAAAGTAACTAATTTTAAAATGCTTGGTATAAAATGGACAAGCCCTATAAACACCATTATCTCAAGTAGGTTAAATGCACAGAAAAAAAAATACAGGGAGGAAAATGTGAACATTGATTACCTAGTCTACAAAATAGAATAACAGTGATTTATTTTTAGTTCCCTCTTAATTCTTTTATTCCCAAGTGTCTATGTGGAGCACAAACGACTTTTGTGATCATAATAAATAATTATTAAAAATAGTTTTCAAAGTAGAGGAGATAAGATGCAATTCAGAGCCTATCTCAGTGGACATATCTTCCTGTAGGAACTGTGCACAATTGGAATTGTGTACAATTGGATACTTCTGATTCTCTGGCCAATGAATAAGCAACAGTGTTAACTTTCTGTGCACCCTGCCTGTGCTTGCCAACTGGGGCTGCTTTACTTCCTTTTCTTTCCACAATTTATTTTATTTTATTTTTATGTGCATTGGTGTTTCGCCTGCATGTGTGTCTGTGGGAGGGTGCTGGATCCCCTGGAACTGGAGTTACGGATCTCATGGGTGATGGGAATCAAATCTGCGGCCTCTGGCAAGTAGCCGGTGCCCTTACTGCTAAGCCATCTCTCCAGGGCCCCATCCCTGCTTTTCTTCTTTTGTCATCTAGCAGGTACAGCGGTCAGAGAGGAAACACTCCTGGCCCCACACTGATAAGCAGCAGGGCCAGAGTTGGGATACACTAATTCTAACTCTACAGAGGTATATCTTAACTGGTATACAGAGGTATATCTTACAATCTCACCAAATATAGTCCTCCCTCCGCAACTGCAAAAAGTTGGTTCCAGGACCACCCAGGAACTTGAAAATCTGGGAAGGCTCAAGTCCCTTACACAAAATGACATACACCATTTGCGTCTAACCTTTGCACATCTTCCTGCATACTTTAAATAATTTCCTGATTACTTATAGTATCTCACACAGTGTCTGTTTTGTGGTTCTAAAGAGTTTAGGGGGAAACGTGCTGTTTCAGGAATGATGATGAGAAAACAACAACAATCTCCATGTTCTTCACAGAGGCAAGCTCCACCCACATACTCTGGTCCAGCCGTGATGGGTTGAACCTGCGTATAATGGCTATGGATACACCCGTGTCTATCTCTGCACACACATCTGTGCTTATTCAAGTCTATTGGCCATAGAACACACTATAAATCGAGTACAGCAATGAAAACCAACAGGTTTTCACCCTGTGAAACAAACTGCAGAGGTATCTGTACACCTACCACGGTCCGAACCCTCGTTTCCCTTCTTTATCTTACACTTTTCCACACCAGTAAATATCCTCCCTGCTCCCATGGAAATAAAGGAGCCTTGGGTGCTGGCTGCCCTCAGAAAATGAGCACTCTCCCTCCAGTTCCACCTTGTGTCTTCTGGGGGCTGTAGAGGTACCATATGGCCCTAGGCCTTTGTTTCACTGCAGGGAGCGGAGGAGACATTTTGCCAGACAGAACCCATTAAAGGTTCACCACAGCTGCCCCCAAAACCATTGCTGTGTTTCCCATTCCGGACAGATTAGTTTCGACTCCCGAGTGTTTCCAGGAATGTAGGAGGTTTTGATCTGTTGTTCTTTCCATTCTATTGTTTCAAAGCTCTGATTAAAGAGCCACACACGGACAACTCCCCAAGGCATGGGGTGGGGGGTGGGGGGTAAGATTTGAATTATTTGAAATGGTCCAATTTTTTAAAAAACGTTCCTACAAGTAAGTGCTGTTAGACGCCATCCCAAATACTCTTTCTGATGGTCTGAGGCTCTGTGCTTGATTCTAATTGGCAAAGGATCTGTCGTTATATAGTCTCTGTCTATGGACTTCTTCTTTGCCTTATGAAAAAAATAGTATACTTCCGCAGACTATTTTTATTTTTCTTATATGTTGTTAGTCACATATCATAATTCACACATTTTGATGTGGGAGTGTCATATATCAATCTGTTGATTTCATTCGTTAAGCAATAAAGAAACTGCTAGGCCCATTGGATAGGCCCACCCTTAGGTGGGTGGAGTAAACAGAACAGAACGCTGGGAGGAAGAGGAAGTGAGGTCAGACTCCACAGCTCTCCTCTCTGGAGCAGATGCAAGAGAGACGCCATGCTACCTGATCCAGGGAAGACGCACGCTATGAAGCTCCGACCCAGGATGGACTTAGGCTAGAATCTTCCCGGTAAGCGCACCTAGGGGCGCTACACAGATGATTAGAAATGGGCTAAATTAATATGTGAGAATTAGCCAGCAAGGGCTAGAGCTAAGGGCCTAAGCAGTGTTTAAATGAATACAGTGTCTGTGTAATTATTTCGGGGTAAAAGCTAGCCGGGCAGGCGGCTGGGGTTTTGCGGACGTAGCCCCGCCGCAGCTCCATATTACTACAACATTTAAAGTGGACTCTTTTGGCATGAAGTAGCTCAGCCAGTGAGTGTGAGGTCCTGCCAGGCTTGGTGACACGGGGCTGTAATCCCAGCTCTTGGGAAGCAGAGATGGACAGATCCCAGGGGTTCTCTGGCTGGCTGGCCTAGCCTCATCAGGCATGGCCCAGGTCAGTGAGAAAACATGTTTCAAAATACAAGGTGAATGGTGCCTGAAGAGGAATCACAGCCAACACTGTTCTCTGGCCTCAACATGAACATGCACACATGTGCAGACGTACCGAAATAGACATATGTGCACATACGCATCAGCACACACACCAAGTGGGAAACTTGATGCTTTTTAAGTATCGTCACAGAGGTGCACAATCATCAATGCCACCGGTTTTAAAATACCGACATTACTCTGAAAAGAAAAGCCCAGAATAATCTAGCACCTAGACTTCAGTTTCTAAGACTACTCTTCAATAAGAGACTGTAGGATGTTTTGCGGAAATGGCTGATTCTGGAACTGAAACTGGGAATACACAAAATGAGACTAGAGTATCCTGTAGCAACATTAAGTGAAGAAGTTCTTTACAACTGACCAAAATACCTAAAACACCAAGTCCACACTCCTGGGGCCACACCAAAGGGATCCAGGAGCCAGCTCATTTGGCTGCTGATGGCTTCTTAAGGAGAATTAGGATTTCTTTAAAGGAGTGGTCTCTGATAAATAGATCACATTCTTGTGGTAGATGACCTCAGATCCATGAGTGAACGGGCAGTCCAAATTGGACTTGGTTGGTGGGGGGCGGGGGGGGGGGGGAGAGGACAGAAAGTTGAGAGTGGTTGAGTGGTGTGGGTGGATCTGGGAGGAGCTAGGAGGATGAGTGGGGGTGAATATGTTCAAAATACATTGTATGTTTGTTTGAAATTCTCAAGGAATGAATAAAAATATATTAAAAAGAGGAATAGCTCTCAAATGCCCAAAGTTGGGAAGTTTAAATAATAAAATAAAACAATACTAGTTCATAACTCAAGAGAAAATAAATATGTTAGGGTCCATAATGATATGACTGAGCGACTCGTTAAATAATAAACAAGAGAAAAGACAGAGCTCTGTTACAAAAGAATCCTAAACAATTTGCAGCTTGTAGAATTGCTATCTCTCCATTAGAATTCTCTATTTCATCTCTCTCTTCATTAGAATTCTCTGTTTCATTAGACATTGTCATCAGAGCATTTTAACTTGTAAGACACATTTTCTTTGCTGTTTGGTAGCCTGTGCTGTCGATTCTGGTAACCTGCCCTCTCCCAAGCTGTTTCTGTTGCTTGACATTTTCCCTGTTTGTGGGTCACACTTCTCAACGTGCCTTCCACATCTCAATTTTTGTTGGAAATTGAATGCTTTTAGATAAAATATTGCAGCGGTTGTAGGTACCGGTGTCTTCCCTCTCTCTGAGGTTTGTTTGACTGCTATTTACCGAATCATCTGGGAAGTTCCTCTTTCGCTATTTCCTATCTCAGGAAGCTCAGGAGAGGCAGGTTACCAGAGACAGCACGGGCTACAATCAGATGATGGAAACTCGATTGTGTACAAGGTCACCTTAGGTGGCAATAGCTCGAGAAGTGTTCCCTTTTGTGGGTCATCCCCCATCCCGTCTGTCCCTCGCAGGATCTTATCCCATCAACATTTTTTTTTTATGTTTCTGGGTGATGGAAACACTTGTTTTCAACACACTGGTGCATAATAGCTCCATGAGCCGATCCTGTTGAGTTCAGTCACGTTGGTGGGGTAGTTTTGAGTTTTTGGTTTTTTGTGTTTTTTCTTCGCGAAAAATCTTTTAACAATCACTTTCCCCCTCTTTGATGAAGCAGCTGGCCAAGGAGTGAGCTTCCTGTTCTCCTAAAGCAACCAGCTGGCTCTCAATTGCCTGCCACCCAGATCTCCATTCTCCTTGAGAGTGTCCCCAGGCTTCACCTTCCCCAGTGCGCTGTCCAGAGTCAGCACCCGGGGACTAGTTTTGGGTTTCTCTTCTTGTGGTCTCTTCATGGCCCTTAGCCTCTAAGTAAAATGTCTCAGCTGTTGCTCCACACTAGGGATGAGTGAGACCCAGCCCCCTCAGGGATGGACCCTTGGGTGGCTACAACAACTGGACTTCCTGGCTTACTCCTACCAGCCTGGGATCAGCACTCTATGAGCAAGCTGAACCTGGGGCTCCAGCGTGCTGTGGTACAACTTATCTCTTAGCATGGATTTTGGAGAGGATGGCAGTGGCCATCTGGCTAAACTTGATAGTCTCAAAAACACCGAGCTGAAGAGGACGAGAAACCACTGCCAACCCTTCCCAGTCGCATGCTGTGTCTCACACTTGGCCACATACGCCCAGTGTGAGGCATCTGAATTTCAGAGTTGTGGGGTGCCAGGGAGGTGGGCTGGCATTCGCATGCCGCAGACTCAGGCTGTGCTTACCAAACCCAACTGGGATTTCTTGAATGAAGGCTTCTTAATTTTTTGTATGCCCTTAGGACAATTTCCAGAGACCCTGACTGGGTGCTTTGGTGCTTTTGCCAAGGGGTGCTCTGTGGAACATCCCACCAATCTCAAGGGGAACCCCTCCCCTACATGCTTCCCTCAGGTCCCAAACATAGCTTGTTTTTCTTTAACTCCCTGGTGTTTAACAGTCTGCACACTTCACGTCGTATTTTCTATCTGGCACAATCTCAGGGCAGTGGAATGAGGTCAACTTCCTGAAGGAGAAAGGCAGAGAGGGTTGGGAGTCCTGGCCCGTGTGTCTACCCAGGTTGCTCTGGTTTTTCTGTGCAGTATCCTCAATGTGCTGGGCTGTAGTGAGCAGGACAGCCAGAAACCAGGAGCAATTACACCAGGAATTTAGCAAACCCATCCCTCCAATTAACCAGCCAAATTCAGTTGGACTCACTGTTGTAAGTAAAGAACATGGGAAGGCATGACATAACACAGCACAAATTTATTTCGGTGGCTATTTTAGGCACAGTATAAGAAAGGACTTCAATTTTAAGGGTCGGGGAAGACAGTTCAGCCAGTGAAGTTTTCATCAGCCAAGCATTAGGACCTGAGTTTGGTCTGGAGTACCCACATGAAAACCCAAGTGGGGGGCTGGAGAGATGTCTCAGCACTTAAGAGCACTGGCTGCTCTTCCAGAGGTCCTGAGTTCAATTCCCAGCAACCACATGGTGGCTCACAACCATCTACAATGAGATCTGCCGCCCTCTTCTGGTGTGTGTGCAGGCAGGCAGGCTAAATAAATAAATATTTAGAAAAATAAAACAATAATAATAATAAAAAAAGAAAACCCGAGTGTGGATGGATGATGGTGAATGTTTGTACTGTGAGTGATCTGGAAACAGAGGCAGGAGGATTCCCTGGGGCTTGCTGGGAAACCCGACTAGACAGTTTGGTGAGCTGAAGCTTCAGTGAGACTCTCCTGTCTCAAAACACACCATGGACAGCATCTGAGGACTCACGCCAAGCTTGACTTCTGACCTCCTCCACATTCACGTGTGTGTGTGCATGCGCGTGTACACACACACACACACACACACACACACACTTGTTTTTAAAATTGAAAAAGTGAACGTAGATATGGATTCTTGCAGACAGTATTCCTTGGGGAGCAGGAAATTAATGCTGCCTGACAGACAGGTGTCAACTACTGTAATGCTTTTCTTTTATTCTTAAATGTTATTTTCTTCGCCATATAAGGTGAATGTTTTCCCTGCATATAGGTCTAAGTACCGCTTGAGTATCTGATGCTCATGGAAGCAGGGAAAATGTTTTATGAACTGGAACTTGAGTTACACATGGTTGTGAGCTGCTGTGTGGGTGCTGGGGAGAGAACCTGAGTCCTCTGGCAGAGTAGCCAGGCTCTTAAAGGCTGAGCCATCCTTCCTTGCCGCCCCCTGCTTCTCTTTTAAAAACAAATAAACAAACCACGTTAGACTCCCATTCCCATTTTCAGGAATGTAGAAGGTTTCTGATACGGTTTTTATTTCCACCTTATTGTTTCTTTGCTCTAATTGAAGACTATCACATCAGCACTTTGCTATGCTCCATGAGCCTAGGAAGTTGAATATATGGCACTGAACGTTCTAGAAACAACCTAAATACAAGCACCTACTGAGCACATCACAATGGAAATTTCACAGTCTTACTTAGGCAAGGCTAAAGCAGCTAGTTCCTTTCATAAAAATAAGCCAATTTAAATATTATTCAGAGACACCAGAAATTATACAGTGGTGTGAAAATGAGTGAGTTTTTGAAAAAAGCAAACACACCCGATGAAAATTTTCTACAATACCCAAATTGTTTAAACAAAAGTAATCAAACTGGTTCTTTTGACCGTAAGTTTAGTTAGAAAGGGGGATTATTGTGAATTCTCGCTTCTCATTAGTCATATTAGAGACCTTGAATTCAAGCAGGAGAGAGAGAGGGAGAAAACTGCTTTCATTTCTTCCACCCACACAGCCTGTTTCTTTGTAGCTGCAGGTAGAGCTAATGTTTTTATTTTTTGAGAAGTACTGCAGGATTAGCTTGACCAGACAGAAGGCAGCTGGCCTCAGGGCCTCAGTTGACTTAAATGCAGAGCAAATTCGGGGACCCTTCTGATTTATATACAGCTGGGGAGGGGGGTACAGAGGTTAATTAGGAGCCACCAGCTGAGAAGCAGTTCAGATGGACTCAAAAGTTGCCAATCAACTGCTGATATAATCAGCATTTCAGGTTTAAGAGCAGCCCTCCCAGAGAGCCCTGGGGTTGCTACCTCTACCTCAATGTATGTCTAGAAACTCGAAGTATGGTTTTTCTCTTGCTTTAGTGAAGTATTGGTTCTGAAGCAGGTTCCAAATTCATGCATTTGTCAGACAGGGCAGTGATGGAGATGCCTGCTTTTTCCGCTCTGCATATCTCAGGACTACTTTAGGTTTTCCATAGACATTGGGTTTTTAACTACCATGGGCTTCTTCTTCCTTGTGTGTCTTACCTCCTGCCTGCCTGTTTCCTGAGGAGGTCAAGTCTTAAATAGACGCAAGCAACACGACTCAACCACCTCCTCATTTAAAAAGAAACAAAGCTTAAATCAAATTTAAGCAAACATGCTAAGGAACTCACTTTTTTTTCATTCTTGAGAATAAGGACTGCGGCGAACTTCTCAACCAGCGAGAAAGAACAACCACCGCACGAGGATTCTTCTCAGATCACGCTTTAATGGAGTGCCCTTGGTTGAGGGAGAGCATGAAGCAAGAGGGCCCCAAGAGCACTAAAGCAGCTGCTTATATAGGGAGTAGGCACACGGGTCGCCCTGTGATTGGCTGCCAGCATCAGCTGACACCAGACTGCATCGGGATAGGCCCAAGGGCCCTTATCCACCACGCATGCAGGAAGCAGGGGACACGCAGCTCCCAAAGGCATAGCCAAATATGGAGTTGTCTATTTCCAACAGGACAGGATGTCGGCACCATCTTGTAATGGCGATCCTGTCCAGCCCTGCAAAGGACAACTGTCCTCACTCTTCCACGTCTTGCTTTACCAGTTGGTCAGAGAACATCTATGTCACATTACTAAGCCAATGGGGGTTTTGCTTTCCAAGCCTCACGCTGCCCTCGTGGAAGACCTGGGTAACTGGGTTTAAGGAAGATAAACTTGCAGAAACCAAAGAAGCGGTGGCTCTGGAAGTTTCTTGACACACAAGAGAACTGACCACAATTGATGATATGGGTGGTCAGGCCTCCCCTAATTCTTCCAACCTCACTGTTCCTGGGGATCCTTAGTTCTCAGACAGGAAGCTGAGGGAAAGGACCTCAAGGATCTCCAATACGGTCTTCAACACCCTTCACTTTACTCCAGTTGTACAAGAGGCCACTCCACAGGCCCCAGGATCTACTTCCCCGAAAGAAATGTGTTTCCAAAGTAGGCTAAGTCATTTCCAAAGTGACTCACCCCAGGAGGATAAGGAGACTGATTTCTGCAGGATTCCTCTGGACAGAAGGAGACAAGAGAATGTCAACAGAGAACTTTCTCTCCATCCTTGTACTGTGTGTTTTTGAGGTAAGGGTTTTCCTGCATGGAGTTCCAGCGAAGAGCTGGCTCTGTCACTTGGTGGATTCTTGTGACACAGTAGCCAGAACTGAGTGTGACCTTGTATTTCCTTCCCACTCCCACTCCTTGTAATGCTCTAGCTTTTTGTGCTGACATGGCCCAGTAGCACAGGGACACTAGAGCCCGCCCAGCACTGTGCTTTGTGTCCGTGTGTCATGTCTGCCACAGGCTCCAGTGTATGAATACTTGGTCCACAGCTGGTAGTACTGTTCTGAGAGATTGTCCATGCTTCAGGAGGTGAGGTCTGGCATCTGGAGGTGGGTCACTGGGGCCGGGCTTTTGACAGGTATAGCTTGGCCCTGCTTCAGATCCCACTATTTGCTCTCTGCCTGCTTCAGTGCGACCACCTACTCTGTGTTCCCTTGTACGCAGATAGCTTATTGCCCGTATGATCCCTACCTTCTTTCTTTCCTTTCTTCCTATTTTTCTCTCTCCCTTCTTTTGTATGTCTGCATGTAAATCCTTGCTATGACATAACCAAAATTTTCTCCTCTGTTTTGGCTTATGCATGTTTGTGTTGTGTGTAGGAATTCACATGTGTGGGGGTGCATGTGTGCAGGCACCTGTTTGAGAACATGTGTGTGTGTGTGTTTGTGTGTGTGTGGAGACCTGGAGCTGATGTTGGGTGTCTTCTTCTATTATTCTCCACTTTATTTACTGAGCCAAGGTTTCTTGCTGGAGCTCCCTGGTTCTCTATACTCTAGCCATCCAGCTTGCCCTGGGTAGCCCCCTATTTCTGTCTCCCAAATGCTGGGGATGCAGGTGGATGCCACATTTGCCCTGCTGTGTACATGGATGCTGGAGTTTGCCATTCACTCTGTCTCCCCGGTGCCTGATGTTTTCTTTAACAGTTCCAAGTTTTTGTTTGTTTTTTTGTAAGTCTCTATAAAGGTTTTTGTGTTTGCTAAAGTATACAGTCCTCTCTCTCTCTCTCTCTCTCTCTCTCTCTCTCTCTCTCTCTCTCTCTCTTTTTATTTTTTGCTTTTTTCTTTGCGGGCACCCATAGTCCCAGGGGAGCCTAGGCAGTTTGGATGCTCACCTTAGGAGACCTGGATAGAGGTGGGCGGTCCTCGGCTTCCCACAGGTCAGGGAACCCTGATTGCTCTTCGAGCAGATGAGGGAGGGGGACTTGATCGGGGGAGGGGGAGGGAAATAGGAGGCGGTTGAGGGGAGGAGGCAGAAATCCTTAATAAATAAATAAATAAATAAATAAATAAATAAATAAATAAAAATAAAGTACATACTGATGGCTCTTCTGGTGGAGTTTTAAATTTCGATCTTTAATTTGCCAACCTAAGTTTTCAATTAGTTTTGACCCTCCACTTCTGTGTTTCCTTTCTTCTCTACTTGGCGAAACTTGACGTGTCCATCAAAGCCCAGCCAAACGTGATCTGGGGGATGTTTTTCTTATCACTTCTGTCCACGTGTGCCACGCCGGTCTTTGTTGTCTCATGCTGTTCGGCATCGTATCCTTGCCCCTAGACGTCAAGTGCCTACACAGAGGGCACACAGCACCAACACACAGGCACGGATTTACGAAAACGTCTGGTAATTAGCCAGGCAGTGGTGGCGCACACCTTTAATCCCAGTACTCGGGAGGCAGAGTCAGGTGGATCTCTGTGAGTTCGAGGCCAGCCTGGTCTACAGAGCTAGTTCCAGGCCTGGCTCCAAATAGCTACAGAGAAACCCTGTCTCGAAAAACAAAGCAAAACAAAACCTACAAACAAACAAACAAAAAAAAACGTCTAGTAACATCTCTTTCCATGTGAATGTCTTTGGTTCAGAGGGTCTTTACAGCTGATTCCTGTTCCCCTTTGGTTCCCTTGAACTCTCAGTCAGTGTGGAATTTGGCCCCGGGATGCTCAGCTACCTTCTCTTGACTTACCTGAGTCTGTGCTAATCCTGTCTGTCTTCCATTCCTCTACATCAATGGACTTGGTGGAGTTGATGGAGCCAGCACTGACTTACCTTTCAAAAGATCAGGACTTTGCCACCCATTTTCTTAGGCTTTCTCCCTCTGCACGTTTCTCTAGAGCAGGAACCATGCCTGAGATGGCTTCCCTCATCGTCCAGGCAAACAAGCAAAGCTTCAGCAAACAGAAGCTGACTGATTCATATCTTAGCGATTAGCCTGACCAGACCAGGGAAGAATAGTCAACCATGAGCTACTGCCCATTATTTTGAAGTTATTGTTGGGTTTTTAAATTTAAAAAAAAAAAGAACTTTCTCTTGTTTTCACTTAAGTCAGCATCTACAGAGAAAAAAAGTGACCCCCCCCCCATTTTTCTCTATGTCTGGAAAGAGAAATACGACTGTGTTATGAGAGTTCACTAAAGCTTTCTCTGCTCCCTTTCCCAGCATATGCTACAAATCTTCGCTGCAGCCGGGTACGTTTTTTTCCAATTAATTTTTCTCTTTTGCTTTACTGGCAGTCAATTTTACTAATAGTCATTTTTCTAAGTCAAATGCTTTAATTAAAATTGGAATGAAAAATCTGATTAAAATCTAAATTGGCTCTAGGAGCTGTGATCTTTTACTCTGCTCTTTGCGGTTACATGATTTATGTTCCAAATTGCTACATTAGGATTTTTCAGTCCATTTTCCTTACCTAAGGCCTTTACAAAAACCTTGCGCTTTGAACCAAATAATCCTGATTTGAAAGCCATTACATACTCAATGTCAAGCATTTCAAGACCAGCAATAGGTTAGAATGTGAATTTCCAAAATGATTTCATTCTTGAGCAATTCCAAAAGGCAGGCACGTAAAGTCTCCCTAACAGTTTCCTTTCCCATCCTAAACTGATATTTAAATACAGTCAATGCTCTTGAAGTTCACTCCTGGAGATAGATGCTTGGACACGATCCAGAAGAAGTCAATTAATTTATTAATTTTGAATATATAAATATATATACTGAGTAGTCAGTAGAGAAAAAAAAATGATCTGGCTTATTCAGGCTTCTGTCTTTCTGTTTTTCAAAAAGCCTTCTTATGACTACACTTTTAAAGCCAGGACCTGAAAATCCACAAAAAGCAACATCGTATGCCCCAAACCGAACAAAACTCTAAACCTGAAGCCACAGAATAAATTTATGAATCCTATTCCAATTTAGTATCACAGGTGGATAGATTAATAATTTCATAAAAAATGTATGAGTCCACCGGGGGCATCTAAATTCAAACAAAGGCTGAAAGAACAAAGGTGACAGAAATGGGGAACACTTAAAGAGACAGACATAGAAATGACCCAGGCACGTTATTCTCCAGCCTTAGCTTGTGGGGGTGGCCCAGGGGGGAGCTGGCCCCATGGCTGCGCACCACAGATTGAAATGGACTGTTGCAGGCAGAGGTCACCCCACGGTATCAATTACTTGCTGCTACCTGGAAAATTTGATTTCATGCCCCTCAGTAGAGCCGCTTTCTTCTCTAGCACGAATGGCAACCGGCTCTGGTTGGTAACAAGAATAATGCGTTTCCTCGGAGGCATTAGGCTGCGGAAGCTTCTCCATTGAGAAAGTCCTGCAGATTGCCAGCCAAGCTAAAAGATCTGGGGCACGAATGTGCTGAGCGAATGGGATGGGAATGCCGAGTCTGCCCTCTGCCTAACCCTGCCTTGAAGAGTTGTTTGGTTTCTGACCAGCAGTTGGTGGATCCATAGCTACAGAGGCTAAACTCCTACCTAAAGTCTGGATTTAGGCCAACATCCACTTCTCCGAGAAGAGACTAGGTCGAGATGTGAGCAAATATAAAGCATTGGGGATCTGAAGACAGAAAAGTTTGTACTGATTTGATTTTTGTCTAGAACTATCTTTAATGTTCTGTAAATAATCTCCTGCCCGAGGCCCCTAGTCCAAATCAACAGTCTTCAGAAAGATAGGCTGATTTGGTAGTGAGGGTACTATCACACTAGGAGGCTGACAGGAATATTTAAAATATACAACAGCAAATGCTTTCCATGCATGGTACCTGTTCCGTTGCCGAGCGGAGGTAGAAGGATAAAAACACAAACCCGCCAGACCCTTGCTGGTCTCTGATCTAAGTGACCGTCTCTAAGCAGATCACATACTTGCTCCTCGTTTTTTTTTAACCTTATTTCTTTATTCTTAATTCTAATTCAGAAAGACTTGTGATGTTTTCATCAGCAATGGAAAGAAAGACTAAAATTACAAATCAATGAAATACCAATCTATGTTGCAGACTAACTAAAATGATGTTTTTTTTTTAAAAAAAGGAAATTAAAAATTGGAGTTAGCAGATGATCTTTTTTACCTTTTAAGAGATGTAGGGGGATGGGATCTTTCTAAGCACACACAGCACACAGTGACCATGCAGTCAGGCCTGCCAGTAAGGAGTCAGTGCAAAATACAACGCGAGAAACACATACACACAGCAACCTCTTCTAATCACCTTGGCAGTTCTCATTAAAAAAGATCAAATCCCAGGCCATGAAAGCATGTAAGGGAAAGGGAGACCCTTAGGGCTTTGGGTGTTGGACATCTCTGGGTGGGGGAAATGGTGGGGGAGGTGAGGCAAGATGAGGAGGTGGGCGAGAATTGCTTTTTCTCTCGACATCAGTTCCAAGAACACACGTCCATCTGAGGATTGCTGCCATTGTTAGAGGAAGCGGTGAATCTGTCCCGCTGAGGGTCAGGGGATTCCAAATTATTTCAAGCCCTTTGATACAAAAGGCCAGACTCCCTCCTTCTCCCTTTGTGAAGGAATAAATGGGCTACCTAGTCATGTGTTGCTTTAAACTGACCACTATGTATGCCTTAGTTAAATGGTTTTATAAATGCAAATAATCCTCTCAGAACAAAAATGGCAATTTTAGAAAGACTTTAGAAAGAGAAGAAAAGGAAAATTATGTATCTTGGGTTCCTCAGCTCAACACAGAGAAAAGGAAATGAAAGATCTTTCTATGTAACTCCTTTGTCACACGAAATGAGAAATTGTAATTCAAAAGAGCAAAGTGATTTGCCCCAGGTCATTTAGTTTCTCAGAGGCAGAAATACAAGTCTCTTAATCTGGGACAATTTGAGATTCAGGAGAAGTGACTGCAGCATATTTTATCCACTGACTAGAATAAAAATCCAGATATATATGTGTGCAAATAGGCAAGCAGGGGACGTCCTGTATAAAATGCTTCCTCTAGAGAAGAAAGAGTGGATTTGTACAACTACCGATAGCTGTTGGAGTGAGAGAAGGAAATGGTGTCTGCACACGGGAAGGTGGGAGCAAGAGTCGTACGACAATTGTGTCACCTCTCCACGGGCTCTGGACGACAGTTTAGCCCCAAGAGTGGTCCCATAAGCTGTCACAAAAGCCTGCGGCAAGTCCTTTGCTCGACGCTACTAACAGACCTTCCCAATTAACATCTCCTCTCACCTCTGAGAGATAGGGCCATCCCATGCCCTTTCCCATGGGTCTTAATCCCCGCCACATAAATGACAGGCGTTCTTTGTTTGACTTGTCAAACAAAAATAAAGAGACAAATCTTTGTGAGGAAACATCTATTTGGGAAGAAGAATATGATTGCCATCTGGGAAGAAGAATATGATTGCCAAGCAGCCCCAGTATGTCTAGAGAAGAGACAAAAGGAAAAGCTGAGACATTTATTAAGACAGAGAAATCTGCATACGTTATGATGAACGCAAGCGCGCTGGTACTTCTGGTGCTCGAGGAGGCCGGCAGACACTGTGGACAGCAGCTATGGTTCTACACAGATCATTTGCAGGGTCAGCGCTACCAGGTTTCCCTCCAGTTGCTAACAAGAACAGAGTCTTAAAGATAAGGTGGTCTGTTTCTTTGGGATCCGCCTGGCCTTAGAGGTCCTGAGACATTGGCGTACGATGCCGCGGGTTTCCACCCCTAGTCTTTTATACAGAAGAGTATGACCAGAAGGGTCTTATTGGCATGTTCTGTTTTCACCGAATGGACCACACTTCTAGCTGCTCAGGGCCTCTGTCTCACGTTCTGCACCAGTGGAGACGGGTGGAAGGCAGGCGCAGAGCCAACGTGAAAAGGACCACGTGAACACCCGATCTACAAAGCTCTGGTTGTGGCCTGAAGCTTTCAAGAGAAGCAGTGCTTGGAAGGTGTGGCCTTTTCCTCTGTGCTGCAGCATTCCCAAGCACAAGTCTAAGATGACTTAAAGGTGGACTATTGATCTCCTTTTCCTGTGTCCTCCAGTCAAGACTTGCATTTGTGGTCATCGTCTGTAAAACCCAGAAAGAACATTTGTGAGTATTGCTGGGAGCCAGCATTCACGTTCTACCTGATGAATGACACAGCGTCATGAACAAAGAGCTAAATGGTATTAACCCAAGAGAGGAGAAAACAAGCAGAATAGATTGCTTATATTATGCATATATATGTCCACACACACACCATGCACGCACACACGCACACACACACACAGACACACACACACGAACACAGGGCTGAAGAACCAGGATTTGCCAGTGAGAATAGCATCACTAACTGTCCCTTGTAGTGGCAGACAAGAAATGAACTTTACAGTAAGGAATGAAGACATACTTGGTACACAATAAGCAAGTATCTAAGGGAGTCCTTTATCCCAGATATTCCACACCTCACTAATAAATCATGGTACCCCCTTGAGTCTATCTCTTAAATGTATTTTAAAGTCAAATCTTTTCTATAATCAAAGATCTATGCACTGTAATGGGGAAGAGGGATTTGCCTGTGGGGGTATCTTAGTCTGATGAGAATATCTTAGGAAAGGATATGAAGGGAATTTTCTAGAATCTATGGTGATGTTTTCCCTCACATAACTGACGTGATATATATTCAAAAAGAATAATTCATGGCTTGGCATGAAAATCAGTGATAGAATGTTTACCCATCATGTGAGAGACCCTTAATACCACACACAAAAATTAATAGGGTTTTGCGAGGAGTGAGTGTACCTCGGTGTAAATGAGCGTTCGTGACATAAACGTGACTTTGTCAAGGACCCCAGTGCCTCAGACCCAGGGGAATGTCAAGACTTTCCCCTAATTTGAGTATCATTGTTGATAGAGTATACAGGAAGTGTCAACTACAGCTTCCTCCTCCCAAATGACTGCCGTAGAGGACAGCTCCCCTACGGAGACACTGCTCCCCTGCCCCACTACCGAGATTAACTGGCCCACCTCTTTGGTCAGCGGTCTATAATAAATGAGCTGAGCTTCTGATGCATTTCCATCCGAGTACACAGCCCACCTGATCCTGGCTTTTCTGGCCTAATGTCCGTCTTTTTTTCATTCTCCATTGCCCCATCAGGTCAATCTTAAAGCCATGCATGTCTTCGCAGGGATTTACTGTTTGACACTGAGAAAGAAATATTGTCAGATCCAAATAAGTGTACAGATTTTCTTACCAAAGGAAAAAAACCTAGGGAAGCAAAACTAAGGGACAGAAGCTGGAGAGTTTATTCTACAAATGAAATGCTTTACGTGGCCATCATCAGGAATCAGCCAGTTTGGGGCAGACACACTGGGAAGTAGTCTTGATCTAAAGTAGCAGAACTCATGACTGATCAGTGGAACCATTCTTACCTTTGGTGCCAAGTCTCTCAATCTAAGGCCCTGAGTGTGGCTCAGCTTCCTGATCTAAGGGTACCTACCTTCTTTTTCCGTGTTAACTGTTTCCAGTTAACACTTTGCCCTCCAAAGGAGCCAGAGAAATATGGACACTTACTATTTCTTTTCACTTTTTTTTTTAATCTCTGGATTTTCACTCCCTGAGGGCAAGGTTTTACAAGTTCTCCATATCTGCATTCTCCAGGGGCAATTCATATCTCTCTTATTAATTGAGGGCTCAACTCTTCTCCCAAGGACACTGGCCTGGTAAGGAGTGCCGCCTTAGGACTCATTGTGTGCATCTGTCAGAGGACGTTTGACCTTTGAAGATTAAATTTCCTCCCAGAAGCACCTTCCCCTGATTCACTGAGGAGTCCCCGGGACTTTCATCCCTCTCAGCTGGGCAGCCTAAGATGCTCCTGCCGACCGCCCTGCCCCGATCCCCATCATCTGCAACCCTCACAGCACCTACCTTTAGGATGGTATTTGTATCATTGTTCTTATCTTATCCTTCTGCCCCTTCTCATGAAATGTGAGTTCATGGAGCTGTCTTATCTGGGAGTTCTTTTTTTTCCCAATATTTATTTATTTATTATGTAGACAATATTCTGTCTGTGTGTATGTCTGCAGGCCAGAAGAGGGCACCAGACCTCATAACAGATGGTTGTGAGCCACCATGTGGTTGCCAGGAATTGAACTCAGGACCTTTGGAAGAGCAGGCAATGCTCTTAACCACTGAGCCATCCCTCCAGCCCCCCTTACCTGGGATTTCATAAACACATGATAGTGTGCTGCAGTCCAGATGTTGTCTAATTGGGACATTTTCTCCAGCACGTCTTCCAATTGCCCCCAGCCTCCACTTTTCTCACCTACCACATGGGAATGTTACTAGTAACTTCCCCATTCAGCAGCTGGAAGGAGAGCAGGAGAACGTTGTAAGGTGCTCATAGTAGCAGCTGTCACTTAAGCGACGCTCCCTGTCAGTCTTTAGTTAGGAAACTAGGTGGATATATGGTGCACAGTCTCTAGAGGAAATGTCTATTGAGTTCATGAGTGAACAAGTGAAGGACACAGACAACCATGCCGGTGAACTGAAATCCCAAATAGAGTTCCCAACCTGGCGTACTCAGCCTACTGATGCCCAAGACATTGGTTAAGACTTCAGTAGAAGGAATCTCAGTGGCTACTGCAGATGGATAGGACTGGTGACCACCTGAGGTTCTGAGCTTGTTGTCTGTGCCCAAAGAAACGGTTCCCGGAAATTTGACAGCAGACATCCAGTCCATTGGATCACATGTCTAATATGTAGGCATAGGACAGTAAGGTTCTGGGGTTGAAGTACTACATTCTTGCATAGCTTTTTGCCCTCCCTGGTGATGTTAGTGACAGGAGACAGAACCAGAGGCTCACAGCGTCTTCATTTGAAGGGGAAAGGTTAACGACAAGGCTTTAAGGCCCTTTGGGGGGTAACGCCCTTAAAAGGGGCTGCCTCGGTGCAGACATACTGGTATATGTCACGGTGACAAGCAGACACATCTTAAAACAGACTTCACAAACACAATTGAAAACAAACCAGGTCTGTAAGAACTTGTTCCTTACGTTAGCTCATCAAGTTGATCCCCCTTGTCAAGAGGAATCGGCTCTCCAGGTAAAAAGGCAAAGCATTTTTTTGATCCTTTCCAGAAGGCTAGGAGAATTTAACTTCTTTCCTTTCCGGAACCGATAAGATCTCAAATAACCACGTGGGTCTGGCTCGCGGGAGGGGCCCGACCTGGCTCTTCTGGAAGAGCCTGTAGTTGCCAAGAGGGAGCCTGCAACTACAGAGAGGAGGGATTTCAAACCGCCCCATTTGAAATGTTTGATTTTACACCAGGCTTTCTCGGTGGGTGCTTACCTCAGCAGCTTGTTATGCAGCCCCAAAGACATGAGTGTAGCAGAGATTTCAAACAACTGTGAAGCTCTGTGTCTATGTGGCATGCCTCCATCCCTCCGGACCAAAGAACTGTCGGTTGAATTCATTTATGACCCGTGTATTTACGCACTGTGTGTGTGTGTGTGTGTGTGTTTCTCATAAACAGTCGGCCTGAGTGACAGATTGATGGGGGAGAACACAAAGGGGTCTAGACAGAGCTTCAGATGTAGGTTAGCAGCCAGCAGCCCAATGCGCCTTAGCCTTACCCTGATTGCACCACTGATATCTCCCACTTGGTCTTTTTCCACCTTTAATGCCCCTGCAATATTTGGGTCAGTACTAGTAAGGGTTGCTATGACTCTACCCGCTCCCTCTGGGTCCCACCCTCTTGCTGTGCCAGACTGCACGGTGGGCACCACTCTCACACTCAGCGGTTCCGTGTTTTATGATATTTTAAATTCTATGTTACACTCAGTTCTCCTAGCGTGGCAGCTTGAACACCCACCCCTCTTTGAGTTTTAGAGGAAGACTTCTTATTCGTGCTCTCTGTTCATGCTGTTCTCCCACGTTGAGTCTGACACAGGACTACCTCAGGAGGCAAAGCAACGACGGGCTCGACGCTGCGCATAGAAGTCCCTTCCTAAAATGATCAACAGCGCAAACCCTCATAGACAGTCCTGCACATTGCTTAAGTCTAACCAGCTGCACCTTGATTCTTTCCTTTGAAGATTTGAGACTTTCCCTGGGAAAATAATTAGCACCCCCAAGTTTACATCACCTTTTTTTTTCCAGATATGCCCTCGAATTTTTGTTTCCCGTAGACAGCAGTCCTCCTTCTCCCCATTCCCTGCAACATTTCATATACAATTTTTTTTGTCAAGATTTATTTTTTAAAACTATGTATATGTGTGTGAGAGAGAGGAGTTGTGTGCGTGTATGAGTCCAAGCCTGTGACATCCAGATGAGAGCATCAGGTCCCCTGGAACTGGAGGTGCAGATGATTGTGAACTGCCTAACATGGGTGCTGGAAACCAAACTGGGGTCCCCTGGAAGAGGGGTATGTGCTCTTAACAACTGAGTCACCTCTCTAGCTCCCACACTCACAGTTTAAAATTTTTTTATTTACAGCAGGGCAATGGTGGCACATGCCTTTAATCCCAGCACTTGGGAGGCAGAGGCAGCTGGATCTCTGTGAGTTCGAGGCCAGCCTGCTCTACAAGAATTAGTTCCAGGACAGGCTCCAAAGCTACAGAGAAACCCTGTCTCGAAACAAACAAACAAACAAAAAACCCAACTCTTTTGTTTACATGTATGTATGTGAACCTGCGCCAGGGTAGAGGAGGTCAGAGGGCACCTTGTAGGAGTTGGTTACCCCTTCTATTATGTGGGTTCCAGGGATCAAACTCAGGCTTAGCAGCAAGCACTTTAACTATCTGGGTCATCTCACTGTACTATATATTTACCATTTTAAATACTCATTCGTCCCATAGATTTCTTTGAAGGATATTTGCTACATGAACCGTTTCTTGAGCTGTAAAATTAGATTGTGCTCCAACTCTAAGCAGTAATAAAAACATCCTGTAATGTAAAACCTGGCAATCCTGCAAGAAATTAGGCTAGTGAAAAACCGAGTGACTTGGTGCTGCGATAATCTTATTACTGAAATTTAGTTGTAAGAGATAATTTAAAATCAAACACTGAAATCGATTTAAAGAGTTTTATTAAAAATATTTACTTTAAATTCTACCTTACTCAAACAGTATATGTATAACTTTACAGTTCAAAATCACAGAGCAAACAACTTTGTTTTGACTGTCTGTCTCTGGATCCCCTAGAACTGAATCCTGGAAAGAACTAGAAGTCTGTAGAAGCGGGAGCTGTAGAGATGGGCAGCAGCTGAGGTGGGGGAGAGGACTGAGCTGAGCCCTCTTCTATCTTAATTTCTCCACCCCCCCATTCCCCTACCTCCCCATCCCCACCCCCACTTCATCCCCTTACCCCTTTAAGATGGCCTTAACCTGACTCTGCAAAATAGCACCCCTCGGTGCACAGCGGGAGGGATGGAGTGTTGGGAAATGGGACCTGATCAAGAGAGGGAAGAAGAGGACAGTCAAGACAAATTCTTTTTACTGTGAAAGCTTTTCACCTCCTCTTCTAGAACAGCAAGTGTGAGGTGGTTCCTCCAGGAGCCGACTACAGGCTGAGATCAGAGCCTGTTGTCCTACATGGAAAATATGATGTGGGGCTGAGAGAGAAAGCCTGGGTGAGTGATGCCTTCTGCTCACACCCGATTCTCCCTTCCACATTCTTGCCTCCTCTTCTCTCGGGTCTCTTCTCCATTCCAACATTTAGAAATTCATATCAACTCACCCCGCCATGAGCAGGTCATGACCTGTATTTTCCATTTTGTTTTGTTTCTGATTTGTTGTTAATTCTACAGCTCCCCTTTCTGTTCTTTGATCACCTGCTAAGTTGGCAAAAGGAACTCCAGGGAACAATTTATGATTTACTCATTTATTTTAAGACATTGAAAATGTTCGATAAAGAACTGAATGAAGGGGATGAATAGGCAGTCAGACTGTCTATGTACTCTCTAGGGAGGTCGGCCTTCAGGGATATCTACCAGGCTCAGAAATCTAGACGTTTTTGCCCCCACAATTCATGGATTTGTATAAAGGTTTCACCACCCAGGCATAATAAACTATCAAGTAGAACTCCCAGTCAACTCCCCTTTATGGAAGAGAAGGGGTCAGGCCCCAGATTCTGATCAATGGCATGGTCTTTCTGATGACCAGCCCCAACTGGGAACTCAAGAGTAACCTCAGTAGAACAAGAGATGTTCCCATCACTCCAAAGTGCAGTCAGGAGCAGAAGCCAAAGGCTAGCTATAAACAAAAGGTGTACCTAGCATTGCTGCTGCCCAGGGAATTATAAAAGCTTTAGAGAATCCATGACAGGAGACAGAAGCAGAGACCAAAGGACTATTCCTTATTCCATCAAAATTTCACACAGTCCAGGGCAAATGCTAATCCACACCCTTTGCTTTCATTAGCATTAACTCTGTTTTGCATGCTTACTGGGTAGGAAACTTTTGATTCCTCCGTGGATTCATCAGCTGGGGGAAAAGACAAGTCCTGACAGCATTAGTGAGTCTCAGGTGAGTGGCAGCGGGACGCTTGGCACAACAGACATATTCTGAACAACTGGAGACAAATCTATGCTTATGTGAACCATAGGAAACTCTGGGCCTCAAGCTAGGCCATGCTCCCTGCCTTTTTATCTGTACTCTCGTTAGTAAGGCGACCAAACCTTTAAGCACCGCACTTGCAGTCTATACTTCTTTGATTCATTTTGAGACTGGAAGGGGTTTTCTTTCCTAATGTCCCCTAAATTAAAGGTCCAGAAAGGTCTGGTGACTCGCTTTCCCAGGGCTGTGTCCTTCAGCAGTTTCTGGTCTCTGTATCTCAGGCCACTCCCTCCTTAGGACAGTAGGGGATGAAGAGAGCTTGACAAACAGCTGGGAGTTATTCCCTTCCAAAGCAGCGCAAGGATTGGTTCTGGGGAGTTGCCTCGGCTGACACAGCTTCAGTGTAAACACTTGATGAGTACAGAGGCCAAACAGACCTTGCCCTCGGCTGTATCTTTAAATCTGTAGCCTCACGAGACAGGCCAAGTCTGGAGAGGTGTTTCGGGAAATAAACACTTGTCTTTGATTTTTCTATTAGCATCCAGCCATTCCTTCATCATGTACAGAGGAGACTGTAGTTTTATAGGTGTGGGATGGTTGCGGCTCTTGCTCCCTTCTTTGGGTCGAAGGATGCTATTACAACAGGTCCTTGGCTACAGATGTCACAAAGCCCTCCGTGTGAACTTCCCCGGCTCAATCAACCTCCAAACCCTTTAGATCAGGTCAGAGAAACAGAAACCTCCAGAAAATCTGAAGCGGCCATCAGGTCCATGGCGATACTACCAAGTCCCATTTTTATTCCTTTTTGGAAAGGGAGCTCTCAATGTTCAAGAAAGCCTTAATGGCAATTTTGTCATCCTAACACCAGAATCCCCCAAGATATGTTGGCCGTAAAGTAGGTCAGAGTCCACTCTGTCACTTGTTTTGTGGCGTGAGACAGAAACGTCCTGGATCTATGTGGACGAGACAGGGGAATGCAAAATACCTAAGGATTGAGTGTGGCCATGTTTGCAATGCGATCGGCTACTTAACGGGGGCTTTAGGGGAAGTCGAGCAACATCCACGTCTTTCTGTGGTGTGACCCTGGCTGCCGTCACAACACAACATGACTCCCTTTCCATCTGTCCATTGTCTAAACCTACGACAGCTCTGCAAGCTGTCAGTCTCCCTCCAATGGAGTTGTTTTTCAGCTCAACAAAAATTCTTTCTGTTGCTTGCCATTCCTGATCCTAACTAGCCTGCCTTCCTGCATTTTGTTCAATGGATGCGAGAGGATTTGAAAACTGAGCTATAGTCATGGGCATCTTACTGAAGGAGGTTGAGAACTGGAGAGTTTCCTAAACAGAGCTCAGAGGACTTTTACTTCTCTAGCTGTTGGCCCAGGAAAACAGGGAGTCATTCAGAGCCCACAGGAGGTGGTGGCATATGTCAAATCACCCATGAGACTTTGCTATACCCTCTGCCTACACCCCCGGCTTAGAAGCAGGTATTGACAGGCATCTTGTGGATTTAGTTTTCCATCTTTGCCCTCTCTCTCTTTCTGCCTTTCCTTTCTAGCCAAAAGTCAGGCCCCACAGCTGGATGAAATAAAATGACTGTATTGGAAGGCCTCTCAATGAACACGGTCCAATATGTCTTAGTGTTGGGGCAAGTCCCTGGATAGGGCATGGGGGCTTTCTCACTTTCTCTGTTTGCAGCTGCTGGGGATAAAAATCAGGGGCTGTCTGCTCCTTGGGCTCCCCACTCCCCAAATTAACTCCCCCACCCCTTGCAAATCCATTCACTACTCCACTCACCATGTACTGCAGTGAAAGGCAACCCTCCTCCATCAACGGCACATTATCATGTGGCTTCCATTTTTCTTGATCACCTGATTCCTCCGCTCTTCCAAAGTTGAGGATAAATTATTTAACAAGTCTCCTGGGGTTGATTTTTACGAGAACTTAAAGCCAGTGCCCATCTGCTACAGGTTAGGGTGGGCCAAACCCTGAAAGCTAATCCTTCATGTTCCACTCTGGAAAACGCTCAACCCGGCACGCACGCGCGCGCGCGCACACACACACACACACACACACACACACACACACGTGTGCACACGTGAGCAATCCCCAAAGCCAAACACTCTCTAATGGCACCTCCCAAACACATGGCCCAAGTGCTAAAACATCAAGGCCTGAGTCATCACACCCGGGCCAGTAAAAACTTCACTCTGTGCCCTCGGAGAGAGGTTAGCCTGTGCTCTCGTCTCCCCATGGGCCTGCCTCTGTGAAGGAAACACCGCCACGGCTTCCAGACTAGGACTGGGTTTCACTGAAACAACCACATCTTCAGGTTCATCCGTGCCTTTCTGAAAAGTTTATCGAATGCATGGAATACTAGAGATAGAGGGAAGGTGTGGGCTCTACACACCTCATCATATATAATTCTAAAAGTTATCGGCTTCCCACACATCTCACCTCATCTCATGGGCAGCTCATGCAATCCTTCCCAATCTTTTGCAACAAAAATGGCTTGCGGTCCGACTCTGCCACACGCCTAGCAGTTGAGATTTCTGAGCTGAGACTTGGTTCCTTTACTGGGAAGTGGGAACTCAAAATAACACATACCTTGTAATATTCATGTGACAGTGAATGAAAGATTAAATGAAGTTCCTGTTCATCATTTGCCAGACGATGAACGCTGTTATCGTCTATGGAAACGGTAGCCATGATTGGTGATATTTTATTACGATTCACCCTAAATAGATTTTATTTTACAGAGGTTTGTCAACAAGAATGTATTTTTATGAATGAGTAACACACTTGGTTCCCTGTCTTTTAATACCTAGAGGTGTTGATATTATCTCATCCGAACTTCCCACAGGTCTCAGTCAGAAGGAGAGCAGCCTTGTTATCAGCAGCTTCTGAACAGTCAAACTACTGCAGTAGTTTTTGGTACAGGGATTTATGGACAGTTGGCCTGACTGTTTTTTTTCCCCCATTTCTCAGAAGAAAAGCACAGCTGTTCAGAGAGAGGAATGCTTTGAGTAACAAAGCAGAAGCAAGAACCAGGGTCTCCAACCCTGAAATCTTCTTCAGTCTACTTGAGCCTGGATACAGCTAGAAACTCGGGTCTGTTCTCTTGTTACTGTCTGTGTGTCTTATCATGCTGCACTAACCCAACAACTCACACCCTCCCCACCTTTTAGGAACCTGTTCTATCCCCTTAATCCCTACCCATAGCTTCTGAAGAGTTTTTTTTTGTTTTTGTTTTTTTTGTTTTTTGTTTTTTTTGTAGGCCCATATCTATGGGCCTGGCATTGATAAACTGCTTAGGTTGGGCTAGTAGGGTTAGCTCTTTGGAGGGCTGTGGGACAAAGGGGAGACAGCCAGCCTTGGGTAGGCAGTATTGGTGGCTACATCTGCAGTAATGGCGTCCTGGGAACAAGGAAGAGGGGTTACACAGGCTGTGAAGGAGCTCCGAGCTGGGGCAGAGTCTCTTAGATTCTTGCTCACTCTGAAGCCCACGGGACCTTTGCTCCCAACTTTGTGGAAGTGTTGTGGAATAAAGCCTTTCTGGGTTTAAGCAAGTGGCTCATTCTTAACCCTCGGCACATGCAGGTTGCACTGCGGGAGGTGGGAGCTCTGAGAAACCCAGGCTCCACTGCCCACTGGAAAGAACTCCATCTTATGGAGATGTCTTTTTTTGGTCACTGCTGAATGGTCTTCTATGGCTGCAGCTGTCTCGAAGACAGGACATGATGTGTCTCTCTTCTCTGAAGGTAGTGAGCTTCTAATTGCCTGACCCCTGCTACTGTGGCATTCCCTTTGCAAATTGCCTAAGTATTCTCTCCACACCCACCATCGTGGCTTTGAAGGTAGCTTAAGCGCCAGCCTAGCGTTGCTTTCCACTCCCCTCCCAGTAGAATGCAGTTGCTTCTGCGTGGCTGATGTGGCTCTGGCACGTGAACATATTTTGGATCCCACAACTTGCTCCAGGACCCAAGATGAGTGGCTGTAAGTGGCAGGCATCACAGAACACCCGGAGTATGTCCCCTGCAAATGGCGTGCAAAAATCCAGCCTGGTGACTCCTCCTTCCTCAGAGCATAGGGAATAACCAACATCCATCCATCACCAAACTGGGTTGTTAACTATAAATATTAATTAAACACACAAACAAAGAAACATTGAAAAATATTTCAGAGGCACGTATCAAGTCAGCTGTGTATCGTGGGGAGTACACCCCTGGGTAGCCCCCACAGTACATTTATTGATGCAGGAGTCAAAGAAGTGTGTTGAAAGCTATGGAAACTATTTGGACTTTGGCTCGTATGTCCTGTGTGCTGTGTAGGAATACAATACACAAAACACATGAAATTGGTTGACACTGTGGTGATGCTGTCATAGATATGGATGTCTCTAATGGCTACCCACAGAAAACAGAGGCATCACGTTCCTAAGGTATTGTGACAATGGGGGCTTGTATATTGAGTCACACGTTCTTCATGACAACTTCCTAAGTGATGGACTCTCTCTCTTAGCTCTTTAAGACAGAGTCTTAAAACAGGCAAAAGCCCAATCTGGTTTTAAATGCTTTACGTAACCGTCTTGGGGTTTTCATTGCTGTGAAGAGGCACCATGATCACGGCAACTTTATACATTTAATTGTGCTGGCTTGCTTACAGTTTAGAGGTTCAGTCCATCATGGTGGGGAGCATGGCTGTGTGCAGGCAGATGTGGTGCTGAGCTGAGAGTGCTGCGTCTTGTAGGCTACAGGAAGCTGACTGACTGTCACACTGGGTGAAGCTTGAGGAAAAGACCTCAAAGCCCGCTCCCCAGTGACACACTCCTAACAGAAGGTATGGCCCAGATTAAAGGTGTGTCCTTCAGCCCCAAGGTCTGGATTAAAGGCCTGTGTCAGCCAGCTTCCTCCCTCAAGGCCACACTTCCTCCAGCAAGGCTATACCTCCTAATAGTGCCACTCTCTATGAGTTTATGGGGACCAAATCATTCAAACTACCACAGTAACTTAGACTGGTCTCAGACTTCTAATCCTCCTGGATGCTGGCATTGGGTGCCACCATGCCTACACGAGACTGTATCTTGTGATTCATTGTTCTCTCTCTCCTCTCTGGCCTCATGTTCACGTGACTACACACATATGTGGGCATGCAGTTGGAGACCAGAGGTCCATGTCGAGCATCTTTCTCTTAGCACCCTCCACCTAACTTTTTAAGACAGGGTCTTTTGCCGCACCTGAAGCTTACCAGGTCAGAAAAGGTAGCCAGCACAGCTGGCTCCAGGGACCTTTGTCTAGGATTACAGGCATTTGCCACTGCACCCAGTGTTTTTATATGGGTCCTGAGAATTCACATGTTCCAGGCTTTCTCAGAGCAGCCAGCAGCCACGAGTGAGATATGACTAACGTGGAAACCCCCAAACCCTTGGCTTTGCCTAGACCTATGTGCTATTTTGTCTAGTTTGCCTTTTCAACAAAGCCACCGCTCCCTTTGGCGTCTCCGACACTTGTGCACACTTCTGCTGGAGAAGGCATCAGAGCTGCTCTTTGACGCTTTTTGGGAAAATCAGGATGGCAGCTGTCGGTTATCCCAAAGCTTCCAGCCCCGAGGGCCTAGGTAGAGGGGGCTGGTTTTTGTGATAGGCTCAGGACCTGGCCTGCTCCAAAAGCTGTTCCCAGGTGTCCTGAGTCTCACAATGGCTCTCCTTCATAAAAAAAAGTGCCTCCTCTTGCTCTCCCTCCCTCTGCCAAACATTTAAGAAAGGAAGGAAGGAAGGCTGAGTGGGTGCAGACTCCCACACACGTTCAGGTAGCCAAGCACCTGGAACACGACATTCTTTTCCACCGTGAGTCACCGAAGCACTTTGTTTAAAATAGCTAAGTGCTTGATGGAGTGAGTAGATCTGGAGTCCTCAGTCTGACCGGTGTTAGGAAATCGAGAGGGTGAAGCAGGGAGCCATAAACACACTCAAACCCGTTACAACTGGAGAAATTCAACTCATAACATTGTGTGTCGACAGAGGCACTCAGAGAGAAAGAGACAGAGACACAGAGAGTGATATCTTCAACAAACTAGATCAACTACAAAGTGGCTGAGCCTCAGAGCTGCCCAGGTAACCCAGGGATTTCTCCTAGCCGATGGCCACCTGTGTGACATCACTTCTCTGAGCCCTACCTTCCCATGCCCCCTGTCCCGCGCCCCACCCAGCCCCAATTGTGGGTCTTCATCCACTTTCACCCCTTAGAGACGTCTCCTAAAGTTGGCAGGCCTGGTTTTAAAAAGCTGTGGGCTAAAAGAACATGCTTCAGGGAGAAAAATGCCAAGAAAAGAAGTTTATTAGGTGGGAATAAGTTTACAGTACAGCCCGGGACCTCGCTGTGGTCCATATCTACAAGGGTGGTACTGTAATTAGGGAACGCTCCCAGCCAGGAATAATATAATTCTAGTCTTTCCTCCGAGCTGCTTGGTGCCTCTGTACTTGAACTTATTAAGCCCCGCAGACTCCTAGAAGGAGGTATAAATATCATTGTGTCCCTCAGGCAGTAAAAGGAACTGTGGCTGCAGAGAGCGCTACCTCTGGACTCCAGAGTTACCCACCAGCTTAGGGGTCCGTCAGGGGTGGTCCCTGCTTCCCTGGTGGTCTGCAGCCGGCTTCCAGGGGGTAGTGAATTGGCTTCCCCGAGGAGTCAGCCTCCATCAATAGCACCGACTCTGCTTGTGTTCCAGCAGGGATTCATAATTTACTCGTGCTCTATGCCTTTTGAGAGTTTGCCAGAGTTTTTCCAATGCTATTCTTCTTGTCTCTAGGACATTGTCCATGCCCACCCTGTCACTCATTTTTATGATGCTAACTCATCAAAGGTGTTGGATAGCCCGAAGCGTCTCTGGCTCTGATCAGGTAGTCTTTGATTCCACATTACCCGATTCCCTGGTTCATCCTGACTTTTGGCTCACATGGTAACCTGTAAACACCCTGTTTAAGGTTGTCACCAAACATGCCTTTATTCAAGGTGTTAGTGG
Source organism: Microtus pennsylvanicus (assembly GCF_037038515.1). Lineage (NCBI taxonomy): Eukaryota > Metazoa > Chordata > Mammalia > Rodentia > Cricetidae > Microtus > Microtus pennsylvanicus. The sequence goes on from NC_134584.1 coordinate 52,664,364, forward strand.
AGAAGCCAACCCTTTAGCCATAACAGTCATTTCTGTCACCCACCAGGAAGGGTTGGCTGTTAACAGGTCTTCCAGACTGTGACTCTTGATGGCCTAGGAAAAGACTCAGAAGTCCGTGAGAAATAGAGACACTATTTGTAGGTCAAGGTTTGTTATCCAACATCAAGGACTCCGTTTAGTGAGAGGGAAAGAGAACATTCTAGGCCCACCCAAACAGTTTATTAATGTGCATGGCCCTTTTCTTTCGTTGTTGGCTATTATTTCAAAGGCTCCCGGATATATACAGTCATATTTTTAAAATTGTAACTGTTTGCAAAATTTTATATTTCAAATTGGAGCTGTTATCTCTTAGCTCAATTTTTCAATGAACAAACATTCTATCACAACAACTGGGGAGCCATGAAATGTTTTTCACTTTTTCTTTTGGCCTATTTGTTTGAGAATAAAATTTCACATCTGGCAGACGAGCCCAATGCCAAGTTTCATCTTCATGTAATGTTGAGTAAAAGAGCTGTTATGTTCAAGCAAGGAAGAAACTCCAGGCACTGATGGGATGACTTGTTAGCCTGCACACAATGGCTGGTAAAGAGACAACATGGCTGTGCTGGGGGACTGGGCACCTCAGAGTCCTGCACAGACCGGCTTTCTGGAAAAGAATTGTTCCAAGTCCAGTCTCTATGTTTAAGGTAATCATGTATCATGCAGCTAGTCTCCTAGTCGGCTGGTTAAAAAGGTCAATTTGACAATATCGAGAAATCCCTAGGAAACAAGGCTGTGAACATATTTTGCATGTGTGTTTATAGACTGGGTTAATTAAAATGGGAGGACTCCTCGTGACTATGGGTCACACCATTCCATGGGCTGGGGTCCCAGAAGGAATAAAAAGGAGACACCAGGTTGGGCATTGGCTTCTGTCTCTCTGCTTCTGGACTGCAGATACACTGTGACCAGCTGCCTCAGGTCCTCTCTCTGGACTGCAGACACACTGTGACCAGCTGCCTCAGGTCCTCTCTCTGGACTGCAGACACACTGTGACCAGCTGCCTCAGGTCCTCTCTCTGGACTGCAGACGCAGCGCGACCAGCTGCCTCAGGTCCTCTCTCTGGACTGCAGACACACTGTGACCAGCTGCCTCAGGTCCTCTCTCTGGACTGCAGACACAGCGCGACCAGCTGCCTCAGGTCCTCTCTCTGGACTACAGAAACACTGTGACCAGCTGCCTCAGGTCCTCTCTCTGGACTGCAGACACACTGTGACCAGCTGCCTCAGGTCCTCTCTCTGGACTGCAGACACACTGTGACCAGCTGCCTCAGGTCCTCTCTCTGGACTGCAGACACACTGTGACCAGCTGCCTCAGGTCCTCTTTCTGTCACTTTCCTGTCATAATGGCCTTTTCCTAAATGATGAATCTTTCCTTCCCTCAATTGTTTTGGTCAGATGTCTTATCATGGCATGTAAGAAAAGTAACTGATACACAAGTCCAAGGCCAGGAAAGGAAACCACAAAGACTAGAAATCCAGGGCCTCCCCATTTGTACCAAATGTTTGACCACTAATGTCACTAGTCACCACTGTGCAGATACTCTGTGCTAGGAGGTGTTCCCCAAACACCTGGATATGGGAATAAAGTAAATAATAGTTCTGTCAATCTGTTGATCTTCCTTAAGAGGAACCCCACCCGACCCCAGGCACACTGAAGTTAACTGTTTCCTGCTTCTCCTCCCTCTGCACATCAGCCATACTTTGTTCAAAACCTAATGTGAATATTCTGTAACAAACAACCCCCCCACTGCTCTACAAGGCTTAAAAAGATCAAGGTTTAGTATTTCACGCTTATATCACACCCAAAATATGTTCTTAAATTGCAGCCTGTTTTGTTTCACGTGGAGAAGGGGCTCAGCATCTTCTTGCCCGTGGCTCTGTTATGCATCTCCTGGTCCCTATGATCACCAGCTCAGCACAAGCGGAGGGTGACGACAATCACGTGGGTGGCAAGTAAGGTGGAACCTCCCTCATCTCTTCTGCTAATGTTTCAGTAGTCCCAAGAACGAACTGAACCACGGAGAGGTCTGGGAAGTGCAGCCTGGCCAAGAGGATATGGGACAGTTGAGTCACTGCTGTCTGCTCCCTTAGCTGGAGCAGAACTTGAGCACAGACTTGGTGTTACAGTTCTCAGACTCCCCCCCACCCCAGGGGCTATAAAGGCCTCCAACACAGGTACTTGGATCACATCTGCCTTTAGTCCTGATCCTGTCTCCAGACGAGCGAACACGTGAATTCTAGCCAGACGAGGCATCGTGCAGACATGGTTTATGAACCTTGGACCCCCTTCGTGCAAGACCAGACTATGAGGAAAGCAGATGCAGCCAGGAAGGTCATCTTCTGCAAAACTGAAAAAGGGATTCTTGTCTTTTCTAATTATTAAAATAGCCTGTTCTCATTGCAAAAGATTGGACGAAAATGCTGAAAATCTTGTAAGAGAGAAGATAAAAATCACCCACAACCCCCTTTCCTTAGGAAGTCTGAACATCTTCTTGCTTATAATATTCAGATATTATTTATATGCATACCATTTAAATTCGTTTGTGTCTGCGGAACAGATCACCTTGTCTTGTGTACACCATTCTGGAATGTGCTTTTTCACTTGACAAGATACACTATGGATATCTAAACATGTAAATAAGGACGTTTTTGACTACGTATTTGATAGCATGTACATGTGTGAGGATAGTTGTACAGTAATACATCACTGAGCTCAGCTAAACAAGTATAGTCTTGGGGTGTCAATGAGACCCAACATTACGTCCATCTTATTTGTCAGTTTGTCCCCACAGTGAGATATAATGCTTTGTTCATGATAGAGGTTTAACAGGCCATCTCAGAGTCAAGTGTCAACAGAGTTCAGCATGCTGACAAGTCACACAGGGACCCTATTAAAATACAAATGATTATTCAAAAGGTCTAGGCTGGCCTGAAGATTTAGCCAGGCATCTAAGAGCTCCTTATGCTTCTGTTTTACTGGGTAGAGTAATATGGGATTCCCCTCTGTATGCTATGAATATGTTTTAGTACCATTGGGTAATAAAGAAGTTGCTTTGGTCTATGGCAGGGCGGAATATAGCTAGGCAGGAAATCCAAACAAAGATATAGAGAGAAAGAAGGTGGAGTCAGGGAGATGCCATGTAGCTGCCCAAAAAGCAAGAGGTAACAAACCACGAGCCTTGTGGCAAAATATAAAATAATAGAAATGGGTTAATTTAAGATGTAAGTGTTGGTTAATAAGAAACCTGAGCTAATAGGCCAAATAGTGTTATAGTTAATAAAGTTTCTGTGTGATTCTTTGGAACTGAACGGCTGCGGGACCAGGCAGGACAGAAACTACCATTTACAGTAGTGAGTATCTAAATTAGTACTTCTCAACTGGGAGACTCAAAGATTTAGAGGAAATTCATCTTGAGACATTTTTGGTTGTTCTGTTTTCTTTCTGTCTGTCTTTCTGTGACATAGTAAGTATTATATATATATATACACACATATATACACATATGTATATATATATGTATGTATATAAATGCATGCATGGGCATATGTGCATTTATGTGTGCTTAGAGTTCCCAGCTGATTCTGTTTCTTTTGAGAACTCCAGTTAAGACAGTGGACATCCTGTCCCCTCCAGGAAACCGACCTCCAGGAAGCCGTCCGACCCTGCTCTTCTGGACTCCATATGTTTGTGTTTACCCCGGAGCTCCGGTCTCTGCAGCTGCATCAGCCAGGAGCACTTGCAAATATGACATTAGCTAGAGAATATTTGCTAAGCAAATGAACAATGTAAATAAGATTAGAGGGAGTCCCAGGGGAGTTCAAATATGAAAATTCTTGAGGACAAATTGTGTGCAAGCATCTTAAAATCATCCATTAATACTTAGTAATTTAAAATTAATTGCAAATGTGTTCTGCCGGGCTGTGCTGTTTATGTTTCCACATACACTCATGTATATGTGTGCACATAGAATAAGCAAACAGCTGCTTTTGTAACTGCTCTGTAATCCACGGGTTTTATTTATAGCTCAGATAACCTCAGTGCACCAGTTTATGGACTCAAACGAAATAATACGGCAATGTCAATATTGCTGCCCACAGTCTGGAAACCTCACCTAGGACCCTTCGTGGTCCTCGGGTACAGACGGAATTGTCAGAGGAGCGGTAGCTATGCACCCGTGAGAGAGTGTGGAGCCATTGCTTCTCCTTGCCTCTGCTACCCACACGCAGGCTCCTGGGGTGTCTGTGTCCCACTACCCTGACCCCAGCCACTCCACCTTGGCCTTGGCCATTTGCAGCTGCTGTCTCCTGCAGAGCTGGCGTCCTTCAGCCACATTCCTGCTTTGGCCTGGACTCTTTCCAGTGGCTCTCTGCCTGGCCAAGGTTCAGCTATTCAACCATGACCGCTGGTGCTCTCTGTCACCACTGGGGTCCTCCTGCAGCTACACAGCTTCTCGTCACTCCCTGTGCTCCACCTTCAGATGGGAGTACCGAAGCTGGCTCCTTGGGCCTTGGGTTATTGGGGGGGGGGGGTTATTGTAACACCTGTTAGTTTCCATACTCAACTCCTATTTCTTCTTCAAGGGGTGGACCAATGCCACCAGGGCAGCAGCAGCGGGAAGGGTTCCTGTTACTCAGACTTCTAATCTAGGAGCACTGAGACAGGAAACTCAAGTGCATGCAGACAGTATTTTGCAGATTTGAAGTTTATGCTTTCTATTAGAATGGTGGAATACATTTTAAAAGCTGAAAAATGATAGTTGTGTGACAGACTAATGCTTCGTATGAACAGTTCCGAAAAATGCAAAATACAAAACACTATGCTGCCTCTATGCATGTCTCTTGAAAGCTCATAACTTCAAGTTTACCCCAATTTCACAAATCTTTATTTTGACAGCATTTCAAGAGCGCTATGGGAAATCGGTTGGCAGGGTAGCAGAATACAAGTAGTGGAAGTCTCTGAGCAGCGCTTTCCCCTCCCAGGGCTGAGGCCAAGGGTTCCTAGGAGAACCCAGAGTGCACCCAGGGAGAGGAAGAAGGGTCACCCACACTGCTCCTTGATCTTTGCTTCTACGCGGCTGTGATTTTGTCTTCGCAGTTTAACTTTACCCTGTGGTTTGGTGTGTCTTTCAGTCTGGCTCCCCTGCCTTGATCTCTGCTGATCCCTGGGTGTGTGGCAGTCTAGACCACACCTAGCAGTCATCTGTCTTTATCCACGGCTCAGTGTGTGAAGGCAGATTCGCCCATCCATTCTCTCCCCAAACCAGATGTGTCCAGTGGTGTTCACTTGGGAAAATACTCTATTTTGCTATTCCTGCTGAAAACTTGCTAAATCATTTTCAAAGAGCTGAGAGAACTTAAAAGCTTGTGAACTCTTTAGAACTGAGGAGAAAGCTTCTCCCTTCTTATTGCTTTGAAAAGAATGTGTATGTACAAATGCATGTGTGTATGACTTTGTATGTGTTTGTGTGTGGGTGCACTGTGCTATGGTACCAGTGGACAACCCGTGGCAAACAGTTCTCTCCTTCCACCATGTGAGTCCTGGGAAACGAACTCTGATTAACAGGATTGGTGTGGCAAGTACCATTACCCACTGAACCATCCTGCCAGCCCCCTCATACTGTTGTTAATAAGGGACAATCTAACAAGCCTGAAACATTGCAGAAATTTATGACAGATTCAGGAAAAGGAGAAGGAGAGAAAGGACCATGGAGGAATGAGCTTGTCTTTGTGCTAAGATCGGGATAGAAAGGGATTCCAGAGCCAGATGCCATTTCGGAATGAAGTCAGTGGCCATTGCTCTTGCATTCCCGGCATCCCAGGGGAGCAGGCATTGGGTGTGCCACCTCTGCTGGTGATGCGGTATCTCGAGGCAGCACAGATGGGCACCAAGCATGTTGAGTGACGTCACCCGGCACAGCTGCTGCGATATCTGCTTTGGGGTTTGTTCCCAGCCTGGCTTAGGCCTGGCACTGTTGCTGGCTGAGCCTGAGCCCAGTCAGTTGAAGGCTTTGAGCACATTCTGTGCTTTCTGAACTTATCCAGGACACAATTTGCTTCTCTGATCTATTTACTCTGAAACGGGGCTTTACAGCTGCTGCTGTTGCTCATAGCTGCTTCTTCACGGTGTCTTTCCACACCAGTGTCGAAAGAGAGAATGGGGCCTGGCAGCTAACACTGCCTGCCTCTTTGTCTTCCAGTTCAGTGGTACAGGTTAGCAAGGAGCTGAGTTGTCACGGTGGAGGGCAAAGATTCCACAGTCAGGCAATCTGGCATTGAATCCTGGTCTCATCATTCCATAAACTATATGATACTGGGCAAGTGACTTAACTTCTTTGAGTCTCAATTTTATTTTAAGATTTGTTTCTTTATTATGTATACAACATTCTGCCTCCATGCATGCCCACACACCAGAGGAGGGCACCAGATCTCATTACAGATGGTTGTGAGCCACCATGTGGTTGCTGGGAATTGAACTTAGTACCTCTGGAAGAGCAGCCAGTGCTCTTAACCACTGAGCCATCTCTCCAGTCCCTGAGTCTCAATATTTTCATCTATCATAAGGAAATAATAATCTTATAAGACTGATTTCATATCATGCTTGACCTATGCAATGTTGTAATTATTATAGCTTTTTTTAATCAGTGAGGATTTATTCTATAATGTTCTATAAGACAATTAAAATGCTATCATTTCTAAGGGGTATTTATTATCTACATAGCTATTTGTCATCCAATTTTAACATGAAGCAATGATTTCTCTTTTCACTAGAGTCTGTGAAATAGACAAAGTTGAGATTTTGCTATATGTAATATAGTTTTAATAATTTCCCCCATAATCTCAGTTTTAAGGAATAGAACAACAACCTTGTCTCTGCCCGGATTCTGTTGTGTTTTTTCTCTGCTGTTTCAAGCTGGTGTGGACTTTCAATGGCGCGTTCAGTCAACATTTGTTGAAGGTTGCCTGGGGGCTGGGAGAAGAGGTAAGAAACTGGGGGTGGAGAAGAAATCGCGGTCAATGGCAAAGCTGTAGTGGGCAAGCAGAAGGCCATTTGCCCAAGAGCTTCATTCTTCACACATGGCACACGTGTTGCTTCTTTATGTGCTCAGAGTGTGATGTACATCCGTGTGATGTCATCCTTATAATCACAGTACCCTATGCGGCAAATGTATACAATGAGAAGCGTTTTTCAATGAGTTGAGTATTCATACAATGTGTAATGATCATGTTCATCCCCCCCCCCCACCAACTTCTCCCAGATCAATTAAATCCCTTTCTCTACCCACCCAACTTCATATCATCCTTCTTTTTCTTTTAAAATACCAATCAAGTCTAATTTGTGTTGTCCACATATTCTGGGATATATGGCCTTCCCCTGGAGTGTGGTCAACTCACCAGACACTGCACTCTTAAAGAAATTTAAGGGATAACCGTCACATTTAGCTGTTTGTAAAAATTTAAATTCTTCTCCAAGAAATGCATATTTTTGATTGCCACACACGTGAGTCTGAAAAGCAAGAAGCATACATTTCTTTGCCTCCACCTCCCACAATATAAGGTGAGTTTATGCCGTGTATATAAGGACAAAGATAAAAATCAACCGTGAGTATGCCCTGGACAGCCCGATGCTTCGCACAGTGATTTACACACCATTGCAGATAGACGTTTGCCAAGGTTCTGACAGAGTCTTTATAAGCACATTCAGCCCCATGGAAGCTAAAGGGGCCAGGGGAGCATAGGCATCAATGTGCACATTCTCTCACAAACGGGTGAAGTGTACTCCTCCCCTTACTGTGTGTCTAGATGGGGTTCCGAAAGCCACTCTCCTGTCGCTTCTAGTAGGGCATCTCCCTTGTGGAGATGGTGGGGTTATCCAATTGATGCTTCTCCAGCCTGAGAAAGTATGTTCCTTGGAAAGCTTGCTGGCATGCTCCCCACTTCCTGTCCTGTTGTGCTCCATGGCCGCTGTGTAAACTAGACACCCTGCATTTGAATAATCCTATCACCAATGAGGAGCTTAGCTCAGTCTAGCCACAGACTTAAAAGTACCTGCAGCTTTTGTTTTGGAAAATCCATCCCACGTCTCCAGAAACGAGCATCCCCTCCCATGAACTCCTAATAAATATCTGTGAGATCTCAAGGAGTGAACCTTGGCTGACCCACTCGAGCACATCTTTGAAATCCCTCCCTTCTGCACTTTCTGGGGAGCCATGCAAGGGGTCTGAAAACCCCTTGAACATTTTCAGAAACCATAAATTCAGAGAACTGTTAGTTTGGGGATTTAAGGAATAGATGTCAGGAAGTAGCAAGGAATAATCGTGTTTTGGGTCATTTCATCAATGTCCGTTCCCAAGGGTTTACACGTGTTCTTTGCCTGTATCCCCATGGAGCTGCATTTCCTGCTGGAAGGAACTGAACCAAGTCAGTATTCAATTTGCAAGTGATATTAATCAAAACTGTATTTTAAGTGACAGCTTGGTAATGTGGGGAGAGCCCTATCTCTCACGGAAGACCTATTTTGTCTGTTTGAATATGAACAGAAAGTGGCATGTGTCTTCTCTGCATAAAGAAGCATCTCATAAATATCTATTCCTTTCCCATCTGGCACATCTTCTCAGCCTCCACCAAGCTTGTGTTCTCAGCAACAGCTTGCAGGAGCTCTGAGCTCTAGGACCAAGTTCATGCTATTTTAAGAGTCTAAGGATTTAGCCTCAAATGGACAGATTCTATGACCGATGATCGTGAAAATGGAAAAATCTTGGCTTGATGAGTTTATTTCATCCTCTCTTCGGGATAGAATCAATGGAGATAGCAATAATTATGGGAAGAAGAGTTCATTTATGTCTCGTGTAGAATTCACAGACTGCAAGTTTTGGGCTGTAGCCTAGAAGTTGGGCCCTTTGGTGTTTGAACTTGTTTATATTGGTCAAAATGTGACTACACAGGAAGAAGATTAAAATGCTTTTGAACGCATTCCAGAAGCATCTCAGACATCAAAAGGAGTCTATAAAACAAAATCTTAATGATTTAATGTAAATGAACCAGAAACGGATATACTGCATTTTCTTTAGATGTGCATGGGATTTAAATGAAAGGGGAAGATGTTTGAAGATGAACTTTTTGGTTTTATTGAACCAAAAATGTTTCTAAAACTGATTCTATGATGGGTAGATTTAAAACAGAATAGCTTCTTTTCCTTAAAGTGCTGGTGGATATCTTTTAACTCACAAAGCTCTATACTAACTAGCATTGATTTCTGTTATTTTATTTTTATAGTGTGGGGAGGGAGGCACCTACAGAGTCCAGAGGAGGGTGTTACATCCTCTGGAGGTGGAGTTGCATGCAGTCATGAGCCGAACAACGTGGGTTCTAGGGACCTAACTAGGGCCTTTACAAGAGCAGCGCTCACTCTTCACTACTGAATCGTTTTCCAGCCCCCAGCATGGTTTAAATATGGATCATTTGGCTTATTATTAAGAAGGAAGAAGCTACCATGGTAACAAGACAAAGAACTTTTTCTTCTAAATATGGATGTATTGTCACAGTGAAGCATACAGAGTATACAGTGTGGGTGTCAGGGGGATTTGCAAGGACTCACTAAGGTGGAGGCTGCAACTTGGAGGCCTGTGGACTAAATCTACTCTGTATTCAGGGTTTACTTGGCCTAAAGAGCCCAGAACGGTTTCTTTTTTGTTGTTGTTGTTTTGTTTTGTTTTGTTTTTTACATTATTTACTAGGATTTAAAACTCAGGTGATTGGTTTGAAAAGTTATGATCCCTCCCTTTTCTTAACAAGTAGAAAATGTAGCTGCATCCAAGACCCAGCTCTTGCATGTTGGCCCTAGCAGGAACTGAGGACTGGCTGCCTCTCCAGGGAAGCTGGGCTCTCTAGTTTGCACACTTGTCTCCTCTACAGCTTCCTTCATTCACATCATCTCCCTGACCCTCTAGACTTTGAGGTCCTTATGGAAAAAAAAAAGAAGTAGAACACAATGCTCCCGAAGACCATGGCCTTCTTCATGCCTGCTCTGTGCTCTTTGAACAAAGAGTCAACTCTGGAGTGGCCATGGTCTGAGCAATTCCCAAGTACAAATTCTTTCTTCTCTTGTCACTCCAGTGGCCTTTATAGCTTGTTTCTCATGGATCCTCTCCAGAGGATCACAAGAGGCCACATCTCCTGTGAGTACTCAAGCTGTTCATGCAACTGCTACAAGAGATGGCCCTTGAGAACACAAATGAAATGCAGAATTAATTATAACAATTAATTGTGACAAGTAAGTCTCTAAATACTGCGTGTATTGAAATTTGTATAAATCACTGGGGTTTTTTTTGTTTTTTTGTTTTTAAAAAAACTACTGTGATGGAGGAAGGTCATTGGTTAAGTAATAAAGAAACTGCTTGGCCTCATAGGTTAAAACGTAGGTGGGAGGAGTAAACAGAACAGAATGCTGGGAGGAAGAGGAAGTGAGATCAGACTCGACAGCTCTGCTCTCTGGAGCAGAGATGCCATGCTCCCCTCTCCCAGACAGAGGCGATAGCTCTGCTCTCTGAGGCAGATGCATGAAGCTCAGACCCAGGATGGACGTAGGCTAGAATCTTCCCGGTAAGAGCACCTAGCGGTGCTACACAGATGATTAGAAATGGGCTAAATTAATATGTGAGAATTAGCCTAGAAGAGGCTAGATAGAAATGGGCCAAGCAGTGTTTAAATGAATACAGTTTGTGTGTTGTTATTTCGGGCATAAGCTAACAGGCGGCCGGGGTGCTGGGGACGCAGCCCCGCCGCTCATATTACAACACTACTGCCTGGAGTCTTTTGCAAATACAAAATAGCAATTAGTTCTGTTGGCCCAAGTTTTGGGTTGGTTAAGATACTGTCCTAGGTTGGACTGATAGCGAGATCAAGTATGGCTTGGGCTGTAGATTACTAGGAGACTTTCTTTAATGAAACCAACCTCTTTGCTTAAGTCAACTATTTATAATAAGGAAAAATAAGGCTGAAAAAATGTACCCACATTATTATGAAAAGCCATTGTCATTTGAGGAGGTAGCTGCTGTAGCAAATTTGAATGCAGAATGATGTCATTTTATAATGAGGTTTGATAACCAGGATATAAATACCACAGCTTAGTTTGTACAGTAATATGCAACATGTAATTGATTAACATGTACAAGAAAGCCTCTGGTACATCTTCTAATCATTCCACACATCATAGGGTTAGGACTTATGGCACATAGGTCTAGGTGACATGTGATTGGTTTTGTGAGAACTGAGTACTTAAAAAAAATGTTGATATCTGGATTTCTGTCAAAATTCACTTAGTTTTCTTGGCAGTACTATACATGTAGACACCATTTATGATTATATTCACCTTTCGTTACCATCTACTGTGCCCTTCCTTGCCCTCTGAATGCATTTTCACTTTCTAGAGGCAGTGCCGGCTCACAAACCACGTCCTCGCTAACTAAGACGGACACACGCGTGGCTCATTGCTGCAATCACCACGTGTGCTCCGTCTGTGTTCCTCCTGACCCCTCTGGGCCTCAGATATGCCGTGACTGCATCTCAGGAAATGCCTTGGACTGCACACAATTCGGCTGTGGGGAAGTCCTTGGTGTCCCCTCTCAGTGACAGTTCTTGTGGCACGACACGAAGCTGTTTGGAAGTGAGTCTCTGAGGAAATCAGAAGTTAGGATTTGCTTTTATGATCCATGGCTCTCATTTGCTTCCCAGTTAACAAGTGTATTGGCCAGGTCTTTTCGATCAGATAACTCCTGAGCTATGACACCCAATCAATCATCTCTCAGTATCTCCAGAAATGGAGTGTGAACCCTTACAGTCTTTCATCGTGTCTTTTCTTTCACATAAAGCTATACTTTTTCATTGTTTGTCACTATCCTCATACTTATTGATGTCAAATTTATTGACTTAAAACCACACCTTTTTTTTTTTCCCACAAGAACACATGGATGGTATTCACACCAGAGCTTGGATGCTCTTTTCCTTTTTATTGAGTTGAATGCACTTAGTAGGATGACTTTGAACTTTTGATCCTCTTGCCTCTACCTTCGAAGTGCTAAGATTATATCCATAAGCCATGGCACCTAGTGTATAAGGTACTGAGGTTCAAACCCAGGGCCCTGTGCATGCTAGGCAAGCACTCTACCACTTGAGCTACATTAATAACCCTTGATGTGAAAGTTTTTGATGGGTACCTTGTCTCCTAATGAAGGAAAAAAACCATTTCTTTGTTATTTTAAATAGCTGGTTTGATCCTAAACTGAAAATGTACTACTCTGCCACGACCCGTTGGTAATGTGCAGCCCTGGCATCTCTCAAGGAAGGGAGTTTCATCGCCAGATCTCCCAAATGGCTCAGGAAACGCAACACCGTCCAGAGTTGCAGAAGGATTTCTACAAGACAAATGATTCTGAGCAGCAGAGCTGCCAGCTGAGGACTCAAATACTGCAGCACGGTACCCCTGAAATGGTGCTTCGGCATGATAGCAACGAAGGCAGCATGCAAAGGTTCCGATGTATGGACTTAGCATTCTCCATAACTCAGGTCTCTTTTGCCTTTTTAAATTGAGGCTTTTTGTGCATCCATAGGCCTGTCCAACAAAGGTATCTTTTGGGGTCTTTTTATAGCTGAGGGACCAATGGAAAGAAAGAAAATCACAGGAGATTTCAGACCTAAGAAAAGTCAAATGAAGCCCAAGAGAAGACAGCTCTCCCACTATTTTCCTAGGGTGACTCTTTGTGATTCGGTGTGCTGTGGGAATGATCGACCACATGGTCATAGTGGAAGGAAATTGTTAGGGATTTGTTGAAGATGAGTCTTGCAGAGAACTGAGGTGCTCAAAGATCTTGAAACAGGCCTGTGCCTGAGTAGAAAAATGTGTGTTTCTTAATTTGAGCCTTCAATTCAGGAGGTACTAACACTTCCATTCATAAATGTACCTTCAAATAAGAGTCACGTGGTAAGGGCAGTTGAGACAAAAGTGCAGGTGGGAAGCCCAGAAGCAAGTCCCATACCACACAGCGCGAACAGGGAGAATGCAGAACTGCCGCTTTCCAGTCCACATCCCCGGCTTGGACCTGTGCAGCAATCTGGCTGGCTACCAAGAAGTAACCCTAATTTTTACCCTTGAGTATAAATTAGTCCAGCATGTTGGCTAGGGACCCTGGAACTCAGCTCAGGCCCAGCTTGTCTGAACCCCACTGAGTGCTACAGCCAGATCTCTTAAGCCCACAGGCTAATTATCCTAGCTTCCTGCTCCGGGACTCTAAAATGCATACAGGCGGGGTAACAGACATCAGTTTAATACTTCTGAGATGGTAGGCTCCAAACTCTCAAATGTAATTGGTAATTTTATAACCATATTATTTATTTGTTTCCCACAGGGCAAAAGGCAGACCGAAGACTTAGAAAACATACTATTCTTTATTGGAAAAGGCTGTTGGGTAAAAATTATTTTTATGACTTATGTAAAAAAAAAGTTCAACCTCAAACTATTTCAGAAGCATTAGGTTAGTCCATATTAAGTATAATTAGATTAATTATTCACTTGATTGAGAATAAACTAAGTTACCATCCTGGAATTGTTAACATTATTGTTTCATGGGAAATGTAGGAATAAAATTAAAGTTGGAACAAAAAACATGGACATGGAAAATAACCTCGGTGACCACTGGGAGACCTTCCAACTAGTCTGAAGCACCTCTCTCCAGAGGCCCCTAGCCACAAAGTGGGAGTTGACCACAGCGGTTCTCAATCTTCCTGATGCTGTGACCCTTTAGTACAGTTCCTCAAGTAGTAATCACCCCCAACCATAAAATTATTTCCATGGCTATTTCATGACTGTAATTTTGCTGCTGTTATGAGTTGTAATGTAAATATCTGATATTCAGGATATCTGACATGTGATTCCCAAAGAGGTCACAACCCAGAGGTCAAGGACTGCTGGTCTCGTGGAAAACATGAACTATTTGCCGGCATCAGAACTGTCCAGGGGTATGGTACTAGCCTGGCCTGCACAACACTCTGGGTGTGATCCCTGATGTCGGACAACGGTCATCACATGAAATCTTAGAATGGTTCTTGGTTTCTCACAGAAATCAAAATCCATGAGTAAAGGTCATAGGTGACAGAAAGTTGGCAATATGTTGTTAGCTGGAGGGGACAGGTGAGTGGAATCTTATATAAACCTCACAGATGCCAATCAACTCTCACTAAATTTAACTGAGATAAGAAGCCATCAAGCTTCTCCATAAGAAGTTATAAAGTGAGAAGCCTGCAGAGTGAGAGGTCAGGTTAAAGACAGCTTAAGTTCTACAGATTTGATGTTGGGTATTCTTGTGTTGCTTTTATAGGTTGATGAATAAAGCTATTTTGGCCAATGGCTTAGCAGAACAAAGCCAGGTGGGAAATCTGAACACACACACACACACACACACACACACACACACATATATATATATATATATATATAGAGAGAGAGAGAGAGAGAGAGAGAAGAGAAGAGAGAGAGAGAAGGGAAGGGAGGAGAGTAGGCAAAGTCAGGAGATGCTATGTAGCTGTCGAAGAAGAAAGATGCCAGAACAGAACCTTATTTGAAAAGCCACAGCCTCATGACAATGCACAGATTAATAGAACTGGGTTGATTTGAGATATAAGAATTAGTTAATAAGAAATCTTTAAGAGCTAATAAGAATAAGAAGATATAAGAGCTAACTAGAAAGATGTCTAAGCTATTGGTCAAGCTGTGATGTAATTAACATAGTTTCTGTGTTATTTATTATTCAGGCAAACAAAAGAATAATCTTTGCCTACAAATGGCACCCAACATGACAGCTACATCCACATAAAACCTGAGTTTGGAAGGAATCCACAGGTTCTCATCTTCTGTGGAAATGAACGAGCAGTCTACACCTACACAGATTAAAGATGGGGGTTGGAACCAGTGAGCCAAAGACAAAAGGTCAAGTATAGAGAGTTAATAGAAAAGAGAATAATGCAGCACAGCTGCAGGCAAGATTAGACATTGATGGCCGGGCGATGGTGGCGCACGCCTTTAATCCCAGCACTCGGGAGGCAGAGGTAGACGGATCTCTGTGAGTTCGAGACCAGCCTGGTCTACAGAGCTAGTTCCAGGACAGGCTCCAAAGCCACAGAGAAACCCTGTCTCGAAAAACCAAAAAAAAAAAAAAAGATTAGACATTGATGGAGAATAATCAACTCAACTTGTACAAATGATGCTGCCACTCCTGCCTGATGCAGTATAAAACCTGCTGGACTGGCATTTGGGTTGTATTGGTTTCACCTGGAGGTGAGGTGAACTCACAAAGCAATAGACATGAAAACTAATTCAAAGTAAAGAAGTTTAAGGGTGCACAGAGGAAATTGAAGATACATGTCTCAGTAGTTTTCAGGCATGTGCTCACAGAAACATGAAGATGACAGAAACAGTAAAGGGAGAGTGAGGATGGCTCAGTAAGCAAGAGTACTTACCATGCATGAAGACCTGAATCCAAATCCCCAACACTCACGTAAAAACCCAGGTGTGACCACCTATAGCCCAGATGCTGTGGAGACCAGAGACAGGAAGTCTGTCTTCAAGTTCAGCAAGGGACCCCCAACTGAAGGGATTAATGATAGGGGTGGTAAAGCAGGACATCAGGTTCTCGCCTCTGATTTCTTCATGTGCATACATGACCCAAATATTCAGACACATACATACGTGTGCATGCATGTCTCCCCTCCCCCAACACAAAAGAGTAATGAGGGAGCTGAGATTTTATCCTACAATCAAGCTAACAAGTGAGCCTGCCACACTCTTGGATGCTGGCAAAGGACACAAGATTTGCAGTTTGGGGACAAAAATCTTAGAGCTAGAGTTAAAATTGTAGTGTCCTTTTCTTGAACCAGTTCCTGAGCTCCAAGTCCCACAGGATGGAAGAGGTGAGGGTTAGTGACATCTGCACTTAGTATATTGTACGACAGGTACCAAAACCTGGATCTCTGTAGTGGGCTGGAAGAAACTGTCCTATTCTCCAGAGATAGGCACCTTCCCTCCAGGATGGATGGACACACCTTCATTCTAGAAATGACAGCCAATCTTGCCCAGTGCTTCGGCTGGTGTGATATGCACAAAGATAAAAGATGAATGGATGCCTTCCAACAGATAATATACAATTTGCATATCAAAACTGAACACCGGGGAACTCTAAGTTTTTAATAACCAATACAAAAGAGGATAGCCACTAGCCTAGAGTTCTATTCACACGGTATTTGAGCTTCACTTTATCCTGTGAGATGGGCAAGTGTCCTGAACCCAGTAAACTCACCACAAGCCAACAACTACATTGAAACACACACACACACACAAACCAAAACAAAAAACAAACTCCTTAATCTTAGCTTCTGCCCTTGATAAGAAGAACCCTGATCAAGATCACCAACAAGGTACTCTATTTTTTAAAAGCACTGGTAACCAAGGACAATTTAAACACACACACACACACACACCAAACAAAAAACAAAAATAAAAACCCAGACCCCTATAGAACTGAAGCTGATGAGTGATAAAGAAATAAAGCAATCAGAATAAAGAAGAGAAAGATGTAACTGCTTCAAAACTCTTACCCCAGAAGGATGGTCATGAGGGCTCTGGAGTACTGACCTCCACAGATCTGTTAGGGAGAAACTGGGAGGGGGATTTAATGCAACAAGACATTTGACAATAAGGAGTAAGTTCAGGTCTCTTAAGGCCATGTGTCCCTGAGGCCACACAAACAACACATACCAATGAGAGGTGGAGGTTTCTGACAGTTCCCTCTCCTCCCAGCTTGCATGCCTCTCTTGACAATGCATTTCAAGTTTTTTGCCTAAAAAGATGGTACAAAGTCATGCCTTCTGGATCACTGGCTAAGAAGATGTCCAATTTGGAACATTTAATGTCAATCTTCCCCTTTTTTGAAAGATTCCCACAGCTTTCAAATAATGTTCTTGTTTCTCCTTTGAACTAACATTCATCACCCTGTCAAATTACCCACAAATGTGTGGGTACCAATAGTTCTTCCTCCCCATCTCCTGTTGGCGGGGGAGGGACTCTTGACCAGTGATGGGAGGAATTACTCTGCCAACTCCTATTAGTACCTAGAGAGAGCTGTCCACCAATGTGGACAAGTCTCAGTAGAATATAGACATCTTGTTTTCAGCCATTTCCCCCGAGAGAAAAGAGTCCTTTGGTGAAAGAACAGATAAAGAAAAAGACAAAAGCAGGCCAGATCAATCAACAAGAGTATTTCTGAGTACCCATTTCACACACTGGACAATGGGATGAAGATGGAACATATGGGGGTTGTAGTGCGAGGTCTGAGCAGATCCAGGGAAGTTAAGTATAATAAAAAATAGAGTTGGAAATCACAGATGAGAAAGAGAGGCATGGTTCTTTTCTGGCAACTGGTGTATTCTTCTGGAGCTTTATGTGGTTTACTTTTCCTGCTTCCCTCTTTGAAGCAGCACTAACTACAGTCCGGGGAAGGTGAATGCTGTAGAACTAAATTGGATTATTTTTATTGTTTCCACAGGAACCACCCCATGTGGGGAATGTTTGTTCAGGGAGTATGCTGTGTTTGTCTTCATTCCATGCAATTGTCCACAAGAGTGATCAAATTTTATGTTCTATAACTAATTCCACAAAAGCGTGCTTGAAGTCTATTGGCTTATGTTTTTCCAAACTCCCCGAACTTGCATTCTGTTCCTACGATGATCAGTCCCCACCCTTTCATTTAGTCTTTTTTAAAACCCAAAAGCCAGAAGGGAGTTTGCAAACCCTTGCTGCTGGATTCAGGGCCTTTGAGATGCTAGGTGGTAGCAGAGCCTTGATTCCTTTACATGATCATTCCAGAAGGGTAATGGACATAAGACACCAGAATGGCAGGGCTGGGATGTCAGATGGCTCTGTGACCTTGGGAAGTCCCTCACTCTTCTTAAATGGCCATTTCGTTATTTGTGCGATGGCCATAAAGATATTACCCCTTTACCAGAGCTGTGGGGAGGATCAAGTGGAAGATGCATGGAAACCTCTTAGGACAGTACCTGACACATAACAGCACTTAGTAAACACACGATGTGTTATTTAAGGAGCAGAATGCATTGGGGGTGGAGGACAAACGCTCTAGCTAGTAAGTAGCAAGGCAGGGCCAGTTTTCCAGGTACCTGAGCAAGCGGGATAGTAGCTTTCATGCTGTTGGAGGGCCTTGTCTGTGAAGAACAATTGTCTTGTTGGGATCATCTGCCCTAGCAGCGTTGCTGATGCTGGCTCAGCTTGCTTGCAAAGCCACGCAGTGTCCAGCAGCACTCGTTACCTTCCGCACCCCTTTGTTAATCCTCTAACTGTTCTTCTGGGGATGAAGGCTGTGTTTGTTTTCGGGGGGAGAGGCACCAAGAGGTAAAAAAACAAACAAATAAACAAAACAAAGGCCGCAGCCTATCTGGGATAGAAACGCTGCGGCCAACTCAGCTGTTTCTCTTAGGGTCCGCCAGAGTCCGAGGTCCCATTCATACTGAAGACTTTGTCTCCCTCCACTCGATGCTTTAACTGTAGGTGTTTTGTAGCCGAGAGCAGCAGGATAGGAGAGTAGGGCCTGCACCAGCGGTCTCTTTGGGTTTTAACCCCGCCCCTTTCCTCCACGTCACGGGCACAACTCATCATCTTGACCGCTTTTATTCTCATACCCCGACAACGTAAGGCCACTTTGGAGCGATCCTCAGGTCCCCCTCCGATGCAAATGCTCCACAATCTCACGGGCTTGGAGTAGGAACAGGACTCCTCTGTATGACCCTGATACTTTGACAGTTTATAACTTACCTTTCCCGTCATTAAATAGTATTAGGCAAGTGACGGTTGAATGTGCCTCAGACACAGAGACAGAGTAAGGCCAAGCCAGCAGGTGCCTTGACAGATCCTACTCTGGGCCCACATGACCCTTCTGGCTTGTTTTCCCGATGCTGTGGGTGGTGCCGCTTCCTGCTGCAGAGTTTCCGGGCAGCTGCTGCTCTCCCATCCCTGTTTCCAATCGTTGCCAAGGACGGTGAACTCATGGCATGCTGTCTGGCCTAGCATTGCACTCTGAGATCTCTTTTTCTATAAAAATGGACCTTGTTCCATTCTCCTCCCGGCAAATGTACAGCTGGCGTCAGTAGCATTGAATTGTAGGATAATCACTTAACTGTGCTCTGAAATTGTAGGGGCACCACCCTCCTCTCTTCTGCAGAGATATGCACATGACAACAAGATCTTGGTTGTCTTGTGGCTGCATGTGGGCCTGTGCCCCTGTTTCTCATGAATATATCTCATGAGGGAGATGCTCAAGAGGGCAAATAACTCAGAAGTCTGTGCTCATTATCCCCAAATGTGGTCTTCTCTATACTCAGTTTTCTAAGGGAGAGTTGTTGGGAAGTTCTGTCTGGATTTTGAAAACTGGGTGAAATTTCTCATGGTGTTCTGTGAGAGGACTGTCTTCCAACAGCTGGCTTGCCTCTAGGGTCAGTCACTTTGAATTGTAGGCAGGCAATACTACATATTAATGGCAGAAGAAAGCGAGAGTGGTCCCCGCACTGGGAGCTACTCGTCTCTACATCTTGCAGGGTGAGCGTTTTCTGGACCAAACCTTCCTACTATCCGCACCATCTTGGAAATGAAAAATTTCCCATGGTCACAAAGTCACACAGAGCCAGACTGAAACTTTAATTACAGTTAAAATAATAAAGCCAGGAAGGTGATGGTAGATACTGACAGCAGGGTTTGATGCTTCCCAGGGAGAGAGCCCCGAAGGCTCAGGAGACCGCCGAGTCTCATTTTTTGGCTTCTGTTACCTTTACCCCAGGATGTGCTACCATCTATTACTGTGTTCTTTCATTTACCTGGGGACTCCACAAGTACTTACCGAGCTCCCATGTGAGAGACTTTGAAGGGTCAGGAGCCCTGCCTAGTGCTGGAACACGGAGGACAACAAATGAGGCCGCTAAGCTCCTGTAAAAAGTACTCCTCCATCATCCAAGATGGCTCACAGCCAACTGCCCCAAGACCCTTCAGGGCTAGAGCCAGGGCCCTGGAGAAGGGTTAACCATATGTATTGCGCCTGTTCTGTCTAACTTCCATTTCGTTGCTTTCAGATGCTTCCATAAATCTTCATATTTTGTTTCAAATAACTTTTTATTAAAGTACTGCGTGCTATGTGCATAAGAATTACATAGTCATTTATCAAGCACACATACCCTGAATACATATGTTTTTATTATGTATTATTTCTATTGAAGCAAATGAGTAAAAGGAGACATGTCCCCCCATGGGTACATATCTTAAGCGTACAGCTTTGAAAGCTCTAAATAACTTTTTCCTACTAACTAGTACCTATTCATAGAAAACATTAGTTACCCATTATTAACAAAGTCTAATTAACATTAGAAACCCATCTTTGTTTCTTACCCACTAAGATGACTACTACTCTGACTTCTACCACTCCAGATCTATTGATTGTTTTTGTTCTTTATAATTATAATGCAAGTATAAACAAATAGACAATACACACATGCTTCAACATCTGTTCTTCCCACTCAGCATCAAATCTGTGAGATCTGCCCATAAAAGTCACATGGATCATTCTCTTTACTGTCAAGTATTCTTAGCTGGGCTCCGTTGCTCAAACCTATATCTTAGCTACTTGGGTGAGACCCGGTCTCAAAATTAAAAGTAAAAAGGGGGATGGGATAACTCAGTGGTAGAACATTTGCTTAGACCCTAGGTTTAATCCCCAGTACTGTGATGAAAAAATAAGTATTCCACTGAGTAGAAATAGCCAAAATGTAACGGCGTAAATGAATGCAGACAGATTGTAAAAATATATACAGCTTTAATGGGGAAATAGACTTACAGAACCACAGTTCCCAGAAGTGAGCGCTGCGAGCACACTCACCAGATTTATAGGTAAACAATAGACCGAGGTGAACACGCCCCCTAAGGGGCGGGACTTATCCCTACATCTTGGGAGCTCATCTACTCTACAGACTAGAAGTTCTGCCTCTACTGCTGTGGGTTGGGGGGTCACTATGTTATAATTTGAGACAATTAGGAACATTAAAATGAACGACCCACATCCCTCAAATTTCGTGACACAGTTGAAAAGGGGAATCTTGAGGCTATGAGTTTCATTCTGAGGCAACATTGTCACTTCAAGTTCTGTGTTCTTCACTGCACAGAATAATTTGGGGCTGGCTCGGGTGTGTGTGGGCAGCCCCAGCATATTTTAGGTTACAGCCTAAGTTACAAGAACCACATGGGCAAAGGACAGTCTGAAGGACATTAGTCCTAGGAAAATATACGATTACAGACTCCACTCTGCTGGGAGAAGGAGAATGAAGTCAAGTGAGCCAGAGAGCCTGACACTCACTATACAGCAGTCTGGGGAGAAGCACTAGTAACTGAAGCCTCAGGGGGGTTTCATAATGAAATCCTAGTCATCACTACGCAGCACAGAGTCCCCTAGTTCAAGCTATAGGCAGCTCCTGACCCATGGTAGTTCCAGTGCCCACCGTTCATCTTCACTTTGGTGTGAAACCAGTAGGCAGCAACTAATTCTGATTTTGAATTCTGATCTTTTCCCAGGCTAGCAATAACGTCCTTGGCTACTTTCTTCTGTTGCTGGCAGCCCCAGTGAGCTACAGCTTCCAACCAGCTCAGTCATGGAGCAGGGGGACAAAAGATCCTCCAAGGTACGCTGTGTTTCTAAGCCTTCACTTTTTGATTGCATTTTTTGTTTGTTTAGTTTTTGGAGATGGAGTCTTAGGTACCCAAAGCTGGCCTTCAAGGGATAATTCTACTGTCCTCATCTCCAGAGAGTTGAGATTGCAGGTGTGGGCCACCATGCCCAGCTATTCAATGCACTTTCGAGTTTTAATATCTTCAACATATAATGGGTATATTAGGAGACAGCCCCCCTCCATCAGCATTTTCAACTAATGGTAAACACCATCTGTCATAAGTCATTTCTGTTGCAATTTAACAAGATAACTTTTCTTAATTGGCATCCCCAATTATTTTTGAAAAAAAATGTTAATAGATGTAAAACCTTTCCCATCTAAGAACATTAAAATTTTGCCTTCTGCCTCTTAAGTAGCCATGACTATTTCAGCAAAATTAGACAATCAGAAATGGGGAGAAGAAAATCGCACATCTGGTCCCATCATTGCTAGTATTTACCTCTCCATGTATTCTTAAAATCCCTCTTTCTTAATTTTTGTCTCAATTTCTCCTTTTCCTCTTTCTTTTGTCTTGGTGTGGGAATATAACTAGGCTTATGCCATGTGATAATAGGCATTTTATTTCTTTTGCTTTGTTGTGAGACAGGTGTTCACTGTGTAGCTCAGACCCACCTCAAGTGAGTGGTTCTCCATCTCTACCTCCAAGAGTGCTGGGACAGAAGTATGTGTCATCACGCCTGGCTAATAGCAGTTTAAATCCTACCTATAACTTCTATAATGTGAATATTTTCACATATCCTAGAATGCTGTAGGAACTCCTTCAGCCAGTAGCCTTTAAGTTACCAGCCCACTTGGGCGTGGCCTCTTATACTATAAACCCCGATGTGAAGTGTGCACTCCTTCTCTCATTTGGCTTTTGAATTCAGTTGCTGTTCACTGTTCAAGCAGAGGACTATGGTGTGTGAGTCTGCATCTAAATAAATAACCCTTTATTATACTCAATTCTGAGCTAGTTTGGAATTTCTTTTTAGCATACATCCTCATCTGGTGCCCAATGTGGGGCTGGAACCTACAATCCTGAGATTAAGAGTCTCATGCTCTACCAACTGAGTTAGCCAGGCCTACAACACTAGAGAGTTTCAGTTGGCCTCTTTTTTTTGGTCTATCAAACAAAGTATCATAAACATATGTCAAATTTCTTTCCTTCCCACTCTATTTTAGAGATGATTATCCTATATTTCTTACCTCATGCTTTCCTGGAGTCTTTTTTATCTGCTAAATTGTAATGTAATACAAACATATGATGATTATCCTCACTAGTTAGCCTAGAATGTGGCTTTGTGCCTTCTGCCTCTCTCTGAGACGGAAGATTTGTGAGATAGGCACTGGGTGTTTCCTTAGCAAGCCTGTCATGACTGTAAAAGAGTCCATTTCACATATTGTATGGCCAAGGAGACTTTGACCCAGAATCAAGATGCCTACTTGGAGAGAGTTCCAGAATTTGGAACCAATGGGAGTCAATGCACTGTCTCACATATGGTCACTTTCAAACCTGTGTGTCCCTCACAAAGAAAGCCAGGCACTGTCACATCCTGGTTACAGTTGACAGTGTGCATAAGGAGACACTGGACATTTCCTGCAATGATGCTGTGGTACCTTCCTGGGAACTTCTCTTTCCAAACCATTTGTTCCACTAATTCTACATCTCAGAAGTCTATCTCCTATATCTCCTGACCAATCTTGTAACAAATATTTAGATTAGCCCTGGTTATAGAGACTTGCAAGAAGGTTAAGGGGGCAGATTACTGGTTACTCTAAGAAAGAAACTGACATCATAAGAGAGTAGAATGGGGATCCCTTCATGATAGGCAGAAGATACAGTCTTATAGACTCCAGCAAGTCAACACAATTTTTGTTTTGTTATTTTGTTTTTGAGACTCAGATGTAGCTCAGGTTGTCTAGAACTCATCATGTAGCCAAGATTGACTTTGAACTCCTGCTGCTGTTTCTTCTTCTTCTTCTTCTTCTTCTTCTTCTTCTTCTTCTTCTTCTTCTTCTTCTTCTTCTTCTTCTTCTTCTTCTTCTTCTTCTTCTTCTACTTCTCCTCCTCCTCCTCCTTCCTTCCTTCCTTCCTTTCTTTCTCTCTCTCTTTCTTTTTCTCTTCTTCCTTTTCCCCTTCCTCTTCTCCTTCTATCAGTTTTTAATAATTTGCTTGTGTTATACATGTTCAGTATATGCACATCTGTATGTAGGGGGGCATGTGAACTCACGAGAGAAGAACCTCAGATGTTCTGCTTTCTCACTTTCTGCTTTATTATCTCCAGACAAGGTCTCTCACTGAACCTGGGACTAGGCAAACCCTAATGATCTTTTCATTTCTGCCCCTCACAGCCCTGTGTACTCATGACCACACCCAGCTTTTTATGTGTGTGGCGGGGGGATTTGAGCTGAGGTCTTCATGACTCTTTGGCAAAGTTTTTTATCCACTGTGCCATTGCCGAAGCCCAGCTCTGACCTCTAACATGAGGGTCCACTTGTTGGGGTTTCTGTCCCGCCTGATACCCCACAGCTGGCAATCCCCAAAGAAAATCACACAGAGATCTCCATAAGTTATAAAACTGATTGGCCCATTAGCTCAGGCTTCTTGTTAACTCTTGTAGCTTATATTAACCCATTGTTCTTATCTATGTTAGCCACATGGCTCAGTACCTTTCTCAGCCAAGTAGATTACATCTTGCGTCTTCCGTGGTCTGGGCAGTACTGCGAGAATGGGCTTTCTCCTTCCCAGAATTCTCCTGTTCTCATCTCCCTGCCTCTACTTCCTGTCTGGTTGACCCACCTATGCTTCCTGCCTGGCCAATCAGTGTTTATTTAAGACATGATCGACAGAATACAGACAATTCTCCCACACCACTGACCTGGTCCTCTGGCCTTCAGTTCCTTTGTACTGAGATCACAGGCATACACCACCACATCCTGTCTATTTGGTGTTATGGATGGAACCCAGGGCTTCATGCTTGTCAGGAAAGCATCCTATTGAGTTATATCCCTAGCCTCTGTATCCTTCTTTATGGACCTTCAAGGCCCATAAAGTTTACTAGCCACCTCTGGGGGTGGAGGCTAAGAGTTGGAAACCACTCATTTTTATAGACCTGCAGCATCCCAGACTCCACTTTCAACCCAGCAAGGATGTAATCCCTGGCAGGCAGACTGCAGGAAGAGCTCAGCCTCCCTTCCCAGCAGACTTTTGAGCTTCTGCTGCCTGTGTCCTTTGTCTATAGTCACTTCTGTTCAGCTGTGGGCTTCTTTGCCTTTTAGCCTTCCTTTCAGAGTCCCCTACTGGACCAGCCACTGCATCTCCTCGACCTTCCTGAGCAGATGTGTACAGACACATTCCTGCCACCTGGAGTCATTGCTCCGCATTTTCCCTCTTTGTTTCATTTTGGTTCACAGCAGGGCTTCACAATTTTCTTGCATTCTGTTAATAAAAATGAAGCAATCAATTTTCTTCCCCTCCATTACATCTAATCCCCTCTCTAACTCAATTATTATTGCAACCCTGGCAAGTGCTTTGCAAAGCAGATGGCAGGAAGGACAGGTTGCCAAAATAAAGGGCATTGTTTGCTGAAGGATATTGTTTTTATGAAAGTGATGACACTTTCCTTCCAAGGATGGATTATTTTTTTCTAAAATCAAATTCATGTAACTCTGTTAATGTAATAGGTTTGTGCAAATGCTGCCAAGATTAATATAGGTACGTGTAACAAACTATAGAAACCATTAAAAATACTTTATGTAATTTAGTAATGTAAAATAATATGATGATATACATTGTTTTCTTTGAAAGAAATTAGGATAAACCTATTATGTGACTTTCCATTCCTAGTTTTTTGAATTCTGAAATATGTAATTGCAAAGGTGTTTTATTTGGTGCCACAATACAGAGCAAGCCTGGTAGAATAAGTTATAGTTCTTTTCAGTGCTGCTTTGGAAGTTTCTGTCTGACCAACAATGGGAATTATCCAAGCCAAAGTGCAAACTAATTGATAGAGCAATTGATTGATGGCTATTGCTTATGCTGGTGGAGAAGTAGATGAGAAGGGAGCAGGCACCCTCTGTAATATGCATAACAATGCTCAGCAAGGGTGGGGGGAAGTACTGACTCAGGGTTGAACTCCAAAGAAGTTTAGAAGGCTATTTCTTCTTAACTGTGTGTGTGTGTTTACATGTATTACATATGCATACATGTGCATGTGGAAGCTAGAGGACAACATTGCCTGTTGCCTATTGTTGATCGGGAACTATTCATATTGTTTTGTTGTTATTGTTGTGTGTGTGTATTCTTTTAATAAAATTGTTCAATGGCCTAGAAATCAAAGTAGGCTAGTAGGCTGGTTGTCCAAGGAGCCCCATGGATCACCTTGTCTCCAACTCCCAACCCTTCACTCTTTTGAGATAGGGTCTTACTATGTAGCCCTGGCTGAATTGGAGCTCACCATGTGGACCAGGATATGTTGCTCTTGAACTTGCAATGTCCTCTGGTCTATGTTTTCTAAATGCTGAGGTTACAGGTGTGCAGCACGATGCCAGATTCAGCAGGCTATTTCTACACTGCGTTGGGAGGAGGGGTTGTTCTTCATAACCTGCTGTAGAATCAGTCTCCTTATTTGATAACCGCACTCCAAATACAATACCTTCTGCCGTGTGGATAAAAACTCTCCAATCTTCCTGCCTGTGCTTCCCTGGGTCACTGCTTCTAGTCATTTGGTTTTTCTAGAAAACGAAGAGTCCCTGAGATGTAGGTCTCAGAGTCAAGAAGAGAAGTAAGGTTAAAAAAAAAAACCTTAATATACATCTTTCTGCAGTCCAGAAAACCAGGGCATCTCTCTCCATTAATTCCCGTAGTAGACCTGAATGTATTTGGACACAGTGCATGTAGAACATCTGGCCAAGGTTTCCTTTCTCCTAAAACAACTTAAAAGTGCATTGCATAAGAGATTGCTGGACATAAACATAAAAAGTATTTTCTTTGTGTAATACATTTACAACACCATAAAACAGCAAAATATACTTCACCGCTGAAAACTCAGAAAGTGCAAGCAAGCACAATAAATTAAGAAACAAAACAAACAAAACAAAAACAGGCAAAATCACCTATAATTCTGTTCTATGGAGACATCAGCCACTGACATTTTATTGTGTCGGAAAGGTTTTTCTGTTTAGACTACTTATGTTGCTTAGCAAGGGAGTGGCCATCCACACACGCTGCCTTGCTGGTGCTGTGAAGAAATATCCACGATACCCATCTAAAAGGAAGAGAGACTTACCTGGGCTCATAGTTCAGAACTTTTGAGACCTGGTTACCTAATTCCATTGCTATAGAGCCTCTGGTGAGGCAGAGTATCCCAGCAGCAGGAGCACGTGGCAGAGCCCAGCTACTGAGCAGTACCGAGTAGGAAGCAAAGGGGTGTGGTGCTTTGAATGAAAATGATTCCCATAGGCTCATAGAAAGTGGCATTGCTAGGAGATGTAGCCTTGTTTGTGGCAGTGTGTCCCTGGGAGTGGGCTTTGAGGTTTCAGAAGCTCAAGCCAGATGTAGGACTCTCAGCTGCCTCTGTCTGTATGCCGCCATGCTTCCTGCCATGACGATAATGGACTAACCCTCTGAAACTGTGAACACCCCCAATTAAATGTTTTCCTTTATAAAAGTTGCTGTGGTCATCGTGTTTGTTCCCAGCAACAGAATACTGAGAGAGGAGAGAGGAAAGCCCAGGGTCTTCGTATCACCTACCATTGCAACCCCCACTTCCCAGCTTCCTTCACCAAGGCCTCACCTCCTAAAGGCTCTCCCAGAACTGGTGGAGACCAATTGTTTACGAATATCCCTGTAGAGTACATTCCAAAGTCCCATAATGCCAGTAACATGTACTCCTGCTAAGGTGCTTGACGTTTTGTCAAACATACCTCAATAATTTTAATAGCTGCAAAACACTCCATTGAATGGATATACCATAATTGGTTTTAACCTCTTCCCTGTGTTTTACAGTTAGAAGGTTGCTGAAAGTTAAGTAATAATATGCATTCCCGCCAACTGGCTTGTCACCAAAGTTTTACATTTATCACAGCGGTTCCCTTCGGACAGTTTATTAGAAGTGAACACTGAGTCAAAGTTTGTTTGCTTTTAATTTAAGGATTTTAATGTTGCCTGCCAAACTGACTTCTTACAAGGATATGTGGTATTATGCAAATTGTGATTTTTGAATTTGCATAATCTGGTTTTTATTTTCATTATCTGGAAAAAATCTTATATGTCTTTATACTCAACTTATATTCCTTTTGGTTTCAGTTATATGACCTTAGTGTCCTTTGGAGCAATTGTTAGATAGGGCCTGTCTTAGTGTACCAGCTTTCTTTAGAAAAGCGGTCTTCGTTTATACAGCTATCATACTTAACATACAAATGAGTGGCCTTGAGCTTCTGGGATTCAGATGTCTGTTCAATTAGAACCATTTTCATAATGTATTTGAAGACTTTTGCTCAATATTCATAAAGCCAAATGTTCAGCTACTTTCTTTGCCAGGCTATTATGCCCCTGCATAATGGGAGGCTCCCGTGTCTGAGGCAGGACGGGCTGCCTTGCTGCCTCGCTCTGGCTCGGGGAGCACAATACAGGTGACGTGCCTTTGGCTTGACTCCCCAAACCGCAGCACACAGATGGAGGAGAACAAAAGGCCCGCATGGCCCACCATGTTTCAGCTGCTCTTCCAGCTTTCCGCTCAGCCCTCCCGGGTCTGTCTGCTCCCTCTCCTCCTCTCCACCCCCACCGCCAGCGTGCACCTCTGCCCTCTAGGACTGACAAAAGACCATGCTCAAAATGCCCAAATGTTGGTCCAATATGGTAAAGCTGAAAAGAGAGCCATTTGATGTCACCCAGTCTTCTCATTAGACAATGCCATTGCCCTCCTCTTTGAATGTCAGGGAAATAAAGTCCATTTAGGTGCCAAGAAATCGTCCCGATAGAGAGGTTGCTATAGCAACCATGTAGCGATGAATTAACCAGCAAGCCATTCAGTCATAAGGTGCTGGCTTGGAAACCGCTCTGCGTGGTGTCCTACCTTCTTTTGAAACTACATGGCTTTGCATGGCCCGGCATCTACTTTCTATTTCTGTGTTTCAGGCACGATTGTTTGTTAAGGTATTTGATTTGCTATAGAATTCAGACTCCCAGAGGAGAGGAGACAAGGTGGGGTGGAGAATAAGCTGAAAGCCTGGCCAACTCTGGCAAACCCAGAACAACTTTTCAAAAAGTGGCAGGGCAGGGGTGGCAGATCAAACAGAATCCACTCCCTTCAGAAGCAGGTGCAGATGGCTAATGTAAATTCTGCGCCCTGTGCGGGGGTGAAACAAAATCGGCTCCATCTAGTGTGGGACTGGTTGAAAATAAACCTCATGCTTTTATTAATCTAATCCCTGCTTTGTAAGCCATGGCATTTAACCGGGTAATTAAATAATAATTGAATAAGTCTGCGAGGCATAGCACCAGGCGGAAAGGCACATTCCCTCGAGACAATTTTTTATCAAATATTGACTGACTCTTCAATATTAATGACGGGGATTTAATGCTATATCTTATATTTTCATACTAACATTATTTGGAAGGCGCTTTGTGATTTATAGGGTCTCAACTTACACATGTGAATCGAATTAAAAGCACAAAAGAAAAATCCAAGGTCTGGGGAACACGCGTGGACGGTAGGTGTGGGGTGAACCTCCATAGCGGTTGCTCCTGCGTCTCTGGAAAGTTCTCACCTATCATGACCTCCAGAGAACACGCAAGTCTAACTGTTCTTAGTCCACACAGACATTTACTTCGTGCTGGGAGAGAAATGGAGCTTCTTTTATTGTTGTTGTTTTAAGATGGTGATATTATTATTTTTAATTATGTGTGGGGGTATGTGCATCTGAATTCAGGTGTGCCTGTGGAGGCCAGAAGTGTTGATTTCCCTGAAGGAGTTATGGACACCTCATGTGGGTGCTGGGACTGGACCATGGGTTCTCTGCAAGCGACACAGATGCTCCTAACCCCTGAGCAACCTCTCCAGCCCAGGAGTTTCTTATTCAAGTGGCCCCTTCATTTTGATGGCACACTGGAAGCAGCAGAGAGAGAAGAGGTTGGTTTATTCAGCTAAAGGTTTCAGTCCACAATCCCTGGCCTCACTGGCAGGCATTGGCTTGCTACAGTGTATGAGTTGGGGGGATGAGGGAGGAGGACAACTTGCCAGAACCAGTTCTTTCTTCTGCTGCATTGGTCTCAGGAACAAACTAAGTGGTCAGGCTTCGTGGCAAGGAGCTTTACCCAGAGCTTCCCACTGGCTCCACGCTGGCTTTATGTGGTAGTGGGTTCATACCCAGGGTTTCATGAACACTAGGAAAACACCGGATCAAATAGAATGGTTCAAGTTTTGAGACCACAGACCCTAGATGAGTAAATGCCATTTTATCTTACTCAGATCAATACACTTTCTGACAGAGCCATGTCCCTCGCTGGCCTAAGGAAGAGAACCGTGATATCCGATGGAAGTGGGACTTACAGATTTCGCTCAATATTTGCAAGAGTCTTGGAGGCTACGTGGTAAGGAGCAGCACGCCTTGGCACCAGCTCTGCTGGCACAGCCCAGTAAGTTTGGCAGTAAGCAGGGATTCTGAACCGGATTTGTGATGTGCAGCCATTGAAGAACCATGCACTGTGCCACACACAGCCTGAACTGTGCCTCTGCTGCACACACGTACACTCATCAGATGGCAAACCCCAACGTGTCCTCTTCCCATTGTCCCATTAGGAGAAGAGCCTGGAAGATGCCACCCAGCCAGCGCTCCGTGTTCTGCACCTGACACCGGGCAGTCTGCCAACTCATCATTTAATTGCACGCTGCTTTTCTTTGCTAGTGTAGTCACTATTTTTTTCTTCCTCCCTTTCTCTCTCATTTGTTTGGTTTTCTTAAGTATTCAAGTTTGGGCACAAAGTAAAATAAAATAAAATGTTCAGCTAATCCAAATCATGGTTTTGTATGCACAGAGAAGCCTGGATCCCTTTGCGGCCTCACTGTCTGTCATGAGTTATCCTCCAGTGTGTCTAGAGAAAGCAGGATCAGAACTTCCATAGAAGGTCTCTCTCTCTCTCTCTCTCTCTCTCTCTCTCTCTCTCTCTCTCTCTCTCTCTCTCTCTCTCTCTCTGAATCACTCTTTGGTTTCCAGGCCTCCTGCCAACTCCACACCCACAGAAGAAATTTGATTCTTTTGTTTTCTTTGTTTCAAGAGAGTTTATAGACTTCAGACAGGAGGGCAGACTACAACACATGGAAATGGGAGTGCTTAATGCTCTCAAGAACCAAGCGAAATGGAAGGAAGGCCACACAGCTGTCAAGGTTACTTTGGAACTGCACGGCGTTCGACTTCTCTAAGCTGACTTTTGTGTGCACTCATTAAAGTGGCCAGTTTTTTTCCTTTTGCCAGAAAGTAAGTAGGTAAACCCTACAGCGTGTGAGGATTGCAGTTTTATTTCTGGGAAAGAGAGGATGCAAGACCCTTTTCTCTTTTCCTTACACCTGAGCTGCAGACAGGTTCCCACCGCTGTGGGTTACAGGGAATACATACATGCCCTGGCAGCCCTTGGAATCCACAAAACTTCTTGGGAATGCAATAAAAGAGGCCCTTCTGTGGTGAAAACTTAGGTAGAGAGAGGACCCAAGTTCACTATGAAAATACTGTTAAATTGCCGAAGACATGTGCCAGTCTCTAAGGAACAATCAGACTTCCATCAGCCCCTTCTTCACCTCACGTGAATAAAAACACTCAAACCACCCCCTAAACACAAACTAACAGACTGAATGGGTACCCTAGGCTCTGACACGAGCCAGGTTCAAAACAGAGTCTTTCAGAACCAAGGCATGTCAGAGGAATACGCAAGAACCTCTGTCTTCCTACTTATGGCAGCCCGGAAGTCAAGGCCGGAAAATTCTGACCGTTAGAACTCTCACCACACTTGAAGGCTCAACACAGGTTTCGTCTTTGGTGTCTTTCCATTCTTCATCTCAGCAACCTTCGAAGCCAGCTAAGAGGCTGACGCTGCTGGAGACTGATAATGGATTTTCCCTGAGGAGAGGAGCTGCTGCAAGCGGTGTGATAACACGCTTGAATGGCAAGCAGTTCAGCTCCCCAAGCCTTTTGCAACTGTCCACTGGTGCAGCCTTAAGACAGAGCAGAGGAGGCCTTAGAGACTCGGTATGCCTGGGGATGGAGCAGGGAGCAGCTGGGCCCGGCCAGGGTTGACTGGGAGGGACAGGGACAAATGCAGAAACTAGCATTTAAGCACATGGTTTCTGGGAGAAACCTTGGGAGTGTGTGATATGCAGACGAAGTGTCTCCAGGGACGTCTAGAAAGAGGTAGAGAGAAAAGGCTGTGATTTGAGACCAGACATTCTCGTGTTCCAGTTAGTGCTATAACGTTGGATGCCATGTTGTTAGTACACTTTCACTGAGGTCTTTAAGTCACTGGAAACTTAGCCCACAGCACAGTCATCCCCCCATGCAGTGACATCATACCTTGTGGTTAAACTTCATTGTCATTTGTCACGGTTTTGAACCACCATGAAAACACACCTCTGGGTTTCTAGAAAGATTTTATTACCGAAGAAGAAAGTCCTACCCTGAATGTGAGTAGTGCCAGGGGGTTCTGGATCAAGTGAAGAGGAAAACCAGGCGAGCACCAGCTTTCATCTCTTTGCTTCCTGACTGTGGGCACTTTTGTGAGCAGCCGCTTCCCTCTTCTGCCGCTATGACTCCCCACCCTGTTAGGCTATATCCTTAGTCAAGGCACAAAATTAACCCTTCCTTAAGATGCCTTTGGCCGATATTAGTCACAGTAAAAAGCAGAGTGGCTAATCCATGCCTCTACTGTACATCAAATGCACTTTGAATGGAGGAACAAAAGAGAAGAAGACAAGGATATGACAGACAGAACAGGAACCCTGGCATCTGAGGTTCTTGAGTTCAAACCCTGATAGAGTCATCTATGCTGTAGAATAATCCTTCTGTACTCTGTGAATATGTATTACTCTCATTGGCTAATAATAAATCTGATTGGCCTATAGCAAGGCAGGATAAAGTTAGGCAGGAAAGCCAACCTGAGAATGATGGGATGAAGACGGGTGGAGTCAGAGCCAAAGAACTAGGCAAACACGCAAAATGGGATTGAGGTAAAGACTATGAGCCTTGGGACAGTACATGGATTAATAGAAATAGGTTACGTTGTAAGAGATAGTAATAAGCCTGAGCTATTGGCTGAACATTTGAAATTAATATAAGTTTTTGCATCTTTATTTGGGAACTGGTTGTCATTACAAAAATTGCCTTTTGCACACTTGTTAGCTCTGAATCTACAAGTGTCAACCTTCCAAGCCTCCTTTAAAAATAAGAACATGAGGACAAAATGCTACCACATCTCTCTGTTCCCAATACCCAGAGGCAGAAGCAGGAGGATTCACAGTTCAAGACCAATATGGGCTATACAGAGAGACTCTATCTTAAAACAGAAACCAAGGTGCACACACTCACACACATGCATCATATCCACAAAAACATGAAAGTAGGGAAGATGGGCTGAAATCAAGGGGGTGGGAAAGAAGTTGGAAGGTGAGGGATTGGTAAGAAGTGGCAGAAGAGAAGGACAGAGAAAGGAGTGGTGGAAAGGAGATGAAAGAGCCCTAGGGATTGTCGTGAAAGCTCGTTAAACAATGTAAGCGAAGCCCAGAACCCACCCATCTTTATTGTTACTTGCCCGATGCTGGGGCCTTATCCATTGCCTCCCATCCCCATGAGGTCACCCCCTTTCTGTCTTGCTGCTCTCATGTATCTCTCTACAGGGAAGACTATACCTTGGCAGTGCTCAAAGCTTCTGGGGAGCCCGTGGAGAGCTCCAAGTTATATAGGCTTTTAATTTCAGTTTTAGTTTCAGTTTTTAGAGATAGGTTTTCACTCTGCAGCTCGGCCTGGGCTGAAACTTGCTGTTGCCCATGTTAGCCTCCAATTTGTGGAAATCCTTTTGTCTCGGCTTCTTGAGTTCTGAGATTACAAGTGTGACCCATCATTCCTGGCTTATTATCTAGATTTATTAAAAACATAGCAAAGGCACAGCTACACATTTTCCATTGTATTAAACAAACCACACATTTAAAGTATCTTTCCCCTTTCAGTGAATGCCTGGGCCATTCCAGTCTTACACACACACACACACACACACACACACACACACACACACTTGTTTTTCAGGTTACCACTTATCTGTAAAAGCTTGTAATGCATTTTTTGTAAGCGATCTTATTTACTTTTGCAATTCTATATTAAATTCCTCCTTGTAAGAGGACAGGGTATGTTATTACTTAGAAATAAACACAATTTTAGGTCAAAGTGTGGTCTTGCTAAGCCATACTTATAGTTACATAAAATATCAAAAGTGGCGCAGTAAAAATGGTCTAGCAAAAATTGATCTAATGTCTGCTTATCAAGAGAGCAGTCAATGGTGTTTTCATTTATTTGGTGAATTAGTATAGATAGCTCTTTCAGTCTTACGGTTATAGGTGGCCTTTGAATATCTTGGCTTTTACCTGTAAGCATTAATTTTTCATCTTGTGTTTCTTATCAGAGGTGGGACTTTTAATAATTTCAAATATTACATACTTCTCAGAGAAACACAATGCCCATATAAGCTAACTAAAGGGTCATAGAATTTATATGGGTGTATTTTAAGTAATTTTTCCCTTTCTTTCTTTCTTTCTTTCTTTCCTTCTTTCTTTCTTTCTTCTGTTTGTTTTTTGTTTTTGGTTCTTTCGAGACAAGGTTTCTCTGTAGCTTAGTTGCTTGTCCTGGAACTAGCTCTTGTAGACCAGGCTGACCTCGAACTCACAGAGATCCGCCTGCCTCTGCCTCCCGGGTGCTGGGATTAAAGGCGTGCACCACCACTTCCTGGCTCCTTTTCTTCCCTTTCAAAGAATGATATTTTGCTTCTAATTTCAAGGTAGATACTAAAATCTCTGAAATCTTACTTCCCTTGTAGGCGCATTCTAATTCCATAGATGGGACTCCTGACATGACCTCCATTTTCTGCTCAGTGATTCTCACATTACAGCCTTAGGTGTGAGGTCTCTGTAATCAAATCATTTGACATTGGCCTAGAGACTGTCTCCTGAGAACAAAACAAAGGGATTCTCTACTTAGAGAATCGTGAGTTCCACCTGAGCTGAGGCCAGTCACGACTGCCAATGTTCTACGTGGACTGAGAACAAGGTTTCCAAGACAGAGTGAGATCAGGAAATAACAGAGATCCAATCAGGAAATAACAGAGAGCTCTGCCAGCATGGATCTCAGAGCTATCGCCTTTCCAGCAAGCCAGAGCAGTAGGCAGATGTCCAGAGCTCAGTTCCTTCCTCGCACAGCAAGGGAGTAAGCTTGGAAAATAGAGTCTAGGCTGCCATATAGTCAAGGGCCCCGATTACTCTTCAAGTATACCTAAGGATTCCCTTCGGTTTATGAATGTGCTCTTAGGGTCAAGAACACACACACCTGTGCAAAGTGTCCAATGAAGACAATGATTTGAACATCACTGGTAAGGAAGGATCTCAGACTTAAGTTGGTCAATAACTTGGCTGATCTGGGCTGGAGAGATGGAGAGACAGCTCAGTGGTTAAGAGAGCATTCTGCTCATATAAATCAAAGCTGTCTTCCCAGCACCCACATTGTTGGTCGCCTCACAGCTGCCTGTAAGTCTAGCTCCAGGGAACCCAACACCCTTTTCTGGCTGTTTCAGACACTATGTGCATCACAAACACACATACACACGTGCATGTGTGTACGTGCATACACACATAGAGAGACATAAAAATAACATAAATCTAAAAGAGAAAAAATTGTCATGTGACATTCTAAGGCTCCTAGTAGGTCACCCGACCACTTCAGGAAAGAAGTACGGGTCTCCAAGTGGAACAAACAAAGCTCTAACTGCACCTACAAATGGCTGTCCCAGTACATGTGGAGTATACAAGGGAGGTCAGCAACATAGCCAGCCCAAAGGTAAGTCACATTCGACAAAACAAGTGCTCTGCTTCCTTCCAGGGCTGCCAGGAGGGTGGCTTTCTTTAGGAAGGACCGTCAGCAGTGCGGGTCTCTTGTACTCCGATGCCCACCCCATGAAGCACTAAAGACAAGCAGGTCATATGTCTGATTGTTGCAATTTTTGCGATGACTTACAGTTCACAGATAGTGAAATGTTCAGAACATTCAGAACTGAGTGTGCAACTCAGTGTCTTAAAGTCTCAATTTCTGTTCATTTGTTTATATTGAAAGAAATGCAACTGATCCTTGCATTTGGGCCTATATATGTCAGTCTGCTAAGCTCGCTTCTAGCAGTTGTTCTTGTGAAACTTTCGGGCATTCTAGACTAACAACTGTGTCATCTGTAGATATGGAAAGCTACCTTGGTTCCTTTCTGATTGGCATGCATCTCATTGCTTTCCTACTGGCCACGTTCTCTACTCCAGTGGTGAACAGAGACACATGACAATAAGCGCTCTTGACTTTGTCTGGGTCTGGTGAAACCAAGAGAGTTCCTGCCTGTTCTTAGTTCAACACTTATTTTAAGTGTAATAGAAGCCAAATTTCGCCAAATGCTGTCCTGCAAGGATCATGCTGCTTCCTGCTTTTATTCCACCAGTCTAAATGATAACATTCATGGGTTTCAAACGTTGAACTAACTTTGCATACACGAGCTGCTTCTCCTTCTAGGACACATTATTCTTTTTCACAAGTTGTCAGATATGATTCTCTGGTATGCCATGAAAGGCTTTTGTGTTTATGGACATAGGTAATAGTGGTTTGTTTTTTTCTTTTTTGGAATGTGTTTGTTGGGTTTTGACGTTAGGATTATGCTTAAAGTAAATCTGGCAGTGCCCTTTGCACTGTCTGCTCTCTCTCTCTCTCTCTCTCTCTCTCTCTCTCTCTCTCTCTCTCTCTCTCTCTCTCCCTCTCTCCCTTCCTCCCTCCCTCCCCCCCCCCCGCTCTGTGCTTTGTTGCTGTGTAGCCCAAGCTGGTCTCAGTTTTGCCATGCTCCTTCATTGGCCCCAAATGCTGAGATTAAAGGCACACTGGTCCCTGCTGTATATTACATCCTTTTGTCTCTCCACATACCCATCAACATACTCAGTCACTGCCTTCTTCCCATCTGTTAGGAGACACCACATCAGAATGCTTCAGACAGTTTAGGAAATATCTAAAATGTTTAATAAATGCGATCCTCTATTTAACCAACGACTAGGACACCTTATGGGGAGAAAGTGACTGGCACAGGGCTGTCATTATGTCCCCAACATCTCCAATTTGCACCTCTCCATCTGCTGCTTACTGCTGGCAATGCACTTGGGTGCAATTCGGAAGACCCACAAGTTCTAAGCAGCCGTCTCTGTTGTTTTCCGCATATAATGGTGCCTTTTCGATTATTTGCCCATCTACTCAAATGACTTGCCTGCATTTGCATTTCCTTTCCCACCTTGCCAAATGCTCCCTTCTATCCATCTCCAATAGAAGATCTAACCATGAATAGATTTTACGATGTGTAAAAATGAGAAGACGACACTTCAGACAGTGCAGGGATGGGGTTAGACCTCTTCAGGGACTAATGAATGATCCAGTGAGGCTTGACCTGAGAGCAGCATGGCCAAGTTGCTCCCATAGGGCTTTAGCGGTTGTCTTTGGGCTTGAACATCTCATCCAGCACTATGGATTTGTGGTCTCTTCCTGTACATAATAGAGCTATCATAAAATGAAAAGAACCAGGAATGGCTACACAATTTTCAGGGATCTATATAAAATGAAAACACAGTGCTCTTTGCTCAAAAAGC
This sequence comes from Microtus pennsylvanicus, assembly GCF_037038515.1. NCBI lineage: Eukaryota > Metazoa > Chordata > Mammalia > Rodentia > Cricetidae > Microtus > Microtus pennsylvanicus. Next base: position 52,702,113 of record NC_134584.1, read on the forward strand.
AGGGGAACACCACTAAAGGCATTAAACTTAAGCCAGCTCTGTTGCATTTGGCACCAAGCATGGGAGGTGAGGAGACTCTTGTAGGTACCCAAGGACTCTTCTTTGTACCTGGAAATGTGTGCAGTCCCTGGTTAGAGGGTTGTCCTTCTTGACAGGGATGAGCAGGGGGTGGGAAGATTGGGCCAGAAAGTTCTCTTTCTCAAAAGCTCATTGTGCAGTCATCCAGCCGCAGATATGGTGTTGATGCTTCAGTAGTTCTCATGTTGGAAGTTGGATGGCCGATGGGGGAATGTTAAAAGTATTGGAATCTTTCAAGGGAGGGGCTTGGTAGGAAGCAATTAGATCATTGGGGTTCTGTCCTCCAAAGGAATTTTTACTTCTGGTGTGACCTCAGTTCTCATAGAGTGGGCTCTTATAAAAAGGATGAATCTGACTCCTAATTGCTCTGTCTTCTTGTCCTTGTGCTAGCTCCTCTCGAAGGTATTCTAGCCATGATGCCACCCACCCTGTAAAGGGCTCTTAAGGAGAGCAAGTGCACTGCTATTTGAACTTTCTCTCTCCAAAATTAGATAAACTTCATTTCCTATATAAAGTACTCAGCCTCAGGTATTCTGTTACAGAACAGAAAATAGGGAGACACTGGCACTGGGCAGGATCTAAGACACTAGGAGAGTCAGGAAGACAGCAAGGAAAATGACAATCCAATGGCATCATTAAGACCCCAGTGCATGCTCCTTTGTCTCATTGAACGTAGCCTAAAAACACAAAATCAAGCATCATATTATAAAAAAAAATGAAATCAATGGAATGAATCCCCTAAAAGCAGGGCTCTTCAGACCCAGGGAACCTATAGAAAAACTTGATCAGTTGTCAATGAAGTCAGTCCTGGAAATGAATTATGCATGTAAGGCTTTTTACACAACCCTTGAAATAAAGAAGGGAGTGAAAACAAGACTTCCGGGGCTCCATCCCTAACATTACCAAATATGTGTGTGACTGGGTATGCTGACACACATGACTGTGATCCAGCGTTTGGGAGGTAGGGATGGGAGGACCAGAAGTTCAAAACTAGCCTTAGCTCATTAGCAAGTGTGTAAATGATATCGATGTTATTATTGACTCGACCATGTGTATGGAATAGGATATAACATTAACATGTTTCAAAAAAGTTTCTGAATGTGATCATGTTGATGTTAGGAAAGCAATAAAAAGAAAAGAGCTCAGTAAAGATCCCAACATTCCGGAAAGTCATTGACCAACTCCAGCACTGGCCTAACCTGCATAGTGCCCCCCCCCCTCAAGTCAGTTTTGGTTCCACACTTGCTTAAGTATAATTTGTTTAAAAAAAAACCACAAATCTATCCATATTTTAGGTAAAGAAAATGGATGTTCCAAAGTTAGCTCAGGTCACCCTTTAAGAACAGCAACAGTATATAAATGACGAGTAACCACAACAGTGGGCAAAGTCTTCTCTATGTCTTCTGGCTCTTCTCTGTAGTTGCTTCGCTTTGTATGACTAGGCAAAGTGACCCTGAACTTCTAATCTCCGACATAAGCAGCCACTGAACAAGAATAGTCTTGGAAGGGAACATCAATCAGTTTGCTGCTGGAGGCAAGGTGAGCCCAGGTGAGATACCAGCCACGCACCGTCAAAAGCCTCACGTTCTAAGAGATGGCTTTGAAGAATCTGGGATCATGACACACTTCCCATGTTTATCTTCCTGTCTGAGTGATGGCCCTCATTTGAAAGCTTGGTCGCTCCTCTTTTGTGTGCTCTCGTGTGCTCTGTCTCATGAGTGCGCTGGCTATGTTTGCATGGTGTTTCTGGACGCTTGGCCCAGAAAGTCTAGGCCATAAATTGATAGCAACCATTCAGAGAATGGGCAACCTTTCCCACCTAGGGATCAGGACAGAAAAGACAGAAATGGTCAAAGAAGAAAAAATACTGGAAACGAGATTTTCCCTTAAAACAATATGGTCTTTCCTCAGTATTCTGTCTCTGAAAACCCCTGTAGATACCAAACCACTTCAGCAATCAAGTCCTTTTTAAAAAAATTATGTTTATTTTTAATTCTGTACATGCACATGGGTCTGTGTGGGTGTATGTTTCAGAGAGTGTGGGTTCCTGTGGAGACCAGGAGAGGAAAGATGTTGGGTACCTTTGAACTGGTATTAACCGGCTGCTGTGTGCTGCCAGACATGGGTCCTGGGAAACAAACCTGGGTCTCTGGAAAGAGCAGTACATGCTTTTGACTTCTGGGCACTCTCTCTAGGCCTCACCAATCAAGTTCTTTGTTTACAATGGCATAATATTTGTGTATGACCTACATACACCCTCCTGTACTTCTAGGTTCTTATAATACCTCATACAATGTAAAGCATACATAAATTACTATTGTATTTTATTGTCTAGAGAATAATGATAAGGAAAACATCTGTCCATGCTCAGGGTAAATGTAGTCTCCCCAGTGTTTCCAATCCACAGGATACTGAATCCATGAATACAGAATTCACAGCTATGGAAGGTCATCTGTACATGGGAAAGAATATCTAGAGGGAGGGAGGGAGCGAGGGAAGGAGGGCCTATAGTTTTCTCACTCTGTCTCTGAGAGCTTCATGATTAACTTCAACTATAAACTTCTTTTATAGATAAGGCAGGCCAAGCCGGGAGGTGGTGGTGCATGCCTTTAATCCCAGCACCAGGGAGGCAGAGGCAGGTGGATCTCTGTAAGTTTGAGGGCAGCCTGGTCTACAAGAGCTAGTTCCAGGACAGGCTCCAAAGCCACAGAGAAACCCTGTCTTGAAAAACCAAACCAAAAAAAAAAAAAAAGATAAGGAGGCCAGAAAAATTTTAATCTGTAAAACAATTGGTATAAAAGGCCGTACAAGTCACTCTGAACTTAACAGTAGTCAGGCACTAGAGTTGGCTCAGTGAGTGAAGTGTTTCTTAAGTGATCATGAAGACCTGAGCACAGACACCCAGCATCCATGGAGCAGCTAGACTCTGTGGCACGCAGGCACATCTGTAACCTCTGCACTGCGGGGAGGATATCAGAGTCAGTTCAATCCCGGAGCTCACTAGCCACCCATTCTAAGTGAAATGGTGAGCTCCAGCTTCAGTGGGAGGTGTTGTCTCCAAACCAAAGTGGAAAATAATAGGAGACACATGACTGACCTCTGGCTTCCACACACATGCACAAGCATGGGTGAGTGAGCATGTGTGTGTGTGCGCGCACGGTGTGATGGAAATCAAGCCAACAACACATTACACTAGAAGAGACAACCATGTTGTGCCATGAGCACAGGAACTATGAGATTTACAGATAGTATCCAAGGTGGAGGTCATCGTGCACACAAACACACACACACACACATTCACACACATGAGTGCACACATGAAACGAATAGCCAACTTTCAAAAATGTAGCTATGTGAGATGCCAGCTATATTCCAGGTATGCTTCTAAGTATCTTCTATACATTAGCTTGCAACCTCACAAGCAGAAGAGGAGAAGAATTTATGGCCACTTGCCTACAATACTGGAAGAGCAAACATTTAAACCCTCTGGTGTGTCTCCAGAGCACAGGCTCCTAACCACTCTGCCTGACCTCCAAGTCCATTATCAGTGGAGTGGTTTCACTTAGAGACTTGTCTCCAGGGAACTGTCTACCCCAAGTACTACCACATAGGAGCTATGCTCGGCTGCCCTTTCTGTAATAAAGTGCCTATTACTTCTACAGACCTAACACACTCTCGGTGGTTTTCGGCCAAAGTAAGCAATGCGTGGAAACAGTGACCACCAAAGCTTTAGTCAGGACCTGTGGATGTCTCCAGCAGAGGTGACAATGCAGGCAATCCTTCCTCTCTGTCAACTCTGTTCTGGGAGCCTCTCACACCGGCTCCAGTCGCTTTATTAAGATGAGATTGTGGAGAATACGGAAGCTGAGGGGCTTGTCAGTAAATGCTCTGGGTCGTTAGGATGAAGATGTAGGTTGGTGGTGGAAGTAGTTGAATTCAAGCACATTTGAAGCCACGAGAATTAGTTGAAGAATAGGAGTACGGTGTAAGATAGAAATTCCAAAGACTTTCAAGTGTTTGACCTGAGTAATTAGAAAATTGAAACTGTCTTTGGCTGGAGAGAGGAAAATCAAGGAAGAGATGGGCCTGGGGAGGGCTTCTTAAGAGGCAGGGATAGAAGACATTAACAAGGCAGCCTGCAGCCATCTGAAAAGGGACACCAAGTAAGCAGTTAGATATGTGATTCTTTGGGTGGCAAAAGAAAGGCTGGCGTTGACGTGAAAATTTGCTAATTTCGAACATGTAGAAGTATTTAAGAAAATGAATAACGTCATTACCGAAGTCAATAATGATGGAAAAACTTAGACATGTTATTCAAAATACAGTTTACTGGTAAACAGTATCCTTATCACCCGGGAGCATGGCAGTTATGCAAATCAGTAGGCTTATCTACATCCACTGAATCAGGTATTCTTTGGGTAGGGCTCCGCACCTTTGAAAAATAAGCCTTCCAGGTGTTTCCTTTGCTGACCAAGATTTGAGAACCAGTGGTTTAGAAAATTGGGAGGGAAGAAGGAGAATGAGGAACAGCACAGAAGGGAGGAAGGCCAGAAGGCGTGGTGTGATGGAAATCAAGCCAACAATGCATCACAAGCAGAAGAGACAGCCAAGGTGTGCCCTGAGCACAGGAACTATGGGATTTACAGGTGATGTCCAAGGTGGAGCTCATGGTGCCATCTGTAGGTGAAGCTTTGGTGGAGTTGTGTACTGGCCACAAACTTGGTGAGCAGTTGTTAGAGAGAAGGGGCAGGAGGTATGAGACCACAAAAGCAAGCATTCAGAGGAGCTTTGCCTCAGAGGGCAAGGGAGAGCAGAGAGTGACTGAAGTGGGGGATAGTGAAGAAAAGGTTCTGTTTGGTCTCTTTCTTCTCTCTCCCATCCTCCCTCACCTCCTGTTAGGAGGAGACTATGACAGCGCATGGTCATGAGGCTGTGTTTGATCTGGTACAGATGAGGACACCAATGGCCTTCTGAGTTTGTTCCCTAGATAAGTGCAGAGAGATAGGTAGATAATAGATAGATAGATAGATAGATAGATAGATAGATAGATAGATAGACAGACAGGAAGAACACCTGTCTAAGTATATACCTAAGCTTAGGAGTAGGTTAAGAAACGGGAGGTGGAGAGACAGGCAGGGGGACTCAGAGAAAGTCAGAGAGTGGCTGGTACAAGAAGCCAGAGCATCAGTTCTGCACACAGATATTTTCCCCTGAATTCTGACTCTCCAAACCAAGGCTGAGAAAGTTCTTCAGTTTTCTTGAGTCTCGTGTTCCTCTTCTAAAATATGGCTTCACGATAACAAATAACACAGACATCCAAGAATGTGATATAAATTAACTACCCGACCAACACTAACTACTGACTACTGTTTATTAAGAAACAATAAGACTCAATGGATTTTTAAAATGAACATAATGGATGGTTCCAGAGCATCCCGTGAATGAGAATGAGGCTCAATAATGGGCAAGGCTGGATCTTACTGGCCATTGACAATCACAACCAAAACACTCAATTTCAACAGGCTTTGAGTGGTGAACAGATGTAGACTTCTAAGATTACGTCAGGGTCCAGTCAGTTACTTGACAGCATTTTTATGTTTTCTCCTTTTAAAGGCTTGAGTGATGTCACACACACGCGCACACACACACACACACACACACACACACACACACACACACACACACCTAGGACGAGGCCTTTCACACAAGCCGGACTCTGCCAGTCCTTCCAGATGGGAGAAGGTCAGAAGATTCACTCACCTGAGGTCCTTCAGCAGGACAACCGTGCTGCCGGGTGTCAAGCTCTGAGGGAGTTGAGAGACCATTCTTGTCCCTTTATGGACCTCTTTCAGAACCAAACCTGAGGACGGAATCTCTGGGTCCCGGGGAATCTGGGAAGGGCTTTGCCATTGGGCGTATCCATCTTCAGATGATCTTAGACCACTTGGAAGCCTTTCAGAAGCTTCTCTCAAGTTTCTAATCCCTTTTCCCAGGATGGTGTCTAAATCCCAAGTAATAGCATAGCCCTAAGACACTGATGGATAGGAAGGGGCAAGTTTGAACATTTTGTGACTCTGCCAACCGACTGACATTCTCTGAGGTGTATGCTCCCTATCTGAGCATCCCCTATCCACTCAGATGCTCCACCTTTTGCTTACTTTCAGTTTCTGGAAATATTTATTGGTTTCTTGAAGTGTTCTGAGACCTAAGGAGAGACTAGGCTCCCCAGGGCCCTCATTATTTCCTTCTCTTCTGCCTTGGTTTTTCCAGGAGTGGGTGCATAGGCCCCAAATATTGAGACTCCAAAACACAGTTGTGCCTTGGCCAGTGTTGGCATAGTTCCCTGTGGTGGCCAACAGGCTCCTTTCTTCCTTCTGACTGCCCTTTTCCTCAGTTTGGGAAGGAAAAAACAGAAACAGGAACAGAAAGAGTAAGCAAATGAAAAATTGGGCTAATTATGTCATAATCCAACTCTTTTATTTATTGTCTGGGCTCCTGAAAAGGAGAAAGCAATGATTTGATGAGTTTGACATTTGTGCCTTGACATCGGTAACTCTTTCCAGAAGAGATGGAGACAAAATGCCTAGGGGCTCTAAGGTGTGATGAAAGAGGGTCAGGAAGCAACAACCTCTACTACAGGAATGTTCTTCTGCTACGTTTCCATGTATGTCTCCCTCTAGAAAGTCTTTATTTCTTCTTGAACGGCTAAGCCAACAAAGTGATACTTGCACTTCAGTGTGGGTTGATGGCGAAGAGCCCATACGCCCTTTGGGGCAGTTGAGAGGTACTGCAGGGAGGCATTCGAAACAAGTGCCCCGAGAAAAGAGAGGAGCATATTTTTGTATGAGTTCTGGAACCTTGCTTAAAGCACATTTTCCAATCCGGGGGAAGTGCGCTCGTAAGTTTCCATGTGACGATGTCTACCTGGGAGGCCCCATCTCTCTTGGCACCATCCCACTCCAAAGAGGCCCTGCTTGGAAATCTCATTTTTCTTACAACAGATGCTGGGGTTCGGTCCAGATGTCTTAGACATGTTTTCAGTGTGTGCACGATGCTGGCGCTTGGATGGAGAGGGAGCCAGAAGAGGGTAGGAGGGTGTGTTAGAGCCTTCCCCCTCGCCTGCCTGCCTCTCTACACATGTTTGTTTTCTCCTGCAAACCTGGCTGGCAGTAGCAAGGGTTATAGCGGTGGAGCACGTTGGGGGCTAGCTAGCCATCTGCATCCTTTCAGTGGAAAATACTCCTGGGTGTCGTAGCAGGACTCTGCCGTCTCCAAGATGGCTTTCTTTGGAACAACAATGTTCAAACTTCAATCAGCCAAACAAACAAGCAAAAAAACAAACAGAGATGGAGCTAATGTGTTAACAATGCAAATGCATAACCCTACCCCTAGGATTCTGCTTGCTCATGTCTGGGGCGGGGGAGCCAAGAATCAGCATTTTTAGTGAGCCCCTGTGTGATTCTGATAAGGGTGATTCTAGACCACAGGCTGACAATCATGTGGGTGAGAACTTGGGGAGGTCTGTGTGGAGCCCTTGCTTCTCCCTGTGCTCCAGACCTTGCCTGGTTTCTACAGCAGGTGCATTGAGGGTCTCCTATTCCCGCCCACCCGCTTCAGTGGCACGCTGAAACTGCAGTTGGGCACTTGGGAACGGTGAACCACAAGACAGCTGCAAGCAAGGAGCCAATGCAAATAAACAAGGAAAAAAAAAAAGACTGGGTTCGATTTTACAACTCTGAAGCACTTGTCCGCCCCGTGCAATTTAAGATTTGCTTGCAGTCGGCCTTTGCTTTTTATCCCACATGTGAAAGGCAACTTCTGGGGAAGAGAACTCAGTCTTCTTTTTTCTTCAGTTTCCCTAGTCTCTGTCATCCAATTGGTTCCTAACTGGAGAAGAGTCTCTAACCTCCTGTCAGGTTCCTTCCAAACGTTCATGGTTCCGCAGTTATTTGGATCTTGGAGCTCATCAGGACAATCTGATAGAAGGTAGCGATGCTCCCAAAAGTTTGTGTAACTGGAGACACAGCTGAAGTCTATTCTAATGGCACTGCGGGATCTCAAATAACCTGTAATGTGGGTTTTATTGGAAAATGGGTTCCAGATTCCAGTAGAAGGTGCCAGGAGCTCATTTTTTTCTGGCAATGGTTCCAGAACAGGACTGGACTTACGTTGCTGGAACTCTCTCTGCCCCTTCACACACACACACCCTCACACACACACACACACACACACACACACACACACACACACCTGCCACATCACACACACCACATACCACCCCCACATATATACACACCCCCCACACCATACACACCGCACACATACACACCACATAAACACACACACCACACACACTCACCCACACCCCGACCATATCACACACACCACACACCCCCACAACACACATACTACACACTCTCCCCCCACACACACCACACAAAGCACACACAAACCCACACCACACACACAGAGAGAGAGATGGAGAGATAGGCAGACAGAATGGAACAAGTGTGTTCCTGTCAGAAATGCTTCCATTAGTTCTGACAGTCAAGACAAAGGATCCAGAAGAAAGAATGTTTCAGGGAGACAAAGTTGGGAGGTTCTTGAGGAGAATGTGGAGGACTGGCCCCTTTATCTGTAGGGCAGAGGGCAGTTGGGATTATCTGACCATCACAGGAGTAACAGCCCAAGGGTGAGGGTCACATTGAATGAGGGTTTGTCACACCCTGCGAATGTTTGGATTTTTGGTTATTAATCAGCGGGTAATGAACCACTAGAAAATAAGGTGGTTTTAAAAGGCTGCTGCTTAATTTTCTCATGATCCCATGTTATGGGCTTGCACAGGTGTACGCTGTGTGATTGCATCCAGCTCACAGGGAATTGGAGCCTGGACTTTGTGGGTGTGGGAACCACTAGGTTCCCTTTCTCTTTGTACAATTTTTCCAGTGGAGCAGCTAGATATCATATAAGGTAGCTCATGATATTTAAGAAGCAAAACAGAAATTTCTAAATCTCTTCTTTCTCTTCCTTTTCCTCCAAGAGTGTCAACATGTAGCCCAGGCTGTCCCGATTTCCCCTTCTTTCGGAGAGTGTCAACATGTAGCCCAGGCTGTCCCGATTTCCCCTTCTTTCAGAGAGTGTCAACATGTAGCCCAGGCTGTCCCGATTTCCTCTTCTTTCAGAGAGTGTCAACATGTAGCCTGGGCTGTCCTGAAACTCATTATGTAGCTCATACCTCCTTCAGCCCACTCAATGCTAGACTTAGGGATATTCCCAACCACACCGATCCAGAAACTTGTAGAACTTTGTAAATATAGGCTGACCACTGGCATGGCTTCTTTTCCGATTAGAGAGGCCCAAGATTGACCAAATAAGAAAAGGGGAGACTACACAGAGGCTCATACCCTCGAGGCACAGCAATGGACTGTCCCAGTTGGCGGGAGGCCCTGGGACTATCTGGTACAGGTGCCGTACTAAAGCCGTCAGGGAGTATTGCTGACATTCCCAGAAGAAACTGCTACATGGTTTCATTTATCTTTCTTCATGTCTAAAAGTAAGTGTTCTGGCTGTAAATTTCACCTTGTCCACAGCCCTTCAATTTCTCAGCCTGGGCTTGCTGTCCATCAACACAGCCAGACGCTTTACCAGCCATGACGTCACTGAAGCTTGGTCTGTTATCAGAGATTTTAAAGTGTTGTCCAGAGAATAACACACGAATCACCAAAGTTTGCATAGAGCTTACTTAAAAGCGAAAGCCCTGACTAACCAGAGCCATAGCTGGCCCTACTCTAATGTTCTCTCAGGCTCGTCTGTTGACCTGGGGGGCGAAGGGAGGGATGGAGGGGAAAGTGCTTTGGGAGCTGTGTGTAACCCTGGTGTGACAATGACAAACCTGGCTGCTCCCCACAGTCCTCTGCCCACCTTATATTTCTGTTTGATTGGTGGTGGCAGTGTGCCCAGCCTCTTTCTCCCGTCTAAGTGTGGCCGCACGGCTAAGTTCTAACTAGAGAAATAGAAGCCTCGCAGACAGGATGCTCAGGACCTGACTTCACACTGGGAAGAGGGCCGCTGAGAATGCTCTGCAGATAATGTGCTTACCTGGTCCCCTAAGCCCCATCCCTGACCCCCAGACTCCACAGTAGAGTGGCGGGAGAGAACTGGCTCCCCAATGTTGTTCTTTGAGCCCGACATGCATGCTGTGCCATGCCCACCCACATTATATACACACAATTTTAATAAATACAATTTCATTAAGAACTCAGAAGTGATCCTTGGTTCACTTTGGATTGCTTTTCCTGATGCCTGCACTAAGAATATATTGGCTAGTTCTCCACCAATCACCTGAGAGTTCAAAGGTACTTTAAAGTCGAAGCCACATTCCAGTATGGTAAAACATGAGACAGGTGGACTATGGGTCAGTGATGACCATGGAGTTTTATTCTAACCCTGAACTCTAGAAACCGATATCAAGGTCAAAGTCAAGATGAAGGTAGAGAGATTCCCATTGAAGTCATCGCTATCTGGGGTTTCTTGTTAGAATTATCTTATGTACCTGACCCTACCCATATATGACATATATGAATCTCTCTCTACACAGGCAGCAATTCTCAACCTGTGGATCATAACCTCTTTAGGGTCAAATGACCCTTTCACAGGGGTTGCCTAAAACCATGAAAAAACACAGATATTTACATCATGCTTCATAACAGTAGCAAAATCACAATTACGAAGACGCAATGAAGATAACTTTATTGTTGGGGATCACACAAACAACTCCATTAAAGGGTCACAGCATTAGGAAAGTTGAGAACCACTGCTATATGGGTGTACTGAGTGCCTATTCCTGCGTGCATTTCCGTGTGTTTTGTTATGAATCTTATCTGTATTATATATAGAAGGGCAAAAATGGTTAAGAACCAGCATCCAAAAACTACAGGGATTTCATACATAGACCAACTGCCAACCTCTGTGCCACCATTAGCCCTCATTTTAATTTTTAATATAATTTATATGTGTGTGTGCAGGTTTCCATGAGGTCAGAAGAGAACATTGGATCCTCCTGGGGATGGAGCTGCGTCCACATCTGAGTCCTGGAAACCCAAGCTGGGTCTTCCAAAGAGCCACCTCTCCAGCCCCTCTATCATCTTGTGTAATCCACCTTTAAAAGACTGAGGAAGTGCTGCCTCCGTCTGAACTACAAGGAGAAAGCCATTCTCCGTCTCCATGGCCTCTGGCTCCTTTATTACAATCCCTGCCCTACCCCATCTCTCAGACACTAGGGCTACCATGAAATCCACTACGTAAGCAGCAAACAGCAATATTCCTACCTCAGACATTTAAACGATGGAGTTACAGGTGTGTACCACCAGCCCTGCCTCTTTAACTGGGCTGATTTGCTTGATTGCTTCTCCTGTGAGGCCCACTGAGCAGCATAGTCCCGGGTATGAAGTATAAGTCTGATGAGATTTGTTGCATGAGTGAACTTTGACCGCCCTTGTGGCCTCACAGCATGGAATACCTTTTCCACTCACTGACACGTCTCCCTCTTTGCTCTGATGAAACTCCCATCAGGACCCTGAAGCGGTACTTACTGAATGGCTGGTCAGTGCTTTCGGTGTCTAAGACATTGTTTTCTGGAAGGAAGAGGAAGCTTTCTACCTGGAAGGGAGAGGCTGTTCCTTGCAACCTGGTTGTTTTCCCAGGCGGGTCAGAGGTGGGTAGGTGATTAGAGCCAGGATGGAATGGAAAGGTGGGGAGGGGGTTAGTGGAAGCCTTGGCTACTCTGAAAGGAGAAAGGGGCTGGTTCGGCTTTTCCTTGAAGGCTGGGAGGGAGATGGAGAGGCAGCTCTCATCAAGCAGGATCAAATGGCAGCCTCTGTGTAGAGATTCAAGCTAAGAAGCAAGGAAATAAACACATGTACCCAAGCCTTTGGTGTGCTCAGATAGGCATCTGAACGGGGTCATTCCATTGGCTTCTGCCTATTTCGTTCTCCATGCAGAATCTCACTGCAGCAGGCAAATAGCCCTTCAGTCTTTTCACAGTTATTCCACCAGGGATTTCTCTCCTTTCCCCCTTGTTTACAGCTAGGACGCTTTGTTTGCTATTTGAATTATAAAGGTGCACATTAAACATAACCATTCCAGTAGTAAAGACAGACGGCTCCTTGCTCTACTCCAGCTTTGTCAAGTCTCAGAGTTTATGCACATGATGAGTTTGATGGGGATAATTAGACCTGTGTTGCCTGAAGTCTCCGCAGTTTACATCCCAACCATAAGCGATGAATTAAAAGATAGCTCCTGAGCTTTCTATCAGTCCAGAATCTTTGTTTGTTTGTTTGTTTTTTGTTTGTTTGTTTGTTTTGGTTTTTCAAGACAGGGTTTCTCTGTAGTTTTGGAGCCTGTCTGGGAACTTGCTCTGTAGACCAGGTGAGCCTCCAACTCACAGAGATCCATCAGTCTGGAATCTTCATGCTGAGAGCCATTTAGCCCGTGGGGCTAAGGGGTCGTCGTCGTCGTGTGCTTGGCTGCTTCTGAGTGCTCCATGGTGACCTGACCATGAGCAGTGACCCCTGCTGAGATGCTTCAGTGTCCTCATTATGAAATTTTATTTTTGATTTTATAATTTTTCCAAATGTGGACTTTTGAGGCTGTCCTTAGAAATTGCCTTTGGTGGAAAATTTTGCTTCCTTCTTATAAATTGTACAAAATATTGATCATCACACTGGGATCTCATGACCTGACCTGTTTCTCCGACATGAAGGCTCATGACTATTTTTACAAAACCCAGAATCCCCTTTCCCCATGCCCTTTTCAAATGCCTCCCATGAGATGGGCCCTTTCCATATCAATTGGTTGGAAAGAAATTCGATGATTGGACTTTGAACCCCAAAGAACAAGACAAACCAGGCCAGCCTGGTGGGAAGAGCGGCAGGTAGAGTACCAGGAACAATGGCAGCCTTTCCATCGGTCCACAAGGTCCACACAGTGCTAGCACCAAGAATTATCGGTGTGCACATTGCCTGTGTGTGCACACTTTCGTGTATGTGTGTTGCCCAGGTTGCTCTTTTGAAGCTTGCCACACTCGCCACTCTTCCCTCTACTACGCCGTGAATTGAACACCTGCTTGTTGACAATGCTTGTAATCCTATCCTTGCTTCTTTGTTTATAAGGCAGTTTGGTCGGCAGTGCTTGTTTCTCTGTTGTCTAAGGTTTCAAGAGTTTGGCAATAGTAACACTTGAATTTCTCTGTGAGGTAGCACAGAGCTTCCTGCAAGCAGGATTCTTAAAAATGAATGTCAAAGACGACAGTTCTCATCAGAAACCCCAGAGAACTCCCAACAGTGGCAGAAGTCTTGTGTTGCCTCATGGTTAAAGTTTTCTTCTTGGGAAGATTTGAGCACGCTGGAAGCAGATAGCCACACAGTATGAAGGCATTTGTCACGCTTTCCCCGGGATTAGCTGAGAGTGTAGGCATCCCACACAGCCTGGTGATGCCGCCAAGGCCGAAATTCTTCCTTTGCTGTAAGGAATCTGAACTGCTTTTGAAATAAACACATCTGGATTGGAAGTCGACCATGTAAATAAGATCTAGACCCCTTGCTTCTGTCCGAAAAGAAACTATGGAGGACCTGGCCAGGGTTTTCTAAGCAGACCGTAGAGAAGCTGAGCTTTGCCAGCTTTTCCTTCCTTTATCTTTGTTGTTTATTTTATTTCTCTGCAAAGGAATCTGCGTCATGTCTGCAACATGTGTCCAGACATGACCCTTAGGTCTAAACATGTTTACTCCTCAGTTCTAGTCAAACCGTCAGATCTGGAAAATGAGCACCAAGCCTCCATCGCTGCACAATGAATACCTCCTCTTCAACATGGACTTGGCATTGATGAGCCTGTGTCTAGGGTGACGGGGGTCCCTTGGGGCTGTAAGCTCCATGAGGCAGCCTTGGCTCCACTTTGCATTCTGACTCTAGCCCACTAAATGATAGAGAAACATTTGCTTTGTGTCTCATTGCATTTTAGACAGTTTTGAAAATGATGATCAAGCATTTCCAGCACAAATGGAAATACCTCCACTCTTGCCATATGTCATTGTGGAACTGTTTTCTTTGTCCGTGTTGTTGACTTTTTATGCTCTTAAAAACATGTTGCCTTTTAGCTTATTTTCTGGCTTCCAAAGACTATCTAGTTTTCAAATATTACTTCTTTAGGGGGTTCTCTAATTTTATAAATGCTATGAATTTTTTTTCTGCAGCAATTAAGCCCATGAGAGCAGAGGAGCAAATACTCGCAGTGTCTCTGCTTCACTGGGATGTCACTCCCTAGATAAGGAAGCCAGCGTCAGAACAGCCCACAACAGACGTCACTCTGCTGACCTTTGGAAGGAGCTGTGGTCTACACCATTGAATTATTACCCCGCATCCACAGGTTAATCACATTTCTTTGGGCATGAGGGCTGGGGTTGAAATAGGTCTAACTCAGTAGCCCAGACTAACCTAGAACCTGCTGTGTGGTATAGGTCTCCAACTTATGGCAACTCTCGTGCCTCAGTTTCCCATTTGCTAGGGTTAGAAGCATGAACCGGTTCTTAATGAAATTTTTAAACTGGTGTTCTCAGGGTAAATTCTGCAAACTCAGCACCATCACTTAGCATAATCCTCAGTAGAGACGGACGGTGACCTCAGCAGCAGTACAATGAGAGTGAAGTCCAGCGTTTTGTTCCAGAGAGGACAGATAAGTTTGTGATTCCCCGGCAGTGATATATTCATGGCTGTATGGCTGTATTAAAATACAGACCATACAACGTTCTCTCTCTCTCTCTCTCTCTCTCTCTCTCTCTCTCTCTCTCTCTCTCTCTCTCCTCTCTAGAATATTACTTTTTTTGGTTTTTCAAGACAGGGTTTCTCTGTAGTTTTTCAGCCTGTCCTGGAACTACCTCTTGTAGACCAGGCTGGCCTCAAACTCACAAAGATATCCTCCTGCCTCTGCTTCCCAAGTGCTGGGATTAAAGGCGTGCGCAACCACTGCCCAGCACAACATTACTTTAACTATGTAAAGGTGTATTATATTTGTTCATGCTGCATTTGTTTAATTACGTAAAGAAGTGTTGCCTTGCCTGCCTAAGGCAACTGAGTGGTCTAATAAGAAGCTGAATGGCCAATAGCTGGGCGATAGAGGGATAGGTGGGACTGGTGGGCAGAGAGAGAAAAAAGGAGGAAGAAAGAGCAAATGAGGGAGAAAGAAAGGGAGATGCTTGGGGACAGCCAGACAGGCAGCTGTCAGCCAGCCAAATATGGAGAAAGCAGGAAAAGTTGAACTTATAGAATGAAAGAAAAGTAAGAAGCCCCAAGGCAAAACATAGATGAAGAGAAACAAGTTAAATTGAGTTATAAGAGCTGGTGGAACAAGCTTAAACTAAGGCCGAGCATTTATAACTAATAAAAAGTCTCTTTTGGGGAGCTGGTTGGTGGCCCAGAGAGAAAGCTTGTTACATACATAGTTACACAGACATTTACACTTGTATGCATGCCCCTACACATACATGTATATACATAGACATGCATGCATATACTCACACTTGTCTAGGAATGATGCGGATCTAGGAAGTATAGACTTTGAGAACAAATTGAGCCAGATACTGGGTGGGAGATAATGTTCCTGTCAAGCAGAGTAGACTGAAAACTCTCAGAGCCTGTAAGGAAATAGGGGAAGAGGAGATGGAACCCAAAAGAGAGAAGTCAGGTTCCTAGGCAGTGTCGCTGAGCTGGGCATCTGAAAGGAAGGGACAGTCAGTGTTCTCTAGAGGAGCAGAACCAGAAGAACGAAACTGTACTAAAGGAATCTACCACACCAGCTTATGTTAAAATAGTAACAGCCTTTGACTCACACCCGAAAGCCTGAAAACCTGGTAGCTGCTCGGTCCTTGAGGCTAGATTCTCTGCAGTCAGAGTAGTCTTACAATGGCTGTCCTGCACCGTAGAGATGAACAAGTCTGTTGCTACTCAGTCCAAAATGGTTTCACTATGCAGCCTGCCTGGTCTGGAACTCACTACGTAGACCAGGCTAGCCTTGCAGTTCTAGGGACCCAGTTGTCTCATCCTCCCGACTTCTGGGATAAAGACGTGTGCCGCCAAACTTGGTCGCAGTCCCAGATTTACTGCCATGAAAAAGATCTAAGAAAAGTAATTTAAAAGAAGAAATGATTAGTTTTGATTTATGGCTTCAGAAGTTTTAATCCATGGTCAGTCAACTCTATCACTTTGGACCGGGAGTGAGGCCGAACCTCACGGCAAGGAGAGAGCATGACAGAGGCTGCTCTCCTATGGCTGCTGGGAAATCGGGGTGGGGAGTGGCAATGGAGGTTTGCATCAGTGGCCTCCTCTCCTTTCCCCTTCCGTCCATCAGGCCGGGTAGCCCATTAGATGGTGCTGTCTACATTCAGGGCAAGTCTCCACTCTCAGTCACTGTCCCAAATGTCATTTATCTCTGGAAACACCCTCACAGATACACCGGCGAGCTGGCTTTACTCATCCTGAGGCATCTCCGAATCCAATAATGTTGACCACCAAGATTAACCCTCATGGGAACAGGGTTATAGACGACCATCCATGAGAATCCATGGGTCAGATCCAGAAAGTAACTTACTTCTGCTAAAAGGCCACTGGACACGGAACCACATTAAGTCAGCAAGAAAAGTCTTGATAACTAGCTAGTCGGTCTTTGCCACATCCAGATGAGGGAAAGTGAGACTTGGCAGTTGTCACACTGGGTCAAAGAAGAAGGCTCACTTAGAAACCAGCAATGCAACTGAGTGCCGCCACTGGCGATATTCCTCGTGAGATGTCTATCATTGCAGTGACCCTCCTGTAGATGGGAGCAGAGAGGGCTCTGAGCTGGACCTGGTCAACGAAGGCAGCGCACTTACCTCTTCCTGTGTGTGCCCGAGAGAGGCTGTGCTCTCTCCCTCTCTGAACTAAACCCTCTCGTCTAAAAATATCACATCAAGGAATGCAGCCAAGTCTGGCCGCTGTAAAGGGAGATGGGTGTTTTCCCCGTCTAATGGGTTTTGAATGGACCCATTCAAAATATCCTGGATGAAGAGGTCTGTGCTTCTAACGCGGGCACGCAGCTCTTGCTTTGGGTGTATTTTTAGAATTCGCTGCACTGTCTGGAAATGTTAATTGGGAAAGGCTACCGCTAATCTTTTAGCACATTTGGGGAATATCATCAGGGATTGACACAACTGCGTGGTAGAGGTTTTTAAAGAGCTAAGGCTGAGGACTGTTCACATTGGGGAAACGAAGACAGAACGGGGATATAATCACACAAGCACGCCACACACACACACACACACACACACACACACACACACACACATCTTACTTAATCAGTTCTGCTTAGGAGAAAGAGTCTTTGTCTTGAAAACAATCTGAGATTGAGGAGTCTGAATACCCAAAGCATACAAACCACAGAACAAGTCTAAAAGGACCTTTAAAGGTAAAAGCATTTGAAGACAAGATTACACCATTGAACTAATTGAGGGATAGCACACTCGAGGGGGAAGTATGATCTAAGCCATGTCAGTGGGGGGAGCAGGGTCGTGACTGTATGGCGGCACACGATGGTACACAGCAAACTTACTGGTGACTGAAGAACAGTCATTATTTTTCTTTATTTTGGTTTTCCTTTTTAAGTTTTAGGTATTAGTTGCAGATGTTTGTGCTTAGAAGAGGACTAATATCTAGTTCAAAATACTGATTTGCAATTGCATAAAAATATCATATAAAAACATCTTAATGAAATCAGTGTTCTTTTGAAGTAACTACCTAAACACCAGAAACATACTTCATGGCAATTAAGTGAGAACTCAGTTGCTCTGACCAAAATGTAGTTAAATTGGCTGGATGTGCGTTTGGCAGGGGATTCCCATGTCCAGCATCTTGGTGGTTCAGCCTGCTTGAATTTTGGGCTGGATCTGTACAAATCATCTGCATAGCAGAGGTCAAACAGTCGTTCCTCTCCATCGTTCCTTTGTCCAAATCCGTGTGTTCCCATGACACTATAGTCCATTCTTTCTCCAGATCCTACTCCTCCACTGAAGTCACCCAAAACGATTAGTATATCATTCTAACAGACCGGGGGAAGCTCACCCAATACACCCATGCACAAGACATAGAGGCTGTATCAGGTTGAAGTCACCCAGAGCCACCCAGGGGTCAGAATCTCTGTGAGTTAAAAATAACAGTTAAGAAATCCCTCATCTAGGTCACCCATTTCTTCTGGGCCATGATTTCAAAGGACTTTGTGACTTGGGAGAGATCCTTAATTTTGAGCCTGTCCCAGAACCGTGTTGAATAGCTCTCTTGGGGAAACTGTTTTCATCTCCCCAGATAAGGAGGTCAGACAGGTCATTGAAATGACATGCAGATAGGAGAGGGTGCATTTTGTAGTTCATCAGAGGAAGAACAACTTGAAAAGCCACCTTTGAATACACCGCAGGTAAATCATCTTCTGATTGTTACAGACCACAGGGAACTCTGGCTTTTATTTAAACATTACTCCAAATTTGTGGAAAAGTTTATGTTTCCACGCCCAGAACTGATGAAGGGGAGCCTACTTTAACATAAAGAGAGTGGCTCTCTCCTTCTTTTTATGTACATTAAACCAGAGTGCCACAGGCGGGGTAGTGCACACACTTCTGTGGTGGCCAGACGCTGATGTTGAAAATTATCCTCAATCACGCTTTCTTTCACCGTATCCATTGAGACAGGGCCCCCGCAAACCTGGAGGCCACCTGCATGGCTACTCTCCCTAGCCAGATGGCTCTGAAGATCTTACAGGCTGGACATCATGCCCAGTAGGCACTTGAGTGGGTTTCAGGAATCCAGACTCTAGTCCTCACTCAAATTTGGCAAACATTTAAACCAATTCCCCAGTGGATCCTAACCTCATTTATGAGGGAGGAACCCTCATAACCTAATCACTTGTAATATTCATCACATTTGTAACCCACAGATCTCGAAAGAAACCCACTTTGACCCCAGCACCTCCTGACATGACTCCAAAGCTGATGCCTGCACTCACAACATGAAGTTCACATTGCTCTGAAACACTTGGACCAGTCTATGGCTCCTGCCTAAGTATCAACTAAAACGATGAGTTCCTGAGGATGAGGTTCTCTGAGTCAGGCTGACTTTCCACTCTTCCAGGCCCTCTGAGCTCTCTGTGTGTCAAGATAAATCAGCAGAAAGATTTGGGTCTGGACCACATTAGCTAAATTCCCCAAAGAAATATCTTCACTGAGTTATGATTTAATAAACAGTTAGCTCTTGGTGTCTATTGCAGGTCAGCATAAGAAATGGCTTTGAAAGTGTCGTTTCGACATCAGTGTAAGCCACTTTTAAGTTTGTATTGTCATTTATATGAAAATCAACTCAACAGCAATCTTCACGAATTTACTGCAGGAGCAAACACGTCTCTATGAAGGAATTGGGTGGTTGAAACTGTGACACTCAACACACCTCCCCACTTCAGAGGGTAGCTGTGAAACTTATGGTTCTGCGTAGTGTTTTTGATGCAATTCTCCTTAAGCTAAATCTCTGAGGTGCTAAGCCCCTCTCCTTTCTCATTTCTAACCATTTGCTTACTTGAGGCTTACTCTTGCACCTTGCATGTCTTCTTTCATATAGTGTTAATTTGGGAAGTGCACCGGGGGCATGCAAGCAGGCCCCCAATTCCTAGACTCGGGGGGTTTCTTATTTCCTCAAAGGAAGGTCTGGACAGAGGCAGGTACAAATCATGCATATTTTGCAAGGGTGTGGGGCCTCCCACAGGAGTCTGAGCCCAAAAGGCAGCCTAGAGTGGGAAGTGCTGAGCATCTAAGGAAAATTATTGTGTGAATGGGGAAGCCAAGAAACCACATGTACTAAGGTGGCAAAATATGGGAATGTTAGACAAATTTATACCTAAGCATCTTTTAAACTACCAGCATCAACTTAGAATAAACAGATTACACATATGTCTATCTTATAAAAGTGACAATTGCCTAAAGACTTGCATGTTTCAAAGTCACCATGATCTTATTATTGGTGCCTTTTGTTTTCTGACCATTTTCAAATCAAATGGAAAAGGCCGTCCTAGGAATGGTTCTCCTGAAGTGTTTTGCCAGGTCCACTGGCTGTGAGTAGTCCTAAGTGGGATTCTGACTTGGTGCCCAGTGGGTGTCCAAGCCCTTCTGATTCTAATAACACTGGCTCTTCCTGCCGGAATGGTGATTGCCGCAGGTGTGTGGCTTACCCATCAGGAAGATCCAGCCCCTGTACATTTTCCATTCCTCAACTCCCCATGGATACAAAATAGATAGTAAATAATTCTGAACTCACCTTGAGCAAAAAAAGCAACCCTTTGCCTTGGATCAGTGGGAGTTCATCTGGAAAGAAATGCTCACACCGGTGAGAGATGGGTAAGACAGGAACAGTGAGTGTCAAGAGCCATGAAAACTAAAAGCTAAGGCCAGGACTTGGGACTTAGGAACAAAAGGAAACAGGAGAGAAAATAATTGCTAAGGGAATAAAGATGCTGAATAGGGGTATTCATTTTTATGTCACCAAAAATGAATGCACGGAGTGGGGTAGTAACTCAGTCAGTAGAGCGCTTGCCTTCCAAGCATGAGGACAGAAGTTCAGCCTCCCAGAGCCCACATAAGAAAAGCCAGGTGTGATGGTGGACGTTTATAATTTCAGCTCTGGGGAGGTGCAGACCGGTGGATCCCTGGAGCTTTCTGGCCCCCCAGCTGTCTTAGTCAGTGTTCTGTTAC
Source organism: Microtus pennsylvanicus (assembly GCF_037038515.1). Lineage (NCBI taxonomy): Eukaryota > Metazoa > Chordata > Mammalia > Rodentia > Cricetidae > Microtus > Microtus pennsylvanicus. The sequence continues at coordinate 52,723,000 of NC_134584.1, forward strand.
TGTGAAGAGACAGCATGATCATGGCAACTCTTTAAAAAGAGAGCATTTAATTGGGGCTTGCTTACAGCTTCAGAGGTTTAGTCCATTTCCCTCATGGTGGGGAGAGCACCTGGTATGCAGCCAGACATGATAGCTGGGAGTTCTACGTCCAGAGAGAGAGAGAGAGAGAGAGAGAGAGAGAGAGAGAGAGAGAGAGAGAGCTACTGGGCCTAGCTTGGATAACAAGTCCACGCCTCCTAATCCTTTCAAATAATGCTACTCCCTGATGACCAAGCATTCGAATCTATGAACCTATGTGGGACATTTTTATTTAAACCTCCATACCAGCTTAGCCTTCTTAGCAAGCTCCTGTCAATGAAAGAATCTATCTTTAAAAAGGCAAAGGTAATGCCTATGACATCTGACACCTGAGATTGTCCTCTGGTCTACACACACACACACACACACACACACACACACACACATCTTTGAGATGTTGAGTATGTTAAACGGACTATAGTAATCACTTCACTATGTAGTTGCTTAATGAAAATTTGGCCCAGGACGGACTCCATACCCAAAGATAATGCCATAAGATTGTTTGGAATTGAAAAATTACTCAGTCTCTGCTTCAAGGGCATGTCTGACCACAGTGGTGGGAGGATGCCCCATAGGCTCCAGTTCCTAGAGGATTCCCCCACCTCGGATAACACCACAGACTGGGAACCAAGCACTTAGACATTGTGAGCCTTTAGAGGTATTCCAAATCCCTGCTGTAGCAGCTTGTGCCTTCTGAAGCTGCGTTCATATTCCACAATGTTTGCACAATGAGCAAATCTCTTAACCGTGCAGGTGGATCTCAGTGCAGTCCATTGCTGAGTGATGCATGACTGTATGTTGACATAAAAAAGTGTATCAAGATTTCATGCTGTACACCTTAAATACACTCCGCAAAGACAGCACTGACATAATAATGTTTAAGAGCTTGATGTATAAATGGGATGGGAGTAGACCCTGAGATATTCTGGGCACCAGACCAACTTCTGGGATCTCAAACTCATCATTGGTCATCTGCATTTTGTCTCAGTGGCTGTACTTTGATATCTCTCCACTGAATGACTCTAGTAACAGCATGAAGATGTTCCAAAAATGTTTATTGCTGATGATTTCTCGACATAATATTTTATTGTGTTTATTTGTTTGAGACAAGTGTTCACTATTTTGGCTAGGCTGCCTTTGATCTTACATTTCTTCTGCCTCAGCTTCCAATTGCTGGGTTTACAGGTTTGTACCACCATGCCTGGCTCTAAGATATTATTACTTAGTTTGAGATGAGGGGCATTGTCTTAGTCTATGCCTTTTTAATACCTAATTCAGAACATGTAACTTTTATGGAGTCCTCTGGAAATGGTGCCTGCAATGGACTGGGATCTATTAGCATGTAGTTCCCTTTCAGTCATGCCTCTTGATGGCAGATACATAAACAGAGGACACTGAGCACCCCAAATCTCATACCCAGCTCTCAATAATGGCTGAGAAGACATGAGCAGTGTTTGCGTCCCTAAGGTTGTGTCTCCTGATGTCTGGTCATTTGGGCAGCTTTATTTCTCCATATTATATGCGAAAAAGCTATAGGCCTTTGAAATTACATATTTTTCAGCTTCCATAGTAATTCTAGACATAAAATATTTCAAAAGCCACTCAGAGATTTCCCATATGCCGTTCACATGTTAACATCCTACTTAAGCCCAACTGAGCAATAGACATTGGTGAGCTGCTCTTGACTAAACTACAGGCTTTATTCAGGCTTCACCGTTTATGCTGGCTAGCTTTGTCAACTTGACACAACCCAAACTTACCTGGGGAGAGACTCTCAAGCAGAGATTGTCTACATGTGGATGGGCCTATAGGCAAGACTGTGGGGGTTATTGTAATTAAATTAGACCCATACCACTGTGGGTGGTACTATTCCCTAGGCCAGAGGTCCTGAACCATGTAAAAGTAGAAAAAAAAAATCAAGCCAAGCATAAGCAAACAGCCACACAGGTACTCATTTATTTCTCTGTGGCGATGTGATGTGGCCCCTGGACTGTGTGAGTAAAGATAGCTATTTGAGCATTAAGCATGCATGCATGCATGCATTTCTGCTATTGATCATGGATATTACTAGCTGCTTTAAACTTCTGCCACTGCAATTTTCCTACTAGAGTAGACTATAATCTGGAAATATAAGCTAAATACGCCCCCCTTCATCCCTAAATAGTTTGGGGTGTTTTGTTGTTGTTGTTGGTGGTGGTAGTGGTGGTTTTTGTGGGGATGGGTGGTGGTGGTAGTCAGGGTATTTTAACACAACAACAGAAATGAAATTAAAACATCATTCCCACAACTGTCTCTTTTCTTTTGGTCTAGGGTCTAATCTGGATTCTCCATTCCATTTAGCCTTTTGAGTTTGCTCATCTAGAGCCTCCGCCTCAAGCAGCCACTTCATGTCTCCTCCTTTCGAACCTCCCCAAAGGTCCTGTCGGGTCCATGAAGGGCAAGTGATTCCCAAGTGGTTAGTGATTCCCTGTACACGTTTTACTCCAACATCTGTACTGGGGCTTGATAACAGCTGCAGCTGCCAATTGAAGAACAAGCTTCACACATGTGGTGTGGAAAGAACTCTTCATTCTTCATTCCCAGGCCTGTGAGCATACTCGCACTCACTAATGGGCCTGTCAGTGGCAAGGCCTTCCAATAACGAGGACAGGTTATGATTTGTCTGTGGTGATGATTGTGTGGCTTCAGCATTCGGGCAAGACAGGAGCTGCTGAATCTGTACGCATACATACCCTCTCTCCAAAGAGCCGCCACACCTGATGTCTTTTTGGGACGTGGAAATGTTTAAACACATCCCAGCTGACTGCCATCCAAAGTAATGAAACGCAAACATTGTAGGGCTTTCTCTTTTTTTTCTAGCGTGTGCGTCTTCTTTGGGTCCACTGGGACTAAACCTCTGAAGGGCTTTTATTTCATGGCCACCTTTCCTGGAGAAGAAGTCTCATTTTGCAGTTACCGAAATCACAAACAAGAGTGCTTGCTCGTTTGTCTCAACTTAGAGTTCATAGAGAAGCCCAAATAGAGGGCTGGACCTGCGTTGTTCTCCAAGGTGGGAACATCTTTTGGTTAGATGCGCTTCTTGGACTTTTTGTTCACCTCTGCTCCTCCAGTGGTCTAGAACATCTGTGGTCTGGTTGGAGAGATTGGAGTCTAATAAGCCTGTCTTTGCACATTCTAGAGATCGATGGTTAACATGGAAGACTTTCCCTTCTAGTCTTTGGGATTTTCAGGGCTGTCTCCCAGTGGTTCTGATACCTGAAAATAATTCAGTAAACAACTCAAAAGAAAAGCTTTACATACAGTAACATTCTAGAAGAAGAGTAAGTGCCAAGGTCCAAATGAACTAGACTACCCCAAGCCTGCCAATGGCAGATGGGGCTGCCGCCATGCCACCAAGTGCCTTCCATTTGTCTTAAGTGTTTATTGCTGACAACCCACCAAGGCTCTCGGGTTCCTGGACTGTGTTCTGGCAGTGTCCCCACTGTGTCTTATAGCTTTAAAAAATGCAACGTCAAAGACTTTAGCAGTGCTGGTAGATAGCACCTCTCCTAGGACCCTGCTAATTCCCATGTGTTCAACGTCCAAAGGTCACAATTACCTTGTACAAGGCAGAAAAATCATCTTACAAATCGTACCTCAGATTTGTTGATGACTTTGAGCATCTCAAAATACCATCAATCTCTTTTATTCTCTTTCTCTCAAAGGTCTTGGGTGAGGCGACTGCCGTGTAAGCCAAGTATTGATGCGATCTGCTGGATGGAGAAATGATTCTAAGGAGACATTGCTTTCCAGGGTGTCACGTGCCTTCCTTGAAACAGTCTAGCTGCTAGACTTCTGCCCCCTATTCTCAGGTGGTACCCAGGGGTTTGGTGATCTCTCCTTTACTGGCTTTCAAGTGTTCCACTCGCGAGACATTTCGAAACCAAATCCGTTCTAGGGTTCTCAGCGCCTTTCTGGAATTCAGAGACTGAAGCAGAAGTTCCAACAGTAGAGCCATGACATGGCCAGCCAGGAAATGCAAGGGCGCGTTAATTGCCTTCCTTATTGTTGTGAATGTGACAAGAAACCACTTAGAGGAGGAAGGGTTTGTCTTCTCTTACAGTTTAAAAAGGGGCATAGTCCATTAGGACAAGGAAGGCAGAGCAATCAGAGCCTGAGGCAGCGAGTCATGTTGCTTCTAGAGACTGGAAATAGGGAGGGATGAATGTTGTTGCTCGGCTCACTTTTCCCTTCCGATTCAGTCTAGGACTCCAGGCTACAGGGATGACTAGAACTCACATTCAGGGGTCTTCCTTCTTCTGATAAACCTTTCTGGGAGCACCCTCAGCTGTCTCCAGAACTGTATTTACGCAGTAGTTCTAAATTCAGTCAAGTGGATGATAAAAATTAACCATTGCAAAGGGGAACAGAGCCTACCAGCTCTCCAAACTCCACAGAAGTGTGGACTCTTGGTTCCTTGTCTTCTTGTTTCGGTTTGTGTTTTGAGTCTGGAAATAATAGAAAGGGCTTGTGTCAACCAAGGCATTAGTGAGAAAGCTGGACCAGGGTCCCTGTGCTGATTGCTGACCTAACAGATCTGAATTCTGGTGGCCCAACTCCCGAGATCAGATGGAGAATCATAATTAATGAGGTTATTTAGTTTGTAAAGTCAATTAGGTCAAAGACCATTAATTATCCAACGACTCTGTCAATTCCAAATTACTATGCACCTTTGTATTATGACTAGCCTGAATTGGTACACCATTCATAGAATAAATAACAATAAATCACTTAACAATTTCTGATAGAATGATGAATTAGTAGCATTACTTGGATTCCAAAAAGATTCTCCCTCAATTAGCAGTTGAACAGCATTGGAATTAAAGGAGATAGAGAGCCCAGCATATATTGCTGTCACAAGAACTCGTTAGAGAATTTTCCCAATGCCTGCTTAGCATCCTCTCTTTAAGGGTTTCCCGTGGGTCCCTGATTTTCCAAGACCTCCCAGCACCTGAGACCCACTTACCTCTGCTCCTCCCAGCAGTATCTTCAGGCCCTCGGGGGTGAGGGTGGTGCCAGGCGTTTAGTCTCCAGAAGCTCCTTCCCCTCACCCTCATGTGGCTTGCACGTGTTCATAATGACATCCTTGCAGTGTGTCAGGCAGTACCATCTGGGGCGCCTGGAGGAGCGTCTGGGAGAGGGGTGACAACTCAATCTTAGGCCAGAGGATGGGGAAACATATTGGGTGATTGTAGTTTCTATTTAGACAGAGGGAGTCTGGCAGGAGGATGTCCACATCTGCTCAATCCATTACAAAGCCTCTGCTCATCATGAATATTACAATAAGAATAGCCATCAATCTGGCTCGAATCAGCTCTGCTCCTTTCTGGTCATCATTTTCTTTCTGGCCTGATTCAGCCGGCTCCTAATAGCATGCTGGGGAGTGTCAGTCTTTCCTTGGGGCACCTGGTTAGTCGTCTGTCTGTTTATGTTGGAAAAATTGAACCAGGCCCCCAGATATTGAGCTGACAGGCCCTGAAAATGACAAAGGCCCTCCAGTGCCTGGGTGCTCAGATTGCTGAGGAAAAGGACACATGTCCTGAATTCAACACATCTGGCCTTTGTGAAACTGATGACTGTACCAGGGCTTCTCAATCTTCCGAAAGTGTAAAAGTTGCTAGGGTATTTGTTAAACCATCATCTATAAGCCCTACCCCAGTGAATTCAGAATCAGCAGGATTATCGGGGCAGGGCCTGAGGATTTAGTGATCATGCTTTGGGTCGTATCATTCAATCATTTCCTCATTGCCCCAGCCTTGCTATCTCCTGAGAATCTGTAATGACTGAGTTTCAAACTCCATCCAGACCCAATGCATCTGAAAACTATATTTTAACACAGACGCTCTTTGCACCCCACGACATGAGGGGCATTGGTCTGTATCATTAATCCTGTACTTGACACTGTGTTGGATATTACGGTCTCAGAATGCTCCCTTGGTTCAAATGCTTTCGCCTTCAGTCTTTAAAGAGGTCAGCTATCTGATCCGTATTATTTCACATGATCATCTCTCTGTGGTATGAGCTAAAGGTCTCTGAAGAAACCGGATCTGTGTGAAAGATCGTGCAGTTGTGACACTGGCTATCAAGAATGTGGTATCTGAAGAGATGGAACATTACAGGCCGAGAGTCAAACTTGATCTTCGGCTGTCTTTTTTACCACTTTTATTATTTGCTATCAACTTTTGTGTCTGAGTTAATATTCTCTTGACTTTTCAATAAAATTCTTAGACTATGTCTCTACCATTGATATACCAATAAATATCACTAAACCTAAACCTAGGAATATTATGCATGTAACATGTAAATAGATTTCTTTATCTTGCTATAGCTCACCTACCCACCTATACATTTTATTAAAACACTTATTTATGCCTTTTTTTTCCCCCTGTGACTCTAAGTTTATATAACATTGTAATGTGGGACTAGCCATTCAGGGCAACCTGAACTTTATTCCCTGGGTCATTTTTACTCACAGTTGGGCTGAGATGAACTATTCTCCTATTTTCTTATTGCAGAATTGGTATTTTACATCAAACGGACTAGGTCTTATTTAGTTTATAGTAACCTCACAAAGCAGTGGCTGTGCACTGAAATATACACACAATATTCTGCAGTAGGCTGGAACACGGGAAGCACCCGTTGCTTGATATTATATTGCAAAGACACATCATAAAATGAAGTTACGGTCCTTGCTTTGTTTGTAAAGAAAGGTATTGCCAGTTGTGGTCTGTGGTTATTTTTAAATGTAAGTTTACAAAGCAGAAAGCCAAAGACGGATCTCAGATACACAGTCTGACACCTTCTCCTCCCCCTGTTCACAGTCTGGTGGTACTGTATTTATAGGAAAAAGATCTACAGTAAATAACGCTTTGGCTCAGAAACTCTTGTTCCCTTCGATTTTATCCCACGTCTCCTTTGGAAAGTTTTGTTTCAGGAATGATGTAAACTCTAAATCGGGCGAACACAGAAAACAATCAAAATCCCACTTGAAGACCATAGCTAATTTAGTCATCAGCCTTCCCCAGTGATCTGCATTATCATTCTTTGGGCATTCTGAAGGACCGGGATGCTTCTTTAAACCATAATACTTCATTTAGCAATGCCTTCATTCCAGCCAACTTGCTGTCAGACAGGGGTGGAACCTGCTCGCCTTTGTACTCAAGGGGGGCTATCAAGAGTTACAGCGATAAACACATATCTTTTACGTGCCCAGTGGGATACACTGCAGTCAAAAGCCATGTAGGTCTTCACTGGGAGTTGTTTAGATGGTGACTTCCCAGCCCACCCTTACCACCTAAGTCAGGTTGCCATGATGTCTATACATAGAAGCCTCTAGGAGCACAGGGCATGTTTGGGAAGCAAAGCCCTCATTGGTACCTTGAAGGAGACAGTCACCTGGCCAGTCAGGGACAGAACAATCCTAGCAGATGAAATACCATCAGCGTATGTTAGTCCAGGAAAACAGAGAGTGATGGAAAGAAGGCTGGAGCAGGAAAGGGCATAGAAAGAGAAGAAAGAAAAACTGTAAACAGAAAATCAATCACACAAACCCACGGATCCACCGCTGGGAGGGTTCAGGCATAAGAGAATGTGTCGCAAAGACGGACCCTTATGCTGTCTATTCAAACAATGGACCCCAATGGATTCTCAAATTTCCAGCAATCTCATACTGGGAGAAGGAAAAGGCCTAATGTAGGTACCATACAGAGGAAGAATTTCCCTTCCAGGAAGAGATTTCAACCAGTTCTGAGTGCTTAAACCATCTTGTTTGACAGACCAGGTCATGATGGGTCAATGATAGGTGGGACCACATCTTGAGGAAGACTGCTTCACTGTGAATACCTCTAATCCTCTGCTTAAACCTAAACCTCTGTCAGTGCCCTTCTTATGGACTGGGGGGGGGGGGGGCTACTAGACCACTTTATTTATTCCTCTTTCCAATGTGGCCACATTCCTAAATCTCCTCTCTCTGCTCCTTTCACTAACTACTTGTGTCTTTAATTGGTGTGCAAGGGATGGGTGGCTGAGCTTAACTTGCTGAAATGGCTCAGGCCCAGCCTTTTACCGTAAAAACTCCAGTAATGGGGCCACTAAGATAGCTTAGTGGGCTCAGGGGCTTACCACCAAGCCTGATGACCTGAGTGAGTTTGATCTCCAGGTAAAAAGAGAGAATCCATTTTCAAAAGCTGTCCTTTCACCTCCATTTATGCACCATGGCACATTCATGTTCACATGCACAATAAATAAGTACATAAATAATATCATGTCATTAACCTAAATCTTCAGTAGTAGAATCTTTATGCAAGAGCAAAACAAGGCACTCAGTGGATTTCAAAAAGAAAAGCTGCACAATTTTTTAGCTTTTGTCACATGTTTTGTTGTTGTTGCTGTTGTTATTGTTGCTGTTGTTGTTCTTGTTTGTTTTGTTTTCTGAGACAGGGTTTCTCTGTGTAATAGTTCTGGCTGCCCTGGATCTTGCTTTGTAGACCAAGCTGGCCTCTGTAGATGGAAGTTTCTGCTCTGCCAAGTCCTGCAGCTGTTCAGTCCCAACAAAACACACGCAGAGGCTTATATTAATTATAAACTAGTTGGCCTATTAACTCAGGCTTATTATTAACCAGCTCTTACAACTTCAATTAACCAATAATTCTTATCTATGTTTAGCCATGTGACTTGGTACTTTACTCAGCGAGGCATTCTCATCTTGCTTCCTCAGCATCTGGTTGGTGAGTACAGACTGAGCCTTTCCTCCTCCCCAAATTCTTCTAGTCTGGTCGTTCTGCCTCTACTTCCAGGCCAATCAGCACATTATTAAACCAATATGAGTGACAAATCTTTACAGGATAGAAGAGCATTATCCCACAGCAGGTCTTGAATTCACTAAGATCCACCTGCCTCTGTCTGCCAAGTGCCGGGATTAAAGGTGTGTGCCACCATTGTCCAGCATGTGTTTTTGAAAACATACAGGTGCTTACTTGAGTTGAGTGTGGGGCAGGCCTGGGAGAATGGAGGCTGAGATCTTAAAAGAAGAACTTAGAATAATTTCTTGATTTGGTGATTTGGGGAAAGTCTCAAGTACTACTTCCTAAGCCTGGGGAGATAAGGAGATAGGAAGGTTGGACTCATGTGACATTCAGATGCTTTGTCTGAGATTCACAGGGGAACTGACCGGCATTATCTGGAAGGCAGAGTGGGATCAGAGATGCGGTTTTAGAATCCCTGACTTCCTTGATGCTATATTGTCTCTGAGTTTAAATTGAGGCAAAGAGCTACTTGGTTGTACTGAAATGAGCCATTTTCATGATTAAATTCAGTATTGAACAAGAACACAGACAGCTATCGAGCGAAGAATTTTTTTTGCCCAGGCATGAGTCGTAAGTAAACACAAATGGATTCTTAGTATGGACTCCTTTTGGATCCTACTTGCCCTGATGCACAACCTTCCTAAGTACCATGAGCATTGTCTCAGACCAAAGCAAATTAGTTGTCTTATTTAATTTGGGCCTCATTACTGTTCTTCTTTTCCAGCCCCAGGTACAACCCATACAAAGAGGGCCTCCCTACTGTGTCCCCAATGGGACTCTAATCTTTATACACAGAAGAAAGCCTGTTTAGTGAATACTTCAAATCCAAAATTGCACCCTGAAAGAAAAGCTGGGGAGAAGGCAAGAAGTGTAAGCATGTCATTTAGGGAAGAATTAGAAGGCTCACAAGGGCTCAATAAATCTTAGACCCTGAGACCATTTACCTAGGAATTTTCCCAGCACAGATCATAACTCAGCAGGCTCTGATGTCATTGTGTATCCTTAGCAGAGTAAAATTATCCATGCTCGCAGCAACGGCTGAGTCACCATGAAGGTTGAAATAGGTTCAGTCTCTAGTGTGAGGGTGACAAGAAATATAAAATACACCAGTAGGGTACGTCTATAAAGTGTGGTGGAGATGAATGTTTCATACCTGAAGTCTGAGTATAATTCACTATCCATAGATGGAAAGCGCTTATCATCAATTGATACTCTCTGTGCAGAAAAAGCCAAACTTCATTACACTTCCTAAGCAATTACCTACTGCCAGCCCCAGTCGATTTCCTTTTGTGATGAATATATGTTCCTAATTAGCTGTAACATTCATCTGAACATTAACAAAATTCTTTTCTGGAAAAATTACAGGCTGTTGGTATATGTTAACCAGGACATTTTTCCTTCTGTACACAGTTAGTACGGCAAACAGAAGAACCCTGGAAGCACCCACTAGACAGTAAACAAACGTAAACACCACGAGAGGAAAGATAAGCAGAGGAATAAGAAACACGTGTGCAGTCACCGTCGGCAGAGTTGATGGTGGCGGAGTGAGGATTTTACACAGCACTGTGTTCGCGCGGCTGCTCACAGCATGCGGCAACACTTCGCGTGCTTTGGGCATCCTACATGCTCAATAAACTTAAATCTTTTTCTTTGGGGTTGTAGAGATGACTCGGTAGATCAAGTGCTGGCTGCACAAGCCTTAGAACCTGAGTTTGAGTCCAGCAGAATGACGTAAGCTGGGAGGGATAGCACCCATCTGTAATAGCTGATGTAGTGAAAGATGGAGAGCAGAGATAGGGGAATCTCTATAAATCTGTGGGCCAGCTAGCATGGCTTATGCAGTATCAAACAACAACAAACAACAACAAATGATACTCTGTACAAATAAAGACCTGGGGAAGGAAGAAAAAATACCTGAGCTTGCCATCTGATTCCACACTTCTACTATGGTGTGACATGCCCCCTCCATATACCCATATAGGCACACCTGCATACACACACATGCATATGCATGTGTACACACACACACACACACACACACCATATCTTTTTTATTATAAATTTCCCAAGAACTACAAACACACCTATGGCATGAACAAATATGTAAGCTGTTGCTTAGAGGCTATAGGTGAGCTCTGTCCAGGTGGAGGAGACTTGTGTACTTCTGTTGAGCTGACTACACAAACATTATTTATAAGATAATTTATATTTCTAAGGTAATTATTTCTATGATAAGAAATAAAACTTTTTAAGATTCAGTAACCCCAAAATCTGTAGTATGTGTGACAGAGCAATGACGTGATGAGGAGGTACATTTCCAGTGAAGTTTTACAGGGATTTTCTTTGTGGGGACCATGAAAGTCCACATGAAGGAGCCATCTGATCGACCTTTTCCAGGTCCCTGCAAAAGGCACCACTCTGCCTGCCTCAAGTTACAATTGCCAGAATAGGGAAATCTACTAAGAGGTTCCTCAAATGGTTTGGGTGAGAGGTGATAATGGCTGGGCCGAGGGTGGCAGCGTGGGTGGTGAGGTTTAGAGAGACTAAAGTCACATGACCAGTGAGTGGTGGCAGCAGGGACAGCGGTGACCCTACAGCCTAGGCTGGAGCCAGGCCTGGCACAAGGCTCATCCCATAGATCAGCCGTAGGCCATCAAGACTGAATAGAGCAGGGGAAACAGATCATGTACAGGACGAAGGGAACCTTTTCCACTCTTACAACAGCTGCTCCAGAAGGTTGAGTTTTATGCACTTCAGAGTGCACTTTGAATGTTAAAGCCCCACCAGATGCACAGATGTGTCTTTATGGCTGCTCAGAGGCTGGAAGTGTGAAAAGAGAGCTACCCCACCCAAGACAGGGCAGAAGCCGGAGACTCGAAACTCCGGTGAAACTGGCAAGAAGCCAAATGTCAGTGGTTCTCCCTCCTTTCCCGTACATCAGGAAGCATTTCACACTGCTTTCCCTAGTTTCTATAAATCTGCTAATGATAGGAGTCCTCCGCATGCCAAGAGACATATAACATGAGTATCAAGATAGATGTCGAGGTTGCCGTGTGACAAGGAGCAGGCTTCAGCTGCTAAGGAGAGGGAGTCTGGCCTGGCCTCCGTTCAACTCCGACGGGACTGCTAGCCAGGACCCTTCTGGACCTTTCTGATTATTTTCTTCTTATTTCACTCTTAAATTGTATTTCTTCCATATTTGTTTACTGCCCAAGAACTCTGGACCCCCCAACGGCGTCTTCCTCTTTGCACCCCTCCCTCCATCACCTGCAGCCTAGCTGTGTCCTCCAGCCAGACGAGGCTGCAGGGCATTAGGACTCAGGAATTTATTTATCTATTCAGTAAATATTTAGTGAGCGCTAGAATTGGGCCAGGACTTGTTTCGGATGCTAGGATACTGTAATGGATGGAAAGAGTCTCTGCACACAGAAAAAGGCTGACAATATTCGAATGACCTAGAGTCTATGCAACACGTCAGGTGGTGATGAATGGTCTCTAGACAACTAAACAGAGTGCGTGAAAAGGGAGCAACTGGGAATCATCAGAGGCTTTGGTAGCAAGGTGGCATTTTATCAGCAGTTCCGTGGGGATAGAGAGCAAGATAAGAGGTGGGGAGAGCATTCTACCAAGAGGCAGTGCAAAGGCCCTGGGGTGCTGGCTTATTTTAATGTTGTCTCAAGGACAAGCAAAGAAGTTAAGAGGCCAGAGTAGAGCAAGAGGGTCCAGGAGTGTAGCTCAGTGGTAAAAGACATGCTTAGCACTTGGGAGGCTCCATCTGTATTCAACGTTCTATGCCAATAAAAAGAAACAGAGGCAGGAAAGCAGAAGATGAAAAGACCAGAGGACCTTACGAGAGACAGCCAGAGTATTACCTGCAGTTGCATACTGCTTAGGTTTTGATGTTGTTAGAGTCTGAACCCAACAACAGTATTGTCTGACTTGTATTTATTCTGGTTTATTCTGGTTCCTGCTAGCGAATCACCATGATTAGCATTTCTCAACCTGGGGGATCACAACTCCTTTGGGGGTCAAACAACTCTTTTACAGAGGTAGCTTAAGACCTTCAGAAAACAGAGATAATTGCATTAAGATTTGCAACAGTAGCAAAATTACAGTTATGAAATAGCAATGAAAATAATTTTGTGATTGGGGTCTACAACATGAGGAACGGTAGGAAAGGATCACAGCATTAGGAAGGTTGAGAGCCACAGCCTTGGAGGCAGGGGAGCAGGCAGGGAGGCTTCTTCAGTCTTCACAAGGGCAATGATCTTCTGGAAGATTCCACAGCCTGTTGACAGACTTCAAGGGTGAGAAAAGCTAAGGTTATTTCATGTCTGGGGTGATAGGCTTAGTGTTATAACTGCAGATGTGGCCAAGATAGTGTTGCCTGCCAGGGAGAGATTGCCAGGGACAGCTGACACAATCTTTTGTGTACCTCATGTCAATACAGGAGGGGGTGACTGGAGCCAGGGCCTGTTGGACTGGAGTTCTCTCTCTGGGTTATGTCTGATTCAGTTGTTCTGGAACTCCCCTAGGAGACTTGGCTCTTTTAAGTTTCCATCCTGTAATGTTTTGTTTTGAGGTAAGTCCTTGTGTAGCAGGGGCTGGCCTTGAACTCCTGATCCTTCTGCCTCTATGTCTCAAGTATTGTAATTAATTCTTATTATAATTATTATTTTATGAGTGTTACACACTGGTGTGTGTGTGTGTGTGTGTGTGTGTGTGTGTGTGTGTAGGTAAGTAGGTAGATAGGTAGGTAAGTGAGCAGGAGAATAATCTTAGAAAGGTCATCTGTCTTCTTTAAAACAGGATCTTCCCTGGTCTGGAATACACCAATCAGACTAGACTGACTGATTTTCCTGTCTCTGCCTCCCCAGTGCTGGAATTATAAATGTACCACATGCCCAACTATTTTTTTTTCTTTTGTATTTTGAGATAGGGTCTCTTTACATAGCCCTGGCTGTGCTGTAATTCATTATGAAGACCAAGATGACCTTGAACCCACAGAGATCCACTTGCTTCTGCCTCCCAAGTGTCGAGATTAAAGGTGTGCACCACCAGGTCCAGTATGCCCAGCATTTTTAATATGTGAAGATTTTAGTGTTCTGAATATAGAACTCAAGTCACTTGCAAGCCAAGTGCTTTACCAACGAAGCCACCTTCCCCAGCCCCTCACCCCAGGTTCTCAACATGTGAATATTTTTTTAACAGGCAGCTTTCTCTGAGGGCCATTTTATTTTGTTTTTAAACAGAATTATATCAGTTTCTTTCTCCTTTTCCTGCCTCCAGCTTATTCCTTCTACCTTCCCTTGAATCCTTCTCATTCCCTCCTATTCTCAAGTCGATAGCTTCTTCTTCTTCTTCTTCTTCTTCTTCTTCTTCTTCTTCTTCTTCTTCTTCTTCTTCTTCTTCTTCTTCTTCTATTACTTTTTCATATATATATGAAGCATATATATGAATACATATGTACACACATATATATGCATCTGTGTGCATATATATATATATTCATTCCACAATCCGCTGAGCCCCTTTTTGTTGTTTGTGATTACAAGGTTTCAAGGCACACATTGGACAACCAATGTGTTCAATAGGACACACCCCTTGAAAGAGGCCAGTTCTCCTCTCGGCAACTGTTAGCTGCCTGTAGTTCTTTGTCTAGGAATGGGACCCTGCAAACTTGCCCCTTTCTGTGTTAAGTCACCACTGCTCCTGCTGTTGGTTGGGTCTTGCTTAGGCAGCCATTCCTCACACAGACTGTTTCACAGCACACTTCTGCTCCTCTGGCTCTTCTAATCTTTTCACCTCCTCTTCTGAAATGCTCCCTAAGCTGTAGAGGCAGGAGCTGTGAAGTAGAGGTATCTGCTAGGGCTGGGGTCTCCGTGATCTGTTGATCTGTGACCTGGAGCCATTTTAAAGGGACACCTCAAGTGGTCCTAGTATTAAAAAAAAGTCAGAAAAAGTAAATTCACACAAAAAAGAGTCAACTCAGGTGTCCATAAAGTGAGATAAAGACAATGCAGAAACTGCCTAAAGAATGATACTCTTTTGGCCTGGAGAAACGGCAGAAGGCAGGAGCTGTCTGTCTCTCCCTTAGAGGCGTCTTTGCCTGGCAGGTTTGTTACTCTAGCAAGAGCTCCGGAATTCCTCAGAGGCAGGTCCGTACTTCCTTCTATGACCTTGTACACCGGAGCAGACTTCTCTCTAGACAGTGGCTGATTTTGCTCTGTCCACCTCTCTAGAGGACGACCACGACTTCCCGGCACAGATCTGCACTGCGGGAACATACAGTGAGGTGTGGGGAGTGTGGAGCTCCTGCTGGCCACCGTAGCCCTCACTGATGCCAATGGAGCAGAGAACTAGCGTAAAAGCTGGCTAACCTGGGCGATTTCTAACCCTCTCTACCTCCCAGGGAGATTGTGACAGAGACTGAGGAACAGGTCCTAGATGGCCCAGCTCGACACCTTCCCCCTCTTCCCTCCCTTTCTCTGTCCTTTATCCATCCCTCCTTTCCTTTCCCTTCTTTTCTCCCTCCCTCCCACTATCTCTCACGTATTAATTGACTTCACTTTCAATTCTAGAATAAGGCAGCCTTTTCTTCCATAAAATAGAATGGTGCTCTGATAAATCAGGCAGAGGAAGTTGGTTTTATGCGGGAGGAGGAAGAAAGAAAAAGAAAAAAAAACAGAAAGCTAATTCTGGGACTGGAGGAGAACTCCATGGGACATCAGAGCCTGTTTGGGAGATTCAAGTGTCCTGGTTCTAACCCTGGTTTCTAGATGATCTGATAAGTGGATGAGAGTGATACCAATTTTACCTTTTACCTCTGGTCTGTTGAGGCAAGGATACGACCTTAGTCTGGCCCATTAACCTTCTGTGGTTTTTAATAAACAATATTACACACTGAGACATGCTCTCGCCCGGCTACAAAACAGCCCTCTGTCACCCCCCTCAGTTACTGTCCCCAAGATCACACGGTGATCCCCCCTCCCCCCAGAGAAACCCTTTGACATCTAACAGACAAGTGCAAACATTTAAAGCTTTCAGAGGGGACTTACCGCAGCGGAGGGGGTGGCTGTTGTGACTGTCTGGAGATAGTAGCAAAAGTCTGAAGTGTACCCCTTAACTGACTAAATCAAACCGAGCACAGATAATAGATCAAAGGACCAGAAGAGTAGTCTACCTGCTTCAGCCAAGCAGTCTGCCCATCACTTTTTGCAGCTGAGTCTCCGCAATGCCTGATATGCTTATCGATGAACAATGGGAAGTGTCCTAGAAGCTGGGCTTTTCTGTCTGCTCAAATGAACAGGAGAACAGGAATTACTGCAGACTTAAGAGCTTCTTCGGGAACGCTTATGACCTTGGCTGCAAACCTCTGTCCTCGGTTCGTCTTTGTGCTTTGTCTAAGAAGTATAGGTTCAGAACAGGGATGAGCTGGAGTTTCAGGATGCCACAGAACAGCCTTGGGCCTGGAGCAGGGTATGGAGACAGCCATTCTATGGCATGCACTGGCTGCTGCTGACATCAGCTCTGGATTGGTTCCTCTTAACATTTTCTGGACCCATATTTGACCACAGTGGTTTGAGGGGGAGATGATGGTGGTGAGGAGTTGGAAGGAACCTAAGGAGGTGGCCAGAGATAGTTTGATGGCTTCCAACGGACTTGGACAGCCTGACTTCTCTTGAGGACTTCCCCCAAGACTTCATGCCTCTCACAGGATCTTACTCTTAGCCAAAGAGGCACTAAAACATTCAAGGAAGGTGTCTATCCCTTTGCCCAGCACCTAGGAATAAAGGAACGGGAGCACCTGCCATCTCCAGATCCTACACTAATGCCATAACTAATTTGCTTGTCTTCTGGATGTCTTCCAGTCTTCTGATGACACCCCCTTGATGGTCAAATAAAATATCCGAGGTTTCAGGCTGAGATGGCCCAAACCATGGCCCAGTCTGCTGTCCCCTGGTTGAGCAGGCATCTGTCTTAGCTCCTGTAGCTACTACACTGGTTTATCACGATCTTTTCACACTCCAGGCACAGCTCTTCTTCCTCCACCTGTCTACACCACATAAAGATGCCACAAGAGGCAAATAGGTACTAAAGTCCTAGGGAGAAAACAAAGAGAGTTACAACGTAGAAGAAAGTTCAAGAAAGAGAATCAGACAGGTAGCAAGTGTTTCACTGTGGACCAGCTTAGTCTGAGAGCCCTTCTCTGAAAAGGTTCTTCTCCATGGGACTTCACATCTGTCCTGGAAGCTCAGCTCACCCGTGCAGACTGCCTCTGGAAAGCCCAGGTGTATTGCTGGCCTGTTATCCCAAAAGCTCGTTAGACTAGAGGGTGCAGGACGTGAGTGCTTCTTCTCGCCAGACTCCCCGTGTGAGCGAGTGAGCACTCAGCACCACCCCGCACTCTTTCCTTACCTTCTCAGGACTCTCTTGTCTCAGCAGAGAAATAGCAAGACAGCAAGGGAAGATTCTGAGGGTAAATTCCCTGTCTCAAAAGCTCTCCATGGGGCAGAGCTCACCAATGAAGAGAAAGCATAGGGTCCCAAGAAAAGGACCATGAGCGCACTGACCCTCTGGGCTTCTTCTGAGGCATTCTTTTCCACAACCCCAGCCACACTACCTCTAAGGATGAGCACTACATCTCAGTCTGGCCACTCTAGAAAATACTTCCTAATGAGCTGAGACAACACCAGCTGGACCTCCAGTCACATTCACCTGGCGAGAGCTTGTGAGCTTGTCCTGTGAGCTATTTCTGCTCATGCCCCCAGTGCACCCTCTAGGAGGCTGGGCAAGGTTTGCCACACAGACACTGAGTAAATGTTTACAGAGAACCTCTACCCAGATCCCAGAATAATCTCCTAATGAATAAAAGTTTCTTAGCAAAAGCAAGGCAGCAGAGTTCAAGGAGTGCCCCGGCTGCTGCCTGTACCCTATGTGGCTCTTTTCAGAGGCCAGGGGTGCCAAGTACAGCCGACCAGTGCTGGTGTCTGTGGCCTTTGTGAGGTTTTCATAAGGAGGTGCTCGTTCAGATCAAATACAATGATCTTTCGTGCATCTCATAAATCTGAAAAGTGCGGCACCACAGAGGGCTGGGTTGTTCCGGGGCTCCCACCTGCGGCTGAGGAAACAGAAACAAAAGCAGACTGCATGCAGGGAGAGAGGCAGGAGGGGAGCAATCTGATGAATCGCCTTCTGAAAAATTCAGCCTCAGAGTTCTAATAGGGTCAATATTTAGGCTACAGTATTTGCCTGGTCCCATTATGCAATTCATCTTCCCACAAGAAGACACAAATGATCTGGCCAATTTATTTTTATGGAGTTAAATTAGACACTATTTATAAACTGAAGAGGTTTCGGGGGGTGGGGGGGACTATTTAAGGAAGGTACCATTAGTTTTTCCAAGTCTGTTTGCCTTTGGGCTATTCTGGATTGCTTTTGTTTGGCTGTGGTCGCTGAGTAAGACAGTGGGCACTATTTCTAAGTGTGGGTGGAATAATATCAGCTGTCTGAATATGTAGATTGTCCATCTTTAAAATGAGGGTGGCATATCGGGGAAACAGACCAGGCAGGGTGCATAAGCTGGAGGCACACAGAGCAGCATGCCACCTGGGTGTGGGACTTCGTGAGTGACAAAGACAGAAGACTTCGGTTCCCAACAGGGCCAGGGCCTCTTTCCCACATTTTCTTTCCCCAAGAGCCAAAGAGATGACCTAAGGAAACGCAAACTGTGACAGTCAGATGGGCAAAGACACATTCTTGTCCTTCCCACCCCTCTTAGCTTTTCCCAAACCGCCCCGCCCTCCCTAGTCCTCCATCTGTAGATGGAAAGCCTAGAGAAGACTGTCTTAGGATTGTGGCTGAGGCACCACAATGCAGACCGAGGGAAGCAGGTAGCTGGTTGGACCCACAGAAAGAGTGTTAGCATGAGGTCGGAGACTCGGCTGTTCAGAAGAGTGGCCTTGAGCATGGACAGAGGGCGTAGACAGAGATTAGACACTGTCCAAGGAACTGGGGGTGGGATGGGGAGACTTGAATGCACTGGGTTGATAGGGAACCTCCTGTTCTTTCTAACCTCTGCTCCTGGGAAAGGTGGACGCCCAGGAGCCCAGAGAAGACACAGGCTGCCTTCAGTTCCTGACAGTCTTTACTTCTCCATAACAGGAGCCCTAGAACCCTTCCCAGAAGCCCGTTTCTTCTCAGCGGATGTTGTCTGTACTCCCCCAGTGTCCGATAACTAGACATCAGTTGGACTTCTTTCAGAATGTTGGATGTGTGTACTACCCTACCACCAATCTACTTTCACACATTTTTTAACTATAAGACTCAGGGAAAGTGCATGTGGCAACTTTTCTACCATAGTCAAAAATAGCCTAGGCTCCTGGGCGACGTCTTCAGCTGTCACGAATGTGCTCCCCAGGCATTGGCTCCGAGTCAGGATCCTTTATCTTGCTGACTGTCACCTGGATATAGGAGCTTCCTACCATCTGCTTCCACCATATGGGAGCCCAAGGCCTCGTTTATCTTCCCAGAGTCGTGCGACAGGTTGACAAAGTGCAAAAGAAAAGATTGACAGTATTTACACATTCCCAAATCCTGATGACTAAGTACATGCCGGGGAGCACTGATGGGAAGCGATATTTTGGAACCAAATCTGCCACCAACGTCTATGTGCCCTGCAAATGATGTCTGTGGATTTGCAGCTTCCTGCTCTTGAGATGGGGACAATAACAACATGGGCACAGTAGCATTCATTGGGTCCCTCCTCTCTCTGGACAATGGAGGAGCCTAAAGAAAGGAGTGAGAGGAAGACTTTACACACTCCTAATGTCCCTTTTGGAGGTACCCCCCAACTAAACTGAGATTTCAATACTTAAGGATTTCAGTTTTATTTCTTTATAATTTTAAACATTTTAAAAATTAGAAAAATATTTGTATTTGAATCAAAGATAAAATTGAGAACAATTTCCAAATGGTGTACTGTTTTCCTATTACAGACTAAATAAAGCAGGGTAAATGTACCAAACTTTGAAATTCTATAGTCCTAGGATTTAGGTTTGAATATTTCCTAAATGAAATTATCTTACTTGAAAAAATATTGACTAATGAAGGAGATTAAACTCTTTTTTGCTGCATTCTTTTTGGGTTCAGACAAGTGGACAAACAACTCACACAGCGTTCAAAGCTCCAAGTGTAGAGTTGGGGTTCTATGTTGTTCAGATGCAAGCTTCACCCCAGCCCCTGGTGTCCATACATCCAAAGAGTCTGGAATGTTCGGGTGGAAGTTCCACCCCAAGATCCCTCCCCTGGGAGTTGCCTCAGTCTAGGCTCCAACCCCGAGAAAGCCTGCCAAACTATAACCCCTCCCCCAGAGATGCTCAAGACCACTCCCACAGGGTATTTAAACTGCCCCCCTCTACCCCCCCAGAGAACAAACATGCGGTCTTCCTTTCCTGTCTCCTCAGTCTCCTCTCTGGGGGGCTGGAAAGTCATCCAGGAGTGTTTGTATCCATTAAACCTAGGCTTTTTCTAAATCAGTTTGATTTGGTCTGATTTAGATTATTGCATTGGCAGAGAGGCTTATTGAGGTGCAGAAACTTTTTATATGTAACAAACATTTTCTTGTGAATGCAGGATGCCTGACGACTTAGAGGAAAAGGGCATACAGGAAAAAGTCACATCTGGCTTTCCCTGATGGTGAAGATCTTGATGAGAAGTGAGGGTGAAAGAAAATAGGCAATACAACACAGTGAATGGAACTGGGCAATACAACACGGGGAATGGAACTAGGCAATACAACACGGGGAATGGAACTAGGCAATACAACATGAGGAATGGAACTAGGCAATACAACACGGGGAATGGAACTAGGCAATACAACACGGGGAATGGAACTAGGTAATACAACACGGGGAATAGAACTAGGCAATACAACACGGGGAATGGAACTGGGCAATACAACAGGGGGAATGGAACTGGGCAATACAACACGGGGAATGGAACTAGGCAATACAACATGGGGAATGGAACTAGGCAATACAACACGGGGAATGGAACTAGGCAATACAACACGGGGAATGGAACTGGGCAATACAACACGGGGAATGGAACTAGGCAATACAACACGGGGAATGGAACTGGGCAATACAACAGGGGGAATAGAACTAGGCAATACAACACGGGGAATGGAACTGGGCAATACAACACGGGGAATGGAACTGGGCAATACAACACGGGGAATGGAACTAGGTAATACAACACGGGGAATGGAACTGGGCAATACAACACGGGGAATGGAACTAGACAATACAACATGGGGAATAGAACTGGGCAATACAACACGGGGAATGGAACTAGGCAATACAACATGGCAAATGGAATGGGCAATTCAGCATGTACTGGGTTTACCAGCGAAGCAGAATCAGCTGGGGATACAGAGATACATAAGTGAAGATTTATGGTGGGAGTTGGCTAATGTTGTATTACAGCTGAGATGTTTCATGACGTGCTGTCAACAAGCTGAAGGTCCATGAAAGCCGCAGTGTCCAAAGTCCTAGGGTCCAAAAAAAAATTGCAAAACACAAAATGACTGTATCTACTCTGCTCTGCTTTGGTGTGTGCCCACCTAGTGACAGCAGGCCATCTTCACTCAGTCCATGATTCAAATGCTAATTTCTTCCAGGAATGCCCTTAGGGACACCAGGAAATGTTTTCTTCGCAACCCAGGTGTCCCTTAGCCCAGTCGTGATGACTCATAAAAGCTGTCCTCATCACACTTCCAGAACTCATAGAAGATAATTTATTAGTGCTCTAGGCACCAGGAAGGGGTTTAGCAAAGGACATTGACAAGGGAGGCCAAGAACAGTTTAGGAGCTGAGTTTATAGGGTAGAATGTTGGTAAGTGTGTGTGTCAGGAGAAGGGAAGCACCAGAAAGTCTGGGGGCAGATGATGGCTGGCCCAGAAGCTCCATCCATCAAGGAGCCCATGAACTGTGACCTCCCCTTAATATTCTCCTCACTCACCACAGTCAGTGTCGTTAAACATCGCAAGGCAGACTTTGGTGAGTGAGAACCAAAGGCCTCACAGCTGGCAGGATGCAAATACACCAAACAGGCAAAGCTTAAATGAGGAGTTTATTGAGAGAAGGGTAAAGGGGAGAGAAGAGGGAAAAAGAGATTCAGAGAGAAAGTGGAAGATGAAGAAGAGGCAAGGACCAGCCTGCCTCCTCAGAAGAGCAAAGGGAAAGGAAGCAGGAGTGGGTGGAGCTTGTCTCTTAAAGGGACCTTTTGCACCTGCGTACATACCAGTTACACAGCAGTCAGATGTTGGCCAAGGTACTGCCTGGGTGCATTCTGCCCGGTGACAGGAGCCAGCATAATGCCTGAATCCTAACACGCAGTAGCCTTTAAAGCCGTGACTAGCATTGGTCATAGTGTCCTTACCTTCAGTGCTCCCTCTGCATTATAACCCCAGCATCCTATGTCCTAGTGACGTCCCGGTCCCCCTTCCCTCCTTCAGGTCCTTAGGAAGCCTAAGCTGTGCGTTCATTGCCGTCCTGCTCTACCTAACCCCCCCTCCTCCTCACCTAGTCTCTTCCATGTTAAGTATCACCATTTGACATAGCCCATCACTCTATTGGTTGGTGTTTTATTGCCTGCTTCTGACTCCCAGCATGTTGTGTGACATCAGAGACCTGTTCTGCCGTTGTGGCTGCACCCCTTGCTCCCTGAATGCCTGGAGGCACCTAGAAGCCATCAGCAAGTGTGTGAGTAATGGATGGATGCAGCCCTCTGTGCTGGAACTGGAAACCACCATTGGCCTTCTACCCAAAGGCTTTCAACTCAGCATACTGATGGATTCCTTCCATGGCAACGAAGCCCTGATTATTATCAAAGCCAACCGGAAAATATCATCCGCTTTTACCAATAGTTGCTACCCTTCCAAGATGAGATCTAGTCTATAAATCACTAACTATATTTATTTGCAGAATTTCTCCCGAATAACCACTAGCATCTCCCCAGCCCTATAAACGTTCCTGATTCTCAATGATTCTAAAAAGGAATGCGCTTTTCCCGTTATGAAAGCAGTTTGGCCAGAAGTACGCTTTGTAAGCCAATGTAAAAATGACCACCCTGTTGAAGAGAGTTTTACAACTTGGCCTTTGTGGTTCCGTGTATACAAGAGCCTCTGATTTTATGGTGATTTTTTTTCCCTCAAGGCAGTGAATATTTCACAGACATCCCTAACAACACAGATAAGGTTCTCATAACATGAACAGTGTCTGCCTACAGAGCCAGAGAAGCAACGGTGTGGGCCCAGAGGAATAAGTGGGTCAATTCTGGGCTGGCTACAGTCTCGGCTTCTAGGCACAGGATGGAGTTGTGGTGGAGGATAATTTTGTAAACAGTCTTTCTACTTGGAAAAAGGAGGATTCCCCCAGTCCTTGGTCTAAGAAAGTTTGGGAAGTTAAAAGAAAGGGAAATGTATTTTATTAGAGACTAGGGATCTATCTATCTAT
Organism: Microtus pennsylvanicus; assembly: GCF_037038515.1. Classification (NCBI taxonomy): domain Eukaryota; kingdom Metazoa; phylum Chordata; class Mammalia; order Rodentia; family Cricetidae; genus Microtus; species Microtus pennsylvanicus. The sequence goes on from NC_134584.1 coordinate 52,746,440, forward strand.
CTATCTATCTATCTATCTATCTATCTCTTTATTTCCTTAGAGACAGAGTCTCATGTAGCCCAGGTGGCCTCGAACTCCTGAATCTCTTGCCTCTATCTCCTTCCAAGTGCAGGACTTGTGAGCCTATACCACTATACCCAATTTTATTTAGATACACTAAGCAAGTGCTTTATCAACTGAGCTACACCCCCAACTAAGAGGACTTGCTTTATGATTCTAGAACCAAAGGACTCTCAAGTTTTCTCTCCTCCCAGTGTGTGTTCCTACCCCATGCTTGACCATTTAAGATCAGATGGGGCCTTCCCAAGGGGTAGATCAATTCTAGAACAAAGGATGGTAGGCATCTCCAGGAATTAGTTATCGCCTGACTCTGTGAAAAGTCTCTATGCCCAGGAGTATTTTCAAAGATAGTACAAAGCATTTATAGAAACCAGCCTAGTGGCCCAACACTTTTGACAAAACTCTCATCCCAGGGAGGTAGGAGAACTCAGCTGGCTTCACAGAGCTTTCTAATTTCTTCTGCTTGGCAAAAGCAAAGTTAAAGATCCCTAAAGGAGCCAGGGCAGCCAAGGGGAGCTGCTGGCCTCTGCTTTTCTTTCTGGGCCCTGCCAAGAATGACATCACGTAGTTGGATTATTAGCAGGCCCTATCAGCAAACACAATCCCACCCATCACATCAAAGCAGCCCCACATGTGTGCAAGCCGGTCAGGGAGCCAGCTTCCATCAGCTTTGTGCCGTCTTTAAACAAACCCAAGGTGGTCTCTTAAGCTGAAAAGTCACCATTGGTCTTATTTTTTTTAACATGGAGGAAGATGATTGGGCGGGGATGGGGGTCAATGCCACGACAACAAAACCTGTTAATTGTGGAGCAAGCTGGGACTTCTGGGTTCGAAAAACTAATATTTATGTTAAGCATCTGAAATGGAATGGCCAGGGTGGAGGAGAGAGCTGCTGAGCCTATAAAGATGGCAGGTCCCCCTCTGCCTTCCTTCTGAAGTCAGAATAACCAGAGAATGGAGACTGCAGAAACAGTCTGCAGAGGGAAGAACGCTGTCTTCTCCCAGGGTGACTCTCTCAGTGCTGGTGTCGCAATGGGCCTTTCAAGAGACTCTTACAACAGAAGAAATGTAGAGACCTCTTCTCCAACAGCCTGATGGTGACACAGATCTGCTTAACTTCAGAGGAGGAATCGGAGGCTAGAGAGGCAGCCTATCTAGAGAGGTAGCTATTGGGAGTAGCTATGGCCAGAGTGCTTACAAGGTGGATAGTCCCACTGAGAGAAGAAGAGAAAAGAAGAAAAAGTGATTAGGTGTTTATATGAACGATATAGTTAGTCAGGTTGTAAAAATGACCCCAGTGTCCTTACCCCCACCATATGCTAGATCACCCTCAGAATCTCACAGCCTATCTCCCTGGATGCAGCGCGCACTGCAGCTGACGTCTCTGAGCATCCTCCTGCTCCTCCAAGGATAAAATTTGTACAAGCAGAACCCCGTTGTGAGTGTTGTCTAGTGTCTCCCCCTCTTCTTATCCTCCCAGAGGACCTCCTTCCTCCATCCTAATTTTAGAGAGCATCAGAGAAGACCAGAACCCTGCATCAGCTGTTAGTGCCTCCTATGCTCAAGGCTCTGGGATGTCTATCTGTCTGAGCAAGGACAGAAAGAATCCATATTGAAGCTGGCTCAAGAGACATGTAATTTCCTGAACACTAAAAAAATGTGCCTTGCAGCATTGCTAACCACATTTACTGGAAATGCAATTTCTATTTTTAGTGACGCTATTGAAACACCAATGAATTGATTTCAAATTTAGAATCAAACACACATATTTTTAAATTCTGGGGTTAACGCAAGCATAGCTTTAGTCTGCGATCTCTCTGACGTAGACACGAAGACACAATTAGACAGGATTTATTAGGAGCATGTGCCGGAGGTCTGACCCACAGTGCAGGGGAGAAGAAGAAAGGGGTGGGTGGCTCACCCTTGACTGCCCTGCATTAGAGGAAGGTTTGGAAGGTGGTCTTAGAGTCCTCAAGGCAAAAGGCAGCTCTCACAGAAGTCTCCCATTCCCTTGGCTGATTGGGTCATGTGACAGCCCACAGGAAGCATGCCCTTGGTGAAATCAGGGCAACAGGTTTCACAAGACAGGAGCCTGGGGCCTCTTTAGTTAAGTTCCCCAGAGTAGAAAGCTTTATGACTACCCCAAGCTTCAAAATATCCCCCAGGCTGAGCCTTATTAGCGCAGAGGACATATGGAATGAGCTGGGAAGAGCTATAGGAATCAAGCCGTGTGTTTCTATGTCCCACCTCTGCTCTAACCAATGAGACTCTGCTGTTTGACATGTGACCTTACCACTGCACACTGAAGAAATTAATTTAAGAGGATGGTAGGAATTAAGTCAATTAATTAAGGTAAAGCACTTAGAACAATGTCAAGTTGACAGTAGAAATTACCCATAAAAGTTGGTTTTTAATTAGATTTACCTTAAATGTAATCTGCCATGAGTTGAACTGAGCCTCATCAGAAAGATACGGCATCTCGCTAGCCCTCAGCACCTTTATACGCCAGCACGTGGGGAAAGGGCCTTCACCAACACAATTGGGTGAGAATAAAGTTATTAGGCCAGATCATCCTACTAGCGATTACTTTATAAAAAGGGAGGTCTGGACCCAGAGACAGATGCCTTTACAGGAAAGAGGGTGTGAAGGGGGACAAGAAAACAGGCATCCATCAGCCAAGGAGGGGACCCCGAGGCAGATCCTTCCTTCACAAGAAGTAAGCCTGCTTGAGTAAGAATCTTGGTAGGAAGTAAGCTCCCCTAAGGAAAGACACTTGTGTCTGCCCTTTAGATATCTGACTGTTGAAGCAATGATCTTTAAAGAATTGGAATCTCTCCCAGGATCTTGGAGAAGGAAAAGCCTGGTGCCAGAGGGAGATCTTGTCCCCCAGAAAGAGAGGTCCCATGATTCTGGGGACTTAAGGATACCTTGTAGGTGAGCCTAGAGCAGAGACAGCGATGGGTCAGTGCTGAGCAGGACCAGAGCTTGGAAGATGAACTTGGAGTTCATTAGACCCTTTATCTGTTCTTCCAAGGGTGGCTACATTGGATAAATCTCCTTTTTTCTGCTTTTCAGTGTTGTTTGCTTCATTGATGAATCAACCATGTGTGGCCAAGCCTCGCATGTAAAGCCTGTCATAGCCCGGGCTTCCACTCCAGCAGCTCTAGGGACCCTGTGCCTTGAACTTGGACTTCTGGAATATGAGAACTGCCACTTACTGTTGTTTATGCCACCCATTCGTGACAAGTATGCTATGCCAGCCCCAGCAAACAAACGCAGCATCTTTTTAAAGTTTTTTTTAAAGATGTACTTATTTTTATGTGCACTGGTATTCTGCCTGCATGCATGTCTGTGTGAGGGTGCCAGATCTCCTGGAACTGGAATTGCAGACAGTTGTGAGCTGCCATGTAGCTGCTGGGAATCGAAACTGGGTCTTCTGGAAGACGCTAGTGTTCCTAGCCTCTGAGCCATCTCTCCAGTCCCTAGAGTGTCTTATTTTTATTATTTTGTTTTGGGATAAGGTCTTGTTATGTAGCCCAGGCTAGACTCCCATTCATAATCTTCCCACCTTGGCCCCCCAAGTTCAAGGATTATAGAAACACATCACCACTCCTGTCCTACCCAGTCGATTCTTACATTCTTAAGTCTGGTCCTTTCCCAGAAAGTTTCCTATGCCAACACTCACACAAAGTGGCTGCATCGGCCCAAAGTGACTTTAGCCACCTCTAGAATTTCAGACAATAAGGTAGCAGAAGTCAGGGCCATCAGGCAGTGCTGCCTTTCGGTAGCAACCTGTGCACTCCTCATGTGGGTCCCCACCCAGAGGACAAAAGCAGTGTCTTGCTGTTACTTTAGAGCATGTGCAATTTAAGTAGCGGTGACAGACTTGGAAACTGTCATTTGCCCATAATTGCTGTGGCCTGTGACCAGTCCTGCTAGAAGATGACATTTCCCACAAACTTACTCCCGCACCCAATATGGCCAAATAAATTAGGTTCTTTCAAGATATTTGGGGAGGGGGGACTATTGAAAACCAACCAGAGCCTAGTTTCTCTATCCAGTGTACATTACGATTGTATGTCGTGTGAGAAACGGCCATGACAAAGGGGAAATAAAGCAACTCATCTCTGAATGCTGGTGGCGTTTGCCTAAGAATCCTTGCAATTAAACTTTGATCTGAAGTTTAACTGGTTTGATTTATTCCATTATCTAAGTAGAAACGTTTCTGGTTATGAACCATTACAGGCTCTCACAGCTACTCCAGCTAGCTAGTCACGAGGCCCTCCTACAGACTCAGTAACTGAGATCAGAGCAAGGGTCACCTCCTGAGCTGTGTGGTGCATCCCTTCTTGAGGCTGAGTCTAACAGGTCTGGGTAGTGTGTGAGCTGGGTGTGCCGGGGATTGCGGGAGTGATGCTCTACACGCTACAGACTCTTGAATTAACAAGCACCTGCCAGGCTACCTGGGTCATAGGCCGGCTCTTCTCCATCTTCAAGGACATTGATTTTCAAAGGGTTTGAGGGTAAGAGGGAAAGCACGAGGTTGGAGGGCCTCCTGCAAATCTCGGCTGTTCCCAAGATGAAAAGAATTCCCAACGGGAGCAGCAGCTCTTTGCTCGGTGGGTTTCGTCAAAGGTGCGTGAAGCCTGTGGGAACATGGCTCACTCCTCTCTCTTTGCTGACTTTCCTGGCAGGGCTTCACACTGTAAATTTATTGCTTATTTTATCCTCTGAAGCCAGAGAACAGATGAAGAAGAAGAAGAAGATCCAACCCCGAATCCTAACAGATTTAGAGCAGAGGGTGTGGGCCAGGGGAGCATAAATCACTTCTCAGCACAAACAGCACATGAGGGTCACCTGCAGAGCATTAAAAACACCTTCCTGCCTCCCCAACCATACCACAAGAGCTTTTCATCTGAAAAGACCGGGCTGGGCTCAGGAAGGGTGTTCAGAACCTCCCAGCAGGACTCTGAAACCACCCTAACGGAAAACCACCAATGTAGATTCTTGCCTCCAGCAATAGAGGAGCACCCTAGAAAGATTACATCTCTATCTAGTTCAGGGTGCAACTCCAACCCGCTGTCCTCACTGATAAAGAAGCTTCCAGAAATAGATGATCCAGACGAAGTCTCCAGTGACCTGAGGGTGCCAGGGAAGCAGCCTAGACTCAGAGTTGAGCATAGGACCACTGACATCATGAAGTCTTCAGAGGCTGTCCTCGTGGAAGGACCTGCAGTAAAGAGGAGCACGGAAGTTGTTGAGAAAGGGAAGAGGAGCCCAGAGGGTTCTGAGTTAATGGAGTAGGTGGAGGGTGGGGTTAATAAGCATGGATCTGCAACCAAGAGCCTGTGCTGAGGCAAGGGGCACACTGTCCTCCTCGCAAGACTCGGCTGAGAGATGTTACTACAGTCATTGAAGGTAGGCTTAGGGGTGGGGTTTTCCAACAGTGCGTCCATCATGGCAAGGAAGGTCTGGTGGAGTTCATGGTGGCAAAACCACGTGGCAGAGGAGCTTCAGGTCACAGCAAACGAGGAAGCCGAGAGTAGAACCAGGACCAGGGATTAAGCTGTAACCTTCAGAGACCTGCCCCCAATGGCCTGTTGTGTGTGTGGATACATGTGTGCCTATGTATCCTTGTGCACAGATGTAGATGCGTGTGTGTGCACATGCATCTATAGACCAGCAGTCAGCCTCAGTGTTATTCCTCGGGAGACATCTACCTCAGTTTTGGAGACAGGGTCTCTCACTTGGTCCCGGGGACTGGAGATTCAGCTGAACTGACTGGCCAATCAGCCTCAAGGATCCCCCTGTTTCTCCCTCCCCAGCGCTAGGATTACAAGTACCGACCATCACACCTAGGTTTTTCTGTGGGTGCTGGGGATCTGAGTGCAGGTCCTCGTGCTTTTAGAGCAAGCCTTTTTTACTAATCAACCCACCTCCCCTCTGCCCTCCCCACTACCCTCAGAGGCCTGTTCGAACAGCTAGAGGTCACAACTTCCCAAAGCGGTGCCAGCAGCCAGAGCAGGAACACTCACAGCGCTGGCCTGCTGGGACATTTTAGACTCAGACTTCAAAGCATCACCCTTTACACCAATGGCTTTAAACACTGTTTGTGACAGCATCAGTTGCACAAAACCTTTTAGGTTTCTCTTCTGCATGTCAGAGGGGGTGTCTTTCTCCATTCCATCCCCTCTTCCTGAATCTGCTACTTTGATGTCTGGCAGAGCTGGCGCTGCTTGAAGGGTAGTCACAGCAGCTAGGAGGACAAACGCAGCTGGGTTACCTGTGTGGGACTGGCTCTGTCATATAGTGAAGCCTCTGTGGTTTGCTTCCTAGGCACCCTTCCTCCTGACCTGGGCTTTTCCGTGTGCTCAACAGCCACCAGCCCCAGATGCACAGGGAGCTCTGTGGGGTGGGGGGAGTCTGCGGGTTGCTGCCTTTACCTCTGAATTGCAGTTAAGCCTTGTTATTGGGAAATAAAACCAGATTGACTTTTAAGTGCTCAAAGAAGGATTTCTGAGGAAGTACCTAATCCAGCGGCCTTTGTCAGTCAGGCCTTTAATCCCTGTGCTCCTCCAGCACTGTGAATGAGGACAGAGGGCCTCTGTGGCACGGAGGGTGACTGCCATTCACCTGGGGCAGGCGAGGAGAAGGAACTGGATTTGTTCGCCTACTTTCATTTTCATTTCCTTTATTTTATTGGGGTTAAAGCTTGCTTGAAGTGAGGGGTACTCTTGCCACCTGTTACTTCAACCTGGGAGCATTGTGTCCTGGCTCCTCTGTCACAGTGCTGGAGAGAGGCTTGCCTTCGCTCCAGAGCCCCCGTGTTCACCTGGAGGCACCAGGCGAGCCTCTGTGTTATCTGTAGTGGGGCCCGTGGGCTAGAAGGAGTGAGCGGTAATGAACAGGGGGCCTCTCTGCCGCCTCTGCATTGGCAGTCTCTTTGCGCCGCATTGCAGGCTTCCCAGCATTTTCAGATACCTGGTTCAGAGAAAAACCAAGAAAGAGATAAGAAGGTAAGAGTATGCTGAAGGTTTAAGACTTGCAATGGCTAATTCTCTGATGACGCTGATAGAAGTGGCTAAGTTGTTGCTCATCTCTTGGCGGTTCTTGCCTACCGCTTACAGTGGCTACGACTTCAGACAGCTCTGAGGATGGCAGGGGCCAAGAGGAAGTCTCCAGAGGCAGAGAGCCACTTTTTTCCTCTGCGGCCACTTTTTGGAAGTGAAGGGATTCATACCACAGGCTGTGTAGCCAGGGAGCCAGACACGCATGGAGCCTAGCCGGAAAGATGATCAGCTCCTTGATCTAGTTCACCTCTCCTCTGTTATCAGGGCAAGCTGAAAATCCTTAACACCCTGAGAGACAAGAAAAAAAACAGATAGGGAAAGGGGCCACGGCTAGGTAATAAAGGGGGCAAATTTCTGGGATGGTGGGCTTTTTCCTTACTCTCCTGACTTGAGATGAAAGCCCGACAGCTTAAAGCAAAGGCCCTGTAGGCTTTGGTCTCCCACCGGCAGACCCTCTGCTCATAGACTGACTCAACACCTTCAAGGCTGGATCAGAACATGCACAGAACAGTTGCCAGCCAAGCAACCATTGTATCATCCTTCAAACAAACAAAGCATAAATTAGGAGAGGAAAACTCTTCAGAGACATAAAACAAAGAACCCCTCCACATCCCCGCACAATAAAAACCAGCCCTCAAGAAGAGCCTGGATTTTGCAGTTTCCCAAGTGCCCCCTTTATGTTGCAGATGGCCTTTCTCTCTGAATGTGTCAGCGCCCGTGTTTCCTCCCTCCCTTTCTTCAATTGCTGACTCTCTCTACTTCTGTATGGAGCGTATGAGATTTTTAACTATTGCTACCTGTTACACTTGAGAATTTCCCTACCATTTAATTCTTCCACTGGCAGAGAAAGCAAACCCACTCACGAGCCCTAGACTGTATCAGCACCTGCCCTGGTCTCTCTGATCTGGCTCAAGTCTGTGTGTCCACCGTTCTTCTTCACAGACTTAGCCAGGTCTATGGTGTCGCTGGCGCTGTGCCTCACTGTATGGGAAGTCAGGAAGCCGAGAGCTGTCTGTGATCTTAAATCCAGCATCCTTCTTAGTGTGGCATCCAGCAGATGACACACTACTCATAAGTATAAGGTTATAATCCATACATAACCCACTCACTGCTTATAAGAGATTTTTGTGCGTATCTACACTTTTGAATTTGTTGTTCCTTAAAAATGACCGTAAGTTTGTCAGTTCACACTCTCTCTCACACACACACACACACACACATCTGGCATCTACTCCACACATATAGATAGATGTATCTTTACCGTTCTTTCTCCCCGCTGGGTAAAAGTACGGGCCATAAGCAGAGCCCTCACCAGTACCCTGAATGAACCAACCAGTTCTTGCCCTCCTGGCTCTCCACTCCTATTCTGAACCTTAGAACCAATCAATAACCCCGTGGGATCACAAATATAGTAGGAAAGAGAATGAGTTCTGAAGATGCGACAAGACACAGGAAACGGCAGCACTGTGCCCTGGGAACAGAAAATAATAGACTAAATCCTTAAAGACCTAATATTATCCTTAGAAACACTTTGCAAAGGCCAAATGAGCCTCTGACGGGTGCTGGCTCCAATCCCACTTACTAAAGCCATCACTGACCTTATAAAGGACCACAGCCATGCCATGCATTTTGTGCCATTAGACTTAAGGAATTGGTAAACAAACACACTGGGAGATCAACCACAGACTATTTTCCAGCCGAAGGACCCTGTGGAATCGGCTCCATCCCAATCCTCCTGAGAGAGAGGAAGTGGCAGAGAACGCCACCAGTCACTCAATACAATTATCAGGGATGACCCGGGCCATGATTCACTGAATGGGGCTTGTTGGGACTCAAGCAGCTGTGTGCTTCAGAGCAGAGACTCTGGTCTGAAGACCAGCGTACAGACCAAGATCCACAGTTGATGGAGGAAATCTGAGCATCATTGGCCCTCCTAACCCCATGCGTCCCCATGCAGAACAGGTATGATGTTGTACTTACCACACGGAGCTGGCTGGAGGATTAGTGAAGGCCCTTGACTAACACGCAGAAATTACTCAATGCAGACTAGATACAAATCCTCCTAAGGAACAAACACCTGGGTATTTCTACACACCCACACCAGCCGCTTGCCAGGTGATGACAGAAATGAAATGCTGGGTAGCTTTGCATCTTTTTTTTTATTATTATTATTAAAACATCTTTCCCGAGTGCTAGTCACTACTAGGCCTTCCCGGGTGCAACCCTCCCTTGCTCATTTACCTGGCACGGTGCATGAGATCAGGTGGCATATGCTAAAGAATTACAGGGAAGGAGCGTTTTAGGCAGGTATAGCATGAGTCAGGAGGAATTTGAGTTCGCAAGATTATTGTCTTTTGTGCCGTTGAACATTCCATCCGTTCAAGAACAAGAACTCTGTTTATAGGTATGTTCAGGTCTACAGGGACCAAAGCATAGCTCCTCTAAATATGTCTTTTAGGACATTCCTGAGATGATTTGCTTTGTTCGAGGCTCTTTTAAGAAACCACATGTAATTAGACTCAACTATTCGGAAGGTTAAGCTTCAAACTAGCAAAATGCCAAGAAAGTCTAAGTTCTCATTGCCAACGGCTCTAATTCTGCAAGCCGGTCTTGGTTCTTCTCCTCAGGCATGCCATCAGGAAAGAATGTGCGCCAGGATAGCCGTGGCTCCTGGCTCCTCTCCGTTGGAGCATTCCTTTCCGTTATTTGGGCAAGTCTTTTGATAATCCATCCTCATATTATTTATAAACATCCTAGTCTAGGAAGCAAGACGCTTGCATATTTTAAGAAAGGTACCGGGCGCTGATGACAAAGCGGTGCATGGTTCTTTGTGCCTGCAGATGAGTAAGGTCTGCAGGAACATTCTGAAAGCTTGTTCACGAGTTTATTGTTCCTCCAGCTCACTCGAAACATGCATATGCATGCCTCCTGCATTTAGAAACCTGGCCCTTATTAATTATGGAGCCGACTTTTGTAGGATTTAATATTCTAATTGTTTCAGACTACGGAACGCCACCCCCCAACATTTTCCTGCATTGCTTAAATTAGCCTCAGTATATAAGGAGGAAATTGGAAGAAACAAATTATGCCTTAAGCAGACCAGACTTCACGTAATTATGATTTATAATTACAAAGAGTACCTTTTCCTTAAGACCAGATTTTTTGTCCCCCCGCCCCAGCATGGATATGCCTGTAGAATATATGTATGTGTGTATGTTCACATGTGTGTTGATACGCATGTGTGTAAGGTGTATGTGGTAATGTGCAGAGGCCAAGGTTGGCACCAGATGTCTTCTGCAATTGTTTTCCACTTTATATGTTGATTTAGGGTCTCTCGCCTGTCCCCAGAGCTCAGCAATTCTGTTAGTCTAGATCGGTAGCTTGCTTGGGGACCTCTGGTTTCCACCTCTCTAGGACTGCAGGTGGGCCTCCACACCCAACCTTACACTTCTTACACGGCAGATGCTTTATCCACTAAGAAATCTCCCCAGCCTCAGAAGTCTGTCTTTGTGTAGATTCTCTCGATTTTGTGTTCTTAGAACACTACTAGATGGATACCTGTAGTGGGAACAAAAAAATCAAAAAGAGCCTGGTAGGTTAAGAACTTCATCCATTCATTCAGCAATTAATTAGCAATGTCTGACTTGATCCAGGGGCTATTTTAGGCAACAAAGAAAAAACTGCCTGCCCACATGGGGCTCACACTGCTGTGCTGTATTTGAGTGTGATCTGGATGGTAGGTCAGGGGGAGAGGAGAAGTAATATAGACAGAAACACAATGAGGCTGGGGATTGTTGTGCATTCTGTCATCCAAGTCCATAGTCAACAAAGGCAGAGGAAGACAAACCCAAGGCCAAACTGAGCTGTATTATGATGAGGCTCTGTCTCCAATAAAAGGAATGGGGAATAGAGGTTCTAAGAGTGAGGATATGGATGCTCCTCCAATATCTGAGCAAAGATGTCAAAGAATAGAATGATTGTGTGGTATCTGAAAAGAAAGCAGCATAAACAGCCATGAAAACCTAGTAAAAGAGGGTCCTCCCCAGCTGTATGTAAGGAAGAGGCCAACGTGACCGGAGCAAGGAAGAGGAGAGCATCCAGAGTGAAGTACAGAGAAGAGGGAAGGACACCCTATGTGTCAGGCTGTTTCTAAGACCTTGAGACTCTGCTCTGAGTAAGAAAGAGCTGTTGTAGTATCACGAGTGGAAATGAAAAAGATCTGACTGTTGCTATAGAAACACCACCTAGGAAGGATGCTGAAGATTCAAAAGAGGGTTGTGGGAAGTGGCCAGATCCTGGGCTATTTCAAAGGAAGAACTTTAAAGGGATTTGCTAATGGGCTTAAATATAAATTGTGAAAGAACAGGATGAGTCAAGAATAACTTCAATGTTTTGTTTGGGGGGGGGGGTCAAGAAATTTTTTTAAGATAGAAGAGAAGGGAAGGGAAAGATTAAATATTGATAGGTTTAATTTGAGACACATTAGACATTCACACGGAGACACTGAGTAGGCAGTTGTGGAGGAGAGTCTAGAACTCAAGGAAAAGGTCTAGACTTGAGACATATTTTTAGGCTTTATCAGCATGTGGATGAGGTTTAAGCCTCGAGACCGGCTGAGATCACTCAGGTAGGGAACGTGGGTGGAAAAGAGAAGGCATCCAGAGACTAAAGCAAGCAAGCATGCAGCACTCTGGGGCCTGGAAATTCACACCTGGCATAGCTCCGGTCAATTGTGTTATCCAGAAATGTCTTACTCCTGCTTGGTTCAAAACACTCCATTTTGCTGATTCATGCAACTTGGCATTGATTGTCTCTCTCCTCATTTTTCAACTACAGCTCCTCAGACCATAAACTAGAACTTAATGCCAAAATTACAGACAACCCTGAAAGCCTTCCATCTTTGTGTTTCAAGATCCTTAGCCAGTGACATTCAGAAACAATTTTCAAAAGCTTCTTTGTCAAAAACTAGACTAACACTGTACATGCAAGAAAAGATGTATTCAAAAGCCTTTTCCTGTGGACATTAAGTCAAGTGGGTGCTGTCCTGACGCCAAAAGTGTGCAGGTCACTCTTGTGCGCTGCTAACAGTTATTAATATCAGCTTTCAGTGGAAAAGAAATCGTCCCTCAAACTCAGTTTCTTGAAACGAAACTGAGTTTGGCGATCTTGTAGAAGATCCAGAAAATCCAGTCATGGTTTGGCTGGCTTCTGCACCCAGGGTTTCACACAAAGCTGTAATCAAGGTGCTAGCAGAGTGAGACCAGGTCCTCTGCATCGGTTTAGGAAGAGTCTGCCTTGGGTAGAGGCCTTCAGTCTCCTTGACTCATGGCCTCCTGAGCTTCGTTTATTGGAGAAATGTAAAGAACCCGAAAGGGAGCTGGCACGGAAGTAGAAACAGGATGCCGTCACAGGCTCGTATGAAGCAATAACAAAACACAGCATCCCATCCTTTTACTGTAGTTTATTAACTAGAAGCAAGGGAGTGGGATCAAGCTATACTCAAGAGTCAGGGACCATACAGGGGTGGGAATCTCAGGAAGGAAGATCACAGGACTATTTAGAAGTCTGTTTACTACAAACAACATGAGGAAGATTTTTTAATTAATAAATTTATTTTTTAAGAAGAGTTTTAGGCACAAAGCCAAGTTAAACAGAAAGCCCAGAGATCTCCTATACTCCCTGCACTCGTGTATGCTTAATCTCCCCTAACTATCGCCTACTCCATCAGGGAATCTACACTGACAATAGGAACCGACATTGACGCATTGATATCTCCCTCAGTGTGGGCTTATATTAGGACATCCTCTTGGTGATGTCCATTCTGTGAGCTTGATGAATAAAATAGGACCTGTAGCTACCATCACAGCATCATACACAGTAGTCACCCTACCATGCAAATCCCTTCAGATCAGACTATGTATCCCTCCTCCAGGTAACCCTTGACAGACACTAATATTTTAATTAGCCCCATAGTTTTGTTTTGTTTTTCAGAATGTCATAGAGTTCTACAGTATGCAGATTTCCAGACTGCCTTTTCAGAACAGGATGCATATTTAATATTATTTAATGTATATTTAAGTTTCCTCCATGTCTTTACATTGTTTGATAGCTTCTTTCTTTTTTTAGTATTGAAAAATATCTCATTTTCTAGCTATATCATAGATTCCTTGCCCATATACTTCCTGGAGGACATCTTGATTGCTTACATGTTTGGGCAGTTATGGATAAAACTGCTGTAAATATCATGTGAAGGTTTTTGTGTAGTCTTAAACACTCAGTTCATTTGGGAAAATATCAAGGAGTGTTGTTGCTGGATCATATGGTAGTAGGATGGTTAGTTTCCCAAACAGTCCTCCGAAGTATGCTGTTTTGTATTAATGAGTGCCCCAGTTGATTGACATCCTCATCAGTACTGTCTAATACTAGTATCAACAGCATTTTGGGTTTTAGACATCCTAACGGGTCTGTTGTGATGACTCATTGCTGCTTTAATGTGGAGATCTCTAATGTGTTCACAGCATGGGGAGCTGAATATCTTCTCCTATGTTTACTTACCATGTATATGCATTTGCTCGTGAGAGGTCTGCTCATCTTTTGCTGATTTAAAAACATTTGTTCTAAAATATGGAAAATAAAAATATTTGTTCACTTTCCAATAGCTGAATTTAAGAAAAATTTTTGTGTATCTTGGATAACGGTCCTTTATAAGCTGTGCTTTTAAAAATATTTTCTCCCAGTGGTGGGCTTGTATTTGTACTTTCTTGAGATTGTAACTTGAAGAGAAATTTTCAATTTTAATGCAGTCTGGCTTATTAATTCTTTCTTTCATGGCTTGTGGTTTTTGTACTGTATCTAAAAAGTCCATACAGTATGATTCAAACTATACAGCTCTTAGTTTTTTTTTTTTTTTTGCGTTTGGTTCATGATTTTTTTTGAGTTAATTTTCATGATGAGTGTAAGATTGTGAATTTTTTTCATGTACACATCAGTTATTCAAACTATTTATTAAAAAGACGATCTTAGTTCCATGTTTGATATCTTATCAAAGGTCAGGAGGTTCTGCTTCTTGGCTTTCTGTTCTGTCCTGGTGACCTGTTCATTACTCTTTCATCAATCTGCTTTACCTTGATTAGTATGGGATTATAGTAGGAAGTGGTGGTAAGTAACATAGTCGTGTATAAACATGGGCTATCATTCCAACTATTTCGTTTTTCTTTAATCAGAGTTATGTAGCTTTTATCAAACAGATCTTTTCATCTCAAATTCATCTCAAATGTTTGTTATTGGTACTCAGAAAACCACTATTTTTTATATATTAAACTGATATCTTCCCATCTTGCTATGGTTGCTTATTAGTTTAAAGAGAGGTATTGTTTTGTTTTATCTTTCATATTGTAGATCGCATTTATAGATAATCATGCTATCTGAAGTTCTGTTCCTTTCTTTCCAATTTTTAGCATTTTTCTACCTTTTCCTGCCTTATTGCGTTAACTAGGATTTCTAGTGCAATACAGAAAAGCAGTAGTGAGAGGGGATAGTTTGTCTCTAATAACAGTGATAAAACCTCCCATTATTATTATTAAGTATAATATCAGCAGTAAACTTTTTATGATTTTTATTTTTGATTCCTCTGTGTGTGAGAGGGAGGTGGGGTGGGCTAGGGACTAGTTTTGTACAGGAGAGTACATCTGTGGGGCTGGACTTACAGGCAGTGTGAGCCACCAGACCTGGGCTCTAGGAAACAAACTTGGGTCCTCCACAAGAACACTGTATGCTTTCAACCTCTACACTGTCTCTCCACTCTCAGCTAGAGGTTTTGAGACAAGTTCTCTATCAAGTCAAGAAAATCCCCATTCATTCCTGTTTGCTAAAATTGCCAGCCTGTTTGTAAATAGTAATACATTGAGGATTAAGGTAGATGCATTTTTTTTAATTTAAAAGCACCACCACTAATGAAGTTAGTCATCCATTCCAGTATTTTTAATGTGACTAGCTGTAACTTCTTTTTGAATCAGATTTCGTGGTCACGACCACCATTGTTTTAATGAGACAAATAAAGCCAAAGCATTCGTTGCATATAAAAAGTCTTAGTTAGATGATGAGCTAGGTGGTAGCGTAAGCTGCATTTATTTTTGTGGGTCAAAGTTTAAATTAATGATTTCCATAGTACCACCAAATATGAGTAAGTGACAAAAAAATGGATTTGGGGAAAGCAGCCAACCATAATATGTAAGGGAATGTCAGACAAAAGGAAACCGACGCACACAGGCGACCTGACATAAACACGAGCTTCCAGCTTACACTTCTTGCCCCATTCCCTCACGGGTTTGTAAAGAGTAACCAATAAGAGATTGGGAAACTCTGAATAGACTTGACAGACATGGCATCTAGCCTCTGCGGAAGCAGAGCAGGCGCGCCCCAAACTAATGAATACTGTACAAGCCTGCCCATCTTGAAAGGTCAAAATGTATTTTTTTCTTTTCAAACAACCCAGCTGTGTGTGCCTAAAATCAGTACGCCTGTCTGCTCAAGACAGAGGAGGCCATTTTTCAAGTGGTACAGCCGCTCTGTCTCTTAGGAGGCAGTCAACACCCGCAGACTCATTTCTCAGCCACAGATAGAAAGGGGTATCAGTGCTTCCCCCAAGGTCTCGCCTGGCCTGATTGGAGCCTGCGAGACTGCCACTGGGCATCTCCAACCTTCCTGGACCTCCAGGCCTCTGAATGTCCTAGCACAGTGATTCTCAGCCTGTGGGTCACGACCCCTTAGGAGACCCGTTCTCAGGGTCACGTATCAGATATCCTGCGTATCGGATATTTACATAACAATTCAAAACAGTAGCAAATTACAGTTAATAAAGTAGCAACGAAATAATTTCTGTGGCTGAGGGTCACCGTAGCACGAGGAGCTGTATTAAAGGGTCGCAGAATGAGAGAGGCTGAGAACCGCTCCTCCAGCCGCTCATCTTGAGCACTGGCTACCAACAGGAGAGAAACGAAAGCCGTCCAGTTTAATTGCCTCTTTGGTATGTCCCTTTAAGACCCAAGCTCAGATTCTGCTGGAGGAGACCACAAAATCTTCATCCCTCATCCATCCTTATCACCCAGACAGCAAGCAAGCCAAATTTCGTTTACAGAGTCCAGATTTGCAAGCTACGCGGTGTGCCTGATGCTTCACATTTTCCACACCGCCGCACTGCAGATCTTCCTGGCTTCATGTGAGAGCGCTTCAGATCCCATGAAACCAAAGCCAGGAACTGGTGAGACACGCCGCTGCGCCGCTGAGAGTCAGGGCCTCTTGGCAGAGCCGCCTCCTTGGGGAAATGGAGGCTTGCTTAACCGCATGTGCAACCCATTAACTCCGGGCTCCACGGGAAAAGGCCAAGAGAAAGAAGGAGACACAGAGGTGGGAGGACTCACTTTGTGGTTTGAGTCAAAGCCTCAGGCTCCCCTAATTCTTTGAGATAAAAAGAGCTAACCATTTGGGGGACTTTGCATAATGTGAATTTGGAAAGGCCTCTGCATTTTCATTTAGCATCCAATAACTATCGTCTCGAATTTTTTTTCATCTAAAATTGGCCAATGAGCCAAAGGCTTATTGTTCTTTTCATCTCATTTGTTATAGATATAGAATTGCAGCATAGAAGTCAGGGAGCAAAGCATTGTTTGATGGTGTGCTATGCTGTAAGTTAGTTAATTCCAAAATAGTTTTGACATTCAGTTGAGGATGGCATTTGGATCTCGGACTAGAAGTTGAGAAAAAAGGGTATTTTTTTTTTCTTAAAAATAACTCACATTCATGAAAACTTAGCTTGTGACAAAATCAAAAAGGTAAAGCATGGGGTTTGGGGGTTGGTTGGTTGGTTTTCAATGGAGTAAAATGGAAGAATCCAATCGCACTTAGATTTATAATAACTGGGGTTGCATCATTACGAGTTGCCGTAGTCTGGTCGGTAAATCAATATCTACACAAGGAAAGGCTGTTACCTCTTCCTGAGTATGGGCCTCCTTTCAAGTAGCTGCCTCTACTGAGTATTAGAATCCTATTATGTTACAGTTAGGTTTAGATTAAGGTTAGACTCTTGTTCGATTAAGATTAGTTCCAAATTTAAGGTATATTCAGATTTAGAGAAATAAGAGCCAACCTACCGAGCTGGCTGTATCAGATGGGAATGTTCTCGGGTGTGAGTAATGCTGGCTTCACTAGTGTGGCCTTACAGAGAACATGAAAATCCCATAGAAGGGGGTCTGACAGACGAGCTGGTCAGTCGTTCACTATGCTATTATGAAGCCACGCTCTTTTACCTGCTTCCCCATTCTAAGAGCCTCAGCGCCTCTCTGGATTGCAAGACGCCCGTGTTTCCCAACCATTCTGTCCATAACCAACACCTGGCCTTACGATCAAGAAAGCTAACAATGACACAGAAGACCTTAAGTGTGCATCTCAGGAGCAGCGTCAAACCCCTGCCCACCTTTCTGGCAAGACAGCACTCTGAGGGAAACACAGAGCATGTATGGATTGTTCCTTTCCTGGAAGTAAAGATGAGCTGGAGAAAATGCTGTTAGGAACAGGCATTTGGCACTTGCGGGGAAGTGGGAGGAGTCAGACAAGTGTTTGCCATAACACAGCCCAATCAGAATGCTGACAAATTCAGGAAGAGGAGAGGTCATGTCGCTCTGGATGGCAAAGGAAGGGCTTTATTGGGAATACGATGCCACCTTCTTCCTGGATGGTAGAGATGTACGCCCAGGTAGATAGAAATCTGGACTGCTAAAGACCAATGAGAGACTTCATTACGACTTCTAGGACATTACAAATTGTCTAGCATTAAGATGAAGATTTAGTGCCATAGTTATAAATTAACACTTAAATAAGTTAGATGTATTTATATATAAGATAAACCAAGTCATAGTTGTTATACTATATGCGCGCAGCATATTAAATGTGTTTTCAAGGAGATCTGACCTCTCATGATCATCTCGTACATATTATTATCTATGCACACATTCATTTAAATATCAGCTCAGTCATCTCCATTAAGCCATTAAACTCTGTAGCTCTGGGGTCTCAATGGTGAACCTCAGCGGTCGGTCCCTGTGGCAGGCTAAATTACAGTCAGAATCAGTCTTGGATTGTACAGGACATTTGGGGACTTGCTAAGAAGGAGCCTGAGGGAAAGAATTTAAACGTAGAAGAGTTTAAGACACAGTCTGCTGTCTGGGGGAATCAGGAGTCCGCCAGGGGAGGGAAGAGCAGGCTCAGAGAAGAGCAAACACTTCCAGAACCCTGAGACCAAGCAGAGCGTCAGCATCGGACTCCATAGGAGACCTCCGGAAGAAGGAGGTAGAGGAGGGGCCTGTGTTTAAACAAATGATAAAAATGAGACTGCCGACATCCCAAAAATCTATTAATATAATCATTTTCACAGTTCTAATTCATGTGATGTCTAAGTCAATTACTGGAGATGAAGGTTATCTCATTTCAAGCAAAAGTGCTAACTCAAAAGATGTGACATCATTTATATATTGTGCACAAATTGAAAATAAGTTAGTCAGTCCTGGGGGATTTACCTTCATTGTATCATGTGATCTTGGAGAAGGGAAAGAAAGGTTCACTGCACAGTCATTGTGGGCCTTGA
The DNA here is from genome assembly GCF_037038515.1 of Microtus pennsylvanicus. NCBI lineage: Eukaryota > Metazoa > Chordata > Mammalia > Rodentia > Cricetidae > Microtus > Microtus pennsylvanicus. The sequence continues at coordinate 52,765,208 of NC_134584.1, forward strand.
CAAACTTGCAACCCAGAATGGCTTCCTAGAGCATCATGGGCATCTCACTAAGTTTTTGCTCACAGTTGTGATGCGAATACACTATAATCCAAAGGAAGCATTGCCTGGGTGAATGAGAAGAGAGATGTTTGGAGCTTTGCAAAGGAGATAAAATCCCAGAGTGATTTTATCTGGGAAGAATGAGGTTGCCGCCGTCAGAAAATACAAAGAAACAGGTAAGGATCAGAAACTGCCTGGAGTAGATTAAAAAGAAGGAGGAGCCAAAATAGAAGGGACAGTAATGAAGAATGACGACACCAAACTGCTTGGCTCAGTGACAACCATCAGGCAGACACACAGAAAGAAATAAAACGACAGAGATCAAAATGAGCTCTGCTTTAGAAGGCTGGGTCTGTTGTGCCTGGACCGCAATGCAGAGTTTGGCATCTACCTATCATCCTCAGCATCCCTGGTGGGCCCGGGCTCTCATCTTGGCGACATGCAGCATCAATGCTGCTGGAGGAACGTGACTTTTGAATCTGCTCATGAATTATCGTCCCAGCTAGTGCTGAGCTGGCTCTGCAGGTCAGGCTGTCAGTCTGCCAGGAAAGAGCTGCTGTCGGCTGAGTTCTGCTGCAGACCTTGGAGCACTGGAGGTTTGAAGCTGCTAATTATTAACTCGGTCAGGTTTAAACAAAAGAGTACCCCAACTTCTAACCGCTTTGTTCCTAATTCTTGTGTGTGTGTGTGTGATCTATGGTAATGCATGTGAATTTATGCACACGTGCATAAGCCTGCAGAGGACATAGGAGGACATTGAGTCTCCCTCTAGTTTGGCCTGCCTTGTTGCCTACAGACAGCAGTCCTCACGACACTGGCAGGTAGCCATTTTGGCCCACCATCTGCCTGTCTCCACTCCCAGTGCCAATACAGTCATGCGCAGCCAGGCCCAACATTTTTGTTTGTTTGTTGTTGTAGTTTTGTTGTGCTTTGTTTTGTTTTTGAGATAGATTCTCTCTATGTAGACTTGGTTGTTCTGGAATTCACTGTGCAGATGGGTCTAGTCCTGAAGTCACAGACATCCTCCTGCCTCTGCCTCCCAAGTACTAAGATTAAAGACAGGCATCACCATACCGGCCCAGGCCCAGTTCTGTGCACGGTGCTGGGGAGTCAATATCAGGTCCTCAAGCCTTCAAAGGAAGCTTTCTTAGTGCTGAGCCACAGCCTTGGCCCCTGTCTCTGCACTTAGGATAAGCCAAGTGAGATTATCCATTTTCTGAAGTTTTAATTGTCTTTAAGAACAATATTAAAAGTGCAGCCAAGTCTTGTGTGCCGTGCCAAGCTCAGCCATGTCAGACCAACTCTTACCCCAGCAGGCTTCTGAGAGCACTTAGAAGGGATAGCGAAGAGAGAAAGGAAAGTCTTGTCTCTGTCTCCGGTGCCTGGACTTCTAGTGCGCTTAATAATTAATTTTATGCACTTAAAGGTTCGTTCACCCACGTTTGAACCAATACCAATTGCACAGTAAGAATACAATCTCTCTGTTAGCCACACTAATGGAAAGGGCTCCTTGTAGACTGGGGAGATGACTTCTGACAATTCTGCAAGACGTTAGAGCACCAGAGGTTCTTCTGGGATGACCCAAGGAACTTGAAGTGCCCAAGTTCCTTGTGGATCACTGTGTGCTAAGTAGCACACTTTAAAAAAAAATGTAGTATTAAGGCATGACTCAGGGCTAGAGTACTTGCTTAACATGTACAAAGTTGTGGATTTAATCCTCCAGAACCACAAAAAGGAAAGAAAGAAAGAAAGAAAGAAAGAAAGAAAGAAAGAAAGAAAGAAAGAGGGAGGGAGGGAGGGAGGGAGGTGACAACTTAGGAACTGAATCGGGATGGCTGTTTGTTGTTGTTGTTGTTGTCTTGTTTTGTTTTTTCTAGGGGAGGGAGGGAGAGAGGGAGGGAGGGAGGAAGGAAGGAAGGAAAAAAGAAAGAAGAAAGCCAGAAAGAAAGGAGAGAGAGAAGGAGGGAAGAGGAGAAGGAAAGGAGGGAGGGAGGGAGGGAGGGAGAGAGAGAGAGAGAGAGAGAGAGAGAGAGAGAGAGAGAGATCTTGAAGACCTGAGGACAAATACGGTTCCACAGATAACGCTGGAATTTCCCCCAAACTGAAGATCAGCACACAGATTACGAAGGGGGATTCTGTAAGAAATTGGGGCAGACACAGACACAAAAGCTCTACCCCCGGGGAGGTTTCATTTGTAATTTTGGCAGTCATGCCCTGCTGTGGTTTGCAGTTCCTTTCTTTGCATGCTGCTATATTCTCTTGGTCCCTTCAGACCCTCGCAAAATCTGACGAATCCACACAAATGTAGATCTGCCTTTGTCAAGTGAAGTAAGGGATGGGGCCTGTGGGCCCTCTCTCTCTGGAGATCCTGAGATGGGAGGAAGGAGCAGAACCAACCTGGAAACCACAGCCCATTATTGCCAACCATTGTCATCGGCAAGGAGAGTGGGCACCTTTCACGGAGCAAAATAGGACACTTCCTGGAGCTGCTGCAGGGAGCTGTTAGGTGACCACTGAGGAGCTGACTTGGGATGGCTGTTGTTGTTTTGTTTTGTTTTTTTCTAGAATGCCAAACACAGGTGGTTCTTAATGAAAAAAAAAATGTTTTCCTCAATTTGACCTTCTGAAGGTGAAGACACAAATTCCTCATCAGTCCTTCCACTGAGAAACAAAGCTTATGTCTTCTTCCTGAGGCTCTGGGTTGATGCTGTGTCTGCCTGACCAAGGCCGCGTAGTTGAACTAAAGTTACAAGCCTTCCAAGGTCAGGCCACACAGGGTTGTACAGCCTTCGCCCTTCTCACAGGAATTTCTGATTGACTCAGAGACTCAGTGCAGAGGTCCCTTAATGGAACTATGGAACTTTGATGTCAGCCAAGCCCAAGAACGAACTATTTAAGTGAAGTCCCTCGGTGATTCCTATCTCCAGCTGTCCATCCCACGTGTGGCCCCAACCATTGCTGAGCAAACGTAAGCCATGCCCGCTGTGCCCTACCCACACTTCTGTCCCATAGGATCTATGTGACAGAGTGGCCACTGCCTTTGTCATGGACTTCAGGCATGATTTGACAGACAGAAGTAGATGACAGACAGCAGTAGATTACTGAGCCATGTGAGCCACAGATGTGATTTACCCACCTGCCCTCTCTGGTTCCCTGAGGTTCACATTCTCTCCTTTGTTCACTTATTCGAACCCTAGAATATTATCCTGGTTTAGCCAGTCTCATGTACCCATCTATGCTGGAAGTGTACAGTTTGGTTGCATCTATTTCCGGTGAAATGGGCACTTGCTAAAGGCCTGTTGATTAAATTTCAAGTCAGCCTGTGAAGGGTAAAATCAGTGTGCATTGGTCAGGCCAAGGCTCAGAAAGCTTGACACGGCTCTAACATTCTACTGAGGAGGAACTTAGGCAAAAATCGGGCTGAAACAACCCCTAGATTTTGACCAATGGTTCTTAAGTCAGGATCAAGTACCCGAGCAAGCCTCAAATGCACTGGCAGTCTGTGAGGTACAATAGTACAAGATGTAGAACGACAATCACAGCTAATTCTCACCAGACAGACTGAAGAGGGCAGACGAACACAGACGCCTGCGGTAGGGAAGTGTTAAGAGTAGTAAGGAATGAGAGAAAGCAGGAACTAGAGTTCTAAGACAGAAAGAGTCCTGAGGAAGAGCAGCTGAGTAGACAAACATCAGGAGGAAACAGGGGCTAGCATACCAAAGGAAGGGCAGCCAGGTCTATTGCTAATCGGGAGCAGTAGGCCAGGGAGGACTATCCGTGAGTGGATGCCGAGGGCAAAAGGAAGTTATAAGAACCACAGGGCACTACCGTGCAGCTGACCAAGTCTCCCTCAACATAAATTTGTTGTAATAAGAAAAGGAAACCCAGGTGGGCAGTAGGTAGCACCACATTTTTGGACACCGCTTCTAAAAATCAGTCATAGGGACACTAGTAGAAATTTGCTTTAGATGTCGTCAGGGCTCCCCGAGTCCATTTTCCTGTGGGGACCATTGTCTGAGATGAATTCACACACAGCTGTGGGTTCCCAGGAAGCAGCTACTGCAGCTATGTCACCCAGCCTGGGAGAACTTCTTTTCATTTTCACTTGTCTTGTTTCTCCAAACCCAACAGAAGACCATCACACAGTGGTCATGGAAGAGCCACAGGAAGCCCTGGGTGTTATGGTTTTCTGTCTCTTTAAGAGACAAGCCACGCCCACTCCCTCCCCCCCCCCCCCCCCCCCCCCCCGTCTGCTGAGGCAGGCTGATCTTCAGCTTCCTGCCTCAGCTTGCTCTCTTTTCCATCTTCTTCTCGGAGAGGCAGCTTCGTTTCTGTCTCTCTCCCCACTTCTCTGCTTCTCCCTTCTCTGTCTCTCCTCTTCTCTCTCTCTCTCTCTCTCTCTCTCTCTCTCTCTCTCTCTCTCTCTCTTTGTCCCCCCTTCACTCTTTCCCCTCCACAACCATCTGTAGTAAGATCTGGCGCCCTTTTCTGGCATGCAGGCTGAACACTGTATATATAATAAATAAATCTTAAAAAAAAAAGAATATTACTGGGTCACTCCTCAAAGCCATCTTTCAGTGACATCATCAGAACAGAGATGGGCCAATTGATCCCCCAGAGAGGTCGAGGGGAAGTCTTGCTGAGTCAGCGGTCAGCATGAAGAGACGTACAGAAGGCTGAGGAACTGAGCTCACACGGACACCTCAGAATCTGGACCAGCTCATCCCCAAAGATTTCCCATAAACACTATCCCAACACATCCATAAAATAGCCTTGGCCTTCCACCAGAAGCTTTAGATAAGTGTTAGCGGAGCCGAGGCTGGAACAGAGAAATGCGCTTCTCACTCTGAGGCCCACAGTGCAGTCATGGTGGGTAGAGCGTGGGCAATTCTCCTGAACTCGCCAAAGAAGAATCCACCCACGGGCTGCCTCTGTACCGTGTTATCTAATAGAACCCACACTGACTTCGCTGGGCCAACTTCCTGCTCCCTCTGGCCCCGGGCAGAAAACGAACAATGTGGCCCTTTTCCAGACACTAGTGTTTGGCAGCCACACACCCCTCATAAAAGAAACCAGTCCCTCAGTCTGAGGACAACATGGGGGTGTCTATTAATGCTCAGTTAATAGCCAAGAAGGGTCTGCCCAGACAGAGAGCTAACTGACCAGGCATCTTCCCATGAGCGAGAAGTTGAATTCTCAGAGCAGACCCGGCATTGTCAGGGTGGTGCATACACGGGAGCCTAGCAAGCAAGAAGCAATCCCTGCCTCCTCACGTGCCGTGTTTCCATGAAAAACATGATTTAATAATAACAAATAGGTGCTGAGGGAAATGGAGCAGGGAGGGGTTTTACGTGTGCAATACAGAGGATTAGTGGTGATTAGCAGGGACAAAGAGAGGGCCAGTTAATGTTTTGGGCAAACAAGGAGAGTTGACAGGTGCAGGGCGTGCTGTGTACACACAGTGGCAGCCGGAGTGATGTGGCTTCCACACAGCAGCAGGTTCAGAAACGTAAGATTTCCTCCCCCAGCTAATTAGCGTGGGTTCGTCAGCCCTCTGGCAACACCGTGCCCTTTAGTAATGTCCTCGGAGGAAATGGAAAATCTGCCCCCATTCCCATTGTGCTTTCATTGACATTTTCTCTGCCCTGAATCTGACCCTGGCAAGGTGCTGCGTCTCCCGGATACACTTCAGCCATCGAGACCTGAGACTAAAAGAAGTTGGAAAAGGAGTTGGGTGGGGTCTCTGTGTGTGTGTGGCAGGGAAGGGGGCTAGGGGTCAAGTGCTGGGCAGTTGGAGGCCCAGGAGCAATTGCTCTCAACAAAAGTTTCCCTGCCTGGTGTTACTCTGTACTTTCCCTTCTTCGTGATGGATTATCTGATATGCCCTGTCTTAAGGAAACAGAAACTTGCTTTGGGTGGGAGGCGGTTTGAGAGCTCACATTATAGAGGTTGCAGCCCCCTCAGAACTTCAGGTAGAAGGGGCTCATGGCTCCACTCTGTTCTAGCTCCTGTTGGGACCTAGACATTTCTTCCAGGAGGCCCCCCTCTGCTCTTTTCCTCTCTGTAGAGGCATCCACACCACACCTAGTTAGCTTCTTTTCTAATGGCAGTACCCGGTACTGTGGTTTGGATGTTGAGTGTCCCGCACAGGCTCATGGGTTTGAGTTGTTGGTTCTCAGGTTGTGGCAGTGGGAGTCAGTGGACTCTTTAGGAGAGGCCTCACTAGAAGTGGGTCATGCCATTGGAAGGTGACCTTAAGGGGTACCCTTCAACTCAGACTCTGACCCAACCTTTCTGTTTCTTGATCTTCTGAGATACAATAGGCCGTGCCATAAATCCCCTGCCATGACGGACTGTGTTTCCTAAAACCGTGAGCCAGATCCTCATTAAATTGCTGCTATGGGAGCTGGGCGGTGGTGGCGCACGCCTTTAATCCCAGCACTTGAGAGGCAGAGGCAGGCGGATCTCTGTGAGTTCGAGACCAGCCTGGTCTACAACAGCTAGTTCCAGGACAGGCTCCAAAACCACAGAGAAACCCTGTCTCGAAAAACCAAAAAAAAAAAAAAAAGTTGCTGCTATGGGGTATCCTGTCACTGCGTCACACACTGGGCAGTGAACCACTGGATTCCAGGCAAGCACTGGACCACTATGTTAGCCCTCCAGTTCCTTTATACTGTCTTCATTGAGAAGGGTCTATATTGATCAAGCTGGCCTAGAACTCCCAAGACTCCCATGTCAGTCTCACAAGTGCTGAGACTAGAGACTGCATGCCACTGTGCCTGACTCTAAAGAGTGCATTTCAGTCTTTGAAACTTTTTTTTTCTTTTGCCATGGTAGAGATTAAAACAGGGCCTCATGGATGCTTAGCAAGTATTCTACCACTGAGCTACAGATTCGACTTCTGCTATCAAAGGGAAGGGGCTCTCTTTCAGGAAGGAAGCTGTTTATAACAGAATACTTCCACAAGGTGGTGTCCTCTTTGTTGTTGTTGTTGTTGTTTGTTTGTTTGTTTTCCCCCCAAGGCCAGCAAGGGTGCTTTCCTTAGCCTGTGGCATTTAAGGCATAAAATACCCAATATGTTCTCCTGGATTTTGCTAGAAGCAAGGCAACAGTTCTGTAGCTGGCTCTCTACCCTCAGGCTTACTGGCTTCTAGTCCTTTCTATCACCTGCCTAGCCCAGCTTCTTTCTGGAGCACCTCAAGTCTGCCTAGTGTTCGTGGTTCCACTGGGCCAGCTCTGACTCATCTCAACCCGTGACTTAGACCATCTGTATCTACAGTGGGCAGCAAAAGGAGACTCCTTAGGAACTGAGGCAGAGGCCCTAAGCAGACTTCAAAAGCCCCCTGGGGATAGATGCTCAGGGCAGCTGGCCGAAGGGAATCACACTCTGACTGCTACATCTAGGAAGGATGAAGTGAGAGAAATAAAATAGGTGGAGTAAATGAAAATGGCTGGAGAGAGGCACAGGAGAGTGCATCTTCTGGCATTAGACCCCCAAGACTCCAGCTTCAGAGAGGAAACAAGTCACTTGGATTTCAGATACTGTGCACCTCTATTCCTTCAAAATTATTGTGTTTCTACCTTAAACAAAGGTCCCACCTAGATTCAGGTCAGAGACTTCTACTCTCTCAAGGTTATTGTCCACAGGTGTGGCTAATATCCAGACCTTGTATTTCAGGAATAGAGGAGCAGGTGTGCTTCTACCTCAAACAAAAGTCTAAATTCAACTAAGGTTCCAGTTCCCTTAAGGAGATAACATTGGATTCCACCCTGGGAGTGGTCTGCCTACAGAATGTTTTGGTCTAGGGTGTGACGGTGACTTGTTTTGTTATAGCAACAGAATATTTAACTGTGGACACAGCCCATGACCTTAAACTGGTCTGTTCATTTCCTTGTACCCTGTTAATGCAGTTTTTTGTTTTACTCCTACCTTTTGGGGTCAGGGATATTTTAAATAATTAGAAATAAAACACGGGCGATTTTCAGTATTCACTGGAACTCCCTCCAGATACTATTCAATGCTTTTCTGTCTTACTATTTTCTGTCTTCGCATTCTTTACTAATATTCCTAAATCCCCATGACCCTACCCTAGCGAGTGGTATTTTTGTCGAAGCTGGTTCCCGACATGACTCCATCTCTACCACACTTCCAACCCCTGCTCCCTTACCCCCATGAGAACCTCAGCCCCAACAGCCTTTCGCCACCTCACAGGCTCCAATGCAGAGTGTAAAAGATCTGGATGAGGCAGGGGCCCTTTGGTCAGGGTTAAAAATCCACTTGAGATTTTCACAGTCAGGAGACCAGGCAGGGCAATTGAGTCCAGCTTCAAATTCTCTCCTGGCACCCACTTCTTTATTCATGTTCTTGTAGTCCATTTTTGTGCTTAGAGTTTTAAAAAGCCCACAATCAAATTACATGGATTCATTTATGTTGAAAGAACCCTCAGCTCAGTACTAGGAGAGCAAAACGGGAGCCTGACTTCTCCATCCAGGTCTAAGAGTCTTCGACACCACCACACTCCAGACATGGAGACGACCTTTGCAGGTGTGAGTGATGCTACAACCCTGGGAGACATCCAATAACAACTCACATCTACAACCGCCTGTGATTCACATATATAATCTCTATCTCTATTTCCATCTCACTTTTACAGATGTAGAACTAATTTCTTGCCTGGGGAGATGTCTCTTCTGGTAAAGTGGCTGCTGCCGGAGCAACAGAAACTAAATTCAATCCCAAACACTGATACCAAAGACTTGGGTGTGGTTGTGCAACCTTGATGTGGGATTCCCCTCTGTTTGCTGTGAATATGTTTTATTGCCATTGGTTAATAAAGAAGCTGCTTTTGGCCAATGGCTTCACAGAGTAAAGCCAGCGGGAAATCCGAACAGAGATGGAGAGAGAGAAAGAATAGGCAGAGTCAGGGAGACACCATGTAGCCCCTGGAGGAGAAAGATGTCTATGTGCCAGTACTAGTAAACCATGAGCCTCATAGTAAAATATAATAGAAATGGGCTAATTTAAGATGTAAGAGCTAGCAAGAAATATGCTTCAGCTATTGGCCAAGCAATGTTTAAATTAATACAGTTTCTATGATTATTTTGAGTCTGGGCGGCTGGGAACAAACAAGCAGTCTCTGCCTACACAAGCTGGTTAAACACAGCACGTGGATGGCAGAGGCAGGAAGATCCTTAAAGCTCATTCACTAGCTGCATCTGTGAGCTCCAGGTTGAATGTGAAAATCTGTCAAAATAAGATGGAGAGGGTTAATAGGATGACTCACCAAAAAAAAAAAAAAAGATACTTCCTGCTAAATCTGACACCCTGTGTTCAATCCCCAGGACCCACATGGTAGCAGGAAGGCTCCATCCACAAATTGTACTGACTTCCACATAGCACTTGCATGCTCACAGTTGTGTGCACACGCGTATATACACACAAACACACAATTAAATTAAATAAGCAAATAGATAAATGTAGTGAACTACAATAAGGTGGAGAGCGGTTGAGGAAGTCACTCGATGTTGATGCACACGTACAAGCTTGTATATGTGCACACTAGTGTGCACATGGTGTTGTAAAATGGCAGGGGAGAGACCTTGGTGGGCCAAGGGCGACGCAGTGGGTGAGAGCCCACAGCAGGTTAGAGACAGGCACACTATGCAGACAGAGATTATGTGAGAATTTCCTTGAGATAAAGGGAATAGGGGAGGGAGAGAGCGAAAGAGAAATACAGAGAGGAAGAGGAAGGATCAGCCCGCCTCTTCAGAAGAGCAGTGGTAAAGAGAGAGTAGAAGTAGCAGAGGTTGTCTCTTAAAGGGACCTTTTGCATCTGTGTACCTGTCCTAGTGACATAGCAGCCATAAGACCCTGGGCTGGCCAGGGTACTGCCTGGGTTCATCCTGCCAGGTGACAGGGGCCAGCATAATGCCTGAATCCTAACCTTCTCACCTTTTTCTTATTATAAAAAGGTGGGGGAATTAAAGGAGATAGCAGGTGGGACAAGGATGAGGGCACGAGGTTCTCAAGACTGCTTCCTGCTGATCTGGGGTATTGACCATCTTTGGAGGACCTGAGAAACCTGGAATGCTGGCCATGTCCTGGGGTAGCTGGTGATTTCACTGAAGAAGTGGCTGTGGTGCCGCCCCCCACTTCCCCCCACACACACCAGGGAGAAACACACTGAGTCGGGAGTCTGTTGAAGCAGGATCTCATTTTATTGCATCAGGCAGGAACTTATATAGGGCTGAGATACAGGGTGGGAGTCTTGGGATAGGGTGAGGTGGAGTAAGGAATAAGGGGCAATAATATTCTGCCATGTTAGTAGTGGCTGGGCAGAGGCAGGTGTAGGTCAGACTGTGCTAAGTCACTCATATGCAGAAGTTATGGCCAGAGACAGATCACCAAACTCAAGTTAGGCTCAGGAAGTTATACTGGGCCTCATGAGACCTAACACCTCCTTCTCCCCCTCCCTCCTTCCCTCCCTCCCCCCCCCCCTTCTCTCTCTCTCTCTCTCTCTCTCTCTCTCTCTCTCTCTCTCTCTCTCTCTCCTGTTCCTTTTAGAGACAAGCCCCACCCACTCCCCCCTTCCGCCTTGCAAGCGGATCTTCCTTCTGCTTACGGCCTCTGATCTCTGTCCAGGACCAGCAACCTTCAGAGACCCGTGGTGTGGTCTAATGGCGTGTCCATCTGTCTGTCTCTCCTCGTGGCCTGCTGAAGCCACTTGGGGAACTGCGCCATTCCTGCCTGGGACTAACTGCTCTTGGGACCCACTGCCTGTGGCCACTCGGGGACCTGCAGCGTTTCTACAGCTTCAGCCACTGGGGATCCTGCAGCATTCTTTATTTAATCCATTTCAGCCAGGATGCAAGAAACCATGGCCTAGATGAATCCTCAGTCTCAGAAACATGGTGAGAGGTGGGGGAGGGAAGGGGCCTTCTGTTACTGCTGATTCTGTTGGTGTTGGGTGTAGAATTCCAGTGACCCTTAGTTGGAAAAAGTGACCAGGTTGAAAGTCACAGGGTTCAGGCGGTCCTCAAACCACCAGCAGGCATGAGGTACCAAATGTTGTAAAACAGGGCCAGAGAGACCTTGGAAGGCCAAGGGGGGCTACACAGCAGGTGAGAGGTCACAGCGGGTGAGGGACAGACATGCCTTCCAGGCAGAGATTATCTGGGAGTTTTATTGAGTTAAAGGGACTGGGGGAAGGAGAGAGTGATAACAGAGATTAGGCGGAAGAGGAAGGGACTAGCCTGCCTCTTCAGAAGAGCAGCAGGAAAGAGAGAGCAGGAGTGGGCAGAGCTAGTCTCTTAAAGGGACCCTTTTCTCCTGTGTACATGCAGAGTGGCATAGCAGCCATGGCATCCTAGGTTGGCCAGGGTACTGCCTGGGTGCATCCTGCCAGGTGACAGGGGCCAGCATAATGCCTGAATCCTAACACAAGGGCGTGCCCACACGTATGTGCAAACACACACACAGGTTTTTTTGAACAAACAGGAATTTGTAAATTGTCTTTTTGTAAGACAGGGTTTCTCCATGTAGCGTTGAAGCCTGTCCTGTAACTAGCCCTCGTAGACCAGGCTGGCCTCGAACTCACAGAGATCCACCTGCCTCTGCCTCCCAAGTGCTGGGATTAAAGGTGTGTGTCACCACCACCTGGTTTTGTAACTTGTCTTAAGCCACATAGCAGGAGTCCTGCCCAAAGCTAGGCTCCTCTGAAGTGATCTAGGGACACAGTTTTATATGAAAATGTCTCATCCTGAGATCTGCCTTGGAAAATTGACAAAAAGAACGGGGAAGTGAAACAGGGAAGGAAGCTGGCCAGCTAAAGATGCAAGACCAAAGAAAGGCCCAAACCTTAGCTCTTAAGACCAACAACTCAAGAGGGTGTTCTCTGATCCAAACATCATGCTGTTACACACACACACACACACACACACACACAGAGCCAGCCCCCTCTCGGCCCCCGGCCCTGGCCTCACCACAAGCACAACCATAAAGCCATAGATCCTTAACATCCAGGGGCTGCCACACTAAGCTGTGGCTGCAGTATTCCACTGGGCTAGGGGCTAAGCTGAGCTTCCACACTGCCAAGGCCTGTCACAATGTAGCCTAGGGGACAAAGGGAAAGGGGGCTTATACATCACACCTCATACAGTCACAAAGAGCTCAACTTCAGGCTTTTAAATATAGCAGACAGAAAGTAAGATACTATTCTCCAATTTAAGATTTCCAAATGTAGACTGTCTTAAAAGCACTATAAATTAATATTTTCCACCTCCACATAATTATCTTATAATTAGCCCATTTATATCATGTGACACTTTCTTCTGTGAAGGAACATTTTTGATCTACTTTTTAGATTAGATCAATAGATTATGAATAGACTGTAGCAACGATTTAAATCATGGGAGTCTTGTTTCTCTGCCTTATTAAAGTTTAAATAAAATTATTTTGTTGCCAAATTTTGATGTTTCACATCCATCTAGTATTTTTCTAATTACTGTATTATTATGTAAAAATGTAGCAAAACAAGTCATTTCTTAACAAAAGTAACATCTTATTAAATGTAAAACCAAACGGAAATCATTTTTTTAAAAACTACAATTTTGGTAGCCTTACTGGTTGCAAAGAACTGTACTGGGTGCTGGTGTTGAAAAGTGAATAAGTTCTGCTTCCTCTCTTGGAGAAGCCTATAGCCTTGTAAGGCAATCAGCCAAAACCTAGAGGTGAGGGTGGGGGCAGGGAGTGTGCACAGGAGTTAGCAGTGGGTCATAGAGTCCCTCAGGCTAGAGCAAAACTCAACTCAGGCAGCTTTAGAGAGATTAAGCATAATTATCATGCTCACCACCAGTCGTACAAAAGGAAGTGGAAACTTAGGACTGTAAAGACAGAACCTTTTTAAGGTATGGAAGGAATGTGGTTTTGGGAGTGAGGCAAGGAACTCTGGCTGAACAGGAGAGAGACCTCAAAAGATGGAAGTGGGCTTTGCGCTCAAAGAGCAAGAAAGCAAACCCTAAGCCGTGGTCTCTGTGTCTGAGAACAGTTTCTGAACCTGGTGAAAAGCTCTCAGGGTTGGGAGGCAGGAATGGGGCAGGAGTATCTATCTTCCTTTCTTTCTATAGGAAGGAGCTCTGCCTTCAGTCCCCTTGGTGAACTGACATTCAGGAACATACCCCCCTTCAGGCCCACTTCTGCACTGCACATTACTGTCCTTTCTGTGTCTTCCTGTTCCCTGTGCCTGTCAGTCTCAGCCTCCTCCAATACTTTTGGCCATTGCGAGATAATTGCCCCTATATATCTATTTCCCCCATAATTTGTATGTAGAAATCTTACTCCTTAATGTGAAGGTATCAGAGGAGATAGGACTGTTGGTAAGCAATTAGATCATGAGGCCGGGAATGGGGGGCCTTGCCCTTATGACAGAGTGAAGTTAGATCAAGGAGCACATGACTAATGAAGGAGGCCCTTGTCAGACATTAAGAAATAAACCTCTGTTGTTTCCAGGTTACCCAGTCTCTGGTGTTCTTTCACACAGCCAGAATGAATGAAGATGGAAGTGTTAGGAAAAAGCACTGGAAGATGCAAATGTGGCAGAATTCCCAAGTATGAGGGTAAATCCTTCCTTTTTGTTCTGGTATCATAGTTAGCTTCAATTGCCAACATGATTGGATTAAGGAACCTGGGTCTTTAATAAGACTCACCTTTGAGTGTATCTGTAAGGGCTCCCCAAAAGTTGGCTAAGCCAGGAAGATACACTCTGTCTGCTGGTCCCATGGACTAGAATCACAAACTGAGCAAAAAGAGGGGAGGGCAGAAGCCAGCTGAGCTTCATTCTTCAGCTTTCTCTGTTTCCTGATCAGCCCAGATGTGAGAAGGCAGCCTCACACTTCCACCTCCATAGAGCCACTGGCTCCCCTTCCTGCCTCGTGGCTGTGAGCCGAAAGAAGTCCTTTTTTCCTTCAAGTTGCCTCTTGTCAGATCTTTGATCACCTTGATAAGAAACGTGACAAATATGCCAGCGTACCACTTCCTAAGTATCAGAACTTCCTGAATGGCCTATGAAACAGGCTCAGAATTGCTCAGTTTAAAGAGTGGGTAGATAGTAACTGTAATGGTAAAATAAAAATGCTGTAGATCCACTAGTGGCTGCAGTGGTAGAAACACTGCAGGTCCCGAGAGCAGCCAGTCCCAGGCAGGGATGGTGCAGTTCTCCCAGTGGCTGCAGCAGGCAATGAGGAGAGACAGAAAGATGGGCGTGCTGTGAGATCACGCAGCAGGTCTCTGAAGGCGGCAAGGTGACTGATCCCAGTGAGGGAGCCAAGCAGCAGATAGGAGACAGAGACATGGATAGGCACGCTATGCAGAGTGAGGTTGGCTATTTATTTATAGGGTTTATAAGAGAGAAAAGGAGAAGAGCAGAGAGAGAAAGAAACAGAGAGGGGTAAGGGGAGAACTGGGAAGAGACAGAAGCTACCTCTTCGAGAGGGAGATGGAAAAGGAAGAGACTCAGGCTGCAAGGAGGAAGGAAGATCTGCCTGCCTCAGTAGATGAGGGGGAGTGGGCAGAGCTTGTCTCTTAAAGACACAGGACAGATCATTACATTCCCATCTCTTTTTTATAATAAAAAGGCAGGAGATTAGGCACCACAGGTTAAAGGAATTGGGGTTGCAGATTCTCAAAACTGCTTCCTGCTTATTTGTGGGTGTCATCTTGACTGGGGTGAGGCTGAGAAAGCTGGGTACTGGTCACATCCTGTCATACCTGATCTGTTTGTTCTTGTCCAGTGTTTGTGGTATGGGAATGTCTGGTGTCTCTTACACCTGTTTAAGGTATTGGCAGAACAGAGGACACAGTTAAATTAAGGAAAAAAAATTTAGGATCAGGGAATTGAGAGGGGTATATCTGACCTGTTTGAGGTGGATCCTTTAATTTGGCTCCCTGGAACTCACAAGAATTCTTTGGGTTGGTGATAACAGAAGTTTTAGACATATACATTGTATAAACACTAGCATATTTGTGTCAGAATGACTGTAACAGATATTTTTGTACAATGAAAAGTATTTTTACAACTATGGAAGGCAGTGTGAGGGAGAAATTTGATAACTTGTGTTTGTCCTCACACCTTTATAACTTGCAGGTAAACACCTTAATAACTTGTATTTTACTGAAATTTGTTTGGTGAGGCTATCCTTTTAAACTGACAAAACCTCTCAACTATCAAACTGCATCAGAGATCTTTGAGAATGGTAAAATTTTACTTGAGTTACTGATTTAAACAACAGAGAACTTATTTGATTAGCACCTAGAACTACTCTTTAGGGTCCTCCATGGTCACTGAAGGTTGTATTTGCTGTTTGCTCTTTAGTACAGGGCCTTCCAGGCTCTAGAAGATCCTGTGGGCTAAGAAATCTGTAGGAAGACGATCCTGTTGTGGAAAAAAATACCTGGTTCCAGACCCCAACTCCGGAAGAGGGACTCAGGGTGGGAGAGCCTCCTGAGTCTCATGGCACCAATGTAATGGTCAACTAAAACTGTTGCAGATCCCCAAGTGGCTGCAGCAGGCCATGAGGAGAGACAGATAGAGAGGCATACCACGAGACCACACCGCAGGTCTCCAAAGGCAGCAAGGCGGCTGGTCCTGGGCAGGAAGCCAAGCTGTGGGCAGGAGACAAAGGTATGGATAGGCACACCATGCAGAGTGAGGTTGGGTATTTATTTAGTGGATTATGGAAGGGAAAGGAAAAAGGGGGAGAAGAGCAGAGAGAGAGAGAGAGAGAGAGAGAGAGAGAGAGAGAGAGAGGAGAAACAGGGGGAGAAGGGAGAATAGGGAAGAGACAGAAGCTGCCCCTGCAAGAGGGAGATGGAAAAAGAAGAGATTCAGGCTGCAAGCAGAAAGGAAGATCTGCCTGCCTCAGTGGACAGGGGGGGAGTGGGTGGGGCTTGTCTCTTAAAGAAACAGGACAGATCATTAAAATAACAACTGTTCTGGACTGACAGACACCCCACACACACACATACAAACACACACACACAGTTAAAGCCCTAATTCTCAATATGATGGTTTGGATGTGTGACCTTCAGGCATGATTGGAAAGAGATAGGGTCATAAGTAGGGACAGTCCTGCTATGCAAATAGGGAAAGGGGGCTCTAGGTAGATAAAACATCTAAGACAACCCATTTCTGGTTTTGTTTCACCCTGTAAGCCAATGGCTTGGTGCCCTCCTATGTCCCCACACAGAAGGAACTATTTAGTGGGACTTTTCAGCCTTCCACTGAAGGATTCCTGTGGCAGGAGCCACTCATTTTCCCTGCCTTTGTCTGGATTACCCAATCCCCTGTGATAGTCCAAACCAGCCAGTTCAGAGGAAGGAAGGGAACTCATCCCACTCCCAAACATAAAAACCCTAATTCACCAAGTAGATGTGGACATCATCTTTGGTCCCCTCCCAATCTGGAGAGTCTAACTGTGTGCTTTGCTGCATGCATGTGTGTGTGCATGTGTGCGCGTGTGCATGCATGCATGTTTTAACTTTCTCAACTGAGTTAAAACTTAGCTGAGAGCTGAAATCTTGCTTTTCTTGACTCTTTTTTCTTCAAATTGCCACAGGAAAAGATTCAATTCCTGCAACCCTAGATGACACCATCACCCTGACGGGATGTGTGATATGGAGCCCCCACGATGGGATTGGTTTCCTTATAAGTAGAGAAAGGAAGGAAGTAACATATTATCCTCTCTCTCCTTCCTCTTTCCCTCCCTCTTCTCTGTCCTTCCTGCGTGTGAGGACACCACAAAAAGGCAGCTAGTTGTTCAAGCCAGGAAGAAGTCCTTGTTGAGGCTCATCAGTCATTCGCTTTAGTAACCTAAGCTGCACAAAACACAGGTCAAAATGACTTTTCAAATGATAGATCCTTTATCCATCCTCTTTCCACACCCTTCTTTCAGGCTGTCCTTTAATTAATCTGAAAGACCAAACTCTTTTCATTCTGTTCCCTATTCGGGCGCAGCGGGATGCAGGAGGCTGCTTTATCATCCAGGTCTGAGGGAGCAAGAGCCAAGGGCTAAGGTCACTCTGCAGGCTGATGGAAGGGGCTCTTGGAAGGAGCTTCCCGGTGGTCATATAACCAGAATTGTTCAAGGTAGAAACAATCCCTCTTAAGGGAAGTGAAGGAGAAGAAAATTGACTCAAATTCCAAACACTTTGTTCCAGAGAGTAGAGTGGACTTGTTTTTCTTTCCAATTTAGACATTAGCTAGTTTGTCTCTAACTCCTGCCTACTCAGCCTCTCAAAAGTATGCATTCCCCCAGAGGCAGCCTGCTGGCTCAGGGTGGTTCTCTCACACCAAGGTACACACACACACACACACACACACCCTCTTCTCCTCCACTCACAGCCAAGCCCATGGCACGCTGCCCAGCTGCTGGGCAAGCCTGGCTGCCCAAGAGCTCTTCATTATCCAAAGGTGCAGAAACGATCATTTGGAGTCGCTATCCTATTTCTCTGTGATGTGACACTCACCCAGAGGGATTATATGTGAGGAGGGGAAAAAACGTGACCATTTGACAGAGATGGTATTTCAGTGGTATCCTCTTTCAAAGAGTTCCTTCTTTATCTCAACTATCAAATTGTTCATAGGGCCCTAAAAGCAGGGCAGCTATTGTGATGAAAATTTACATGCAGGGTGTAAACGTCCGATTTGTTTGTTATTTGAAAAGAGCTGTTAGCCCCTGAGATCAGGTGAGTCTGGACCTTCTCTCAGGCGGTGGACTCAAAGGCTGCTTTGGAAACCGTGTCCCTCCCTCTTCCTTATTCAGGTTACAAAGGCTGCCGAGGCGGAAGCATGTGCCTGGGGAAGGTGAACATGGGAACTGAGGCCCTCCCAGCACCGGCTTCTGTGTATCATGTTTGTACCTGGCTGGCTGGCATCTCGGGCTAACTGTCTCACTCCTTGCTCCATTTCCAAGCATAAAAACACATTTTATATTTACTTTTCCTGTCTTGCAGCAGGATGCCTACTCCCATATATACTGTTTCATAAGAGAGTTAGATCTATGCTGGAGAATATGAATATATGCATAAAATCTAGCCAATATTTAGCAATATATAAGCATTTTGGAGGGGGGACATTTTGGAGTGCCACCATTGATAAGAAAAATGGTGCCTAAACTAGACAAGGACTTAAAGTCACAGCAGACTAGCAAGACTGTTGGTGCCTGAAGCATGGGTGTTGGGAACAATTGAGGATGTTCAGTCTTAAACACAGCCAGATCTTGCAGGAGTTTCTAACTTATGCGTTCAGTCTCCAGAATTCATAATTATCATTGTATTAGTTTTATGTCACCTTGACACAAGTTAGAGTCATTTTGCAAGAGGGAGCCTCAGTCCTGAAGATGACCCCACCAAAACGGCCTGAAGGCAAGCCTGTGGTGCAGTTTCTTGACTGATGACTGACATGGGAAGGCCCAGCTCACTGTGAGTAGTGGCTGCTGGACCAGAACATGGTGACTGGAACTAGATTCAGTTTTACTTCTTATAAAATATGTCTGCCCTCCTCTCTTTCATCTTGCCTCTGCTCCTATAGGATCCACTAGATAGCCCTCCTCTGAGGGGTTGTCTTCTAGTGCGGACTGTACAGATTCTATAGGATGAGACAGGATCAAATCCTCAAGAGTGACAACTTATGACAGGGGACTTTGAATAGATATGTGTATATCTAATCTGTATCCAAACTACAACCACATCTAGTATATAGTTAGGTCTACTGTGTAGCTATAACTTTATATTACAAAATCTTTTAGGTGTCTCTTATGCTTAAGGTTGAAGGGCCTATCTAGAATTGTGGGGGCAGGGATCATGTCCAACTTCTTCCTGTTGTGAACCCAGACCAAGTGCTCAGTGGCTCTTTAGCCTGTGTACATAAAGTACACATGTAGACCTGAGAAGAAGACCCTCCGAGGGCCCACGGTCCTGTCTTTGCATTACCCAGCTAACAGATCAGAACTTGATGACATGATGCAGTGTGCTGGGAAGGCGACAAACCTGGAGAACCGGGCTCCAGCTTCCCACCCCATGACATTTTGAGTACTCGGAACATGCAGTGGGATATAGGCTCCGCCCAGTAGAGCAAGTATCAGTTGTTGCATGATGGGATTCCTAGAATGGAAGTACTCTAGAAATTAGAAGCACTGCACAGCATTTGAGTTCAGTCCTTGGGAAATGATTAAAGAGAGATGCTCCTATTTGCTACCTTCAAAAGGTCTCTTATGTTCAAGAAATATAAAATATTAGTGAGGTTGAAGAGAGAATGATCTGGAACTCTATAGAACTCCCTATCAGAGGAATAACAAGGGAAAGAAAGCTGGTAAGGCAAGGCAGAAGGAGAGACAAAGGAGGAAGCTGAGAGGTGGTGGTGACAACTTGCAGGGGCCAGAGTAGAGGAGATTTTAAAGTCTCATCTACAGGCTCTTCTGTCCCTGAGATGAGAAGACAAAGCAGAACATCAAGGGCAGAAGTAAGGGGATAAGTTAGAGGTTGCATAATGGCCCAGGTGAGAGACAGTAATGGCTTGGATCAGAGCAGTAACTAGAAAGAACAGGAGCCTGTTCTCTTTGTGTCTAACAATAACAAAGAAATGCCTGGGTAGAGTTTACTGTGGGCAGTGCACACATGAACTAATGCCAGCCCTCACAACACTCTCATAAGGCAGGGGTTAGTATTTTCATCCCACCAGGCTAATGAAGAGACCGAGACATGGAAGTATCAGACAGCCTGCCCAAAGCCACACAAATCAACAGGATGAGAAGTCACCTATAGGTCCACCCTATTAGCCACTTCACTATGGAAATTCTCTGCCCCTCCCAGGAGCATCAAATTTGCACACGGTCATCTGACCAAATCTGGCATCCTCTTCCTGTCTCTTTTAGCCAAAACAAAGTCTGAGTTTTAGAAGAGAGAGAAAAAGTGAACCACTGGGATTCATCATGCATGAGATGCACCGTCCTCAGGGTAGATGGAACTGGTTCACAGTGCCTGCTGGTTCTGTGGGCAGCAATGAGTTACATCAACATGGGCTTGCCACAGATGTACACATACACACAGAGACACATGTATACACATAGGACATGCACACAGGCACATGTACAAAAGCAATGCACAAACCCCCCCCCCACACACACACCAGGTGTACCCTAGACTTTTCTCTGTCATATCTCTACCAGTGGCTTGTCCATGGAGACTAATCAAGACAAAAAATAAATAAAAATTTGTGGTTGGTTTATGGCTGCCAAGGAGACAGGTTTATTGGCAAACACTGAACAGAGGGCACAGTCTTTGGAGTGCTGGAATAGTCAAGGGCTGGTCTTGAGCTGTGTGTGTGTGTGTGTGTGTGTGTGTGGTGGAGGGAATGGGTGTTGGCAGCAGGCACTCTGGCACTAGAGGAGTCAATGGCACATGAGGAAATGGATCTATACATATCAAAGACAAGAAATCTGAGCATGCTGATTAGGAAAACACAGAGTCATTCTGGAGCCCCAACAGAGATCATATTGTTCTTTCTTGTGGAACCAAAAAGAACTTAACCCTGTGTTGGCTGTGGCTGAGAGAACCAACCTTAGTCAGGGACACGGATAAGTGTGACGGCCAGCTGAAAAGTCCCCAATTCCAGTCTCTGAGCCCCACAATACTCAGACAATACTCTCAAGACCCCAGTAAGGATCCTGCTTTGCCTCAGGAGCACCTCCCATCTTATGGATGCCCCAGACCCCACAAACAGACTGGTAAATCCTGTTGGGCAACTCACCTGGAAAGGTATCATTAGCCTCAGAAGAACCTAGCTGACTTTCTATATATGACCGTCTGCCATGGCTAAGAAAGGTTATGGTGGGGGCAGAGCATAGAGTGGTTCCAATAACTTGATTTAGGAAAAGGAAAAGAACCCTCCAGCATTGCTTACACACACACACACACACACACACAGAGAGAGAGAGAGAGAGAGAGAGAGAGAGAGAGAGAGAGAGAGAGAGAGAGAGATTGCATCAGGTGCCCTGTTCTAGGAGTAGGTAGAACTAGTTATAGTTCCTGCTGGTTCTGTAGGCAACAATGAGTTATATCAACATGGGCTTGTCACACATGTACACACAGAGGAACATGCACACACATAGGGTATACATACAGGTGAATATACAAGAGCACAGGGAGAGAAAGAGACAGAGAGAGACAGAGACAGAGAGACTATGTTCCCTCTCTTCAGTGCTTGCCAGTAAAGAAGAAATCATCATAGAAATCACCCAGGATTTCAGTTGGTTCTATGGTGTGCCACCTGTTTTTAATGGTTTTAGT
Source organism: Microtus pennsylvanicus (assembly GCF_037038515.1). Taxonomy (NCBI): domain Eukaryota; kingdom Metazoa; phylum Chordata; class Mammalia; order Rodentia; family Cricetidae; genus Microtus; species Microtus pennsylvanicus. The sequence continues at coordinate 52,786,587 of NC_134584.1, forward strand.
TAAAGTAAAAGGCAGGGAAGGGTCTTAGGAATGGGAACTCCCCTAGTGAGAAGTGAAGTCCTGAGGGCATTCCCCTAAGTGTCTTTAAGTCCTCCCTATCAACTCTAAACAGAAGACATCAGGCAGGGCATGGTGGTGCTTACCTGCAGTCTCCATACTTGGGAAGCTGAGGAAAGAGGACCATGAGTTCGAGGCAAGACGGAACTGCATAGCAACAATCTCAATCGATGAGAAGACATATAAAAAGGAAAACAGCAGCAGAAAACATGGCTCTATTCGGCCTAGGACTAGTACTGAGTTAATGGTGTTATGATGAACAAAATGAAAGAAAGTTGGGATTGAATGAGAAGCCAGGAAGTTTCTGTTGGATACAGTGAAGGGAGGAGGGACCAAACAAGACCAGGTCAGAGTGATAAGGAGAAAGGAAGAAGAGAGAACCTGTGCCAGCTGAGGGAGAGACAAAGGCTAGGATTTTAGGGACTGATGCCTGTGTACAGGAGGGGTTGAAGACTAAGGACGCAAGGAAAGGCCAACAGATAGAGCTTGAGTCCCCCTGCTCTGCATCAGCATGAAGGTACTCTTAATATCTCCTAGAATGGATAAGGCAGGATTCAATGGAAGAAGGAGGAGGAGGAGGAGGAGGGAGAGGGGGAGGAGGGGGAGGGGGAGGGGGGAGGAGGGGGAGGGGGGAGGAGGAGGGGGAGGGGGGAGGGGGAGGAGAAGGAGGAGAAGGAAGAAGAAGAAGAAGGAGAAGATCCCCGTGCACAATAAACAATGATTTGGTCCAGGTCCTATATCTTATCAAACAGTACCCTGACCCTCAAACTAATGAATTACTCAAGGTCCACTGTTAGCCCAGGACCGTCCTGGCCGCCCACTTGTCTCTCTTCTACACTCTCTTTCCTGTAGGAAACTAGGCACTTACTGCACACACGTGCCTGCCTTCTGCTCCATCTGTGCCAGCAGGTGAGTTTGGCTTTCTTTCTGCTATTTTTAAAAATCTATTTGTTTTTATTTTATGTCTATGTGAGTTTTGTCTGCTCATATGTGAATGCAGTACATGGTTCCTAGTGCCTGTGAAGGCCAGAAGAAAGCACTGCCTGGCTGCCTTCGACCTGATGTTAGAGATGATTTCGAGCCACCACGAGAGCTCTGATCCCAAGGACCAGCTCCTCTGCGAGAACAGCAAGAGTTCTTAACTCTTAATCTCTCCAGCCCCTACTTATGCTTTCTTTAGGAATATGGAAGTGGGGCGATCCTCCAGCCCCTACTTAATGCTTTCTTTAGGAATATGGAAGTGGGGCGATCCTCCAGCCCCTATTTAATGCTTTCTTTAGGAATATGGAAGTGGGGCGATCCTCCAGCCCCTACTTAATGCTTTCTTTAGGAATATGGAAGTGGGGCGATCCTAAAGTCTGCAGCCATTCCCAGCTGCTGGAGTCTAACAACCTCTCTATTCCAAGGGGAACCCTGCCTCCTGGGAGCCAGAAGACCCTGACCATTCAACACTTTGCCCTAAAGCTACAGCAGAGTGCTTGCATCAGGGTGTTTATCTCTTGAATTCTCTCCTTAGCAAAGGAGGCTCTCAAACTCCTGATCGCCCTAGCTCAACCTTCCATGTTCTGGGATTACAGACAAGAACAGATCTGACTCTACTGTGAGTTTTCTTTGGCAGTTCCCTTCTTAGACCTGCTCAAGCGACATCCAGAAGCAGATGGCAAAGTGACTTTGTACTCAGGTTAAGTCCTCTGTTTAGCCATCAGTGCCGCCAGCCCCTAAAAGGCATCCCACTTCCCTGCCTGATGTCAGACACAAAGAACTGCTGTCAACCAAACTCACAGAAGCCACTTCCTTTTTCTCTCCTTATTAAGAGACAAGAGACAAACACAGAGGGTTTGAGCATTTGACACGTGATTCCAGGTCCTGACTCTATTCTAGTTGATTTTCTGCATTTTAGGGAATGCTACGTGTAGAAACAACACCTGCTTCTCAGCTGTTGCTAATTGTTTTCAAAGACTCAAAACAAATTATTGCAGGCAACTCCAGGATGGGATTTAAAAAAAAAAAAGTGAGACTGTTTTGAAATACAACCAGCATATCCCGAAACAAGATGGCACCATGCAACACACCAATTACTTGTCCAACATCCAACACCACCAAAACAGCTCTCCCCACACTGGAAAAATCCCCAAGCAGGCAACTCAAACCAAACTTTGATTTCAAATTGATTTCACTTCAATCAGCACAAATCAATGGGTGGAAATAAAAGCATGCAATTATAAATTATACATTTGACTCATCAGAGCAGGTCATGCTTGATCCTTATCTTGGATACCTCATCATTGTCTTCCTTCCTGGAAAGAAGATCCAGGTAACCTTTTTCTTCTTAGGCTTTACATGGGCCAGTCTCCCTCCTACTCAGATGTGGGTTAGGCACTAGGGTGTCCATCCTTGGGATTCTGACTCAGCTTCATGAATGAGCTCATAGTACAGGGGAGGAGATGTTAGCCTACAGTACCAGCAGGATGGAAAAGCAGCCATGATGTGGTGATGTGACTATACTGAGCTTGGCAACGAAGTGACTTATTCTCCTGGGCTTGCTGGGTCAGGGTGGGGAGAGCCCTACAAGCTCTCTGCCTGCCCTAGAGGGCCGGGTTTGATTGACTGGTGGGGCTCTCCTGAGACTTGGGCCAGAAGGAACTGCGTGAATATACACATAGACTTACACAACCCAGGAGCCAGTTCACAGAAGGCCAAGGAATTCAGTGTTGTTATAGCAACCTCAGGCAGGTGACAGGCAGTCAAGGAAGGTAAAAATGGGACGGTATTAGCAATCAGCCTGTGGGGTCTAAGTGTGCCAGAGTAAGAAGGTTTGATGTCAATCTGGAGATAATTTTAAGGTATAAACACTTGTTTCCTTCTTTCCAAATTATAGGAGAGATGCATATGCATAGAAATGAAAAGAAAACGGGTGTGCACGTGCAGATGTTCCAGCGTGTGGGGGCAAATGTATGTGCACTTGCTTGTGGCAGAAGTTAACATGAGGCACCTTCTTCAGCAATACTCCACCTAATGTGTGTGTGTGTGTGTGTGTGTGTGTGTGTGTGTGAGAGAGAGAGAGAGAGAGAGAGATTTTGAGACAGCGTCTCACCGTGTAGTTCTGGCTATCCTGAACGCACTACATAGACCAGGCTGGCCTTGAACTCACTAAAATGCCTCTATCTCCTGAGTACTGGGATTAAAATGGGCCAACATGCCCAACAAACCACTAATGTTTTGAAACAGAGTCTCTCACTGTCTTTGTTAGGGTTTCTATTGCTGTGAGGAGACATCTTGACCATCGCAACTCTTATGAAGGAAAACATTGAATTGGGGCTGGCTTACAGTTCAGAAATTTGGTCCATTATTGCCATGGTGGGAAATACAGTGGCGTGCCAGCAGACATGGTGCTGGAGAGGTAGCTGAGAGTTCTACATCCAGATGAGCAGGCAGCAGGAAGAGACAATAAGCAACTGGGCCTGACTTGGGCCTCTGAACCAACAAAACCACAACTCTAATATTGCCACTCCCTATGAGTCTATAGGAACCATTTTTGTTCAAACCACCACACTCACTAAACCTGGATCTCTCCAATTTGGTTATACTGACTGGCCAGTAAGTCTCAGGCATGCTCCTGTCTCAGCTTCCCAGGAGCTATGATTGCAGGTGAGTGCCTCCATGGCCAGGACTTTTTAAGGGTGGGGGCTAGGAATCAAACCTCATATTTGGTGGAGCAAACTCTTTCTTGACTGAGCCATCTATCCAGCCCCAAAATAAAGTTATTACCTGTAGAAAACAAGAGGGTCCCTTCCGATATTTTCATATCTACTTGTATTTCCTCTTACAAGCTAGATTCTGCCTGTGAAGGGCAGCATATGACATTTGTCTTTTTGGTCTGACTTACTTCACTCAGAATGAAGATCTCTAACTTCATTTATTTCCCCACAAATGGCATTTGTTCTTTAGGGCTGGATAATAGGCCATTGTGTATGTATACCACGTCTACTTTATCCTTACTCTGTTTGATGGGCATCTAGGCAATTCTCTCCATCGAGCACTGTGAAGAGTGCCGCAGCAAAGGTGGGGTACAAACGCCTCTCTGAAATTCAGACTCCTCTGAGCATCACGCCTTCTAACAGGGGCAGGATCAGGGCAGCAGTACCACACTGTAATTCTATTTTTAGTTTTCTGGGGAGCTGCCTTGTTTAAAGGGGGGAAGGATTACCCATGATCAATTGATGACCACATCAACATTTTCCCTCATCATTTCATACACACACACACACACACACAACCAAATACACATGTTAACACATGGACTCATAGGCCGAGATGTGCAGTTCTCTTTACTAGCTTTTTAAATGTAACTACATATTATAAACAGTTTCCATCTCATTAAACAGAATGTGTTATATAAAGCTTGCCTAGGATCCCAGCCTGTAGTCATATCAAAATTACTTAGCCAGTCTTCTCTGTGGGTATTAGGTTTGTAATTTTTCCACGTTTTAATGAAGCAAGAAAGAGAATGCATGTCTCATTCTGTTTGGGCAGTTGTTCAATTATTGACATACTTCAAAATTATGATTCTCATTCCAAGAGAATATAAAGGCCTTTCATATGTACTTCAAAAACATTCTGGAGAAAGCTTATACCATTAACATGTCAGTTAGAGCATAAAATCAGTCTCTTGTTTTGTGGCCGTTATCAGCTGCTGCAATTTTTGTAATTTTTGTCATTTTTTTTGGCTTATAGCTAATATGCCATTAATATTTAATTTGCATTTAATTACTATAAGAATACATTTTTATGCGCATTGACTTTTAAATTTTCTACTTTAGTGAAAATGCTGTACCTGTCCTGGGGCCATTTTTCCGTTAGATTGTTTTTCTCTTTCTGATTTGCGAAAATTGCTCAAACATTAAATATATAAGCTTTTTGTCTCTTACAAATACTTTTTCCAACATGGAAATTCTTTGTAATTTTGTTTACGGTAATTTTAGACCTAACTAGGCTTTTAATTTCTACACAGGAAAACCATCAATCTTCCCCTTCTTTTTATACTTCAAAAGACAGTCTCTGAGATCACATAGCTATTTGCTTTCACATCTTCTGTTTACATAGTTAGCATATTGTGGGTCTATTTGATGTATGAATGAGATAAGAATCTAATTGAGTACTGGCTGCAGTAGGGTGAATGATGTTAGTTCAAAGGTATCAGGTCTTAATCCCTGGAACCTGTGTATGCATAGAAAGATCTTGACAGTTGTGACTAAGTTAAAGCTCTTGACATGGGGGGATTACTTGGGTGCTGCAAGAACCCAATCACATTGTGCTTGCAATTGAGACTCGTGAAAGTTTGCCACACACAGAGGAGCAGGCATGTGAAGACAGAACCAAAGACTGGAATGATGCCACCACAAACCAAGGGACACGAGCAGCAACCAGAAATGGGGAGTAAAGAGACAGAATCACCTACACCCTCAAGAAGGACCTCTGCCCAGCCAACTCTTGACTAAGTGAAAATGACTTACGGAAGTGGGAACTCCTGATCTAGAAGACAATAAATCTATGTTTTTCTAAGTCACCAAGTAGGAGGTAATTCGCTATAGCAGCCACAGGGCTCAGATATAACAATCCACCAAGGGATGTTCCTCACACTGTACATAACCAACCCTGTCTTGCCTGTCTGGAATGTCATTTCTGTCCTACCTAAGGAGTTTATATATGACATCGACTTTGAGGTTTTTTTAATCTCTGTCAGTCTACTCTTATTATTAATAGCATCATGTGAATTACCATCGCATGTCTTTTTCATTTCATATCTGGCAATCCTGATTATCCCATTGTAAATACAAAAATATAAACTAATTAGTCCTCCAGATAATAGAAGACTTAGAATAACTCATTTTAATTCTCCAAAAGTTTTATTCAGGGATAAATGTATTAAGTTTGTGAATTAATTTGAAAAGAAACCACCTTATAAGAACCTGATCCCACTTTAAGAACAGGTGCCTACCATTAAAGCCTTTACTGTATGCCCAACAATAACTTGTAACTTTCTGTATTGCGTATTTCCAACTTTGTACCTAGTTTGGACTGTTCCCTCCCTGCCTGCTTCATCTTCCTCCCCTCCTCTAACCCCTCCCCATCTTCCATTTCCTTCCTTGCTGTCACGCTATTCTCTCTGGCTTCTTCCTTTTTCCCTGTTTTCTCTCTTCTGAGTTGCTTATATAATGTTTCTGAGCAAAGGGATGACATGTGATTCCTCCCATGGCAGCTAATTTAGATTTCTAACTTTGCTTTGCGACTTTTCCTGGGCTAATGCCGGCACTCATCTTTAGGCTCCAGCAGATGCTGTGTGGGTGGCGGCAGGAGGGAGTGTGGGTGTATGATGGATAGGGCTGGGGACAACGCATGTCATTTTTAATTAGCACTTGATAATCAAGTGATCCATGTTCGTATACTTTGAGTCCAATGGGCTTGTGACTTGTGTTAAAGAGGATAATGCGTTAGATGCGCTCCTGTTAAGAAAGACCCTTTTGATTTCTAATCAATCGTTCCTTTATATTAAATGTGGGAAGAAAATGCTCTGTGTACACCCTGCACCAGCCCCAACCCAGTCGGAGTCCAGCCTCAGCCTCAGCCCCAGACCCTGCCCCTGCCCCAGCTTCAGCCCCAGACCCTGCCTCCAACCCATCCCAGCTCCAGCCCCAGGCTCAGACCCTGTGCCAGCCTCTGCCCCACTCCAGTCCCAGCTCAGCCCCATCCCCAACTCCTGCTCCATACCCAGCCCCTGCCCTTCCCCCTGCCCCTGCCCAGCCAGGATTCACATGTGGTTTTGTTTGTTTGGTTTTTTTGTTGTTGTTGTTGTTGTTGTTTTGGATTTTCGAGACAGGGTTTCTCTGTGGCTTTTTGGTTCCTGTCCTGGAACTAGCTCTTGTAGACCAGGCTGGCCTCGAACTCACAGAGATCCACCTGCCTCTGCCTCCCAAGTGCTAAGATTAAAGGCGTGTGCTACCACCACCCAGCTTCACATGTGTTTAATTAGGGCAAGAGAGCAGGTGTAGAAGGATATACAGCTAATAGCCTCTGCCCTATGGAACAATCACCTCTCCAGGCTACCTGACCATGGCTTCACAGGGCAGAGCTGGTGAATATAAGAGGTGAGGGAAGGTAGGAGCATCTTTCTCAGTGGGCAAATGGACAGAGAGGAAGAAATCTGTCTGGACCTCACCATTGCTATCCTAAATCGATCCAGCAGCCTAGACCGGCTTCCAGCCTTGGGAACACAGGAAGCAGATGTTTTAGCGGCGCCTCACATTGGACACCACACTAATGATCATTAAAGACTAATTAATGCTGGTGATAATGACTGCACTATCATTTTTGTTAAGGTGCAAGAGCAATCTGTAAAAAGAAAGCCATCTTCCTAGCTAAGCAGACTTTCTTTAACTCGTCAACACACTGCCAAAGAGAAGGGAACATTCTGCCAGGATTCAAACTGGAAAAAAAAAGTCCTCAGGCAAGTTTATATAAAACCCCAGAAAAGTGATACATAATAAATTAAATATCCCGAAATAAGCAAAGCATGAATATTTAAGCACTTGGCTATTTTAATTTGGAGCAAGCAATGAGACCCAGGCTCCTTACTCAGGATGGAAAGTTTGAGCCTGGGGAGGCAGTTCTGGGAACTGCCCTGGGTCCCTTTTTATTCAAGAGACTGGCAAACATCATGTGACCAAGGTATTTGCCAGGGACTGGTCAAGCCCCACAGTCTACTGAGGTGAAGAACTGGGGCACAGAACATACATACAGTGTGTGACTCACTGTTTGCCTGGTGATACCAGCTTTATCTTATTGGGGTCCAAAGAACAACTCAGTATAAACTTAAGAAGTGAGGACAAAGAGGACAGCTAAGGAGAACGGGATCTTACTGCTGCTTCGACACTCAGCAGCAGGACGCTTTGTGTTCTTAAGGATGCTCCCCCGACTCTGGATTAGAAACCCTGCCCTCAGATGCTTAAATAAAACATATTCTACCTCATACCATGTCTTATAAGGAGTCTGGTGCATGCTCTACAGTGTTTTGTGCACAAAGAATGCACACAAAGGATTGGGAAAATGGCTCTGTTAGTGAAGGGCTAGCCATGCAAGCATGAGGATTCAAACTGGTCCCCAGCACTCACATAAAAGCCAGGCATGGTGGCTTGGGCTTGGAAACCTAGTGCTGGCCAGCCAGACTCAGCAAGTCTCAGATCCCCATAAGAGACCCTGTTTCAAAAATCAAAGACAGATAATTCCCTCGTGAACAATACCCGAGGTTGACCTCTGGCTTCCTGGATTCGCACACAAACCTGCACAGACACATGCACTGGTACACATACCCCTACACACACACACACACACACACACACACACACACACATACACACACTTCTCTGTACATGACAAAACAGCAGGGAAAAGCTAAAGGCGAAGAGAGACAATGTGTATGTGTGTGTGTGTGTGTGAGAGTGGATGTGTGTGTGTGAGTGGATGTGTGTGTTTGTGCAGGCTGTGGGTACAAATGGGCCTCACTCTGAGGGAGTATTTCACAAAGAGACAGAAAGATGTCAAGAAGCAAAGATGAGCGGCCACAGCATTACAAACCCCAGAGGAATGGATGCCCAGAGTCGTCTGCTATGGGAAACAGATTCCACAGCTCAACACTTAAAAACCATTTCCTTGCTGTCTGGCAAAGTATGAGAGCATCATACGCACCGTCTTATTTCATCCTCCCACAGCTCTGAGATAGGTGTTAAAGCCTCATCCCACCCTAGAGATAAAAAAATAGGCACGGAAGTCAGGGGACTGGTAGAAGCCTCTGCTTCAAAGTCCACGCTGCTCATCACACACCACTTTAGTGGAAAACAGCGAGATGGGGGAGAGAAGCAACATGAATTAAAAGCACAGCAGATCTGCGCAGATACAGGGTGGCAGGGTGGGGCTGGGGACAAGTCTTGGAGTCCCAGGGTTCTCACATGGTCATATTATAGTTTGCATGCAGCTACCTTAAAATGCAGTTAGTTAATTTCCTGGAAATACTTCTGGCTAGACAGCTAGGATTAGGGACATCAGCTACAGCAGGAACTTTACGTACTCAGTACTATGAGTGAAAGCCTCCTTTTCTCTTGCTTTAGCGGAACACAATGAACCGATCTGCATTTTTCCCCCAGACCTAGAGTGTTTTCAAAACTCCTGCAAACTCTATGTTCTTGTTCTCTGAAATCTAGTAACGTATAATAAGCTGGAGACATCTGGAATGGTTTTTTTTTTCTCCCTAATGCAACATAAAAGTATTCTATGCTTGTTTCATATTCGAGGAGGTCAAAGCCTAATATTGAGTGTGCCCTGGGCGTACACTCAGGGACCAAGGGACAGCTGCGGGGGCAGGGTGTTCATGCCTCTTTCATGAGATGCAAGTCCCCCTGTTTGGAGTCACCAGGCAGAACAAAGCCGGGTTTCCACAGTAGGTATGACTTGTGTGGACAGACGCTATCTGCCAACATCAGATGCTCTTCACGGCAATAGAGAAACTCAGGGGAAGTCACCTGGCCAGCTCCGCTCCTCCTGGATTCCAAACATGCAGAGGCAACGGGATGGGTGAGAGAGAAGAAAGACGGGCTTGCAGCACTGCTTCAACGAAAAGAGCATTGGCTTTCTCAGAGCTTTATAAAAACTGCTCCGGTGGAATCTAAACCCCATTGATTGAGTCTCGCGGCCATCAGCCTTAGGAGAATGCTTTTTCCTCCAACAGTTTCCATTTCATCAACGCCCCGCCCCTTGGTCTGGCCTTCAGACCCTCAGGCAGCCTTTGTACACCAAGTTGAGCCCTGAGTTCCAGTTCCCCAAGCCTTAAGTCACCATTGATCCTCCCACTCAGTCCAGAAAGGGCCTGGGGTGGGGGTGGGAAGGATTGTTTGCTTCTGGTTGACCAGCTCTATCTACTTCTCCGTGCTTCTGGTGTGGGTGTTCACAACAGACACACCCTGTCCCTTCTGTGACCACATAGTTTTCTAATCAGTCTTTATAAATGGAGGCCATAGACCAGTGGTTCTCAACCTGTGGGTCATGAACCCACAAGGGGTTGCATATCAGATATTTACATTATGATTCATAACAGTAGCAAAATTACAGATATGAAGTAGCAATGAGGAAATTTCATGGTTGGGGGTCACCACAACCTGAGGAACGTCATTAAAGGATCACAGCATTAGGAAGGTTGAGAACCCATTGCCATAGACAGTTATTCAGTGGTTCAGATACTAAGTTCACTTGTGTGTCTTCAGTCATGACTGGGTTGTGTTTATGAAAGGTGAAAGGTAGCTAGATTTCCTTGACCTTCAGAAAATAATTTACTGGGTGAGGGGGAGGGAGATTTTGCTTCTTATTTATATTTATATTGTAAGTACTATGTAAAACATAACAATCTACTTTATATATTAGTATCTATTATTTGTCTTTACTGTATTGGCTGAATTTGCACAAGTAAGAAATAAGCTATTTATTTTTCAATGGGGGCATGGAGCTAGGCTGACCTAGCAATTATGATCCTCCTGCCTCAACTCTCCCAGGTGCCAGGATTACATGTGAATTTCTTGAGTGGCTTACATGCATTATTATACAATTTTACATGCATTTTTAAATGACTGTCATATTTATGTTCATACATTTTGTAATAGTATGGACACATTCACCTTTAAAGAAACCTAAGGGTGCAGTTATTCAAGAGAGTTATCAAACACTCATAATCACAGTTTTTAGAGGTAACCTCTGATAATACATAGATATGTATCATTTCATCTGTTTCTTATATATACTTTTATACATATATTCATAAATCTGGACATATTTTTCAGGTACATGCATAGAATTAAAGTATATTTGCTGATTTGAAACTGACCTATGGTACCTTTTCACTTATGAATCTAATATGGGGGCGTTGGGGGGGAGAAGAGAGGGGGTGGGAGGAGAGGTGGAGAATGAACTAGGGTTGGAATGTAAAATGAAATTTAAAAAAATAATGAAAATTTTAAAAAAGAATTTATTGTGGGGCCTGTAGAGGTGACTCAGCAGTTAAAAACACATGCTGCTCTTGCAGAGGGTCTGAGTTCAGCTCCCTGCACCGACACAGTGGTTCAAAGCAATTCTGGGGACCTGACACCCTCTTCTGGTCTCCTCAAGCATCAGGAATGCTCTTGGTATACATACATACATTCAGGCAAGACACTTGCACACATAAAATAAAATAAATATAAAGCTATCTTTTAAATAATATATTATGATCCTCGTTCAACTTGCAGTGATTATGGGTGTCAGTAAGTTTGATTTGAAGCCAGCCAAGCACAGTATTCTGTTGTCACCGACCATTGCTCATGCTAAATTTGTCTAATAGGGATAGTGTTTCTGTCTATGTATTTTGTCTTTTTAAAAAATACTTGTTTTATTTTTTTGTGCATGCGTGCACACGCTCATGCGTGTGTGTGTATGAGTGTGGGATATGTGTGTGTGTGTGTGTGTTTAGTATCTGCTACGTGTATGAAGGTACCCTTGTAAGCCCGAAGAGGCTACTCCTGCCCCTGCCTCATCTTCTTGCTGGTTTGCTAGAGCTTCTCTCTCCAGATGTTCTCCTGCCTCTGGCCGGGCTGCCCTGCAGGAAGGTGCTGTCTTTTCTACCTTTTCTGCAATGAGAGACCTCAGGCTCACACACGGAACATTGTGGGAACTATAATGGTTTTTTTTCTTTCTGCTTTGGGGACCAAATCTACAGACGTGCACCTGATCTGTACTCTGGGTGCCACTGAACCACATCCCCAGCCTTATCATTTTAGTGCTCACCAGCTGGATGAGGAAAAGCCAAATGGTGGTTCATTGTTTTTGATAAGCAAATGTAAAATGGTATATTATTGCTTCTATTAAAATATTATCAGCTGGGTGGTTGTGGTACACACCAGCACTCGAGAGGCAGAGGTAGGCAGATCTCTGAGAGTTTGAGGCTGGCATGGTCTACAGAGTGAGTTCCAGGACAGGCTCCAAATCTACACAGAGAGACCCTGTCTCAAAAAACTAAAATAAATAAAAAGTATCAAAGAAAATATTTTTTATTTATTCTAATAATTTGTGTTTCTACTACGAGGCACTCATGATTTTTCTATTGGACTCTTTGTTGTTTATAATCTAATTGTAAAACTCTCCATGTATTAGCAATGCCAATATTTATATTTTATAATACCATAAAAGTTTCTTGGTGTTTTCTGTTTGGCTCATCATACTTTTGACTACAGTATTTTGCTGAAGGTTTAAACTTACCTGTTAGCAGACTTCTCAGGGTTTTTTTTCCCTTGTAGTCTCTACTGCTGGTGACATTTGCTGCACTATGATTGAGGTCGCTTATCAGGTGGCATATGGCATAGGTGGAAAGCAAACTGGTGCGTTCTCTAAGGCAGCTCAGGGATGAGTCTGAGTGCTAGGAATACTGAAAACTTTGGCAGAGAAGCGAGATTGCTGCTAGCGTTATAGCAAAAAGTTCCTGAGCGCTCGGGAGCTCTGGGGATACTCAAAGGCATCCAGAGATGTCGTGTATGTTTATATTGAAGGGAAGCTTTAAAATAGACCATCTTAGCTGGGTGTGGCGATGCTCTCCTGCAGGAGGCTCAGGCAGAAAGATTGGTAGATCATGGAAGCCAGCCTCAGCTACATCAGAGTCTGAGAGAGAGAGAGAGAGAGAGAGAGAGAGAGAGAGAGAGAGAGAGAGAGACCCAAAGCCCCCCGAAACATCAAATGGCAGGCAGCACTTTCTAGAGAAAGCCAAGGTGTCTGTTGTCCCACTTGCTCCTAAGAGGTAACTTTCACACTCTAGCTGTGGAGAAGTCACTTGTGACTCTTTTTTCTTGAAGCTGGACATGCATGACATCATCACTTTCAGGTGACAGGCTGTCAAAAGGCAACACAACTTGTTTACATTCTCAGGGAACATCTGCTTGCCTTTGAGTTCTTGGTCGGCCAGTTGAGAGTACAGGGCCTCTGATGCTGAGAGTGAAGAAGCCCAAACCAAGCCACAGAGACACAGTGGGAAGTGGGGAGATGCTTAGCCAACTGCCCTGCCTTCCTCTGGCCCCGACCATTCTAGCAATCGTTCCTTTTAACTCTTTCTCTGACCAGACACAGAGATGGAAGCTGTCAGTTCCCCTCCTGCAACCCACGCCCACCCGCTTTAGAATTGCCCAACCATCTTCCAACTGCCAGATCGGTGCTTCCCTGATGAGGGACCAATCTGCCTCTCATACCCACCTTAGCACACCCAGCAGCAGGTTGGGTGTGCTAAGGACCCCATGAGCACACGGGACGTGTGCACACCCTAGCTATCCTGTGCTGCCCCCAAATGCCGGAGACCTTCCTGCCCCACAATGACAACAGACTCCCTAGACTCCTCTGCTTCTGTTTTCCTTCTGCTCTCCCTCTCACTCCCTGCTGCTTGGCATTTGGAATTTTATCACATCTAGGCTCACCTCTGGGCTACAGTATTAGCAGCGAAATCCTTGTGACAGTGGCTTCGAAGGGAACAAAAATTCATTAAGGAAACAGGCAAGAAGTAACCACATACACGGGGTGGTAGTGGGAAATACTTGACATTGTGATTGCACAAAAGAAGAGCTCAGACCTAACTTCGGGGGCGGGGGAGGGGGGATGCCACCCAAAGAACTGAGTGAGCTCCAGAAGGGAAGGAGAGGATTCTGCTATCAACTGCCCCTGTTTGTTCCACACTTTCTCCTATAAGCAGGCTCGGGGATAATATCTTTGCCATTTTGTTGCTGTGAACTATTATTTCCAAGGGGCAAACATTCAGATAGAAAAGTGTTGGAGCAATAGCAAATCCTTTCCAAAGGAGTGGGACTGGAGGGGCATGGGATGTGGGGCCAACTCAGCCTGGAGGCGGGTCTAGTTGGCTATCACATGACAAGGCCAGAGGCCAGGATAGATGTGGTAGGTGGATTTAAAGAGGTGGAATCAGTTCTGCACAACCGGGAAGGATTGGAATGGCACTCGGGTGGGAGAGGAAGCTGGCGAGGTGAGGTGTCAGTTCTGAAGGAGTTCCTGAGCCAAGCTAAGAAGGTAGAGACCAGAGGGCGCTCTCAGCAGAAATGTGCTCATCAGCGCTTTGTGGGGCTGCTAGGATTTAGATAGGGGTGGGAGACATGATTAGCCTAAGTATTTCTCAGACAAGTTTTGTAAATGCTGCTTTGTGTCTCTTTAGGGTAGTTTTTTTTCTTATTATGCGGAACCTGTGCCCTAGAATCGCGACGCTAAACTACCAGAGGAGGCTGAGGCCCTGTGCCCCTTTGTGCCCACAGTGTCTGTTGGCAGAAAACGCGGACCATGGTACAGACTCACTGCAGCTCAGACTTTCCACTCACCCACGTGCGCCTTTCTGCCCTCTCCCCGAATCCTCTGACTGCTCAGAACATCTCTATAGTCAGTACACTATAGCAATCACGCACAGCAGTGTCTTCTGGAGAGGGAGGAATGCCCTCGGCCACCAAACCGGTCTATCCTCATTCCATTAACGCTGCTGACTGGCAGCTTCCCCATTACGCAATCTCGGTTTCATTACGTCTGGGACACAACACAGACTCTGCTTCTGAAGAATTCTGAAGGCGGGAGTCTGGTGACCTAGCCCGGTGCTGAGCACCAATGTCACTTCAAACATCTCCCAGTCCTCATTTTGTCATTTGCTACTCTCTTAGGGTCCTTTCCCGGGAGGAGTTCGTTCCTCGGGTCCTTCTCATCGTCACTTACGTGTCTGTGGCCTTCCGAGGTGCAAGTAAGAACCCCTCGCGTTGTTGCAATTCCAGAAAGCATTTCACCATCGTGCTTGAAGATGAGTTCACAACACAGAGATTGCGGAGATTCAGGCCTGAACACAGCCGAAGTCCCTCAGAGCAAGGTTGAACAAACTTTTTCTGTAAAAGACTAAACAGTAAGTCCTTTAAGCCCCGTGGGACATGGCGGTTCTGTATCATTTTTGCCTTCCTAGTTTACAAAATAACCAGAACCAATGCCTGAACAGAGCACATGGCAGACTCCCAATATCAGATCACATATAAAATCACTTACAGGCAGTGGGTGACCCACAAACCAGAGTTCGCTAGCCGCTGATCTAAACCAACCCTAGGGACAAAAATGAAGACACCGAGACCTGGACAGGAAGTTTCTGGCTCTTTCCAGAAATCAATGGCAATGCCAAAGCGAGGCCCTGGGGGCTTCTACCCTCAGTGCTCCGTTCTTCCCGTTCTTCCCGTGGCTCTCGTCCAGCAGGAGGCCTGCTTGCTCCACCTGGCCTTGAGCATCTCACCACTGCTTCTTCCCAGTCGGTGTCTACCACCCTGGGAGTCTGAAACTCAAGGCCTAAGAACTGAAGGCAGATATCATCACATTAAAGGCTGTGGACTCTTCCCCAGGCCCTTCCTGGCATGAGTAGGAAAACCTGTGTCTGCCTGCAGAATGCAGAATGATCTACCTCCAACACCTGTGGGTTACCCCTTTCTCTCTCTCTCTCTCTCTCTCTCTCTCTCTCTCTCTCTCTCTCTCTCTCTCTCTCTCTCTCTCTCTCTCTCTGTGTGTGTGTGTGTGTGTGTGTGTGTGTGTGTGTGTGTGTATAGAAACATGTCTCAAAGCCTTTTAGGAAGAAGGTTTTCAAATTATGCAAACATGATCGCGCTAGAACTGGAAAGCAGAGTAAACAGTGAAACCTAGCTGAGTCACCGGTGGGAAAGCCCGAATCGATTAGCCTGTTGCTAATGACTTTAAAAGGCAGGAGGAACAGGAGAGCCTGCTTCCCACAAAGATCATCCGGTCTCCTGTCTCTAGTCTCAGCCAAAACAGGCCCCATGACCTGAATGATCTAAAAAAAAAAAATGTTCCTAGTTACGGGAGAACTTATTTTTCCCTTTAAAACAGATGTCTTGATGAGGGGTAGGGAGGAAGGGAGGGAGAGAGGGAGAGAAAGAAATGGAGGGGAGGCAGAGAGGGAGAGAGAAGGAGGGAGAGAGAGGAAGGAAAGAGAGAGGGAGGGAGGAAGGGAGGGAGGGAGGGAGGGAGGGAGGGAGGGAGGGAGAAAAAGAGAGGGAGAGAGGGGAAGAGGAGAGAGAAGGAGGGAGAGAGAGAGAGTGGTGGGGCTTAAATAAAGGTACTGTTGGGCTGCTCTGACCTGAAACCAAGATGACCTGTGTTTGGTTTGATAAGACAGTGGTGAATAGCAGTGGTCCTTCTAGCCCCCAAGGAGTCATTCAAAGTGTTGAAGTTTCCTACAGTAAGGAATAGCAACTCCAGAGATGCAGCAAAGGGCATCCATGTGGTTATCCTAAAACAGACCCTGCTCTGTTTTTATAGAGTCGCCTTTCTTCAACATAGCTTGAGAACATTCAGCATTAATTAATAAAGTGACATTGAATGACACCTAAAGATTGTATTGATCCTAAAGACATCTTAGGAATGGCCAGAAGGAAGTATTCTGCTGATAAACTCTTGCAGCTACGACAGTGAAAAGAAGAACATCTCCCTTCTGACTGTGGTCCAACCATTTTGCAAGATCCAGCACTCAGCACCAGCAGTCTTCCAGTGCAGGAGGCCCAAGGGTCCTGCTGACTGGCCAATGTAAGAGCACTCACCTTTGAAAGTGGGGGTGTGAACTAATGTGCCCTTTCCCAACCCAAGGGGTCTCCCTGAATTTTTGCCTATGTCTCTGTCTTAGGGTTTCTACTGTTGTGAAAAGACACCATGACTACAGCAACCCCTTTTAGGAAACATTTAATGGGGTGGCTTGCTTACAGTTTCAGAGGTTCAGTCCATTATCATCAAGGCTGGACATGGTGGCCTTCAGGCAAACATAGTGCTGGAGAAGTAGCTAGCGGTCCTACATCTTGCAGGCAACAGGAAGTCAACTGAGACATGGGCAGTATCCTGAGCATAGGAAACCTTGACACCCACTCCCACAGTGACACACTTCCTCCAACAAGCCATACCTCCTGATAGTGCCACTTCCTATGAGCTTATGGGGGTCAAATTGCATTCAAACCACCACATTCTCTGAGACACTTAATATTTGTATTTGCTTTTATAACTAATTAATCAAGAAAAAGCAAAATATTCTCAATGTTATTATAGCATTAAAAAAGATACCAACTCAAGTTACTTCTTTGTTGTTTCTTTGCTTGTTTGTTTGTTTCAGTTATATAGGTATTCTTCAAATCTTTTTTTAAATTGATTTTTATTGAGGTCTGCATTTTTCTCTCCTCCTCTCCCTGCCTCTCCCCTCCCCTACAGCCCTCTCCCAAGGTCCCCATGCTTCCAATTTACTCAGAAGATCTTGTCTTTTTCTACTCCCCATATAGGTTAGATCCATGTATGTCTCTCTTAGAGTCCTCATTGATGTCTAGGTTTTCTGGGATTATGAATTGTAGGCTAGTTTTATTTGTTCTATATTTAAAAGCCACTTATGAGTGAGTACATATGATATTTATCTTTTTGGGTCTGGGTTACCTCACTCAATATGATGTTTTCTAGGGGTTATATTTGGTCTCCTGTGTCAATGCATTCAAGTGTACTTCCCACTTTCTCTTCTATGAGGTTCAGTTGGCTGGTTTTATGTTGAGGTCTCTGATTCATTTGGACTTGAGTTTTGTGCATGGTGATAGATATGGATCTATTTTCATTCTTATACATGTTGGTATCCAATTATGCCAGCAACATTTGTTAAGTATGCTTCTTGTTTTCCATTTGATATTTTTTGCTTCTTTGTCAAAAATAAGGTGTTTAATAGTGTGTGGATTAATATTCAGGTCTTCAATTCGGTTCCAATGGTCCTCCTGTCTGTTCTTATGCCATTACCAGGCTGTTTTCAGTGGTGTAGCTCTGTAGTAGAGTTTGAAATCAGGGATTGTGATGCCTCCAGAAATTCTTTTATTGTACAGGATTGTTTTGGCTATCCTGGGTTTTTTGCTTTTTCCATATGAAGTTGAGTATCCTTCTTTCGAGGTCTGTGAAGAATTTTGCTGGGATTGTGATGGGCATTGTATTGAATCTGTAGATTGCTTTTGGTAAGATTGCCATTTTTACTATGTTAATTCTACCTACCCAAGAGCATGGGAGATCTTTCCACTTTCTGGTGTCTTCTTCAATTTCTTTCTTCAAAGATTTAAAGTTCTTGTTTATGTAAACTATCATATCATCAGCAAATAGTGAGAGTTTGACATCTTCTTTTCTGATTTGGATCCCCTTGGTCTCCTTTTGGTGTCTTATTGTTCTATCTAGGGCCTCAAGAACTATATTGAATAGCTATGGAAAGAGTGGACAACCTTGTCTTGTTTCTGATTTCAGTGAGATTGCTGTGAGTTTCTCTCCATTTAGTTTGATGTTGGCTATTGGCTTGTTGTATATTGCCTTTATTATGTTTAGGTATGTTCCTATATTCCTGCTCTCTCCAAGATCTTTATCATGAAGGGATGTTGTATTTTGTTAAAAGCTTTTTCAGCATCTAATGAGATGATCATGTGGTTTTTATTTTTCAGTTTGTTTATATGGTGGATTACATTGATAGATTTTTGTATGTTGAACCATCCCTGCATCTCTGGAATGAAGCTGACTTGATCATGGTGGATGATGGTTCTGATGTGTTCTTGGATTAAATTTGCCAGTATTTTATTTAGTATTTTTACATCAATGTTCATGAGTGACATTGGTCTGTAATTCTCTTTCTTAGTAATGTCTTTATGTGGTTATCAGGGTAATTGTAGCCTCATAAAAAGAGTTTGGCAATGTTCCTTCTGTTTCTACTTTGTGGAACAACTTGAGGAGTATTGGTATTATATATAATATAAAATATTATATAAAATGAGCTGAAAAACACAGGAGAAAAATGGGGGAGGGGGGTCATTCCATTTACTATACATGCATCAGGCATGAAGAAATATTTCTTGAGAAGATTCATTAAATAGATTTCCATGAAACAAAGGGAATTTTTGCTTCAATCAGAAAAATAATAACAAATGACTTTTATTTTATGGTATCTTATCACAACAGAGTAAAACTTTGCTTACTTATTTTAATTAATTGAATTGCTCATGTTGTGCTATTTTGTCACCGTTTCCTTCAGTCACCACTTTACTGAAAGACAGTTGGTTTGCTTTGTTTCTGTTTTTTTTTTTCTGATCCAGCATTTCACAATCCATCCTAGCGTGGCCTTGAACTCATTTTGTAGCCCGTTTTGACCTCAGACTTATGCATCTCCTGCCTCAGCCTCTGTAGTGCTGAGGTTTCAGGTGTGTGCTACCATGCCTGGTTGGAAGATAACTGTTGTCTCTATTTGGGGAGATGGGGAACTTGAAGAGGTTGAAGTGACCTTGACTAAGATGGCAACCTGGTAAATGCCAGACCCTAGATCTGCATCTAGTTCCACCCAACCTCAAGCTCCCCATTGCCTTTCTAGTGACAAGCTCGAGGAAGATCTGACCCCCAGCAATGAGCATAATGAGATGACCATGAAGCTAGTGTAAAGAGGGGAGCAGAGGCCAAATCCATTCTTCAGAAAACAGGTCCTATTTCTAAACCATAGATGGCAAAAGACAAGAAGTTGAGTTTCTGTCTCAATTCTCTAGTGACACCAGTAGGGTCTCAAAACTCTTTCAATTCCCAGGTCACTCTGATGGCCAGTAGATCACACTGACTGAGCCACCTGGAAGAGATTTAATATGAAGAATAGACTCTTCAAGCCAGAGAGGTGAGTGCAAGCTTCAACAAAAGCTCTGTCTTTCCTAACACAACCTCTTACTGGGAACACATACTAAAACAGACCACCAACTGCAAATACCAATGGGATACAAAATGTTTACTAGAACCCCGTGATCAACAACGCAGCCTTTATGTACTGGGCAGTCATAAATAATATTTTTATTAGTAGTGTGAAATTTCTTTTCCTCATTATTTAAATCAGTGAAAGAATGACTTCAACAGTTTGGAATGTTGGACTTCCAGGTCTGTCTGTTTTTTATTTGTGAAAAGGGGAAAATGGCCTTTTTGTTACTATTTCTATGTAACCTGTTGGGACTCACACATTGGACTTCAGGTCTAACTAGCTACAGATTCCTCTTCTGGTTTAATGGTTTACTGATCTTGCTTGTAGTTGAACAGAATAAACATTATTCATACTTTGTAATAAACTATAATAAACATCATACTTTGAATTAGTTGGCAGGGAACGTAGCACAAGTTCCGACTTGAAAGTCTGCATTTTACTGAGGGTTAGAAAACTGCCAATTTAGAAATAATGAGAGTCTGAGACAAGTGCTGAGACACCCAGAAAAGATGCCACAGCACAAATGAAAACAAGGTATTTTACATGTAGAGGACCCAAAATTGTCTCGACTTGATTATCTCTTAGGCACTGTGAAGACTCATGGGGATGAAAGCAATAAAGATGCTTAAGTCATCTAAGTGTTTGTGTGATAGAGGCGGTGCCTTCATTCATAGTTTTGCAGTGAGGACTAAGTAGTGTAATAGACAAAAAAGTGTTGGGGAATTCTGATCTGGGCCGCTGCACCGGTTATGATTGCTGTTGTTCCTGCTGTTTCCACCGATCCTGTTATTACCTCACACTCTGTATTTAGTCACTTAGTGGACAAATTAGCGTGATGCACGCAGTGAGTCAGGCACTTGAGAAGACGTCACAAAGCAAGACGGAGTCCAGGAAAGTATTTGGAAATATCACAGACACTGCCCTCCTGCTCTTCTTCCATTGAGGAAGTCCAAAGATCTGCAGTTCTATTTGTGAGTTACCAGGCCTTGGTAAGCCAGCAGTCACTGGATCTCAAGAAACTCGTTGGACGTTGGTGTGCTCAGAAACACAAATGACTTTCTTAAAGCTAAACTGAATGAGAAATTGTCATTCAGATCATTTATCATTGGAGGATCTGTGAGGCAGGTGTAAGAGTAAACTGCTTTCTTTGATGACAAAGGCCTCAGGTGTGGCGATTCCTTAAGGATGGTTTTTATCAAGCCTTCCCAAGGACTTGGTCCTCCTTGGTTTTTTCAACATTCAGTGCAAACACCTAAAAAGTGGTCTGGGAACAATTGACTTGGTGAAGGTGTCCTGGGTGGGTTGGAGTGGTAGCAAATTTGATTCATATTCACACTGGTCTGGATTATTTATGTTGACTCTGCATCTTTCTACATATACTCAAAAATGTCTCCCTACCAAAACCTCTTTAAAAAAACTTTCCAGAAACTTCTTCTTCTTGTTCTCATCTTCCCATCTTCAATCTCAAGCACAATATTAGATGAAGGATAAATAGTTTATTCAGGCAAAATCAATCAGATTCAGCCTCCATGGAGTGAGAGACTGGGACTCAGTCACTGGGTTGGTGGCTCAGAGGAGAAGAAACAGAGAGTCAAGTCATGCAGACTTGGGGAAGGGGCTAGCTGTGCAGAGCTGAAGGTGTTGAAAACTACCTGCAAGCCAGTAAAAGGAACCTGCAGGTGGAGGTAAAGTGGACCAATGTGGATACTACCCGGAAGTGTATTCTTCCCATGAGACATTGCTGCCTTTCGCACGGTTGTTTCTGTGGGATCCTTTTGCATCCTCACAATAAACTCATGCGAGCATCCTTGAGAGGATTCCTTTTTCTACAGACCAAAGCTCCCTCGCTAAAACATCTCTGGCCAAATTGGTATTTTGTTTTGAACTCACCCTGTGCCAGGCCTGTAGAGGCCACAGTCACCTTCTACCTTGGGGAGTGTCTAGTTGGTCTAAGTTCTGCTGATGGCAGGGAATAAGTGAGAAAGAGACAGACCACAGAAACTCCGGAGAAGTAAACAGTGAGTAAGGCTGTGGAGAAGATCAAAGTTCTCTCCTCCCCAAACAAGAAGGTGGGGCACGCTACTGCCTTTGAAGCATGCGCTGTCTTTTCTCATTACCTCAGGAGGATCATCAGTTATTTCATAAATATTTGGAGCAAGAAATCCTACAAGAGTCCCTGAAGCCTGGCCTCATTCCTTCACTGCAAGAGGTAGCCTGATTAAAAACTGACCCAAGCAAATTGGTACACAAACGCATACTCACAACTTTAACTGCTTTCGTAGGTAACAAATTCCTATGGCATTTAAACCAACCATCACAGGCTATTAATAAGAAAATCTTCCTGGAGAGACATTGGAACAGTTCTGTCAGCAAACAGTTCTAAAAAAGAACTAGCTACCAAGAGACAGGATTGCTTTTAAGATGGGAAAGAAAAGGAATTGTCTCCGTGTGGGGTTTGTTGTTGTTTTTAATCACCCTACACGTGAAGTGTTGTCCTTACAAAAACTACACTTTACTAGGAAGTTCCTTGATCTTGAAATTAGAGAACTTTTTTTTTCTTTTCTTTTTAATTAGAAGGAAATACAAGGCAGGTAGCATAGAAGAAGGTACATAGAAGCATCCAGTAAGAAAGAGGACGAAGGTGTGGGGCTTTGGCAGTGAGATGCAGCCCCTGTAAAGGAGGAGGATTAAAGAGCAGAAGAAAAAAAAAGAATCGTTTGAAACAAACCAGCAAGATTATGGAATAGATGCTATCGGGCTGCACAGCCTCAACAGGGTTGTTTGTCTGTGGTACTGTGCCTCAGATGATTCCGGCCTGAGGAAGCTGGGCTTCCCTCCAGACAGCTACATTCTCTGGGAACTCAGCATTGAACATGTAAATTCTGGAAGAGAGGATTGGGAAGAGGGAAAAATAGAGGAGGAAAAGGAATGGAGATCTGAGCCCTCCAGAGCTGGGCGTGAGAACAAGCAGGAGCTGCGCATACCGGCAGACCTCAAGGCCTCTGGAACATCCTACACACCTTGAAACTATAGCTTCAAGACTGCACGGGGATGCTCTCTCAGGGTTGGTGATCTTAATAAGATTGTTAGCAGTGACCACAGGAACTGATTGAATTTGCCAACAAGATATGATCTTGTTTGCCTCTTGCTTACTATGCTACAAGATTCCTACATTTTACTCAATACCAAGAATTCAAACCTCCTGGCCCATGATATGCCACTAATTTAGTATTTGACATTCAATTAATTCCTTTCTACTGAGATCCAGGGTAGGGAGCTCCAAACTGGTCCTATGGGTGGGACTGGATATTTTCTTACCCAAGTATGCAAGAACCTTTTTGGTTCTCGTGTTTTGGGTTTTTTGTTTGTTTGGTTGGTTGGTTGGTTTGTTGGTTTTTTGTTTGCTTGTTTTTGTTTTGTTTTGTTTTGTTCCCCATAAGAAACTAGTTCTGGTTACTCCTGAGTCACAAGAACAGATCTGCACGCTACAATAGCTGTAAAGCATTTCTTTACATGGTCTATGTAACTTCTGTTCTCCTTTCCCTTGATGGTTCCTTCTTTAACTCTTTTATGCTCCTTGATGGCTCCCTTTATTTCCCTCGAATGAATAAGGGTTTCAGAACTGTTTTGAAAAGTAGTTACTGCTGGCGCTAACTTACAGTGCTGAGGTTGAGCCCAGGGTTTCATAGCAAAAGTCCAGGTGCCCATGAGGCAAGTCCCACTGAGCTACTAAGCCCTTAGAGTGTTTTGATACCATAAAGGTTAGAGTGGGGTCCCTATGGAACCTCAGCCCACTATCTTGAATGAAAATCTTTTTGAGCTAGTAAGAGACAGATCTGGATTTCAAATCTAGATATTCTACAGCGGAAATAATATATAATGTTTTTTTTATTATTACAGCACGTACCTTCCAGAACCTCTATATAAAATGGACTTATCCCAAGAGAGTTTTAACAAAGGGAAGATAGAGGTAAGCTTGCAGAATCACTACCCCCAAAGCTATTGCCTGATAAAGCTACACACTTGAGAAAGTTTTCATAAACGGCAAGGAATAAAGCTCTGGGGTATTAGAATATTAGAATATTCCTAACACTGATCCTGATCTCTCGAACTTGGCGCTGAAGTTAGCTTACCCCTCCCAATGCTCACCTTTGAGTATAGGGTCCCGTCCCACCTGGCACTTCCCACACTACTTTTGGCCATTGCAGGAGAAAAGAGTTTTTGACAGACAAGTTTTTCATTTCCGTGTCTTTGCATCCCATCTTTCTCACCTCCCCCTGCCTGGTCACATTCAGGCATACACATTGCCAGTGTGAGGCCAGCAAGCTGACATTGGGAACACGGGCCCTTACATCAAGAAGTGAGCTGTGTAAACTAGCAGGTATGGGAGATTGACTGAAGAAATATGGGGGCCCCAAGTACTCCCAGAAAAAGAGCTTTGGCTCCACACTACTGGAAGTCTCAGACAGGTTGCCGTGTGTGTGTTTTTTAAATATTTATTTATTTATTATGTATACAATATTCTGCCTGTGTGTATGCCTGCAGGCCAGAAGAGGGCACCAGACCTCATTACAGATGGTTGTGAGCCACCATGTGGTTGCCGGGAATTGAACTCAGGACCTTTGGAAGAGCAGGCAATGCTCTTAACCACTGAGCTATCTCTCCAGTCCACCATGTGTGTTTTATACAGACCTTCCATGCACCAGACAGAGAAGTCTCATGAGAATTACTCATTTGACTAATTACTGTATTTGTTATCCATTGTCTCTCTTTCCTCTAAAGTCATCTCCTGTTATGCAAGCATTGAGTATTGATTGAATAATTGACTATATTCTAACAAGTAAGTTAACTGGCTTGCCTGGAAAATGGAGTATTTGGTTAAGTAAGTCTCCTGTTTTTACATAACGTAGGTGGTTAGAACCTGCCTTTGAAATTCTTCTGTATACATGTATAGACACACTGGTTGACTTAAACTAACAAACATCTGTTAAGTACCAAACCATAGGAGCAAGACTGTTGACACAAGCTGAGTTTTCATCAGGGTTCCACATCTTGCTGGCTATGGGGTCTTGGACAAGCTATCCAACCTCTGAGCCTCAGTTCCACCATCTGTAGACTTGGGGTAATAAACCCCATTGCCTAGGACTGTTGAGAAGATTACATGAGATCATGGGTGAGAAATGTTTGGCACGGGTCCCGCTGGAGAGCTCGCTCTCCTCAAACAGCACCTATTATTGCCATTACTGTTATGAAACTGAGACTGTCTCGGGCTCTCCCAGAATGACAGGTCCAGGGTAGACTCACAGCAACCCACAGCCCGAGTCATTTGGAAAAGGTGTGGCTGCAAACAGAAAGCAATGATTGGCTTATAGTTTTGCCTAAGAGAAAAATGAGACAAAGAAAGATGGGCTTTCGGGCACCCAGCTGTTGTCTGAGCTCACTGTGTTGGCGTCAGTGCCCTGATGTTGGTGTGGTAAGTTGTTGACAGAGAATTCCTTGTCCCTATCAGATACAAATACTCAAGAGGTTCAATTTAAGAGTTCACCTCTTTTTTTTTTTTTTGACTGCCTGTTGTAATCCAATCGCTGGAGCCAAGATTGTCTTCCTGAGTGATTATATCCTGGGAGGAAGAAACACGGCCTAGAGTCCAGCTAAGGAGATTTAGACCCTTGTCATCTAGAGAATTCCAGCTAATGAACCCCCAGGCAGCAGGAAATGATTTTTAGGCAGCTGAGAAGACATCCATTCTCTAGAAAAGTCACCCCCTGGTTGGGCCTCTGTGGGCTACCCTCTGGAGCCCCTGTCTGGTTTCCCACACACACTGTTTCTTCCTCTGGTCACCCCTTCTTAGGAGACTGGGGGGAAAAGAGACTGGTCTTCCAAGGTTACTGAACTTATCTCTCTTTCCTTGCTATGCAAACAACTGTGTGAAGGCCACCCAGATTCTGCAATTAAAGAGGAACTTGCAGAGCGGAGTACAGGCCAAGACTGTTTCATAGTCTGCCAAGCTGAGGCTCAAGTTGCCTCTGTGGGAGAATGCCCCAGCCATTGGGAACTAAGCAGACTGCCTGGCCGAGGATGCAGGCACTGTGGCCCTAGGCACTTTTCTTGTCTCTAAGCAGGGCTCTGGAACTGGAACCAGGCAGTGTCTGCTTGAGGACTGCAAGTTGAAAGTGCTTTGGCGTTAGCAACGGAGACGTACACGGGAAAATCCAATAGCCCTGGTTCTCAGGGTATAGCCTGGACCAGTTGCCACAGCATGACCTGGGAAATGGTTACAAGTATGAACTCTTGGACCTCACCCCATTCCTGCCTACTGATTCAGAAACTCTGAGGGTGGAGGAAGCAAAGGCTTCTAAAATCTTCCTTGTTTTGAAATCAGGTGCAGGCAAAAATTTGAGAACTACTGGTAGTAGAGTTGAAGGAGGCCATTTCAATGACAGATCTTAGGAGAAGTTTAAGTGTGCTAACGGGTATGCCTCTCTGTTTGTTACCTGCCGCCTACCTCCAGGCATAGTGGCACACACTTTTAATCCCAGCCCTTGGGAGGCAGGGGTAGGCGGATCTCTGTGAGTTTGAGGCCAGCCTGGTCTATATAGTGAGTTCCAGGACAATCAGGGATACACGTAAGAACTAGTGAGACCCTGTCTCGAAAGAGAGAGAGAGAGAGAGAGAGAGAGAGAGAGAGAGAGAGAGAGGAGCAGGAGGAGAAGAAAAAGGAAGGAGGGGGAAGAGAGGGGTAGGAAGGGGATGGGATGGGATGGGAAGGGAAGGGAAGGGAAGGGAAGGGAAGGGAAGGGAAGGGAAGGGAAGGGAAGGGAAGGGAAGGGAAGAGAAGGGAAGGGAAGGGGAAAAGAAGGGAAGGTGGAGGTAGGCTGCAAGATAGCCAGAGTTAATATTCAAGAAAAACCACCTGGGCCTGTTTGAGTGATATACAGATTGTTTTCATCTCTTCATTTATTATTTTTATCAGTACATTATGGAAATTTCTAATATGTATCCTCCAAAAAGCCATCGCTAGGTATGGGATTCTCAAACTGACAAGTGAGGACTGTCTGGGAAAGACAGGAATAGAGAGGGAAACAGGAGGATTTCCAGCACTGAAGGCTGGGCCAGATCTCACCAGGTCTCCATGCCCTTCAAAGGACCAAATAAGGTGAGCTTAAAAGAAAGGGTGTTGAGAAATAGCAAAGACAGGAGGGAAGAGTGGGCCTGGACACATTCACCCCACCATTTGGGGGGCTAGGAACAAAAGGTCAAATAGGGACACTTACACTGTGAAGTTTACAATCAGATGGATCTCAAGGGGAAGGCAACTAAGTAAATTTCAAGGCATCCTCCTTCCTTGATGAGTACATTTGTTTAGCCAATTGGAAAGCCAAGGTTGGCAAAATCAGAATTCTTAGAGGTCCATAGTGCAGAGAGGCAAGAGGAGAGGCCACTTGTTCTGGTCTACCGGTCCATGGTCTATTCCCTTCTTCTAGCTAACTCGCTCCCTACCATGAGGGGCTCCTCTCGTGCATGGATAAGCCACCCCAGAGTCTTAACTTTATCTATAACCCCTGTAAACAGCCCCCCTCCTCTACTGTTCAGCTCTATAAAGGACACAGAAGAGGCCAGAACCACAGGCAGGCTCTGGAAATTGCAGCGAACTTCTCGACCAGCGAGGAAGAACTACCACCACACGAGGATTCTTCTCAGATTTTATGGAGTGCCTCTTGGTTGATGGGGAGCAGGAAGCGAGAGGGGCCGAGAGCGCTAAAGCAGCTGCTTATATAGGGAGTAGGCACACGGGTAGCCCTGTGATTGGTTGCCACCATCAGCTGTCACCAGACTGCATCAGGATAGGTCCAAGGGCCCTTATCCACTGCGCATGCTGGAAACAGGGGACACGCAGCTCCCAACAGGACAGGATGTCAGCGCCATCTTGTAATGGCGATTCTGTCCGGCTCCCTGCAGGAAATAAGCTCAAGGTGTTTGATGCAGAAAATTCTGGAATCTTGGTTTCTTGAAATGTGGGGAAGCTTAATCTACGTGATCATGTTATGGTCTGTGAAATATTAAAACCCTGGGGAAAACAAAGAATTCAAGAGCAGATCCTCTAGGAATGAGTCCAGGATAGGGGCCATTATGCCCAGGTCCAAAAATGGCACCAGATAGAAAAAGGAGGAAAAGCTAAGGAAGTAAGGAAGACAGAAAGAATGATGGTGAGTAAGACTTTAGAAACCCTAGAGACACGCAATACAAGCACAGTCTCCATTCTAACTAGAACACTGGACACTGGAAGAAGAAAGGAAGGAAGGAAGGAAGGGAGGGAGGGAGGGAGGGAGGGAGGGAGGGAGGGAGGGAGGGAGGGAAGGAAGGAGGAGAAAGAAAGAAAAAGGAGGAGAGGAAAGAGAATTCGCGACCACATGCCAGCATTTTATTTAGAACAAGCAAAAGGATATTTTATAGATAAACAACTGAGGAGCAAGTTTACATGGAAAACAGGTAACTTGCTGTGGTATTTGAGCCTTTATGATGTGAGATCGCTTAGCTTCTGGTAACACAGAAACTGCATTTGTGAAGGTTGCTGTGGCCAATTATTGTCATGCAGATTTATTTTTAGTTTTGTTGTTTACTGGTTAGTCAACAGAGAATACGCTGTGATTTTCTCTGGAAATACAACGAGGTTAGGTAAGCTGCTCCACACTGAGCATTGTGCTTGTGGGACAGAGGTCCAAGGCCATCCAGAGAAGCGTTCCAGCCTTTCAAACTCGTTCCTTCAGCTATTAGTTTTTGGAGAGAAAAAAAATGACTTTCTAGGATAAAATCAACAGAGTGAATCACAGTGGGAAATTTTTGAAAAATACCGTGAGAAATATAAATAAAAGTCAGCTGGGAACTAGGTATGTTACAAATACGGCGGATGCGGCTAGGTATGTTACAAATACGGCGGATGCGGCTAGGCATGTTACGAATATGGCAGCCATGTTACACAAAAACTTCTCACACATATTTTAGAGGACTGGGGAGAAGACTCCAACAGGAAAGAAAGCGTCCAAGCCTGAGGACCTGTGTTCAGATCCCCGGCACTCACAGAAAGGACGGCTATGGCAGTGTATGCAACAGCAAGGGCTAGAGAGGCTGAGGCAGCAGGGTCTCCACGCTTGCTCATCGGGAGCCAGCTTAACTTCATTGGGTTGGGAAGCAACCCTGTCTTGAAAGACAGGGTAGACAGCGACTGAGAAAAACATTCAACTTTTGGTTTCTGCATGTTCACACACACACACTCACACACACACACACTCACACACACTCACACACACACTCATACACACACACACACACTCACACATACACACACCCCATATGTAATAGCCTCTGTACAAACACTCAATTAACATGTACACACACATAAAAAAAATCAGTGTTTTAATTTTTAAAAGATAGAAAAGAACATAGAACAAAAGGGAAATCATTTACAAAAGAAAAATAAATGGCA
Organism: Microtus pennsylvanicus; assembly: GCF_037038515.1. NCBI lineage: Eukaryota > Metazoa > Chordata > Mammalia > Rodentia > Cricetidae > Microtus > Microtus pennsylvanicus. Next base: position 52,815,998 of record NC_134584.1, read on the forward strand.
GTGAGCAAAAATATTCTTGAATATTCAAAAGAATGTGAGATCATGTTAATTTGTATGACCTTTCTAGAATTAGCTATGCAGAAAATGTTAAGAGGATAAAAAAATGTCATGACCTGAACTTTTACATTTTTTTCCTAAGATGTCTTAGAAGTGTCAAACTGTCAAAATATGTTGACATAAAGTATTGAGCTTTGCAGCATTATCTGGGATAGAGTTTTAGAAGCAAACCTGGGGTAGAGATACAGCTCATACGAGAGTCCCCAGGTTCAGCCCTCAGCTTCAAAAACACATAAGCCATGTTTGTCCTCCCACAGAATCTACCTGTGTTCGGGATCTCACTCTGACTGGGTCCCTTAGAATTTCATTCGTTCCATTCTTTTATTGTATGTGTCTTCAATCTCTCTTCATCTACTAGGCACAAATATGGTTTACATTTCTGAAAAACATAGCACCTTTAAAAATCTTGCCTTATAATTTCACACATGTATATAATAATTTCTCCCTGCCCCCAACTTCACTTTTTTATTGTTGTTTTGTTTTGTGAGCCCACACTATTTAAGTCCTCTGCTCCTCTGGACAGGGAGATTCTAGCTTCCTCCACTATGCTCCCTTTGTCCCGTTCCCTGCTATTCACTGATTGGTCCTTGTTGTAGTGGGAGCAGCGGAATTGCTTCCCACCACCCCCGCTAGCTTTACCCGAAAGAATTACACGGAAACTGTATTCTTTTAAACACTGCTTGGCCCATTAGCTCTAGCCTCTTATTGGCTAGCTCTTACAGTTGATCTAAGCCATTTCTAATAATCTGTGTAGCCCACGAGGTGGCTTACCAGGGAAGATCTTAACCTGCGTCTGTCTGGAGTGGGAGAATCATGGCGACTGCCTGATTCGGCTTCTTTCTCCCAGCATTCCATTCTGTTTACTCGGCCTATCTAAATTCTACCCTATCAGAGGGCCAAGCAGTTTCTTTATTAGTTAACCAATGAAAGCAACAGATAAGATACAAGACCCACCTCCATCAGGTCCTCTCTTATAATAGGCAAGGCCATCTCCTCGCTGCCACATCCTTGATTACCCTGTGGTACTGCCCTTGCCCCTTGCTTTTGTGCATGCATCAGCACCCCAGTCTGTTCCTTCTTTGGCTTCCCGTACACCTCACTCCTGTTTGCCCACTTACATCAATGTCTACCCTTCACTGGTCTCATGAATCTTCTTTTGCAATCACGTGTGAAAGAACAAAGTATGGGGCATTGGTGCAGTTCAATATAGTTATTTCCTCCTGGGATCTCATCCAAGCCCATGACTTCTGATGGCTTTTACATAATATTATATCCCTCTCCTGAACCTTCCCTGAAGCTAGACTCAAGGAATATAACCAGCTGCCTGTTCCACGTGACATTTGTGAGCTTCAGACATCCCGAGCGCTTCTTGGTAGCCCATGCCGGTAATACCAATATTCAGGAGGTTAAGCAGGGGGGTTGACTGTTAGCTGTCTTTGGTGCTCAATGTTCTCTCGGGAGTAGAGTGGCGTTGCCAGGAGTGATTGTGTCTCTTTGGCACAGAATTCTAGGTTAGATTAAAGGCCATTTTCTATAGCTCTTCGAAGAGGCTGAAGATTATACTATCTATACTAAATATAATCTCTATGTATCTAAAAGACCTGATTAACCTAAAAATAAATATGACAAACATATAATCCTCAATACCTATCTGACTTGAAGACTAAGAGAATAAACAGCTGTGCAATATATGAAAACAATGATCTTCAACTGTAAACAATGTTATTACATATCAAATGTAAACAATGTTATTATATAAATAATATCAGAGGTAGAAATGTACATTGTAATATGGTAAATGTATCAATACAATATAGACAAAGTTATAAGCATGCTCTTATACAAAAATAGAGGTAGGAACACTCACATTCAATATTCAATATATCAATATACAAGAAACAGGGCAACACAATTTTCTAAAAACAGTAATTTACAAATACCAATCATCCCATCAAACTTAGCTCTCTACTAACCTGTCCTACAAGTCAGTCAGACAGACAGACAGAGATCTTGACTCCATCTCCTCTCCAACACACGGAAATCATTTCTATCCTCCCCATTTCCTTCATTACAACCAACCACCGGCTCAGTGATTTGAACATCATTGGCCATTCTCCTTGGTTCTTCACACTACTCTATAACCAATTATCAGTTGCCACCTTCAAACCATACCTTAGCTTTGATTCTCCTCTCTCTGCACTACCTCCACCACCACCTTGGCCTTAGCTTCCAGCTCCTCCTGCCTTAATGGGTGGCTTCCCAAATGGCATCCCTGACTACTGCTGTGATTGTCCTCGCCCCTACAGTCTTTTCTTTAGTCCATACCAGGATTTCAAATTTTTAAATAAGGTGATGACTGACAACTTGAATTAGGATAGTGTGGAAAGCCTCGCAATGGCTGCCAGGACACGCATGCTCCTCTCCTGCCTTGTGTCCTGACGCCCGCCACCTGCACGCGCTCATCCTAGTTCTTCATGCGGTGATCCTTGCTCTTTGGAACCCAGACTCATACACCCATGCCATATTGTGTTCAGTGCAGTCAACCGTAAGAGACTGGATTTAAGCTTCAAAGGACGAGAAATCATTAATTTTTAAACACATTGAATGAGTTTACCAAATGCATCTTAATTTTGGCAGCTGCACTCACATACTCCATTAGTTAGGAATTATCTGTTGGCTAAAATGACAATGGCATAAATCATAGCAATTTTCCTCTTACGTAGCATGACGATCTGAAGCCTGTCATCCAGGGAGGACAGGTATTTACATGCCACCATCCATGTCCCGGGTCCCTTCTAATCTTCTCTCCTCCACCTTATACGGGGGTTTCACCTTCAGAATTGTTTCCTGGTCTGAGAACAGCTGTTGCAATTCTGGTAAGCAAATCCATATTCCAGAAGAGGGGGAAATTGTTGGAATTCTAGTTTAGACTCATGAAAGGGGAAACACAGTTGATTATCTTCCCGTGATTTCTGATAAATCATTTCTTGGAAAGGAAAAAGCGGGGGGTCAGATTGATGGTAAAAAGAGATGCGTTCCAGTCTAGCGCCAGGGATAAAGGAATCTGAACTTGAGAGCAGGAAAAAGAATAAGGCCAGCACTATTGGCCTCTTTATTCAACTCCTACATCTCAAAACACTCCTTGAGAAAAAAAACTATAGGGTGGGATGAACCATGTCCCTGCCAAAATCCTGTTGAAATCCTTTTTTCCCACCCAATACTTCAGAATATGAATGGATTTGGAGAAAGGACTTTTATATTTAAACATGGGTCACTGAGTTGCCACAGTTATGGACAGAGTGAAAAACATCATGTCTAGGCTCACAGAGTTGAGAACCTGTTTCCTAGTTGATGATGCTGTCTGGGAAGGTTATGGAACCCTTAGGAGATGAAGCCTTATTAGAGGAAATTCATCACTAGGGGTGGATTCTGAGATTTCTATAGCCCAATCCCACTTCCTGTTCTCTCTGCTTCCTGTATGCCCAGGAAATACGGTCGGCTTCTGGAAGGCCAAGCCTGCTTCACATCTCTGCTGCCATGACTGTACTTCCCTAGGACTCTAAGATGGAATAAGCTCCTTCATCTCTAAGTTACCTTTGGTCATGGTTAGTTTACTAAAGAAACAGAAAGGTAACCAACCCAGCCCCTAATCCAGTATGACCAGTGTTACAGAAGGAGATTGGGACTACACACGCAGAAGGGAGTCCATGTGCGGAAACATGAAGAAAGTGTCTATTAGCCTAGCAGAGAGAGGCCTCAGAAGAAACCAACTTCGCCAACACCTTGACCCCCAGCCTCCAGGAAAGTGAGGAAATGAATTCTATTGCTTAAGCTACTCCATCTGTGGTGCTTTGTTCCGGCAGCCCTAGCTGACTAAGACACGTGATTACACTCATTTCTCCAATAAAGACACTCACACTCCATGGAGGTGACAGCCAAGATCATAAGCTAGGATGCGGCGGTACCAAGCTTCAGCCCCGAGGCTATCCAAAAGTCTGCCTTCCCCATCTTCCACGTATTTCTGGGCTGCACCTAGCATTCTTCCTCCAAGGTTGAAAAGGTCTAGATCCTCTTCCCCTGTTCTCATTAAAAGGGGAGCACGAGAAAGAAGTACCAATCAGAATCAAGCAAAGAATATTGCAAGCTCAATGTCTAAAAGCCACTAACACAGGACAGCAGTGCAAGCCACTTGCCGACGTGCTACATGGTCACAAATATTTTAAACAAAGTCGATCGTCAAACTAGATGGAAGACGATCAATGGTGCGATCCCACTCAACAAAAATGTAACTTTTTAAAGAAATTTTAATCTTTTGGGTTCTGGCATTCTGTTTTCAGATCCCAGTTCTTTTGAAATTGCCAATTCTATGTGAAATTAGGAAAGTATCACTGTAATCCTGCCTTAGACTACCTTCTTGTTCTAGTTTAAATGTGCCGAGGCACCCAGAAGGCCCATGTGCTGAAGTACATTGAGAGATGGTTGGATCACAAGGACTCTCACTTCACCTATGGATTGATTAATAAGGATGTAGAAAATGGATCAGAGGAGGTACAGCTTGGATGGATGAAGAAGACCAGTTGGGGTATAGACTTAAAGCGTAATCTTGTCCCAGGTGATTCCTGTGCCCTTCCTCTCTCTCTCTCTCTCTCTCTCTCTCTCTCTCTCTCTCTCTCTCTCTCTCTCTCTCTCTCTCGCTCCTCACACACACACACACACACACACACACTCACACACATTCTTCTTGATTGCTGTGTGAGGTCAGGAGCCTTCCTCTGTTATACACTTCCTCCATGATGATTTCCATCACTAAAGGTCCCAAAGCACTGGAATCAGCTAGCCTTGAACCAAAACTTCTAAACCCAGGAGCCATGCTGTCCCTTTCCCCTAAGGTGATTTTCTCTGGTGTTCTGTCACAACAACAAAAACAAACAGGGCTGCACTCTGGTTAGTCTGCATTTCATTGTCCTGAGACATTAACAATATTTACCGAGTTTGTCTTAGTGGAACAGGTGATCAGTTTCATTTCATTTTAAATGGATCGTTGTATGTACATAAATGTAAAAGTTGTCAAAACAAGGAACTGGTTTGTTGGTGGTGGTTGTTTTGTTGTTCTTGTTAGCACAGCATTTCATTTGGTTTATATTTTAAATGTAAACATGTATAATGTAGCTGGGCAGTGGTAGTGCACACATTTAATCCTCAGGAGGCAGAGGCAGGCAAATTTCTGTGAGTTCGAGACCAGCCTGGTCTACAAAGTGAATTCTATGAGTTCACAGAGAAAGCCTATCTCGAAAAACAAAGCAAAGCAAAAATGCATAGTGTAGAAGCCAGAATATTTGATAATATGGGAACGAGGAAACGTTAAGCCAAAGAACAACATACATTTAAAATAAATCAAAACTTTATTTTTTAAAATGCAAGCATCTTGTAATTCAACACATCTATCTTATTTTAATTGTAAAAGACAGAGGGATACTTAGGCTGGAGAGGTGTTTGCTGAACTTAGATGCTTCAGCCAGAGCTCTCAGCAGAAGGCTCCATAGAAAACATCCCTGGCTCTCCTGTTGATGTTGCTCTTGATTTGGTACTGTGAGCAAACAGGACAGTGAATGGCCATGTAGTCATCACAAACAGACCCAGGAATGCCATGCCGGGTTCAGTAGACAGTCATCATTGCCACAGTTGTCCCACACAAACAACATTCATTCATGTCAGAGGCCACTTGACACCCAAGACACAGAAAACAAAATGTCACAGATTCAGGCTCCATGGCCACTGAAGCACTCCGACAGGCTGCATGCCAGCTGGAATTTCGGGACACTTGAACAAATCCAGGATGCTTCACAATGACCTTGGTGACTGAGACGTTTTCAGTATGGTTCTCAAGAGCTCTAGTAGTTAAAAAAAAAAAAAAAGGTTTAGAACAGGAAGTGTCGTGTGGGCTGGAGGTCAATCTTACTTGAAGTCCAAAGAACTGCTTTAATGATTCAGATCAACTGACTCCTACTCCAAGCAACAGAAAATACAGAAATTTTAAACCGTGGGTTTCAGAAATCTGAGACGAGACAATCTGAGGGATTGCTTTTAGGGACTGCTTTCCGATTTGAAAAGTTAGCAAAATAACGATGTACTGTAGGCAACAGAGGCAAAAGGCAACATGCCGGATGCTAAGCTAATGGATGAAAACTGCAAGACAAGATATCTGTCCACTCCCTACCAAGAAAGGCCAGAGAAGCTGCTGGGTGAGCCAGCCTACAAGGCCCAGGGGACAAACCCAGTGAGACCTGCTTCCTTTTCCAGAAGAGAATAGCATGCCCTTTAAGAAAGACTTGGATCCTCTGTGCACACTGCTCGGGAAAACGAATCAACACGTAGATATACTTTGAATTCAAAGATCATAGAAACCCACATACATTTTTGGTCTATACAAATTACATTCAAGACAGAAATAAACTGGATTCTCACAGTTTCCTATACCACTAAATCACACACTGCAAGAGAGTCACATTTTGACAAACGATTAGAACAAACGAGGTAACTTGATATGTGGCTGGTTATACAAAATAAGTAACCAAAAAAAAAAAAAGTTTTTCTCTTCTGGACAATATGGCAAAGCGAACTCAATCCTGGGAAAATATTGGAATTGGAAGGAGACTGGAGGCTGAGACTGACATCAAAACAAAAGAACCTGGAGAGGTGCAGGCTGCCAGAGCTTGACCGAGAGCTGGACAGAGGAAGCTGGGCACTAACAGGGACGGAGTGGGAGAGAGCCCCCCCAGCCCTCACCCCTTGCTTTGCCCCACCTTGCCTAGGGCAAATCACAGCTGACCTAACAAACCCAGCAGGACCAGAGAGCCTCTGCCTCCCTCTGCCAAGTCAACGGGTAGAAAGCAAGGGCGGTGCTATGGCAATGACTCTCGCAACATTTTTAGGCTAATATATCCAGGGGCCAAGTATTAGGAACTCTTAGTAGTTAAATAGAATGAAGAAGGAGTCTTCAGTAAGCAAAGGGGAAACTGCTGCTAGCAGGTCAGTGTTGCCTCAGCAGTGTTGCCAAGGAAACAAAAGGCTTCTCTCCCTTTCACTCTCCAGCAACCTGAGGGCTCAGCGCCTTTGCCTTGGGCTACTCCCCATGCCACACACACTTTCTGATCCACTCCCCCTCACATCCTGCTGTAAATCTTTCTGAAAGCTCAGCCTTTCCTCCCAGATAATGTGTCTGTCCAGGCAGCTTGCACCCAGTCTTGCTTTGTTAGCAGTTTCTCCGAGCTGTCACTCTCTCTCTCTGGCTCCCAGGAGACAGAGGCAGGTGGACACATCGGACTCACAGCCGGAAGTGGCAAAGCCGGCTTTGTTCTGTTGTGACATCTGCCTGGAAGCTCTTCTCATGTCCATAGAATCAACGAGGACAGATGTGTTCTTCAAGTCTGTACTGTAGGCCCCACAAGGTCGCTGTGTCGGTAAGAAGGATCTAAAAAGCCAGTTGGAGGAAGTTCAGGTACAGAATTGGGGTTAGGTAAAGAGCAGAAGGGATGGAGCCTGCAGGGGGCAGCCTCTACTGCCCTGTGTCCCATCATGCCTCTGTCTTATTCACAATCAACTGATGGCTCAGTTGCCCCTAAACCTATCTCAAGGAGTCGGGGGGGGGAGGCAGGACCGGAGAGCAAATGTCCCAAGTATCAGAGCAGAATTTGGTTGAAGCCTCCTTTGGGCCTTATTTTTTGGAAATAGCCTCTAACGGGGTATAGTGCAGAAGTGCTGAGAACCCCAGATTGGCTTTACCATCCCCCCTCTGTCTGATCTTCCCCAAGATTTGGAACAATGAAGATATTCCCACGGGGAAAGCAGCAGGCACCCCAAGTGCCAATAGAATCCTGCTGTTTTCCAGGCTTGGGATCCTGGAGCAAAAGCATGGAGCATGCCAAGCAAATGCAGGACCACAGAGTTCAGAGGGCTTCAGCTGGGTTTGAAGCCCCGCCTCCCTTTTCCAGCAGAGGGTTCTTGGGTGAAGCAAATGGCCTGGAGACATCCTAGCCTTACCCCTCAAAGGAGGACAAATGTGCCCATTAGTTAGCATAGGCTGGAGATTCAGCGACCTCTGGCACAGTTCCTCCGTCCTTGTGTGTAGATAAATGGTAGGAGGGCTGCCACTATTCCTCAGGTACTGACAGATTGTGACTGGGCACAATCAGTGTTAGAAATGAAGACCCAGCGGGAGTGAACACAAGAAAGCCCAAACCCCTTTCTTTGACCTGCTCTTCTCCGTCTGCCTCCAGGCCTTGGGGGGGGGGGGGCTTCCCAGAACATTGGCAGGCACATCAGACTCCTTGCTTCCTGCTCAGCGTGTCAGGGCTGAGGCACATGCGTTTATCTCTTTCTTGATTATGCTGCTTCTGTTTCTAGAGTCCTAGGTGACTGCCCAAAAGCAGATTCACGCTTTCCTTCTGTCTCCTGAATTTGTGTTTTGTAACAGGAAGGACACACTCCTCGGCTCAAGTAAGTCCTTCTCCTCACTCCCCTCCCCCATGAAAACTGCAGAGTGAAGGACACCAATGCCCACTAGGTGACCATGGCTTTGACCTTGAGGCGAGTCATTTGCCCAACCAAGGGCACTCTGGTGCTCACCCGAACACTTCTATCTCGTGCAGAGAAATGAGGCACGGGGTCTTTGCAAAGCCCGTTGTACATTCTGAGGCTCAGACAGACCCATGAGAATCAAATGAGCAACTGCTCTCTGGAGCTCCAGGCTTGCTCCAGGCTTGCCCCAGGTTCACCCACTGTAGGAATAAGAACAGACACCCAACTGAGTCTGAAGTTCAGTCACAAGGAACTCTCAGTCTTTCCCAGTCACTGCCACCAAGGAGAGAGGCACCTAGGAAAGCTGTGACAAAGGGCTTGTGGGGGAGGGGATCAGAAAGGGAGCGGTGCATACACCACAGTTAACTGAGAGAGGAGAGAATTTCTTTGGTAACAAGGCTGGCCCAGCCATTCTCAGGCTCCCAAGTGACCTGGGCCTCTCAGGGGTGCCTATAAATCATTTCACAGGAGTCAGGGTTGCTTGTGTGTTATGCATCACCATGAAATATTTTTGAGCAAAAAACTCTGGCACTGTGGCCTCCTTTTTAATTTTTTCCTTAAGTCACAGGACCCCAGCCCCCTGGCAGATCCCAAGCGAAACAAATTACTGCTGGAGAGAAAAAGTGTTCTGCCCTGGCCTCCTCCCTCACTGAACCCACGGCTGGCTCTTGTCAGCCAAGGATGTGGCTGTTGCCCTGGGAGGTAACCAGGGGGCTGTGGCCCTGCAGGTGCGCCAGGAGGACGGCAGGAGCAGCCTGGAGGAAACAGAGCTTGGCTGGACCTAGAAGCTGATCCAGGCTACATTATTACAAAAAGTTATTAAGCGATATTCAGTTACAGGATCCCAGGCTAAACAAAGAATGAGGCCCAGTGCAGCCCCAAACCATATGGGCCCAGAGGTTGCACACACCTGCATGGGAACGGGCAGCTCTGGTTAGAAGCCATCATCAGGTCTAGGAAAGCCATAAAGTTCCGACTTGCTTCACGGCTCTTTCTAATTAGCTGTGTAGTGAGTTTTCTCCACTTCCCTATAAAGGCCTATGCCCCCCTCCTCCACCCTTTTCTCTCCCCTATGGCCCCAGACACCTGGGAGAAGGTTCCCAGCGGAGGCCCCCCAGCCCTCAGACCATGGAAGACACTCTAGACAAGAAAACAGCATTCACCTCTGTGTCTAAAACACAAAATAGAGAGGAGCACCTCGGAAGGCTCTGGGAGGAAATAGCCCAAAACAGGAATTGAGTCGGTGCCGCTGAAGAAGAGGGAGAAGCTGGGAGTAGCTGGCGCTGATTAAGGGGAGGAAATTAGGCTAACCAATTATATGTACCCCACCGACTGGATAGACAGAGTAGAAAGGAGAGTACAGATTCTGTGTGGCAACATGTGAAAAGATTCTTTCCACAGCAGATGCTTATGTCAATTTCTGCGATAATTTTATTTGCTTATTTATTTATTTACTGCTGGGAAAGTTGTGTACTCCTGTGATGCTGGCTGCACTATCAGACCTGCAGACAGCTTAGTCTACGGGGCTGCGGCCATGCCTCTCCCATACATAGAGTTACCTTGGTGCTTGTAGGATGCTTGCATAACACACATTTACAAATAAATGAAAAGTAAAGTCAAAGACAAGATGGCTAAATTCTATAATGAGCTGGGTGTGGCAGAGAAAGACCTACAGAGGTGGTAAGGACCAAACTCCTTAATCCAGACTTTTCCGGAGCGCCAACACGTGAGGTAACATTCAGGGGGGAGGATTTGTCTCCCGCCACTGTTCACCAGCAAAAGAAAGAGGGAAAATGCAAAATATTTTGGAGGAAGCCAAAGTTTCTCTTGACCTCATCCCTGGCTGGAGTGGTGATTCCTCAGGTGCTGATGTCACCTTTCGGCAGGTGCTAAAGGTGAGCCTGGGCCTGCCTTGCTCCTTTTGACCTCCAGCATGCAAACCTCTTGAAAAGATAAAGGAGCAGAGTGTGGGCGAATGGATATGCCCAACAGCTTCTTGGAGCTCGGCCGGGGAGATGTCCTGCAAAGCCTTGAAAACTGTATGGAGCCCCCAGTGAGGTGCTCTGAGGCGGATCTACAGGACTTACATGCTTGGACACTTGTTCCTGGCTGTTGGAACAGCAAAGTTGGCCAGGCCTGTTATTGTGCTTTGCAAGAGAATTACCTTGTGAGAACTCAGGATTTTACTATTGGTCAGTGTGGAGATACATTTCTACCACTCAGGATTGGTATAAAGCAATGGTCTGGGGACCAGTCATGTCTGTGGCTATGTGAATATATCTTTTAAAATGCAAGAGATTCTGCAAAGGAGGACCCCTCAAGAGAAGGCCAGGTTTTCTTTTCTCTTGCCTTCCATTTTTTTTTGTTTGTTTGCTTGTTTGTTTGTTTTTCGACAGATTCTTACTAGAGAGCTAGGGTTGGCCTTGAACTTAGGCTCTTCCCTCCTCAGATGCCCCTACTGGGTCTGCATTTTCATTCTTTATCATGCTGAGTGGGAGAAGAGACTTCAGACTTGGAAGAAGGGATGGCATAGTCAGAAGAGGACAGAGTGTGGGAATTGTCAGGAGAAAGTCCCCACCCCCATGGGCTTTGAAGGATGGAAGACAAGCTTACACAATAGCTCATATTCCAGCCCCAGAAGGGAGGAGGCCGCACTGTGTAATATTTCCAGATATGTTCAAGAAACAGCCTGGAATGATCATAATTCTTGGCTGCAGCAAATGCAAGGGCGAGGCAAGGGAACCACGCAAGAGTAATTAGACAGCCGGTGACCGTGGCTCTGAACCTGCGGGCCCTGGTAAACACAACATAAATTTTTTAAGGGCTACATTGCGCTGCGTGCAGCACAACTTTGATATCTGAGCCGCAATTAGACTTTGCCCTCGTGAGGAATCGGCTAAACGCTTGTAAAGCACACCTGTGATCCCGGCATGTCGTGTTTCCAGGCCAATGTGCACACTCCTTCCTTGTGATCCTGCAGCTTGTGACAGCGGCTTGTGGGTCTTCTCTTGAGGCGCTGGCCTCCTGGTGCTCTGGGGACGCTTTACAAACAGTGAAAATAGTTTTGCCAGTTGTTGCATCGCAGGCACTGAAGGGTGATATTAAATCTGGGGCGGCTAACACTCCCTACAGAAATGAATCAGACAGATGAAAGTCTTCGCTGGGCTCTACAAGATTCTCTGCTTTCATGCATCTTCGGTGTTTTAGAAGTCTCTCCTTCATTTCTGTCCCGAGACATTTATCTTGGTGTTCCAGCAGACACATGGAAGATACCATCTGGGTGGGGATTTCCGCTGGAAGCCCGTCCAAAGCAGCAACGCCTGCCTTCCCAGAATACACTGTTTTTTCTTGCCTTTTCCTCAGATCATCCCAGGCTGGAAAGTCTTGCTGCTGAGCACCAGAAGTGGGGGAAGGGATGAGAGGGGGGAAGGGAAGGAGGGAGGGTGGGCTAGGAAACAATTATGTAAGACAAGAAAAATACTCTTCTCTTATTCCTGGTATTTGTTATTTGTTAGTTGGAGCTCGCTCCCAACATACTGTTAGTTTTTGCCCCAGCGGCCAGCCGGCCTCAGCCACCCGGCAGTGACATCATCACCTGCTGCCAGGTGACCTTCCACATCAGCTACGCGACGTGTGTACTCCTTAAAAGTGCTCAGCAGTCACGATTCTCTTCTCTTGCTTCCTGTCTGTCTGCCTCTCTCATGTCCCCACTCCAAGGTGGTCTTTTACTCTTTCAATCTCCCCCTTCTCTGTCCCCCATACCCAATCTCTGGCACTACCTCTACCGTGCCTGGAATGTTCCCTTAGGGTCATACTTCTGCAGGGCCTGTGGAAGGTACCCACTTCACAGAGTTTTTTCCCTTCCCATGCAGTCCTGGCTCTCTCTCTCTCTCTCTCTCTCTCTCTCTCTCTCTCTCTCACACACACACACACACACACACACACAGAGATGCTCTCGAAAATGGCCTTCTCCCCATTTCCAATCCCTGGTTCCTAACTATTCCAGCAAGGGCGACTTCCAGAGCCTGCTAGACTCCTTGTGTTCACAGAACAACAAAGCCACCTGACAGCTGGGTCACCCGGGATAGATTGCTTAACCTCTCTATGCTCTGGTCCCCTCACTTACAGAATATGGACACAAAAAGCACCAACTTCACAGTTCCTTCCATTAAATGTGGATGTATGTGAAGCAATGTAAGAGTACTTCATGCAAAATAACTACTCAAACATTATCAACTACTCTTATTATTTCTCATGGGATTAGTCCCCCCATCCCACCTGAAACTCACTCTGTAGACCAGGCTGGCCTCGAACTCAGAGATCCACCTGCCTCTGTTTCCCAAGTGCTGTAATTAAAGGCATGTGCCACCACCAGCCGGCTTTTGTTGTTTATCATTAATGTTTTTATGTGCATGAGCCTCCTGCCTACACTTCCTTTGCACTCTCATGGTTGGCAGTGTCCCTAAGTTCTGTACCAACCACTCGAGGGTCAGATCAAGAGATAGCCACCATATGGGCATGCCCATCTGCCAACCCTTTGGGAACTGTGGATGCCAGCATGTCAGAGCAGGTAACAACATCGGAGGTCATCAGGTTGGGCCTTTGACTTCAAAATCTGCCACCCAGGCTCTTCCCGTTCGGGTGACTATGAGATATGTGCCGCCTCCAGGTTCAGAGGCCATTGTTTCCCTTCCCTCTCTGGTCTCGCTTCCCATACAGAAATTACATTTGGTTTGAACAAGTAGAATGCACAAAAGCATTTGAGTCTGAGCTCTCCGAAAGCCTTTAATTGCAACCCACAGGAAGACACAAATGATTCCATATACGTTCCTATGTATAGAACCGAAGAACCAAGTATTCATGATACCGTCCTGAAGTGTGGCGTGTTTGAAGATGGTTGTGTCCACTAAATTGAATTCATGACAGAGGGTGCAGATCACACTGACTTAGGAAGTGTCTTTGCATGGGAGCCGTATAAAAATAAATGTTGAGACACAGACTATGAGCTGGTGAAAGAACCCATAGACGAGTCTAGGAAACAAACCTGAAATAATTCAGAAAGTGAGAAGGGAAAGTGTTTTGTGAATTCATTCTGCCAATAGATTTGGGGTACCAGCCTTAGGGCGTGGCCTCCTGTCTGCAGATGATCTCTTATAAGGATAGAGGGAGGTAGTCACTCTCTCTCTCTTGCTCTCGCACTGACTTGGGTAGTAGAAGTGAAGCGGGCAGCTTGCTGATGGTACTCTTTCCCCCTGGGCAGAGCAACTGTGGCGGCCCCCCCAACTGTCCTGTAGCAGTGAGTGTTCATCCCTGTTATACATCTAAAGGAATTCTTTTGACCTCTCCCAGACTCTCGTGGATTCTTGCTACAAAGGGAAGAGGAAAAACTGTGACAAGCCACTTATGGAGGCAAAGCTAGGACTCAGTAGCTGTGGGACCCCAAACAAACCAAGTAGAACACATTGCAGCACTGCCCCCTCCTTTGGGATCAGAATAGATGTGGCCCCCTGTAGAGTGCTTGAGGATTTCCACTGGGAATAATTAACCCAGAAAACATCTTCCTTGTGGTGGGAGAGCTGAGTAGAACCCAGGGAGACACAGAAAGCCCTCAAAGCAGAGAGAGGCAGGAGACTCTGGTGCCTGGGGCGAGAAGTTATCTACACCCAGAAACACCTACCTCTACTGCAGACAGATAAACCCCGAGGGAGACAGAAGGACGGCATTTGCAAAAGACATCAGTAGCCTCCAGCACCAGAAATGCCACATTGTCCCATGCTGTCATGCGCTCCTTGCTAATCCCCCCCCCCCCCCCCCCCGCCTAGCTTTTAATACCAAAAAGCCCAGAATAGCCAAAGTCAGGCAGAGCGGGTCCACGTGACAAGAGGCGCTGTGCGATTGCATTAACTCAGATGAATACCAAGTCCCCTTCGTTTGTCCTCTTCACGTAGCACTCCTGGCTTTAAACAGTGAGGAGAAGCTCCCTGCAATCTGCAACCCAACTGTGGAGGGAGACTTTTGATTACGGTTTCTGCTGCTGCTTCTTTGAACCTTCTACCCACCCTCGGCAGTGGATGCCGTACAACTCGCCACCTCCATGACACTTGCGCCTGCAGAATGGCCCAGGAAGCCAAACAGAAGGCCTGAGAACATTTCCCATCTAAAATGACTTTGAAGAGTCTGAGGTTGAAAGACTCCATGTAATTACAAATTGTCATCATAACACAAATATGTCTGCGTGGACAAGTCCAAGGGAGAAAGGGAATTTTCACCAATGACCAAGCCCTGGAAGTTCACTGATCAAATACACATTTCAAGTTTCCCAGGCCTGGCATGTTCACCTCCCAGCATGTGCGGTCCATCTGGAACACATGGCCAGTGCACACAGACAGGCACTGGGCTGCAAACACAAGAGGCAAGGACACTCGGAGCGCGCCTGCCAATAGTCATGGGGTTGAGGAGTTGCCTAAGTCCTCCGAGCTTGTTTTCTCAAGATTGTGAAAGTGCTTTGAAGGGGAGAGAAGGACTACGTCACAGCCCCGAGAAAGGATCAAACAAAACGCTGCATCTTGGTTGTGAAACTTGGAATGCTCCCACTTCGGTCACTGCCCGAACTTTCTGTTCTCTTCTTCAGATGCGTTAACCGTACAAACGAAACCAGACGATGGAAAAATGTCAGAGCTTATCCAAAGAGCCTTCTTTGTCCACTTGCTTGTAATCATTTTGCTTTAAGCTTCATATCAAAACCCAACACATGGATCTGCTCACTTTATCTGGGTTTCTCTTAGCTTGTCAGCATCTACTACCATAGAGGCACAACTGTGGAATTCCTGCAATGCGAGGCTTTGTGGTTCTTCTCAAGAGGATTTTACTGAAAGATGAAATCATTCATATAAATGAAGACGTATCAGCAGTAGGCACCAGATAAGGACCAAAGAAGTGGCCTAAACAGTTGATGCAATCCAGGTTAGATATGCTTGTATACGAGGCTATGCAGGGAGCTTCCACGTTCTTAGGAATAACCTGCCATCAACCATCCCTGTTTTTCCAATATATATATATAATGGGTTCCTCTCCACTGGATACTTCCTCCCTGGTCTTCAATTATTTTCCATTCAAAACAAAATAAATTGTTTATTTTTTATGTGCATTTATGTGCTCTTGCATGGGTGTTTGTACTCTTTGTACAAGCAAGAGCCCCCAGAAGCCAGAGGAAGGTATCAGATCTTAGGCAACTCAAGTTGCAGGTGGCTGTGAGCTGCCATGTGAGTGCTAAAAAATTGAACCAGAGTCCTCTGCAAGAGGAGCAAGAGCTCTTGACTGCTGAGCCACCTCTCCAGGCCTGCCTTTCTTCATTCCCTGTAAGGTCTAAAGAGTTCTGCTGTGCAGGGAGGGACCAGCCTCATGACTCTTCCTTTTCTCCTCACAGTTTCGTCTTTATCATTGTTTTTGTTTCTGTTTGCTTTTCTCACGTTATTTCTTAGATTTCTAGGGTAGCACACAAAGTATTGGATTTTAACATTTTAATAAACATTCTCATCTTCCTCTGTTTTCATTTGTTCCCCTCCTCCACGACCTTCCCTCAAGTCTCCTGCTCCCCCCCCCAGCTGATTCCATTCTTTCACCTAAATAATTTTAAATGAACAATTTTTAAAAATAAGTATAGACAGAAAAGGGCAAAAGTCCTATCAGGACATGGCCAGCCCTGTGATGAACCTCGGTCTGGCGATCCTTTCCAGTTACTACCCTTACTGGGTAGGACCAGTTGCAGTAGTGTTTAGTGTTCTGTCTGTGCTCCTCCAGCACTGAGGCATCCAGCTGCTATGAGAATCAACAGCCAAAGGCTCTCAACCCAACCCTGCAATATTCCAGGGATGAAGAGAGCCTTATCCCAGGTCCTGCATCCTTCCTGGAAATATCCATACTGGATGAGCAGGTGCTAGGTAAACAACTGGGCTGTGAAGGCCCAGCCCCCAACCCAACCCAACCTGAAAGGCTGGAGCCGATGCACAGCTGCCCCATTGGTTAGCTAGGATCCTGATGGTGATTTTGGCTGCCTCTCTCTGCCTGTATCCTTCACCCGTCCAGGTGTTTACTTCAGATTTCAGCCTTAATAAACTTCCTGTACTCCAATTCGGCTTCCCAGGGACCACGGAAAATGATATTACTATCTTAACTGCTAACATCACAGGCAATGTCATGTGGTTTTGAAATTCATGCTAAAATGTGGTGTGTGATATTTAGGGTGTGGCTTCTTTGTTCATCATTCTATGTGAAGTTTATACTGCACACAACAGTCTTTGATTCTTTTTTCTTCTAAGATTTATGTCGTTCTTTATGTAAGTTCTTTATGCCCATAGCATATTTACATCTTTAGTATTCTTGGCCTTTTAAATCTTTTCCCACTTAAGGTTATTTCCAACAATGCTGCAATGACCTTTTGTGTGTGCGTGCCTCTGGTTGTGTGCCACAGTGACCTATGTGTGCACCTTTGGTTGTGTACCACAGTGACCTATGTGTGCACCTTTGGTTGTTTGCCACAGTGACCTTGTGTGCCTTTGGTTGTGTGCAGCAGTGACCTTGTGTGTGTATCCTTGGTTGTGTGCCGCAGTGACCTTGTGTGTGTGTCCTTGGTTGTGTGCCGCAGTGACCTTGTGTGTGTGTGTGCCTTTGGTTGTTTGCTACAGTGACCGTGTGTGCCTTTGGTTGTGTGCCGTAGTGACCTTGTGTGTGTGTACCTTAGGTTGTGTGCCACAATGACTTTGTGTGTGTGTCTGTCTTTGGTTGTGTGCCACAGTGACCTTGTGTGTCACAGTGACCTTGTGTGCGTGTCCTTGGTTGTGTGCCGCAGTGACCTTAAGTGTGCCTTTGGTTGTGTGCTGCAGCCACAATGTGTGTGTGTCTTTGGTTGTGTGCCGCAGTGACCTTGTGTGTGTGTCCTTGGTTGTGTGCCGCAGTGACCTTGTGTGTGTGTCCTTGGTTGTGTGCCGCAGTGACCATGTGTGCCTTTGGTTGTGTGCCGCAGTGACCTTGTGTGTGTGTCCTTGGTTGTGTGCCGCAGTGACCTTGTGTGTGTGTCCTTGGTTGTGTGCCGCGGTGACCTTGTGTGTGTGTGTGCCTTTGGTTGTTTGCTACAGTGACCGTGTGTGCCTTTGGTTGTGTGCCGTAGTGACCTTGTGTGTGTGTACCTTAGGTTGTGTGCCACAATGACTTTGTGTGTGTGTGTCTGTCTTTGGTTGTGTGCCGCAGTGACCTTAAGTGTGCCTTTGGTTGTGTGCTGCAGCCACAATGTGTGTGTGTCTTTGGTTGTGTGTCACAGTGACCTTGTGTGTGTGTCTTTGGTTGTGTGCACATGGAAGAATTGCTGTTGGGAGTACACCTGAGCTACAGCCTCTGCTGTGAAAGGCTTATTCAAGTCTACATAGCGGGAATCTCAGAGAAATGCCCAAAAGATTGTGCCAATTTGTACCCCAATTAGTACAGTGTGAGGGTTCTCCCTAGCCCTTAAAGAGATTTGGAATCTCTGCGGTAAGGCAAAGAAAGAGAGGAACTGAAGTCCTCAGACAGAAAATCCTTGCTATGTCATCAAGAAAGGAAGAGTAGCTTGTTTAGGGGGAGACTCGGAAAACAGTACAGTTTGTAGCAGATGGCAGCAGACTTTCCTAAAACAGACGGATAGTGATGGTTTTGCCAGCCACAGGTCTTCATTGTCGCTAATCAGTTTGGTTATTGTAAGCCAAAAGCATTCGTAGGGCGGAGGAAAACTGGAAGCGGATACGTGCTGATAAAGTTTAATTAGGGACAATGACATTTGAATTTGTACGTAATTTTTACATTGTTATAAAATATTACTCCTTGGACATTTTTTTTCTCTCAATAATTAGAAAACGTAAAAACCCAGTCTTACCATGTAGGTTAAAAAAGAACACACATGCTTTAAATCCCAGCCTTCAGAAAACAGAGGCAGGTAGATCTTTGTGTCTGTGGCCAACATGGTCTACATAGTAAGTTCTAGACCAGGCAGGGCTAAATAGCAAGACTCTGTCTCAAAACAAAAACAAACCAACAAACAAAAAAACTTACATTTGTGCTGTGGGGGAAAGTGTATAATGCGAATAAAACAGAGGTGGAAGCCTGTTTAGTGTAGATGGAGGAAGATGCTGATGGTGGGGCCACCAGGTAGGAAACGGACTGTGTAAACTTAGAGGTTAGCGAGGATTTATTACCACTGATGGCAGACAGAGACCCTAAAGAGACAATATGTGCAAGAATGTATTGGACTCAGTGGTGTAGAACCTGAGTTCAGTTCCTAGAAGTTACAACTTCTGTAACTCAAGCTCCAAAGGACCTGATTCCTCTGGCCTCACAGGCACCTAGATCCATGCACACTCACACACACATACAGACACACACACACACACACACACACACACACAGAGGCAGACAATTAAAAGCAACAAAATATTAAGAATTAAGACAAGGATTGCTGGCTGATAGGAGAGGAGGAAGCATCCATGAATGGCCCAAGGGTTATGAACACAGTCCTGGGCAAGCGAGTACCCACCAATCCAGTGCAGGGAGCCCACAGGGCTCAGTACCAATGGCATGGGCACTGGGGCCCCATTATCTCAGTCAGACCCTGTCTCCATGATCACCAACGGGAATCTGCCTCTCCTTCTGAGACTAGGATAATAGTAACAACAACTTCATGGGGTTATTTAAAGAATTAAATGAGGTTGTTGTGTAAAGTTCTTAGAATGGTACTGGGCACTGAACAGTGGCCTGACTTTCATTATTAATTGAGTAACTTTGCTTTTAAAAATTCCTCAAGGTAAAATGCTAAAGGCAAGAATCAGGGTTAAGGGACAAAAGTAACATCTGGCCCTAGACAGATGAGTTTCAACAAAAGGCTATGGGGCCTCAGAGAGTCCAGGGAAAGCCTTGTAGGTGGTGTGTACACTTGTGGAGACTCACTAGATTCTACAGGAGGCCGTGAAGGGGAATAGGGACAACAATATCAGCCTGAATGCACAGGGTGATGAAGAGTCTAGGCTCTTTTTGAGTCTCTTTCTGCCTCTTACCAGCTATAAACCTGGGGGAAGTCACTTAGCTTCTCTCTGCCTTGATTTTCCAGTCTATACAATGGACATAACTGCAGTACTTATTCTCTGGAGCTGTTGCAGATTACTAACTGGAAATGTGATCTGTTTGAGTCCATTTTCTGGTGTTCTCACAGAATACCTTGTTGTGCCCAGTCTGTGGGGACCCCCAAAAAAACCACCAGGGAGACCAACTCACCAAAATGCAAAAGCAAGGTTTATTGTGTGCACAATACAAGTCGGCAGGGACGTCATCAAAGCAACTGGCATAGCAGCGGCAAGAGGAGGTACCCCGCCCATCTAGAGGGCATTTTTTAAAAGGCAAAACCCAGAAAAGTTACATTAGCAGGGTGTGGGGTGATGGGATTCTAAGGTTTAGGACCCCTGATGGACTGACATTTGTCTAGGGGTATCCTGGTGAAAAGCAAAGGGTGTGTGCTGACAGGCGATCCTATCTACAATGGTTGGAATATTGAGAATTTCCTTTGGATGGTCTGTTCCTGGGTGGTACCTGGGTGGTCTCAGTTTGTGTTCTTTATCGGAACCAGGTATCACCTCCTGGTAAACTACTGAGACTCAGGCCTCTATTGAGCTTGCCATGGTTGGGCCCTACAATCTGAGATATATACAGAAATACACACACACACACACACACACACACACACACACACACACACACATCTCAGTTCATTTTGGCCTATTTTGACTCGCAGGTCTGAGATGGTCCAGATTAGGCAGCCCTATTTGAGACGGGCTTCACACTACCCCAACTCCTGGTAGAGAGAGAAGGGGGACATGGACGTGCATGAAAGAGGCAGAGCACAGGAGACAGCCCCTCTTAATAGCAACTCACCCTCACAATAACTAAGTCAGTCCATCGAGGGAGGCATTAAGAAGGGGTCTCCCCTCAACACTGCCACGCTGGGGGCCATGCTTCAGCAATGTTTTCTTGCTGGAGGCAATCCATATTCAAACCACAGGAGAGGGCCACACAGAACCCAGCCACAGCAATGAGGGTCAGAGAGAGTGTCGGGCTCTGTTACTGTGACTGTATTTAGAACACAGGAGAGGGACACACAACAGGCATGAAGGAGTCACCCAGCATGGTAGGGCAGGGCTTTTCTGCATCAGTGTCTGCATCAGTGACTTGTGCAACTGTGACCCAAACCCGTGACAGGAACAAGGTAAGGGAGGGGACATGGTATTCCAGTTCACACTTGGGGAAGACATACTAGGATAACTCCATCCGTGGTGGCAGGGACGTGTATGGCCTGCGTTCACATAATGGCTAGCCAGGAAGCAGAGAGTGGGACCAGAACCAGGACAGAACTGTATCTTGAAAAGTAGGTTCCAGGGTTATCAGCATGGTCCAGCAGATAGGACACCCGCTGCAGGGCAATGCACTTCTGGACACCTGAGTTTGGTCCTGAACACACGCATGCACACACGCGCACGTGTGTGTGTGTGTGCATACAAAAATGCACACACACACGAGTTATTTTAAAAATAAGGAAGAAAGGTAGACCCTTAATGACCTAACTCTGCCCTCTGTGAAGGTCTCTCACAAATAACCCCCATTCTGTAAATTTCCGTGGTCTACCAAAACAACAGCATATTCTGAGAACACATTTGAAACATGGGTTTGCAGGGGATATTTGAGATTCAAACCACAGCACTGCATGAAGGGCCAAAGGAAGGATTTTTTTTTTTTTTGAGAACTTGATGGATTCTGTCAGAATTCATGAGCAAAATCCACAAGTTTGCATTTAAGTAGAGTTGGCCTAAATCTGCTGAATGACAATGTCTTTCAGGGCAGGCCCTGGTGCTTCTCAAGTGGCAGTGATTAATGGGACTTCGTAGAAACCCCTCGACTTAATGGAAATCTCCTCCTATTGAGGCTGCCATAATAATTGTGAATTGCTTCTTCCTGGGTCGGGTGAGGGGTGGCGGACTGCCCATCCTGGGGAGAGAGGACTGCCCAGCTTCCTGCTTGCACTGAGCTCCTAGGTATTCAGTCTGAACCTGACACTGCAAAGTCCCTCATCTTCTAATCCACAGTAGTGTGGTGCGGGAAAGTTGTCTGTAATCTGTCAATCATGTTATAAATAAAAGCTGATTGGCCAGGCAGAAAATATAGGCGAAAAAACTAGACAGGAAGTAGAAATGATGTAATGAGAACAGGAGAATTCTGGGAAGGAGGAAGTTGATTCCTCCCACTCCTGCCCTGAACACCGAAGCAGCAGGATGTGATCTGCCCCACTGAAAAAAGGTACTGAGCCACATTGCTAACATAGATCAGAAAAATGGGTTAATCGAGATGAGAGAGTTAGCCAGTGAGAGGCTAGAGCTAATGGGCCAGTCAGCTTTATAACTTTTAGAGATCTATATGTGATTTTTCTTTGGGGCTAAACAGTTATGAGGAACCGGGCGGGACAAAAACCCCAACAACAAACAAGCAGGCCCCGCTCATGTTACAGTAGTGGGTGATGTGCTTTTACCGTTGTTTTCTTCCTTTTTTTCTAAGCCTTTTAATTTGATACTCAAAGAATAACTTTTGGTAACTACAATTAGTTGCACACTTTTGAGAAGAAAATTGCTCCTA
This sequence comes from Microtus pennsylvanicus, assembly GCF_037038515.1. Taxonomy (NCBI): domain Eukaryota; kingdom Metazoa; phylum Chordata; class Mammalia; order Rodentia; family Cricetidae; genus Microtus; species Microtus pennsylvanicus. The sequence continues at coordinate 52,838,330 of NC_134584.1, forward strand.
GCCCACTCAGAGATCTCAGTACTCCACTATTATTCTTCTTCCTCCCTCCCCAACCATCTGATTCATCTGACCCCTTGAAGTTTCTCACCCAATGTCTTGACGCCTTGTTTAAATTTTATAGAAACAATACTTGGCACAGGAAAAAGCTTGAGAGTGCATAACATAAGGTGATAGTCTCCCAGGATAGGGCTGGCTTCAGGTAGGTGTCCTGTCCCCTAATCCCCACCCCCACCCTACTAATTGGTAAACATTGTAATTCCTTTGCTGTGATAAACTCCATGACCAAAAGGAATGTAGGAAAGAGTTTAAGTCAGCCTGTAGATTATACAGTCCACTATCAAGGGGATGCTGGGCCAGGAACTTGGAGGCAGGAACTGAAGCAGAGACTATGGAGGACCATTGCTTACCAGATTGCATCCAGACTCAGCTTCTGCTACCTTTCTTTTAATGCTTTTTTAAAGATCCATTTATTTTTGTGCAAGTAAGAGACTTTTGCCTACATGTATGTATGTGTACCACGTGTGTGCAGTGCCCTTAGAGGCCAGAAGAGAGCATTAGATTTCCCTTCAACTGAAGTTACAGTTGTTAGCTGCCATGTGGGTATTGGGAATTGAACTCCCTTCACCTCCTCCTACTCTACCCTCTCTCTCTCTTGTGCAAAAGCAAGTGCTCTTATCTCCCCATCCCCTTTCTTATAAATCCCAGGTTCACTTGCCTAAGGACAGTGTCTCCCACTGTGGGCTGAACCTTCCTACATCAAAGCAATAGTGCTGTGAAGAAAATCAGGCAGATCAGATGAAGACTACTCATTATTTCAACCATATGCCAATCCATGCCCACTGCCGATTGACATAGGAGATCAGGTACTATTCTTCCTCCCAGACCAATGCCCCTCACCTCTTTCCCCTAAATGGCAGGGCCCCTTTAAAGTAATTCCTGTAACTCCCACAGCTGCCAAGCTCAAAAGATCCATCTGTCCCACCTTAAACCTTTTACTCTTCCAGCTCAAGATACCCCTGTATATGGTAACTCAAACAGGGCCATGCTCCCTTAAGTTCTAGAGGACACCAAGACCAGCCACTTTTTCTCTAGTTTCAGAAGAATAAAAGTCTTATTACCGTACTCAACTCTCCTCTGCCAGAAACTTCATATACTTTCCCTCTCTCTGTTTCTCCCATCTGTTTTACCAATTTCTCTAGATCTCCAATGTCATACTTAAATTTCCAGTTAACCACTCAGCTGTTATTACAGGGACCATCATCAAACACAGAGCTGGAGGTATGAGGATTGCCAAAAGCCCAAGTGGTAAGAAACAATAACAAGTTTGGGACATGCATAGTCCCAGACTCCAAAAAACTCACAAAACAAACTTTAACATAACAGGTTTATCACTGCTTGCAGCAGTGTCTCCTGGATGTTAAGGTAATACCATGATACTAAAGAGAACAGATGCCTTAAGATTTGCTTCAGGTAAAACACTGAAAAGTTTAATAATTCCCCTTTCTAATAATTCCTCCCTCTTTTCTTCCCTCCTCCCTACCGTCTTCTATTCCAACACTATACTATCATAATCATAAGCTTTTAATATGTCTAAAATTTATTTCTTTTTAAACATTTTTTATAAGCTCCAGGGAGCCAATTGGACCTATCTAAATGGACCACACTTGCCCAGAATAAGTATTATTTACTTCTTCCCTTATCATTCTTGGTCTCAGGAACCCCTGGGAAACTCCCTCCGCCCCCACCCCCAGAAAACCCCCTCCATCTTCCATCTTGGGACTCTCCTCCCTCAATCACCAGGATCTAAAATTTTTCCAGACATAATTTTCTGCCTTTCCAATATCTTGTGAAGTCCAAGCTGCTAGTCAGCCAGTTCCACAGAGCCCGAAAAAACATGAAAGTAATCATTCACCCCAGGACATGATCAAGTACCTCAACTCTCCGGCAAAAAGCAGTCCTAAGAGACCTGACAACGCCCACAAAATAAGCAGGAAGCAGTCACTAGAGACCTGACGATTCCCCATTCCTATTTATTGAAGACCCCAAACTCCCCAAATTTTTATAATAAACAAAAGGGTGGAATGTTAAGATTCTAACCAACCAGCATGGCTAGCACTTCTGGGCTCCAGGGCCATGCATGTGCAGCAAACCCTCAGGCAAAAATACCTAGCAACCCTGGGGACCTTAAAAGGCCTTGCATGACCCATGAGGGGCATGGTTGCGTCACCTACGTATGATGCAGCTACGTAAGCCCTTGTGCACATGCATGAGCTCTGTCATCTGCATATGACATAGCTATGTCATCCCCCTGTGTGCGTGAACTAGACAGCCTTCAAAAGCTGGACACAACATCTTCAGACCTCTTTCTGTACACTGACCGCACCAGGCCTGTACACACCCCCTCTAATAAACTCTTAAGTGGGTTTGTTGCATGTTTCATGCTTCCTTCTCACTCACGCCAGTTCACTTCAGCCAGGGAATGTAATCTTGTGCCCCGCCCCCAGCCCCCACATCATCCTGTCCCCAAGTCTGCTTCTGAGTTATGATTATTTCTGGGATCTGATTCCTGAAATATAAAAAATGATGCTTCTACTGCCTCAGGTCTTTTCCAAAATAGAAAAAGAATACAAGGCACCCTGAGGTTCAGACAAGTTTGTTCTCTTAGGAGTATAGTATTTGAAACTGGACTTGGTGGTGCAAGTCTTTAATCCCAGCACTTGGGAGGCAGAGGCAGGTGGACTTCTGTAAGTTCAAGGCCAGTCTGGTCTACAAAGAGAGTTCCAGAACAGTCAAAGCTACATAGTGAGGCCTTGTCTCAAAAGAAAGGAAGGAAGGAAGGAAGGAAGGAAGGAAGGAAGGAAGGAAGGAAGGAAGGAAGGGAGAGACGGAGGGAGGGAGGGAGGGAGGGAGGGAGGGAGGGAGGGAGAGAGAGAGAGAGAGAGAAAGAGAAAGAAAGAAAGAAAGAAAGAAAAAAAGAAAGAAAGAAAGAAAGAAAGAAAGAAAGAAAGAAAGAAAGAAAGAAAGAAAGAAAGAAAGAAAGACTACAATATTTGGCCAGGCCTGTTGTTACAGCCATGTGATACTAGAAACTCAGAACACTGAGCAGGAGAATTACAAACTGAACACTTCTTGTTTGGGCAACTTATAAGGTGAGACCTCACCTCAAAATGAGAATCTGTTGGAGATACAATTTGCTGTTAGGACACTTGGCCTAGCATGTGCAAGGGCCTCTTGAGGAATAATCCCTGGTACATATAATATATATCACGTACATGTACACATATGTACAACATTCACTAAATGACAGTGAATAAAACATGTGAATAAGATTCACGTGAATGATACTGAAGCATAATCAATAAGGGGTGCAGCTTTAGGGAGACCCGTTGCTGCTCTCTATTGATGGGTTCTTCTGTTTCTGGAAGCCAATCGTACAGCTAGGCCTGCAGGACGCAGGTCTGGATCCTGCAGACCTCCAAGAGGTTTGCTTGGTGGAGTTCTTCAGGCCTGCAACTGAATCTTCCCCCTGGACCCAGCCTCCTGTCGACCTCAGGCTCACAAACCCACGGCTGCTCAATCTGAAACACGTCAGATTTGTGTGCTTTTTCATTTGAATGTCAAGGGGCAGGCCACAGGCGTGAGGTCTGCACGATGAACGCAAGTACAAGCTCTGATTGTGTTTCTTCACATTGTGCTCTTGATTGCTTTGATTTGATGGATTGCACACCCCCTACCACACACACCGGGTCCTTGGGACTAAACTAAGCACACAAACTTTCCCAGTCGCTTCCCTGAAACTGTTCCCTTGAAGTCTCTCTAGTGTTCCAAGACAGACTCTTGCTAAAATCTTGCCTTTGAGCCACAAAATTACTACATGGTAAGTAATAAATACTCCACAGAGACCCAGGGGCACGTCTCTTAGAATGCAGACTACATTGAACGCCACTGGTATGGCTGTTCTGATGAAGCAATCACGCTGCACTGAAATACCAGGCCAGACCGATGTTTGCTTTGCTGAAGAGATTTCTCCTCAGACTAAATGAATAGATGGACAGACACGGAATCAGTAAATCACTTGAGCTTGTATGACAGTGACCTCTGGGTCACAGTATCCCAGTCCAGGAACCACTTCCTTGTTACATGACCACAGATAAAATCGCTTCCTGTCTCAGTTTTCACGGCTGTAAAATGATAAGTGGAGAGATGCATTTAGGCTCCGAAATCACCACTTAGTATCTGATATTGTTAGCCTGGAGTAGTGTTGTTAAGAAATGCCCAATCACGTTAATAATGATAACTGCCAGTTCTAGCATCTGTTTCTTTTGAGACAATAGGCATGGAAGGAAACTTGTTCTAGAAACTAAAAGAGGAGAAAGAAAGTTGGGGGCTGTTGTACATTTATTTGAAAGTCTAAGGAAGATAGTTAGGGGCCATTGTACATTTATTTGAGAGTCTAAAGAGACAAGAGATGTGGGACAGACTGTTAGCAGTCCCCAGCCCATCCCTTAGGCTAATCTTGAGTTCTGGGAAATTGGATCTCTTACAGAGTTACTTACTCTGAACAAAACCACAATGCTTTGCAGCCTGGAGACACTCAATGGGAAGGGAAGTCAACTTCCTTGTGGTTTTACTGCCTGAAACCTGTCGTCTACACCCTGACTATCTCAAAAATCCATAGGAACACTGAAGGTAAAGAGATAATTCTGTGGGTGAACACTGCATTTCCTCATGGCAGTAACACTGAAGATAAAGAGAACACTGGCTGGACATGGCATTTCCACAAGCAGATCTCTGTGAGTTCAAAACCAGCCTGGTCTACATAACAAGTTCAAGGCCAACTGTAGCTATGTAATAAAACTCAAAAAAAATAATAATTTTTTAAAGAAGTGTTTGCTTTGTTTTGCTTTATTGTTTGTTTGATTTTGAGAAGGGGTCTCATGTCTCATTGTGCAGCCCAGTTGGATCTCAAAGTTGTGGTACTCCTGCATCCACCATTAGTGCTTGAATTACAGACACAAGCCAAATACCCGACTACTAGGTCTTTTCTTCTATAATGGTTTTGACATTTTAAGTCTGTTACATAACTATATGAATTTTCAACCATCTAAATAATTCCATTATTTTTTACAAAAGTGTCAGTTGGGATTTGAAGGGAACCTGACCAAAGCACCGACAAATTTAATGAAGACAACAATTTTTCCACAAATGGTGCTGAAAGAGCTGAGCATCTATAGAGGAGGGGGAGCTCAATCGTTATCACATAAACATTAACTTAAACTGCAGCACATAAGAAGAAAAGATACTAGAGAGTGCTTGTGGCCCATGGTTAGCAGAAATTTTCCTAAAGCAATACGAAAAGTCAGCACTATACAAAATATAAGATTATCAATTATAATTGATCAAAACTAAAACTTGTTCTAACAACAAGGCTTTGACAAAATAAAATGCAAAGGCTGACATAAAATAAGGGGAAGGGTAATTGTTAGAATTGAACACTAAGATAAATACTACAATAAAAGTAAATGAGCAATAAAACAAATGACAAAGGACTGTGATGTAATCAGTTGGTATAGTGCTTGCCGAGCTTGCACAGACCCTGAGTTCAGTTGCATCAGGGAATAAACTGGACAGCATAGTGCCTGTCTGTGGTCCTAGTGTAATGATCTGTCCTGACCCTTCTGCTTCCATCCTGTGCACCTGCACGCATGTGATCTCTCTCTCTCTCTCCCTCTCTCTCTCTCTCTCCCCTCTCTCTCTCCCCATTCCTCTTCCCTTCCATAACCCCCTAAATAAACTATACCTATTTTCTCTGCAAGACATCTATCCGGCTCTCACCTGCTGACCCGCCTGGGACCCACAGAGCCCTCGCACAGCTCCCTGTCTGGGACCGGCCCCTCATGGCCTGCCGCTGACCCTTGGGGAACTGTGCCATTTTATCTAAACCATTATACCCACCTAGCACTCAAGAGGCAGAGGGTGCATAATCAGAAGTTCAAGGCCATCCTGAATACACAGCTTGAGCTTGAGGCCTGCCTGCGATACATATGATCTTGATCCAAAAGTAAGAGAAAATAATACATATAAATGGTTGGAAACTTTATTAAGGAAAAACAGCTATGTGCATGCAAAGATCATCAATGTTCTTAGCTACCGTGTAACGTGAGTTAAACTGGTAAGCTATCACAAACTAGTTATTAGCCTGGCTGAAGTGAAGGTCTGATGATGGCGAGTGTTAAAGACATGGAGCATCCATAACTGTCATCTATTGCTGCTGGGAATACTAAATGGTAGTGCTACCTTAAAAAAAAAGTCTGCAGTTTCTCAAAGTTATACAAAGTTAGCTGTACACACACAGATTTCCCACAAGTCCCACTCCTCACTGTTGACCCAAATTGATCGAGAATCTGTGTTACAGAAATGTAACAATCATTTTCCACTAATTAATTCAGTATGTACAAGAAGAATACCTTCTTTGGGTTTGGGGGTGTTGAGACAGGGTTTCTCTGTGTTACAGTCCTGGCTGTCCTGGGACTAACTTTGTAGAGCAGGTTGGTCTCAAACTAACAGAGATTCAAGAAAGATATCTTCCTTGAATTTATTTTACTATTTTTGAAAACTAATAGTTTCTACAAATAACCCACCTTACTTTTCATATTTTGAACTGCTCTCTGAACTTTTTCATCCTTTCTCTTCTTACAACTTTCTCAAATCTTAGAAAACGTAAAGCAGAACTCTTCTGTCAGGTGGCCAAGGATCATGGGGAGAATTACACTCCTGGGCAGCCTGGGAGAGAGATTTCAAATCCAAATGGACCCATATCATTACTCCGAGTGTCCTGCCGTGGGGGCCTTGAGAAGGTTCTGTGTTTTAAGAGTTTGTGCGCAGTTGTCACTACCAGAATTCCTCGACACTTTAATGGGGCAGTTAGGAGTCTCTCTGGCTTTGATAGCTTCCTTTCAGTTTGCTTTCACTGCCTTCTGATGTCTAAATATTTAGCCACATGAACGAAGCTGCCTTCCAGTTTTTCCATGAAAGCTGAATTCTCTGTAGCTATGGATCTTGACCCCTGACATTTAGCCCCAGAGGACAATGGTCAAGTCAGCAGTCATTACTTCCTAGTTTAAGAGAGGTCAGTCAGCACAATACACGGAGAGTCAAGGTAACAAAAGAAATAAGGGCTGTCTGGGCCCTCTTCACAAGTCAGTGAACTTGAGTCTTGCTCATTGGAATGCAAGGATGGGGGCTGCTTCAGGAATGCCAGTCATTTCATCCTGTGCCTCCCCATGTTTGGTCATTAACTAGAAACACAGAGACCAGCTCAGAGGTTGGCCCTTATCGGTAACCCCCACCCCCCACAGCTACAATAAATTTCTTCCCGTTGTTCCCATTTCCTCGAAGAAAAACACCAGGCCTTGCAAGTGCTCCAGAGAGGAGTTCCAACTTCTCAGTTTCAAAGCTATTTACTCCAACCAATGCCCTCTCCCAAAGGAATGCCTTTGAAACTGGTAGACAAAAGGCCAAAGAAAGGACATGAGGGTTGGCTGGGCACCACTTCCAGTGGCCATTCCCTTCGGCCTTGCAGCCCACCCTCAAAGCCCAGGCTTCCAGTGGCCTTAGGAAATCCCTTAAAGGGGCCTAGAGGGTGGGAGCTCATCTAATTTCTATTGTAACCAGTGTAATAAACTCATTTTGTTGCCAGTAGTTCTTTCCTTTCAAGCTTTGAATTGTTAATAGCGGCAATTAATATGAAGCAGCCAGTGGCTTCTTAGACTTCATTCTTATGCTTCTGAAAGTTGCTAGTTTGTTCGAAGATGGACCTTCTCGCCTCCCAGCGAAATCTGCAAGATTCCTCGTGGGCAGAGACACTCCAGATTCCTCCCCACATCAGCGAGGATCAAAGTAAGAATCCTTTTGTCTCTTTCTGAATTCTTCTCAACTCTAGCAGAAGTAAAGCCAAATTCTTCCCACAGGGTCAGGGGCTGTCATCAATAAAGTTGAGAGATCGGAGTAAATCTTATAGCATTTTCAAAAATTAAGAGGTGGCATTCCCTTAGGGCAGTGACTGAGACTTAGTAGGAAAGTTCACCTCAGGAAAAGAAATCACTAACACGGACTCAATCCCACCAACTACTGCCAGTCTCTCTTCGGTCATTGCATAAAGCTGTTGTCCTTACACTGGGGGATTCTGAAGATGTTTGGGGACATTTTCCAAATGTTCTGAAGTCCAAAGCTGACAGGCCAGTCATTGCCAGGTGATAAGCTGGGGCTCTCTAGGACAGCAATCTGAGCCCTGTGCTAGTTTTCTCTGTCTCCCCACCCACCAGGATCTTGTCTCTCACAGGCTCTCCAGAACCGTGCTTCGTTTTGGGTCTTTTAGATTTGCACAGCCCTCACAGGGTCCTGTTTTAAAGCAGGCTATTGTCATAACCATCAGCCCACTTGGCTTCTAGAATAGTCCCCATGGCTCCATCCCTTTGATTCATTATTGTCACACAAGAGACAACCAGCCTAAGAGACCTGGACTATTCTAGTAAGTTTAGTTTTCTAGTTAGTAGACATTTATCTCACTTACTGTCTGCCCAATGAACAAAACTGCATTGACTACATCCTAATCACTCCAAGTCAGAACTCAACAACGCACATTTTAATTTTTTAAAATTGATTTTATTGAGCCGTACATTTTCCCCTGCTCCCCTTCCTTCTTTTCCCCTCCCCTCAACCCTCTCCCATGGTTCCCATGTTCCCAATTTACTCATGAAATCTTGTCTTTTTTTTTTCTACCTCCTATCTAGATTAGATCTATGTATGGCTCTCTTAGGGTCCTCATTGTTGTCTAGGCTCTCTGGGATTGTGATTTGTAGGCTGGTTTTCTTTTCTTTATGTTTAAAGATCACTTATGAGTGAGTATATATGATAATTGTCTTTCTGGGTCTGGGTTACCTCACTCAATGTGATGTTTTCTAGATCCATCCATTTGCCTGCAAATTTCAAGATGGCGTTATTTTTTCTGCTGTATATACTCCATAGTGTAAATGTACCACATTTTCCTTATCCATTCTTGATCAAAGGGCATTTAGGTTGTTTCTAAGTTCTGGCTAAGACAAACAAAGCCGTTATGAACATAGTTGAGCACATGTCCTTGTGGCACGATTGAGCATCCTTTGGATATATACCCAAGAGTGGTATTACTGGGTCTTGAAGAAGGTTGTTTCTGAGAAATCGCCATACTGACACCCAAAGAGGCTGTACCAGCTTGTATTCCCACCAGCAATGCAGGAGTGTTCCCTTTACCACACAACTTCTCCAGCATAAGTTGTCGTCAGTGTTTGCACATTTTAATTTTTAAAGGTAGCCTGCATATGTGCAATTTCTATTTCGGTGATTCAGAAAGTCCACTCAGCATTCCTGTTGTTCAGCATTTCTGGTGCCTTTGGTTGGTTCTCCAGTCTCCTTGTTCTTGGCATAGGGGGTAGAAGGACTCAGTCTTGGATTATCTTAGAAGTTCACACACACAGAGAGACAGACAGAGACAAAGAGACAGAGAGGAGGGGGATGCAACCTGTCATTCATGCTTGCAACAGACTTAACAAAAAAGATGTGCTTATTAAACAAATTTCGTGGCAGGAATTATTCAATTTACAAAGTATTCATCATTAGAATTTCTTCGTATTCATCTAAAGCAGAAGTGCCAGGCTATGGTGGCGCACGCCTTTAAACCCAGCACTCAGGAGGCAGAGGCAGGCGGACCTCTGTGAGTTCAAGGCCAGGCTGGTTTACAGAGGGAGTTCCAGGATAGGCTCCAAAGCTTCAGAGAAACCCTGACTCAAAAAACCAAAACAAGCAAACAAGCAAAAAAAAAAAAAAAAAACGAGCAAACTTCTAAAGCTGAAGATGACTTACGTAATTCTAAGTACATCCATAGTTTTATGAACACACTTGTGGTGCATGCAGAGTCCCCAGTTGCTCCCTTCAGTGTAAGCGCACGTACGAGTACACACACGTGCATACACACACACACACACACACACACACACAAAAACACACTTCTATGCTCTGATACTCCAACTTGTATAGCAACTTCCCTTCCCAAGTGGCAGACTCATAAACACAAGGCCAAAAAGACCCTCCTGGCTGGCCTGCCGTCATTCTGCCTTCCTTCCTAGTCGAACATGCAACATGGTCTTTCAGCCAGCCTAGCCCACTCTCACTTCATGGACTATAAATAATGCCCCTCAGGTAATAGGTGTGTTAGTCCGTATCAGAGGAACCTAGACTGTGGTCTTCACGTCTCAACCTCTGGTCTTCGTACTCCATTCTGTCCCTGGGGTCCTCCCTTAAGACAAGTGTTTTTCATATCCAGAGACCCCCAGAGAAGACAATCTTACACTCTGTCTGGAAAAAAGAAACTCTTATTATATTATTGTGCCTTCTACCACAGCTGTCTTCTGCTCAATCTAATCAAAATCACCTACCATACAGAAGAACAGCAACGTCCACTGAAGAAGGGACAAAGTGGCCTCCACATCTCACAACATATAGACGCTGTTGCCTAAAATGCATATAATAACCTAACGTTCTATGTTTATTGTGTTTCCATTTTAAAAAATTGCTCTAATAAATTCTTTCAACTTTATCTCAAAGCGCGATTCTTTGTTCTTCAATTATATTAATGGACTCCCCCAAACCTAGGTGACATTCTTAGCATCCTTCTTAAAGGGGCAACACCAGTTGAGATATGGGAGGGTTACACAGGGATCCTGTGCAGTGCTGACCTTTGCTGAAAGGCATTCCGGACTTCCAAACAATTTTAGTTGCTCTCCTATGATTAGAAGAGAGTTTCCACAAGATTAAATCACTTCTTCTATGCCTGAGACCCAAAATAGTCATTTCTTTAGACCCAAGAGTAGAAGCACATTAGATCTATTGTTACAAGAGGTTTTATTTTAAGTTACTTAATATATGACTTCTCAGAGGCCTCTCTGCCTTTTCTTTGAGGTAGAAATATTTGTCACAATCTTGTTCTGCTGCCCAATAAATCAAAACGTTGAGCCTCTTGTAATAAAAATAGCTGCTTTGAAGTCTGACCTTAAATGTCTAATTTCCTACCAGCAATAATGAGTCTTCATGCAGCCATTTGAGGGGACTGGGTTTTCTTTCTTTCTTTTTTTTCCTGTCCTTTTGTTTTTTTAACATGTGGGCTGTTTAATGACAGGATTTTGTATTCCAGATGTTTTGGTGAGAGAAAGCAGTAAGCAACCATATACATCTCCGACCTTCATACCACCCAAGTGGCTGTTACATCACTGGCCAGTGTGAGGCTATCCAGACAATCCCTGCCCGCCCATGTATTTAATGCTGTAACTCTGTAGTCAGCCACACAAAATAACAGGCATTCTTCTTTACAGTTAGTAGTCCACAGACACTGGGGGAAGAATCAAAACCCACACAGAAGTTCAAACCCACGTGGTTTTAATAAGAAGGAAAGAGATGGTTTAATTAAGTAACGAGACTGTAGTCCCTGGTGGTTAATAAGGTAATTTGTCACATGATTAAAGGTACGTGCAGAAGAATTTCTGGGGTAGCATTGGCATCCAAGTGGAACTCTTTGGAAACAGAGTCACTGCAGTCCTGTAGAAACAAGAGAAGGGACCAACAGATGTACTGCGGGAATTCCTTCCTACTAATCTCAATACTTCCACGAGGACAGGGAAGGGCTGCAGAGCCAGGAAGGAAGACCAGAAGCCAGTAGCCTGCAGCTGGTTTTCACACTGCCTCTGTCCTCTGGGCAGTGTGAATGAAGCTCAAGAGGGAGCAGGGGGTGGCAGCTGCTCCCACCACCCTCTGGGGCAGATGAGAGGTGCCAAGGTCTGATAAATGAAGGAAGAGACGCTCACCTCCTCCACGCTTAGAGTTCCCATCTATCTTCTCGCCTCTGTCTCTCTTCCCTGAGCCCCACACCAGTGTATCCCTGTGACCTCCTGAAGCCTTTTCCCTTCACGAGGACTTGTCGCTCTTAACTTTGCCCTATATTACTGGTGACAGGACCTAACGCAGATACCAGACACTTCGGCTGCTGGGTAGCAGGAAGGATTGCACAGCTGATGGAATTGACATGATGAGACATTTTGTTTCAAAGTGCTCTGCCAGGCATCCGTGGACTGAGAAGCTGGATTGGCCTGTCTGGATGACAGCCTCCTAAATGCTCTTTAAGGATCTTCAACTCTTCGTGTGGATGGAAATGATGTCTTAGCTACTTCACATAGCTACAGGTGTAGTATTCACATTGTTCTGTAAACTGGAAGATCCTAGATATATGTCAGTTTATTATCATTGTCTTCTTTCAAGATCCTCCAGATGTCTTCAGGGAATACCTTTTTATGACGCAAAACGGTCCCTGTCAGCTCCTGTAATCTATAATTCATCATTTGTTCAGACGATGAATAGATATTAAGTCTTCTGCAGAGAATAAAAAACAAAATTCTTGCTCCTGTGGAGTTTACAGTGGGAGAGACGGATAGGAAATGAATTACAAAACAGAATAATAAGAAAGTAGAATAAATGCTACAGCGATATTAAGTAGGCCAATGGAATGGGTTCGAACTACATTAGACAGGGTATCAACAAAGAACGCCACTCTGAGGTAGAATAAAGAATGAACCCCAACTGCGCTCAGAGCAGCAGGAGACCCATCTGAGGAAGGGTGGCTCTCTAAGGCATGAAGTAACTTGGATGAGGAAGGAACAAAAAGTGGCCAGTGTACCTAAGACACAGGAAGGTCAGGCATGTTTGATTTCAAGAGTGAGGGGATCCTGTGTAGGCGTGTGACAGAATCACAGTGTGTTGTTAGACAATTGCCTGGGCTGCTAATGGAGAATGAATTTTAAGGAGGCAAGATGGAAGCGAGAAGAGAGCGAGGATTGAAGTAACCTACACGACAGTGAAAGTAACACAGGCAAGGAAGGTGGTGAAGGAATAAGAAGGAGTAGGAAAAGCGAATCCTCGTTTGCAGGCAACATTGAGGACACTTGTCCAGTCTTACATCATAAGAATGTCACCAAGACAAGCTGTGGGTTTGAATTAAACCAGAAGGAAAGAAAGATTTCTAAGGAAAGGCAGTTTGGTGACTTGGTCCTCGGTAGGAAAGCTTCGTAGACCTCTGAATTAGCCTTATTGTCTTTAGGTGTGTAGAGAGAGGCAACCCTTCCTCATAAACCATGTTCTGCCCACATATGTCTAGGTAAGTGAAAAATCAATCTATTGATTCCCTAGGAAGGGCACGCACAGGAAGACAAGATATGGTCCAGACACAAGATTGTCTTGTTTCAGGCTGAACCGCAGACGCCTCAATTCAATTAGCGTAGTTTCTACCTAGCCAGAACTTAACTGTCTTATAAACCACTAAAGCCAATTGGCTACTCAAGGAAAGATAGAGGTTTAGTGCTCTTGTATGCGTGCATGTGTGTGTGTGTGTGTGTATGTGTGTGTGCATGTGTGTGTATGTGTGTGTGTGTGTGTGTGCGTGCATTTCCTCTCCCCCTCCACCCCACCCTTCAATCCATCAATCCCTTGAGTCCTCTCTCCTTTCTCCTTTCCTCATTTTCCCTTTCTTCTTTTATTTTGAAATAATTTTAGATTGACAGGAAAGTGTAGCATGTTCTCAAGCAGCCTTCACCATGTCTTCCAAAGTCCCATGTTGCATAGCTATAAGATAGTATTAAACCCAGGAAATCGACACTGGTGTGATGTCTGTGCTTAGCTCCGTTCTATTTTATTATGTGTTCAGATTCCAGTAGTCTTCAAAATCAAATTATGGGCCACACCGAGACCTGTTGGCATCCGCATTTTACCACGTGGAGGGAAGCACAGGTTCTTATCTCCATTTAAGCCCCTTTGCCCTCCTAATCTCACAAACACATTTTGCAGGCGGTCTTCCAGGCTCTCCTTTTTATAATGCGCTCCACTTTAGACATGCTACGCCTTTTGCGATGACTGTCAAACACAATTTGGAGACCCGAAGTAGAAGGGAAGTCAGCAGTGCATACTGCTATTTTTATTCTCACATCATTTTCCCCTCCTTCCCAGACAGTCTATGGTTCTTTCTTTGTCATTTCCATTCTGTTTCAAAAGCCTCCCCCCCGCCCCCTGCCATTTGCCATTCTTTTAGGATGGGGGTGCTGCTAGCGGCAAAAGCTCTTGGTTAGCCTCCCTCTGAGACATCTGGGTCACCCCCTCCCTGAAGGTCATTGCACAGGATACAGAGTTTAGAACTGACATTCAGTTTCAGCTTCTAAAACATGCCATGTAGCTTGGTTCTGGCCATCCTGGTTTCTGATGAAGCGGTCACTGCTGTTTAAGCACATTTTACATCCAAGGGAAATTGCTTCTTTCTCTCTCTGTTTTCAAGATTTTTTTCCTTCATTTTTCTGAAGTTTATTGCATTGTGTCTGCATTTGGTTTCTTCCAGTTAGCCTCTCTGTTTCTTGAGAATATAGGCTTCCCAGTTTCCCTCAGTTGGGACACACAGCGCCATTGTCCTCCCTGAGACATAAAGGGTAGCTCTGCTCTCATTGCCCCACTGGCCCCTGACTGATTCTGTTCACTTTTGGTTTTTGTTTTTCTTTAAATCTCTGTTGCTCAGATTCGGTGATGTCTATTTTTCTGTCAAGTTCAGAGGTTCTTACCTCTGTTCTATTAACCTCATCTACTCTTTCTTTATTGGTTGTTGTATTTCTCACTTCTAATTTTCATTTCATCTTCCTTTCATACTTCTCGTTTCTTTCCTGGCACTTTCTATGTTTTTTTGTTTATCTTTAAGCATGTTCAGAGTCAAATTCTGTCAACAAATTTTTATGATGGTTGATTTAAACTTCTTGTCAGATAATGTGGACTTGTGTGACATCATAGGATCCAAGTCTGTGATCTTTCTCAACATGTTTGGAAGATGGGCAGTCCGAAGGTTTGTGTGTTTTTGCTTTACTCCTCAGGGTGGCACCACTGGGGAATGCTGTGGGCCTTCTGGCCATGGTGTCTATGGGCACTTCTGAGGTCACTGAGGTAAGGCTTAAATAGACCAGTGGGACCTTGGCCTATCTGTTTTCTCTTTTGCTTTCTAGCCAAAATGTAACCAGTTTGACTGTGCACATGTTCCGCACTGTGTTGCCTTAAAGAGGCTCAAAGTTCCAAATCTGCCTCATCTTGGACTGGAGCCTCCAAAACCATGAGCCATAATAACCTTTGTTCTTTGTATGTCACCTCAAGTATTCCATTATCGTAACATGAAGCGGATGATTACCCCTCTATTTTCTTTTATACAGCTTTCTAGTTTTCATGCCATCGTCAAATACCTTTGACTATCCCTTGTCCCAAGCACGTTTGAAAATTGCCTCTGAAACTGCGAGTGGGTGACACACACCTTTAATCCCATCACTCCCCCTCAGGAGGCAGAGGCAGGCTGATCTCTGAATTCGAGGCCAGTCTGGTCTATAGTGCAAGTCTCAGGACAGCCAGGGCTACAGACCCAGACTGTCTTGACAGAAGCAGGTGGCCTGCTGGGGACTGAAACGCCTCCATGCCCCTCTAGTGTGAGGACAGACAATATGCTGCCACTCTTGGGAGCTACCTATCTCTCCTAGACCTAATGTCTGGGTAGTTCTTTTCTTCCTCCAGGCCCTCTTCCTAGCCCTGAGAAAAAGAAGAGACATGCCTTTCTTTTCTTTGCTTTCATGAAGAAGGGTTTTCTTTTTTTCTTTTTCTTTTTTTGTTTTGTTTTGTTTTTCGAGACAGGGTTTCTCTAGCTTTGGAGCCTGTCCTGGAACTAGCTCTTGTAGACCAGGCTGGTCTCGAACTCACAAAGATCCACCTGTCTCTGCCTCCCGAGTGTGGGGATTAAAGGTGTGTGCCACCACCACCTGGCTCTTTTTTTTTTTTTAAAGAAGCGCTAGGCTAGGTGATTCTTGAAACCACTGTGAAGGGCTTGACTTATCTTTTCGAAGAGTAGGAAGACTCAGTCCAGAGCAAAACAGCACTGGCTCCTATCCCCTGGAAACAAAGAGCTTGCTCCTTCTAAGCTGCAGAAATGAATACTGCAGCTATATTTGCATATTCTATTCATTAGATTCTCCAAAATTTGCATATAAAGTACCTATGACAGTATCTGGGAAATAACGAGAGTCATTAAAAGTATTGCTAATGCTGTGCTCTATGAGATCTTCTTCTGTGCTTCTGACTCCGTTCCCAGGCCACAGAAACCGACCTTCTTCTTTCATCCAATCGCAAGCCAGTGAAAAATGGCATCATAGTCGGCCTGGAAGGGAAAAGCAAGTGGGAAAGGGCAGCTTGGGGTGTGAAGGGCAAGGATGTGCGACAGCAGGAAGGGCTGCGTTGTCTTCCTCACCCTCTGCCAACAGCCTCTCTTTCCCACCACCTGGCAGGCTCCTCCTCCCCAGCTGCCTGTCTTGAGTCACTGCCCAGCTGAGGTCCACAAAACCTCCACAGAGACGCAGAGAGAGGAAAAGCCAACCTGACAGACCCCTGGGAGTGGTGGCCCCGTGGGGATTTGTTAAACACCAGGTTGACCACCATCTGTCAAAGCTGATGACACAGACAAGGGCAGATAAGTCAACACACGGGCTAGTTTGTGCTTAGCCAGGGTCAAGGGCATTAAGAAGAAAGGCAGAAAGCTGAGCTGTAGGTCCGCCTCAACAAAACTCTTGTCATACCACACCTGTAAAGTAGAAGGTCTGTCTAAAACTGGGAGAAAGAGCTGAGCCCTGGTTCTTCTTTTCTCAGAAGAATGTAAAAACGGAGTCAGTCCCAGCACTCTGGAGGCTGAGGTAGGACCACTCTAGCCCATGAGTTCAGTGGCAAGCTAGGTAAGGTAGCAAGGATGCCTCTGAGAAATGAAAGAGGTCTTTAAAAAGTGTGTCTTTGAAAAGGTGTGTGTTGGGGGTGATGGCACTCCTAAGTCACTTCCTACCCTGGATTTTGAGACAGGGTCTCTCAGTGGCTTAGAGCTCACCAAGAGGCTAAACTGCCTGGCCATGGAACCCAGGGACTGCCCCGTCTGTACCTCCTTGGTGCTGGGACTATAGGGCCTCTGCATCACACACGAGCTTTTGCTTGTTTGTTTGTTGTTGTTGTTCGAGACAGGGTTTCTCTGTGTAACAGCTCTGCTGTCCTGGAACTCGCTTTGTAGACCAGGCTGGCCCTCGAACTCACAGAGAGTGAGTTTTGACTCTCCCTACCTAGTGCTGGGATTAAGAGCATGCCCCAGCACCAACAGGCTCACACTATTTTTTAAAATATAAGTTTGAGGCAGGGCAGTGGTGGTGCATGCCTTTAATCCCAGCACTCAGGAGGCAGAGGCAGGTGGATCTCTGAGTTCGAGGCCAGCCTGGTCTACAAGAGCTAGTTCCAGGACAGGCTCCAAAGCTACAGAGAAACCCTGTCTCAAAAAAACAAAACTAAATAATAAATAAATAAATAAAGTATGAGTTTGCCATACTTGGGCTTCAAAGTCATAGCAAAACCAAGCTAGGCTCATTCCTGTTTGTGATCACACCTCAGTCTCTCAAGTACTGGGCTGTGCCCCACCTGTAACCTTGACTACAAACATCTCTGCAGCTCCTGTTCCAGGAGGGGCAACCCCACCTTTTTCAGGACCTTGTTATGACCACCTTCTTAGGCTTGCGTTCTGCTGCTGTAATCCCATGTATTCTCCTGGCAGCATTCCATTTGGGAAGCCCTGAGCTATAAAAACCTTGGGTTTTTCTACATCCAGGCCCACTCTCTGAAATCCTCATTGGGGAGATGGCCACCAAACAGGCTGTGTTCTGCTGTGCACAATTAAAAAAAAAAAAAAGCTCACTCCAATTTGGCCATTTGGGTTGGTGGTCTTTTCCTCTTGTCTGGAGAGCATAATAGGTTCTGAGGATCAGATTCAACTTTTCAAGATTTTAATGTAAGTGCTTTACCAGATGAGCCTTCTCCCTAATCTTTAGATTTAAAAAAAGTATATATGTATATACATACACACACATACACACACATATATGAAATCATTAGGAACATTGATGTCTCAGGCCTCTTGCTTTATCACCAAGCACTGTGTTGCTCACCGTGGGGCTCATTTCTAAGGTACCATCTCAGCCAGCATCTACCAGACTTCCAAACACATAGCACTCCTATTTAAAAAAAAAAACATGGGTCACATGGACTCTTATTAACCCTCTAATTGCCTTGAATTACAGGCTTCCCAGGTGCTCCTGAATTCAGCAGCTCTCTGTCATTATTCCCTGTGCTTGCAGAACCCAGGGAGCTTTCTCTGTGACTGTTCCCGTGTGGGCGGGAAGAAGGTATTTTTCCATATGCATTGAGCTCACACTATCGATTTTTCTGTTTGCTAATTATATCACATATTCTTTTACAAACCTGTTCAGCACTTCAGAAACACATCCTTGTTTGTTTTGTGATTTATACTTATTCTTGTCTGTTACTCACATGGAAAGGTCAGTAGCAGGCCTGAAGAATTCCACTGTTGTGCCAGGTGCTGAGAATGACCTAGAAAAACATCCTGGCCCAACCCTGGTGGCGTTAATAGGAGGTGCTCCTCCTACCTGACACCCAAGAGGTGCATTTTGATGGGGGAAGAACTTTGGGTTCACATAGTACTTTCATTTACAGGAAAGAGAATCCCTTGTCTGGCATGCTATAGGATTCAGGCAGAACTAGGCACTGTCTCCTGGGCCTTCCCCCACCCCTCCCCCAGGGTGGGTCATAGAGTTCTGGAAAGAAACACTCCAAGACCTACCATGCCAAGCTTAGAACTACAGTTTTGTAGTACACCCTATTCATCAGGCTTCCTTACTGCTGTCTTCCTTAGGGGCAGAGGCATCGTCTTTCCACAGGAGAAAGAGGTTGATCAAGGTTGACAGAGGGTTGGCAGCCAACAGTACAGGGTGGGCGTCCGGCAGTACAGAAAGGAGCTGAGGTACTTCCTTCCAATCTTTTTCCTTAGTAAATTAAAAAAGAAAAAACAAAATACAGCTTGGTATAATGGCTCATGCCTTACTTGGAAGGCAGAGGCAGGCAAATCTCTTTGAGTTTGCCTGGTCTAAGACAGCCAGAACTACATAGTGAGACCCTAGTTCAAAAAAGAGAAAAGAAAAAACAAAAATTAAAAACAACAAACAAAACATTGTTTTCAACTGTATAGTATCCCATCCTCTTTACACTTCCCTTATAATGAAGATCACACCAGCGGCACGCAAAGCTGAGGCCACCAAGTCCTTCCCAGCCAAGGACTATGATGAAGCACTATTGGCTGCCTGAGTCCCCAGTGTGTGTGTCAAAGACTCCCGTCTTTCTCCACATCCTAGGGTTAGTTTTGCGAACTCCCACAGGCTATGTTTGTCCTAATCTTCATTCACCCTTCTCCCTTGACCCTTTACATTGTCTTTGTCCATCTACAAGCTCATTTGTGGGTTCGGTTCCAGACAATATTCTTCCTTCTCCACACACCCAAATACCCAAGGTTAGCCCCATCCCCACCCCCCGTCTATGCTTTGTCCCAACCTGAGGCTGCATTCGAGGAAGACGTGAGGCAGACAGCTTTCCTTACTCTCTGAGATGGACTTGGCCGTGTTTATCTTCAAATTTAGCACATGCCAAACAAATTTCAGAGTACAAACAAGTTACCTGGGGCCAGGTTAAGATGGAGATCCATTTGCTAAAGCCTTGGGTGGATCTACATGTCCCCAGATCAGGCCACTCTGCTGGTCCCGGCACTCCACGTAGAGTAGAAGGAGTCTAGAGGTCTTCTGTAGAAATAAGGCCATGCTTGGCTCCTGGGGTCCACCCAGGGACCCCTCTGTTCTTTCTGCTTTCCTCGTTCTAGTAAACCCATACAGATAGAAGCTAAAGACCACCCAGCCTTTTAGTTGCTCCACCAGGCCCAGAAGTTTCTATACAGTTCCTGCATCACCCTGCAGATGCTCTCTCTGTTGTGGCCCTTCTCCTCTGACAGTACTGACCAGCACTTTCCTGGCTGGGCAGCCTAGACATCTCTTCATCCAGTCCCTCTCCATCGCTAGAGTAGCTTATCTTTTTAAGTGCCACCACTCCAGAAGTTGGCACTCTAACGTAAGACTGTTGCTTCTCTATTGGGATTCTGTGACCAGTCCTTACGGGAAGTGTTCTAACAGCGAGGGAGAGCCCCTTGCAAGCTGCAGCATCCACACAAATCTTGCCTGTGTCTCTGAGTCTCTCTTCTGTAGGACAGATTCCTGGAATTTCAACTAACTAGATGAAAAGCTGTCAAAGCATTGACTCATAATAAGAATCATCTCCCATTCTTTTCTCTCGGAGCCGTACTGCTTAACCCCAGGCCCTTGTGGCTTATTTTGATGGACTCAGGAATGAGAAAGCCACTTCCTGTTCACCCACAAGTTCCCAAGCAAGCTCTTTCATGAAGACTGAAATCCACTCCACTCTGATGAGCCTTTGACCAGAGATGAGAATGTTTAGAAGCGTCCATCGCCTGCTTTAAGAAGTAGACCACTGTTGGGAGATGCAAAACCTCTAACTCTGGGATTTCTTCGACTTAGAAAAACCCCTCTTTGAACCAGCCTAACAGATAGGAAGTTTGGGTTCTGGTGTGCGGAGCAAGTTGGATATAGAAAGGTCAGAGGGTGTGAAAAGCAGGAAGATTCTGAGCAGGGGTTTTATTGCTCAAGACTAAGCTCCCTCTGCCCTGTTATGGAATGAGGTACCAAGATATCATCCTGAGGCGGAACAAAGGCAAGATCGGTTGACAGGACCCAGCACCCATTTAACCTGCCACGTAGTTCTGCCTTTCTAAGCCGGGTGATGGCTAAAGAACCCTATAGGTTTCCTACAAACCCTGACATGACTCCCTGTAGCCGTTAAAAATTCAGTTCATGGGGGCTTGACGTGCCAACTAGCTAGTTTGGGGATTTCCCAGAGTCTTGGCGAATTATCCCATGTGGAACTACTACTTCCCATGTTACTTGTTATGAAGCCTGGGGTGTGGGTAAACCAGCCCTGTCCGGTCATAATAAACACTTAGGCTTCATAAAAAGCAAATTGTGCAAAGGAGCATGCACAAGAAAGCTATTAATAAAAATTTAGGGAATCAAAGTGGTAATGGGGGCCTCACGTTTTACAGTCTGTTCATTAGAGGACACACAAGG
This sequence comes from Microtus pennsylvanicus, assembly GCF_037038515.1. Classification (NCBI taxonomy): domain Eukaryota; kingdom Metazoa; phylum Chordata; class Mammalia; order Rodentia; family Cricetidae; genus Microtus; species Microtus pennsylvanicus. The sequence continues at coordinate 52,859,539 of NC_134584.1, forward strand.
AAGCCGTGAGGGAGCCACGCCCTCAGAGCTGGCCTGTGGGTCCCTCCATCCATTATCTTGGCACCTCATTTCCAACCCCAGCGGCTGCCACCTGTCCTGCCTTGGCTTGCAGGGGATGGTGTTTTCTGGTTTAAAACAGAAAGAAAAAGCTCAAGTTTAGCTTTCTGCTGAGCCTGTCTGATCTCTCTTCCCATCCACACAGGACCACTGCTGGATCAGGGACATACGCCAGGGTTGGTGTTTGTTCATTTGTTTGTTTTAGCTTTCGTTTTTGTGTGTTGTGGTGGGGTGGGAGGGGTAGTAATTTTTTTTTCCAAAAAGTTCTCATCACTCTAAAGTTTGTGATATCAATTCCCTCCAGGCAAGCCATATCCACACACAAGCGTTTGCCACATCTCTCCTCCCTTCAGCTCTGAATGCTAATACTTTACCAAGGCTGTCCTCACCGGGTACACTGGCATGCATAACAAATCCTCATACTGCCATCCCACTTCTGTGAAGCATCCCTTTTGTTAAAGTCACCAGGTTAGATCCATCTGAACTAAACTGCTGCCTTCCAGGCCCCTGACTAGTAGACGCTTTGAGCCCCAGCCCCCTCACCTGTAAAGCAGAAATGACTAATTCAAAAGCTTCCTAGTAATAAACCGCAGAACGCTTGCGATGGTGAAGGTAGCACCGGCAAGCGTTCCGTCCACTGCTTAGATGTGCAAAGTAAACGGTATGATTTGCTGTTGCTACTTACCATAATGAACAGCAAGAAAGGAGTTAAAAACCCAGGTCCATTTGTTTATAGAAATGCATGTATTTTCCACCAGCCTGAACTTTCTTCTTTAGAGGGGGAAAAAAAGATCAGACATCTCCTAGCCCATCTTGGAAATATCATATTGAGACTGTCATACAAATGAAATCATTCCTCAACAGATTTGTCAGTGAAGGGGGAGCTCGCCAGGAGAACAAAGTGTGCAGTTGCCTTTCAGCCTCGCCATGACAGACACGGTTATGTTTCTCACCCACCGGGGACTTTCTAGAACATCGTTGGGTAAGGCAGCCAATGAGGCTCAACTACAGATCACTGTGATTACTACTGGAAGGACAGGTGTCTGTCCCAAGTCCCTTATCAGAAGCCAAATGTTCATCAGGCAACCAGCGTGACCTTCACAGCTTTTGGAAGCCCTGTGACCCCTGCTTGCTTGGCTAGCGTCTGCCAGAGCTCACAGAGGGGCGCTTGTGGGCAAGGAATCCTCCAATCAGCCAGAAAATGTGTTTCCCAGACACAAAGTCTCCACAGTCACGGCGACACAAATAATGCATTGTGTGTGCATTAGAGGACAAGCTGAGGGAGGAGGTGGGGGAAGTCTGGGAAATGAAGAGGATTTGGGAGACTCCAGAAATGAAGGCAGTGTCGGAGTGCATCCGGCCCCGAAATCCTCTCCACCCACCTTCCTAGACACATTTCCTACAATTATCTCTTCCCCTCCCTGTGCTTTCAGGACACAGTGAATTAAAGAAGCAGTAGGTTCTTACCAACTTGGGAGGAAGGGTTCCATCATCAAAATAATTAAACAATAACCAGGGACCGGTCTTATACTAGGTAAGACAAGCACAGGAACCTGGCGTTGGCTACAGAGGCAGCAAGATTTAAGGAGAAACATAATGGGCTTTGACATAGATAAACCTGGTTTAATTCCTGGGGCTGCCGCTTACTATCTGGGAGCCTTCTTTATGTCTCTTCCTATTTAAAATGAGGGTAAAGCCATACCTTGTAAAGGTCACCTTGAGAATCAAGTCAAACGGGAAAAATTACCTAGCACACACATAATCTACATCAGATAAACAATAACTGTTATCACCACTGGCACCTAAGTGCATGATTCAAACAGAACTTGCACCTGGATAGATTCGCCAGGGATATTGATCTCGTTGTATCAATCAAATCACAAGACCAGGAGCCTCGTCCAATATTGTTAATGATTTGTTATGTGGTCCTGGGCAAGTCCCAGCATTTTCAAAGCTCATGGAGACCCTTGAGCTATTGTTGAAGTCTTGAAAGTCCAGCAGGAGAATCTAATTATTGAAGCTGAGGCTGTCTATTCTCTGCCTCCGCTGGAAGGAATTAGCTCATCATCTCATGATGCTATGAGAATTTCAGTTTTGATCCAATGTTCTAATTGGAAGTTACATGTGAATTTGGTGTGCAAAACAAGAAAAAAATCAACGAATTCTTATGAAAATGCTAACGGTTTTGATAAAATATGAAAAAAATGTATAAACAAAGTTTGAAAAGGAGATCTGCAATGATGGAAAGTGTGGAAACCGTTTGCCAAAACATCATTTGGGCGCTACCGTATTATATTTCTAGATTTGTGCATAAAGACCCCCACGCCCTAGAATTTTCTTCCTGGGGAGGAGGTTGAAAAGTGTTTCAATTCCCCTGCCCCTGCACTATATGTATGTATGCTCTTTCCAGTCACATAACACTGGCCACAAGCCTTTCTATAGAAGCTGCTTTCAACTCATTGATCTTCTACACATGAACAGGATATTAAATATTAATCCACACATTCTCTCTCCTCTAAGGGGAAAAAAAACGGCCAAGCATGTGCTCTGAGTCAGGCACTATTTTAGATTGTCAAAAGATGGGAATGAGCGAAACAAGCATAAGCCCTCACGGAATTCTAATCAGATAAGATGGACAATAAATCCAGTTATCACATGTCAAGAAGTTGTGTTATGCGGTGTTAGCTGTGAGTGCTGATCAAGAAAAGAAGCCTTGGCTAGATAACAGGTGTAACACGTCAGAGGAGGCTGCAGTGAAGAGCTGAAAGCAATACACACTTGAGGACCAGAGACTGGGAAGCTGATACTCAGGATAGAGTGATGCAAGTCAAGCCAGAGATGAGCCTGAACTTGGCCATCCACAGAACCGTTAGCCCCTGACCTAGAGAGGAACATTTTACACTGCTGGGTACCTGTTTGTTCCTGAATTGAATTGTCCTTCTAGGGGGACGAAGGATGTTTATAAAATTGGGGTAAAGTAAAACATACAGGTTGGGAATGTACCTGAAACCTGAGAACCCTCCACAAGGGTGTAGAAGAAGTATAATTGTTAAGGGCAAAGGCTTTTGTTAGACCAGGCCTTATGGAAGTTGCACAAGAAACTCCAGGTATGTACTATGCCTAAGTCACAATCCCTGCTGGCTTGGGCTTTTGGATGATACTGTTGTCTTTGAGTCACCCATGAGCCTCTCAATCTTTACCCATGCTCTGTAAGTAACCCCAATAAACTCACTGGATCAGCCAGCTAGACTTGAATGGAACCATTTCTTTAGTCTGTTGTCTGTGCCCCATCTGAAGTAAACAGGCATTTTGTTCACACCTTCCCAGGAGGTCCCGATGAGAAAGGGCATAAATCTCAAACGACCCTGAGTCTGCTGTAGTCCGGACTGTGGAAACACTGGGAATGGAAAAGGAAAGAAAACTGTATAAAGATGCCATCACCATCAAGTTTGGGGCAGAGACACAAGTAGCACTCACAACCTAAATTATCTTGAAGACCTAGGACCATGGCAATTTGAATAGCAAGGTCTACTACCTCTGTGTCCCTAGATTCAATTTAACTTTATTCTAAACAGCAGAAGCCCTGCTGGTAACCCTACTAACTCTCTCTGATGCTCAAACAACACAAAGTAATTAATGCAGAGGTTTAAACGATGGCAACAAGAATTGCAAGCAAACTGTAAAAACCCTTAGCTGCTGAATTACATAGACGCTTAAACAAAGCTCACATCTGTGTCTCACAATCAGAGGCTCAGTCTAGGTGTATCTTGTGAACCAGCACTTGTGTGTTTGCTGGAGCAATGCTCTATCTATCTATCTATCTATCTATCTATCTATCTTTCTATCCACCCATCTTTCTCTCTCTCTTTTTCTCCCTCCTCCCCCTCTCTCTTCCTGAGTAGTGAGGAGGTATCCAACCATTTTTTTTTTTTAGCAAAATCTCATTTTTAAATGCCTACCTGCTAAGAATAAAAGAGCTATTCTCTCAGTCAACAATGACTGTCCATCAAGTACTGAAGAGGAACCCCCAATTTTGAATGATCAGTCATCTAAATGCCTGCTTGGACAAGAGAGGGGAGGTTAAAAAGTGCAGATAAAATTTAATAAAATATGAATTTATATTAAGGTCTAAGATTAAAGTCTGAAGTGGCCTGCTGAGAGAAAAACTCTCTCAGATATTCCATTAGAAGACTAACAACAATAACAACAAAAGCCCTTCTGCTTTTGGGTCATGCACCAAGCACCTTCCTTTATCCAGGTTTGTCTTAGCATGCAGCATTCTCTGTACCAGGGAAGCTTCTTCAATTTGTCTCCTTTCACTCCCGCATTTGAGTACAATGAGCATCTTTCATTGCCCTGTTTATCATGTGACTTTGGATCCTGCCTATCACCCCAAGCTAGGGACTTGGGATGAAGCGACAAGTCCTTCAAGTCAAATCGCAAAGGTTTCTCACAGACAGACTACACCAAGTTCTTAGAACTTTTTTACACCAATGTGACTATGGATTATGTTCGGTGTTTTAAGAGTTAATAGAAGAAACAGCAATAACTATAGCTAGCTGTTCCTATACTCACTGTTATGGTTGAAATCCAGAGAGTCTCTAATAGGCTCATGGTTTTGGGTGCTGGTTTCCTAGTTGGTGGTGCTATCTGGGGAGGCTGTGGAGCTGTTAGGAGGTGGGACCTGTGTTGCAGAAGTCACTAGAAGCAGGCACTGGGGTCTGTTGTCACAGGATGTCTCCAGTCAGGCTCAGCATGCTGACCTTGGTGACATGAACAGCCTCTGCCATGCAATGCGCTCCCCATCATGAGCTGATTGGCTACCCCACGCCTTCCCTGCCATGATGGAATGACATCGTGTACCAAAAGAAAACTTTCCTCCCTGGAGTTGTCACTATCGGATATGGTGGCCACAGCAATGCAGAAATCACTGAGGCAGCCATATTATCACAACACAAACAGCAACTTCCTCTCGGCACTTAACACTCCCTCCTCGGGAAATAGGAGTTTCCAAAATGGACAGCCATTAATTCAGCATTCCTTGTATGGCTTTTGTTGTTGTTTTGCTTTTGTTTTTCTCTTCTTTCCTTTTGGTTTTGGCTGACAAGGAAGTCAAAGACACTCTGCATTAAGACATTGGTGGCCCTAGCCTCAGTTTCTGGTATGATTATCCCTTGGCTATACCACTAGGCCCCACCCTATGTAGATCTTCTCTGAGGTTTTAATTCACATTTATATGTCTATTGGATGCACTGAATCTTTATTCTGAAAGGGCTCATTAAGTAGTAAATATGAGAACATCTTTGAGCTCTTGAGCAAACGGAAGGCCAGAGACATGTTCGCTTATTCATTTTGCGACCACATATAGAACTCTGTGAGGGTCCTGGCTGGGCTGCAGGGAAGGACAATCGGATTGTGTTGTAAGTTCCTTCTTTCCTTTTACTGCACACTGACTAACGGCCTCTAAATATCTCCTCCATTCCAGTGTTTCCATTGTCTTCCATTTAAGAACAATGGAGCCTGACTTTTAAATCACGCATCCATGTAACAGCATGAAAGACTCTTATTTTGGAGTGTGTGTTACCAGGCACTTCCATTCTCCACTCTGCCCCTGAGAAACCATGCTGAATTTTTATTAACTACATAAAAAAATAAGTTGAAATTTATGGTATTGTACTTGTCATCTTAAAATAAGATGCCAGAGAGCTGTTGTGTCTGAAGATTCTGGAAGCAGGCTTGACCACGACCTCTGTAAACTCGGGTATCGTCTGCAAACTTTCCGGGATAAACCATGGTCCTGTCTGAGATGCTCAACCCACGGAAATCCTTGAAGAGTTTCCATAGCACTAATTGATTTTCAATACAGGAGAAGCCAACCGCAAATGTCTTCAAGGAGAAAAACAGCCGAAAGCTACTGCCAGGTGCTGGGAGAGATGGTGGCTTCAGGATCCCCCTCCCCTTCTGGCTTCTTTTCTGGTGCCTTGCAACACCTGTGCAACCCTTTTCTGTCCCCTACTTCAACATCCACTCCGTGCTAGATTCGAACTCTTAAGCCACATTTACTGAACCGGGTTGCAGTCTTCCAAGGGATTGGAAGAATCTGTCGCAGTATCCAAACACAGGGAACATCATTCAGGCATTGGGCAATGCTCTCAGGAGGCTGGGTGAGGTTCAGAGAACAGCTGTGCCTGTGTTCTCCTCACACACAGGGCAGTACACTCATACCTAGGTTTTCCCTGGACAATGACTGTGATGTCCAAAAGCCCAGCATTCTTCGCTGTATCATGTGGATGATTTAGAGGCACTGTTATTAAATCACCATCTAATTAATTGGCTCCCAGTGTTACCACGCCAGATTGCTAGAGGCTGAGTCCCTCGATTATATGATTTAGTTAACACCCAGTCTAACTCTAAGGAGTTACAATCATCTACAAAATCAATGTGAGAAGGTCAGGGACCAGCATTTAACCATTTCTAGTCCAGGTTCTATACACACTTGTGCTTATGTCAGAGGTTAAAGGTGAGATTGCATGAAGGCAAACTAGAAATTCTTTCCAACATCCATCTCCTAAAAGTTGGCAGTGCTCTTTATATAGAAGACATTCCCTAAATACTGTCTGATTGGAAACGGTTTACAGTCTGTCCATTCAAGTATATAGAGAGGTCTCAGAAAGCCCAACATCCCTCTCACTAAATCCACTTGAATCCATTCTCAGGCCTGGGTTTGCCCCAGGCCTTACCCAGCCCAACCCTTGACTGAGGAAACAAACCCTTTATGGATTGAGGCAGTGTTTGCTTCAGACACTGCATGCCCACTGACTATCTAGCTTTCTCATTTGCTGTGAGGCAACTCTTAGTTCAGATCTGCTCACCACCTGCCTCAACCGCAATCATCGCCTTCCCTTATTTTCCTCTCATCTCAGTGAAGAGCTCCTTTGGAAAGCCATTTCTTCTTGGGCTCCTGCCTCCTCGCCTTTGCCAAGGCCTCATTCAACTGTCTTGTCTCCCTGACCTTCAGAACTTAAGCTCCCTGTTCCCTACCAACTGATGCTGTTGGTTCTTTCTGTCCTGTTCTGAAAATAAATTTCCCTTGATTCGGTTCCTCCTTCCAACCACAGCTCGCTCTGTCCTTCTCATGACGAGGCTCGCCACCTCCTCCTTTCACTTCCCTTTCTCTCTTCCACACATTGCCATCTGTCATCTGCTTCCAGCTCTCCAGAACACCAGCTCTCATAAAGGTTACCAGCAGCCTCGCAGCTACCCAGCCCACGGGTGTATTTTTAAGTCGTAGCCTTCTGCTGTGCTTGGCCTTGTTGCCTGTGCCCCCACAGTCACCCTGGGAGGTGACTCCAAGTCACACCAGCCCTCTTGGGCTTCCTGGCTTTTTTCTCAAACCTTCCTCTGTCTCCGCTGCGTGTTCTGCCTCCTCCCCAAATATACATTCTGTCCTTGCTTTTGTCCTTTCTTTCTTTCTGTTTGCTTTCCTTGGAGTCAGTGTGTCTCAACGCTCAGGTTTTGTTTTGAACATCGGACATACTTCAGTTACATACTCTGCTTCTTCTACTCTGAACTATTAAACCTTTAAAGAAGTCGCTTTACCTTCCCAAACTTCAGTTCTCCTTTCTCTAAAATCAAGGTAAATGATATTGAGATTATCAATAAAGACCACTCTTTCACAACTGTTGATCCAAGCCTGTGCAGGGTCAGGTAAATAGCCAGAATTGATAAATAGTAAGATCAACACACAGTAGTTACCATTACCTCCTTATTGTCTTCCGCTGTGACCTGAGATTGATCTCATCTCTCCTGACTTCAGCTCATGCACTTGCTTCAGTATGGTGAGCTTCCCACCTCCAGTCCTGACCTCTCCCCTGTGTTCCATCCCATGACACTTTCACAGGGTCTCAGACCACACATATCTTATTGTGGGCTGAATTTGGTCATTCCCCATTCCACCCATATGCCAAGGCCTCACCTCAGAAGGGAGCTATGTTTGGAGATAGGGCCCTAATCAGTCTGACTGCTGGCCTGAAGAGGAAATGAGGCACAGGGTGACGTCAGTGGTGTATGCGCACTGTGGAAAGACCGTAGGAGAGGAAGGCAAGGAGGCTGCCATTTGCAAGCTATGAAGAGAGACCGTAGGGAAAACTAGCTTCACTCTGCACCTTGATCTTGAACTCTGAGCCTTCAGAACAGTCATCAAATAAACTTCTGCTGTTTGAGCTGCCCTAAAAGTGGTATGGTTTATGATAGTCCAAGCAAGCTATACACAGCCAAGCTGGCGCCCGTGCATCTTCTTTTAAACATGAGCCTTTGGTTATAATAGATCTGCGACTCTTTACTCTCCCTGAAAAGTCACAGCTCGCCAGTCTCCAAGACCTGCTGCTTTTGACTTCAGAACAGCTCACAGCCTGTGTACCACACTGGTTACCTCGGGACTCCACGATCCTTCATCTGGTCTATTATCACTGCCTGTGTCACCCTGGTTAGCTCAGGACTCCGTCGCCTGGTCTATTACAATAGCCCTCCACTAGAGGTGTCTCTCTCACTATAACACTTCTCCACTTGAGTCCACACAGTACATAGCAGCTGCATCAATCGCTCTAAAGCACAGGCATATTGGCAGGTGCCTTCAACTGGTCCTTCATTAGTTCTTCACCACCAATCACTTAGCCAGACACTGAAACTATCCACAACCTGGCTCCAGCTTACCCATCTGCCTTGGATCTGCTATTACCTTCCCTAGGCTTTTATTTAATCAAGCAAGACCCCTTCTTTATGATGACTCTCTCATTCAAGATGGCTCTCTTTTTTTCTTGTTGTCACTCAGTATTATTAAGCACCTTCTTCCTCTAATTCTTTGCATTGAGCGGAGGCCTTCTGATAGTTCCAGAACAGACTGTTATGCCATATATGTGTCTTCCCATCTCTCTTCAGCTATAAACCCACAGAGATCCAGTGGCCAGCACAGTGTAGGCGTATACAATGCTTCCCTTGTCTGAATGGGTAGCAACGCCATGAAGACAAGTGGACTTGATATTCTTAACCTTCGATCACAAAGAGTTATGAAGCAAAAATGAAACACAAGTCTCTATTTATTCTGGAATTTAAGCTCTAGAAATAAGATAAGTAAATTTTTTAAAATACAAAATGACAGTCAAGAGGCTGAGTGCCGGGGTGTTGTCATTAATGCTCCACCACCTTTGGTCTTCTTCCTCTAGAAGTTTCTTCCTCTAGCATTGTCAACTCTACTGATCACGCCTGAAGACTGACCAGCTTACAGGAGGTGACTGAGGTGGCCTTGTCTTAGGTGGCCTCCATATCCTCCCAGGTGATCTCTATCCCAACCTTGTTTTTCCCTCTTTCTTGTGAACATCCATGACAGTTACAAATGCTGTAGAGCCAACTCAGGGTTGTGCACTGTAGGATCGGTTCTGATTGCTCACTTCTGACAGCCCCTTCTTAGACCTCTACCATCACAGCACCTACTTTCTAAAAGGCATTCACCTACTGGGCTGGTGTGTGTGTTCTCTTCCTGTTCTTCAGTATGCACCTATTACAGGGATCAAAGTGCAGCAATTCTTTGTGCTATTTTGTATGATTTTGAGACAAGTTGGCAGAGAGTGCATCCCCCGTGCTGCACCAGACAGGTACTGCATCCCCAGGCACAACAGAGTTGCTCAGAAGCAATCAGACCTTGGTTATTTTGCCTTGGCCCTCAAACACAACATGTAATAACTTGCTACAACTATTCTAGGAAAGGAGATTCTACCAAGGTAGTTATTAATTTACTCATCTATTTTGGCAGAGACACTATTCCACCTCTAAACAAATAGCAGAAACAACTGAGACTCAAAGAGGTAAAATCATATACTTGTTGGTTAGACACAGTCACCAGCCCCCTGGGAATCATTTTCCTTGTGTGTGAAATAGCATAGCAACTGCTCTTCTCACCTGTTCTATTTTTAACTCAACAAATGGACAAGCAATTTGAACATTAGTGGGTGCTAAACATTACTTACTTTATGTGTGTGTGTGTGTATTACATATATATATATATATAATTTCTATACTTTTGTGCCTACATGTTAGAGTTTCTTGTCACTAAGTTACTCTGTGCCACTCGCTTGGTCCCCACTACCTACACCAAATCTCTGCATAGTGGCAGTGAATGTGATGAGTTTTTCCATGTGCCTTTATCATTGCAGGATGCAACATCGACTCACTGGATTGGTTAATCTTTAGCTAATGCAGCAGCCAGATTCATGCTCTTCAGTTCTGCAGTCTTTCTATGCAATTTGCCAACTACAACAGACCATCCAGCAGAAGGTCTAATGCAGTGGGGGGAAAGTATGTTCTCTGTATCCTGTGTGATTGTATTAGTCAATGTTTGGTGGCTGTGAAGAGACGCTATGACCACAGCAACTCTTATAAAAGAAATAATTTAATTGGGGCTTGCTTACAGTTTCAGAGGCTTAGCCCATTATCATCATGGCAGGAAGCATGATGGCACACAGGCAGACACGGTACTGGAAGGGTAGCTGAGAGTTCTACACCCAGATCCACAAGAAGCAGCAGCAAGAGAAGAGACACTGGATCTTACATGGGCTTTGAAATGGCACACATCTTCCAACAAGGCCACAACTCCTAATCCCTCTCAAATTGTGCCACTCCCTGATGACCAAATATTCAAATCCATGAGCCTTCGGGGGGCCATTCTCATTCAGACCACAACCGTGGCTCACCTATAGCTTTTCTTCCATTTTCTAATAGCTTTCTTGGTTATTTTATGAGTAAATCTTAAATTAGGAGGTGGAAATTCTTGGTGGCACAAGATTTTCATCACAAGGCCTGGGATCAAATCTATATGCTTTTTGTCATGATTTATTTATTTTTATTGTATGTACATTAGGATTGTGCCTGTATGTATATCTGTGTAAGGGTGTCAGATCCCCTAAAACTTGAATTACAGACAGTGTTGAGCTGCCGTGTGGGTGCTGGGAATTGAACCCAGGTCATCTGGAAGAGCAGCCAGTGCTCTTGAGAACTGAGCCATCTCTCCAGCCCCCAAATCTATATTCTTAACACTTAAGATCCAAGTTTCAATTTCTCCACATTGGAGAAAAAAAAAACAGTAATAAAGGTTTGTTATATAATAAATAAGGTGTTTCTAAGGATGTTAGTTATTCTCACATTTAAAAAAAACAGCTACCAGGGCTCCTGAAGTTAAGGTATTATCTGTTTTGGTCACAGAGAACAAATGTGCTCTCTTTTCTTTGTTTTGTTTTGTTTTTGTTTGCTTGGTTTTTCTTTTTCTTCTTCCTATTTAAAAAGAAATCAGTATTTTTTATACATTATGCAAGCACCCTGGTACTAATATGAACAGCTGTGTTCTGCTCTGCTTCATTTTCTGGGCTGCTGGGGTACATTGTCTCTCTAGAACCTTCCAGCTCTTCTGACTTTCACACTTAATCCCCTAATATTTCTCGTTTCCCATGTGTTTTGAGTTTTTGTTGTTTTTTTTTTTTTTTAACTTCTTTAAAGCGTTGTCAGTGCCTGAGAGCCATCTTCTGAAAAGCTGGGTGCCTGGACGTGTACAGCTGAAGACAGAATGTGTTCTCGGGAAATGAAACTTCTAGATTAGTGTCTCATCACACCATATGGCCGAATGATCAGACGCCCTTATCTATTGATAGAAAAATAGAGCTCTTCATGTAGACTTATCGCTATGAAGAATGACATCATTCAAGAATTTAGAAATAGAAACTCTCTCTTATTTGGGTTGGAAAGAGCCAGGGGAGGAGAGGGAAGGGAAGTTAGACACACCGCCATATGGATAACCTTAATTCTAATTTGCATCTTAAAGGAAATGAAGCTTCAAGTGTCTGTTCCTGTCAGTCCTTGAGACAGTAAGCCTTTTGTGGCTCTCTTTAACTTGGGAAAGCCAGATTTAAGCTATAAGTGGATTTTCTCAAAGTTCACAGCATCTAAAAGTATTTGAGATAAAGATATTATACACTGATATGTTAAGCTGCATTCATGGGAATCCTTAAACCCTGAGCCAGACCACATGGTTTTCTTCCTAAAGAAACGCTTCCCAACTTTAGAGGTCATTTATATCTTTAAAACAGAAATCTGTTTTTTTTTTAAAGAAAAAAAAATGTTTCGGGAATCTCTGCACCCAAAGAAATCTACTGCCTCTCTCTCCCTTTTCTCTATTAACATGATGATGACAACTATCATTATTTGGGCCTTGTAGCATTGACATCAGAAGTCTTTTTTGTGATTGACATATGTTCCCTTGAAGTGCTTCAGGAGGATTTTTCTTTGTTCTTGTATGTAGATCATCAGTAGTTTATGGGTTATAATATTCTACTGTGTGCTGCATGAATATCCTTTCATTTAATCTGCCTCCCATGGGTAGATATTTAGATTGTGTTGAGGTTTTGGATTTACCAGTCCAAAGCTATGGCACTGTGGTAGTTGGAAAATCAACAGACACAGGACAATCACTTTGGCCTCCTGCTCCTGCCCTGATCCAGGCCATAACACCTAGGAAGAGTTTTCTGGCTCTGGCTCCCCTCTGAAGTACATCATATGGCCCTCGCGTGAGAGCTCCCCTCACCACATCTTGAGGAAAGAGATGCCCTCTCTCTGAAGATGGGGACACACAGAGGTATTGGAAAGAGCTGACCTTGCTAAATAGCCCTGGTTTACTACCATCAAATCATGCCCTCCGTGTCTGACTGTGTCTCTCCACAACTACTCAGCGCTTCATCAAAAGTGCAATAAAAATAGGGAGGTTTCTTTGCGTCGTCACTCCTGAGAGTTCCTATGTCACGCAAAGCTTGTCCCTCTAATTCTAAATGAACTGTGTTCTCTCATTCATATGCCTTTTATTAGAGTACCTCGGCCACAGAGCCCACGTGAATAAGAACAGCAGATCTCCCGTGTCCGACAACTGTTGCTCGTTTTGCTAGTCGATGTAATCTTACAGCCATCGCCAGTGGATGCAGATCTGCGAGCGCCTTTTTACTGGGTTTCTAACTTTGGAAACTGGTCCAGGTCTTTTTAAAGAAGACTTTGGAAAGCAAAACTAGAGTTTTTAGATCTTTGAAAATTAGCTGGGGTCTCATTCTGATTCAAGGCACTTTTTTTAGAAAAGTAGGCTGGGGATATTAGTGTATAGATCAATAGATAAATAAAATATATATTGATGTACAGATAACTAAATTTCAATCTTTATATTATAGTACAAAATAAATCCAAATGAAAACAATATCAAATTCTACAAGATAACATTAAAAAAAATCTTTACAAACTTGAAGTAAGCGCATTTCTTAGTAGGGCATGGAAAATGCAAATCCTTAAAAATCTATTTATTTTAACTTCACTGTGATTTAAAATATCAGCTCTTCAAAATATGCACCTGAAGAAAGAAGGAAGAGTCCGTGTGGGGGTGAGGATGGAGTATGTGTAAGGAGAGCTGTGTAGGGATAGAAGGGGGGGAGGATAATTGGAAGGGAGGGAGGGAGGGAGGGAACCAAGTCCTGCTACTTTACTCGAATCTCCATTAGTCCATCCCAGAACACAAGCGCTGCACCTCCACACACACACTAACATGCACACAAAACAAGTAAAACGTAATTTTAAAAATGCTTAAAGAACATGAATCTCAAAAGAACTATGCAAAATTTTTAAAAAGCTACATGTCAGATTGCATATCACGCTATTTCTCATAAAAGGAAAGTTATAGAAAAGTAGAATTATACACAAAGAAGATCAGTAGTTGAGAGAAACTGGGGTAGAGGTGAGGATTAAGGTTAATCGCAAAGAAACATGAGGAACCTTCTAGAGTAATGGGAATATCTTACCTTCCCTAGCAACTTCTCTCTCCACCCCTCAAACTTACAGTTTTCTCTGGATTAGTTCAGGTTTTAGTCATGTTCCTCTTAAAATTTGTCTTTTCCTTTCATTTCTAATGTTTCCTCTCCGCAGATGACCTTTAACCCCACGAGCCCCTAGAGGCCTGCACTGCCTTTCCTCCTCTTCTCCAGACTCCTCTATGACGTTGGCCTTTTAGGGCTAGATTTCAATGTTGTCCTGCTCCTCTCTTCTCTAGAAAACATCTAGTTGGGATGAAATCTTGTTGATTTTAATTTAACAGGGGAAAGCTTACCCTCTTTGATCTCACAAAGCATGTATGAGTTGCTTGCACAAGTAGGACCTCAGAAGGTGTGTGCTGATTTGGTGTATAAACTCCTTGTGTCATGAGTCCAGAATCTGACAGTCAGGACTTATTCAAAGCCATCAGCCTTACAGCCCTTCACTTCCCACGACTTCCTGATGGTCCTTAGAGCTTCAAGAATACACACATCTTCAAACTGTGTTTCCTGTGGCTCTGTAACCTCTCCTTCCCTCCCTTGTTTCATGCACCATTACGTGGCAGATTTGATCCTTACTTAGTATACCGCTGAACCAACCGATTTTGTTTTCTGAGCCTAGGGAGTGGAAGATTCTATTACAGAAAGTGAATAAGAAAAGAATTCTCTGCCCCCTACAGCTCTCAGTCAACAAAATTATAAATGAAAAGAAATTACTATCTTCTTTATTTAGCTAGTATTCTCTGTATTTAAGTACTTTGGGAAAAAATACGTGATATACTCTCTGATCCATTTGTCAGAATCAGAGATCTACAGTCACGAAACAGCCATCCACATGAACAGTTGTTCTCTCTCATACAGAAGGCTTTCCTGACAGCCACTGAGTGACCTTTGGTCAATAACTAAGCTGTAATCTTCTGCCCTACCCCCAACTCACACCCAGCCCACTGACCACCCCCAACTCACACCCAGTCCGCTGACCACAGCATGCTCCTTTAACCCCTGAGCCTGAGATTTTTCTTTTAAACTCTAATAAAACTGTTCTCAACCTTCAGCTTGAGTCTGTCATTGTATTACGAGACTAGGAACCCCAAGAGGGGGCTTTCCCCTGTACCAGGTAGTGATGCCTATGGGACTCACTAAAATTTCCAGTCACAGATGACAGCAGGGAATATGGCTACTGAGCCCCCAAAGTCCTTTTCCAATGAAAGCTGACTACAGTATTTACTTTTCTGCCACTGGTAACTGACACAGGCACCAACTGACATCTGCCTTTCCACCACACTGCAAAAATGATCGTACCTACCACAGAGTTCGAGAAAGGGCTGTGTGGGTGATATTCATGCCGATGATGAGAAAGAGGGCAGCGTGACGGTTGGAAGGAAACACACAGTGGTGGCGTCCAGTGGCGTCTGTGTTTGTTTTCCCTCACAGCTGTCGTCTGCGAGAGTAGCCATCTACTGTGTGAGCGCTTGAACAGGTGTGTGATTGGGCTTGGTGAGTAACACCTGCCAAGGAGCGTGATGAGGGTGATCTCCAAAGCCACAAGAAAGCCTTGTGTAGAAGAGGAAGGGTGGACCAGGCATCTGCGGGACAGTTGTGAGCAACTGACAGGACCATGGCACCTATAGAACATTCTGGTCACACATGGTCTTTTCACAGAAGATACTGAGGCATCAAGGAGGAACCATGCCTCATGATTCAAGAAAGTAGTTCACAGGATAAAATTGTTTCTAGAAATATCTGCCCTGCTGGATTTGGGCGGCTTTGTTTTCTCACTTGACTCCATCAGTGTCCAGAACTGGGTCATGGGGGTAGTTCAGCGTAGAGAATATACTTAGCATCCTTAAGGAACTACGTCATGTTTCCAAGGACTAGAGAAAAATAAAATGCCCAGTAAAATGTGCCCATCCATTGCTTAGTGAGTGTCTCTGCCATTGTTAACCGTGAGGAAACCTGAAGTAAGCATTGGCCTCAGCTCCTGTCTCTTCATCTTACGTTGATGTTTTTCCCACTTAAAAATAGTAGCTTCCTGCTTCCCCGGGATCAGGCGCCTTCAACATCAATGTTGAAATATTTACTTCAGTGCCAGGAAAATGAGTCTGCTATGTCTCTACAGTTCGGCTGGCGGAAGCAAAGTTTTCTTGGCAATGCCCCCACAGCAGCCTGCAGAAAAGGTTCACCCAATCTACAAAGGGACAATCAGCAAAGATTGCCTGATTCTTCTCTCTCCCTTTTTCCCATTTAGCTCTGAGCTAGGGACATGCTTAAAAGCCTGGGTGATGGGGGGAGGGGGGGCAGCTTTGAATGGTCTTTGTTCTTTGAAATAAGTTCAAAGGTATCAAAAGTCAAGTCTCTGAGGCTGGAGGGAAAATGCTTTCTACTTAGCCGACAAAAGAGTTGAGAGTCTACAGGTTTCGCTAAAATTCAAAGGTGGGAACCAAGAAGGAAGTCGAAGATTGTTTTCTGATATTGGAAGGTAAGAGTCTCCTTCCTTCCTTCTTTCCTTCCTTCCTTCCTTCCTTCCTTCCTTCCTTCCTTCCTTCCTTCCTTCCTTCCTTCCTTTCTCCTCCTCCTTCTACTCTCCTTGATCTTTCTCTGTCTCTCTGTGTCTCTCTTTCTCTGTCTCTCTCCAGGCAAATCAGATGTACACAGCTGTGCCGTTGGAACAATTAGACACACCTAGACGACAAAAAGACAATGCCAAGAAACTGTCCCCAGGAGAAACTGTGATTGCTCTGACATCCTATGCACTGGCGGGCTTTTTATGATCTGAGGCCCTTCCATACTTGTTTCCCACAGATAAAAATGCAAGCATCGGAACGGTATGACTAAATGTTTTCCTCTCTGCTGCTGGCCGGGGCAGCTGGCAAAACACGACCTAGGCCAGATGAACCCCCTGACACACCAGTTCAACGGGGTCCTCGGGACGGGGTCAAAAAGATGTGTGGATCTTTAAGAGACACTAATTGTTTAAAGAATGAAATCATGGCCGGAAACCTAGCCCAGCATCCTAATTGAACCCAGAATGATACTGTAGAGTCTCAGAGAGAAAACCTGGGAGAGTGAGCATGTGCGTGCATGCATGTGTGCCTGTGTGTGTGTGTGTGTGTGTGTGTGTGTGTGTTTGCATGAGTTTGTGTTGCTGGGTGGGCCTGTGTGTGTATGTGTGTTTGCATGAGTTTGTGTTGCTGTGTGGGCCTGTGTGTGTATGTGTGTTTGCATGAGTTTATGTTGCTGTGTGTGTGTGTGTGAAGGCTAAAGGTAAACTTTGGACACCCTCCCTCAGACGACCTCCACCTTATGAGACAGGGTCACTCATTAGCTGGAACTTACTTACCATGTCATCTAGACTGCATGGCCAGTGAGCTCCAGAGAGTCTGCCTGTATCTATCTCCCAGCATAGGAATTACAAGTGCCCAATACCAGAACTAGCATCCCCCCACCCCCTCCACGGGTATTGGGAATCAAACACAGATATTCACGCTTGTATCTTTCTGAGTGAGCTACTGTCCCAGATCACCTCCCTGTTTTTTTTGACCCCTGTTGATGAAGAAGAAAGCCCTGCCCGCTGGAATAGAGTGCTGTGGGAGCGTGTACTCCAGTGAGGACTCACAGTTCTGATGGGTCCCTGCACTCGACGCTAGCACTCACACAACAAGCGAGGCAGGACAAATGCATTGCCAAAGAGCTACTGGGCAAGAGGTCATGGGTCAGTCTCCAAGCAAGCCTCTGGTGTTTATCATCCCAGTCCATGCGCTAGTGTGTGTGATAAAACCCTCTGTTACTAGGCAGCAAGGCTAGGTGAGGACTAACATCATCATCTGCCATCTGGGCCAGCCAGGATCTAGGGACTTTGATCCCAGTCGGTGTGTTTTATACAACTTGCTGTATTCGGAGGCTCACAAAGATAATGAATTCACCCGTGGTTATTTCTCTTCTCTGTTTTATATAAAAGAACAACACAGAGCCTAAGCAGTTTGGATGCTCACCTTACTAGACCTGGATGGAGGTGGGCAGTCCTTGGACTTCCCACAGGTCAGGGAACCCTGATTGCTCTTCAAGCTGATGAGGGAGGGGGACTTGATCGGGGGAGGGGGAGGGAAATGGGAGGCGGTGGCGGGGAGGAGGCAGAAATCCTTAATAAATAAATAAATTAAGAAAAAAAAGAACAACACAGTTCAGTGTCTAAATCCTCCCTCCCCAATCAGTTCCTTTGATTTTGTTGTTGTTGTTGTTGTTGTTGACACTGCTGTGCTCACATGGAATCTAGCTATGGATGGAATCTAGCTATGGATGGAATCTAGCTATGGATGGAATCTAGCTATGGATGGAATCTAGCTATGGAACTCACCATGTAAGTGCAGACTCACAGAGATCCACCTGCCTCTGCCTCCTGAGTGTCGGGATTAAAGGGGTGTCACCACACCCAGTAACATATGGAGCAACCCTCCCCACCTCCACCCTCTCATTCCAGCCCCCTCTACTCTCTGCACTCAGGCCAATATCGCAAGTGCATGGATTCGAAACACTGCCGCCACACTTGGCTCTCTTCCCATTTCAAAGCAGCCTTTGGAGCAAGAATGGACCAATCAAATCAAAGAAAGAATGATAGTTTCCGGCTAGTTACTCTACACCCCAAATGAACAATTAATATATCACTGCACTCTGCAAAAAAATATGATCTAAACAAATAACAACATTAAAAAATCCCCACGGTTATTCAGTATGCACACAAAACACATTAGTCTCTGGCAATATCTCCAGGAATTAATTGAGTATAAAATACCACGCAGAAATGGAGGCAATCTAGTGGAAATGAAGAAGGGTAATGGTTTTCCAGAATACAGAGGCGAGCCTCACTTCAAATTACGCTCCCCCTTGGTTCCCTCCTGTGCCTCTTCCTTCCACAGAGACAGCAGGGCACAAGGAGGAAGTCGCCAAGATTTCTAAACAGAGAGCGTGATTTACAGATGAATCACGACCCTGTGGCCCCACAGCCCTGTCAGAACTCTAGAGGGAGCCGCTCTCGGGTGGTAATGGCCTCATTATAAATGCTATGAAGGCGGCAGTATGTCTTCTCTGAAAGATAAAGCAGTATTACCCACACTTCACAGGGCAAATTAAATTCCTTTGAGCTTATTTACCAACTTGAAGCCGGTGCTGTTGTCTGTGAGCAGGAGTTTCAAAGGAAGCTATGTTAATAACTCAACAGAGTGGCTCTCTGGTGCAGCCGGGTGGCTGTCAGGATGATCCCCCACCCCATCTGCTACCATACCTTCTGCATGGCTGGACAGTTGATCTGATCGTCCAGGGTTTTGTGTGCTCTCTTTGTGAAGGAGAGAGCATTGTCAGGTTTAGACCTACCAACTGTGCAAATCTTGGAACTTCTAACCAATCTGTTGCTTGCTAAGCACCTACTGTGTGCCTGGCATTGTGTTTAGTCAATCTGTATACAAATATCTCATTTGAAGCCAACAACCACCCATGAGGTAGGTATATTTCCACACTATTCAGACTGGCATACCAAGAAAATAGGCAAGGGCTGGAGAGATGGCTCAGTGGTTAAGAGCACTGGCGGCTCTTCAGGAGGACCTGGGTTCGATTCCCAGCACTCACATGACAGCTCACAACTGTCTGTAACTCCAGTTCCAAGGGACATGGCACGCTCAAACAGATGTACATGCAGGCAAAACACCAATGCACATAAAGTAAAAGTAAATACATCTTAAGGAAATTAGGATTCCTGCCCAAGTCAAGTGATAGTAAATGATTAAATACTTGAGTCAGATGTGGTACTGCAGACCCATAATCCCAGAACTCAGGAGGCTGAGGCAAGAGGAGAGTGAGTTCAAGACCATCCTGGGCTATAAATCAAATGTTCATACAAGGAGTTGGGGGTGCATGGACAATAGGAGAGGAGACTGTGTCCCCGTCCCCAGGTTTCCTCGACGTCATCAGAACCAGGAAGGAGCAGCTACTTGACCTGTGATCTATAGGCACAGAAACATGTCACAAGTGTACAAAATGTGACGGCAGCCTTCTCTCAGTGCGTTCACAGAGACATGTCATAAGTGTACAAAATGTGACAGCAGCCTTCTCTCAGTGCGTTCACAGAGCCCTTGCTGCTCTTTCCGTTGATGCGCTTCTCAGATTCCCTTCTCTTCACATTAAAAACCCTACAGCGGAACCTTAGACCATATACCACACACAGCCAGTAGCTGAAAGTCCAACTGATCCCTGAATCTGCAGACTCAACCAGCAGTGGCTCAAAAATGCACAGGAGAAGTATGTATGTATATTACACAGACTATCTTACTGGTCTCTAAGCACTGCAGCAATTATTTATGTAGCCTTTCTATTGGACTTGGTTTTATAGGTAATCCAGACATGGTTTACAGTGTGTGAGGGTATCCATGGGTTTTATGCAAATGCTGCAGCACACACGCAACTGAAGCCTCTAAGGATTTGGGTACTGCAGGGGTCCTGGAACCAATTCTAAATCCATATTCTGTGTCTTAGGTAGGGTTTCTATTGCTGTGATGAAATACCAAGACTAGAAGCAATTTGGGAAAGAAAGCGTTTACTTCAGCTTACACTTCCATGGCATAGTTCATCATCTAAGGAACTCGGGGTGGGAACTCAAGGCAGGAACCTGTAAGCAGGAACTGATGCAGAGGCCATGGAGGAATGGTACTTACTTCCTTGTTCCGCATGGCTTGCTTAGTCTGCTTTCTTCTACAACTCCGGACTTCCTGCTCAGGGGTGGCACTACCCAAGAGAGCTGGGCCCACCCACATCAGTCATTCATCAAGAAAGTGTCCCCCAGGCCAGCCTGGTGGGGAGTGTTTTCTCAGTTGAGGTTCTGTCTTCCCACATGACTCTAGTTTATGTCAAGGTGACAAAAATCTTTCGGCACAACTAAAGTTTACCATGCAAGCAACTACCCAGTGCCACTAGCTGCCTAGTTCCTACTTCTACTTTTTCTTTTGGACCCCTTGGTCAAGAAATAATGAGCAAGAAAGAAATTTCACTATATTAGAAGGTTCTGAGTCTGGGCTCATTGCCTTCAGTGAGAATATAACCAAAAGCTAACATGTATTTTGAGGTTAATATTCTGACTTCTTCAGAGCGTTACAATATAGATGGGGCCACACTGGACAATACCGGTTCTTAACGTCATAACCACTTACATCCACCTATGTTTTTCCTTTTGTAGCAGATAGCTCTGTCCACCATGGTAGCGGGAGGCAAGATTTCATAACTATGAGCTCAAACTTTCACCCGATTAGAATCTGTTCAGCTTTTCTCCACACTACTGTCTCCCAATTTTGCTTGGCATGTGATCCACAAGACACTACTGCTCATCCAGGAAGAACAAAAAAAGAAAGTTGAGGCCAAGGGTCTCCAATGCACAAAAACAAGCTTCAGACTCTGCCACCAAAGTATTCCAGGGAAAGAGGGAGTCTGAAGATTGCTTGGAGGACAATCTCTGGTGCTCACTAGCCCACCAGCACAGCCAAATTGGTGAGCTTTATGCCCAGAGAAAAGACACACTTTCAAAACAAACAAACACACAAAGTAGAGAGGAATAGAAGAGTCAAGCATCCCTCTGGCTCTGCATGGGCATCTGTACACTCATGTACATATATACGCCCCCATACACAGACAAGTCCACAGGTTTCAATATAAAACCAATTGCTTATGTTTCTTATGACTTAGAGATGAAGCATCAGCAGAATACGAATAAGGTGATGGATGTCCTTGGCTCTTTCAGATATAGTAAGAAGTGAGGGGAAGCATTGGGGCAGCTTACTGGGAGAGTAAGAGGACTGCATATAAACAAAAGAGTAAGGTGCTAAGGAAATGGCTCCAAGGATAAAGTGTAAAGTTTCTACAGACGCATGAGGACCTCAGTTCCCCAGCACCCATGTAAAAGCTAGGCATGGCCGTGTGCATTAGTAACCTCAGCTCCGAGGGGCAGAAATCGGTGGATTCTAGGGGCTCACTAACCAGACAGTCTGATCAAAACAGCCAACTCCAGATTAATGGGAAGTAAAGTGGAAAAGTAATGAAGAAGACACCCTGATGGCTGTGAACTTCTGAACTCTACATGAGCCCATCAAGTTTACCAGAACACACACACACATACACACACACACACCACACACACATACACGTACACACATACACATACACACATCACACACACATACACGTACACACACATCACACACATACACACACACACCATACACACATACACGTACACACACACCATACACACACATATACACACATCACACACATACACACACACACCATACACACACATATACATACACACACACACACACACACACACCATATACACTCTGGTTTAAACAAGAGTGTAGAAATATGTATGTCTTGTGTAGACACCAGAGACAGGACAGGACAGAGACAGAGCCCTTGCCACAGGACTGTGATCTATACCCCCAAATGTTGGCTCAGTAGAGCTTTTCTAGGTATTATACCTGAAGTTAACCCATAAACCCCACCTGCCTAAAGACCAGGTAACTTCCTGGGATTCTGGGAGTTGTAGCTCTTGGAAAATAACAGCAAGCCTCATGGGAAAGTACAGTGGCCTACGGAGTTTGCCCGTATAAGCCCTGACTGCATATGCCTCAAGACCTGGAAAGTTTCCAGTTGAGATAGCCCTGACGTAATTCCATCTTAGTCAGTTTTTAATAATTTAATAAAAGCTTGCTTAAGTTCAGCCAAAATGGTGGAACTGGCTTTTCTGCAGAATTTCAGGGTTAACACTAGCGCTGGCTTCCTTTCGTCCTTGCTCCTTCCCTTCATTTTCGCAGCATTGACCCGTGGTAGAGTGTGCTGTTCTAATCTGTGAAGAACCCACTTTAAGTTGAATACTCAACTCAGGGGAAAGTGGTTCTCGGTTCTGGTGTGGAGGATGGATTGACAGGTCCTAAGAACCTATGGGAACTGTGTAACGTAAGGTTTTTCTCATTAAGAGAATGTTCAAGTGTGAAGATGAGAACAGTTTCCTTTAATTGCATTCCTGGCACATTACAGCTAGGTCAGAATTCTTACCATTTCATATTCAGTTCATAAACTAATTGTGTCAGTTGGCTTTCTGTTACTGTATAAGAAGGACCAGAGACTTAAAAAGAGAAAATGTCTTTCCAGTCTCCCTGTCTCAGAGATTCCAGTTCATAAACGGTCAGCCATTGCTTCTGCGAGGCAGCATGTCCTGGTAAGGAAAGGAGGATGGAAGAATCTTCACCTCACAGTAGCTGGGAAGGGTAGAAAGAGTCTCTTTTGAGGGCACCCACCCTGTAAAAAGCAACCTCCCATTGGACCTTACCTCTTCAAGTGATACTTTCTCATGTTACCAAGCTGAGGACCCAACCTTTAACACACAGATCCCTGGGGAACATTTCAGATCCAAATTATGGCACCATGTGTCTCAAAGACAGACTAACAGCCAGTCAGTGAAACTGCCTGTCATCAACATCCACCAAGAGTCACTTCACAGCCATTCGCACGAGTACCCTGATAGTCATCCTTCATTGTCAGCCTGTCTGGACTTGGAGAGACCTGGCACATGCATCTTCTGGCATATCTGTGGGGGTGTTAGCAGAGATGCTTACATGAAGACAGGGAGCCCACTCTGGATGTGAGTGGGTACTCTGTATGACTGGAGCGCCAGCCTGGATAGGAAAAATGGGGAGGGGAGCAGCGGATGAGCTCGAGTAAGCCCCTCCTTCTGCTTCCTGGCTGCAGACACAGTGTGAGCATCGGCCTCATGCCTGGCGGTTCTGCCCTCCCCATCTTGATGGAATGCCTGTGCCCAAACTATGAGCCCGTGCTTCTTCTCAGGCATTTGGCCCCAGCAACAAGACAGTGACTCACACAAAGACTGACAAATCACACCAAAACAAAACAGCAAATTGTGTCAAAGCTATGGAGAAACTGGAGTGCCCATGTGCCGGGCGGGAACACAAAACTGTGCAGATGCTGTGGTAAATAGGATAGAGATTACTCACAAAACTGAAAATAGAAATCACCCGTGATCCAGAGGTTTTGTGTCTTGGGATGCAAAGAAAAGACTGGAGAGTGGAATCCTGAAGAGATACCCACAATCATAGCGGCAGTATTTGCAATAGTAAAAATAAATAAATAACTAGATAGATAGCTAAAAAAAAACAAATAAATAAGTAAGCAAGTAAATAAGTAAATAAATAAAAGGAACTCAAATATCTCTTTCTCTCTGGGTGGATGAATAAATAAAAATGTATAGCAATATACTGCCTACATGTAATGGAGTATTATTCATCCTTTAGCAGAAAAGAAATTCTGACACATGGTTCCACACCAATAAACCTTGAGAATGTGATACTGAATGAAAAAGTCAAATACTCGATGAGAGTCATCAGACAGAAATTACAATCAATGATACAGGAGTGATTGACAGGAACGAGAAGGAATGGGTGGTGTTTAATGACTGCAGAGTTTCAGTTTTGCAAGACAAAGAAAGCTCCGGAGGCTGGTTGCACAAGACTGTCCGTGTCTGAAATGCTATGCTCGAGAAAGTCGCTTTTATGTTGTGCACATTTTGTCATAACCTTAAAATTCTTAATTTAGAATGCAGCTATAGGCCCATGGACATGGGAGGCCATGAAGCCTCACCCAGAACATACGTTCAGTGGCAAAGCCAGTTCAGGTGATGAAGTATTGGGAAGTTGCACATCATCCCCAAACCCTACTTCTCCCCGGTTCTCCCCTACTGTTCCTCTTCTCTACTTTCATTTTACTGTATCTTACTTTTATATTTTATTGGACATGCTACTTAAGAGTCCTTAGATGGAAGCAGAATACAAAAAGATTGAAGGAAGGAGAAACTAGAGTCAGGGAGATGAGTGTGAGACCTGTTCCACAGGAGGCGTTTTGTGCCTAGAATCAAACAACCAAAACCCATGTCTAGGAAAGTCATAGGCTGTAGGGGCAGCACCATTAACGATCTTGTCAAACCTCCTTCTAAATGTTTATGTTTATAGCCATAGGTTTGTGCTGCTCCCAACCTTTGTCAAAGGCTCTTGTTCTGCTTTGGGGGGTAATGGTGAATGTAGGAACACATTCTCGTGATTGTTCAGAGTGCTTAGAATACGCAATTGTCAGTACTCAACCTCACATGGAGCATCTATCACCTCTCCTCCCCTCCCAAGGCTCAGGGAACATTGTCAGAAAGAACAGAAGAGCTGGAGGACAGGCAAGAGTTCTGTGAAATGCTGCTTTCTTTGGACACAACATGGCTGCTACACACGCGAACTCAGAGAAGCGATGATTGCCTACATATTACCGGCACAATATCAAGCCAGGTAAAAATCTCATAATGCAATGGGGAGGGGCTGCCACCCTATTGGCTGCTGGGGGAAGAAGGTTCACTTTTTTTTGTCTTGTTTTGTTTTTAGAAATGTGACCACTGGTAGGCTTTTTGAGCTTCAGTGGATGACTGTAATAGCTGTGTGCATCTAGACGGCACTAATTGAATTTAGTATACCAAATGTATGCGTGTGTGTGTGTGTGTGTGTATCAGATAGAAGAAAAGGACATAAAGTTGGGAGGGAGATTAAATTGGGGCTCTGGGGGAAGCTGAAGAGGGGGATGAGGAATGATATAATCAATATGCATTGTACACAAGTGTGAAAATGTCAAAGAACAAATAAAACCTTTCATATGCGAATATAAGCAATAGTTCCTCCCTAATTACTGAGCTGGGTGTAACGTCAGTACTCTTTCTGTGCTGGCTAGTTTTATGTCTTGACACAGGCCTGAGTCATCTGGGCAAGAGGGAATCCCAATTTAGAAAACACCTCCATGTGGTTGGCCCATGGGCAAGCCCCTGGGGCATTGTCTTGATTAAGGACTGATGTCCAGCTCACTGTGGGCAGTCCTTCCCTGGGCTGGGTGGTCCTGGGAGCTGTAAGGAAACAAGAGAGCCCTGAAGAGCAAGCCAGTAAACAACATACCTCTGTGGTTTCTGCTTCAGTTCCAGACTCCAGGTTTCTGCCCCGACTTCCTTAGCTGACAGGCTGCCATGTGGAAATAAAAGCTGAAATAAAACCTTCTTCCCCCAAGTTGCTTTTGGGCTTAGTGTTTGGTCATGGCAATAGAAGCCTAACTAAGAGTTTCCCAACAGGCCTTGTCTTCTGTTGCCTTCTCCCATGGGCTTCATCTCCAGCTAGATCTGACTTTTCACCAGTCTCGCCTCTGTGCCTTAGGCCAAACCTCCCCATCCCGAAACAGAGCAGAATCCTGATTTTTATCTCCCAGAGAGCATGGTGGAGGGCCACTCTGGCCCCTATCTGCCATCAATCTGAGTCCTGTACCTTGGGGTAAAGGGTGAGTCACTTAGTTACAAAGAAGCATGGCGCTGTCATGGAGCTCTCGCCACAGCCTGTGGTTGTTCCCTTGCCCCTGCAGAAGCAAAAGCGTCATACGCGCTGTGGTTTATGAGGGAAATGAAGTGGCATTATGGTGTTGACGAAACTGGGAGCTCACAAATGCCTGGTGCCTATTAGACCTTTCTCTTCTCTGCAATTAAGCTGTTCTTTGTTCCAGAAGCAGCTCTCCATGGTGGCTCTGAATGTTGATACTTTGTCCTCTCTCTTCTCAAACAAACAACTCTGACCTACAAACACGGAGCACAGACTTAGGCGCTGGTTGGTGGCATTCCTGAATGGACTCGCTTTCTCTTTCCACCCAGACTGAAAATCTGCTGAAAGTCTAGGAACCAGGTGACCTGTGTCCTCTGTTTTCCCCACATCTGTATGTAGAAGAGAGGGGCACAAGCACTGGATACACGCCATGAGTTCTCAATCTGGAGTCAGAACCCTACAGTCTAAAAAAACCATGACACTAAGAGAGAAACATAGGAAACTCCGGGGAGAAATGACCCATCCCAAGAAGGCATTTCTATTTTCCTTTTACTACCATATATATCCCCCCGAATTTCTCATTTCAACTTTGAGAAATGACTGACAAGGTGTTAGGATCATTTTGGAATTCTCTATCAGTTCTGAAGCAGGATCGGGAAAGTCCCTAAGAAACTCGCTTCGCTTTTTTCCTGCTGTATTTTCTTATTCCAAAGCAGACTAAATGGAGGTGCCCCCAGCAATCCAAGCTGTGTAAAGATCTAGTTTCCCAGGATGAGTTCTAAACCCCATTATCCTGAGTCACGTGACTTCATGAGCACAGCATCTTACCCAGTGGCTCTGTTACTCTGATTGATGGATTGAAATGGAAACGTTAGAGAAGTCAAGTCTGGTGTGGTCCAAACGGCACGGGCTTCGTGGACACAGAAGAGAGCTCCTGAGAAACAAGGCATGGGCTCTCAACCTGAACAGGAGGCTCAGTGCTGTCCTTACATCCTGGCACAGTGAACGACTGACTAGCCAAGAATCTGTCCAGGTACACTCACACCTGATGAGGCTCTGCGATGTGATGACCCCCCAGTTGCTCCAAGGCCTTACCAAACTTTTCAGATGGACTTCTGTTGAAAACACAGAGGGGGATGAGACACAATTGGAAAACACTCCTTCCAGCCGGGCCACAATAACCCTTTGTTTTTGTATATTCTTTATGCATGAACATGACAATTATTTTCTGAGCTAACTTGTTTAAGCAGTAAACTGTCGTAGGGCAAAACGCAGAGATATAATTAGAATATCAAGGCCCATGAAACTAATCATTTCAAATTAAGTCCATGCACAACTGTGGCACCACAAAACCGCCTTCTCTTTTGTGCTTGTGGGAGAACATTCCAGAGGCCTGAAGGCAAATCAACTGTTTTTCCTGAGAGATGAGATGGCAAAATACCTCATGCCCAGAAGATCCTTTACAAATCCTAGTGTGAGCTAAACAAACTTTTCATCCGTTGTCAGCAGCCTTTCCCGAGGCAGGTGACTGTCCCCAACATTAACAGCAAGTGTTGCTGGCACCCTGAGCGTCAGGAAAATGGAAGTGCCCTCCCATGTCTCCTTGGATTCAACCACACTCTCCCCTTTGTAGTATTTTTGTCTCTTAGGAAACCATGGCAACAGCAGGGCTCCGCAGAGCACAGTGACTTCTCACTCGGCACTGTAGCTTTAGCCTGTTATCTACAATTGGAAATATGATTTGGGAAAACATCTACAATCCCACCTATTAGAAAAAAGAAACAATAGATGGCAAGGGTAATATGCTCGATGATAAATCTCCATCACTAGCTACAGCACTGATTCGACAAAAACTATCAGCAAGTCTTGACTCTAGAAGAAATGCAATATGCAATCAGTGGGTCACATTCTCAGATGCAACTTATTTGGTCACTAAGATTTAGTAGCCATCCTTGGCTGCCTTGCCAAGGTAACCAAGCCCAGTGAAGTCCTAGGTGTCTTCGAATAACCTTTCTTGCCCACCATTTTGTCCCCACTTGTGTTGAACCCCCACGCACAGGCTGTCTCCTTCAGCTGTCTGTGGAAAAATTATACCAACCACATGCTTAGACAGAAGGAATACAACACGTTGCTTGCTTTGCATCCACAAAGCTCAGCGCTGTGGAAAAAAAAAAAAAACAAGTTTGCTCAGTCCCTTTCATGAAGATAAACGATGATGCTTCAAAGCAGCATTGGAACAAACACGAACCAATTTATTTTCAGATGCTGTTCAGAATAATGAGAGACGTGAACATGAATCTTAAGTTGAATGCTGCCGGAGCTGCCACATTGCCAGTCTCCGAGATGAAGCAGTGGCAGCCCTGTTCTCACCGGGACCCAGCATGCCAGCCTGAACTCTGCTTTAGGGGATCGCATAGATCCAGCCATAGCGGGATAGCGATGGCGGTAGCAGCCTTCAGTAGAGAGATGGGCTTGCAGGTTCCAACTCAGCTCACAGCCAGCTTCCTGTCTCTGGGTATACCTGCCACTTCTTGTGCTTCTCCAGCCCACACTGCTGCGACCTTTGCCTCTGACTCCCTTCTGCTTTAGCAGACCCGGGGTAGTTTCTGTGTTCACTTTAAAAGCCCCTAGATATCCACAAGTCCCATTCCTTACCTCTCTCCAGGGCAGGCTGGGAGAGCAAAGGGAGCCACAGCCTGCTTTATCAAGAGCCTGGCCCCAGAGATACAGAGTGCCACATCCAGGTGAATTCAGCTCAGTTTGGAGAATCATGAATTTGACAAGCCACACTTACATTGAAAAGCAAGAAAAAAAAGCCACTATGGTACATACTCGTGGTAGCTACTACAGAATGCAGCAATAGCCATCGCTCCCAAGGAAACAAAGCAATGATTAGTTCCTGGAGTTTCTTTCTCCCAAGGATCACCCCCAATATTGCCTCTCCTCGGGATGTGAGTCAAATTGCCACCCCAGAAGTCATACCACCTTCCAGAAGCAGTTCACCAACTAGTACGTGGTTGGCAGAGGGGTATGAACACCCAAAGCTACATTTAGCTACGGACATAGCCGTAGATGAGTATAGGTCCACCTTGACTACAGGATACCAGGAAAACCCGCAAAGCTGAAAGGGAAACACCAGTGTCCAGAGGGGACTGTTGCAGAAGGAGACCAAGGAAAGAAGAGTTGCTTTCTGTGTGAACACCCGATCTGTTCTGTATAAAACAAAACCTCAGGAAAGGCAAAGTCACTCTGTTTTGCAGTAGAAACAGTATCTGTTCCTGCCGTGGATGTCAGACCTTCAGTTAGGATTCTGTGACTCACAGTGATCAACACCTGAATCCTGAGGTCTGTACTCCTGGGCTGCTTTCTTATTCTGAGGCGTTACTTGAATGGAGCACCCCCTGTTACTTTCCACAGAGAAGAAGCAGCATCTGCCCCACCCCTTCTGAAGTGCTGCAATGAATGTCATCTTAGAAAGTGAACACAGACCTCGTGAGATAACCAAATCTCCCAGGACCTTGACTTTGAACTCCAAAATTCAAAATTGTATGGAAAAAACATATCTATTCTTTATAAATTCCAAAATTTTGGTATTTTGTTATAGAAACACAAACAGACCAAGGCAGACCTATAATCATTTCCTAAGCTTTCCTCAAAAAAAAAAAAAGTGTAGCGCTGCCAATGGCTTACACAACAGAAATGTGTTTGCTGTGAGGTCTAAAGGCTGGAAGTCCAAATCAAGGTATAGGCAGGGTCAGTCCCTTCTGAAGGATCGAGGGACCAGGGAAAGATCTGCCTCAGGCCTTCTTCTCCACCTGAACAAAGCTGCCTTCATGTCCATACCCACTCTCCCCGAGTGGAGGGTCTGGTTCTAAACACTCCCTTTAAAATTTCTAAAATTATTTACTTGTGAGTGCTCACATGTGCACGTGCGTGCATGCGTGAGCGCACACGTGCACACACACACACACACACACACGCCACTGCAAGCTCATGGAGTCACATGACAATGAGGGAGTCTTTTCTCTCCTTCCACCGTGTGGGTCCCAGGACTAGAATTCAGGTCACTGGGCTCAGTAGCAAGTACCTTTACCTGCTGAACCATCTCTCTGATCTCAAATTCCCACTTTTTAAGAAGGCACCAGCTGCGTTAGATTAGGGCTCACCGTAATGGCCTCAATGTTGCCCGGTTATCTTTGTAAAGAGCCTGGTTCTAGACCATCTGGAGCACAAAGAGCTAGGACAGCAGTACATGGACTTGGGGACAAAGCAGGAGACACAGTCTGGCCCATAACAGAAGCCATTCTGCAGTCACATCCAGTTCTGCATTCAGAGCTCATAGTCCGGGAGTCTTCCCTGAAACTCAGTTCAGTCACCCCAAGATACCTTATTAAAGCGCAGAGAGAGAGAAGGATCCTCGGAAAGGCTGCGTTACGGGTTCGCCAATACCAGTTGGCAAGGTTTAAATCAGGAAAGAGTCTCGTTCCCAGGCTTGGGGGAGCCCCAAAGTGAGAGCTCATTGGGAAATATGCATTTACAAGGAAGCTATTTATTACACATAGTTGTGGGATGAGAAACGTGGCTGATGGCCCAACCTGTCTGTGGCAGGGTGTCTGGGAATCTAACATCGTTAACCTTTCATGTTCTCTCTTCTCAAAATTAATAACGTTATGGTGATAGGTAAAGGCGGAAGGAAAGGGATGTAGGCAAACAGTTGGTGAAGTTTTTACTAGAAAAAGATGGAATTTATTTACGTGTGTATGTAGTCTTTGGTTGACACACATAAACACTGCTTTAGTTGGAAGCTGTAAAGGTGAGGGCGCAACACTGCAGGAAATACTGTTTCAGTAAAGCCTAAACGATCAACCTTCTTTTTGGGGGTTCAGGATAACAAGAGATGTGGGCGACAGAGAAATCTATACATAAGCGCTTAACAGCGGCTCACGGCCAGCCAGAGCTAGAGAACGCAGGTTGGTGTTATAGCCTGTACCTTGAGCCATCAAAACCCTGTCCGGATAAAGGAGCACAAACAGGCAGGCTTACAGTTTGGCCCCGGGCCTCGGCCCCAAGAACACTGCCCTGAAAACATCAGAAAGCGGAGAATCAAGTGCAAATGCGCTCCGGTGCCGAGAAAACCGAAGACGGCTATTTCACAGCGTATTGGGACTTGGCGACGTTCCAGAAGCCATCAGCCAAGGAGGCTGCCCCTATACTTCAAAGGAGGAACTCGCACTGATAAATCCTGTCCCACACTTTCTACAGCGCACAGCTAATCTTGAGGTATATAATACCACAACAGTGAGTCACCAGGCTGGAGCCTCAGGTCTAGCCAGAGGACACGGAGAAAGGGGGGAAAAAGGACTCTCACATCTGTTGTCTGGGACAGCCCCCCCACCCCACCCCCACCCCGACTCCTTGTAGTTGTGAAAAAAGAAAAAAAACTATCACGATATACAAGCACACATGCGCAATGGCTTGTTTCACCTGTACAGAGCCCCCAGCCGTAACAAACTTGGCCACCATTTTTCATCACCATGTGTTATCACAGTTTGATGAAAATCTCCATTAAAGGGTAAAAGCCTGGAAGTCCCCAGACTCTGCTGAGTGACTCAGGAAACCTTCTGGTCATGTGACAAGGCCAGTGTTTTCTTTCACAGGCTTGCACCTTTCTCAGGAGATCCAAAATTTGGAAAACCTATGTATTTCAAATTGGGGCCACTGGGGGGACTCAGTTGTAAATTGCATGTCTAGAATATCCATGGCCCTAGGTTAGGTCCCTGACACATGATAACAATAATAGCATCACCAACAAGGATAACATTAAGAAAAACAAACCTAAGAACAGGGGGCCTGAGGTACCAACAAGGAAGTGTCAAAGCTAACAGTGGAAGCCTTTGCTTTCCTCCAGGTAGGATGTGGGGGTGGGGGTGGTGGGAGTGGCAGCTACAATGGTTGCGACCGTTATTATTTTATGATAAATTCTGCATGCCCAGAAGGGTCCATGGTGCCATTTGTTCAGTCAGCAAATGTTTCCCCATCTCATCATGTATCTGTGGAAAGATAATGAGAAAAGTCTAAATTCTCTGGTCAGGCAAACATGTCAGCAAATTCAGAAACGTATAGAGGGAAGCTAATGTCTTAGCAGACGCTTCTGCGTGGGCGTGAGCACATGGGCAGGGTGTGTGTTCGTTTGATTACATTTTTGTGCACACATACACCTACCCGATCCACGCCACTCCACTTTCTTCTTGAGGCTCCCGAGTCCTAGAGTATACACTGTCCAGATGGCCAACCCATGCAAAGGTCCTTTCCCAACAACTTTGGTTAGAGTCATTTAAAATCCTTCTTTTTACTCTTGATTTCATGTATCTGTCCTTGGTCCCCAGTGCAGATGCTGGAGGGCATCCTGAGAATACACTCTGCTACCACAACAGAAACGAGAAGCCACCAATCACAAGTCCCAACCAAGTGCTTCTCAGAAAGTCAGTCCACAAGACTGTCAGAATGGGTGGCCTTCCACTGGCTGGGGCCACTTTATTCATCATGTAAGAAATAAAACCTGTCAAACTATAAGCCAAGCGGCCAATAAATCTCACTGATTTCATCTCTCGCACGTTAGCCCTTACGACTTGAGGAAAGCCAAATCTTAGTAAGCAGAACATGGGTTTGCCACGACAAGGAACCTAGAGTCCCTGACAGGAAGCGCTAGAGAGATCGGGAAGTGTCAAGCAGTCCCAACCACAGGTATGGGTGAAGAAATAGCCCGGCTCTACTCCTTCCTAGGGAGCGCAGAGTCTCACACTGTCCAGACACATTGGTGGTGGACAGGGAGACTCACAGGATGTCTGGCAGAAGAGGAGAGCGGAGGGCAATCCCGGCTAGGGTTTCCAAATCCTGGGGAAGATACGGTCATACTTGGACATACACTAGGGCTCCTGTCTCCTGGTTTTCTTAGGGAAGATGGGAAAGCAAGAAAGTCCCAGCCCCTAAGCATTGTATAGGGACCTTCCAGAATACCGGGGTCTGCTTGGGAATGTCTGATATGGGGAAAAAGCCACATAGTTGAAGTCAGAAATCCAATCCGAGTACCACTACCACCTTCCTAGAACCTGAGCCAATCACTTGACTTCTCTGGGGTCACTTCCCATACAGTTCTTACCAGGACTAAGTTTTAAAAGTATAAACATTGGGGTTATTACGTATTTCAT
This sequence comes from Microtus pennsylvanicus, assembly GCF_037038515.1. Classification (NCBI taxonomy): domain Eukaryota; kingdom Metazoa; phylum Chordata; class Mammalia; order Rodentia; family Cricetidae; genus Microtus; species Microtus pennsylvanicus. The sequence goes on from NC_134584.1 coordinate 52,893,127, forward strand.
TTGTATTTGTTCATTTTCTGTTTCTTCAACAGACAACCAAAGACTGTAATATGTAAGGAAAAAAAGTTTTATTGAATTTACAGTTTAGAGAGTTAAAGATCATGGAACCATACTGACTGGGAAGCTTTCTGCCTGCTGGTTAGCTTCGACCCTACTGGAAGATGCCTTACTGGCTCCTGGGGTTGGGGTGGAGTAGGGCTTGCTGCTTGGGTTGGTTTGGGGAGAGGGGAAGGTTTGAGGCTGGGATTGGGGTTAGGGTAGGGTTTGAAGCTGGGGTTTGGAGGTAGGGTGTGGTTATCTGCTGGGTTTGGGTGGGGGTAGGGTAGGATTTGCTGCTGGGTTTGGGGGCAGGGTAGAGATCAGCAGCAATCTCACCCAGCTGTGAACCTGTGAACTATGATAATGGCCAATGTGACAAGGTCTGTCCATGAGCACAAAGGTGGCATCATTGTCAGACAGGGCAGAGCACACCAATTGGCTGTTCAATGCCAGTCATCCCTGAAAACATGCATTCAAGTACCATTAAATAAATGCAACAGGATGCATTTCAGAGCATATACACATATAAGCGTGCAATAATGGTTGGTGAAAAAGAGGCCACAAATTCGAAAGGAGAGCAGAAGGGGTGGGTGGGATGGTTTGAAGGGAGAAAAGCATTCAAATTACAATCTCACAAATAAACAGTAATGAGAAAGGACATGGATTTGTGGGGAAAACAGCGAGGTGGTGTTAGATCTGAGAGGAATTTGGAGAAGTGGAGGATGAATGTGATCAAAACACATGAGCTCTTTTTAAAAAACGTCCTGAAGCCAGAATGCTTCACTTCCGTGAGGGCCTGCTTAGCTCTGTCACACAGAAGACAAAATTGTGGTGAGTGTTAGGTCTCAAAGCCAGGACAAATGGCAGAGGTGCCTATTAACATATAAAGCTGAAGCTGGCCACCAGGTTCTCCCAGCATCCCTCAGTTCCTACCTTAAAGGGTCCTCCTGGCTGGCACACCCCCTCCACCTACCCTAAACTTCTCCAGCCCAAGCACTGGGCGGAGCTGCCCTTCCCCCTGCTGCTCTTCCCTATATAACCTAGCCGGTTTGGCTATTCTGGTCCTTTTGGGCCTCTTGTCCTCTCGCCCACTGCTCCTGGTTCTCCTCTCTTCTTCTCCCCTCTCTCCTCGTGCCTCCCCTCACATGGCTTCGATCATTTGGCTGGTCGCGTTCACGCTGGACTCTTCCAGAGGTCTCTTCTTTTGGCTGTGCTCACTCTCATATCTACAGAAAACTTTCTCCTCTGCCATACCTAGGCGCAGTCATGACCTCCTTCTTTAAAATTTTCTCTTTCCCTTCCAGGAGAGCACCTTTGAGAAGGAAAACTTACAGGGTAAGACAGGAAACAGACTTTCCCTCTTTGGTTTTGATTTTGTTTCGGCGTTGTTGTTGAGACAGGGTCGCTTTAGGTTGTCCAGGCTTACCTTAAAAACTTCCTGTTGCTCGCTGGGATGAGAGGAGCATGCTGCTACACCTGGCAAGGTCCTGCACTCTCGCGACAGCTTTTCCTGCGAGGACTGAGGTCTCATGAGAACTACCTCAATCCTATGGCAGCAACTCCAATGGGCTCCTACCTGGATAGACCTCCTAAAGGTCCTACACGGCTTAACGCTCCAACACTGGGAATCAAAGTCCTCACACATAAGTCCTTGAGGGAAGGGAGGCCACTCAAGCCATCATAAACGGCAGCACCAAGTCAGACAGCACACCAAAAAGTCGATATTCAAGCTCCTAAACAGAGGTTGCTCATGAAAGCTGTGAAAGGTAGAAACTAGCATCCAAGAGTGCAGAGCAGAGCCAAAACCCAAGATGTGTTTTGGCTGTTTTATCCCTTTAGTTGGGAAAACCATAACCACTGCTATTATGGGGTTTCTTCTTCTTCTTCTTCTTCTTCTTCTTCTTCTTCTTCTTCTTCTTCTTCTTCTTCTTCTTCTTCTTCTTCTTCTTCTTGTTTGTTTGTTAAAAACCTTATGCATTAATTCAGCACACAGAATGTCTTAGTTAGGGTTTCTATTGCTGTGAAGAGATACCATGACCATGGTAACTCTTTTAAAGGAAAACGTTTCATTGGATGGCATATAGTTCAGAGGTTTAGTCCATTATCGTTATGATAGGTCATGGTGGTGTGCAGGCAGACATGGTGCTGGAAAAGGAGCTGAAAGCAGGCAGCAGGAAGTGAGCTGAGACCCAGGTTAGTATTTTGAACATATATGAGATCTCAAAAGCCCACCTCTACAGTGACACACTTCCTTCAACAAGACCATACCTACCCGAGCAAGGCCACACCTTCTAACAGTGCCACTCCTTTTGGGGGCCATTTTTTTTTCAAACCTGCACACAGACCTATTCCTCTCTGGCCATATAATTTAATAAAGCTATGTCCCAGGATCCAGAACTTAAGGCAAAGCCTTTCTTTATACAGAGCTTTAATTTTTATTAATTCTTTGATAATTTCATAGTTCTTAAAATCATATTTATTCCCCTTCCCTAACACCTCCCAGATCCTCTCCTCCTACACCTCCCTACCCATCCAGTTTCATCCCCCTGTTTCCCTGGAGTCCAGCTCGTATTGACCCACTACTCCCAGAATGGGGCCTGCCCTGGAGCGTGGTTGACATGCAGGTGTACCATTATTAAAGAAAGCTGACATTAAGAGAGACTTAGATTTTTGTTTTCCTTTCTTACCAAGAAGTTGATAGCTTCAAAGTTGTAAATCTAACAAGCCTGCTATAAATACATTATACACTTCAGCTTGTAGGACAGAATGCTGAGATCATTTTGATTTGAGAGAGGGGGGAAAAAAAGAACTCAAAATATAAATCGCTCTTTGGTTTTTTTGTTTTTGTTTTTTTTTTTTTTTGTCTGTAATGAATGTCTTGCTCTAATGACAGCACATGACTGGCTGTTTTGATACTTCTGAGACAAGAACTTGTCACCCATTACCTTGTTCCCCTGTCATTTGAAAACCAAAGGAGTTTAAATTTTGCTTGACCTGGTACCTGTTCCTCCCAGGCATATAGACGGCTGAGGCAGTTTCTAATGGTAACTCTGATACTAAAGCGGCATTGCCCAGAAAGGGGAGCAAACAGCATGAGAGACAGAATGAGCTGAATTCTGTGGGGACTCTTTTGTGATGTCTGAGAAGCAGCAGAGAGAGGCCTTTAGATGGAGTGACTCTGACCCCTGGACACCTTGCTAAAAATGGAGGCTTCCCAGCTAATAGGGAGCTTGACTCATGTTCCTCTATATACGTGCTCTGGATTTCTCCTTACTAGTCAGGCCTGACTACAAGACAAAGCTTATTTGCTCTTTACCACTCAGACCAGTGCTTCTCAACCTTCCTAACGCTGTGACCCTCAATACAGTTCCTCAAGTTGTGGGGACCCCAACCATAAAATTTATTTTTGTTGCTATTTCATAACTGCAATCTTGGTACTGTTATGAATTGTAATGTAAATGTCTGTGTTTTCTGATGGTCTTAGGTGATCCCTGTGAGTCATTCGACCCCCAAAAGGGTTGTAACCCACAGCTTAAGAACCACTGACTTAGAAGATTCTCTCATAGCTAAGACTTCCCAGGATTGATCTTGGTTCTACTAGATGATTGGCCTCGCACTACGGTTCATGACCATCCGACGCCATTTATTTGTGCTCACAATGTCCAAGAGTTTATTCCAACATGTCGGTGGAGGTACAGATGAGCAGTTCACATCATGGCAGACCAGGAGGCAGAGAAAGGAAGAGGTTGAGCAGTTCACATCACGGCAGACCAGGAGGCAGAGAAAGGAAGAGGTTGGCTTCTTGCTCTCTGCCATTTTATTCCACTGAGGTCCCTTGGCCATACGGTAGTACCACTCACAGTCAGGGTAGGTCTTAGTTAATCTTTCCTGAGATGTCCCTTATCAATCTGCTGGGTGATTCCATGGAGACTGACAACACAGAATCCCTCCTTCTGTCTCATCAATGTGCACTTGACTCCCACTGCCTCATTCTACTGGGAACACTAAATAAAGTCATTCAAGTGTCAGTTCCAGGAGTGCTGGCCTGGGGTTCCCCCAACACGCGCGCTTGTAACTCTGGGCCTCTACAGTCTGTCTCTACATGTCCTGTGAAGGCGGCTAACAAATCTCCGCAATACTTGACGGTTTAAAGCACTCCTCTTCCCTGTGTTTTCCGCTGCTCATTCCCACCCCCTTGCCTCCCACACCCTCACTCCCAGCAAAGTGGCTGTATTACTTTCTTTTCTGGTTGCTACGGTTATGCATCTGACAAAGGCAACGTAGGAAAAAAGAGTTTATTTGATTTTAGCACTTGAGTCCATCATGGTAGAGAAATCAAGACAGCAGGGATAATGAATGCGGCAGCTGGTCACGTGACATCCACAGTCAGGGAGCAGGGGGGAACAAGTACCATGCTCAGATCCCATCTTCCTTCTTATTCGGCCTAGGACAGCAGCCCCTGCAATGGTGCTGTAGGTCTCCCGTGTCCCTAATCAAATCTAGAAACTTCCTCTCAGATGGGCTCACATGATTGCTGAAGCTGGCGTGGTGACAATATTTACCAGGACAGTGGGTCAATCCTTCCTGTGCTGCCAAAGCACTTATCCCATTCGTCTCTGTTCACTCAGCGCACTCCCATCGATGCCTTTGCAGCTGTCTCTCAATAAACATTGGCCACTTTAAAACAGGACAAGCATCTAATTCAGGCTAGCAGCCAGATTAATGTCCATCACGTAGTAAGCTCACACTCAGATATATAATAAAGCTGTATAGTCTGATAATTATTTACTGAAATAAGTGAATATAGAATAAAAGGCATATGCAGTCCCTACCTGTTCATGCTTAAGTCATTCAGCACCAGCATCTCTAGCCCTAGTACCTTTCAAATAATAAATCTCTGTGCAGGCCCCTTTGGACTGCCTTCAGTATGTTAGTCAGCAGTACATTTGGCTGCAATAACAAATATTTGGCCATCGACCTTAAGCAAGCAGGGGTTTATTTTCTCACATGAGAAGTGTGAGGGAAGTGGCCATTGGTATTTAAGATTTGAAGATCCATTATTGCCAGGGCTTTAATACTGCCATAAATTATCACCTCAAGATAGTTTCTCCAACCTTGCCATATAGTGGACTTTAATATTCTGAAGCCAATAAATGCCCTGACATTAGGTCTAGCTCCCAGGATAGAAATCAATGATGGGAAGAAGAGTACCAGCCCATCTGCCTCTTCTCTCGACTTCTGCTCATAGCTCAGTTACCAAAACTGTCCCATGACCAGTAATAAGCCCCAGCTATACAGACGAAGCAGGATGAGGAAGCTGGAACAGACCGTCATAATTGATTTAGGTCAAGCATGAGCCATTACTGGGGCTCAGTAGGTGGTCTCCCAAAGTCAGTGGGTAAGGAAGAAAGACAGATGAGCTATTTAGCAGGCAACCAAGGCATTGGCAATTTAGAAAATGTCTTGGTGTTTTAAAAGTGAAACATCATACCAGAGTGAAAGAGAATCAATGCTAGCCAGCACTTACCGGAATCTCGGTCCCCTTCAAAGCCTGATGAACCTGCCATCTGGAGCCTGTCTGACCCACCGCCAGGGCAAGGCCTTGCCTCTGCAGCAAGGAAAATGCCACTAAACATTTAGTCATATCTCTTCAACATGAACACTACCCAGATTCACTCGATTGCATGATATTAGTGCAATGAAATACCCTTCCCCTCATAAGAAGAACCTCTAGAACGGTGACTCTCAGCCTGTGGGTGGCGACCCCTTCCCTGTGTCACATGTCAGATACCCTGCATAGCAGATATTTACATTACTATTCACAGCAGTAGCAAAATTACAGTTATGAAGTAGCAACAAAATTAATTTTATGGTTGGGGATCACCACAACAAAGGGAACTGTATTAAAGGGTCGCAGTATCAGGAAAGTGAGAACCGCTCCTCTAGAAGGACACAGTGCTGGGTGTAGAGACTGATGTCATAGGCTTGAAAAGGAGTTGCTCTGGAAACACACCTAAGACATCATTTGAGGAGGCACAACTAGCTGCAGGGAGCTGAAGGGAAGCAGGATGCTATTTATTTTCCTATCATACGCGAGTCCATGAGAAAGCATTATAATGGCAAAGAATGGGAGGACACGCAGTCCTGCTCCTGGGGTTCCTGGGAAAAGGCCTGAGCCTGAGAGCTGCCTGTGCGGATAGCTCTGCGAGAGGCTAGGATGGTAGTGGGAGGCTGGAACCCGGCTCAGGGGTGAATATCAGCTTTGTGTGGGAAAGATTGATAAGGGGTATGTTAAAAGCAAAAAGCCCGCTTCTAGGTAAGCCCTATGGGATCTCAAAAAATGAGCAGCTCAAGAAAGACAGAATCACTGTGGTCCCCTAAGAGCACAAATGCCCGAACATGGAAAATGAAGAGCATGGGACTAAGCATAGCTCTGGGTGAGCAAAGCCACATATGTAAATCTAACAGAACACAGACCCTCACTCGTGTTGAGGCCTTTTAATTTTCAGGTCCAAATCATAGAGAGAGCCAGGGAGATGGCTCAGGGGTTAAAGGTGCTTGCTGCTAAGCCTGATCACCTTGGTTACTGAGACATGGATAGCAAAAGGACAGAATTGATTTCTGCACGTTCCTCTGACCTGCACAGGCACACTGTGGGATATGCATGCACGTGTGTGTGCATTCATTAAAAAAACACATTAGTGTAGTTTTAAAAATTTAAAAGCTGTAGAGAAATATATGCACTCAGAAACATACGCAAATGTTCATATCAGAGGGTAAATAAACACTCAGTGGGGGTGAGCGAACAAATTGCGGTACATTCATATCCTGGGACACAAATGGGAGTGAAAACAGGCAAGCTGGAGATGCACTAAACGTTAATGAAACCCATAAACAAAAGCTTGAACGAGGCAGATAGAAATGACTCCTACGTTAGGGTTTTCTTTATATGAAGCCCCCACGATGCAAAAGCGAACCGGAGTGCTAGGGTATGTGGGTGCTTAGATTCTCTTGCAAAGGAAAGCTGTGCCCACAACATCTGAGCAGAATGGCTTTCTCTGGGAGGAGGGCTTATTGGGTAAGATGAAGATTTCTGGGTGCTCAGCATACCCCAGTCCTACAAAGGCAATGGCTCTCAACCTTCCTAATGCTGCGACCCTTTAATACAGTTCCTCACACTGTGGTGATCCCCAACCATGAAATTATTTTGTTGCAAAATTCATTGCTGTAATTTTGCTAGTGTTTAATGAATCGTAATGTAAATACATGATGTGCAAACCCCAAAGGGGTTGTGGCCCAAAGATTGAGAACTGCCACTGAAAGGTGTTCATTTTTTTTTATGGTGTGCTTTTCTGTATGACTATTGTTTGAAGACTTTTAAAAAGGAAAAAGAAAGACTGAGAGGAGAAATAGTCTAAACAGATCCACATGGGCAAAACATATGATTGAAAACACAGACATCGCTGGGCATGGTACTGCACACCTTTAATCCTCGCACTTGGGAGGCAGAGGCAGACGGATCTCTGAGTTCGTGACCAGCCTGGTTTATATATAAAGCAAGGACAGCTAGGGAAAAACCCTGTCTCTTAAAAAAAAAAAAAAAAAAAAAGGAAGAAAAGGAAGGAAGGAAAGAAGGAAAAAGAAAAGAAATACAGACATTAACTCAATGACTCAAGACTCCATTTCAGGGCTGGAGAGATGGCTCAGAAGAGCGCTTGCTGCTGTCCTATTCCCAGCACCCACATGGGTTGGCTCACAAATGTTAACTCCAGTTCCAAGGATCTGATGCCCTCTGTGGGCTTCCACAGGTACCCACACACATGGCATGCTCTTACACATAGAAGATACACACATACAGATGAATAAAAATAAAAATTAAATCTTAAAAACAGTAGCAACAAAAGGATCCATTTCAGTTAACCATAATGCTTCTTCCTACAGGCATTTCTGAGGAGTGCACTCTCCTTCAATGTGAAGCCCGAGGCTGAGTGAGCAGGAAAGGGGCTATTCCTCTGGTAGGCGTGTCTGTGGCTTGAAACATATGTTTATGGAGAATAAATAGGCTTTTCGATGAGCTTTAATTCTTGCTTTGTCCCATCAGCTCTTCGGCAGTGTGGCTCACATTGCTAGTCTACTCCCTCCTCCCACAGAGTCATTTCTGGAAGCCAGCATTAACTGGCATTATGACCATCCACAATTTCCTAATTTTTTTTGAATGAAAAAGAATTAGAAACTTCCTCTTGATGTTGGAAGGCAAAGAACTGCATCGGGGTAATTGCATCCTGCCTACTTCAGTGCCCCCGGTGACTGCAACTGCATGCATGTGGACCTCCTTCTCCCATCCCAACTTAGCATGCATTACTGCTGTGTGCATTCAGCAGCTGCAGGGGCCCTCCACACGCAGCGTCTTTGGAGACTGTGGGAAAAGAGTCCGATGTCCTGGCACCTCTGCGCCTCAGCTCTGGGGTCTGTGGTATGCTCTGGTAACGGGGAATCATTTGCTCAGAGATGAATATTTACTTCTGCTTGCTTCTTCCTAAACACCCAAGAACAGCATCTTACAGGGAAAGCCAGGCTCTGGGAATCTGAAGGGCAGTGCCATGTCTCATCAGTCTAGTAACTTATATCCTCCCCCCCACCCCGAACGGAAGCAAAGCAAGTAGAGGAAAAGATGGCTGAGCAGTGCCGTGGCCGCTCAGAAACCCAATGGAAAATCCAATTACACAGCCAAGTGAATTATTAGTCTGACTAGAGTTAACAGAATGCATTTTTAAAAAGAGAGAAAGAGAGATTTGCTGGAAATGGGGGTGATGAAGTAAAGACTTGCTTTATTTCTTAATATTTCCGGGAGAATTTACTTAATGTCAAATTAAGGGAGTTTGGTGGGGAGAGAAAGAAAGCAATCTGCTTGGAAAACAGAGAAAGAGAGATGGACAGACAGACAGACAAACGAGAGAGGCAGAGGGATGGAGGGCTACTTAGAGAAGCACAGAATGCTGATACTAAAGGCAGAGACAGAAAGAGAACCAGGGAGGACCGCTGTTGGTTTGCTCCTAGGTTAGGTTGCCTTCGCCCTCTCCGACTGATACTGTTCTCCCACGCATTTAATTACCGTGATGGATTGCGGACGAACCATCAATGGCCTTCTTCTCTCTCGCCCTAACTGCTAATGGGCTGTAAATATGGCCTTTAAAAAGTAACCCGAGTTTGATGTGGATTTGTGTTCACCTATGTTAATGACATGCCAGGGAAATAGATTAGCTGCCTGTCTGCCTGTGACTTGCTGCACCGAGCATTTTACCGCTGACCTGGCCTGGCCTCCCAGAGTGTGATAGAGGACGGTGCCGTAACTATATGCAAATCTAGGCTCTTATGATCTAAAGAAACGCTGCCAAGAAAACAGCAGTTATGAAAGAGCTCCGGTTATGTTGTGTGGGAAGCAACTCCCAGGCTGGGCTCACGGTGGTGCAGCCCCGCTTCTGACTACCTAGAGCTTCCTCTTCAGCTGGAATGAAAGGCTAATTCTGTGTCAGGAAGGCATCCGCAACTGCCTGCTGCCCAAGACAGCAGGGGAAATCAGCGCACTTCCAGGAGGAAGGGTTTCGACATGGCTGCTCTCTCCAGCATGGCTTGCAGGGTGGGTGGATTTCGCAGGGAGACATTTGGACATCTGAAGTAGGCTGAAGGAAGTCTGAGTCTAGGCCATTTGGGAGGGAACAAGATGGAAATGTCTACCTGGATAGCCTATTTGTTTTGGTGACTGCTACTGCTATTTTCCTTAAGGCTGGAGATTACAGGATTGGAAAACCAGTACCCTGAGCAGAGGACATACACTCTGCGCTCTCCGCAGGCCTGGAGGCCCTGGGCTTTGGGTGCCGCCTGCCTTCTCACACAGCTGCATTCAGAAGAGAGGTAGGCGTTGGACATAGTTACACCCCTGACAGCCAGAGAGGCCTCCTAGGTGCCCCTCCTCTGTTCAGGAAACCATTGGCCCTCATAACACTACCATCAAATTCATAAAAACGGTGGAGTTAGAAAAGGCGTTGGAAATTTTTCTCTACTCCATTGGATGGGTTCAGTCTTGCTAAAGGGAAAAGCAAGACTTTTGTGGCCTAACGTAAGAGTTTAACGTAAAAGTGGACAACTGTTTCTTTAGTGATCTTCTCCATTGCAATGCAGTCTTTCATGCGAAGAATCATCGATAAACTCCTGGCAATTCCTAATAAAACCCCAAATGCATATGACACTCTAAATCAGACTACTATTAATGTATGCAACCATGGTAGTATTAAATTTACCAGACTTATTCTTTAGTTTGTAAGCAACTTGTTTAATTGTTTGTGATGCCAGAGCATATTCAATTTTAATGATACTATTCAATATCAGTAAAATCCTTCCTATGTGGATTAACTTGCACTTGTCAAACGTGTCTTACCTCATAAATTTACCACCTAAATAACCCATACTATACACCACACTTAACAAAATGGCACGTCCTCAGCAAGAATGCAATTAACAATTTGAAAGCTGTTTTTTTTGTTTTTAAACTCAAATGAACTGTTCATATAGGACAATAAAAAATGAGGCAGTTGCGATTCTTTTCTTTGTCCTTCAGGATCGTTTGTTTTGAATCTACTGTTAAAATGCAAGAGCACAAAGAACAATCAGTAATGCAAGCTCAAAGGCTTCCAAACATTGAGCCTTTTCAAATGAAAGCTTATTCTTATGTAAGTAGGCAGCCTCTGGATTAGCATCCATTATAAATATAATAGTTATCAAAAGATGTATAATAAAAATGGGCTGAATTGGTGCATTTATGCATAGCCATGTGTGTGTGTGTGTGTGTGTGTGTGTGTGTGATTAAAACACAAGAGTAATTATAGTAAATTGTATAAAATACCTCACTAAATTTTTTTCCAAGGGAATAACATTTTCTTTTTAAAAAAAGATTTATTTTTCTTATGTGTGTATGAGTGTTTTGCCTCCATGTATAGAAATGCTCTACCTGGCATCCACAGAGGTCAGAAGAGGGCGTCAGTTTCCCTGGAACTCAAGGATTGTTTTGAGCTGCCATGTGGGTGCTGGGAACTGAACCGGGGTCCTCTATAAGAGCAGTCAGTGATCTTAAGCACTGAGCCATCTCTCCATCCAGCCCCAAAGAATATTTCCTTACTACACTGTTTAGAACTGATGATAAGAAGTGGACCCCACACCACCCCACATTTTGCCGTTATTTTAACGTTTTGAGGGACCTGTTCCTCATGCTGATTTTGGCAGGCCTCTCCATCTGCCCTGCCCATGCTGTGGACGCATCTATTTTTCTTGCCCATGACCCCAGACTCATGGTAGTTTCAGCAGGGGCAACCTCTGGGAACCTGAGTGGAATGAGGAGGACAATAGGACCTGGCCAGAAGTCGCTTCTACATTTTCCCAGTTCTTTAGCGGAGGGTTATAAAGCTTGTATTTGGAAATGAGAAAAGGCGACTTTAAGATGAGCTGACTTGTCCACTGCCCCACTCATTTGTCCCAGTGGAAAAACCCAGATGTGATGGTAAATATGATTATAAACTCGATGAGATCTGGAATCAGCTATGAGACAGGTCTTTGAGTAGGTCTGTGGCATTTCCAGAAACTGATCAACTGAGGCAGAATACTGCTCCAGAGTGAAGGCTACCAATCGCAAAGCCGCCCAGAAGCAAAGAAATCAGGGAGGAAAAGCCCTATTGCTTATGTGCGCGCCTTCACCTCTGGCCGTTAAGTGAATCTTAACGTCACGGGCTGCGCCACCATCCTTTGTTCTCATTGACATCTGTGCTCTTCACTCTCCGACATGGAATGAAGACCATCAGCTCTACAGAATCTCTCTGGCCTTCAGTACTACTAACACGCATGTTCAGTGCGCGGAAGGCTGCAGGAGGCTGCTGCGGACTGCCTAGCGACGTCAGTCGTTTGGCAGATCCCTTCCGATAACATACGCTTCTATCAGTTATTGACTCCAGAGTTCTGTTAATTCACCGAGACTGAGGCTGTTCATGAGCGAGGTCTGAACTACTGCTGGAAGGGGTGCAGCAGAGCCCGTGGCAACGGTGGGAACAGGCCCCACGCTGAGGTCCCATTGATCCATGTTAAAAGGATACACTTCCGGGGATCCTTCCTGAGTTCAAGTCAATCACACCTTAGACACCAACCTCACCCCAACAGAGGGCTGTCATATGACTTAGAAGTTAGAACAAGCTTTACTAGAGGATTTCTGGGTGCCTCCGAGTGCCCCCTTCCCCTCCCCCCAAACTGGAGTTATAGATGGCTGCGAACTTACTTGTGGATGCTGGTAATTGAACCCAGGTCCTCTAGAAGAGCTGCCAGTGTTCTTAACCACTGAGCCATCTCTCCAGTCCCCGCTACTTCCTTCTTAACCTACTTCTTCAACAACATATCCGCATTTTCGGCGAGACTGCTGGAGCTACCCCATTAAGTTCCAGATAATTTCTCATTTGAGACCTTCCATATAACATGCACCTCTAAAGGGCTGACGAGTCCCTTTATGTCCGCTTTACGGCAAGCCAGGGAGCATCTCGTGTTTCTCTGTCTCCTCCTTGCTACATTAAAAAATGATAATCTACCTCCCCATATGGCCGGAGTTTGAGTGGAGTTGTGCTTAGCGCCTAGTATTGATTAGTACTCGTTTATAACTGGTATGATGCCTTCCCAACAGGGCGCACACTACACTTCCCAGCGTCAGGCCACAGAAAGCTTTGGGCCTTTCGAGAAGCGGAAGATCTGGCAAAGAAAGCAAATCTGTCATCAATGTCTTCTCTCTGCAGTTAACAGCAAAAGCCATTTTGTCTCTTCTTGCTGTCTGGCCTTTGTCTCAGATCACAGGCAGGAAGTCAGTGCCGGCCTTATCAGGCTCTAGGAGAGAGTGTCCCAACGCTCACCAACAGGACAAGGGAACGCCATGCCAGGCGAGGGAGGCGAGCTAAAGACAGTCCAGGGCTATGCGTGTGCTGGAATGCGGCAGAGCTTGGAGGTGTGTCTCTGGCATTCACAGCCAGAAGTGGTAAGGCAAAGAGGAGGGGGACCCGTGTCATCCCTGTCCCTTCACCTTCGCTAGCTGACCCATTTAAAGTGCACAGGGAGAGAAAAAACAGCATCTTTACAATAACAACAAAAAGGCGAGAACTAAGTTCATTAATACATAATATTTAGCTCAAATAATAGACTTCAAGATATTCAAGCTTATTTTTGCCTCTCTACAAAAGATGCTTTAAGGTTGCCATGGCAATTCCAGTTACCAAGAAGCCATAAGAATTGTATGTTTCTTTTTGACTTGTGCAGTACATGACTTATATCTTTAAGATCACCGTGTGACCCGAGATGATTGATCAAATTCCAAGTAGAAAGTTTAAGAATAAACTATAAAATAAGAAATTTGTCATTTAGAATTTTTTGTTTAAGTTTTCCTTTTCTGCCCTTTTCTCATTTTTAAGTAGCTTCTCTTCTCTAATATGCATTTTATTTCATTTTATATGGAGGTTATATGGAGGTTGCTTATTCAATACAGTCAAATATCCAAGTCTTTTTTATAGCATAGACTTTTTGCTATCTCAAAGAAAGTCTTCTTATTCTTGAGGTAGGAGAAAATCTCAATAATGCTGAAGAAAAATAATTTCCATTTTGTTCTCATTGTTCTGAATTTTGTTTCTTGTGTTTATTTTTGTGTACTATGTAAGGAAGCATTTTCCAGCTGAAAATTGTTCCAACACTGTAAATTTAATAACTTTATCTTTTCTACTCTGGTGTGTGTGTGTGTGTGTGTGTGTGTGTGTGTGTGTGTGTGTGTGTGCAAATGTACATTTGGGGACTGCACATACACATATGTTCACATGTGTGTGGACACCAGAAAACAACCCTGACTGACATTCCTTGGGTATCTTGTGCTTTTGAGACAGGCTCTCTCACTGACCTGGAACTTTCCAAGCAAGCTAGGCTAGCTGGCCAGCGAGGCCCAGGAATCAGCTTACCTCTACCTCTCCAGCACTGGGATCGGAGGCACACACCACCATGCCTGGCTTTTATTACCTGGGTTCTGGAATGTGAGCTCAGGTCCTTGTATGTGCAAGGCAAGCACTTTATTGACTGAGCTATCCACATGTCATACAAGTATTGATACATTTCTCCATCTTTAATGCTATCTCACTGATTGATTTTTGCTTCTCTTATACTTTTCCTTAAGAAAGGATAAAAAAAAAATTGGCCAATACTTTAGGTCGGGGGGCTTCTTGGTCCCCAACAGACTTATTTTTAATTAGGAGTGTATATGTGTGTCTGTGTGTGGGTATGTGCTTGCGCATGCCAGTGTCCCCAGAGGCCATCAGATCCCCTGGGACTGGAATTACAGACAATTGTGAGCTGTGGGAACCAGCCTCAGGTCTTCTGAAAGAGCAGCAGATACTCTTAATCACTGAACCATCTCCCAAACCCTCCTGAACTTTCTCCTTTCAGTTCAGTTTTTTACACCAAGAACGATACATGTTTTAGACTGATGCCTCCTATCTCTTCTTACCATTTATTTATTTATTATTGCCCTGGTGCTAAATATGAGCCTAAAATTTGATAAGTGATTGACAATTCTCCAGGAAAGTAGGCAAAAAAGCATATGGTCTCTTTGGCTTCCAAGCTAGAGAGTCCAGTTGTAGGGGATCTAGCTGCTTGGATCCAGTGCATTCCTCTGCAATAGAATGAAAAATCCTAAAGTTAGCAAGCATGATGGAGTAAATGCTGAACCCTGCATTCACACAGACACCCCGCCACTGGGCTCCATTTTCTGATATCATCAATGACTACACATTATTCATAATCATCACCTAAGATGATTGATGACCAAATAGCCCAGGTTTTGATAATACAAGAGCATGCAGATGAGTTAGGGGGGGAAAAGTCAGTTGCAGAGCTGAGGAGATGAAGGAAAGTTTGAAGTCATATTGTGGTTAATGCCTGTTGCTCACATTATATAATGAGCCCGTGTGTGTATAGTGCGTTCACAGAGCTCATGCTGCCTGGCCTTCCATGCTGTGCCGGGACATCTGAGACAGACAACCTAGAAGAAGGAAAAGAATTACTTTTGGTAGTGGTTTCACAGATTTTACTCCATGATCTGCTGACTCCACAGTCTCAGGGCCTGTGGCAAAGTGGAAGATTGTGGCGGGAGCACTAGAAGGAACAAAAGCTATTTGCCCTCACGCTGGAAAAGGACGACAGAATGGTAAGAATCTGGGGCCTCATTGTCCCCACCAAGAACAGATTCCCAACAACTCGGTTCCTTTCACAAAAGCTCACCCTCATCTTAAGGTTCCACCTCCACCTTGTAATTCCACAGACTGGTGGTCAAGCCTTTGGGCTTTGAGAGACGATCCAGATCCAATCTACAGCATGGCCCTACAGTCTGAACATTGTTTACAGTCTAGCCTTCAGCAAAGTACTCATTCTGTAGGCAAGAAGTGTAAAGTTGGTCCAAGGTCTTGCACACAACACTTTGAAGTAAAAAAGAAATGAAATAACTCACAGAAGCCTTAGTTAGGTGTAGTGTGTTTTCTCTCCTCTGTCTGTGAGAATCTGTCAGCTCAGAGGATGGGGAAATAAAGAGGAAGGGAGCAGTCCAGGAACTGGTTATCTCAGGGGACTCTGCTTTTGACCACCACCCAAAGCAATCATGAAATGTGCAAAAACATATTTTTAAGCAATTTACAAAGCAACTCATAGACCAGACAAAGTTAATGCTCTTTGATTCAAACAACTAATTTCATTTTTCATATCCTTTAAGCCATAAGTTCCTATCTGTAAAATTTTAAAACATCTATAGAAGACTCCTACATGGCAGCTTCAAGAGTATGTCACAGTACAATCAAAAGATTGCTTTTAGTATACGGGTTTTTTTTCTACAGTGGAACTTTCTTTGGTGGGGAAGGAAAGTCTGAAACATGCTGACTCTCTGGTTCTGACAACAGAGAGCCAGAAAATGAGATTATCAATCCATTAACTGCTTGTAGTCCACAGTAGGAGTGTCTTGCCCAAACATTGTCTGTACTCTTCTTCCTGTCGCTTTTCTTGAGTTAAACTGTGAATACATTATGAGAGATCTTTTTATTACTCAAGGAAATTCTGACTATTTGGCCTTACTTCCCACAACCAAAATTAGATATCGATCTGCTTGAATTCAGTGAACAAGACAAGCAACTGCATACCCAAGGATGCTTACTTTTCCAAGTGTCTGTTTCCTGTTGTAGTGCTGAGTGCTGTAGCGGGTCTCAGCCAAGGAAAGCAATTATTTTTCAAAAAGAGAACCATCCAGGCTAGTCATTCGTTCAACGCAAGAAGTTGAACGGAAAATGGAACAAGAACCCCCACCCCTTACTTAAAATCACATTGGAGCCTTCCTGTAATCCTGGGTCCGTGACCAGAGATCACATTTTAGTGATCTCTGTTCAGCTGTGTCTGAACAAGATTCTCCCACTTTGTCCAATAATGAATCACTTTGGACAGGATCCAAGACTAAAATGTCTGCATTATATTCTGCATAGTAATGGGTTAAGTTTATGCAAGGTCCCAGCTCAATTATTCATAAACTTTGTTTCTTTCTTTTTTTTTTCTTCTCTGTATCTTAACATGCAGCCTTGACTACCAGGCTCACATTGATGACCACTTTCTCCTCTTCATTGCAATTCTGTCTTAATGCAAACGCTTCGTCTTGAGAGACATTCATCTCCATGCCGGAGCTGTGCACTCTGTAGATTTCCTTCCTAGAATATAAAACAAGACCTTGGATTCAATTGGCCAACAGAAACATTAGCTAAATGAGGCTTTCCTCAAATGTCACTCATTCGTTCAGCTAGTCTTTGCAGAGCCCCTCATGGGCTCTAGGCACCGTGCTCGTCTGTGAGTTCAACAGGGAACGAAACAGATGTATGTATGCTTGCTGTCTATGGGTGGTTACAAAGCAACCGGGAAGGGAGAAACAGACTAATATCTATTACACATGGTGCTAAGTGGCTAGAGGCTGCCGCTTAGGATAACAAATAAGACCCTGCAGATGGATAGCATTTATACAAAGCCCTAAAGGATGAAGGGAGCTTGGCTGAGCATCCAACGGGAAGAAACTACCCGGTTACCTGGATAGTGGTCCAGCTTTTCTCCCACAAAGCCTTGCTGCCCATCATGGCGTCCTCTTTCCTCTGCAACCTCCTCGAGCAGTTCATCTGTTCCCCAGGACTTACCACTTAATCACAAGCTGGGTTGTATTGTTCTCAGATGGTTCCTGTGGTTAAACCCGTCTCGTCAACACGTTTTGTCAACCCACCGAGGACAGAAGACACGTACCCCTCTGTACCAAGTACTATTCCGCGGCAGCGCTGGAGAAGAACCGACGAGGGCGACGTTGAAATGAACTGAAGGTGAACATTAGGTCCAGCGGGGCAGGTGAACGTCTTCGGCTAAGCTGCTTCGCTACCTCCATCTGCTCACATTAGCTGAAATGCAAATAGATCGGCCCCATCTCTCTCTGTTCTATTTAGCATTTATATGACACCTTTCAGCACAGAGAAATGAGTAAGTGGATCCAGAAGCGGCTGTTCCGTGTGCTCATCCCCCCCTCTCTCTCGGCTCCAGCCAGGCATCTGGTCCCCACCTGCCCACCCTCAGCCCCTCCTCCCCGCAAGGAGCAGGCTGCATGCACCCCTGTTTCTGCTTTCAGCACTGTTCTTCCCATGGAGCTGCATGCTGTTGAAAGAATGCATTGTCCGTGTGAAGGGAAGAATGAACATGGGGAGCGCGCTACAAATCTGAGCCGCTAAGTGATAAATGAGCAATGGAAAGGATCCTGACATCATTAAGGTGTTCCTGAACATGCTGTCTGTTCCAGCCTCCCCAGAATGCAACTGTGGGGAGTAAGGACTGCTGGAAAGGTGGCCGAAGCCTGGCTTGGGAGTCACCAAATTGTACCGTTCCAACTCAATTGTTCCACCCCACCCCCCACCCAAGTTCTGTCAGTTGGCGATGTAGACATTTTATAGACATTTCTAGGCTCACATCTCTGCAAATCTTCCCGTAAGACGCAGCTCCCTTTAAGACGCATCTCCCTTCAACCAGATGATAGTGAGCTTGCTTTTTAATTGCTCCAAGTGTTTTCACACTAGAGATCCCCAGCTCCTACCCTAGGCTCTGGAGAAGTCTACTCCCAGCCCCCCCGCACATCTGGACCAGCCCCTCTACAGAACCTGCCTCTCAACCTCCGTGGCTCTCAGCTCTACCAGCACTTAGGACTGGCAGTGATCTGGGACAGGCCACCTGTTGCCTGGCAAGGCGGCTTATCTGGTATTGATTCAGGGATGCAATGAAACTAGCCAGGACCAACAGGGACATCTCTTTAAAATTCTTAACCTCCTGAGGACTGCCTGGTGCACTGAGTAAATAAATGACCCCATCCTCTCACCTGCTGACCCCCTGAGGAAAACCTGAGGATTTTGAGGGACAAGCAATGAACAACACACTAATTTTCTTGGCACCTCTCCAATAGTCATTGCGGGTGGAAAATGCTCCAACTTGTGTTTCAACTTCAGCATCAACCGAAAGGGGTTCAAAGCCTGGTTCCATCTCTTACAAGCTGTGAGGCCTGGGGCAAGTGTGACAGGTGATCATTGTCAGCTTGACTAGATTTGGAATCACCTAGAAGATGCCTCTCTGGGTGTGCCTGTGAGGGGGTTCCATAGACATTTAACTGAAGAGGAAACCATCTCCCACCCCCAGGATGTGAGCAGTACCATCCCATGGACTGGGATCCCAGACTTAAGAAAAAGTAGCGAGTGGAATCCCAGCATGCATTTCTCTCTCCTTCCACGCTTCAGAGGCAATATGACCAGCTGACTCATGGTCCCACCACTGTGAAGACTGTACCCTCTCAAACTATGAGTCAAAATAAACATCAATGCCTTGCTCAAGGAACTTTTGCCTGCTCTTTTATTACAGCAACGAGCAAAGCGATTCATACAGCAAGTCACTCAGTATGCAGGTCAGATTTCCTATCGGTAAGCCAGGGGGCATGGTAGCCCATGTCACGTAAAATATGAAGATTAAGCAATATCATAGAGAAGGTCCTCAGCACAGTGCCTGGCACCAAAAAGGGACATAGTAAAGGCTCATTATTTATTGCAGAGCTACCTAACATGCCACACATAACATACATGCTTAATTCCATCCTGTCGTGTAACCCCACAACTCTCCAAGGCACGGTCAGTGTTTCTAATGATTCTTCCACGCCACTCACCTTGTTTCCCTGAGAGAAATATTTTCATGTCAGTGGATATTCCTGTCTGCAATTTTCCATTGAAAAATTGCTCCAGGATGGGGGCTTCCTCAGTGGAAGCTCTCTCCATTAGCTCGACAGAGGGGAAATGGAAGGGCAGGCCTTGACCCTCCATTACCAAGAAATCAACTGTAGAAGTGAGTCTCTCTCTCTCTCTCTCTCTCTCTCTCTCTCTCTCTCTCTCTCCCTCTCACCACTGCCCAGACATGGTGATTAATGAGAGCCCTTGAAGACTAATACACTTTCTTGTTTAAGCTCTGAAAATTAAAGATCTTGGAAATGTGAGCCCAAGATGGAAGAAAAGAAGAAAGAACGTGATTCTCTTTCTTCCCAAACCCCAGTCCCCTTCTGTCAAATTTTGGAGCCTTGCCTGTTCCTTGTCTTGGCACATAGCTGTCTTTTTGTTCATTCTCTCCTCAGAAAGGACAAAATGCTCATCATAGATCCTTAGCAGTTTTCAGGTTACCAAGTGAGGGAGCGGAGCAATTGGTTGTACTGGCTCAGACCAGATGTGGGCCCAAGCAGCTGTTACCGCTACACCTTGCTGAAGCATGAGTGTCCAGACTGGGCTAGCCTGAGCTCATGAACTTTAGAGAAAGCCAAGATACTTCAGCTAGACTTTTCTTCAGGTCCAGCTTCTCAGAGCTCAGTGCTATCCTACACTGTCATGAAGTGACCAATACCTATCCTGAAAGGAATTCCAAGACCAGCTCCCAAGAGCCACCATGGACCCCAAATGTCCATATCAGAGTAAAATCACCTAAATGAACATGGTTGACTCCTGATCACTCTTTGCTATAACAGAAATGCTATTCCAACTTCCACATAGACCTGAGGCCAGAAGCATCTAAAATAGAGTTTTATTTTCTGGTCTATGAAAATGACAAGGCTGAGTCCAACCAAACTATTCTCACCTACAGCTGCACATCTGTCCACGACGGGGCCAGACTCTGAAGCCAGGTCTTTGTCTTTGTCTTTGTCTTAAACCACTGCCTGAGGATGAGTGGAGAGGAAAGGAAAGCACCTGAAGCAGGGAGAGCGGCAAACAGCTGGGTGGGATCAGTAACCGAGGTTCGGTTTCTCCTACTCCTTTAACACCTGACAAAACGCTGCAGATCTCACCTAGTTTCTCTCCCAGCCTGTATTCACAGATGAGGTTCTCTAGCCAAATAAGCCTCCTGTGTCAGAGGCTTCGTGCAGCCTTTGCTGATCCTTGGGTCTCAGGTCCTGACCAGTGGGTTTCAGGTATTGCTCAGCCTGTAGGATTCTGCCATAAACCAGCCACATCTTTACTGGGCAATAGGATGCACTCTGCCCCCCTGATACTCCAGCATTTGTCTTCCACTGCTAGCTGACCCTCATCTTAAGGGAAACATCCATGCAAATAAATCTAATTCTGCAAAAAAAAATAATAATAATAAAGAAAAAGAAAACTCAGGTGCAGAGAAGCTTCAGCTAACTTGGGGTTTCAGATGCTATGGAAACTGGTCCCGGGAGAGAGCCCAGGCAAAGGCTTCCTTTCAAAGAATCCCTGGTAGGATCTCAGGGGTGCCAAGGTCATGGACTGCTTGACTGCACCAGCACACAGATCCTGGGATCCTGAATTTATGTAATGCCGTGACTTGTGAACTGCTTCCTATGAAGGCTTTCTGCCTCCAATTAGATTATGAACTACCCAGGAGTGGAAAGGCTAAACGGGAACAATGGCTCACGATAATCTGGACTCTTTTTGTTTAGTATGAACCTCACATCCTGCCATCCTGGAGATGGGGCCTTCAACATACCAATGTGGGAAGATATGGCTCAACCCATCACACAAGCCAAGAGCCATGGGACACATAAGTCAATAAATTAGACTTCAACACAGGTAGGAAGGATCCCAAGGCCTAGAGCTGTCTGGAGAGCAGCTCTGAGACACATGAGAGACAGAGGCTCTGACTGTCCTGGAGAGCAGCTCTGACACACGTGAGTGACAGTGGCTCTGACTGTCCTGGAGAGCAGCTCTGACACACGTGAGTGACAGAGGCTCTGACTGTCCTGGAGACCAGCTATGACACACGTGAGTGACAGAGGCTCTGACTGTCCTGGAGACCAGCTCTGACACACGTGAGAGACAGTGGCTCTGACTGTCCTGGAGACCAGCTCTGACACACGTGAGTGACAGAGGCTCTGACTGTCCTGGAGACCAGCTATGACACACGTGAGTGACAGAGGCTCTGACTGTCCTGGAGACCAGCTCTGACACACGTGAGTGACAGTGGCTCTGACTGTCCTGGAGACCAGCTCTGACACACGTGAGTGACAGAGGCTCTGACTGTCCTGGAGACCAGCTCTGACACACGTGAGTGACAGAGGCTCTGACTGTCCTGGAGACCAGCTCTGACACACGTGAGTGATAGTGGCTCTGACTGTTCTGGAGACCAGCTCTGACACACGTGAGTGACAGTGGCTCTGACTGTCCTGGAGAGCAGCTCTGAGACACGTGAGTGACAGAGGCTCTGACTGTCCTGGAGAGCAGCTCTGACACACGTGAGTGACAGTGGCTCTGACTGTCCTGGAGACCAGCTCTGACACACGTGAGTGACAGAGGCTCTGACTGTCCTGGAGACCAGCTCTGACACACGTGAGTGACAGTGGCTCTGACTATGCTGGAGACCAGCTCTGACACACGTGAGAGACAGAGGCTCTGACTGTCCTGGAGACCAGCTCTGACACACGTGAGTGATAGTGGCTCTGACTGTCCTGGAGACCAGCTCTGACACACGTGAGTGACAGAGGCTCTGACTGTCCTGGAGACCAGCTCTGAGACACGTGAGTGACAGAGGCTCTGACTGTCCTGGAGACCAGCTCTGACACACGTGAGTGACAGAGGCTCTGACTGTCCTGGAGACCAGCTCTGACACACGTGAGAGACAGAGGCTCTGACTGTCCTGGAGACCAGCTCTGAGACACAGGAGTGACAGTGGCTCTGACTGTCCTGGAGACCAGCTCTGAGACACGTGAGTGACAGTGGCTCTGTTGCCCCTGAGAGCCAGGAGCCTTGCTTAGGCCTCCCCTGACACTGAGTAGTCTCCATCAACTTACCAGCGTTTCCTGGCAATGTCTGGGCCTCAGGATTGCTCAACCATCTCATCAATGAAAACCCATACGCTTAGGGGGGAAAAACTAAATAAAGAAAACCACATGCACAAAAAGAGTAACTTCATGTTGTCTGTGAAAAACCTCAGAAAATGTCAAGAAGTGCTGAGTCAGGAAATTCTGCCCTAATAGCTTTTGTTGGAAACGTTTACCATTTCAGCTTTATCTCCTCTTTCCTTTTAGACAGATCCTCCTCGGAGACATTCAAGTGCAACAATGCCATCATTCAGGGTTTTAGGTTCCCAGAGGGCTCAGAGCTGAGCCAAGGCCAACATACACCCAGAGAGAGAACAGATTAAACACGCAGTGATCTCCTCAGCCCACCTGAACCGAGGAAGAGACGAATCACATGTCACACACCAGCATCTTGCTGTCCTCTGGTCACCAAAATGAGTACTTGATTCATCGCTTTCCTTAGGAAGTCCACTAAAAAGATATGCCACGAAGTTAAAGTTCCCAGGACTCTGAAGGGAGGCCAGCAAGCAAGGGTGGCCCTCACATCACAGGACAAGATCAACTAAGGACTGACCACTTAGGGGCGAGGGAATGTTTCAGTTAGTAAAGGGCTTGCTACACAAAGCCTAGGGACCCAAGTTCAATCCCCTGTACCTATGTTTAAAAAAAAGAGCTGGGGTGGGGGCAGAGATAGGAGGGTCTCTGCCGCTTGCTGACATGCCAATCTAGCTGAATTGGTAAGCTCCAAGTTCAGCGAGAGACCCTCTTTCAAAAACTAAGGTGGGGAGTAGTAGAATAAGATGGTTAACATGGATCTCTCTCCTACATCCATGTTTGCATGCCCACGTGCACATGTACACACACGCAAATACATAGATACACAAAAATAGTAAGATTGACCTATCTGGCCATATGTGAGTGGCATAGTGCTATACACCTCTAAATCCAGCACTTGGGAGGCTGAGGCAGGAAAGTTGTGAGTTCATGGCCTACCTGAGCTACAAAAGGAGACGCTATCTCAAAAGCAAAGTCAGGCAAGGATTTTATTACAGGACTCTCACAAGACAAGAATACTGCAGCCATGTTTCAACTGTCTTCACAGCTCAGTCTTCCACTTGGGGGTCTCAGATCATGCCAAGGTGCCAGCTGCTTCCTGGCAAAGGACAGTTCCTTGAGTGTTCCCACTGCTCCCTCAGCTTGGTGTGTCATCTAAGTGGGACACCGCCTTACCTGAAGTCAACAAGTCATCAGGGAGGCACTGGAGTGGAGCTGTACACACACAGAAAGAGAAAACCAAAGAAGACAGCAATCCAATACAGTGTGCTCAAACTTGTTGATGGCTGCTTAGCATCCTCAGTCAGAGATGAGAAGGGCATCTTCAAAGCAGAACCACAAATAGCCGAGAAGTTAGAGGCACATTCCCTCCTCAACATGCTCATGGCCAAAGACGCAACACCAAAGAGATTCACCAGCTTCCAGGTTGGCACCCAACGAGCCTTATTCTGGAAAGTCCATCCTTAATTCTTATGTTCAGTCAATGATCCCATTGTTCTCCAACTTGAGAAGAGAAATAATATGTTCAGAACAAAAGAAAAACTGGTGCCAGAAGTGATCCTTGGCCACACAATCGTCATGCTAGAACAAACAATGCATCCATCATCCATATATGCTGATTTGGAAACAGCATGTTAATTGACCAAACATGATGAGGTCATCATCTTTGGACATACAAGTGGAAGGAACAGGCTGAGCCAGAAACCTGAGCCCTTTCCAAAAGACAAACGTGAGCAGAAAGTTTCACTGGAGTTAGGACCAAAGAGGCAGGACTCACCACCATCAGAAAGCAGAACTGTGGGCACAGCCACCACCAATGGGACCATGGTGCCAAGGCTCAGGACTGTGCTGCTGGTTTCATAGTCCCCATGCTTCTCCCCTGGAACCATATTAATGGATCCATTGCCTGGGAGAGAAAGGGAGGGAAGCATAGCTCATGAGCACCTTCTCGTGTGCCTCTTCACTGTCTGCAATCTTGCCAGTTCCTCACCTTACAAAGAACATTCTGAGCACATAAACAACCCCCACCCATGGACCAGTCATCAAATCAAGTCATCGTTTATCTGCAAAAGGTGCTCTGGCTGATTGAAAGCCAAGGAGGAGGGTCGTTAACATGGTGCTAGCTTCTATTTGAGAACAGTCTCTGACAATGTAGCCAAGTAATGAGTGTGTTGGGAACCAAAAGGAAACTGTTGATTCTCTTACCACACACTCCGAGAAAATACCCCTGGTAGCCCCTCTCTATCCATTCCACAGCCTTCCAGGATGCTCCCATGAGTGTTCATTTCATTTTGGAAACCAAAAGCCTTCCTGATATTAGGAAGTATTATTATTCAAGGGCTGCCAAGATGGCACAGTGTGGAGTGGGTGTTTGCTATGCAAACCTTAGGACCTGAGTTCGATTCCTAGAGCTTGTAAAAGAGAGGAGAAAACAGGCCCCAGGGAGTTGTCTTCTGACCTCCACACATGCAGTGTGACATGTACATGCCCCCAAACACAGTAACAATAGTAAGTAAATTTGAAAACAGTTTTTTAAAGTGTCACCCTAAGCAAAATTCTCTCTCCACTTTAAAGCTTCCTTCTTTCTGTACCTGGTCCTGATTTTGATGGGGCAGATAGAACAAGCCATGGCTCCTCCTCTTCTCTCCCTCTCTCCCAGATCAGAAGAGGGGATGGCAGAGTGGACTAGGAGTGCTTGGGGGTTTTGCTTGAAGCCAAAGAAGCCATCTTCTGACTAGGAATCTTATCTTTGCTGGAGGTGTTCAGATACTGCTCATGTCCTTAATAAGCTTACCACATGCTTCTCAACCTGTGGGTTTCGGCCCCTTTTACCAGGGTAACATAGCAAATATTTATATTACAACTCATAAGAGTAGCAAAATTAGGGTTATGAAGTAGCAACAAAAATAATTTTATGGTTGGGGTCACCACAACACGAGGAACTATACTAACGAGTCATAGCATTGGGAAGGACCACCGGCCTAGACTGTCAGCATGATTTTCAAATTCTTACCTCCTTAGAACTCTAATCTGGGACAGTCCCCTGGCGCAGGCTGATAATGCTAATCTGCTTCTGTTTTCATCCGCAACTCCATGCCATTCCAAAGGAACTGAGGCCAGGATGTGGCCACCCAGGCTGCTCATCTGAGACCTACATATCCCATCCACCCCAAACTGCTGCCCTGGTGACCACACTGAGGAGAGGAGCTGAGCATCGTCCACTCACTGACTTTAGAACAGGTCTGAGCAGGTTCTGGAAGGAACCTGGGCATCCTGGGAAACCTGGACACTTGCAACAAGATAGGGAAAAGGAGGCAAAGGCCCAAGGAGGACATGTGCCCTAACTCCACAAGCTCTTTCCTCCATGGAGAAGAGCATGTTGGAAGAGTTCCAGAGAGGTCCTCTCCACAGTGCGGAAGGTAGGCAGGGGCCATACTTGAGGCCGGTTCTGATGGGCATATTCCCAGCCTTCCTTCACCTGAATTGATGATGCCTTAAGAAGGGGCGGACAGATGCCACAGTGTGTTTCCTAAAGCTCTCAACCTAGCACTCTCTAACTTCCTCTTCCTGTGAATCTGCATGGGATGGTAAAGGACCAAGGATCTACTTAGCCTCTCCCAGATGGGAACCCACACATTAGGGCATGGAAGCATTTATTATCGGCTGTCTTCAGCTTTAGGGCTTCGGTCGATATCCAGAGACATCCAGCTCCACCATGCTTAGGGTGTAGACACGATCTCTACGCTTGTAGCATAGACACCACACACAGTCCTCGCAGGACAAAGGCTTTCAACTCAGCAACCATGTTTGACATGTCCACATTTTAGCACTGTTTGAAGCAGGGAGATAGAGCGTGTTTCACATATGGGCACCTTGCAAACAAGGCTCTATTGCGCAGTCGGATCCCTACGAGGGAAAGCAGACAGCTCCTGGGAAAACATGCCTGTGCCCACATCAACACTCAAAGAAAACCATCTAATGCTCAGAAACGTGCCCATTTATCTCAAATCAAAGGATAAGGTGGCATCCCAAGACCCCACCACCAGGATGCTATCCGTCGAGCCCAGCATTCCTTCTAGGTGACCAATCCCACCACAGAGGGCTCTGGATTCTGCTTTGGAGAAGGGAGTGTCACCTGTTGGTTCCTTAGAGTCTCTCACCTCTGCTCAGTACTTCTGGGACCCCTGGCCTGACATCATTACCCTCAGATACAACTTTGCTCTGGTCTGGGGTTGGGAGATTATTGGGGTACCATGGTCTCTCATCTTACAGAAGACGAGTTCATAAAGGAAGCTGGACTAGTGTGGAACTGGAGGTCCAGACCACAGTTCTGGCCTGGACATTAATAATTGTGAGAGTCTCTAAAAGTCACTGGATTTTCTGGGTGTGAGGGTCAGTCTTGACTGTCAGCATTATTGGAACTGTAGTAGACTGAGAGATACATCCCTCAGTGGGACTGTGATTGTGCAGGAAGGTCCAGCTGGTTAGGAACCCCTCCCTTAATCTTAGTGGTATCTGTTCCAGCCCTGGCTCAGATATAAAGATGTCTCAGGTGCATGCAGTCCTACACACCTCCCTTGCTCCTTGCTAGTAAGTGCACAAATCCCATTGCTGTCTCTGCTGACACCAGAACTCAACTTCTTCATCCTCTAAACTGGAACGATGACTGGTAGCTCTCCGGGAGTCACCCAGGCCTTCAGAACCAGACTGGGACTGAAGCCATCCAGCTTCAGGGGTTAAACAGTTTCTGAGATCCCTGCCACTCTGGCACATGCAATGTCAGGCTCCCCATTCCTTACCGTGGAAGTCAACCACACGAGTCCTTATCTCATTTTAGCAGCTCTGTTCCTCTAGAGTGCCCTGGCTAGCACACTGGCGTTCATTTGAAAATTGGAAATACTAAGAATACGTGATTGCCTGCTTCAGTTGGCCTAGGAGTGTCGGTCATAACTGCTCATCTCTGGACTGTGTCAGGAGGTCAGACCCTGAGTGTGAGCAGCAGACTTTGATAAAGAATTGATCGCAGATCTTCCAGAACCATGGCTCTGTGGTCAAAGTAACAATAATGCCTCTTAAGGATGAAGTCTGTATACATTAATAATGGCTACTTGGTATCTGATGGGCGGGTCCCACACACCAGGTGCTATGCCCAATGCCCTGGCTTTCCCACATGCCAGGCGCTATGCCCCGTGCTGATGCTTTCCTCCTTCAGTGTTTCCCATCTCTCCTGAGAGCCACTATGACACCCGAACCTGGCTAGCTTATGCCCGAAATAACAACACACAAACTGTATTCATTTAAACACTGCTTGGCCCTTTAGCTCTAGCCATTACTGCCTAATTCTCACATCCCGATCAACCCATCTCTAATAATTTGTGAGCACCGGTCTTACCGGGAAAGATTCAGCATGTCTAACCTGGCGGCTTGCTTCATTGCGTGTGTCTGCTGGGAGCGAGGCATGGTGTCTCTCTCAGGCGTCTACTCCCAAGAGGAGAGCTGTGGAGTCTGAGCTCACTTCCTCTTCCTCCCAGCATTCTGTTCTGTTTACTCCTCCCACCTATCTTCTAACCAATGAGGACCAAGCAGTTTCTTTTTATTTAACCAATGACCTTCCTCCATCAAGGTTCTGTTCTGCACACCAGCTTGTTACACGGACCAACTGAGCTTGGATTCCTGTGCATTAATATAGTCTAATTTCCAGTGGGATTCCCTGCTCTCCCAAGTGGAACTTTCTGAACATCAGCTAACTGTGCCTTGAGTCTTCACTCAACCTTCAGATGCCATACTGTGCAAACTGGGTGGGGCTTTCTCTAAGCATTCGCCCAGGATCTGAGCCTGGGTCACTCATCCCGATTCATTGCAGCTGCTCGCACTTGGGGCCTGTGATGGAACCACAGACTGCTGCATGAGAACTGAGTTTCCCATGGCTTCAGTTCTCTCTCCAGAACAAGCCAGCCCAGCTAGTAGTGCTTCTAAACCTCAACAACCAGTTAATCATTTTTCATGCTTTGTTTAGACCAAGAATTTGGGGAGGACTCAACTGGGTGGTTCTGGCTTATAGATTGCATTAGCTTTATCGCTGTAACAAAATACCCAAGATAAGCAACTTATAAAGAGAAAGGGCTGATTTTGGCTTCGATTTCAGATGTTTCGGTCCATGACCAATAGAACCCTTTGCTTTAGCCCTGAGCAGACTATTACTGTGGGAGCTGATGACAGAGCAAAGATGCTCACCTCACGGGCCAGACATGAAAAAAGAGAGGGAAGAGACTGGGTTCCACAGATATCCCTAATGTTCTAAAGCCTACCACAGGTCCACTTCTGAAAGGTTCCATCATCTCCTCATACCGCCAAGCTGGGACCACGCCCTTATCGTGTGGGCCTGTGGAGCGCAGCCCAGCGAGAACAATAGTATGGTCTCTCATGCAGTTAGAATCGGCAGGTGGGGAAGTCTGCACATCTGGGGATAGGCCAGATGTGTTTCTCTTCTGGTAGTCTGGGACCTCCCTGAGGGGCTTCCTTGGGCTTTCTCCTGGCATGGTGCTTTTGAGGGCAGATGGAGACTCAGGTGACTCGGAGCTCAGCACTAATACTCCAGTGGACAAGGTAGAATGCACCTGGGTAGGTTGGGAGTTACATAGTATCGCTATCGGGTTCGGCAGTTATAAGATCCCAGGCTAGAGAGGTGCTTGTCAACCCACATTCCATGGGCTGACTATTTCAGAGACAGTGGGGAAAAACACCATGCTGGGTGGGAGAGAATATTGCAGCCCCCTTTGAAAATACAGTGGGTGGCCTGGTAAATCATTCGGAATCACCCCTACAGTTCCCCTGTCATCTGATCCTCATGGCCAGGGCAGAGCCGATGCTGTATTCTGAGTGGGGTCTCGATTTCCTACTGTCTCCCCAGTTCCTCACTGTTATGTTTGAAACTCCAGATCTCCTCCCCTAGTCCACGGTGGGCACCCCCAGCTGGATGTTATTCTTAGCGATTGCTGTAGTCACCACAAAGACTCACCATGGGTTTAGCCACACCTGCCAACACCACAGAGAGGGTCCTGTCACACCCACGCTTGCCCCTCATGTCGAGCATTCCAGGCCGAGCTGAACTCTAGAGTCCTTTAAAGCAAGCACTCAGCTCTCCTGGCTGCTCCCAGAAGGGTCCAGGCCTCATGGCTGTCACCTCCAGAGACACTTACTCCAAGTCTGCACAATAAAAGGCCTGGGCTCCCTTCTTCCTTCTGAGTCAGCATGGAGCTATCCATTTCATCATCCGTGCCAGCAGTTACAAAACTCTGTGTGGACCTCACCACACAGCAGCCAGGTCAACACGGAAAGCAGAGCCAGTACCGTGGCCTTTATCCAGGATGATCCAGGACCCGAACTCTGCAATTTGCCAGAAGTAAAAACTCTGAACCCTCGTCATATGAGGCTGAGTACCTTGTTACGCTGTCAGTATTTACCCTAGGGCTTAGATAAAGTACAGTGTATGAAAATGAGTTGAAGATTGCTTCATACAATAAAACATGCTGTTGTTATCTTTGTTTCTGTTGTTGTTGCTGCTGCTGCTTCTGTTGTTGTTATTGCTGCTGTTGTTATTGTTGTAGTTGTTGTTGCTGCTATTGTTGTTATTGTCGTTGCTGTTTATGCTGTTGTTGTTATTGTCGTTGTTTATGCTGTTGTTGTTATTGTCCTTGCTTATGCTGTTGTTGTTGTTGTTGCTGCTGCTGCTGTTGTCATTGTTGTTGTTATTGTGGCCCTCTTTCCCAGGGACTGTGCAGCTTTCTGTCCAGATGTGCCCATCCCCTACTGGCCGCCTCCCTGAATGCCCAACACATCCTTCACTCCGTTTTCTCCTCTACATCCTACACGAGGAGACCGGCTCAGGAAATGCTCGCTGGCTCCACTTTCCCAGCCCTCCCTGTTGAGGGGGTATAGTGTGAAATTCCACCCTCTGTACAGACCCCTGTGAATGCCACTTTAGGAAGCTCTAGAAGGTGCGGCTGGGGGCCAGTCTCACACAGGCACCCCCAAGCTGTGTTCCTATTGTAGCTTGAATGTGGTTTGCCCTTCAAAGGTTCATATAGGACTCGCGGTCCCAATATGAAAGTGATTGGAGGCGGTGAAAACATTGAGGTCAGACTAGTAAGTGGTTAGCGTGGGGGGGTGGGGGCGCTAGCTCAGAAGAGATTGCTGCTCGCCTGAGGACTGGATTAATTCTTCCAAGACTTTGTTACTACAAAGCAAATACTCCTATTCTGATTCTCTCTCTCTCTCTCTCTCTCTCTCTCTCTCTCTCTCTCTCTCTCTCCACCCCCCCTTTTCTCCCTCCCTCAATAGCTCTCTCCCTTCTGCCTCCCTCTCTTCCTATGTCTGCCATATCTTCTTCTGGTACTCACTATGACACTATCCAGCACCATGAACTGAGCAGACACAGTTGCCATGTGTGGTGGTTTGAATAAAAATGGATCCCATAGGCCATGGAGAGTGGCACTTTTGGGAGCTCTGACTTTGTTGGACAAAGTGTGTCAATGGGGTGGGCTTTTAGGTTTCAGAAGCTCAAGCCAGGCCAAGAGTCATTCTTCCTGATGCCTAAAGATCTAGACATAGAACTCTCAGATACCTCTCCAGCACCATGTCTGCGTGAATGTCATCATCTAACCCCATGACAATAATGGACTGAACCTCAGGACTATAAGTCACCCTCAAATAAATGTTTTCCTTCATAAAAGTTGGTGTGGTCTCTTCACAGCAACAGAAACCCTAAGACAATATGGTCACAGTCTAGAACTATAAGTCAAATAAGCCTCTTCACTGTGTAGGTTGCCTAGCCTCTGATATTTTGATATATCAGTGGAAAATCCATAAATACATTCCATCACCTCCTGCTCTCTCCACTACATCCCATGCTCCCGGTTGGCAGTGGGGAGAAAGTACACAAGGACAAGACAATACTCTTGGATGACAGTGGCTAGCTATGGATCTAAGAACAGCCTGGAAGAGGTTATCTCCTTCCTCTCCCAGGAGGCTCTCCCAGGCTAGGGATGCTTTATTTCCCATCTGTCTGAACAACGCCTTACTGGAAAGAAACATTTTCAATAGTTCAAACTGGGTTCTGTTTATGTGTGAGGTATTTATTTTTTTTTCTTACTCTGATCTTTCTTGCAGAAGAGAAAGCTGACCCAGTTCTGAAGGTTTTGGCCCATTAACGTGTGTGTGTGTGTGTGTGTGTGAGAGAGAGAGAGAGAGAGAGAGAGAGAGAGAGAGAGAGAGAGAGAGAGAATATTACCAACAACAGAAGCACCAGTAGCATTGAAGGGGGCTGAAGGGAAAGGCTGAATGACTTTGGAAAACCCAAACTACCTTCCCAGCCCTCCTTGCCTACAAAACCCATCTTGTGTCTAGTGGGGCCTGAGAAGACGCCTGAGAGACCTGGCCTCAGCTCGGGCACTTGAATAACTGGGATAGGTGGAGGGAAGGGAAAAGGGGAGGAGTGGGAATGGGGGAAGCTATCAGGAAGGGGGAAGCCCTGAACTGAATGGGTCAGAGCACTCAGGAAGAGCGGAAGTAAAGGGCCCAGGTCAGAGGTAAAAGGAAGCAGAAGAGAAGGAAACTGAGAGACATTAGAGGAGATGAGGCAAGCACTAGAAATGAGGAAAGAAAGGAGAAAAAGAAGCTGAGCTTTGTAGGACCTCATAAGAGAGATGGGAGACAAGAGAGGAAGGGAGAAACCCCCCCAAGTGTAGGTAGGTCCTGTCCTGGAAGTCTGCCTCCACACACATGCCAGTCTAACTGAACCCCAGCTTGACTGTGTTTCTCTGTGACCCCCCAAGCAGGCCAGCAGAGAGCATATCAACCTTTAGTCTTGCTCCTGGACACTCGGTCTCCTTTCCCTGGTCCTAAGCCTGCCTCAGTGTCACAGGGCCCACCCTGTCTGCACCAGAGAATTTCCAAGAAAACTTTTTTCCTTTTTTTTAAAAACTAGTCCTTTGAGAATTCCATACAATTGACCACATTCTCCCCTCCCGGCTCCTGCCAGACCCACCATCTCTCTCCTGCACACCCAACTTTGTGCCCTATGTTTGTTGTTGCTGCTGTTGTTCACCCATCAAGTCCAATTCACGCTGTCCCACACTCATGGATGTGTGCCCTTCCCCTGGAACACGGCTGACCTATCAGGGCCAGCACTCCTACAGAAAATGAACTTTCCTCCTCCCAGCAGATCCTCAGCTATGGGTGGGGTTGCATGTCTCCCTCCCCTCTCCATGCTGGGACTTGGTCTGGCTTCAGCTTACACAGCTGGAGGATGCTGACACACCTCTGTGAGTTCATATATGGTGCTACCCTGTGGCGTCCAAAGGACACCCGAGGGATATGGTTTTAAGGACTCATCCTTGTGCCCTTGTTTAGACTTGTGTCATCAAAATTTCTTGAGAAAGCGTTCTACTAAGTCTTGAAAAGCATATCCGGGGGTTCTAAAGTCTCTGCCATAACTCAACTGGAACGGTTGGCTCTGTGAGGGTCTAGTAGGCTTTCTGCCCTTCATGGATAATATTGTTTCTACAGGAAATGTGTTTAGGCTTTAACTCCAGATGTTGGGCTTAAACCAGCCCTCAAAGCCCATGTTCCACCCACCCACCCACAGACTGCAAAGTTTATATGGCCAGAGGGAGTAGGGGGACAGAGACACTGGTTGAGTGTCCCCTCCAGAATCCCCCCAGAAGGCCCACATGCTCTCCCCAGCATGGCAAGGACCTCCGAGTGAGTCGTGCGTGGAAAAGTTATGTCCTTGCAAGTCAAGGAGTTCTTATTTGAAGCTAAAAGAAAAGGGCAAAAACTGTCAACAGTAAGTAACGGAGGAATGGGGGCGGCATACGAAATGACAGAACCCTCGAGTTAATAAATAAAGAAGACACATGTCTGGAAGTGACGTTGAAAAGTAGCTTAACAGTTCCATACCGGGAAATCAGTTGTGCCAAGACGCTAGGGAAACTGGCACTTCCAACTATGTTGACTCATGTTCAAGCTGCCAGACACCGAGAGATCATTCCAATCAAATGAATACCGCCACTTCTGGGAGGGTGGGAAGAGGGGCTGCAAAGAGGAAAAGCTCACAAGCTGTGTCAGAAACTTCAGCATGGGGGCCAGCAAAGGGCAGCCTCTTCTGATCACAACCCTGCCAACATGGCAGTGATCAATACATCAGGCCCCTGTGCCGCTTCCTTTGAACTCTTTAGAGATCCACACATGGGAAGCAGGGTGCTGCTTATGAATGACACCAAAAGCACAGAGCTTTGTGACTCCTGAAAGCCAACAAGACAGAGCAGCGCAGGCCGGAGGGTGCAGCCAAGCCCACTGTCCATACGTCATAGGTAGGAGTCAGCTGAATACCCAACCTTTGCTCACAACTGCCTAGGGACTGTCATGTAAAGGGGGCTGGTGTCTGATGGCAGGACAGACCAGGGCTCTCTGGCCCGCTATGGGGACAGGGAGCTCCAGCCCCAGGTACTGGGGTTCTGTGCCTATACAGGACAGAATCACATCTTGTCCTAAATGGGGGGGCTTCAGATGGCCATGAGGGTGGCCATTCCTGAGCACAGCTGGGGTGTAGAGAGCTGCCGAGGCTGTGCTTTGTCAGCCTCCCTCTCTTACTCTAATTAGGAACAGAACAGCTCACTGCTATGTCTAAAATCTCACTGATGTGCCTAAAATCTCCTCTTTTCTTTGAGTTGGGCTCCACAGTTATGAGGACCAGCAAGAGAGAGGCTTCTGTTTGCCATGTTTTCCCGGAATGGAGCACTTATAGGATACAGAAGGAGGAAGAAGATGGTAGCCGGTCTCGGGGGCGGGGGATGCCCAAGACACAGGAGAAGAATAGCAACCATCTGAGAGCGAAGCAGCTCCAGGGAGCTGGTCTTCTTGTCCTCCATATGTGGGTGGCTGTCCCCAGGATGCTCCCACTCCACCACTGCTCAGGTCCTACAGGCTTCCCCACAACTCGCCTGTTTACTTCACGGCTGCACCCCACAGCCCTGCCACCCGCGGCATCTGATGACTTGTCCTCTAGGCTTCTGGACAACTTCAGAATCTGGCATTCCAACAGAGACACTAAGATTGGGAGTTTTCTTATAGGCCAGATGTCCCGTGGCAGCCTTTGTGGAGTCTTACATCACCTCTGGTACTAAGTGCTAAGACAGACTGAGACCCGCAAAGGAGGCATCGGGGTGGGGGAACAGGATGGACACACATATCAGGAAGTACCTGTAGTTTCAGAAAGGGCCGAGGGAAGCAAAACACCTTGCCCAGGACAATCTCTGTTCCCCTTGTGATGGAAAAGGGTCATCTGTCTATGTGTTACTTTCATTGGTTAATAAAGAAACTGCCTTGGCCCTTTGATAGGACAGAAAATTAGGTAGGCCGAGTAAACAGAACAGGATGCTGGGTAGAAGGCTGTGAGACAGACGCCATAGCCCTCCTCTCCGAGATGGATGCAGGTTAAGATCTTTCCCGATGAGCCACCACCTCGTGGTGCTACACAGATTACAAAATATGGGTTAATCAAGATGTGAGAATTATCCAATAAGAGGCTAGAACTAATAGGCCAAGCAGCGTTTAAATGAATACAGTTTGTGTGTTGTTGTTTCGGGTGTAAAGCTAGCCGGGTGGCGGGACTCAGCCCGCTGTTCCTTCGACACCCTTGTTCATTGTGATGGTAAGTGTTGGCACTCAGGGATTATCCAGACTGGGTTGGTTAACTGAGGTGGGTTATCTGGATTGGATTCGTTGTAGTCAGTACCATCCCATGGGTCGAAGTGGTAGATGAAGAAAGAGGAACAGGGATGCTGAGCACTGACCTTCATCCCTCTGCTTCCCGCCTATAGATGGAACGTGATCAGTCAAGCCCCCTGTGGTTCCTGCCACCACACTTCCCTACCACGACGGACAGTATTCCTTGGGACAATAAGTCAAAATTATGCCTGTTTTCCTTCCTTCCGTCTGTCTGTCCCTCCCTCTTTTTATCCTTTCTTCCTTCCATCCATTGCTGTTGCTGGGTATATTGGTGTAGCAGCAAAAGCACTAATAAGATGCCCTATTACCCAGTCTTCTCTCTCAGTTTATGGTGTCAGTGCTCCTGGAACCCACACCAAAGCTAGCACAAGCAAAGCTCACACCTGAGAGCAATGCCCTACTGCATGGGTGGGTGAAAAGTCAGCTCTCCCGTGCCAGACATCAAAGGACCTGAACTCACACGCTACAGAGGGAAAGCTACTATGGTAGAGTCAAGTCAGGCACAAGAATAGCCTCTCCCGGTCCGTCTGTTCAGCCACTGAATGGAAATCCACACTGCACATCTAAACTGATACAGGGTAGTTAGCACCAAGACTGTCTTCATATAAATGGAAATTGAGACGTGGAAAGGCTAAGCCCAGCATCTGATCTAGACACCCAGCTACCACAGGCTTCATCATTCAAAGTCAAGCTGACTGATCCAGAAATGGGATGATTACAGCATATTTCCCTCCAACCCAAAGAATGGAATTGACTGTCCTAGAAATGAAAAGTCTTCAGCCTGA
Source organism: Microtus pennsylvanicus (assembly GCF_037038515.1). Taxonomy (NCBI): domain Eukaryota; kingdom Metazoa; phylum Chordata; class Mammalia; order Rodentia; family Cricetidae; genus Microtus; species Microtus pennsylvanicus. The sequence continues at coordinate 52,929,241 of NC_134584.1, forward strand.
ATGATCCTGGGATCCTTCAATGAAGAGATTAAGCCCACAGTGGTTAGATGCTGGACCCAAGCCTGTTGGCGTGTCCCCCCCCCCCCCCCCCCGTGGCATTAGGACTGGATCCTGACAGCCACCCAGCATTCTTCACATTTCTGCACGCTTTGTCTCCCGAGAACAACTAGCGACTATGACCCCTATAGCAGCATGGTGGTTCTACATTGCCTTCGACAAGCGTTTGTCCTCTTGGCTCATTTTGCATCTCTGATACCGCAGAAACCCAGACGCTAGTATTATATGTCAGAGTTATCACGATGATGATCACAGTGCACTACGGTGTATCTAGACGTGATTCAGCAAGGATGTTTTACAGCAGACAATGTTACCTGAGAAGAAACATAATCAGTGGTGTTTTCAATATTCACTCTGGGAGCCCCAAGCAGCCACACAGCACCCAGAGGGAGAACAGTATCGTATGTGGAAAGCAATAGAGGCACCATCCCTGGGGCCGCACTGTTATTACAAACAGCTAAGCCCATAAACCACCACCACCCTGCACCAAAAAAATGAAAGTTCCAATTTTCTAAATCTTGCACTAAGTAAAGCAGTCTTCTAGCACAGAGTTCGTAGGTGTGCTAACTGTAGGTCAGGCTCCACCTTTGGAAACACAGTTCTGAGTCTTTCCCCAACATGCTCTGGCTCCTAGTCAAGCATCTCTTCTCCCCTAAAGCTGCCATCATCCCGTGATTGATGCGTTTCTGAACATTCTGCTCAACTTGTCCATTCCCATTGAGCTGCTCAGTGTCTGTGGTTTTCGCTCATGGCCGCTACATTTGATTGTTCCCTCTTGGCCCCTAAACTTTCTGGCAACACTCAGAAAAGCTCTGGGACACAACTGCTAGTGCTGTGCATCTCACAAATTCAGTAAAACTTAGCATAAGGGAGGGCCTTGTTTTTGCAGTATTACACATATTGACTTGTCTATCCCACCAATAAATGCTAAACCCCCAGCATGCATCAAGCTCAAGGCTGTTGGCATGCTATCCATTGAATCATGCGGCAGACCCATTAGGTGAATATTAAACAGAGACTCATTGTTCTAAATCAAGAAATCAAAGCCTAGCAAGCCAGTAGCATGCGTGCATATGTATATACACATACACACACACACCACACACACATACCACACACACACACTACACACATACAACACATACACATTTATACACATCTACCACATACCACACACACACTACACACATCACACATACACATATATACACATCTACCACATACCACACACACACCAGACACACAAGCACACAACATACACTACACACATACACACCACATATATACACCACACACATGCATACACACACACCACACATACACACACCACACACATATATACCAAACACACACATATACATATACACATATACCACATACACACACACATACCACACACACACACATAGGCATACACATACATACATATAAAGGCCAGCACAAGACACAACATACTAAATAGATGTCTCAACTTTTAAGGCTCAAAGAAGCATCTGAGTCTCACGACAAAGGCTGCATTCAGTAAAGTTTTCAAAGATGAGCAAAACTGACACAAAAAGTAATGAGAGCAGAGAGAAAAGCAAAAAGGAAGGAGACAGAGAAACCCCAGCAGAGATTAAGGAACACCAGTGAGGAGGTGGGCGGGCAGAAAACACAGATCCCTTTTGGAAGTGGAGAATAGCGCAGGGCTGTAAGAGCGCAGAGACGGGAGGGAAGCCATGTGTCCATCCCGAAGTTGAGTGGATTAGGGGGCCTGTTTCCTACAATGGCAATCTGAGGCTGAAATCTATCAGAATAACAAAGAAGGGTAACTGCTAGGACCTCTCCCAAGACTCCCCCTTAGGAAACTGGAAAGATGGTTTACCAGTTAAAAATTACTGGCTTTGCCTGGCGGTGGTGGCACATGCCTTTAATCCCAGCACTCGGAAGGCAGAGGCAAGTGGATCTCTGTGAGTTCAAGGCCAGCCTGGTCTACAAGATCTAGTTCCAGGATAGACACCAAAAGCTATGGAGAAACCCTGTCTAAAAAAATAAAAATAAAATAAAATAAAAATCACTGGCTTCTCTTCCAGAAGACCCGAGGTCAATTCCCAGCACTCTCATGGAGGCTCACAATCAACGTGAATGGAATTACTTCCAGTGTAACTCCACTTCCAGGGGATCCGACACTGTCTTCCGCCTTCACAGGCACCAACCACACATCTGGTATACAGACATACATGTAGACAAAACACTCATCCATATAAAATAAAATATTTTTTTTTAAAAAAGACTAGCCTAATAGTGGCAGCGCACACCTTTAATCAGACAGAGGCAGGCGGATCTTTGAGTTCAAGGCCAGCCTTGTCTACAGAGTTCCAGGACAGCCAGGACTACACAGTGAAACCCTGGCTCCAAACAAACAAGATCGTTCTGCGGACAGAAACATGAAACATATAGAGGGGACGTTAGGGAGGCCCCAAAGCCAGCAACCACACAGCACTGTGACGAGTGGGAAGGAGGCCGACGCCAGAGTGGGAACAGGAGAGTGGGAAGCAGTGCATACACACCAGACACGGTTGGACAGATCTGGCAACTGATACACAGAGGGATTCCGATGCTGGTGGTGCCAATAACACACATGCAGGCAAGCTCTGTGTGCAGGGTGGGCTGCTGGACTAACCAAGAGCAGTGTGGAGAACTTCCAGATGGGCAGACGTTTGTGCAAAGGCTCCCGCTGTCATACTAAACCGATTTGGGATGACACACCTTAAGGACTGAAACAAAAATCCACACCTAAACAAAACTGCTACTGCCAACATGTGGAAAGGACCCCCACTGATGGCTAGAGGTGGCACGGAGCTCTGAAGCGGAGCAGACAAGGTTACACTCTGTAAAGAACAGAACTGGATAAGGACCAAGAAAGAAACTCTGCTGGGAAAGAGGTCTGTCAGGGGAGAACGCCAGTCACTTGGCCTCCACACTGCCCTAGGCCACCAACCATGTCCTGCTCACCTTCCCTGTAGCATGGGTGCATTGAAGCCATGAGCAGGAGAAAAAGGGATCAACCATGATGCTTTGCAACTAACGAGTATGGCTCCCACACTGAAGCTACGTAAGCAAAAAACAGATCATGAAGCAGCTACCAGCAGTGTGTGCTGAGGATGTCCGTTTCCCCGAGTCCACCTGCTTATTCAGTCAGAGAATCAGGCACCACGTGCAAGCTTCCCTTCTGTACCCCACAGCCTCAGATCTATCTGTGGGCACACCAAGAATCCAGATGGAACCTAACCTAAGAACTGGTACATGGCAAACCAAAGGGATGGCTAAGGAAAGGCAGCCATGCTCAGCAATGCATCAGTACACAGAAGATAAAGGAGAGAGACAGCTTCGAGCTGATAGACAGCCCCTAATAATGAAAAAACATTAGGAGATGATTTTATTATCTTTGATAGAAGCTAAAAATGAGGGCCGTCTATGAAAATCAGCAGAAAGTCAAAGTATAGGCTGGAAAAACATGGTAACATAAAAAGACATGGTCTAATCATTGTTACAGTCATCTTTTTTTAAGTTCTGTGGATCCTGCTTCTGCCATTAGCTTAGAACGGTCCATCAGGGGAGTCTCTTTTCTTCGTGAAATGCTCGTTTCCTGCCTATAAAGATGTTCTTTAAGTCGTTCACCTGCACTGACGGAACAAGCAGTGATCTGAAGACATCCTCATCATGGGTACTGGCCTTGTCTCCAAATACATGGGCACAGCTCTGCTCTAGGAAGTCCGAGAACGTGCTCAGCAAGTTTCCTCCTTTTGTCTCTAAAGTACTTCAGGCCATAATCAGACCTGGAAAAGGAATTAAAGCAGTGGCTCTCAAGCTCCCTAATGCTGCGACCTTTCAATACAGTTCCTCTTGTTATGGTGACATCCCCTGCCCTCCCCCCTCCACACACACCATAAAATTATTTTGTTACTACTTCATAATGGTAAATTTGCTACTGTTATGAATCATAATGTAAATATCTGATATGTGACCCTCAAAGGGGTCCCAACCCACAGCTTGAGAATTTGCTTCATTAAAATAACATACATGTCTTCTTAGGGAGACCAAAATCACAGATACGTCCAAAGAGAGAGGGAAAAAAATGTTTTTGTATTATCCCAGTGGAAGGAACTAGAAAGGAAGAGAAAGCTGGAGGGAGGAACAATTTGCTGCAGAACTCATGAGCAATGCTTTAAAAAGCAGCCAGCTTTCCCACAGCTGGGGGTATTCAACAGCAAACCAATGGCCACTCGTCCAGAGGGACACAAAAGCAGAGAGGTGTTGGTGTACATTAAACATGAACTAAACTGAAAGGCCAATTGGATAACCTCTAAGGCAAACGGCTTATGTAACTTTTGGCCCCAACCAAGCACTTTCACGAGAAAACATCTTGAGTAAGCTGGGCTGTATGCTCATCCTGCCCAAGGTCACCTCAAACTCTTAAGCCCTGCACTGGCTGGGTTGGGGTGGCAACTTGACATCCGCTAGAGTCATCAGAGAGGAAGGAGCCTCAGTTGAGGAAATGCCTCCATGAGATCCAGCTGTAAGGCATTTACTCGATTAGTGATCAATGAGAAGGGCCCAGTCCATGGTCATGGGTTCTGTAAGAAAGCAGGCTGAGCAAGCCAAGGGAAGCAAGCAAGCAAGTAAGCATCTCCCCTCCATGGCCTCTGCATCAGCTTCTGACCCCGGGATCCTGCCCTGTTTGAGTTCCTGTCCTGACTTCCTCAGTGATGAACAGCCACGTGGAAGTGTAAGTCAGATCAACCCTTTCCTCCCCGACTTGCTTCTTGCCTAACTAAAACAGGCAGGGGCATAAAAGACAACGTCGGTAGACCTTTAAGTATTTAATCCATGGTTCAAGGCGTTGACCTCTTCCAACACCTGTGTCTGCATGGCTCAAGGACTTACTGTCACAGTCAGGCATTCTGGCATGTGGCAACCTTTCCTTGGATGGCTGAGGAGTGAGAAGAAGAGACATGCCGAATTTTCCCATAGTGGGTCCTTGAAAAAAAAAACGGTCATTGGAAGCCCATGAAGCCTGTGGCCCTGGCACCCCAGTATCATTTTAACTGTAGTGAGCATACCTAGATGATTACAGCTCGCATGTTTCAGTGCTACCCAAGCATAGCCGGAATGTGTGGCTCTGATTCCTTTTCCAGCTGGAAGTGTTACAGAAGCAAGAGGCTTCCAGCTTTTTGTATCTTACTGCATACTGCCGCTGCTTGGCAGGCGCTCCAGCCTCACAGTTGTATACAATGTTTCTGCCCTGTCTTGGGCTCAATGTAAGTAATTCAGAGTGAGCTTCATCAACACCCACTGAAGAGCCCAGCAACAGCAAGGCCACCCCTGACTTCCCTGTGTGGCTTCATCAACCACAGAGGGTCACAGGACCACCAATTGGTAAGCAATGAGGAAAGGGTAAGAGGTAAGTTTTTAGAGACACTGACTTGATATGATCACATGATGTGACATTAAGGGTCCTTGCCTCTTGATATTTCCTCCCCTACCTATCAAAAGGACTTTGAGTAAAAGACTCATGAAGCTTAAGCCTCTCTGCAGAAATGTGCCTTTCATTCTAGAAGTAAGACAAAAAGCAGTGAGTTATCCAAATAAAGACATTAATTCCAAACATGAGGGTAGAGTCCCTAGGACCTGTCATTTCTACTGTCTCAACCCTATGTCTCAGTACTATGGTTGTTTCCCTTTTTGTCTGAGATTTCAATTTCAACAGGTTGACTTACCTACTACCTAAGATGTTTTGAAAATTCTAAGTGATAAGTTCTCTAAAGAATTATCTGAAGTTCTGAAATGTGTTAGTGTTTTGAGTAGCATCACAAAATTTCCCACCATCCTCCTCCGCCAGGCTGGCAATGTGAGTCACAGGGCATCTGGAGTCAGGAAACAGAGAGTGTTTGTCCTCTGCTCACGTCCCCATGGACCGTGCTGCCCACTCAAGAGTGGATATCCCCACCTCAGTGTGGGGGCTGTGGACCCCCAGACCCTGAATTTCCTGTCAATAACTTGTTTTTCAATGCTTGCAGCTGCTCTGAGCAAAACAACTTGTTTTCCTGTGTTTGCAGCTGCTCTGAGCACGAGACCCTCAGGAGTTCCTGATGGCAGGGGAGTGGTTTCTGGTGGGTTTGGCTGGGGCGTGGCTAGCAGTTAAGGATCTCTATATAAGCTGCCCTGGAACACAAGAAAGGGGGCATTCTTGGGAAATTCAAGGATGACACGTGGTTCAGTGTCTCTGTCTCTCTGTCTGTGCGTGTGTCAATCTCCAGGCCCTTGCCCGAGGCTTGTGAACCATCACTGTAGTACAGGCGCCTACTGCGAACCATTACGTAGTGCAGGCGCGTACTGCGAACCATTACGTAGTACAGGTGCGTACGGTAGAGCGTAGGGAATAGCGCAAAGAGCAGAGGTGGTGTTGTGTTTTACACCTCAGTTTACCCAGTCCAGAAGAAGCTCGCACAGATGTGCACAGAGGTCTGTCTCCTAAGTGATTCTAGAGCCTGAAAAGTAGAAAATCAGTATCAACCAATTACAATAGAAAAGAAAGGGTGTATGTTCTAGGGCATTCTTATTAAACTCTGGCAACTGACCAGGAGCAGAAAAACAAAGTTAGGAGAATCCCAAAATCAAATGATGATAGCTTGGGCTGTGCACAATCAGGAATGCCAACATTTCCTTTGAGGCCATAGGAGCCTTAACTTGGTATTGAACTTGACCCTGTAGTCAAAAGCAGAAAAAGTACTATCCCTATACAGACAGCAAAACGGAGGTTCTACACACACACACACACACACACACACACACACACACACACACACACACACACACCGGCTAGTCAAACGTCTTTGTCTCTGAAAACCCCTAAATGAGAGCCATGCTGATCTGGGGGGGGGGGGGGGGGATGTCCACCTTTGAACACCTCACCGGGGCCTAAGCTGACAAGGAGGCAATAGGAATAACTGGATGGTCTTTCTAGAGAGCCCAGCCAGGGTGTGTGCATGGGTAGCCGGCAGCCGTGCACTTTGCAGACACCCCAAGCATGACTTCAGGCAGCTCGGCAACAGTGGAGTATTTCCGGGGCAAGAGCTACTGGCAGACGGATGAGACCTCTTTCTAGGCAGCTTGTCCAGAGCCTCTAGCAGGCCAGACAGGAGCATCTTAAACTAACAGGTGCTGTTTACAGCCATGAGCCTTCTACCTGGACCTCAGATAATGCTTTCTTTGTGAAGGACGTCAGGAGGTAGTGTCATTAAACATGGCACTCAGAGTCAGGAGACTCTGGCTCTGGGTCTTCATTTCCACCATCTTGAGCTGTTTCCCATATAAATTGCTTTTCTCTTAATTTCCACACCTGCACCGGTAATATAATGATGCATTCCTTTAGAGTATTGCTCACCAGAGTTTTGACTGAAATAACTTCCCCGAAATGGGGGGGGGGGGTGGACTAGAAATTAGCATTCAAATATAAGGCGCGACCATAGTCAACAAAAGACAGCTTTGCAGGATAAAATGTAAACTAAATAACAGTGTTGTGCTCCAAGAGGCCAGACAGAAATTCTCGCTCAAGTCTTAAGACCAAGAACGTTCAGTTGTCTGCTAAACAATGCTTATTACCATGAAAAGGGCCTGCAAATTAGCCTTCAAAACAATCCTATTCATGCCTTGAAAGTTCGGGCAGCAAAGCTGGAATTGATGAGCCCCCTTCCTCCCTGACATCTCCCCAGTCCCTTCCAATACTGTCAACAAAAGGGAACAAGCCCAACTGCTGGCAAATAAACAGGCAGAAGAGCCAGGTCCTCCACAGAGCTCCACCTTCTCACCTCCATCCCTGCCACAAGCACCCCCTGCCTCCTGGAATCCCAGGGACTTCTGCTGCCTGCATGCTATTTTCCTGTAATCATCCGGTTCCCTTCATTCCTGCGCCTTCCTTTTGTAACCGAGTAACGAAGGAGAAAAAAAAGTTTATAAACATCCATGCTTCTATGGCTCCAAAGTAATTAGCAGTTCCATGAAGGCATGTAGGCAGCTTGCATTAAACCATAACCAGGAGGCGGTGGTAGAAAGACGTGGGCTCAGAAGGAATTTTCTGGATAATGTCTGAGCTCTGCGGCAAAGCCCAGCTGCTCTAAGTTCTCTTGTTTGTCGGGAGAATCTGCATTGAGTGCACAGCTCAGCCGGTCCGGTTCTCGGTGTCTCCCCCAATGCTCTGGTTAGCCTTTATCTTGCACCTTTAAGATCAAGAATCATATCACATAAAGCTGGGCTTTGGAAACGCCAGACTAACCAGTATCAGTTTTCAAACACTCTCCAAAGGGAAAAAAAAAAGGATGATGCAGGACATTTTTGCAAATGGAAAATATTGCATATACAGGGTCTGAGGCAATCCAGGACACTTTAAACCAGAAAGCAGATGGAATAAGAGCAATATAAATCAGTGTAACTGTATTTTGCCAACTGCAAAGTGATTCTAACTCCAAACAAAATTTCTTTCTCTCCAACTTGTTGATTGTGTATCTATTTGTTTTTCATTTACACTGAGCAGAATTTGGTGAAACGTTTGGAGTTGAGATCAGAATTGAAAGGTCTAGGGAACACCAAATCGGGCCAAACCACCCACAGAGTACGGAACTAAGGAAGACAAACACAGGAAATACACAGGGTTCCTTCCATCGAAAACTAATAGCCATGTATATGTTACATAAGGCAATCAACAGGAAGTATGTGTGGGGCGATATTCAAGGAATGTCCTGCAATTAGGAGGCATATTTACTACCTGAAAGAAGAGTAAAAAACTTTAACCTCAGCCCTTCCTGGCTTTGACCCAACCATGACCTCGGGCCTGTTTCTCATTGTTTACAACTTCCCAGTGGATGTTTCTCAGGCTTCGGATGTCAAAAGTCAGAATCATTTTTAATCTTGACTCTGTCCACTCTAAGACAGTTTAGGACTTGGGAAGATTTGTCCAAATTACGCAGATTGGGGAAAATCAACTCAGTCACATGAGAAACTAAGCAGCCAGTTTGGAAAGGAGGAGAGGGAGATGCAGGCATCTTCTCACTGTAGAGCAAGCTGCAGGAGATGGAATCTGATAGTGACTTGCGAATCAGCCACTTCTCCTTGGGCCATTCCTTCAGGGTGAATGTGAAGGGATCAGTGGGTTGTTGGTGGCAAGTAGCCTGGAAACCAGCCACAGGGACTACACTACTAAACTCATTCAATTTAGCCCCATCTTCTGACCAGAGACACAAGGGATCTTGTTCAGTATCTCATGCTAGCTCTGGCTTAGGACTTCGGTGATGAACCAGTTAGTCTGAAGGATGATGTGGAAGGAAGATTCTCATGAATGCTGACTCTCCTCCTAGCCACATAAACACCCAGTGGAACCAAACTGCATATTTAGAATGACACAGAAGGCTGGTGTTTGTTGAATATCCTGTTTTTCATAGGTAATGTCCCTTCTCTCTTCCTCAAAGATGTCCTTATTTTCCCCCATACCTAGGTTCAGATCTTCGTCCATCTGCCACTGACAGGTAGAGGGGCTCAGGAAGGAATTTGCATCTGGAAGGACATTCATTTTGCCTGACAGTAGAGACTGGTAGCAGTCGTAACAGAGACCACAAACTTCAGGTGCCTGCTCACTATAGCCCTTGCACGCATACTTATGTCACAGCAAGAAGCCAAGTTGATGAGGCTGGGGCTGCAAAGACAACAGGAGTGGCCAGGAAGATGCTTCACATACCAGACACAGGAGAGAATGCCACTTTGGGATGAGGAGTGACAAGCGGAAATAGAGCTGACCTCGCTGACTCAGGAGAGAGGCACCTGTACCCTGATATCACAGGAGAGGAAGGGAAGGATTGAAGTGCTCCACACCCAATCAAGTGTGGTGGTGCACGCCTTTAATCCCAGTACTCAGGAGGCAGAGGCAGGCAGATCTCTATGAGGTCAAGGCCAACCTGGTTCCAGGATAGCCAGGGCTGTTAACACCTAGAAACCCTGTCTTGAAAAACCAAAAAATTAACTAACTAATAATAAAAATTCTCCATCCTTGAGATTCCATCTCCATAGAATACTGAGAAAGGATTTAAAACAAAACAAAAAAAAACTGTTCATCCCACAAAAGTCAGTACACCCAACATGCTATCCAAAGGTAAGCACTCAGTGTTGTTAATTAATTAAATCCTGGCTTGGCTGCAAGGTAAAAGGCGAAGGCTGTTACGCGAGGAAAAGACACAGACACGCGGCGGTCCCACGTGGGTGCACTTTAATGGGGGGGAGGGGCAACAGGCAGGGACAGGTGTGTAATACACTAGGAAAGCAAAAGGAAAAAGGGAAAAAGGGGGAAGAAGAGAGAGAGAAGAGAGAGAGAGAGAGAGGGTCGTAGGACCCTCGCTTTTTAACGAGGAATACAAAGGCTTCTGGGAAATGTCCATATCCAGGAGAATGCTGGGAACTGTAGTTCAGCAAAAGAACAACACTCAGTCCATTCCAAGCAAGTGCAAAGATGTGGGCTGATATCCATTCAGAACCCCAAATAAATAACAGGCTGCAGCAATTTGTACGAGGATTCATACAGAACAACATGCCCCCTGGGCATCGGGGCCTCAAGATTCAACTTTTTTGTTAGCACCTTTTTAGAATGGAAGAGAAGAACCACAGGATCTTCAGATCTTCTGGGCAACTGGGAGGCTTCAGAACCAGATGGCCTCTATTCCGAGACCGTGCTCACCATGACAATCCATGCCTAGCTAAAGAAGTAAAGACGAGGGGGAAGGATCCCTTTGGGCTCACAAATTAAAGAGCAGCCTAAGCAACATAGTAAGATCTAGTCCTAAAAAGAAAAGATAAAAAATGGGGTGTGTGTGTGTGTGAGTGTGTGTGTAACCATCATTCAAGAGCTAAATGGTGTTGAGCATGCAGACTAAACCCAGTGGGAATGATTTGTAAACTGCATTTCCTATAAATTTCATGAGGTTAGGGGGAGAATAGGTGGGGCTAGAGAGTAGCCATGTAAACATTGCACACCTCAGAGGACAGCCTAGGGAAATGGTGAACAAAACTTGTAGTAATAGGAGCGGCGGGGCTGCGTCCCCGGCACCCCAGCCGCCAGCTAGCTTATGCCCCTAAATAACAACACATAAACTGTATTCTTTTAAACACTGCTTGGCCCATTATATCTAGCCTCTTCTTGGCTAACTCTTGCACCTGGACTAGCCCATTTCTAATAATCTGTGTAGCCCACGAGGTGGCTTACCAGGGAGATTCTAGCCTATGTCCATCCTGGGTCAGAGCTTCATCGCGTGTGCCTCAGAGAGCAGAGCTATCTATCGTGTGTGCCCGGGAGAGGGGAGCATGGCGTCTCGGAGCTCACTTCCTCTTCCTCCCAGCATTCTGTTCTGTTTACTCCTCCCACCTATATTTTAACCTATGAGGCCAAGCAGTTTCTTTATTACTTAACCAATGACCTTCCTCCATCAAAAACTGATCGACCGCTCATCACTTCACGCACCTAGAATGCTGTGGGGTAAGCATGGCCACTTGGATCTCATACAGCCTACTTTTTAGATTTCAAGGTCAAGAGCTGAACCAAAGGAGTAAAACACGAACTTCATATTTTGTGTTTGCCCTCTTACAGTTTTAAGCGAAGACAGGAAAGACAGAGGAGGGAGGGAGGGAGAGAAGGAGGGAGGGGCAGAGGGAGGGAAAATGGACAACCCAAGAACTCCATTTTTAAATTGCTGCTTATGTAACAGGAGCCTGTGAACTGTATAGAGTTTAACTGAAGGAAAAGCAACTGTAGGGGAATTGCTTGGAGACCTGCCAGAAGAGTTTTAACAGCTGGAAGTTGAAAAGTGATTAATTTTGACAGCAATAAAAGCCTCATGTTCATACATAATTATGCTTAGATTTGTGGGCTGCCGGGAGTTTTTTCTATGCACCATTAACCTTTCGCTGTCCAAATTGGAATTTAGACGCTTTGAATGAGTCCTGATTCACTCCAAAGTGAACAATGATTTGCTTCCCTGATGGCTTGGACTCATCTCCCGACAAGAAATATTTCGGGGGGAGAAGCTGTAGAATAGCAGGCGGAGGTACATTTATGTGCTCTGGGTATGTGAAACTTACTGAAAATGGAGTCGTTTCATTTTGCCCCATGAAGGAATGACAACAGCGAAGGGCATCAGAAGAAATAGAAAAAAATACCACAGCAGTGGCGTTCTGTCACCCACAGAGTTCAGCTAAATTCCTAGCGATTAGGAGACGGGGATAAACTCAGAGAGTTTAGATGCTACACTTGGAAAGACTAAACGGGGCTGCAGCAAAGAGCCCTTACCCAGCATGCACAGGGCCGCAGTCCAGTTCACAGCATCACGAGAAAGAGAGGTTTGAAAGTGTTGAAAATGTTAAGGAGTATTGGCTTCAACAGAGCCTTAGAACTGGTGGCGTGGCAGGTCAGTCATTACAGCCTACACACCAGCTTAGTCCTTCTGTTGATGGAGGATACTGCTTATTTGTTTCCCTGATGCCCAGATTCTCAAATTATCACACAGAAACTGTATATATATATTGGATTTTTGAGACAGGGTTTCTATGTAGCTTTTTGGTTCCTGTCCTGGAACTAGCTCTTCTAGACCAGGCTGGCCTCGAACTCACAGAGATCCGCCTGCCTCTGCCTCCTGAGTGCTGGGATTAAAGGCGTGTGCCACCACCGCCCGGCAGAAACTGTATTATTTAAATCACTGCTTGGCCCATTAGCTCTAGCTTCTTATTGGCTAACTCTTACATATTAATTTAACCCATCTCCATTAATCTGTGCATCACCACAATGTCGTGGCCTACCAGCAAAGTTTCCAGGGCATCTGTCTCTGGCAGCACCTTCATGGCTTCTCCCTGACTCTGCCTCCTTTCTCCCAGCATTCAGCCTAGCTTTCCTGCTTACCTCTACTCCCTACATACATCTATAATACTTATATGAAAATCCTATTCTTAAAGTATATGAAAATAACTATTCTTAAAGTAGGATTAGGTTTTTATTATATTATTACTACTATTTTTGGTATTATTATTATTATCATTTTGCAGAAGCTGATGCAAGAGAAGTTACATGACTTCTCAGCCTCAGAATAAGAAACCAGAGATCTGGGAAGTGGTGGGGTGGGGGAGGGGTGTGTGTGAATGTCTTTTTGCTCCCAAGCAACTGAATTGTCATGGGTGCACTCAATTTTTGTCATGGATGGTAGAATGGAAAGAATACTGAGCCTGAGTTCAAAGGAAGCTTACAACCATCGGGCTTCCATTTTCTCACTGTTACCTTAGACAATCCACCAATTTCTGCATCCCGCTTTCCTTACTTATAAAGTATCAGAGTCCTTTAAGTCAGTGGTTCTGGGGATGTGGTACCCATGCTGTCATCACAACATCACATGGGAACATGTTGGCCATGCAAATTCTTAGTCTCAATTCAATTCAGTTCTTAGGTGGGGCCCAGACCTACTGAATTAGTACTCTGAGTACATTGGGTCTAGGTTTTGCCAAGCAAGCCTTTCTAGTGATGTCAGCCCATGTTCAAGTTGGGAAGCCACTGGTCAAAGTCATCACTGAGTTAACTTCTGATTCTCGCATTCTAGGACTCTGTCCGTGTCTGTCTGTTTCCATATTTCTGAATGTCATACTGATGTATTTCTCTACATTTAAGTTGTTCTTCCACAGTTTGTCTTGCTGGAGGACAGAATGCCTACTGTTAGCTCACCAGAAATGATTCTTCTTCAGTTGCCATCAGAGCTTCAGGGAATTACAAAGCAGAAAGGGCTCACGGATCTACAGAGAATGATGTTACTGTGAATGTCTTGTTACCTCCAGCAAAAGCATAATATTGAATTCCACAGTTGGAGCCTAAACATCATCGGAGTTCTTAATCCAGTGTCATGCGCCCTGTGAGGGCTTAATAAATCCTTGCTGCTCCCTAAGGCAAATGACATCCAGGCTGTAATCAGTACCCCGGAGAAGCGCATGCTCCCATATTCTCAGCTGTGCCAAAACCTCACCTCCCTGTTTCTGAGTCAAGAGGGAGGCAGTCTTGGCTAGAATACTGAGTTGACCTCTTTCTCTAACACTCCCACTGTCAGAGGGCTACTTGACAATAAACACATCATTTTTTGAAATCAGATTGCATAGGTCCTATGCAAATTGGGAATGGGGGTTCTTTGTTTTTAGTGCCCATCAGCAATGTCAGAAGTCCTCTTGGGTTTTAGCCCAACTCTAACCCAGATTGTCTGTTGTCTCCTACACCTTAAGCCACCCTGTAAAGTACGGAGCCCTGGGTGACCTCACACCCTGGTGTGAAGCCTACAAACACCAGGAGAGCAAAGACAGGATGTGTTTTCTCTCCATGCTCAATTAACTAATTGTTGGTTGATCACTTACTTTCAAAGGTAAACAGAGAAAAGAGGAAGAAATGCAAATTCCATCTGTTAGGAGAAATCTTAAAGAGAGCCTCCCCGCCGATGCAAAATAACTCCAATTAATCCAAGTTAGACCAAATCAAAAATGCCCACATTTAATGAATGCCTCACTCCTGGGTGGACCAGGACAACATGGCAGGGAGAGGAGCCCAAACAAACCCCAGAGACCATGTGTTCCTGCTCTGGGTGGCTGCCTATATACCCTGTGGGAGTGGTCCTGACCCTCCCCAGAGAGGGGATCAGTGCTTGGCAGGCTGGGAGTTGGAGTCTGGACCAAGGCAACTTGCAGGCCAGGGGCTGGGGTGACGCTTCCAATCACCCCAGACTTCTTGAATATAAGGGTGTCAGAGTCTGGGGTCTCACTTTCAATCAAACACCTTTAGTTACAAACTTTTCCGGGGCTGGTGGAGAAGGGGAGGGTTTATGTTGAACCATAATCCAGAAGTTTGGCTAGGAAAGCTTTTGAATAGTGCAAGCAGAACAGAGTGGGCCATTCTGTTTGGAGCTGGGAAGGGGAAAGCATGGACGAGAGGAGCAAGAACGCAGCTTAGGAAGGCATGACATGTTGAGTAAAGAGGGTTACATACAGCAATGCAAACTGGCTCAGAGATTCAGGCATGAAGCAGGGACTTTGGTTCCTTGGAGCCGAGCAAGTCTAGCACATGGGTGGAGACTGTTCTTTACTTCATGTGAGCAGAAAGAAACATCGTGAGCACTTATTCTAGGCGATCTTGGAGACTTACAATTTTACATTTGGCCGTACTGTGAGAAAGGCTAGAACACGTCCCAACACCATTTCCAATCAAAATTGACTCAAATATTTTCAGACTGTTTCAGATTTGCCTACTACGAATCATCTAGGCACAACTTCCAAGTCTGTCAGTCTGTCCACAGACCCTGCAGGGAAATGGTGACGTCACTTTGAGAAAACCAGGAAGTATATCCTACTTCTGCTCCCATTTCAGAGAGAGAGAGAAACAGAGGCACAAGAAGCTAACTCCATCAGTTACAAAAATAGTGACTAGAAAAGATTAGATTTAGGCACAGGCAGACTGTCTCCAGGGTTTGTGCTCCTGGCAGCTCCTTCTCCTTGCTTTATCTTGTAGGAATGCTTTCGGTTAGAAGTAACAGAAACAAACAAACAAAGGGGAAAAACCACTGAGTATTGCAAAATAAAATAAAATAAACGTAAGAATTCTCTTTTCTTCTTCTTCGTTTAGCAGTAATTATGGAGATAAGCCTTAACATCTTCCCCAGGGACCTCAGATCAGGCTTGCCTCATTTTGCTAGATGGTCATTTTAGCATCCCTGCGTGGTTCCTGTTTTTCCAATTCTCTCCTCCCCACTTCAGAGTGGAACAAAGACAGAAGAGAAGTGACTTCTCAGAGGAAGTGGTCATTTCTTCTTGAAACTCTAAGCTCTCCTCAACAGATTGCAACTTGATATCACTAGCCAGAACAGGGTCCCATTCCCCCCCACCCCAGCCTCCAATCAACTGAATAAAAACTTACAAAAAGTGGTTGGTTCTGCCTAAGCACAGATTGTATTCTCTAACTAGGCAAAGGGATGGAAACAGCGAACCTCTGCATAACTCCTGGGTAGACTGGACTTTTTTTTGGCAGGACAGAGAGAATGGGGTAGAGGTGGGCATGGCACCCATTCCACTCTGTATTTTGGAGTTTATTGTTCTTTCTGGTTCATTCCCTGATTTATTTTAGCTGTGTGAGAAGTGGGAATAAAGGTAACAGACAAATATCTGTAGTAGGAGCTGCGGGCCTCTTCCCACAGCCCGGCTCCTGGCCGACTGGCTAGCTTATACCCCGAAATAACAACACACAAATTGTATTCTTTTAAACATTGCTTGGCTCATTATATCTTGCCTCTTCTTGGCTAACTCTCGCACCTGGACTAGCCCATTTCTAATAATGTGTGTAGCACCCCAAGGTGCACTTATCGGGAAGATTCTAGCCTACGTCCATCCTGGGTCGGAGCTTCATCGCATCTGCTCCAGAAAGCAGAGCTATCGAGTCTCCGATCCAGCCCATTGGGGCATGGTCTCTCAGCGGCTATTGGATAAAGGGGCGGAAGGAGCTCCCGTAACATGTTTTCTGTATAATCATCAACCACTTCAAGGCAGTGATTGAAAATAAAGGCTTGAGAAAACCAACCATGTAGTCAACTGAAAGAGGGGACAGAATTTTAAATCTAGATCATATATAGCTGAGTTAACAAATGGCTGTCAAGAGAATTCAAGAGCATTGCCTTGGCTATGTATGTACAGCAGGTGAGAATGAGGGGGTCATTCCTAGACTATAAGACAGCCTCAAGATGTAGTCCTTTGAGTAGGAAACCGTAGCGAGACAAGGCTGCTGGGAGTGCTTAAAAGTGTAGCGTATAATTAGGGTTTTTTTTTAAGCATTAGGCATGCAGATTTCATTTAGCCCCATGTGCAGTTATCACTTGAATTTCTCCAGGCCTCACCTGCCACTGGCTATAGATAGGATCATGGAAAAGCAATGACTCAAGAGGTTTGGACACGCCTCTACAGCCACCTGAAAATCCCCCTGCTCCTCGCATTGTCCGGGACTCCCCGTGGGATCCCCACAGGTACATACAAACAAGCCCACACATACTAGGGCTACAATGGCTCTGGAGTGTCACCATCCTAAATGGTTTGGGTTAGAGCACAGAGGAGCAGTGCTCTCTCCTCAGCAAACCCACTGCCGTGGGTTCTGGAAGCCCTTACTTAACCCGTCTCTCTTCTGCACGTGCCCATCGGGCTGAGCGGGCCTTGGGTGATGGTGACTGATAACTCAGTATCTCTTCTCCGAATACTGCGGCTGCTATTGCATCAGCTCATCGTGTCTGACTCTTTCTTCCCTGAGGACAACTGACTAATCATTTCTGTTCTAAGAACTTATTCTTAGGAAATAACCAGAGGCAAGGCCAAAACTATGCATAAGGAATCAATTACAGAGCTCTTTATAATGGTAAAATAAAAAGCCTAAGTTTTGATCAGTAGGAGACTGATTCAATCAACTATAAATACATTCACTTTGAGAAAATATGTAACCATTTAAATGACGACGTAGACTTGCATGGATTAACATGAAAAGATATTTGTGATGTATTGTTATGCTGGGAAAAGTATATGAACTCATTTTTATAGCAATATAAATTAATACATGAGCTCCCAAGAGTGTATGTGTGTTAATTTGTGTCCATTCTCACACAAAGGAAATAGAAATGATCTCTGAAGGGCCAGATAAGGGTATTTCTGCTGTAGTTTTTATATCTTTTCAAACCGTGTGGAGGCTTTTCTAAGAAGTACCAATTGCCTTCCTAATCATAAAAAGATAAAGCCGCAGCCATCTGGATGTATAATTCTTTTGATGAAGTAGGCTTTAGCAATCAGTGGATTCTTTAGAGTGAACATGGAGAGGTGCAAAATCTCCACTTCATACTATTGTTTGATATAAAAAAGATCTGATCATTTTACTGGAAATTCCTGGGTAGTGTGGACGGAATGGAGGCTGACAGAAAGGTAATTAGTGTGACACAAAACCTGGCCAGCGCTGCTGTGCCCCAGCATCGCTAGTCCTGGAAGCCTGAGAAATCCCAATTTCCAGAATCAAAAAGTACATCGAGTGAAACTCAACGTGGGGTGGTCATTTTGTGGCCACCTGTCTCGATCTGCTTCCTGCTTCTGCCTATTACACATTCTTCTAATTGGTTTCTAAACACCCCAGGCTGACAGTTCCTAGCATTTCAAATCACACGTCTTCTTCTCTGTTCATTTGTCAAGCTGCTTTTTTGTTTTGTGCTTTCTTTTCCTCTACAGAAGTTCCTATTGTTTGTGGGACCAATCCTAACAACCCTGCATACTTCACAAACCTTGGCTTTAGTCTCTTACTCGGTGTCATCATAAAGGTCCCCCAAAGACTATATGCTGTTGAGTTGGTCACCAGCTGAAGTCCCAACATCCCTCCTGTCTCTCCTCCCTGCTCTCTTTCCTTCCAGACCAATATGAAGTGGGCAGCTCTGCTCCAGTACACTCTCCCTGCCATAAAGTGTGCCTCGCCACAGCCCAAAGCAATGGAATCAAGTGATCATGGATTGATGTCTCAGAAATTGTGAGCCAAAATAAATCCTTCTTAGTAAAGGCTGATTGGCATGTTTTGTCATAACAGTGGACAGCTGGCTAGTCATTGTGGTGCACACCTTTAGTCCCAGCTCTTGAGAGGCAGAGGCAGGCAGATCTCTGAGTTCAAGGCTAGCCTGGTCTACATGCCTTTTTGCCCACAGACACCAAAACTACTCCTCTACAGGCTATATAACTCATATATTTCATCTTTTATAATTAAATACTAAATTGGTCAGAATGCTGTGGGGGGGCAGGTTAGGGATTTTCCCCAGTGGGTTGATCATTTTGCCCAATTTACTTTTAGACTATCCTGCTTTTTCTCACTAGCTGGACAAAAATCCTTTTCATATTCCAAAATAAATACACAAGGATACATATATCCAGAGTTTAGGGTGCTCTGGACTTCTGTTGGGGTGCCTGCCTGTCTGCCCATTCGTTCCTGGTGTAATACTACCAAAATTATAATTATTATGTTTTTATGATGTGTTATATTTGCTGATAAGAGTTCACTTTATTGCTGTTCTCTTTCAAAAGTATCCTGGCTTCTCTTATATTGTTCTTCTCAATTGTTCAGATGTGGTCAAATTCCAGACAAATCTATACTAAGCTTTGAATGGAATCCCATTGTTTGCACACTATAGACACAAAACTCAGCAGTTTCAGCAAGAAGGATTCTTTTCAGTCTCTTGTGAAGATGATGCAGGTTTGTTTTGTTAGTTGTTTGTGGGTGACGGTTTCCTGGGAAACGCTGGCCTCCTCTGGTCCTTTCCTCACACCATTTAGTCACATGGAGATGCTGACTCTCAGCAAGATTACAGTCACCTCAGCGTTCACACATCCCCAGCTCTCAGGGGTGCTTCCACTCCCCACAGACTTCACCCGTGTCTTCCTGGAGCTGCTCCTTTCTCCGACCTCTACTATTTGGTTTCTGGTTTCAGAGAACCAGCCTCCTCACTCTAAGCCCCAGGATGGTTTGCTTGTTCAGGGCTTTATTTATCCCCACCACAGCACTCAAGTCACAGGGACTCGAATCCACCATATTTGTCTTGTTTTACTGCCTGGAAAAATCACCTGGAACTTAACTTCTCACAGAGACAAATGTCTGTTTCTTTGCAGCTTCCATGGCTCAGAAGTCTGAGGACAGCTGATTCTGTCCTTCTGCTCGTATATCTCAGGCTATGGGTAAACATCAGGAGGGCTCCCATACAGCTATTGACAGCATCTAGCCCCTTGGAACTGAGGACCAACGTTCTTGCTCCTTATCAAGAGCTCTTCTCAATATCCAGGGAGCCGTGTGTTCTTTGGATACAACCTCAGGTCCTTTCACCACATCGCTTACTTCTAGACCCACTGAGAACCTCCCATTGCAGTCCCCTGGGATAGAGACTTGGGTAACGCAATCATAAAGTGGCTGTCACCATCACTATAGTCTTGACTAGAGACCAGTCACAGGGTCTGCCTACAGAGATTAACTCAGAGCCCCCAGGACTTGCACCATTACCAGCACCCTACGGCTTTCCGGTTGTTTCTCCTAGATCTGGGGTCTTGGCTTAAATAACAAGATAGCAGCCCAAGTGGCAACTTAGGCAGAAGCTCTAGTGGTTGGGGAGAAACAGACAATCTGCTTCCCCAGGGCATTCTATCTCTGTTAGATATAGGTACAAGCTCCCGGAATCAGGAAAGAAAGTGGGATGTGGTGGCATATACCTTTAATACCAGCATAGAGGCAAAGGCAGTTAGAGATCTGTGAGTCTGGGGCCAGTCTGTGAAGCACAAATAATAAAAACCCGGAGACAGATATTAGGGTTCAACCTGAAGATCAGAAAAGCAAAGCAGCCAGTCAATGGCTCTTACCTCTACCTTAGACTGAAAATGAGTGGTCCTGCCTCCATGAGTTCTCAGATTGAAACTGAGCATGAGACCTGTCTCCTCCCATTTTATATTCTTCTCTAGTGCTGGGATTAAAGGTGTGCACCACCACCAACTGACCTCTATGGCTAACTAGTGTGGCTGCTGGGATTAAAGGTGTGTGCAACCACTGCCTGGCCTGTATGGCTGACTAGTGTGGCTGCTTTGCACTGACCTTCAGGCAAGCTTTATTTATTAAAACACAAATAATATACCACTATATTATTTATAGTTATATGTAGTAATAAGGAGCGGCAAGGCTGCGTCCCCAGCACCCCGGCTGCCTGGCTAGCTTATGCCCGAAATAACAACACACAAACTGTATTCATTTAATCACTGCTTGGCCCTTTAGTTCTAGCCCTTACTGGATAATTCTGATATCCCAATCAACCCATCTCTAATAATCTGTGTGCACCAGTCTTACCGGGAAAGATTCTAGCCTAAGTCCATCCTGGGTCGGAGCTGGGGCATGGCGTCTCTCTGAGGCGTCTGCTCAGGAGAGGAGAGCTGTAAAGTCTGACCTCACTTCCTCTTCCTCCCAGCACTCCGTTCTGTTTACTCCACCTACCTATGTTCTAACCAATAAAATGGGCCAAGGCAGTTCCTTTATTAGCCAATGACCTTCCTCCATCATTTCCCCTTTTTCGGTTTAAAAAAAAAGGCTTTAACTTTAACATAGCAAAATTACATATAACAAAACAGTTATCAAGTAAAAGTTACAATAATCTTTACCATAACTAAGGAAAACTATAACTATAACTAACTATTCTTAACTCCATCAAAGACTCCAGAAAGATACAATACTACCTAAGCAAACAAGAAAAAAGCAACTTTTAGGTGCTGGAGAGATGGCTCAGAGGTTAAGAGCACTGCCTGCTCTTTCAAAGGTCCTGAGTTCAATTCCCAGCAACCACATGGTGGCTCACAACCATCTGTAATGAGATCTGGTGCCCTCTTCTGGCCTGCAGGCATACATTCAGGCAGAGTACTCAGAATACTGTATACATAATAAATAAATAAATCAAAAAAAAGAAAAGAAAAAAGCAACTTTTAAAACTCTAGAAATGACAGAGACATCTCGCTGCCTGGACAGTCACCCAAAGTTCTTTTGTACCATTGGGGCATCAATCTTCAGCCTTCAGGCCCATGGTATCCAGCAGACATTTCCATAAAGCAGGAAAATTTAAAGTCAGTTCAGTCACTATCTGTTGTGTCCTGCAGAATGTCTCGCAGACTCTTTCATGAGTCAGGAACCCCGAAAGATCATTTCACCTTAGGCAAGTTCAGTAGTCCTCTCTCTGCGGGTTCTCTGTGTCCAGTTTATGCAATAGTCCAGGCAAGAGCAGTTTCTTGCCCAAATGGCTATCAAACTCCATAACGAGCCTCTTTGATGCCCATCTTCCTCTTGAAGTAGATTGGTGCTGCCAGGAGCAGAGTGTCTCATTGTCATGAAAAGTCCTAAGTTATTAAAACATTTAAAGTCCTATTCTGTAATCTTTGAAAGACATGAAGAATGTCTATCTAAAATATATCTCTATATATCTAGAAAATCTAACTAACATGACTACAAGCTTTACTATTATTGATGATTATCCATTAACAACCTATATTTCTTAATTATACAGTACATATTTAAATGAACTACACAATCACAATACCTTAATCAAAATCAGAAACACTTATACATATAACAAAATTGACCTTAAATCTCTATAAATAAAGCAAAATCTCTATAAATAATGCAAATTATTCATATCTATATCATATCCCCCTTTAAATGTAAAAGAACATTTATAAACTATATTTGGGAACATGGGCGCAGTTTTTTCTCTCCAAACTGCTTCCTGCTGAATGGGGGCGTCGTTAATGATTTTAGGGTGTAACCTGTGTGCCAGGTTTATCTCAGTTGGCAGTTGAGTGAAGTAATTTTTTGAGGGTATTCACAGGAACCTTTCGGGAGGTCGTGGTCTATCATACCATATCGGGATAGATGCAATCCACAGGGTCTGGTCTTCTGTGAAAACAAAAGAAGACCCTCTCTAAAGCATCATATCCTTAGACCCAAATTCTGAAATCATACCCTCATTATATCCATTCTGGTTCCACTTGGCAGCCCATATAATGAAATGTCTCTCTGTACTTAGCTCCTTCACAGTCAAAAATTTTAAAGAAAACACAATGTACATAATCCAGACTCTCTGTGAATTTTCCATTTTTACGTGGCTTATTTTTCTTTATTTCTTTTAATCTCTTAACTATCTGTGTTGTTCTTTTGCTGAACTACAGTTCCCAGCGTTCTCCTGGATACGGACATTTCCCAGAAGCCTTTGCATTCCCCGTTAAAAGCGAAGGTCGTCACGAGTTCACTCTCTTCTCCTTTCTTTCCCCGCCTTTCCTACTGTGTTGGCACACCCTTACCTGCCTGTTACTCCTCCCCCATTAAAGTGCACCCACGTGGGACCGCCGCGTGTCTGTGTCTTTTCCTCGCGTAACGTCTTTGCCCTCTAACCTGCAGCCAGCCAGAAAATTAAGAACAACAGTGGTGCCGCCGTTGACCCGGTGACCTCTTCGTCCCAGTGCCCGAGGCTTTTGCCTCTGGGTTTCACCAGCACAAGTTCTGAAACCGACCGCCTGCACTCATCTCCACCTGTTTACCACGGCCATTCACCGCCGCCTCATCCTCATCTGTGAGTTAACCTAAGTTGGCTTCCCTCCCCCCGGGGCGCTCAGAGACTGTCTGGCCGGCTTTCTTTGGTGTGTCCTGGACTAGGTCGCCAACCTCTCTCCCCCTTCCTTGGCTGAAACCTGCCTCAGTCCGCGCCCCAGGAGTTCGGTGCTCCCGGCCTCTTTCTCTTTTTTCTAACCTTTCCTATCCTCTTTCCGGCCCGCTCTGGTGCGGTGCCTTTGGGGCCATACGTTGGCCCTGAATAGCCTAATTGTCTCCTCCCAGCCGGGGCTTTTTCCCCCCTGTCCGGTAGCTGGGTTCGGGCCAATTAAGCTTTAGCACGCCCCAAAAACACTCGGACGCCTGTGTTTTTGGCCTGCCGTGTTCGCGGTACTCCGGTACCTTTTGGGTACCTTTTTGCGGGCAGGCTTCTGTTTCAGTCATGGGCTCTGTAACCAACCCCCGCATCTGGAAGGCTGGTGTAATGCCATCCCTCCAGGGACCCTCTGCTCCTGCCGCCATGGATCCCGGACAAACCTCAAACTCCATACCCCCCACCCCCCACCGCGCCAGTCGAGTGACAGCAATTGGCTCACCCATTCCTCTTTCTTCCAAGGTTTACTCGCCTGCACCTTTCCCCCATGTCGCCTCTGGGCGTTTCATTCCTAGGTCTCTAGGAGTCCCACATAAATATTCTTCTGGGTCACCTACCCGCTCCCTCTCCGAACCAGCCTCACCCCACTTCTCCTGCAACAGGTCGCGCGTGTCGGCGGCGCGTTGCTCCCGGAGAAGCCTGGTCCCGCTCCGGCTGCGGCTCTCAAGCCGCTGGCCGCGGCCCTCCCCCTGCTCCCGCAGTGGACCCTGCACGCCGTCTCCCCCTCCCTAGAGCTCGCAATGGGCTTGTCGGGTCGCACCATCGTGAACAGGGGGGGACAGGGGCGGAGCGTCTGGGTACGCGTGTTCCCGGGATCGCAGGTGCAAGGCGATCCTCTCCGCCACAGGTCACACAGGCGGCTTAAAGCCAAAGCCCCTCTAGGCTCCCGCTGTCACTAACCACCACTCTCCCGTTGTTACACCTAAGGATATCAGGTTTCTGAAAGCCACCACTGACTCCTGTCAGATCTGCCAAAAGTCAGATCCCAGGACTAAATATCGTAGCTTCCCTTTTCCTACCCACCAGGCAAGGGGCTCCATTCCGGGAACTGACTGGCAGCTGGATTTTACTCATATGCCCACAGTCAGGAGAATTAAATATCTCCTGGTTCTGGTGGATACAATGTCTGGGTGGGTGGAAGCCTTCCCCACCTCTAACAAGAGAGCCCAGACAGTCTCTGATATTCTTCTCCAAGAGATTATTCCTCAGTTTGGAATCCCAACTTCTCTTCAGTCAGATAACGGTCCAGAGTTTACTTCTCAGATTTCTCAAAATCTGTCTAAAGCGCTCGGAATCCCCTGGAATTTTCACATACCATACCATCCTCAGTCATCAGGTAAGGTAGAACGAACTAACCACTCTTTAAAGGAAGCCCTCGTTAAGATGTCACAGGAGCTCCACCTTGACTGGATAAGACTCCTACCCTTAGCTCTTCTCCGGCTCCGAGCTCTTCCAAGGGGCCCTCTCCTCATTTCACCCTTTGAACTCATGTATGGGCAGCCGGTCTTAACCCCTGGCTTCTCATCGGGGACCTCCCCCCTTCCTGACCACCTGCTCACTCCCCTCCTTTTCCACTTACGTTCACTACTGTGGGACTTCACAGATCATTCACTACCTCAACCATGTGCTAATACATGTCCACCGCCAGTTAAAATAGGAGATAAGGTATTACTCTCACCTCCAGGCCAGCACCCTTCACCTCTTCCCCCTAAATGGCAGGGCCCTTTCAGAGTAATTCTTTTAACTCCCACAGCTGCCAAGCTTGAAGGGATTCCTCATTGGATTCACCTGTCACATCTTAAACTGTTTATTTCCACAGCTCAAGATAATCCTTCATATAAGGTAACTCAGACTGGAGCCTGTTCTCTTAAGTTCCAAAGTACGCCGGATTCAGTTCCCCCTACTACAGTCTAAGGAGAACAGTGGTCCCCATCCTTCGCTGTGTTAACACACCCCCCTTCTTTAAATTCATAAATAACCATCTAGCTGTTGTTACAGGTACCCTCATCAAATACGGAGTCAAGTGGTAAGCAGATTCTCCTCTACAAAGCTCTTTAACATAACAGGCCAGCCGCTGACTGCAGCAGTGGCCCCTGAAATGTTAAGAAATGTATGGTTAGAATCTATTTCTTTTAAGACAGTTTCTTTAAGCTCCAGGATGCCAGCCCAACCCACCTAAACAAATCAAACACAAGCAGACCATTAACGTAATAAGTATTTTTTTTTATCATTCTTAACCCCGGACATCCTAAGATTCCCCTCACCTCAGATCCCCCCCCCTTTTTAATTTTCTTCCTTTTACTAATGCAACTTTTGCCTTCCAGCATCTTAATGATGACCCAGCTACTCAGGAAAGCCAGACAGATTTCTTCAATCAGCCACCTCAGACGACAGCCAGGACTTCAAATGCCAGCGGTACAATCAGCCATCACCAGCCACCTCAGACGACAGCCAGGACTTCAAATGCCAGCGGTACAATCAGCCATCGCCAGACACCAGCGACCTCGGACACCAGTGGCCAGTGGGACATTGCCAAAATAATCAGACATTCCCTGGACCCCTCAACGCCCAAAGCCAGCAGGAAGCAGCCATGAGAGACTGGACTACGCCCCCATTCCCTACCCTTCAAGGTTCCCCAATTTTTTTAAATCAAACCAAAAGGGTGAAATGTTGTTCTTTTGCCGAACTACAGTTCCCAGCGTTCTCTTGGATACAGACATTTCCCAGAAGCCTTTGCATTCCCCGTTAAAAGCGAAGGTTGTCACAAGTTCGCTCTCTTCTCCTTTCTTTCCCCGCCTTTCCTACTGTGTTGGCACACCCTTACCTGCCTGTTGTAGTAATATGAGTGGCGGCGGGGCTGTGTCCCCAACACCCCAGCTGCCTGGCTAGCTTATGCCCGAAACAACACACAAACTGTATTCATTTAAAAACTGCTTGGCCCTTTAGCTCTAACCCTTACAGGCTAATTCTGATATCCCAATCAACCCATCTCTAATAATCTGTGAGCACCGGTCTTACCGGGAAGATTCTAGGTCGGAGCTTCATGGCGTGTGTCTGCCCAGGAGCGGGGTATGGCGTCTCTCTTGAGGCGTCTGCTCCTGAGAGGAGAGCTGTGGAGTCTGAGCTCACTTCCTCTTCCTCCCAGCGTTCCATTCTGTTTACTCCACCTACCTATGTTCTAACCAATAAAATGGGCCAAGGCAGTTCCTTTATTAGCCAATGACCTTCCTCCATCAGCCTGTTACCCCTCCCCCATTAAAGTGCACCCACGTGGGACCGCCGCGTGTCTGTGTCTTTTCCTCGCGTAACGTCTTTGCCCTCTAACCTGCAGCCAGCCAGAAAATTAAGAACAACAATCTGTACTCTGGCTCTTTAAAGACTTTACCTATTTTTTTAAACCATTAACTTTATTCTCTATATTCTTTTTCTTCTCTCTCCCAAGCCTACGTACATTTATCCAACAGCGTGACTCATTTAGTGGTCTGAATCTGTCCTATTGTGAATCTGTAATTTTTTACTATCCAGGAGCACTTTTGATTTGTGCCTTTAAATCACTAGGTGCTTAAGAATCTAAGCTGCGACATTCCTAGGTTAACTTTTTGCTTTTTGAGCGTATATCTTTGACCTGGAATAACTTTGTAGACCAGGCTGTCTTTGAACTCTCAGAGATCCGCCTGTCTCTGCCTCCCAGGCATTGGGATTAAAGGTGTTTGCTACTGCACCTTGAGCTCACAGAGATCTGTTTGTCTCTGCCTTCTAGACACTGGGATTAAAGGCATGTGCTACCACACCTTGAAGTCCCAGAGGTCAATCTCCCTCTGCCTTCCAAGTGTTGGGATTAAAGGTGTGTACTACCACACAGAACAACTCTCTTTCATTTTTTACTTTTAAGAACTTCAACTTTTAGCTTGCATATATTTTTAACACACAGTAAACCATTTAGAAATTTTCTTTGTCTTTGACTCTCTCTTTACTGTATATCTCTCTTTTTCTGACCACATGAGTCCTTAATTTGGCAAGCAATATCAGTAGAATTAAAGCCATGGCTTTGCCAGCTAGATCGAGTCCATTCCTTAGCTTTCCAGCCTCATGGCGGATATACAGGCTGCAGCCATGTTTATAGCCACAACTCTATGGCGTTTCAAGGTCCCTGCCAGCCAGTGAGCTACAACAGACAACACTCAAGTCCTTTCTCGGTAGCCAGCCCTCCTGACTCAAACAGTCAGAGTTTGCCCTGGCAGGATGGCCCAGAAAGCCGGCATTTTTAAACGGCGCAGCTTTTTTCCTGCTACAGCTGAAAACCGAAAAGCATGTGGTCAGCTTTTCGTCAACAGCGTTTAAGTGTTTCGTGGCAGGACCTTTTAATGAGCTGCAGGGTTTTGCAGCTAAAGCTGAGTCAGGAAGCCTCTCTTAGATGAGAGCGCTTGCTTGCCTCTAGCAAGCAGAGTAGACCCGAGAGAGTGCTGCTACCAAGAAACCATGCACAAAGCTGTCATTTTGTTCTAGAATTACTTCCCAAGCTGTCTCAGGCTTTATGTGGAAGCAGTTGTCCACGTGGGCGCCATTTGTAGTAATAAGGAGCAGCGAGGCTGCGTCCCCAGCACCCCGGCTGCCTGGCTAGCTTATGCCCGAAATAACAACACACAAACTGTATTCATTTAATCACTGCTTGGCCCTTTAGCTCTAGCCCTTACTGGATAATTCTGATATCCCAATCAACCCATCTCTAATAATCTGTGTGCACCGGTCTTACCAGGAAAGATTCTAGCCTAAGTCCATCCTGGGTCAGAGCTGGGGCATGGCGTCTCTCTGAGGCGTCTGCTCAGGAGAGGAGAGCTGTAAAGTCTGACCTCACTTCCTCTTCCTCCCAGCACTCCGTTCTGTTTACTCCACCTACCTATGTTCTAACCAATAAAATGGGCCAAGGCAGTTCCTTTATTAGCCAATGACCTTCCTCCATCAGTTATAGGCTATAACTAATATAAAAAACTATATACAATAAGTACAATAACTATATATGACATATACAGGCAATAAATTCATCAACAATGTCTAATCCATTTGCATTTGATAAATTTAGAGAAAATAAATATCTATCCTATGAGTCCTAAGTCTTGTACCTAATTTACTTTCTATCATATCTTGCTTTCTATGTTTAGTAAACAAGGAAAACTATAATGTTAGATATCTAGTCTTCAACTCCTTCAGAGACCCAAAAAGGAAATATCATTAACTCAGTAAGCAGGAAGTGCAAGCAAACAACTTCCAAAAAATGTGAGAAATGACAGAAACAGCTGACTGCCTGGACAATCAACTAAAGTTCCTCTGTAACATTGGGGCGTCCATCTTCAGCCTTCCGATCTAGCATATCTAATAGACTTCTTGTGGAAAAGGATATTCTGAAGAGCTGTTCCACCTTGTCTTAACAATGTTTGGCAGTCACTCTTTTTTTGTGTCCTGCTTGTCTAATTAGGACAGCATGCCTTCATCAGTTGAGGCAAGTGCATTTTCTTGCCCAGGGGCTTACTTTTGCCACAAAGAAAATAAACTCCATGTGGAGTTTCTTCAATGCCCATTACTTTCTCTTAAATAGATTGATGCTTCCAGGAGCAGACATGTCTCATTGTCATAAAAAAAAATAAATGAATAAAGATCCTATGTGGTTGAAATATCTTAAATGTCATATTCTGTAGATGTCTGAACTATTTGAAGATGATCCATCTATCTAAAAGATATCTTTGTTTGACCTTGAAAACATGCCTAATGTGACTACAAGTTTGATAAAAGGTGATTAACTACTAACCTACATTTTCTTATTATCTTAAACAGTTGGTAGTAATAATTTTCAAGAACTAGAAATTTGAATTACATTGTTAGATGAGTTGTATAGCCACAATACCTTGAACAAGAGTAGAAATGTATGTTTAGTATACTCTAACAAAATTAATCTAAAATTTATATCAATATGTAAAATTTGTATACAATATACAAAGTCTGAGCCAATGTAAAACATTTAAAACTAATAACTGCTTTTTAAAAGTAAATTCAATAATATACCTTTTTATCTTATTATATCTATATCCCTCTTTTTTCTTTTCAAAACAAGAACCTTGAATCTAATTTCTTTTGTTTAGCTTTTTTTCTGACCATTACCAATAACAACTTATAACCAATCCCCCTAAAAGATGACAAATATCCATAACTCATGAATGACCAAAAGCCCTACTTCTTGGGAATGTGGGTGTTGTGTTCTTAAATGTACTTCCTGCTGTCTAGTGGTAACCGTATCTTTAGGGGATCCTGAAAAGAAAAATTTGGGTTAATTATCAGGTCCTGGGAAAGGCAGTTGTATCATTGTTTTGATCAGTCTCTGCATAATGGGAAAGTGAAGGGCTTGTCTCAAGTCCTTATAGCTTGGATCATCTCAGCTAGCCACCTCAAAATTATTCTGAGCAGTTTCAAGTCCAAAAAGAACTTTAGGTGGTGTTTTTCAGCTTAGTGGAGTTATCGTAGTCCTGCAGGAATTATCATTGTGAGGCCCCATCCCCCTTATAGAGACTTCAAAGGTCACTGTTAGACATGATTATGGTTCACCGCAGAAAACTGAAAGAGTCAAATCCAAAATTATGTACAGAAAGGTAGATGAAACTTTTTTAGAATTAGTACTCTATATGACCATTAATATCATGACAAAAAGTTTATATATATGTGTGTGTGTGTAAGCACATATATATGAATCTTATAAATCTTATACCTTAAGAAAAGCTGTTAAAGAGTCAATACAAAACCAAAGGATTATGAGATTAGTGACAATAAAATAGTCCCTAAATATTTGTCTTTCTTCTGACCCATATCAGGTGGCTCTTCTGACATGAGACAAAGATTTTGGATTTCACTTTAATAAGCATGCTTGGGTTTACAGAAGGAGAGAGCCACACTCCAACTCCAAAGCCAGCTTTAATCTTTAATTGGACTGGAACTAGAGAAAAACCATTGCATTATATGTCTCTAGAGAATAGTACAAACAAATATTTGGGAAGATTTATGAAGTTTTAGTCTGTTGGAAATTATATAGCAATAGGCCAATTTACTCTTTTTCTTGAGACTTTTTTTCTGGATGATTTGTCCTTTTTCTTCAGATGTCTCATTTGTCCAGTGATCTTCAGATTCCTTATTTGAAAACCTTTATTCTCCTGAAAAGACAAAATCAAACCCTTTCCTAACCCTCATTTTGGGGAGATTCTCTTTTGGCAAGTTATATCTGATCAAATGAAAAGCATTTTTTAGTTTTATAATTTAATTTAGATTAACCAGTCAAGCTGTTTGATGAACTATCATCTCTTCTAATTAAGCGATATCTCTTGTTCAAATTGAATCTTTATCAATTTTGATAGTATCCATAGCTTTTTTTTTCTCCTGTGGAAAAAAACAAAGCCCCTTCCCCAATGTAACACATGTCCTTTATTTCTATTCTGAGGTCAGTACATCTTTAAAGTATATTGGTTGATTTAATTCCATTGTTTTATCTACTATCCAGTGTCTCTCCATGGCTGTTGTTCCTTTTTCATTAGCATTTAGAAAATTCAAAGTTAATAAAGCATTATGCAGTCTCTTTCTGGGCGTATTTATCATTTCTTTCCATTAATTTAACATATCCTTTAAAGTTAGATTTGACCTTTCTATAATTGCCTGGCTTATAGAATTGTGTGATATACCTGTAATATTTATGTTATAGTAAGAAAAATTGTTTTATTTTTTTAGACACATATGCTGGGGCACTGTCTTTATTTGTGCAGGTATACCCATGATGGCCATAATTTCTAATAAATGTGTGATTACTGAATCAGCCCTTTCTGAACTCAAAGCAGTTGCTCATTGAAAACCTGGATAGTTATCAATGGTGTGGTATACCTATTTTAGTTTTCCAAGTTCTACAAAATAGAACACATCCATCTGCCAGATTTCATTTCTTTGAGTACCATTTGGGATACTTCCTTCAGGTCGTGGTGTGTTTGGTTGTATAAACAACAAGTAGGACATTTCCTTATAATCTCCTTGGTTTGTTGTCACATGATGGAAAGTCTTTTTTTTTAAACTTTACTATTGACATGATATTTTTTTGAAATTTCCAATCAATAACTGATCGATTTCTGTATTAACTGTGTTAGAAAACTTGACAGCCCCACATAGGATCAGATGTGTGTTATATATACGGGATAATTCCTATTTCTGATTGTATCTTGTAACTGAATAATAACAAAGTCATTTCTGTATCATCTGGTATAAATTCAGTGGTTTCAATATACAAAATAACTCTGCATATTGCAAATCAGTAAATACGTTGAGAGGTTCTTTAAAATCCTTTAGTACCATGAGAATAGCATATAATTCTGACTTTTGACAGAATCATAAGGACTTTGATCCACTTTACTTAAATTTTATTTGTAGCCTGCCTTTCCTGATTTATTTGCATCAGTATAAAATGCAGGGGTTCCAGTTATTGGTGTGTCCCATTCAATGTGAGGAAAGATTCAGTTAGTTCTCATTATAAGTTGGAGTCTCTTGCTTTTGGGATAGTTGTTGCTAATCTTGCCCAAAAAATTACTACAAGATCTTTATCAGGGTTCACTTTCTTCCCATAATTTGTCAATTTCATCATTATTAAAAGGTACTATAATTTCTGCTGGGTCTATTCCTGCTAATTGACTAAGTCTCAGTTTTTCTTTTAGAATGACTCAGAGACCTTTTCCACATATGTTTTTAAATTTCTTACTTAGTTTATGTAACAAAAGAATCCATTCTAAGATAATATCTTCCCTCTGCATTAAAATTGCTGTAGAGGAATGTTTGGAGGGTAATATGACCGGAATGCAGTTAAGATTCAGATCCACCATGATCCACATGTGCTGTCTGTAATTTCCCTTAATCAAAGCCAATTCTCTGAAGTAGTCAATTTGGATGTCAAAATTCTGATGAAATTATTACTACAGCCACACCTTCAGTGACAATATCATTTATTTGTATTTTTAATTTTGGTCTTTGTTCATTTATAGAAGTTTGCCAAAATACCTGCTTTATGGTTTCTCCTGAAGTTTTTGTTCTCTCTTCTATAGTTGTTCTACTATTCAGAGCAGTATGGTTTCTTTCAATGGCATTAGGTTCTTTAATTGCTATGGGAAGGAGTTTCTTCTATGATAGCAGGAAATGACTGAACTGGATTTGGCAGAGGAGTGTGCGAGAGGCCTCTCACCAAGTTTACCACAGCGAAGAATTATCTTGAATATTTCTCTCTGACCTGAATTTATTAGTTCAGTCCCTGTCTTTGTCATACCTTCTGCATAATCCATAAGGGAGGGGCATTCTGAATGGATTATTCTTAGAAAAAACATTGTTTCTAGGAACACCCTGTCTACAAGCCCTTTTAATGTGACCTTGTTTGCCACAATTACAACATCTGACATTTTAATTTTTCTTCAAACTTCTGGAAATCACTTCTCCTATCCATGCATCATCATGGTCATGAGATTCACTATTAATTGTATCTCAAATCCATTCTTCCAAAGGAATTCCTTGCCTTTAATGTCCTAATTATCCTTTTGTATAGAGAATTGGCATTTTCAAAAGCCAGAGATTCAATTACTATTTGCCCAGCTTCTCAATTTGGTGTCATTCTGTTTATTACTGATGCCCATCTTTGTAAGAAATCTATAAAGGCTTCCTTTGGGCCCTGTATAACTTTAGCAAATGATTCAATTTTCTTTCTTATTTCTCCAATTCTGTTCCAAGTATTCAAAGCTGCTGCATGGCATAAATCCAGGGTGTGGTCATGATATACAGCTTGCCTTTCTATAGTAGCATAGTCTCCTTCTCCAAGAATTTGAACTTGGGAGATCTCCCTACCTCTAGCTTTACTCCATTGTTTAATAATCTTAGCCACTCCTCTAAACCAAGTATTCCATTGTAATTGTTGACCAGGCTCTAAAACACTTTTAACCAATTTTATCCAGTCTTTAGGGATAATTGTATTACAAACAGACCACAAGTTTAACATTTGTTTCACAAAAGGTGAATGCATGCCATATGAGACTATTGCTTCCTTGGATCTCCTTAAACCTAACGTCGGCACAGGAGTCCAGATAGCTGTAACAGAACCTCTGCCATTTGGCAATTCCTGTATGGTTACTGGGTATATTAAGGTTGGTTGTTTGAAAACCTTAGGCTGTTCCTGTCTATTCTTATAATGCAACACTGAAATTGGTTCTCAATTAAATTCCTCTGTCTAGATTTAAATAACTCTGTGATCTGTTTTATTAGGGTTTTCTAAGGCCTGTATCTTAGCACTCAGATAACCAACGTTTTTAGTGATAAGACAAAAACGATAGAGCTGATAATGTTTACAATTGACATTGTATAAATCCCATCTCATTTTTCTCTCATTTAATTAATTAATTAATTAAATTCTCTCATTTAATCATTCCATTTTTGAACTGACTAGCATTTTATTATACAGAGACCCAAATCCCTCCATTGTACTGGTTTTTCCCATTTTTTTAATGTGGGAGAAAACTCTCTCTTTTAACTAATTCCTTCCCTTAAGAATTCCCAATTGTCTTACCAAATCTACCAACAATGTTGGTGAATGTGAGACTTATTGCTGCTCTGTAGAACAGTAAAAGTCTGACTGGATTTCAAGGCAGCTACCTAGCTTGGCAGCAGCCCGAGAAGTGGGTTCAGGGAGAGCCCGCTATTCACAGTGGAGTTGGGGAAGGAAAGAGAGCCAACTGTCTGAAAAATGCAAAGGGGATTGTTCAAAAAAAGTACACGTGGCAGAAGGCTGCCCGAAGGCAGAAGCAGCCAGTCCAGGGTGAGTAAGTCCTGTGGTGTTTGGAGCCCAAATTTTTCTGTTAGGTGGCAGCTGGAGACTATTCCAGAGAGGCTACAACAGGAAAATCCCAAACTCGCTCAGAGTCTTGGGGGGACAATAAAAAGAAAGTCTAGCCGGGTGGGGCCAGCAGGAGCCTCATGTGCAGCTCCAGCCTGTGCTGCTCCAGCCTGTGCCAGAGGATAAAAAGCCACAGACAAACGGCTTTTCCATAAATTTGTACCCAAAACATTGGGTGCCAAATGTGGCACAAATATTAAAAACCCAGAGACATATTGGGGTTCAACCTGAAGAACAGAGAAGCAAAGCAGCCAAGCCTCTAGAGAGCTCTTAGAAATCTTAGAAATGTATGAAATCTTCAGACTGAAAAAGAGTGAGTTCCTGTCTCATCTCGCTTTATATTCCTCTCTAGTGCTGGGATTAAAGGTGTGCACCACCACCGCCCGGCCTCTATGGCTAAGTAGTGTGGCTGCTGGGATTAAAAGTGTGTGCAACCACTGTCTGGTCTATATAGCTGACTAGTGTGGCTGTTTTGCACTGACCTGCAGGCAAGCTTTATTTACTAAAACACAAATAATATAGTAGTATATGCCTGATTTACATAGCAAGCTCAAGAACAACCACGACCACAGAGAGAGACCTGCCTTAAAAAGAAAAAGAAGAAAAAAAGAAAAGAAAAGCAAGGGGATGATGTCAGCCCAAAACGTCTGGTTATTCTTAGTTCTCTCCATCTGTCTGTCTTAGAATTGCTATCAGTTCCTTTGTAATTTGGAGTTTGGGAGTCACTTGTCAGAGCTACCGTGTCTCCTGTTCTTTAAAGTCTTCTGTGTATGTTAGTAAGAAGTTAGGGAAACTGCACACATCCTGCTACTGTGACCCAGGCTCCTGCAAGTCCATATCTAGCAGGTTTCCCCTCCTTTCTTCCTGAAAGAAAACATCTCTCTGGTTTCTGGATCTTTTGAAGCAAAAGCAAGATTGAGAACAACACATTCTTCTGGAGCTTCTGACGCCATCAGGATACCTGAAGAAACCAGACCCAACCAGTCTACACTGTGGAGCACGTTGGTACCTGAAACACGTCTGCATTATTGGTGTCTATGTCCTCCCTAGAGCCTGGGGAAGTGGGAAGACCCCACTTTATGGAAGGAAATAGATGCTAGGTTGAAACAACTTCCCCCGTATCACACATAGAGCTGGGATGCGACCCCAGTTTTACCAGGCCCCAAAGCTCAGTGTCAGAATGGGGAAATACTAAAATTATTTGGAAGCATTGCAGTTGTCGAGTTTCTTCCATTCTTAGTTCTATTTACAGCCCTACAACTCTAGTGCTGTTAAATAGCTCTCAGCAAGCAGGGTTTTTGATGATGAAAATGAGCAATGTCCTTGTTTCTGTTGCTGTGCCACGCCTCCACTGTCCCACACTAACGTCTGAAAGCAATTGCTGGGGTGTCTGATGTCCGTACAGGAGCAGGACTCAGCCTGTCGCTCCATCGTGCGACGACTTGAACACCCTCATCTCCTGTCCCCCCGAAGCGAGCCACATGGAGCAGGAGCATAAACAAGTGCAGGTGGACTCCTATCTTGTGCCTCTCACAAAGTCTTTGGGGATTGCTGCGGCCACCTGCGGAGGTGTCTCAGTCCATTCAAGCTGCCGTGACAAAATGCCCACACCTGGACAGTTTATAAACAGCAAGCGCTCACTTCTCATAGCTCTCCAGACTAGGAAGGGCAAGTGCAAGGCACCAGCAGATTCAGTGTCAGGAGGGCCACTCCCTGGCTCAGAGATGTCACTCACCTCTGTCCTCACATGATGGGCAAATGGGCTCCCTTGGTCCTCTTCTACAAGGGTAACAATCCCATTCATCAGAACTTTATCCTCAGGACTTAACCACATGCCTGGAGTCACCATGTGCATTGCACCTCAGAGACTATGTAAATTGTCAAATCACTATATGAATTGTATGGTCCTATGGGGACATAGATCCTCAGACCATAGAGGAGACCGTGAGTGCTAAAGTCAAGGTGAAGGACCAGAAAGCTGGGGTGTGTGCCTGCCAGCTGTTGTAACAAGGAAATCAGAAGCTGGGTGTACAACTTTAACACACACCAAGCTTAGGTTCCTAAATGGCAAATGAAACCAACCAATCAAAGGAGATGTCTTATAAAACAAGAGGTCACAGAGCCTGCTCTAAATACAGATAAAGACTCCCAGGACCTGCAGCCTCAGGAGAAGGTACAGTGGCTGCAAACTCAAGCCCTTTCTGAGCCACCATACCTACTAGCTAACTATGTACAGACAGTCACCAAAACCAACCCCAGTGCATTCCCGGGGCGAGACAGCTCATCAAAGGTCAGTCTCTCGTGCGCAGGCCTCATTAGGCACAAGGTAAAGCTTGGGTCCATTCCTGCAGCAATCTTGAGCAAGTCACAAAATCTTGCCATTCTCACCTTCTTGTACAAAAACCCTCAAAAACGTGTCCCTCACCCCAACATGAGAATGATATGAGAACTTCTTGGATACGTAAATCCCTGGGTTCCACCCCAAGCCTACTGAGTCAAAAATCTCAAGATCTGTTTTGGCAAGTGTTGTTAATTAATTCTGGCTGCAAAGGTAAAAGCGAAGGCGGTTACGTGAGGAAAAGACACAGACACGCGGCGGTCCCACGTGGGTGCACTTTAATGGGGGGAGGGGCAACAGGCAGGGACAGGTGTGTAATACACTAGGAGAGCAAAAGGGGGAAGGGAAAGGGGCGAACTCGTAAAGACCTTCGCTTTTAACGGGGAATGCAAAGGCTTCTGGGAAATGTCCGTATCCAGGAGAATGCTGGGAACTGTAGTTCGGCAAAGGAACAACATTACACCCTTTTGGTTTGATTAAAAAAGAAAAAAAATTTGGGGGACCTTGAAGGGTAGGGAATAGGGGCGTAGTCCGGTCTCTCATAGCTGCTTCCTGCTGGCTTTGGGCGTTGAGGGGTCCAGGGAATGTCCCATTGGCATTTGAAGTCGCTGATCTGGTGTCTGACGTAGCTGGTTGAAGAGATCGGTTGTCATCTGAGGTAGCTGGTTGAAGAAATCTGTCTGGCTCTCCTGAGTAGCTGGATCGTCATTAAGATGCTGCAATGTCAGCTAGCGGCCGGCGGAGAGGATCGCGTTGTACCTGCGATCCCGGGAACACGCGTACCCAGACGCTCCGCCCCTGTCTGCCCCCTGCTCGCAATGGTGCAACCCGACAGGGGAAGGCGAGCAGGGTCTATTGCGGGAGCAGGGGGAGGGCCGCGGCCGGCGGCTTGCGAGCCGCAGCCGAGCGGGACCGGGCTTCTCCGGGAGCAACGCGCCCAGAGGCGACAAGGGGGAAAGGTGCAGGCGACATGGGGGAAAGGTGCAGGCGAGTAAACCTTGGGAGGAGGAGGAATGTGTGAGCCAATCGCTATCGCTCGACTGGGCAGAGCAAGAGCGAGTGGCCCCTCCAGGAGCGGTGGGGGGGGTATGGAGTTTGAGGTTTGTCTGGGATCCATGGCGGTGGAGCAGAGGGTCCCTGGAGGGATGGCATTGCACCAGCCTTCCAGGTGCGGGGGGTGGTTACAGAGCTCATGACTTAAAACTGAAGCCCGCCCGCAAAAAGGTACCCAAAAGGTACCGCGAACACGGCAAGGCCAAGAACCTGGGCGTCCCCGGGGTTCTTGGGGCGTGCTAAGGCTTAATTGACCCGAACCCAACAACCGTACGGGGGAGAAAGAAACCCCGGCTGGGAGGAGACAATTAAGCTCTTTAGGGCCTGCGTACGGCCCGAGAGGCTCCGCACCGAAGCGGGGCCGGAGACAGGAAAGAGTAGAAAAAAGGAGAAAAGGGCCGGGAGCACCGAACTCCCGGTGCGGACTTAGGCAGGTTTTAGCCAAGGGCAACAATCCGGGGGGAAGGGGGAGGGAGGTTGGCGACCTAGTCCAGGATGCACCAAAGAAAGCCGGCCAGACAGTCTCCGAGCGCCCCGGGGGAAGGGAAGCCAACCTAGGTTAACTCACGGATGAGGATGAGGATGAGGATGAGGTGAATGGCCGTGGTAAACAGTTGGAAGTGAGTGCAGGCAGTCGGTTCAGATGAGTCAAACGGCGGCACCAATTGTTGTTAATTAATTCTGGCTGCAAAGGTAAAAGCGAAGGCGGTTACGCGAGGAAAAGACACAGACACGCGGCGGTCCCACGTGGGTGCACTTTAATGGGGGGAGGGGCAACAGGCAGGGACAGGTGTGTAATACACTAGGAGAGCAAAAGGGGGAAGGAAAAGGGGCGAACTCGTAAAGACCTTCGCTTTTAACGGGGAATGCAAAGGCTTCTGGGAAATGTCCGTATCCAGGAGAATGCTGGGAACTGTAGTTCGGCAAAGGAACAACAGCAAGTCCTCCTGGGAGTTTTGGTGCATGGTAACGGGAAAGCCACCACTCTTGTGCCTCCTAGAACTGAGAAAATTAAATAAAACGATGCATGGTGCGGCTCTATATGTGTCCTGCCACTTAGCCACCTAAGCCTATCTGTGATGGACCGTGGAGGAATGAGAGCAAGAATGGGAACATTTCACTGGTTTTCATGATACAGGTGGTTCCTCTCTCTCTCTCTCTCTCTCTCTCTCTCTCTCTCTCTCTCTCTCTCTCTCAGTATTAGGGAGCTGAATGGAGTACAGGTGTTGAGGTGTCCTTGGTGGCCAGCAGGCAGAGTCTGAGGAAGCTCCTCTCTGGACAGAGTTCTGGGTTGGGGAGGATGGGGGTGTGACCTGTGGCTGGTACATAAGACTATGAAGACAGTACAACATTCTCCTGGAGTCACTTGCACTAGTTCAGCATTAGTAAGGAGCAGAATTACTGTCACTGTAATGTTCTAGGATCCTAATCTTGTAACATTCCAGGGACCATAGGAGCTATGGAGCCAAAATCTTTTTCGTTCTGTGTATCAAAAGGAGCAGGCAAGTCATGCAAAGGATTTGTTCTTTACATAACCCAGCCAGTACAGGCATCTTCTCAGACAAATCTGGGCCCCTAGCTCCTTGCTCCAGGCTACTCTGGCCACCAGCCATAAATGCCAAAACTTCTGCCTTGTTTCTGTTCTTCAGATGGCCTTGTCTAGATCCATGGACAACATGCCTGATTGGAATCTTCCAGACAAAGAGCAAAGGGAGGCAGGAGGTGGCGGATCAGATTCTGCTCTTGGTTCAGTGTGGTTTGGGGGGTCTGTGGATGAACTTTAGGTTTCTCACACAGAAGCTGAGAAATTTGGATTAGACAGCAGTTTTCATTGTCCTGAGAAGGAGGCCCAGAACCTTCTGGAAGCCCTCTAGGAAGTGAATTGGAAAATAGGAGTGATGCTCAGCTATGTTATGCATGGATTCCTGGTGTGTGTGTGTTTGTGTGTATGTGTGTGTTCATGTCTGCACATGTCAAGGGTAGAGGCTGACATGGGGTGCCTTTCCCTATCACTTTTCACCTTACTTTTCCCCAATGTTTTGTTCCCTGACAGTCTCACATTCATACTTTCAACGTATATAATGAATTTAAGAAGCTTTGACCCCTAGCACTCTTCTCTCATTCTCCCCCCCCATCAAATACCTCCTGCCCCACAAGTTCCCTCCTGACTTTCTTATAAAGCTGCTTCAGTGGGCCTGGAGACCGTTAACTTGGCTAGACTGTCTGGTGAGTCACAGAAATCCTCCTGCCTCTGCCTCCCTAGTATTAGATTTTTTTAAAAATGTGGGTTCTGTGTATTGAACTCAGGTAATCCTGTTAATACAGCAAATTCCTTACAAACCGAGTCATCTCCCTAACTCCTTTGTTGACTTTGTCTAGAGAGCCCTTTGTCTTAACATGGCTTTAAAACCATCACGGGGAATAGTCTCCAATCTCTGAGTCTCTTTCTGTCTTTAAAGGTTCATGTCCTTTTATAATGGGTGTTATGTAATATTTTGATTGCATTCTGACACTCTCAAGACTGACAATAAAGTTTTATTTTGAATCAGAGGGCAGAGCTAGCTATTAGCTGACCAAAATTAACTATAGAGGTTTTGGAGGACTGAGGAGAGATAGACACAGGAAGTAGTAGAGTGGGCCTGAGAGAGGGCCTTGGCCCTTTTGGATGGAGGAATATAAGACATAGGAAGTCACTGGTCGCTTCTCCACAGCTTCTCTGATCACTTAGATTCTTACCCCAACATCCGACTTCCAAGTTTTTATTGATATAGAATAATTAGATAAACACATCAAATATGCTTTATGGATTTCATTCTTAAGGTACTGCTTATAGAAGCCTAATGAAAGAAGACATGATGCTGTGAAAAAAAATCACATTACCAACCAAGGGGCACTATGTCCTGGTGGTAGAGTCAAGTGTTGCTACAGTTAAGAGCAGTGGGAAGGAAGGAGGGCTGTTTGGTAGGGCTATGTGAGTCAAGGGGTTTACTGCTATAGCCAGTGCCTGAGAGAGCAACTTCAAAGAAGAAAGCTTTGCTGTGCATCATGGCTTCAGTCTTTGGTGACTCAGAGCTTCATGGGAGAAGCATGTGGCCGAGCACAGTGGCTAACCTCACAAGAGAAGATTAGGCTGTGGTAGCAGGCATTCTCCTCGTCTTAATCAGTCTGGGTCTTTTGGATGGGACTTCCTTCTTCAGTCAACTGTCTGCGGAAACACCCCTCAGACACAACCAGGGTGTGCTTTACCCATTTTCTAGATGGCTCTCAGTCTCAGCAAGCATTACGGGCATCACAGGTGCTAACCCTTAGTGTGTCCGAGTGTGATAGAGGTGGAGACAAGGTCTTTAAGGAGGTCATTATGTCAACAGAGGTTCTGAGAATGGAGCCTAATCCAACGTAATATAGTCTGTCAAGAAGAGGCAGTGTGAACGCAGATGTCCATGGTGTGAGGACCACGGGAAGATACAGTGAGAGGGTGACCACCTCCAAGCAAAGGAGAGAGACCCTCTGAAGGAACCCACCCTGCCAATGTCTCCTCAATCTTGAACTTTCAGCCTCCAGATCCATGAACAGATGGATTTGTGTTGTCCAAGCCACCCAACCTGTTGTATTTTACTATCTCAGTCTTAGAAAATGAATCCAAAGAGTTGAGTGAACATCTGTGAAATCACCAGGGTTGGTTGAGTATGGGGCACAGTGGAGTAAGCACAGTTTAGCTAGGGAAGAGAGGGCTCTCCTGCCAGCTGCTGGTTGCCATGTGGGAGCGCTGGCTTGGGGTTGCCAGATGTTCTGAATTTTAAAATGAAGCCAGGTCTTCTTGCTTTTATAATGTGAAATATCGTTTAATGATTCAACATGGACAACCAAAATGGAGAGCAGAGTCTGAACTGCAGACTGGTCGCAAGCCCGTGACCCCAAGATGGAGGGAATGGTTTAGCCTTAACCACGTGAGGCAGGATTAAACTAGAGACAGAAATGAAGTCAGGAACCAGAACACCTGGTCAGCTTTCAGGGCCCATCTGTAGAAATATGGGCGGCGGGGCTGCGTCCCCAACACCCTAGCCGCCTGCACGGCTAGCTTATGCCCCGAAATAATTACACGGACACTGTATTCTTTTAATAACTGCTTGGCTCATTTCTACCTAGCCTCTTCTAGGCTAACTCTCGCACCTGGACTAGCCCATTTCTTATCATCTGTATAGCACCGGTCTTACCGGGAAGATTCTAGCCTAAGTCCATCCTGGGTCGGAGCTTCATAGTGTGCGTCTGCCTGGGAGCTGGGAGCATGGCGTCTCCCTGAGGCGTCTGCTCCCGAGAGGAGAGCTGTGAAGTCTGAGCTCACTTCCTCTTCCTCTCAGCGTTTTGTTCTGTTTACTCCTCCCACCCATCTTCTAACCTATGAAATGGGCCAAGGCAGTTCCTTTATTAGCCAATGACCTTCCTCCATCACCCATCCTGCTGCTTAAAACCTTGAGCTTCATCTCCATTCCCATCACGCCAGGGGCTTCCAATGTGGGAGACCAGAGATTTCGAGTTGGAGGACCATCTCCTGTGATGTGAGAGAGCACAGCTACTTCTCACCTGGCCTCTTCTTGCCACTGGCAGCTGTGTGCTCTCTCTAAAATTAGAAAGAAAGAAATGGAATGTAACTAACGATTTCAGAACAAAGAAGTGGGTCAACTATCCCCACGTCTTAGAAAAAAAACTGTTCAGGCTGGAAAGGAAACAGGAAACACGGATCCAAATGAATATCATTAAAAGTATTGGCCGCGAAGAGGGGAAGCTTTGCTTTTTCATTAGTAGGTCTTCCTGTGTGAAGTCGTGTTCCTTTGTTCTTCCACGGGGGTCGTTGCTGCTGGTTTCTTGGCTCCTTTGTGAGAACATCAAGGACACTGTGGAACTCCACGATAGACGTGGACTAATAACAATAATTACCCAGCCCTCGTCATGTGCCAGGTGCTTCACACACACGGCCGTTCCTGCTGTAGCAGAGAATAACACTTTCCAGGAAATTTCACAGTCTGCAAAACTCCGTATAAAAAAACATATATAACAGGACTTAGTGGGGGAAATGGGACCAAGGTAGACTATTCAAAGCCCATGCAATTCTGATTAACCAAAACAATCACGACTACCTGGGGGATTGCTCCGACCAGCTTGGCAGCAGCCGAGTTCCTAAGAATCTGCCATGGGGGTATTAAAATCCACAAAAGCAGCAGAGATGAAAAGCTGGTAACTCCTTAATTAGGCCCTGCCAGGGGCTCCGTAGGGCCATGGAGTGGCAAGGCTGCTGTTAAGGCCAGCAGAGGAAGCTGACTAGCTCCCTCCCCACTCAGCTGCGAAGCCATGAGGCTGGGAGAGAGCCTATCTGATGAGGTTGCCCTGGCCGCAGGTGCTCACTTAAAAGTCCCTGCAGCCCAGCTATAAAGTTCTTGCTGCTGCTGTAGGAAGAAACCCTGAGTCCTTTCCCTGCTGTGGGAGTTTATGGCTCTGCCCCCTCTGTTTAAGAAACTGCCCTGTTGTGGCTGGAAGATGAGGAGGAAGCTCCCCAGCTCCAGGTAAGAAAGGCAGTGTGGTTGTGCCTGCTCACCATCCCAGACAAACAGACCCCATGGTTTTTGTTTGTTTGTTTGTCTGTCTGTCTGTTTTTTAAAAAGATGGGTAGTGTCCTGAGTCAAAACATCTGGTGTTGACTCTGGCCTCCATATATATATATATATATATATATATATATATATATATATATATATGCATATTTGCACACATACATTACACACACGTGTGAGAGAGACAGACATACAGAGAGAGAGAGAGAGAGAGAGAGAGAGAGAGA
Source organism: Microtus pennsylvanicus (assembly GCF_037038515.1). Lineage (NCBI taxonomy): Eukaryota > Metazoa > Chordata > Mammalia > Rodentia > Cricetidae > Microtus > Microtus pennsylvanicus. Next base: position 52,972,827 of record NC_134584.1, read on the forward strand.
GAGAAGAAGAAGAAGAAGAAGAAGAAGAAGAAGAAGAAGACACATACAGACAGACAGACACACAGAGAGAGAGACAGAGAGAGAGAGACAGAGAAACAGAGAAAGACTGAGTGAGAGAGAAAAAGTGTGTGTGTGTGTGTGAGAGAGAGAGAGAGAGAGAGAGAGAGAGAGAGAGAGAAAAGAAGAGGAGAGGAGAGGAGAGGAGAGGAGAGGAGAGGAGAGGAGAGGAGAGGAGAGAAGAGAAGAGAAGAGAAGAGAAGAGAAGAGAAGAGAAGAGAAGAGAAGAGAAGAGAAGAGAAGAGAAGAGAAAGAAATAAGACCATTCCCAGAAGGGGTAACAGTAATATGAACCAAGCAATTTTGTACCACAGAGAAAGTGGAAGCAGAACAGCTATACTTTTTGGGAATTGTAATTACAGAACTGCAAAGCAGAAATGGTAGGAATTTGTTCTCCAACCGACATTCCAGTGACAAGCAGCTTATTACTTCATGAGGTCGCCTGCTAATTCTCGTGAGTAATTAGTGCTGCATTTGGACCCAAATGCCTGACCCAAACATGCAAACTCTGCTCACCACCAACAGCCGTGGTCTTGTCTTCTTCCAGGACGTCCAGCTGGACCACATTTGCCAGCCTTCCTTATAATTACCTGAAGCACTTCGACCCTATGGGATGTGTTCCAGGTGTTCCATGTCTCTTCCAGACCTGATCCATAACAATTTCCCATGTGACAGCCTCATGTTCTCTTTACCTGCCAGTTAAATGGAGAAGACTCTGGGGACAGGGAGGGAATAAGCTCAAAATAAGGGCACCTTGGTCCCTGAGTGACTCCGCGGAACAGAAACATACCTCGTCCACCACCGTGAGCACTCACTCCCCAATTCCCCACCCGCCCCACCCATCCTCACTGCCTTGTAATGTGGCAAGAAATAAATGAATGTGTATTCTGTCCAGTCACTGAGATCTGAGGCTTAACTATTTCCGTGACTGGCATTATTTATTTTACTAGAGCATCTCTTGAAGTAATAGCCTACCACCGCTCCTTGACTCACTTCCTAGACTTTTAAATGCTTAAACAACTCTCATGTAAAGAAGGCAGATCGAATGGCCAATTCCAACTCACTCTTTAATATCTCCCTCTACCCTCTCTCTGTCAAACACAGTCCTGAGCACACTGTGTAGGGGGCACATGTCACTGAGAGTGACTTCCAGCCAAAGTTTCTGAAAACCTAAGTACTTGTTAGATCCAAGTACATTTCCAACATAATTAGAATATTTGGGGCAAAAGCCGTCAATGACAGAAGTGAACTAAGGGGACTGGAGTTTCTCCAACCCCCAGACTGCCTAGATAGTTCAAAGTCCCAATTGAAATTTAGTCTCCACAGTAGAGTTAAACCTAAGAGACCGGATATACCTGATGAGGTAGTGTCTCTCTGTAAGTCTTTAGGGACACCCCTTAGGTATCATCCTCGGGACAATGTTCAATAGTTATCTCTGAGGGCCACCGACTCGATGGGAGACCCCACTTAAGGAAACAGAGTGGGACTGAGAGTGGGGAGGCTGTGAAGGATTCAGAACAGTGAAGACAAAGAGAAAGGTGTCAGGGAGCCTGCAGAACTCTAGGACCTGAGGCATGGGAGCCAGCCCTGCACCGCAGACAGAGCCTGGGAGACAGCAAGCTTCAGAGAAGGGAATTAATGCAGCAAGCCCTTCCTTTGATCCTGGAAGGCTCTGAGACATGGTAGCACCTTTCTTGAAGGAATGAGGTTCGCTGGAAAGAGACCCTTCAAGCTCTTACCTGAAAGACCAGTTAGTTCTTGCGGGTTCTGTGGGTCAGTGGGTGCCTCCATGAACACCTTTGAGTACAACTCAAGGACTTCCTAAAGATCCCATGCCTTTTAAATGTACCTGTCAGGCCACATAGTAGGCAATCCAACTGATCTAGCCAGAGACAGTCTCTGTCTACTGCAAAGCCCTCCGGTGCATAGTTTCCTAGGCCCCAGTTTCTCCCTGGATTGGCAGAGCTTCTCCAAGACTCCATCCTCCTCCGATGCAAACTCTATTTGGATCTCCTCAAAGTCCTCCCGAGTGTTCCTAAAAGGCTGTGGTTGTCAAAACATGACATGATATTTTGCCAAAGCAATTACTTCCTTAATGAAATCGGGGTCTGGAACTTTCCCCCCAACAACAATGCTGCACTGAGGGTCACCTGAGGACTCTCACTCCAGGGACTGCTGAGGAAGGAATTTTGATCACTGGTACCAGGGTTGGTAAATACATTGTTGCAAGGAAACACCAAGGGCAGATGAAAACTCATGAGTTCAAATTTTTACAATAGTACTCCGGAAAAGCAGGTATTTAATAACTATAAAGTGTCAACTGTGGGAATTAAAGTAATCTTTAATAAAGTGTGCCCTGCATGCATAAAATATATAATTACAAGTATTACTTGAGAAAGATTCACAGTTTTTAGCCTGGGGCTTTGCATTTTAAAAGGATGTGGGAAACTGGGAGAGAATGCAGAGAACCCATTATTGAAGGCTCTCTGAGGACGGTTAGAGAAGTTGAGATGGTTTAGTCTAGGAATGAGGAAGCTAAGGGAGGGCTACAGAAGCATCTTCAAGTACTGTGAAGGTGAGCTTGAACCACTGAACTTGGCCTCCAGTCCTTCCCAGTCCAGAGCCATTAGATCAACCACTGTTCTGAGGGATGGGGCCGAGAGTCATTCCTCACAGCCTCCCTTCTTCTGGGTCCCCACATGTATTCATGCGAGTGCATGGACACTTCCCCCGCCCCCAACATACACACAAAGAGAGAGAGAGAGAGAGAGAGAGAGAGAGAGAGAGAGAGAGAGAACATATACGAAAAAGGAAAAGAAGGAGGTGAAAATTTGCTTTTCCATCACCATTTTGAGGGTCTGAGGCCATGGTAAGTTGGCCCCATTGATTGTCTTGGACAGTGACAACTCAGTGGTATAGCAGGGACACATAGCAAACAAAAGCCACTCATCCTATTGCCAAGAAACAAACCAAAAAAATAAATAAAAAGGAAAGAACTCAAATCCCACAGTCCCCTTCAAGGGTGTGCTCCTGAAGACCTGACAATCTCTTACTCAACGCCATCTCTGGAAATGGTTCACTGCTTCTCTCCCTTCCCAAGTGCCAGCCTTGGGACCAAGCTTCCAACACATGGACCTTTGGGAAGATGTAGTGAGCCGGACAGGATCGCCATTACAAGATGGCGCCGACATCCTGTCTTGTTGGAAATAAACAACTCCATATTTGGCTAAGCCTTTGAGAGCTGCGTGTCCCCCGCTTCTGCATGTGAGGTGGTTTAGAGTCCTTGGGCCTATCCTGACGCAGTCTGGTGTCAGCTGATGGTGGCAGCCAATCACAGGGCGACCCGTGTGCCATTTCCATTTATAAGCAGCTGCCTTAGTGCTCTCGGGCCCCCTTCGCTTCATGCTCTCTCTCAACCAAGGGCACTCCAATAAAGCGTGATCTGAGAAGAATCCTCTTGTGGTGGTTGTTCTTTCTCTCTGGTCGAGATGTCCGCTGCAGCAAGAGACAAGATTTGAGTGGCAACGCCCACTCCCTGCCCCTCCTTGTCCGTCAGTGTGTGAGCCGCATTGTTCGGACCACCAACACCCTGCCCATCCTGCCTATGGACTACTATCAGCTCCATGCTTCAACAAGCTGCATTTTGGTCCAGTTGTCTCCACCCACCTTGTCTACGCAAGGGTTTTCTAGCATCCCTTAGTGTCCCCATCCTCGCTCATCAGCCCACTTCCCCTGTGCCCGGGAGCACAAGTCTCAACCACAGATATGACATCATAAATCGCCAGCATAGCCACACGAGGTGGACTTCCTGCAGGTTTGGGGTTTCCCATGGTAGACTGTTTGGAACTTCACCTTCATTCCTTGGTGCCTCCAGTCGCCCTGCACTATTCTCTGGCCCTCCCAACAATCCCGCCCATGCCAACCTTCGTCCCTGCTTTCCAGCAGACACTCACAGGCCCTTGACTTCCTTGGGCTTCCCCACCTTTCCTCTTGCCAGAGCCTCTGCCTGGAATGCCCGTCTTATCTTCTCCTGGTAGGAGAACCTGGAGTATCTGGTACAACTCAGATTAAAGATGACTTTTACGAAAAAAAAAATAAAATAAAAAAAAATTTTTTAAAAAGATGACTTTTACGCTCTGTTGAGTATAGGGAGAACTCACTACTTCAAATAGTATTTATCCCATGCTTTTTCAGACCCAGGCCAGCTGGCCTTGGTGAGTTCCCCCATTATCTCAGTGTGTGGGTGCACCCCTCGCGGTCCTGGGATCCTTGCTCTTGCTCTCTCTCCTTCTGCTCCTGATTTGGACCTTGAGATTTCAGTCCTGTGCTCCAGTGTGGGTCTCTGTCTCTGTCTCCTTTCATCGCCTGATGAAGGTTAATATTCAGGAGGATGCCTATATGTTTTTCTTTGGGTTCACCTTCTTATTTAGCTTCTCTAGGATCACGAATTATAGGCTCAATATCCTTTATGTATGGCTAGAAACCAAATATGAGTGAGTACATCCCAAACCGGACTCGCTGAACATAGAGGACAATGAGGACTACTGAGAACTCAAGAATAATGGCAATGGGTTTTTGATCCTACTTCACGTACTGGCTTTGTGGAAGCCTAGGCAGTTTGGATGCTCATCTTACTAGACCTGGATGGAGGTGGGTGGTCCTTGGACTTCCCACAGGGCAGGGAACCCTGATTGCTCTTCGGGCTGATGAGGGAGGGGGACTTGATCGGGGGAGGGGGAGGGAAATGGGAGGCGGTGGAGGGGAGGAGGCAGAAATCTTAAATAAATAAATAAACAAATAGTATTTATCACAGTATGGTTTTTATTTATCTGTCTTTTCTACTGCACTAGTAATTACTTAAAGTAGAAACCATGTCTTATTTCTCTGGGTGCTACCTTAGGACTCGGCATGTATTTAGTACATGTTTGTTGGATGAAAAAGAAAGCCCCCATTTCAAGGATCCATTTTTCAAGTTTGCTTAATGTATCCAACCTGCAGGCAGCTGGAGCATGGGCAGGATGCTGGGAGCAGTTAGAAGAGGGTGAGTGACCCTAGTGACTCCTGCTGCGTGTCCTCTTACATGCCAGTATCTCCATGGAGCTGACAGCTTCCGTTTTGTCTGTCCCTGAGTGTCATACCTGGAACAAAATGCCTTCATTATCCAGTCTGGCCGCATCGCACACACATGGCTCAGAAAGCAGATACTGCCTGGTTCTTTTCCGGTTCCTATGGATACAATGCCTCTTTTGACCCACCGGGACCCATCTGCGTGGGCAGCTGCCATATCGGAACAGAAATGACAGCAGTGAACACTGAGCAGGAAGAAGTCTGAGGGGTGCGGCAAGAAAGAATGGACAGAGAGTGATGGGTATTCACCTTGCAGAAGAAGGGATGTGTGTGAAAGCTCCTTGGGAAATCAAACACAGTTCTGGAAAAATTCCTTTTGCTAAGTATAAGATGGGTGGGGGGCAATCACCATTGAAGATTGCCTTCCCTTCTGCAGCCAGAGCAGAACCCTTGGCTCTGTTTTGATGAGTTTTTTCAAGGCATACCCTTCTCAGTCAACCCCAGGCAGCCACTCACTCTGACGTGTGCTGTGTGCTTAATGAAGAAGCGAGAGAGGCAGGCGATCTCTAAGAATGCAGTATGGAGTCTTTCCTCCCCTCTGCTCCTTTCACTAACAAACATGTACATTTAGGGGAAAGGCGATTTAAAACAGCAAATTCTATGGCTGAGCCTTCACGTTTACCAAGAGTTCTTAGAGCGGTCCTGAATTCCTAATGAAGAATCTGAGACACTGGTACGAGTAGACAGTCCACTATGCCAGAGCCACTTGGGTGAAGCAAGGAGTCAAGACTCAAACTTAGTACTCTAGCTCCCAACACCCGTGTCCTTATTCCCACACCCGTCACCTTACTCTCTGCCTGACTGCCAGCTAAGCCTCATCTGCTTCTCAGTTGGAGTGCAAGAAGTCAAGAAAGAGGAAATGGGTGGTTTAGTCCTAGGTTGTTTTTTTAAACCTGTTTCTGAGTAAAGCAAATAAATTCATGCCAATAATCAAACCGCCAGTTTATAGTTTCTTATTTAGCGCCATCTCTAACTTTATAAATTTGACTCTTGCCAACACAATGAAGATTTTTGAAGAGATTTCCTATACTGGACTCATCTCCAAAACTGAGGTCACAGATGGGGGCCATGGGGTTTTTTGTTTGTTTGTTTGTTTTGTTTTGTTTTCTGGCCATAATTGCCCTCCCACCTCCCAGAAACCACATGATGCTCTAGACATAACTGGAGGCCTTCATTCGTAAGTTTCTAAAATATCTGTGTAGCAGGTTGATATAGTAATGACAATGTGTTGTATTTCTAGAACAATATGGTTTTTGAGCTTTATTGTTTTATAACATTACCCCCTCTTCCCTCCCAGCACAAGGTCCCCTCCCTGGCCACAAGGTTGACATAACAGATATGCATTTTTCTGTCTTCTGTGGTGTTGGGGACAGAACCCCAGAGTCTTGCCCATGTCCCATCTACACTGAGCTACACTCCAGAGCTCAGGTACTACCATTTTGACTTTATAAAGACATAGAGCCTGGAGAGGTCAACAAATGTACACTTTACACAACTACAGTTGATGAACGAGGAACGACAAGATCCTGAGTTCCTAACCTCAAATCCAGCATTCTTCTTGCTGGCTAGAACATTCCTTTTCTTCTGTCTTCCCCTAGGCCCACCCGTAAAAGCACATGAAAAGACAGCAAACATCTGGCCCCAGTTTTGAAGAACAGCAGCCAAGGTACATGTTAGGCTGCTGGTGAGAAAGTAGGGTCCTCTACTACTTGAAAAGTGAAAAGTGGGGTATCTCCTCTTCCAGGGTCCCACAGCTCTCTGCGCCAGAGAGAGAAGGAGGGAGAGAGAGAGAGAGAGAGAGAGAGAGAGAGAGAGAGAGAGAGAGAGCACTACCCCAACATAAGTACACATTCACTTACCCATGTCTCCCACATATTAATTCTTAATCCTAAATCCATGTGTAATTCATGAACCCCTCATAACTACATTCATTGTTCTCAAGGAGACAGTCCTAGTCTGTACAGCTCCTCAGAGAAGCACAAAGGAAACCCGAAAGTATTGTTGCGCTGCATAAGGCTCCTAAGTCCCAGTTCTCCCGCTGGCCACTGCCTTTAGTGTAACAAATGGAATGGAGAGACCGGTTTCACGCGTGCTTTCCAGCGCACCTGAGCAAAAGTCTGGCTACAGAATTCGGTGCTTTGCTACTTGCTTGTTTTGTCAAGCTTTAATTCCACAATGGCCCGACTATTTTATAACCTGAATGATGCACTAGACAGGACCCCAGCAACATAGCCAAATTCTAGGGAGGAAGACTTGAAATGTAGGAAAACATCTTGACTCTCAAGACTATGAAAGGCACTGTGGTTGATTCACGCTTGCCATTGTTCTTCTAGTTTTCCCATCCACAGATCATTATGCAAAGAGGGAGATTTACATAGGACCAGTTTCAGCAGAGCAAATGATACAGCGTGGCTTCCAGCCCTGGCTGGTTATACATCTTATAGCTATCTTCCTGTCAGAAATATAAATCTACCGCGCGCGCGCGCGCACACACACACACACACACACACACACACACACACAGAGGGAGTGTGTCAGGAAATCACAACTCAGCAAAATACGGCACCTTCCTGACAAATCCTGGATGACTAAGTTACATGTGCACTCTCTGGTTGCAAGGCTGTCCAAGATCCAAGGTGATCTGGGGCAACAGCCCCTCCTCCTTGAGCATGAGGCCAATTCCAAGAAGATAATCAAAGTGAATTGTACCTGGTATATGAAATTGAACACCGCCCTCTACTCTCTGGGCTTTGTAGATCAAAGATAATAAACCTGTCATGAACCAAGACAAAGGGCCACCAAGGAGTGACAAATTTCTATCAGCTTCGCATTTCATCAAAACGCTGAGGGCGGGAAGACAGTCGGTGAGCGCGCCCTTTCTCCTCTCCCAGAGACAGAACTACAGGGAAAGAAAGTCACCTGGGTCTCTCACCACATGCAGAGAGCAGAGAACCATGCTGGGGGAGATTGTGCTGGGGGACAATGCTCACCTGTCCTGTCAGCACTCAGCAGAATGCCAGAATCTGTCGCGGGATGCTTCCATGCACTGTCCAAAAGCTGTAAGCCAGAACAACCTGGAGACTAACTCTACAAAGCAATGCTAAACACCAGAGGGTACCGTGCGCGCAGCCAAGGACAAACTTTTACATACAGCCTTACATTCCTCTACTCCCAGTTTGAACTGTGTTCCGTGTCAGATTAGAATACAGCAGCAGAGGGCAATCAGTGGGCTGCACACCAGATCAAGAGCGCTAAAGGTCTGCAGCCGTCACTCAACCGGAGAGCAAATATTCAGAGAAGCATTCAGAACAATCGACTTTCTGCACCCTTCTGATAAGAAGGAGGAAGAAGAGGAAGACGAGGAAGAGGAGGGGGAAGAGGAAGGACTCTGCAGTTTACTACCTCACATCCTCGTTACCCTACTGACCCCCACAGCTCTGTGAGGCAAGGCAGATAGATGAACGAAATGGCTTTGTGGGCGCTGATAAGAACCTGAAGATCAGAGACTTTCCCGCGGACACGTAGCAATTTCTAGAATGAGGCGCCGTGCTCTCTGGCTCCAAGTTCAGAGTTTCTTCCAATATAATCTTTGTGTAATACAAGTGCAAGGGTTCTGCTTATACCTTCACTATCACTCTATGATGCCTTATGCAAGCAAATCACCTAACAGACCCTACTCGGTGCTTTTAGCAATTGTCCTTTCAGGTGAACCCAAAAGGTACTAACTCACTTGGCCCTTTCTTCTGATCCTTCTGTAATTCCAAGCTCCCGCACTGGTTATCCATTTTCTTGGTGACCTTAGGACGGTCATCTGGGCTCTTCGGAGGCCTTTGAAGATAATCATAATATTTGAAGGCATCATTTAAGAGAAAGATTTTTTGAGTGCCTATCAACCACTATCTGGAAAATTAAGAAAACAAGAGTGCTCAAGACAAAGTCTTTTTTCTGTACGGAGCTTCAAACAAAGGGTATGACACCACAGGTGTCATGAGCATCAATACAAATCCCAGCTGTGATAGGATCATGGACCCAGACACGGTCCTCGACAGCAGCGTGGGTCCAGATGTCACCACGGACCCAGAGGACAGCACAAGACACTTGGATTGGCATTGCCATTGCTGCAGGGTGGCCCTAGGATACCAACAAGGCCCTAGGTGGGGTCCTAGATCCTGGGCATCCACACCAGGTGCCATGGACCTCAATACAGACACAGGAGGGCTGAGCTGAGCTGGCCCTACTCCTCACTAACCCAAGGATAATGAACCCTGATGACCCCATGCCTAATAGGAGAACTGCCTCTCCTCCTCCACACCTGGGAACGCTGGCCCCACCCCTCACCTGATGTGGGGTAGTCCCAGCAGCAGGGTCAGAACAACCCAGCTACCACCTAGACACGCATCCAGGGCTTTGAGTGGACACTCCCCAACATCTACCCATCTATGACCTGCTGGAGTGTGTGCGGGCATGGGCCCTATGGAACCATAGCTACAGGATCTCCATGACTCTGGGCAACAGCAGGATATCCAAAGTATAGCCAGGGTTCAGTACAGATGGTGTACCCGAAGCCAAAGGCCTTAAACGTGACCAACAACATGCTCCACAAGGAACATTTGCAAGGATAGTTGTTTAAACAAAGGCTATACTGTATGACACACAGCAGCTCCCAAAGCCACCAGGACAAAGAGGCCATGGGTTTTTCTTAATTTTTTTTATTTTGTTTTGTTTTGCTAGTTAGTTTGGTTGATTGGGTTTTGTTTGTTTGTTTTTAAATTAAGATTCTTATTTGAACTTTTTATTTTTCTACTTTTTATTTTTATCTTACTTTTATTATTTCTGTTTTTGTTTATTTTCCTTACACTGCAAGGGTAAAGGGCAAACATGGGTGGACTGGGAAATGAGTGGGGTTGGGGGTGCATGATGGGAAATTCTCAGAATCAATAAAAAATTACGTTAAAAATTTAGGTTCATAATCGTCAACTTAATAATGGAGACAACTGGGACTTGACAGATGAATGACTCGACTCGGCAGTTAAGAGCACTGGTTGCTCTTACAGAGGACCCAGGTTCAATTCCCAGCACCTACATGGCGGCTCACAATTGTCTGTAACTCCAATTCTAGGGGATCCAACACCCACAAACAGATATGGCAAAACACCAATGCACATTAAAAATAAATAAATAAATAAATAACATGGAAAAAGAAAGATAATGGAGACAGCTAAAGGAATATTGCAAAAGTATATTTTCTCAGGAAATCCAGCTTTCCCACTGTAGCAAAACTATTAACACTCAGCAAAGATGAAGTCCGCTCTGACTTCTTACATAAGACCATTCTAAAGTGAAAAATATCCCTCGTTTAAAGACCTGGAGAGAGAGAGAGAGAGAGAGAGAGAGAGAGAGAGAGAGAGAGAGAGAGAGAACGAGCATCGATAAGAGCATGCTTCGGTGCCCTACACTAAGAGCCACCCTGAAACAGGAGCAGAGCATCTTCAGGTGTAGAGAGAGAAACAGCATTCAGTCCAGCGGTGCACGTCAGAGACGACTTTGCAGAGAGAGCACCACCAATGCCAACAACCTGTCAAGTGGGTTTTCTAGACTTTTCTCTAGCTCCCCCTGCGCTTCTGAGGACTGCAAGGCCATCAACTCTCCTGGCCCTGTTTTGCCCACACTGCTCTCTTAGCCTCTTGGATCTTAGCCCAGGACCATCTTTGCCATTCTTCAAGGTTCAGCTTCAATGTAGCCTTCTCTTGGAAGCAATCTCTGGCCTAACTGAAATAAATCTAAACAGATTACAAAAGGAAAAAAAATGATCCTAATTTCTTCGCACATCTCTGGAACCTTCAAAAAATACTAAGCCTTTTTGGCTGTATTCGTCATGAAATGATCTTTATATCCATAATTTAAGACCCACTCATCCATGCCACCTGTGTGTGAACAGCAGGAGAGAGAGGAACAGTAGGAACCGTGGCTTCTAAAGCTTGTATTCCTCGACTGCCCTGCTGTTAGTCTTCGGCTAAACTGAGGACTGAGAAATCTTGTTCTCTGCTCCGCAGGATCCAGCTGGGATTAAGTGCAGCAGCCTGCAGGGTAATCACTGTCAGCGTCCTTGGTCAAGTGGTGGCAGATCTGGGTGAAAACATAGCAACTCTGCACTGGGGTGGACCTCAGCTTTTCAGCCGGAAAATTACAGAGCGCTTCTTCTGCCCATCCGCGACCCCTTATACTCGGGACCAGAGATGCCAGAGGACAAAACCAAGAGATATATTCATATTGCAGGGTTTTGCAAGCTCTCCGGATGTCCTAACAATAAGTTACAGATGTCTAATCCTAAATTAAGAAGTTAAATGCAGTGTGGACTCCAGAAATGGCAATTTTCTATAATTTGGGAAAAATATTTGGTAGCTAGATTCCCACTGGAAATGGTTGGCAACAGTTCTCTCTGCTAAATATCTCCATCAGCCTCTCCTCAGGCCCTGATCACACCAGAGAACAATAGACTTCCAAAAACAACAGAGAATTGCTCAGGAAACTATAATTATGATTTTCCTCTGGGCATCTCAGCATTTTATAACCAAGACAAGTACTGGGCTGGCTGAGTACATACATCCACGTTCCTTTAATAGCTTTAAACTGCATCTTGACTTTTCCTAGTTTGTGCTGCTGCCTTCTTCGCTTTTGTTTTGAAAGGAGACTTTTTATCAGTTTTCCTGCGTCCTGCGCCGTGCCATTTTATCTCTTCCTTCTGCCTGCAATAAGATATCAGGCTAATATTGGCAGAGCAACTTCCTACAATGATTCTTTGTTCTAGAAAAAAAAAAGAGTATGAATAGTACATTATTAAAATAGAGAAGGAAGTGAGTTTCATTCCGCTTCTTATTTACTTAGTGAATATTGTCACGGCACCAGGAGCTGGACAAAAGACGAATACACGGAAACAATAGCTCAGTGCACTCCGATCTTGCCTTTCGCATGAGGATCTCTGAGTAGTTTCCAAACACTGAATCATAAATCCACTCCCTCCAGGCAGGACTGCACAGCTAACAGCAAGGAAGCTGCTGGGAACACCTTGTGCCACCGCTGGAGACTGCAGCACTGGATGCCTGAGGACTCGGAGACGTGCGATCAAGATGAAATGGGCTGTGAGGGACAGCGGGTGAGTTCGGAAGAAAGAAGCAGGAAAATATAGGAACAAAGAGAATCCTAGTCAAAGCAGCTGGGCCTGTGGGTCCCTGACTGACAACTGGGCTTTCGGAATCAAGCACACACTTAGCAGCTGACAAAGGAAGTGTTTTACTTCCTGCGAATTGGCTCTTATCTTCCTCTAACACAGTCCTGACATCTGCAGTTTTGTTTTACTTTTTTTATGCAGAGAAGAAACTTTTTTAAGATACTAGCAGTTTGCGTTACACGTTTGATGGTTACAAAACATTTGACTCTATTCTTAATAATACTCCCATTAAGATTTACCATATACCAACTTAATGTGACAGTCTAAAATCAGGAAATCTCATTTATTTAGATCCCACTACATTCTGAATTTATATAAAAGTGCCCAGAACTTGATCATTTTCTCTGGGAAAGCATGAGGCCAACACCTTTGGAGAGGCATGCCCATGATGTGGCGGGGCCACAGGCAGCAGTCAGCAACCCATCCGAGGGTCCTTGGCATCAGGAGCACATGGCTCATACTATAGGCCTTCACAGACAGTCAGGACACAAAACCACAGTTATACAGTTTCTAATGGGAAGCCCTATGCTCAGAAATCAATGGCGAAGCAAAGGGTCAATAGGTAGATATTACTGTTTCAAACCCGGGAAGCGGCGTGGGTAGCTGAACTGGGATCTCAGATTTAGCCTGACTTTCCTCCATCTCTTACGGATCAGCTTTCCCCGAAGCTGAATTGATAATTTGAGTTTGATGCAAGTCTCTTGAGGGCTGAATATCCTCTTGGGAACGAGACCATGTTTTACCCACTGTCGGAGGCTGTGTAGTCTGGTAATTCTCATCAGAGGACTGAGGAACCTATGGGAAGGAGCCCATTGAAAGAGAGGGAAGCACATTGAATATACTTAGTAACAAAGCATAGGTATTCCCAGATGGCCGGGAGGATCTACACCCAGCAACATTGCTGCCCTTCCATTTCAGGCCATGTGATTCTGTGTTCAGGTCCCTGGAAGAGACACCACCATAGAAAAATTCTACATAGGCAATTTTTGGTTTTTTTTTTTTGTGTGTGTGTGTGTGCACATGCATATGTCTGTGTATGAGGAGGTCAGAGAGGTATCAAATCTCCTAGAACTGGAGCTACAGACAGCTATGAGCCGTTTGATATGGGTGCTAAGCATAGGCATTAAAGCAGTTTACAATCCTATTTGCTCTGCTATTCTGGTTTTTTGGGATTTGGTCCAGAGTCTTTCAATCATCAGGACTAATCAGAGAGATGACACTAATGATGTTAGACGATTCTAACTTCTCTTAGGTAAGTGTCTTAGTTAAGGTTTCTATTGCTGTGAAGAGACACCATGACCACGGGGACTCTTATAAAGGAAAACACTTAGTTGGGTGGCTTACAGCTTCAGAGGTTTTAGTCCATTATCATCATGGTGTGACATGGTGGCGTGCAGGCAAACATGGTGCTGGAGAAAGAACTGAGAGTTCTACATCTTGATCTGCAGGCAACAGGAAGTGGTCTGAGACACTCAGTGTGGCTTGAGCATATATGAGACCTCAAATCCTACCTCCAGAGTAGCACACTTCCTCCAACAAGGCCATACCTACTCCAACAAAGCCGTACTTTCTAATAGTGCCACTCCCTATGTGTTTATGGAGGCCAGTTATAGTCAAACTACCACATCTGGTTAGTTATTGCAAAAAACTGGAGCCCTATAGAAGCAAGAGTACACACAATTGTGTCTGTGTCAAGCAAAGCATTTAAGAGAAAGCAGCGGGGCTTTTGGAAACAACTTGGTTTTGCTATACATGGTTTTCTTCTGATGTGAGTGGATAAGAAGCCCACATTACATGCAAACACACATTCTTCTAGCTTCTTACAGTGGCAGTGGTTGCTGTTCTCTGCTTGGAGTCCCCAAAAAGCAGGAATCTCAGGAGGACTGGCTCAGTGAAGGCACAAACTTCAAGCAGTGTCCATTTGACAGATGGTTTATTTGATAAGAAAAGATTTTTCTTCTTTCTTTCTACTTCCTGCCAAGATTAACACAGCTTTGGGGTTGACTTGACTTGGGTAACAAGGAATGGAAAGATAACAGACATAGAAAAGCTGGGATCAGCTGGGCCATGTGTTCTGCAGGAGACAGACCAACGGCAGCCTGGGAACTTGTCATATCTATTATATAGAACACAAATGACGAGGATGTGGGCTAGCTAGTCTCTGCAGGTCTCTCAGGTTGTTGTCGCCCAGGGAAACTGCTCTTGGTACTTCCTGCACACACTCTCAACATCAGTACTCCTCAACCAGGGGATGGCTTTGCCATTCCTGAACCTGACCTGGGGAAGACCTTGTCATTCTCATGGGTCTGAGGTATTGGGGTCCCCGACATGGCCGTACTCATGTCAATAATACATTGTTCGAGTCTTCCCCACAACTCCTAGTCCATTCTGACTATCTGGTCCTTATCTGTTTGTGTGTAATGCCCTTCTTATTAATAAGTGGCCAGGACACTGAGGACTGTCTCTGACCTGGCACCCCAAGAACAGAAAGGAATGAGAAGAGCCCTCTGCCTGCCTTTCTTCCATTTACCTGCCCTGCCCTCTCTCCTTTTACAAGACTCTTTACTTCTTCCTAGGGAATAGACAATTAAGACTTATCTCTATTCAGTGATTTGGTCTCTGGTGCCAAGAGTTCAGGGTTAAATTTTAATGTGATCACATGTCAAAGTTTCCATTTTTATGGCACCTGATCCCGCGCAGGGAAGGAAAGGCAGACAGACATGAACAAGAACATGACAGGTGTCGCAACAACCTTCACGCCTTTCTGGAAAGACTCGGCTCCCCCACAGCTGGGTGACATGTAACCTCTCCTGATTTATGTCCCTAAGTGACTTCTCTGGCTTTGCACACAATCAGAACAAAAGTGGGACAAGAAAGATAAAGTAGAGGCAACAATGAGCAGGTCATGATCTGCAGGTACCTTGTTACAGAATCTATAGCAAGCGGAGCTATAGTTTCTACTCCGTGTTCCATCTCTGTTGACTTACCTGCCTGGTCTTTTTGACACGGGTGATGGATGCTGTCTGATAAGGTTGTGATAGAGTCCTCTGCTCATGCTGCTATTACAAACTTGACCTCTCCTCCTGCCCTCTATCTCTCTGCATTGGAATTGCTGTGGTAGCTCAGTAGCTGTCTGTCCCTGTAAAACTTGAAATGCTTGCAGGCAGCTGCTGGCATACACACATCCCTGTACTGCATCCTCTCATCTCCTTTGCACTCTGTAAGGACACGGTAAGGAACAGAGAGCCTTCCTCACCTGCCCCAAGATGGGAGCCTGCTTGCAAGGGCAGGCAGCTGAGGGAAAAACAGCAGACAATAAAAGCTCAGCCTGACGCATGCATGAGAGCTTTTAAATCTATATAAAGATGATTTTCAGAAAACCCTTACCACTGACTCTACCTGGCTTACTCTTCACATGTGTTATCAAGTACTCATGCAAATAGTGATTGAAAAAAAAATGTGATAACTATGTTTCTTTTTTACTTTTATTTTTTTATTTTTGTTGATGTCAAGGGCAAACCTGACACTGCTCAAATTAATGAGCTAAGCTTTGTGACTATTAATAAAGGCTCGAGGGCTCTGGGACATCTTGATCTTCCTTGTATGAAATACAATCCTCCATAAAACAAAGGCGACTATATTTTACTGGCAGCCTCAAAGACAGGGCCATCACATTCGTTCGAGTTTAATATACATTTTTAATTATTCATCTGCAAGACATAAAATAGCTCATTTTGAGAAGCCTCATTTGGATGTTAATTTGCAAATAAGAGCCAGGGAGAAGTCTGTATAAATTATTCTTGTAAATATATGTACATAAAATATCTCCTAGGATTCTAACAAACCAGTGACTCAGATCTTGTTGGGAGGAATGATCCGGAGATAATCACCCCAAGTTGGGATAATTTTATCGCAGTCCATCTTCCGTGAGCTTCTTTGGTAATCTGAAGGCTAGATTAGACTCTCATTATGAACTACTTAGAAACATCATTTGAGATGATGGGAAAGTAATTTGAAGAATTTGGGGCCTGGTAATGAGTTCCCTTTGAAGTTGGGGAGGGGTGGCAGTGGGAACAGAATCTGAGATAATTGCTGGTTGTCTCCAAGGAGTCCAAAGGTTGATGAAGCTTCTGTGTTTAATAATTAAACATACTAACCTCTGAGGGGGGGAGGAGGAGGAGGAGGAGGAGGAGGAGGAGGAGGAGGAGGAGGAGGAGGAGGAGGAGGAGGGGGCAACGTTGCTGGAACCCCGGACATTTAAAAACCCTGTCTCTTGTTTTACCAACACACTCCCCACCCCATCCTTCTCCTCCCCTGCCTCCCCTCCCCCACTTCTGCGCTCAGAGGTGCCTCTGTCTTTGGCACTGAGAACAACTGAAAGCTCAGGAGGGGAAACTTGCTGAGGAAACTTGACTTTGGCCCTGTGAGCACTGCAGCTGTAAAATGCCCACCTTACCGCCTAAGGTGCCATTCTGGAGAAGAAGGGCAAAGATGCTTTCCACAGACTTGTTCAGGAAATCAACAAATGTTTGCCTTTCCCTTTGAAGTTTACAAGCTTTCACATCTGGGTGAAGTCCAATTAGAGCAACTTTAGGCGTGGCCCTTGCTTCCCATTCATTTGAATCCCTACTAGACTCCCGAGAATTTCATTCTTATTAATCAGGCCGTGGTCTAGAGTATTCTCCCATGACCCGCTAACGAGGGAACACTCATCTATTCCTAATGTTCTCCCTATGGCCTGAGGAACCCCAGCCCAATCAGAAGAGCTCATTGCCACAGATGCCTGAGTTAGGGGGCTTCTAAATGGAAAGCAAAAAGGCATGAGTGCGCTTCCATACCAATTCCCAGAGCATCCTTCTGGTCTAGGGGCATGTTACAGCCATATCAGCAAAGCATCTGGATGAAAAGGGAACAAAGAGCATGGCTGTGCCCATCTAGAAACCAGCTTCAGGGATTGAGCTCAGCTCTCCTAATTATATCTGCACCTGCGCTCTGAGGTACTGGAGTTTGGGATGTCAGCTAGGGAAATGTAAGGGGGCATAACAGCGTCTAAGTAGTAATCCTCAAATCCTGGTTCACAGCTGATCAGGCAGAGGCGGCAACATGTGCCCCTGGTGGGCCTCTCCTAGATGGTGTCTGTCTACACTGATGAGGGCCAACCTAGGACACCTGTCTCTTGCACGAGGGTCCCTGCTTCTCTTTATATCCCTCCCCATCGCCTGATGCTGCCATTGGCTGCTCAAATGCCATGCAGGGAGAGGGAGCCAGCTGACAAGCTGGTATGGGGAATGCTCCTATTTCTTGACTTGGGGCTCAAACCAAATTCTGTGAAGCAGAATATTGTTCCTGGGTGCCAGGCACGGATAGTACAGGAGCACTTAGAATCATGAAAAGATGAAAGAATATAAAGAAAACTATTTACCAGGTTGAGTGGATTGGTGTAGACTCCAGAGAGCATTTTCAAGGAACAACAGATGCCTCCCTCCCATTTGTCCTCCTAGGAACGGATTTCACTACCTAAGGGGCCTGGGGCTTGTGAAGCAGGGTTTCCATGGTCAAAGGCGACATTTCATTGTTCAGATGGGTCAAAGCAAGGCTGAGATCTGCCACCACCGTACCCCTTTGCTTCCCCAGCCCCTGACCCTATGACTAGCACCCACCCAGATTCTCAAGGTACAGCCTAGGCATTACCAGTGGAAGAAAGATTCCGAATTATTGTGTAGCCTCGGGCATTGAGTATCACCCTGCCAAGCATATTCCACCTTGGATGGAATCACACCAGCAATGACATCGCCTCTTATGTGTTACGGGAGGGAAGATCTGGAGCACTGAACATGGCTTTTTAAATCGTTCCCGGAAGCCAGGCATCTGGACTCCCCTTCATGTTGTAGATTAAGTCTGATAATCCTCCAGCAAAAACAAGTGTCTGAAGGGTGTGTTCATCACCTAAAGTACTAAAACTACTTGATCATTTTCTTACATTCATAAATTTTAAATACTTCTTTGCAAATGGGTGCATAGACTTAACACTGTGGGGCATTGTTTCTGAGGAAGGATGCTGCTGCTTCCCATCCTCCGTGGTTACATCATCCCGCTATCTGTGGAACAATGAGTGGAAATGATGCTTGTTTGTCTCAACAATTTTATTCAGCAAATGTATAAAATCTGGCAACCCAGAAGCAATTTGTTGCTTTTCATTTTATATAATCATGCATTTACCTTTCCCCCCAATTCTTACTTTCTTTTTCTTTAGTAATCAGTGGTCTATAGAAATTTAGACGCTCTGGCCAAAATGGAGGGGGAACAGAAGAAAGGAAAGAAGGAGGGAGGGAAGAAGGAAAGAGGGAGAGTGAAAGATAGGGAGAGGGGGAGGGAAGGAAAAGCTATTCTAGATGATCCCAATAATAAGATTTACTGTAAATAACATAACAAGTATCTCAGGAAAGGGATAAAACACTAGAGTTGGTTTTTAAATAATAAAAAAAAGCACATGTTTAGGTCCCAGAAATGAAGCTAGCCATGCCCCCGGCAGCCTCCCCTCTGCAAGGTGTGCACTGCTCTTCCAGCCTGGAGATGCAGCCCTGCCTGACTGCAGAATCCAGCATCTGCTAGCTTCTATTGCTAGTGTATTACCGCTCCAGGACCCTGCTCGCCTCCAGAGGCCTATGATGTTTCTGCATTTCTGCCAGAGCAGACTGCCTCAGACTCTCTGAGAGAGAGCAGGAAGGAAGCAGAAAAAGAAATAGAATAGGCCAGCTCTGGGGGCAAAGTGTCACAGAGAGGACAGGAGGGTGGAAATAAACAGGAAGAGGTTGCCCGGCCTCTCACCTTTCATCCCTGGCTCTGAGAGATAAGGCCTCACAGCAAGGCCATCTGGGCTCAGTTTCAGATTTTCCCAGACTCCACTTCATGGTGCTTCTTTCCCTTTGAAAAGCCTGTCTCTGCAGTTTGTAAAGAGGCTGCCTCAGAAAGGCTGTGAGTGGTCAACACCGGCTCCAAACGCCAGGATGGTTATCTTCCCAGAAATGTGTAGCGTGTGGCGCTTTGAAATCCTCTGTCATGCAAATGTCACATGTAGATGTATGTGTTAAAGCAGTACAGGAAAACCATCCAGCCCAGGAAGGACGGAAGCCATTGGAAGTCACAATTATTGCTTCCTTTCTTCACACTGTTCTACTCCTGTCTTCTCAATGCCAGAGGGAAGAACAGACCCTCCCCATCATTCAGACCTTCCGGTGACCCAGAGCGAAAGCATCTTTGCTGACTAGAAGTAACTATTCACATTGAAAAAATTTTATAATCGAAGGCAATTCTGCTGGCTTTCCTCACTGAACCGCCTTCCTTAAGACAGCCGATTTTCCTGTGACGTGTCTTCAACATTCCCACTTCACCCTGGGATCAAAAGGGTTGTTTGGCGACTGTTATAAACACTGGTTAACAGCCTGGAGCTGAATTGCCCTGGTTCAGATCCTGACTTCCGGCAAATTAGTGCCTGACCTTTTTACTGTGTGTTTCCCAACATCACTTTCATCCCCCCACAAAATGGAGACAGTGGCGCTAGCGAGCTTCTCGGTGAATGTCTGGTGACAAGGCTGTCGGAGCAACAGCTGACACATGAGGGACTTGCTAACATCGTCACTGGCGTGACTTTGTCAGAAATTACTCACTGAACATATTTTCTATGCCATAAAAATGAAAACTTAAAAAAAAACTGACCCTCAGAAAATAACCGTCAAAGGAAACCTTTCCTTCTCCAGGTTAACATTGTTTTATAAAATTCTGTCTCCAGGGTTGTTTTCAAGTCACATTCTAGTCACACTGAAAAAAAAAAAAACAAGGAAGTAGAGCCAGGCATGATGGGTTCACCTGTAACCCCAGCACTTGCGGGCAGAGGCAGGAAGCCTTGTATTTGGAAACCAGTTTCAACTACACAGAGAGACCCTGCCTTGAAGGGGGGGGGGGATGGGACTCGGTAGTAAAGCACTTGCCTAGCACACCCAGGCTCTGGGTCCAGCAGTATATGTGTTTGCATGCATTTAGTGTTGTTAAAAATCTTTCATCAGGCTGTGGTGGCTCATGTCTTTAATCCCAGCACTCAGGAGGCAGAGGCAGGCCAATCTCTGAGTTCAAGGCCAGCCTGGTCTACAGAGTGAGCTTCAGGACAGTCAGGGCTACACAGAGAAACCCTGTCTCGAAACAAAACAAAATTTCAAGTAAAACTAGATGTAAGAAAAAGGCGTAAGTTTTTACGTTTCCTCCAAAGTTGAAAACGCTCACTTGTTCTAAGCCTTCTTCATATATTATGTCTTATCTTGGGGCATGTACTATAAAAAATCTCTCCTGGATCTCCCTGCATTATCAATATAAAGTACTACTAAAGAAATATGGAAGTGGAGAGAAGGGTATTAAGTGAGTCTACAAGAGAAAGAAATCATTTCAGTTTGAAAAATGTCTCAGGATAACGTTGTCAATATTTCCCTCAGCACCGCGGTACGGAGGGTTTCCGAAAATGGCACTGGAACTGTAGGAACTGGAACAAGGATCCTTCTGCAGCACAGTCGGACCTCCAGCAAATGCGCTTAGACATCCTAAGGATCCTCAGAATGCATGAGGCAAGGGGGCCCAAGTTCCTGTACCTCCAAGCTCACCCAGTGAGTGGGTAACATCCTACTTAGTCTCCACAAATAACTCTGGCAGCAACCGAGGATCACTTTTTATATAAATTAAGTGCATTTTTTTTTTTATTGAACCAAATATGAGTTTGTGAAAGTTAAAAAAAAAAAGTTTTCTTCTTGACTGGGTTTTCACGGTGGCTCTGAAAGAGCATCCTGAAGAACTAGCTGCACGGACAGGCATCTCTCCGAGGTACAGGAGGTTACTGATCGCTTATTTCAACCCCGGCTTCCTGTCTTGTTCTTCCGGTCAAGTCTCATGGCTGCTTGGCATGTCTGCTTCTGGAAGTTCAGATCAGAATATTTAATTATCTCCAAAGGATGTTCCATGGATTAACTGTCAAGTGCTTGGAGACCATTAACGGCTTGATAAATGCTAACGAGATACTTCAAGGAAGCAGATATTACGGGTTCATCTAACGTGAATTCTTTCACGGGCCTGTATAGCCCCCCCCTTAGGTTTTATTACCATTCATAGAGACTTGTTTTCAAACTACATTACAACCCTTCACTGTCCTGCAAATCATCATCACGCCTTAATGATAAAGTCTTCAGTTTGAAAGTGTTGTTGCTGCGTTAGGATCAGAGAAAAAACAATCTGCCTAGGGCCTCCATGTGGCTGATAATCATCAGGGCAAAGTAAGCCTGTGGAACCATGGACAGTTGACAGTTAGCTACCTTAAGACCAGCCAGGCCATGGGAGAAATAATTATATATATATGTGTGTGTGTGTGTGTGTATTAAAAAATTTAGAGTTTGCAGCTTGATTTCCATCTCTGTCTTTAAATGCATTTGGAATGAACTAGAATCATTGCTCATTTCTCTTTCCTATGGGGTAGAGAAAGGGGGAGACAATGACACACTGCCTTTGAATTGAAAAAGAGCAAAAACAGAAACTTTAATTTAGGGTTGCGAAACGTCCATCTCTGTTCCCACCTCAGCTTTGACTCATGCAGGGCCCCTGAAAAGACCCTTGAACCTGGATGTCTGTCACATGTTCACACCTCGGCCTGTAAAATTAAAATCAAAATAATGACTTCCTACTTCAGCAAGAAGTCATAAAGATTAGAGCCAGAACGTTGAACTTCAAAGATGAAAGGCTCAATATAAATTCCAAGCATTATTGTCCAGACACAGTGTGAACTTGTAGAAGTATGCAGCTGAAGCGTGTTGGCTACCTGTGGGCAGATCCAAACTGAGATGAACTTGCTAGAGCTGTGGGAAGGGCAGGAGAGTGTAAGAACAAGACCTGGAAGTAACTGTCTCCCAGACAGCAGAGAGTGTTTAATTAGCTCGCAGAGGTCCTGCTTTCTCTGAATATATGCTTAGTGCACACCTGATACAACAGCTCTGCTCCCATTGCTCTAAAAGGATTGTTTTCCCTGTATCTACAATGTGCAAGGCTATGCTAAGAACCGGAAATAGTGAGATTTATACATAATTCTTACCCGTCAGAGCTCACGGTTAAAATAAAGTCACTGTGTATTGCCCGTGTAGTCTACAGGCAGTACAAAGGACACTCCAGTCTACATGAGGACACAGGATGTTTCAGTCTACATGCAGTGCACAGGATGCTTTAGTCTACATACATGCAGTGCACAGGATGCTTTAGTCTACATACATGCAGTGCACAGGATGCTTTAGTTTACATACATGCAGTGCACAGGATGCTTTAGTCTACATACATGCAGTGCACAGGATGCTTTAGTCTACATACATGCAGTGCACAGGATGCTTTAGTTTACATACATGCAGTGCACAGGATGCTTTAGTCTACATACATGCAGTGCACAGGATGCTTTAGTCTACATACATGCAGTGCACAGGATGCTTTAGTCTACATACATGCAGTGCACAGGATGCTTTAGTCTACATGCAGTGCACAGTATGCTTCAGTTTGCATACATGCAGCCCACACAGGGTGCTTTAGTCTACATATATGAAGTACATGGGGTGCTTTAGTCTACAAACATGCAGAGCACAGGATGCGTTCATCTTTATGCAGCGCACAGCAGTGCTTGTAGCATCTGAGAGTTAGAAAAACTTTCCATCAAGAACCGTTCAACAATTTTGAAGCTGACTTCCATTAATAGTGACTGTATTAGGCCATGACATGTACTGTGACAAATCGATATTTTGCACATTTTTTCCTTGAATCTACAAGTGCTAGAAATTATTGCTGAAGATGTTCCTTAAGGCCTACAGTAATAGCTCTATCAGTGCTTTCAGAACCCCAATCGTCAAGGGGTCCTTCATCTCATATGCTAGATGCTTCTACCATGTTTGGCAGGAACTCCCAAGCCTCCAGATGATTTTGAGTGTAGTCAAGGTTACATATGTAACAATCATACATATGTATGTAGTTGAGTATGGGTCTTCATGTGCTTCTATGATACCTGTACCTGGCTTCCAACTGGTACAGAATAAAGGCGAGTTGGGGTGCTGCCTGGCAATAGTGGTCATTCTCAGCTTGTGTCTTTTGGAACAGCTGTTCCTAAGCTGTTTTAAAGATCTCCAGGCTCTAATCATCCTCAGAAACCTGATTCCAATATATGAACCATTCAAATTGGGCAGTGGAAGCGGGGGGACTTTCCTATATGGAGATAGAAAATACTAAGCATCTGCCGACTTTTTGAATAGCCTGGAGGCCATTGTCACAATGTTAGCTTTCCAATCTATCTTAAAGCTTGACTCTCCTTAAGGGCATGTAATAACTATTGATTTTCTTCAAATTACATTCAGTTTTCCCGTCTTCTTTTAAAATACAATATTAAACTGGCTGTGGCAATAAAAGAATTTGCTTCCCTTGTCTGTGAAAAAGAGACAAGATGATTCCTATGGTTGTTTTTTGCTCCAAGATCTTAGTTCTTGAGAGACTGCATAATAGTCAAACGCAGGAACCCACAATCTCTTCCTGTGAAAGTCAGGTAACAAGCAGTTGGGTCATATGACTGCTGCTGTAAGCATTCACACTGCCATTGAAGAGCAAATAGAATTAGATAATACACAAGCAAATTATCACAGCTGGTTGTCAATAAAGCTTTATTTACAAATACAAAAGCTGCTAGATCTAGGGTCTGTAGTTTAAGTGGGAGGGAGGCTCTAAAATCAAATCCTGTATCTGCTCCAGAATAAGTTTTCCTGAAACAATTAACAATTAGTCAGCAACTTGTGGACTTTGTAGATACGAGAGAGAGAGAGAGAGAGAGAGAGAGAGAGAGAGAGAGAGAGAGAGATAGGAAGAGAGATAGTTGCTTTAGTTAGGGTCTATTGCCGTGATAAAACACCATAACCAAAAGCAACTTGGAAAGGAAAAGATTTATTTCTCTTACATCTCCAGGTTACAATCCATCCCTGAGGGAACTCAGGACAAGAACTCAAACAGAGCAGAAATCTGGAGGCAGGAGCTGATGCAGAAGAGGCCATAGAGGGATACTGCTTATTGGCTTGCTCTTCATGGCTTGCTCAGCTTGCTTTCTTATAGAACCCATACTACCTGCTTAGGGATAGAACCACCCACGATGGCCTGGGCCCTCCCAAATCAGTCACTAATTAAGAACATGTACTACAACCATATCTTATGGAATCATATTTTAAATTGAGGTTCCCTCCTCTCAGATGACTACAGATTGCATCCAGTTAGCATAAAACTAGCTAGCACAGGGTGAAAACCTGAAAAGCAAAATACCTTCTACTTTGTTTCATTTTCTTTCTTACATCACCCTACACCTGACTTTCGGGACATACTCCTCATGTGCCAAGTACCCAGGGCACACAGCAGGGAGAGGGGGAAAGGGCAAGAATCACCCAGACAGTACCAGGAGGATGCTTGTTAGCGTCTGGGTCTCCCAGCGGGAGGTACCCATCAACTGTGCCATTCTCTTTGCCTGGCAGCCTGTATCCTCATCCCCGACTGTAGTGTTGACTTTTCCCATCCAAAACACTAAATTACTCAACCTCTGTAATTGCCCAACTAAAACACCATTAAAAAAAATGCCTTTATGCATCTCCACACCACCCCAAGAAAACCACACCCCAAAACTGCTCTTTCTTACCTCTTCAACCTAATTAAATTAAAACATGCCTGTCGGATGTTGTCAGCGCGACCAGCCTATGGGAAGGGAGGCTTGCCACCTTAACTGGCCACCGCATCAGAACAGAAGACTGTCTGTCCCCCTCTTCTACCCACATCTAGAGATCTTTTCCCAATGACACGTCACTTTGTTGGTGATAGTGACGGTGGATCGAGTGGCATCTCAGTCAGATACGAGAAGCAAGAATATTAATATTAAAAGGAGGCAGTATAATGGCTATATAATGAAGCATCTGTCTCTTAGTCATCCAGTCTTCAGGTAAAGAGCTTCTTGGAGCTGCCCTATGTAAAATGGAGTGTTAGGATAATTGAATGGCGGTGATTAGGCGGAGGCAGTTGTGGTGTCCTGGGATGCTATCTAAGCAAACTAGAAAGTCGACTCAGCAGCAAGGACCACAGCTGGGAGCTGAGACTTGCTTTATCCATCAGAAAGTGCCTGCTTGCCTCTAACCAGGGACTGAAGGCTACTGCCCCCACTTTGGACAGTCACATCTTCACTGTGCTTCAATACTCACCTTACGACCCCCACCCCACTCCACCGTTCCTGGAGCTGCAAGCCACCTGCAGTTCGGAGCTGCCCAACTCATGAACCGTGGATATCTGTTCAAACGGTTATTTCAGTGCTTTACTGAGCATCACCTTATCTCTCCACGGGGGGATGCCCTGTATATTGCCTATAACAATAGTAGCTGTCGCCCGAGTGTAACACGAAGGAAACAGCAATGTATCACAGGATTCAAAACACACTGGGTAAAAATAGTTAGCTGGTCTCTTAGCTATAACGACATCATCATTACTATAGCTTTTGCTACTGATATTTAGCAACATTTCCAATGTTACAATTATTTTTTTTGCCAGTTTTTCATCTACCTGTGCTCCCCAACAGTACCTCATCCTCTTAGATGGTCATGTCAACCTGAGTCCAGTCAGCAACACAGAAAGAAACCAATAAACTGGGCTTTCTTCCTCACAGCCCCAGGAAGGTTCTCCCTGTAGCCTCCCACCTGGCCTGTCAGCTAGCTCCTCAGACATCCAGTATTTCCCAAGCAGAACTAGAGCCCTGCCTCAAAAAAGGAAGCATAGACATAGCATGCCTTCTTGTCCCCCACTTTGGGCTCCTCAGTAGGCCTAGTATTTGGCAAGGCCGAAGACCTGGCTTTTGTGTGTGGCAACTGAAGAGAGCTCTAGGAAAGTGTTAAGGGTGGACTCTTTACTATGCTATCTCCATCTTTTCTGTTCTCAAGTGACTTTGACCAACCATCTATTTGCCAGCTCCCTCCATTTTCCATAATATAATGGAATATATAGTCCCACAATATAATATAATACCTACAATCCATGCCTGAAGGCTTGCAAGAAAAGTGAGACATAGAGTAATTTGGTGTGTGTATGGCTGTGCATGAGTGCATGTGAGTGTTCATGCATTCATGAGCGCATTTGTGTGCATGTGTGTATGTACGTATGTGTGTGGAGTGTGTGTGTGTGTGTGTATGTGGCATATGTGTGTGTGCATGCATACACGCTGGAGTCATGCATGTGTAGCTCTGGAAGACATAAATGGGCAAAAGTGTAATACTCAGGGTGCATGAACTGCAAAAAGATAATGGAAAATCAAAGAAAGAGTAGAAGAGTAGAATGGGAGTAAGGGACGAAAGAGGGGAAAGAGAGCAGCAGTGTGATATTTGAAATAGGTCAAAGGAAGCAGTGTCTTACAGGTTCTGGGATTTCATGTTGTTTGGATTTTATGTCACAATGGAGCTGGTGTGTGTGTTTCATCCCATGCCTGCTCCCCAAACTGCAGAGAGGAATTTAACCTGGGTCACCCTAAGGAAACTGGCAGGTGTGAGGGGGCCACTTTCGACCCTAAATTCCCCTGTGGCATGCAGACACAGAATGTCAAAATGACTCACTAAAAATCAGCCTATAAGTCTGTCAAGCGCTCAGGGCGTCTGGCCATCAAATTTGAGTTCATTCCACCCGAGCTCCCGTTCTCAGGTTAAGCAAGCAGGTGGTATTTGCTTTTCAAAACTTTAACACAACTATCAGCCACAAAAAATTACCTGAGCTGAGAGGAATCCCACTGCTCGTTTGGCCCCTGTCAAAGTTCCCTTTCAGAGAGCCCGGGGACCTGGAGGTCACATACTTCCTGTATGAAGTCAGGGAGCCCAGGACAAGAAGTATCATTCAGTGTGTGTCTAAGAATTGCAAAATCCAGGTTTCCCAGCCCAGTTCCAAGGGTTGCCACAGTCACAGGATTTGTTTTGGTAACTTTGGCAAGCATGCATTCGCCTCAATAAAGATGTTTTCTTTCCTAGGCTGGTGCACAAAAGTCACAGGGAGAAAAATTACTTAGAAGGAAGGTGTGCTTTGGTGTTATTAATAAGCTTTATGAGCAGCGTGGCGTAGAAAGAAGACACACAAGCAGCAGTTACGTTGGTAGGTGAATCTCCAATCATCTTTTGATTCTTCTCTCCGTAGCCTGGACCAAAGAGAAAAATGAATTATGGAGAAACAACAAAACTATGATATCCACGCTGCTGGTTGTTCTATTTGTCTATTGTGGTGAAAGGACAGCTAACGCGGCTTTACCAATCTTGCCGTTTTAAGTGTGCAGTTCAGTCCAGCAGAGACTCAATAGCTAACACTGGATGATTAACTGTATGCGCGTGCGTACACACGTGTGTATGCGCGTGCTCATACACAATCGTCTCCTTGAGCAGCAATGCCGACCCCTTAGACAGTCACTCCGTGGCCCTCTCCCAGGCCTCTGGTGACCACCACTCTACAGTCTATGAGTTTGACGGCTCTGAGTTTCTCATACAGGAGAAATGACACAGTAGCCATCTTTTCGTATCTGGCTTACTTCACTTTCAAGGTTGATTTATGCTGTAGCCTGTATCAGAATTTCATTCTTTTCTAAGGCTAAGATCGCATATGCCGAATTTGCTTATCCCCTCAAACCTAATCTCTTCTGCTGGTGTTTGGGTTCTTTCCACCGCGTCCACTAACACTGCTTGCTGTGTATATGGGTATATAAATATCTGCTAAGCCCCTGGTTTCAATGTGTGGGCCATATATGCCTTCCACATTATTTTAATTATATTTATGGAAATTCCTTCATCTGACAGAGAAAACCAGTCTTTCTGCCCCCGCATGTGTTTTTGAGAGAGCTGTCACTAGCCTGGCAGAGGAGGAAGTGGGCGTCCAGCATTCTCACCTCGGGGGACCTCTGCCGAGACAGACTCATACCCTCTCCATGTCTTCCTCTAGTGTTTGCTTCATTTTAGAAATATTTGAACGCCCAGGGACTCTTTGAAAAAGAAGTTGTCTTCACCGTGAAAATGTGTGGCGTGAACTCCCGACCAGCTTCAACAGCCGGAACAAAGGCAAGCTGGATCAGAAGGAAGCAGATGCAGAGGGTGGGAATGGGAGTAGGGTGGGCGCTGGGGGTGGTTATGCCCCAAGGGAAATGCTGGAGAAAGCAGAATTCCATAAGCAGAGAAGGGGAAAGCAGAGTAACAAAGAGAGAGGGAAGAAGAATTAGCACAGGGATGACAAAGAGACTTTCTACATCACCCTCAGGCAGAGGACCCCAAGAACTGCTTACACGGGAAAACCAAAATCATGAGTTCACGGTACACCCTCTAGTTTCCACGGGAACCCAAGCAAGAACCAAAGAGGAAAACAAACAAACAAACAAACAAAAAACAACTAAGAAGCAAAATTCTCTCCAGAGCTCACCTTTTATTGGTATCAAGTCCAGCAGAGACTACAGGGCTCACTCGAGCTCTGCCAACAGCTCACAGAGCAGCCAGCATCCAGACAGAAGTCATCCTAGAGACCACAGGCAGTGTGAAGGCTGCCTCGAGGTTGGGCCCTGAGAGCAGAGGGTAGATGGAGACTAAGAGCCCCCCAGCTTCGTGAGGCTCAGAGTGCTGGAGGAGAACCCACTCATGTGGGGAAGACTACATACAAAAAATACTCGGGCCCTGTGACTTGGACAGAACTCAGAAAGGTTATTGTTTGGCTTAGTCCCCACAAAAGGCTTCATAGCCCACCCAAGGTCAGTTACCCACAGGTACCCCTGTGTGCCCACCATTCTTGCCAGACTTCAGCAGTCTCCATATATCCGGAAGCTGGGCAGTGGTGGCGGCTTTTAATCCCAGCACTCTGGAGAGAGAGAGACAGGCGAATTTCTGTGAGACAGAGGCCATTCTTCCTCTCAAGGGAGCTCGCATCTAATAAAGAAGCGGGTGATTAAAAGCGATTGCAAGACAGGGGTGAACATGACTCCACACACCTGTAACCCCAGTACTGCAGAGCGTGGAGACAGGGGGATTACGGAGAGTTGCAGGATACAAGCACTCCTCAAGATTCAGTGAGAGACCTCAAGGGAGTAAGGACAAAGCACCCAGCACCTTCCTCGGGCCTCTGTGCAGACACACACAAACATAGGTACATATCCCTGTACACACACGTGCACATACACCACACAGAGATATACCACACTCAGCTGTATGTGTGGGTGGGGCTTATCACCTTAGCTGTGTGTGGGGATGTTTATCACCCTAGCTTTGGGGGGCTCATCGCCCGAACTGTGTATTTTAGGGGCTCATCACCCTAGCTGTGGGGGGGGGGCTCATCACCATAGCTGTGTGTGTTTCGGGGGCTCGTCACCACAGCTGGAGTCTAGGAGATGCTTCACCCAAAGTTAAGGGTCAGCACTACTATAAATCAGTGTGGACTGAAACCTCCGGAGTTCAGACGAGAGTATTTTGAGCCAGCTACGCAGCATCTTCTGTATGATTCTTCTCTTTGAGATTTAAGAAGGTGGGGGACCCCCTTTTAAATACACAAACAAACTCCCGCCAAGACTCATGACTGGAGTTCCATAAAGAAGCCCTTCCTGTTGGGTGACGTTTGACTCTGGAACAAACAAGCCCCGACAAGAGGACAGACAGTATGTAATCAATACGCCTTGGCTCCTGCCCAGGACTGTCACGCCTGGCACTTCCATCTCTGCAGATATGGGGAGGGCCGATCACACCACATTTAAAAGCAGATCAACAGATGTAGGGCTGGGGTGTCGGTGAGAGTTGGTTACGTGGCTGACGAAAGTCTTTGTGAATTTCAAATAATGACAATATGGCAATCCTTTCATTTCCTCTCTGGAATTTCCAGGGAGCCTCTTGTGGGCTCCCCCGAGTCTCTTGTTCAGTGCACACACAGATGGCCTCTGCCAGGAAAGCCAAGACCACCTTCCTCCCCGTCTCAAAACCTCACTTTCCAGTCTTCATCAAGCAAGCCTCAGATGCTCTTAGTTCTCCTTGGCTATCACCTCGGTGCTTAGGAAACTCCCCCCGAGCCATTCTGGCTACTTCTCTCAGACCTGCTGACCCGCGCTGCTTGTCTCCTGCTTTAGCACCACGTCCATTGTGCTCCCAGTCCACCCAGACAATGGAGGAGATGCCTTTCCATCCTGAGTTCTCTGTTCTCCATGCCTAGAAGGCAGTTCCTCCAGGATTTGCTGGAGAAAGCCTAATTAGCCCTGGCCATTGGCTCCCTCCAGGAGGCCTAAATACTTCTCTGGCGCTTATGGCCAGAGCTGTGGCCCTCCCTCCCACAGGGCTCTTGTCCTGGGCGATATTAGGCTCCCCTGTTCACCTCTCCTCTCCCTTTGCCAGCTCCTAGAGGGAGAGCTCCTTCACAGCAGATCTCCGGCTCCTTACCACTTAGCTCTTAGTAGACACCAGTAAACATTCGCTGAGGGACTGAAAGATCTTCTCCCGGGAAAGCAAGGAAAGGAGCCCATCACTGTGCCGTCGTCTGAACTGGAGGCAGTCACTGCCTGCTTCGCATGAACACCAGCTTTCTCCCAACCTGGTGTCCCAACGAATCCTGGCCCTAATCTAGCCACAGCAACGCTGTTATTCTCCTGACCACTTAGTTTGCAGGAAGCTGCTCTTTTTCACGGTCTCCCTGCGACAGCCTCCGGTGGAGTGCCATCGCTGCCCTTTGTGCTGCCGCCTCCTCTGGTCTTACTGAACTTAGAGATGATTTGTCCTTCTCGTCCAGATTTCCGTTCACCCTCTTCATCTCAGCATTATTCTCCTCCCCCAGGCAGTCCGCTTGACTGAGGTTCCAGCTCCAGGTCTTTCCCCCTGGAAGAACCACACGACCATTAAAGCAACCTCCCAAGGCCAGTCTCTAACAAGCCAGGGACCAGGTGAGCTGGCGTGTGCCAGGCACACAGCATTCAGACAGGGTTGTCGCGTGCATTCCCTGGAGACTGTCCTCTCATCTGGCCACCTCTGTGTGCTCCCATCTTTTCACCCCTTAAATTCACTCCGGGTTTTGATGCTACAGTAATATTCCAATGGAGAATGCCGATGATGAGTCTTCAGGATGCCACCCCCAACCAAAGTTATGATGCAGAGGTGCCCAGCTGTCTATCAGTGCTGTGAGCTTTTAACAACAGCCAATTCTTAAGCTTAATATTTCACTTTCTCTGATAGCATTTTTTGTTTTCCTATTACAGTGTTAGTTTTATAAGGAAGCAATGCTACGTCTTGCGCTGCTTGTTTCTGTTCCGGGAACTATATTATCCAGTCATGTGTTGTTCTGGGTTCTAACAAGAGACCAACAGAACGCTACCTTGTTATGGTTTTGAATCCGGGGGTTGACCTCCACTAGCGGCTTTCAAAGACAGAAACAAAAACCAGAAGACAAACAACTTGTTACTATACAAATCCTTTTGAGATGTAGCGCTACTTCTTTCTTTCTGTTTACTCTCATAGCTGGTCTGCTTTGCTTGGGGTGTTTTGCTTGTTTGTTGTCTTGAACTAGACTCTCCCTGTGCCACTCAAGCTAGCCTCGAGCTTGTCTTGGCTCCCAAATGGCTGGGGCGGCAAGCAATTGCCATCACACTCAGCACCCTTTCTTTTAAATACGGTGTGTGCTGCAGGAAAAATTTTCTGTCGTGAACTGTCTCCTGTCTTAGATCTGAAAATGAAACATTCAAGGAGAAATAAGATCTCCTAGGCTCCACCCCAGTCCCTGACATCCATATATCCAAAGAGCCTGGAATGTTCTGGTGGAAGCTCCACCCCAAGTCCTGGCATCCATATACCCAGAGTCTGGAAAGTTCTGCTAGAAGTACAACCTCAATCTCCCTCTGCCATCTCTTTCTCCCCAATCCCTGTCTCATCTCAGAAAACCCAGTAAACAGGGCTCCTCCCCCAGAGATGCTCAAGACCACTCCCACAGAATATTTAAACTGCTCCCCCCCCCACACACACACACACGCTGCTTTCTCCTCCGGAAAACAAACACTTGTTTTTTTGGGGGGTGGGGGGCAGAAAATCATCCAGGAACATTCTGGGCTTTTTCTAATTCAGTTTGATTTGGAGTGTTGCTTCAGCAGAGAGGCTTATGAGGTGCAGAAACTTTTCCCTGTCCGCGAAGAGAATGAAAGTCCAGATAACTCCAAGAGCTTGTCTGTTTATTCACACTTCCGATGTCTGAATGATTGCTTGCCTTTCGTTGTATAGACACATGCGCACTGATAATGCCTGTCGTCGAACGCACATACATACACACACTGCAAGGTAGGCAATTAATCATGATCTCCTTCAAGACCATATTTTACAGTCAGAAGCCAATTGTCAGCACACATGTCCCTAAATAAACTGACACACATACCAGCTAGCAGATTAATTCACATGGAGAAAGCACCGTGGGAAGAAAACCTGTGCTCCCAGATTGCTCAAGCAGGTGCTCTCCCTATTAACATAAAGATCAGCCCTCCCAGCTCTAACCCCCAGGGAGCCCGGCAGCGAATCTTACTATTTCTAATACAGTTGATGCTGAGATAGTTCTGCCCACTGAGAATTCGATTTATACAACACAACCTAAGAACAGCTTTGCTCAGAAGGAGCCGGGATAGACTTTTGAATCGGGGGCGGGGCGTCATCTTTTGCTGGTCTCACACTTTGCTGTGGCTGTGTTTGTCTGAAGCGGGGACTCACTATCTACCCTAGGAATGGCCTTCAACCCAAGATCATGCTCCTGCCTCCGCCTCCCGAGTGCTGGGATTGCAGGTGTGTGCACTCTGTATTTGGCTTTTCAACAGAAGGTAACCCTGATGGAAGACTTAATGCTTTTCCTATTTTTGAACAGACAGTATGTTATTTCCCATCAAGGTTCACAGGCGCCTTCGGTGATGAATCCTAAGGATACAGGAACCTACTGTGATGAAACTGCTTAGGAGAGACTCTTGCACACCCAAGTGTGCAGGCCGTGTGTGCGCATTCACAACCTGGCATGGCCCTTGAGTGGAGAGAATTCAGATGGCCTCTTTGACTCTCTTAAGCTAGCTCCCACGTGGTCAGCCCCTCTGAACAGAGCCGGGCTCCTCCATACAGCACCTTGTGGACAGAAGGGATCCCTGTTGTCTGCACTGAGCTCCACAAAAGGAAACTTGTAGTAGATAGTTCACCAAATGGCCTTCCTCGGGGCTGGAATGTAAAGACAGAGGGGGTGGGGGTGGAGAGTGGGGGTAGAAGGCTGGAGAACATTTCCATGACAAACGCTAGACTCTCAGAATCTAGGAGGGGAACCAGTCACCAGTATTCAGTACTTACTTGACATCTACAAGAATCACTCACAGTCTTTATTAAAAATGGCCCTTGTAGCTGCTACAGATACCTCCAGGGCTGGCAGGGGTTGGGGGTGGGAGTCAGCTTGAGCCACCACTGCGCTGTGCTGGAACAGCGGCTTTCCCAGGAGGCTCCAAGGCAAGAGGCAGGATGCTCCCCTGGAGAGTTCCTTAGGGCAAGCTCTGCCTAGACAGCCAGAGATGGCTGAATCCCTGCAGGGTGGTGACCTCTTGTTTCTCACATTCCCACCCCACCCCCATCCCGTGATCTTTCTGTAATCCCACCAGCTTTCAAATACACCTTGCTATTGTTCTTAATACACACACACACACACACACACACACAGACACACAAGACACACACAGAGACACACACAGACACAGACACACACACACCACGGTGGGGCAGGGGAGCGGGAGGAAAGAATGAATGACTATTAGGGTCCTTCTAACCCAGCGACAAACTCCTGGCACATTGAGAGGTAACCAATTTCTCTCTGTGTAACTGGAGAGAAGCAGTCCCTCCCTGAGGGCACATGGTCCCCACTCTGCACCCCCCCCCCCCCCCCCCCCCGCCTTCAGTCAGCTCTCCTGAACAATACCCAACTGTCTGGACAGGATGGGAAAGTGTCTCCGGGAGTTGGGAACCCACCCTCCTACAAACCCAGACTTGCACGAAAGTTCTGCATCTCACCGCAGGAAGTGAGGACGGTGGCTTCAGGCATCATTAATCATTTTGAAGTGATTATTCTTAAAGGGGGGGTGGGCAAGGCAAAAAACAGAAAGATACAGTTTGAGTTAAGTCATGCCCAATAAAAATCAACACTTCTCCAAATCATGATTTCCCTGATTCCATGTGGACCTTTTAAGAGCACACTGCACTGACAAGACCAGATAGGAAATCTGTTTCCTCTGTAATTGGAACTCCTGCAAATACTTGGCACCTGACACGGAGAGATAGGGGAAGGGTGTGTTTGTATCTTGGGGTGGGGGGGAGTGAGCCTTGATTTCCTTCACCTTCCAGCCCAGGAATGCACGACACATTTCAAAAGGACGGTAAAGCGAGAACAATTTGGGGGTTTGCGTCCTCTAAGAATCTTCATTTAAATTGAAATTCCGGGAAACCAAGCTAGAAAGAATCCTTCTTTGTCTTCTAATTGAGC
Organism: Microtus pennsylvanicus; assembly: GCF_037038515.1. NCBI lineage: Eukaryota > Metazoa > Chordata > Mammalia > Rodentia > Cricetidae > Microtus > Microtus pennsylvanicus. Next base: position 53,007,823 of record NC_134584.1, read on the forward strand.
TAGGGAACTGTGAAATCCCCCCACCCCGCCCCCACCACCTCACCAGGCCCCCAGCCCAGCAGGTAGGGTCCGGTAATTCCCTAGATTGGCCACCCCATGGGGTGGGTGCTTCTAAAGCAGAACCAGCCCCGCCAGCCATTCAGATCTGCTCACCCTTCCAGGAAGCACTCCCCAGCCCAGGCCTTTGAAGTAACACTGTCTCACCCGCATCGGAAAAGTGGTAACTAGAAAATGAAATCTACTCTGTCCTTCCAGAGAAATTGCATTTCCTGTGATCCTGGGCCCAGAGGAGATGCACTTACATGAAATTGGATTAATTTTTTTCTTTCCACCTTGAAGTCACCTGGTCTGCCAGAAGCATCTCTCCTCAGCTTCCTCTCCCTGGACCTTTGGCAGGGTCCCCAATTCTCCATTTACTCCTTATTCGAGATACCTAGGTCTAGATCAGAACTCATGAAACCAATGCAGAAAACTTTCTTCCTGAATGTGCTGCTTGCTCCCTTCCTCCCCAGTCTTGCAGACCCTTCAAAGTATGTGAGCCTTGGGGACGGAGTCTCAGACTTCTCAGCCAGGTACCATCCAGAACCCTCCACCCCACCCCCCATCATACAGCTTGCCTCAATGTGCGAACATGAAGAAAAGGAAGAGCAATGAATTTCATCCTGGCGTTCTTAACATACTCAAAAAAACAAACACTGTCTGCCAACTTTGTTTTCCGGATTCAATTATAATTTGTTTTTTGGGTGTTTTTTTTTCCCCAGGGTTTGGCCACCCCATGCCCCCACCCCCAGTTTTTTTATAGACCCAAAGACCCAAGAACATTTTCTTTAAAACAATCTACTGAGCCACACTGAAAATGACAGCAGCCTGAGTGGGTGGTAACGGTGTCTGTCTGTGTAGATTGTCGCCTGCCATGAGATACAGGGCCCCAGCCAGGGAAGGACAGTGTCCACTGGGGCGTGAGGGACAGCCAGTGTCCCTCAGAATCACAAGAGAACAAAGAAGCTGGGAAGATGGGATGGCAGAGTTCATTCAGACCAAAGGAGGGTGGAATTGGGGCCCAGAATGGGATGTCAACCCCCCAGCAGCTAGAGGAGAGAGTCTACAGAGAGGAATCAGCAACAGAGATGGCAGGTGGTAGTGAGTCCCAGTCAGAGAACAGTCAGGTAGCAGGCTATTTTAAGGATAACAGAAAGGCTAGGTATCCCTGGGCTGGAAATGGATGTTGACATGAGTAGTTTTCAGTCCATACACAAATGAGAAAAAAAGTAAGCATTGCTCTGGACTTTGGGAGTATTGCGGTATTTGAGAAACATGATGCTACCGTGTCAATAAGCACATCTAGCGTCTAGTGTTCAAACACTCTTTTTTTAAATATATATAACAAAGTCTCCTGTATTCCAGGCTGGCCATAAACTTCCTGTGTTGGATCTAAGAACATCTTTTAACTTCTTGCTTCTTTCCTGAGTGCTAGGACTACAGGCATGTACTGCCTTCCCTGGTGGGGATGGTCCCAAATGTTGGTCTTCATTTGCACTAGCAAGCATTCTGCCAGTGGACCTGCAGCCCTAGCCCCCAGATGCTCACTTCTAAATACCAACTTCTGTAACAAGCTCTCTTACGGGACTATCTTTGGATCACCAGTCCCCGAATAATAACACGGAGATTTATTATTGTTGTTCTTAATTTCGGACTGGCTTTCCTGTCTGCGGGGTTAAAGGGTAAAGACGTTACGCGGGGAAGGAGACACAGACACACAGCAGTCCCACGTGGGTGCACTTTAATGGGGGGAGGGGTAACCACGGGTAGGTACAGGTGTGCAGAGACAACAGGAGACACGGGGAAAGAGAAAGGGGTCGTGGAAAGAGAGAGGGGTCGTGGCGACCCTTGCCTTTTAACGAGGAATGCAAAGGCTTCTGGGAAATGTGTCCGTAATCCAGGGGAACGCTGGGAGCTGTAGTTCCGCAAAGGAACAACAATTATTAATTATGAAAGCTTGGTCTTAGCTTAGGCTCGTCCCCAACTAGCTCTTATAACTTAATTAATCCATATTTTCTTAATCTATGTGCTGCCACATGACTCGGTTACCTCTTCTTAGTACGATACATCTGACTTTCTCCAAGTCTGCTGACAGAATTGCACACCTAGATTCTTCCAGTTTCTCTCTAGCTCTAATCCTCAGGCAAACTTTATTTGTTAAAACACAAACAAAATATCACCACAGGTTTGCACAAGCAGACAGTTTCACCAAAGTTAAGCTAACTGGGACATCTTGACCTTGGGCTTCTAGAATAAAGGTTGATAATTTCCAGGGGGATTCTCCACCAAGGAAATCAGATTCTAGTTAGACCTAAAATGGCCTCAGCAAGAATACAGGATGGAAGCCGGACTGTGGTGGTGCACTCCTAATCCCAGAACAAGGGAGACAGAGGCAGGTGGGTCTCTGTGAGTTCCAGGCCAGCCTGGTCTACAAGAGCTAGTTCCAGGACAGTTAGGGCTGTTACACAGAGAAACTTTGTCTCGAAAAAAGTGAAAACCAAAACCAAAACGACAAAAAAAAGAAAAGAAAAGAAAAAAAGAATACAAGACAGAGGATCCTCTGCCCTCTCTTGCCTGTCACACAAGCACATAAGGAATCCTCTTCTGGCCTCCAAGTTTATCTGTATACAAGGTATATACACCCACCTTGTCCCACCCCCAATACACATAAATAATATAAATAATTTTTTTTAAAAAATGAGAGAAAATCATTTACATTGTACTTCAGCCTTGTAAGTTTACTATTTCTTCAAATTCATTTATTCTTTATTTTGGTTTTGAGACTGGATTTCTTTGTATAACCCTGGCTATCCTGGAACTTGCTCTGTAGGCCAGGCTGGCCTTGAACTAAGAGATCTCCTGCCTCCCAAGTTTTAGGGTTAAGGGTATGCACCAATGCCATCTGGCTAAATTATTTTAAATTTTTAAATGATAACAATAAAATAAAATAAAATAGACTATAAACTCATGAGCACCTGAATGAGCAAAGACTGGAAATTCATTCATACCCAGCACCTGGTATGTGCCCAGTTCAGGAAAATGCTTAGTAAATATTTACTAAATTAACTATTTGAAAATTTCTTTGCAATATGGAAAGAACATAGCAAAAGAGCTCTCATTGAGGTTTATGTTAATGTATTTTGCTTTTAGACAGCTGCATCATTTAATACCTGCCCAAAATTGCTCTAAACATTTTATAAGAGAGTGGAGAGATGGCTCAGTGGTTAAGAGCATACATTGTGCACAGAGGACTGGTGCTTGTGCTCACATGGGGATGTAAGCCTCCAGCTCTAGTGGGCTCTGATAGCTCTGTCCTCTGAAGGTACCTGCACCCAACGCACACACCTACACACAGATACACAAGTGCATGTGTGCAAATGTGTGCGAACACACACACACCTATGCACCCAATGTAAGCTCCTACACACAGATACACATGTGCATGTGTTCTCATCTTCAAAAAGAGGAAGTAAAGTAGAGAGATGATGTAGCCTGCTCAAAGTCACACAGACATGAAGAAAGAGGTAAAGTACCAACCTAAGAGATAACAAGAGTCCACAAAGGTCACTCTTAGCCACCTGCCCAGGCTGGCTCCCCAGCATCCCACCCATCACCAAAAAATTTACAATTTCAGGATCTTTCCTGTTCAAGTTCCATTCTAAAGAGCTGCTTCTGCTATATATATTTATATTGTATGTATTCTAAATGTACAAAATAATGTCATATTCTTTATGTCCTAAGAGACAGAGACAACCAAAAAGAAGCCATCCTAGAGCTAGGCCCTTTGTGAGCAATTCCTGTCACCAGCTTTGTTCTGCACACATCTTAGTCACCCAAAGAGATGTTTAGATTTTAATTATAGCATCCACACCCTCTGTGGCCAGTATTTTAATGTATGTGCTATCAATTCTCTTTCTTCTATTTCCATGTGATCTTAACAAGGAAAGAATGTATCTTGAGCCTGGAAAGTCCTATCAGCTTCTGACCAAAATACTAAACTGTGAGCCCTCATGCATATATCTCTCCCTCACAGAAGGGAGATGAAGTTTTGGAGCCATGCACCTCCGATAAGAACAGATATTCTTTTCTGTTCTGTGTATTCTTACAGTACCCGGCCACACACAGCTGTCTCCACCCCACTCCAGCTCTCCTGTAAACAGTGAGAATATATTGCCTTATTTGTTATTCTAGGGAGAAGGTCTATGTCAACATCAAGGTGAGGCAGTCCTTAGACTCCCCTTTATAGAGTCAGGCTCATAAAGTCAATCCAATAACTGAATATCCATCTCTATAAGTCAGTGCAGCAGGCGGCCTCATAAAACTGTAACCGGTATGACACAATGGGATCTGTTTCATGGGAATGTTGGGCCTTCCCACAGCCTGTGATGGTATCGCAGAGCCTGGCTCCCGGTAGACTCCAAGCAAGTTCCATGCCCCCACTTACTCTGAGAGTCTCTATCTAAAATACCATGTAGCCCCAGAAATGTATTCTTCCATGTGCTACACCCCATTTCAATACAGGTGAGAACAGCAGAGAAGAAACCAGAAAGGTGGATTTTACTCAGTTGGTGAAGGGTTATTTATTTTCTTATGTAGAACTGGAAGGTTTTCCTACACTTCTCTATGCCATTTTCCAACCACATGCAGGCATAATTTCTTCAACACACAAAAATATTTCATTTCTTTTGTATAAATGAGTGTGTTCTGCTATCAGATCTCCACTATGCGATTAGAGTCGCTAATGCCATCGGGCCATTGCCGGTGTCCTCTCATATGATCCACCCAGAGACAAAGGCAGGTACACCCTCTCTGTCCCTCGGTGTTTGCCTGTTGCTGAGACTCACAGTGCTATTGTTCAGACAGGCTCGTGATTGTGGGATTAAAATTCCCACGAGTCCTCCAGCACTCACCACCAAATAGAGCTGGTGGCTCAGACTGGGATGGCTTTGCAGAGGTATTTTTACTTAGATGGAGTTCCGCCAGTAAGGCAGTCCCCATGGCTCATCTTGGTGACTGGCTTCATGGCAGGACCGTTATTGTTCTCTCTCACTTCTATGCTCTCCTCCAGTATTTCCTGAATTACACCTGTCCTTCCAACTTGGTCTTATTCTGGGGACCCCAGGCTAAGGCAATCACTCCAGAGAACATGAGCGCTAACCAAAACTATGCACAAAAGTCGATGCTGTGTAGATATTGACAATTCTGCCACAGAGAACCTCAGAGCATCTAGTAGATCCAGACCCTAACCTCGCCTTCCCCCTCTTCACCCCCTTCTTCTGTCAAAGTTCGGCATCCTTGTAAGAGATTTCCTCTTCCCTGGTTCTCAGAGTTTCGCTTTTCTGTTCAGCTGTGGTCAGAGGGGCCCACTGTCTATGGCAATGACTCTTGCTTAATTGGCTCTCACGAACAGTGTACTTATCCTTGCTCTGTGAGTGACAGATAGAGCCTACCATATGTTTCTTCCACCGGGGTCATCCTGCCATCTGGACAATGGGAGCTTTTGCCTTAGGGAGACATCCTATAAGCCAATTTACATTGAGATTCAGATTCTAAGTTTGAACACAAGATGACTCCATCTGGCAATGCCTCTGGACTATAACTGATTTTACCCACAATACATAGAGATCCCCACGACTTGTAGAGAGAAGCAAAAACATTGCTTTGGCCTCATGACCAATCCGATTGTTTATTCCCTTGCTGTATGCATCCTTACTTGAAAGGAAGGCACCCGATCCAGGATCTGCGTCCAGGCATTTTGCTACCCCTAACCTGTTTAATTCCCTCAGTTTCGGCCTGAAAGCAGCCAACGACACTTACCTATTGATCAGCATCTTCATAGGGCACATCTGGCATTTCTACAATCAATGATATTGTTTTTTAAATTCAAAGGGCTACCTACAATAATAGAAATCAAAATCACTTAAAATTTTAGTGCAGCCTTGACTTAAAGGCTTGCCTCCTGGGCATCACCCAAAGGAAAGTTCTGCTTTCTAGTTTTTAAAATGACATCTCTTATGTAAAGAATCCGTTGGTGTTTCTTCTTGTTTTTTTTTTTAATCATCTCTTCTCACCTCCCTCACGCTTCACACGATGCTATCAAAAATGTTGCCAGAAGCAGGAAGGAGTGGGCTGCCAGTAAGCAGCCACGTTTGCTGGATGGGCTTGAAAAGTCCTCCGCAGCCTGAATAAGCAGAGTGAGTCCTGTTGTGAGGCACGCTGCTGCCCTGGTGTCAGTGCTGGTAAGACACAGACCCTGCTTGCACGCTGTCCTCAGAGCTCCACAGCCCCCTCTGCAGAAGCACCACAAGCCGTTTTGCTGATAGAGTTTTCACACATATACGCTTGTGTGTGCCCAGACACACACACTTTAATTCTTTTCTATATCTGATCATTTTCTATATCTCATCTCAGCAAGGACCTACTAGAGATTCCTCCGGAGAGCTAAGCACATCTCTAGTGTCTGGCATAGTAGGAGCTACCCAGTAAGGTCTCAATAGACGCCAGTACTTTATGTAATCACCTACCTGTTTACTTTCTCAGAGACATCAGTCCATAGAATGGTATTGCTTCCTTGCGTGGACTAATGCATGCTCCTTTTAAAATTTCATATATGAATATGATGCATCTCCATCAAATCGACCCTTCTCCCGTTCTCTCCAAGTCCTCCACTCTACTATCCCTCTTACAAACTCCTCTCAAATTCATGTTCTCTTCCCTTACAACTATTATTGATAGATTTTTATATTGATATACATTATCTATTATGATTATTGGTATATATGGTATTGATAGCCATATTTAACTCTCTATAGATAGACATCTACTGAGTCCAGTTAGACTTGTCCATATATACTAGGACGTAGGGCTGACCATTGGGGATGAGCAATCTGTCAGGCAGCTTGTTCCTGAAGAAGAAGACTGACTCTCCCTCCCTCAGTAGGCCTGGATTACCTATAGCTCTTCAACTAGGGCTTGTGCCTTCTAAGCCCTTTCCCCACTGTGCGGGAATGTTGACTGATGTGGTCTTGTATGTACAGCCCTACTGTCGAGAGCTCCCATGGGTGCAACAGTTCTGTCTTATCCAGGAGACTCTATTCCAAAGCAGTCTTCCTTCAAAGGTCTAACTTACTTGTCTGCAGAGTTCCTCCAGGGATTGGATGGGAAGCTAAAATTGCCCCTTTCTCTGTTTTCCTCTCCCTTCTCAAGCTTCTTTAAGTCCCTCGCTTGGTGCTGGGAAAAGAGCAGCAATGGGACTGCAGGGCAGAGCCTGTATTGAAGATTCAGAGATTCCCATGCCAGGGCTGACCGGCCCTGCTCAGCTCTGCCGCTTCCCACTCAGTGAGCCCCAGTTCTGCCCATCCCCTCCTCCTAACAACCTCCTCCTTCTTCCCCCCTCTTCCTTCTCTTCCTCCTCCTTCTTCCCCCCTCTTCCTTCTCTTCCTCCTCCTTCTTCCCCCCTCTTCCTTCTCTTCCTCCTCCTTCTTCCCCCCTCTTCCTTCTCTTCCTCCTCCTTCTTCCCCCCTCTTCCTTCTCTTCCTCCTCCTCCTTCCCCCTCTCTCTCTTCTTTCTCTCATCCTTCTTCCCCCCTCCCTCCATTTCTCTTCCTCTTTCCCTACTTCACTTCCCCTCCTTCTCCCTCTTCCTCTTCCCCTCCCCCTCCTTACCTACTTCCCCTCTCCTGTTCTGCTGACTCTCCGAAACCCACCACTTGCTGTTTCTCATGTGCACATGGCCCAGTCTTTGACCTCTGACTTCTCTTCCTGCCCATAACAGCCTCTCCTTCCCAACAAAGCTTCTGTGCCTCAGTAAAAGATCTGGCCTCAGAGACGGACTAAGGATTGGCCCTACTGTGTCTCTTGACAAAGGTGACTGAATTGAACTTAGTTCTTGGGTAGTGCGGTGGCCTATGTGAACAGACAGACAGACTGATTAATAGGGACACTTACGAAGGATAAGCAGAGGAATATTTGTCTTGTCAAACGTACAATCGGAGCTCAGAACAGCGAGAAAGGACAAGTGGGAGGGAAGGCAGAAACAGAGAGGCTAATGTGTTAAAACACAAATGCGTGATGAGTCTGATTCTATCCATTTATTAATCCTACATTATGAAACAACTTTCTCAGGTCCGTCACTGTTCCTTTCTCCATGTGGAGACTTCCCTGGACAGTTTGTGGAAGGCTCATGCCATATTGCAAGCGCCCCTCTAGCTGCGATTTTGCCATCTGAATGCAGCAATAAGCACCCTTGGGAGTCTCCAGGGACACTGTAGCCATGCTGAGCTGCTGTACAGAATGATCCGATTTGTTCAGCTGTGTGGGTCACTGCAAAGTCAATAGAGAGGAGGAGACTGGCTCAGCTCCCCAGGTTTCCAAGGTCGCCTGGTGCAGCTGCGCAGACCCCTCCAGATGCTCCCAGTCTAGCCTGGCCCCAGGTAGACAGCGAAGCTATGGGGACTCCGTGTTTCTTTCTAAATAGGGCTTAGTGTTCATGTCACTTAGCATTCCCTCCGTTTTATACTTACAGTTCTGGTCTGTACGGGACAGCCTGTCTAGTGGGCTTGCTGGAGAGCTTGCTTGTCCTGCCATGGCCCTCTTGAGAGTATGACCATCCTACCACCACACCGCAAACCCCACAACACTGGCCGCGAGCCATGTGGATCAAATGAGGAATGAGCATCCAAGTGAAGACAGGCCCAGGCCAGGAAACTGTTCTCAGAAAGGCAGGCAGGGCTCTGAGGCTCCTTGGTTAGAGGCTTGCTCTAGAGACTTGAGCGTGGGGCAGCCACATAGTGCAAAAGAAAAGCAGGGGTGTTGTGTGAGCAAAGGGGAAGTGAAGCCCAAGGAAGAGAAGAAGAGCTCTCTTGTCCCTCCACATACCTGTGGGCTGTAGGACCAAATGCAATTCCCTGCTGTATTAAAGAATTCCTAAGGTAAGAACAGGGACGTATTGGGCCTGATAGAGTTCAAACACAGCCTGGGAGACAGTGTGCCGCTCAAGTGGCGGCTGGTTTCAGGTTTCTCAGGCTTATTCCATTAGCCCTTCTGTAGACCAGAAAGGGGATCGCCTGCATTTAACACCAATTATGTAACATCATTTCGTTTTAGGGAATGGGCTTAGATTAATTAGACAACCACGCTCTTGAATTTCTGGACCACTTAACAGAGCAACAGAGGCTCAGAGCAACGCATCTCGCCCTCCTCCGGCAGCAGAATACAAGATGACCAATCCGCAGAGCCTACCACCCTACAAAAGAGAGAGGGAGAGAGAGCTGCGCCTGTCTTCCTTGGAGTCAGCCTTAATGCCAGGACACACAGCCTTGCCAAGAATAACTGATTATCCTCCCTGTGATAAAATGCACTTTCCAGCGACAGGCACACCATTCCCACCCATACTAGGTTACCATGTCAACCTGGGTTAGCAATTCTCAGGCCAGTATGAGGGCCGGCCTAATTATTCAGGTGCCAGCACAAGAGATGGGGCCCTCGTTTCTCTTCCAGAAGTGTAAGCATGACCACTCTGATAAACAAGATACCCCCTACCGCCAAATACCCCTCAGCAGGAGTCTGCTAACCAGTGCCATGTGAGCTGGAATGCTTTCTCTTCCGGAATCTGATGTCGCATTTCACACATACATTTGAGCCGCTAGCCAGCCTTTGGCAATTTCCAAGTTTCCCACAGATTAATAAAAAGAAAATTCAGCTGTTTCCAACTATTCGGAACAGAGCAATGCGTAAAAAAGGGGGGGGGAGGGGGAATCTTTACCCAACGTTTCCAGCAGTCGGGGAGATTTGTAACATATTGGAAAGGAAAATTACAAGTTTGATCGTTCAAAGATTAGGGGGCGGGGAGAAAGAGCGAAAGAAAGGCAGCCTTGTATCAGATTTCTAAGGATGTCTTTTTTGTACCGAATAGAAAGAGCTAAGAAGCTGTGCTTTGATTAATCAGAGATGAGATCATTTCTGCTTTGTTAGTCCAGGCTGAGAAGCAGCGCCAGTGGAAGGTGAGCAGCTCCGGCTCACGGGAAGCACATCTGAGCATCTTGGCCACGAGCTGAGATCAGAACTCAGGCGGCAGTCAATGAAGTTGTTGGCAACGTTGGCACTCTTCAAGCTGTGCTTGCCGAAGGACCCGTTGGTTTGTTGCTGGTTTTAAATCACTCACAGATCACCGAGACCCACAGCAAATAGTGCTCAAACTATTGGACAACCACACTCTAAAAAAAATATTATGCTTTCATGCTTTCTATCCTTTACAAAAATTAATACAACATGCATTATGAACCTAAATACAAAATCTAAACCAAAACACTTCTGTAAGCCGCACTATGTTCCCCAAAATATGATGCCTAAAAGAAGAAATTATAGACACAAGTTTCCCAATCCTAAGTACTTCTCCCTCTAAAGAATAAGAAGATAAGACAGATCAGGAAAAAATATCTGCAAAGCACATACCAGATAAAGGACTCCTATCCAGAACCCACAGAAGATGCTCACAGTTGAATGACAGGAAGCAAGCTTGTCTTTGTTTTTTACATTGGCAAAAGACTGAACAGACATCTTACCATCTTTATGACGCACAGGTGACAAGTGGCCCCATGGAATGCTGCTCATCGTACTAATACAGCACGAACCACGAATGTCAGCTGCAAGCTAGAAGTGAGTTAGAAGCAGAGCCGGACGCCACTACGTACCTGTTTCAAAGGCTGAGCATTTTTTAGACCAGTCGTACCTGCGACTGGCAAGGTTAGGGAGGAAGTGGAGGTCTGGTACGCTGCCAGTTGGGATGAATTGGAGACGGTACAGCCATTTCACAAACAGCTTGTCAGTTTCTCTTAATGTAAACCAACATTTGCCTCGCGATCCACCAACCCAATCCTAGCATATTGACTTGGATCGGATAAAAGCTTATGTTCACACACACACACATACACACAGCCACACACAACAGTAAACACAAATGTTGGAAAGAGCTTTATGCATAACTGTTCCAAACTGGAAATCAACCAAATGTGCCTCGGCGGGGAAACTGATGACAATAAAGTGTGGTACATCTGTGGAGTACTATTCAGTGATAAACAGGAACACACAAAGAATGGAGACAATCTCACGGATCGTGCCAAGCAGCAGCCAGGCTCCAAACCTGCATGTGAATGACCGTTCTCTACAAAGGTCTTGCAAACCTAGATGCAGGACTGAGAAGAGATTAGGCTTGTCACTCACACAAGGCATCAAGAGGAGCTGACAGCAGAGTGTCAGGGAAGGTCTGCGGGAGTAGTGAAATCCTCCTACCTTTCCACAGGAGTATAGGCAATAAAATATACGCACATTTTAAACTTGCACTGAGAAGTGGTTTTACTCTACGTCAATTACACATTGATTTTTATTTTATTTATTTAGTTCGTTAGTTTTGGTTTTTGATACAGGGTTTCTCTGTGTAATAGCTCTGGCTGTCCTGGAACGCACTCTGTAGACCAGGCTGGCCTCCCGCTCAGAGATCCACCTGCCTCTGCCTCCCGACTGCTGGGATTAAAGCTATGTGACACTCCCGTCCACCCACATTAGTTTGTAAGATAAGAAAACAAAATCTTCCCAGACTATTATATAAGTACAGTAAAAGCTAATTTATGAGGAAATTATATGAAAAGATTATATAAATCTAGCTGAAATAAATAAATAAATGCTAGCTGAAATTCTTCAGTATTAGGTTCAAGGAACGGAACAAAACAAAACAAAATTGCTTTTAAGGGGTGAAAAATGGCTGAGTGGTTAACAGCACTTGCTGTTCTTGCTGAGGACCTGGGTTTGGTTCCCAGTACCAAATGGTGGCTCACCAGTCATCTGTAACTACAGTTCCAAGTAATTCAACATCCTCTCTGGCCTCTGCAGGCACCAGGCATACAGGTGCTACACATGCATATATGCAGGGGAACACTCAGAATCACATCACATGAAAGCAAATAAATCTTTTTTTTTTTTAAATCCTTTGGTCAAATTTTTATGTCTGAACACCCGTTCTCAGTTCCCATAGGGTGGGGACAGCTCTGGTGTAGAGACATTTGTTGACAGCCTTTTCAGAATCATTTTTACTTCCTCATAGCACCCCAGTTTCTCTGAGATGTCACTTGCTCAGTGCATGCATAGAAAACAGCAGGGACCCAGCCCTTTCCCAGTCTCCAGTGGTGTATAACCCAATCTATTCACTATACACCCACCACAGCTGATGTAAACCTTGGGCAGATAGGACCCAAAAGCCACTTTCCCGTGCCAGGGGAAAGATGCCTCTGTCGGAGGCTGTAGCCTGGGGTTTCTATTCCCTGGCCTTTGGCTGCTTTCTTTCCTCCAATCTCCAATGTGGGGGGCATCTCTTGGGATGGAACTGCCTTCCTTTCTCCAGGTAGTAAAAGAAAGGCTTCACTTCCCTGGGGACCCACAGCCTAGGAGAACAACGTCCCTCTGCTTTCTTCTCCACCTGATTATGTGCTGACCCTAGTTGGGGCAAGGAGATACCGGAACCACATATCCATCAAGATTATCACCTCACTGGGGACTCAAAGAGTGGAAGCTGACATGCAGGATGCACCTGGAGATACTGGAATGCAGTTAGCTGTAATAACAACTCATCACAGGCTTGAACTCCGAAGGATATGTCCTCCCCCGACTCTCTCTCTCTCTCTCTCTCTCTCTCTCTCTCTCTCTCTCTCTCTCCACACACACACACACACACACACATATTTCTAAGAAGTGTGCAAGCCCAGGGTTGCTCTGAGGCTCAGCAGCAATAGGGATGCTTACTCTTCCTCTAATCCCATCAGCCATTCTCAGGAGGTGCCAAGCCTTCTCTGGCAGCAAAATTGTTTCTGCAGCAAAGCCTTGCTTGTGGCCTCAAAAGAAAGACAAAGAAGATCTGCGTTCTAGCTCATGGGACCCTTGGGAAGATATTCTTTCTCCCTAAGCTCATGTGCATGTCTTCTCGGGTCACTTTGGTATGAATTTACTCTTCTAATGCCAAGGAGACTGAGAAAGGAAATGTCTAAACCAGGTTCCATACCAAAGCCTTGTATTCTAAGCATCCTTGTTTTCTCTTAGGAAAAAAAAAAACCTCATGACTAACTTTAATAGTAGAAGATTAGTAAGAAAAAAAGAAAAAAGGAAACTCCAGAATGCCGAGGGAGAAAGACATCAGGGAGTCTTTTAAATGTCATTTCTGCCAGAGCACAATCCCACATGCTGGATCTTTGGCTTGTTAATGCCTGCAGTTAAGAGTCTCTTGGGAATTAAGCAAGACTGTATTGCTAAGTGTTTGTTTGCTACCTGGGCCTAGCACATATCTCTTCATGGTGGCTATTGTTAGAGACAGCCACCATGGAATGTCTGCAAAAGTGTTAAATATTAATGGCATATATTTTGAGTAGTAGATTAGAGTTTGAAAAGGGGAGGTTCATTTTCTATTGGAATCATCTAGAAAAGCTGTACTATGCAAACAGGATATGAGCCAACTTGAGTAGGGTGGCAAGAATCTGAATAGTAGAGAAGGGATGGGAAGTCACCGGACTGGGACAAACAGCAGGCGAGGACTCAGTCTGCACGAGGTGCTGGCTCGTGCTATGGGAAAGACTGAGACACCCATGGTCACCAGTGCCTCCTATGTGTCAGGCACACTGTGGGTGTCTTGGTGAGCTCCAGCACCAAGTCTGCCTGCATGCTGCCATGCCACCTGCCATGGCGATAATGGACTGAACCTCTGAAACCGTAAGCCAGCACCTCAATTAGATATTTCCTTTATGAGTGGCCCGGGTCATGGTGTCTCTTCACAGCAATAAAAAACTCTAAGATATGGGGCTTGCTTTCTTTGAGTTTTGCTGATTTGAATACTTTTGTGTGGCTCAGAATTTACAGTAACCATAGGCCTGATTGGTTTTCAACATTTGGCTTTAGAGTTTCAATAAAATGTTTCCAAAATATGTAGGAGCAAACAGCAAAAGCCAGTTTTTATAGATTGTACAAAAACCATTTTTGATATCAGTAGAGCCGGTTGGTTTGGCTCCTCACTCAAACAACTAGCAGGGGCCGGGCGGTGGTGGCGCACGCCTTTAATCCCAGCACTCGGGAGGCAGAGGCAGGCGGATCTCTGTGAGTTCGAGGCCAGCCTGGTCTACAAGAGCTAGTTCCAGGACAGGCTCCAAAGCCACAGAGAAACCCTGTCTCAAAAAACAAAAAAAAAAACAACTAGCAGGCAATTGGTTTCTTCTGTTACTATGAAACAAAGCACTTTAGAAACCTATAGACTTGTATTTGAACCAGAATAGAATTCATGTATACTAGCAACTTAGTTCACCTGTCCAAGTTTGAATTTGAAGACTTGATGCCTTTTAATTACAGAAAATACTGAACACAGTTTTTCAGCCTTCAGGCATTTATTCCTGTCTTGAGAGTAAACAGACATGTGTTAGTGGGGTTCTATGGTTTGAGACATGTTGTCAGAGATGGCACTTGATAGCTCTGATGTACTTGTGAGCTCTATAAATTAGGATAGCTCTTCACATAGAGATGCTGTGGTCCACGCCATCTATAAGAGAAATTTCAAGTGAGTGGAAGGTGACAGCGAGCTCCCAGCTTAGCAGTTTGAATCAGAGCAGCGGAGCTCTGAGAGCACATGCTTTCTTTCATGATTATGTCCTTATGTGTTTAAGCACTGGAAGTATACCACAGCATCCTATCAGCTGCCTAGTCCTCCCCTCTGAGTGATGCCACATCACCGCAGCAACAGCAAACTGGGCAGAGCTGGGTTTGGAATGCTAGATTTAAGCCCCGGCTTACCCACTATTGACCTGGGCACTGCCCTTCTCCGTCCCCTGCTGAGTCATGGTTTCTTCATCTGAAGGGTGGCAATATCTGTTCCCATGAAGATTAGATGGTGTCAGAGTTCCTTTTGTGTTACTGTAACCGAAATACTTGACAGAAACAACTTAAGGCATGAAATAGTTATTTTGGCTCATGGTTTCAAAGGGTTTCAGTTCTATTTTATAGTAGTGGAGACACAGATTTTCTTGCAGTAGTTGTGTGTGGCTAGGCAGTTCACAGGGTGGTGGGCCAGTGTAGAAGGAGCGGTGGACTGCGTTCCTGCCGCCTGGCTAGCTTATGCCCGAAATAACAACACACAAATTGTATTCTTTTAAACACTGCTTGGCCCATTAGTTCTAGCCTCTTATTGGCTAATTCTCACATCTTGATTAACCCATTTCTAATAATCTGTGTAGCACCACGAGGTGATGGCTTACCAGGAAGATCTTAACCTGCATCTGTCTCAGAGAGGAGAGTCATGGTGACATGATTCAGCTTTTTTTCTCCCAGCATTCTGTTCTGTCTACTCCGCCTACCTAATTTTCTGTCCTATCAGGGCCAAGGCAGTTTCTTTATTAACCAATGAAAGTAACACATAGACCCTCCTCCATCGGGCCAGGAAGAGGAGAAAGCTGCAGAAAGAAGAGGCTGGATGTAACTTTTAGGGTCCCACTTCTTCAGGAGCCTATACCTGCAAGTTACTTTTCAGCTCCTAAAGGTTTACAGCTTCCCAAAACAGTGCCCCCAGCTAGGGAAGTAGCATTCAATCAAACAGGGACCTCTGGAAGACATTTCAGATTCAATCCATAATGTGAAATCCGGATGAAGGTATTTTATAAATGTTGTGTTCCTATTTCCTATCACTAAACTTAAGCTGTACAAGACTGCCAAACAGATATGGTCAGGAACTGGCAAGGACTCCCTGCCAACATCATACCCTCTGCATTCTCAACTAACCAAGGTCGGCTCCAGTTCACTTTTCTGCCTTCCTCTGTCGGTCCCACAACAGCAGTGGGCATCAATCTCATCACACAATTACATTAGGTCTTCTCGCACCATCCAACGGACTCCAAGATCGGACAGGGACAAACCTAAGATCCTGTGGGATCAATGACAATTTATTTCAACCCCAGAGTATGAGATGATTGCCTTTGAGAATGAGGTTAAGAAAATTAGAATCTGTCATCTGGTTGGGGGTGGTGGGCAGAGAGTTCTACCCTGTGGACCGGAGTGCACTGGCTCCACAGAATGGTGGCCATGTGGAGACCCACGCTTTGTTCTTGGCACCAAAGGCCAACCCACTGGCTCCTTGGCAGGCAGGGACTACAGCATCTGCTGGGACAAAGAGGAAAGTTCAATGGAGTTAGTTTCAGTTTCTCAGTTTCTTGTCACCAGGGATGGGCAAACCCAGTAGTGGTTTATGTTTTCAGAAAAATCTTGAGTTATTTTTCAAGCATTTGGGGTTTGGCTACGTTTTACATGTGTTTTGCCAGCTCTCCTTCCTTAATTATTAATATTAAACCCATGTGCATGAAGTAGAATGGAAATTTAATAGCCATTTTTGTATGTATTTACATCAATGCATCCCATAGCTGTGTTGAGAAAGGGCTGTTATATCTTGTGTCTTTGAAGATAGTTTAATTTTTTTTTCTCTTTACAAGATGTCAGTCACACCAATTTTACCCCTTCTCTGCCCACAAAGGCATTCAGCTTTGAGGATGGTGGGGTTAGCATTTCGATCCCAAAGCTGTGATGTTTATGGCAGATTTTAAGTACTACAAAGTGAGACTTTGCTGTCTTAATTGCGCTTGACTCTGGGGCAGTCCTGTCAGTAAAGCCTTCAAATGCATTTTCAATAAAGCAGATGCTCTTGCAGCAAACATCTCTCTGCCTCCAGGTCTCACATCCAGTTGCCAGAGCCATGGAAAAACAATTGCTATGGCCCATCATTGTTTTTCCAAGCACAGCACGTAGATTGGTTCCAGGCAGATCCAGGAGATCGGGAAAAGAAAAAAGTTCGCTTCCAAATAAATAATTCTTACCTTCTCAGCACAGACGAACACATCTGTGTCTCTTATGCTCACACGGTCCTCCTACATGAGAAACGCTGATTTAAAGGAACAGGTGTTATTTTGCCAATGACAAAATAATGGTGTTATTTTGTTATAGTCACAAAATGCAATAGGATGCATAACGGTCTGTCCTGACAGCTGTCCTAGACTTGGGTGTCCGTGCCAGGGGTAGGGGTGGGAGAAGAGGCATCATAGTGATAACTAGTAAAAGACACTTGTTTCCAAAGGATCCAAATGTTAAAGGAAACATATACAAACATGGTAAGCACATGCAAAGTGCTTTGGAATTAAATTGTCCTCCACTGTCCAATATGATTTTCTAACAGAAAATATTGCATTTTACTGAATTTTATATTAGAGAGGGGGAAGGTATTAAAAATCGGATATTGGATTATAATTTACAAAGTTACTTATCTTAGAAAGCGTATGATTTACCACTTTTAGCAAAATATTTTATTTTGAGATCGTTACATTTGTACATGCAATTCTAAGAAATGGTACCATGACCCCCATGCTTTTTTTTTTAACGTGGTTTTACTCGAAGCTAACAGTAAACGTATGTAGCAGAGTATCACAACTAAGATATAGACACAGTCGATATGTGACCTTTCTTCTCTCACAAACATTCCTCTCGGTGCCCTTCCCTCTCATCCTGTTTCTTCCTCCACCCTCAGCACTCCAGAGGGTCACAACTGCTAGGCTGGTATGAGACCTCCACGCTATTTGGCTTCCCTGAGACCTGCTGCTGGGAAAGGGGGCCGCGGTGCCTTGCTCCTGCGGAGAACCCAGAAGGAGCAGAAGCAGTTTGGTGGCCACTGTCAACAGTGGTCATGACAAACACGCTCCAGATCTCTCTGGACAGCGGGGCCTCATCTAAATGGGGAGAGGTGGGAGTTCAGGCTCCCCACACGGTCCTTGACTCTGGAAGTGGATGCGGGGCTGAGTCGGGACAACAGTCCAGGATCCATACTTGGTGCCTGGGTACATGCTCTGGAAAGGGGAACATGTTGGCTCCCTCCACCTTTGTTGGCTCAAGCGGAGGAAGCACCATTGCTCTTCCGTGGTTGGCTGGAGAGGGGAGGCTGTTGCTGGGCTGTTTTCTAATGTCCTGCTCTGCCCTTTCCCTGGTCTTCGGGATAAAAAGAGCACATATTTGTTAGAACTTACATTTTCATTCCTATGTTGGATACTGGGTGGCGTTATAGTTGCCTGGCTTCTTCCTCTTCACTCCTTCAAGCTCTGTTTCTTTTGTCTGGGAGATCCAGGTTTCATTAAGTTTCGTGGGAGAAAGAGGAGAAAGTGTATCTCCTCAACCTCCCCATTTCCACGTCAGAAACAGGACAGGAGAGCTGAGACTGTTGTCAGAAGGAAATGTCATTTTTATGGTTTGGTCTTGACTGTCACCCTTACCTCAAGCCAAGCATTCACTAGGACTGTGATTGGCTGCTCAGCTCCCTCCACAGCTCCAGGGCTGGCAGGGTTTCACCTTCCACCAAGGCTGGTCATGTGTAACAGTGAATTTTAATGCCCCAAGCCAGAAGGAAACACTGGAAGGCAGAATCGAGGCCCCTGGGAAAGTCCACGTTTCTGACAGCTCCAATTTCCTCCACTGTCTCTCTTCACTCCTCACAGATATTGCGCCTTTTCAACAACTTTGTTTTATCATCCAACACAGGAAAAAGTTTTGTGTACCTACGTGTATACCATGAATAAGCTGCTGGGTCCATTATAAACGATTCTGCCCTCTGAAGCTCTATTTTGAACACTTTTTTTATGCTGTTAACTTTGCCTTGAGAAACCTGTCCATATGTTTTACACACATACACACGTGCAGAGGCTCCAACCTGAAAATTGGCTCTTAGCATTCATATTTTATTGAGCCAATAAATTGTGAATTTAACATTTTAGCCAAATAGAACGCCAAGTGTTTCATTTCGGACCTTGGTGTCCATATTGACAGGACCTTAAATCTACTACTTGTACATCTGGACCTGGTTAGATGTTTATAGTTTGAATGGAGCCAAATGTCAGTGGCACCCCTGGTCCACGGAGAGATCCTGGAGAATACTTCGCTACTCTGCTTCCACGAGGCAAGAGCATGCCCCTGAGGTCCAGGCTTCTCCTGATCTGCTCTAGATGAGAAAGGTCCTGGATGGCGAGACCGACTGGCTTTAAAGTTGCGTGTTTTCTCATAATTCATCCCCAGAGGGCAAGGGACATGCACGCAAAGGCGTGACATGTCCTGTGAAGGGCATAACAGCAGATTCTTTGGAGGAGAGCATGGACCAGTAGGACTTTCTGTAAGGATGGAATGCTCTGGATCTCTGCTGCTTAGTGTGCAACCTCTAGCCATGTGTGGCTGCTCACCTTTCAAAAGACGGCCAGAGTAATGGAAAGACTGACTTTTTATTTAGTATCAGAACATTCAGTTTCCCAAGCACGCATGGCTATCACTCAGTGCTGTTAATAGGCTGGTGATAAGGCCGAGTGAGGGAATATCAAGAAGGGGTTCCTTTTTTCCACCCATACTTCCCCCAGAGAAATGACGTCTTATTCCATCCCTCCGTCTCGCCACCGTTTTCCTCCTGACAGGTAAATGAAGTGTTTGTATGGGGGAGCCCTATGAAATCCCCAGAACCACATGCTACTCTCAGTCTTTCTCCACATGCAACATAGGATTAAAATTCACCTGTGTAGATATTGCCATTATTCTCTTCATATAAATGTTCTCCTAAATAATCAAGAACATTTATTCCTAGATCTCATTTAAAAGCTGACATCCTTCAGACAAATCACTGGTTTCTACAAAACTCTTTCAGAAAACCCAGAATGCTAAGGTCTTCCCTAATGACCACGCCCCACATCACCTCTGAAGAGAAGCATCTGAATGTACCAAGGACCACGTGAGCACATTTGTGGGTACTAATGGAATACATGGATAAAGCTTTTAAAACTTTTTCAAGTTATATGATCTGCCCCAGTACAAATTAAATAAAATGGCTCTACCATGATATAGGATTCAAAATTGTGACTAAACACCCTCTATAAAATAAATAAATTAGGTTATCAGGGAATATAATTTCAAGATGGTCTTATAGACTTCTTACCATGGTAGGGATATTTCTGTTATCAAAAGAGCATCAAAAGTGAAATACAGTATCAGTGTTAAAATAAAACCCACCTGTGATAACTATTTGGCTTTATGTCAGCCTAACTGGGCCTCAGCACCCAGGTGTTCAATTGAGCATTGTTCTGAAGGAGTGTTTTTAGATGAAGTTTACATGTAAGTCATTGAGTTTTGAGTAGAGAAGAATGGGGTGAAGGATTATGCATGTCTGAAGAGTGGAAAGTTATCTAGAAATGAACGAGAGAATTCCCTAGCAAACATGTAGCCTTCACATGGCTCTTCCTGGACCCGCAGCATATTGTAGTTCAGGGTTCAAGCTGTAACTCCTGAGTGCCCAAGCTGTGGCTTTCCCAATAAGTGTCTGAACTTCTGAGCCTGCTCTCACTTGTGAAATGAATCTTTCAGCTATAGCTCTTTTATACATTTTTCACATCTGCTATGCGCCGAGTGTCTGTGTCCCCACCAAGAGTGACACGGGGAAGCTCTGTCCCCCCACTGTGATGGTATTTGGATGTGCCTGTCTTAGTTACGATTCTCTACCACTTTGAAGAGACACCATGACCACGGCAACTCTTGTAAAGTAAAACATTTAATCGAGGGGACTTGCTTACAGTTCAGTCCATTATCATCATGGTGGGGAGCACGGTGGCATGCAGGCAGATGTGGTGCTGGAGGAATAACTGGGGGTCCTATATCTTGCAGGCAACAGGAAGTTGACCAAGACATTGGGCAGTCTCTTGAGCATAGGAAATCCCAAAGCCTGCCCCCACAGTGACACACTTCTTCCAATAAGGCCATATCCACTCCAACAAAGCCACACCTCCTCATACTGCCACTCCCTCTAAGATTATGGGAGCCAATGACATTCAAACTACCACACTCAGTGAGGTTTTCAGCTCTTTATTCTTCTATGATAGAGGAACACCTCGTACACTGGAGGAGACAAAACACATACTGCATCTCTATTAGAGAAAGGTCAGGGCTGTTGTTATTTGGTTTTAGGCTTTTTTATGTTTTATTTATTTGTATTTTTCCTGTGCATTGTTGTTGTGTCTGTGTGAGGATGTCAGATTTCCCCAAATGGGAGTTACAGGCAGTTGTGAGCTGCTATGTGGGTGCTGGGAATTGAACCCAGGTCCTCTGCAAATGCAGCAAGTGCTCTTTACTGCTGAGTCATCTCTCCAGCCCCATTGCTTTTGGGTTTTGTTTTGTTTTCTGATTTCACGTGGCAAGAATAACTAAGTAGAAAAGCATTCAGGACCTGAAAAGACGGCTCAGCAGGTAAAGTACTTGATACCAAGGCAAGAGGACCAGGGGTCAGATCCCCACATAAAGTGTGGTGTATATGGTGCCCTAATTGTAGTTCCAGGGCCTGAACTGGGGTCATCAGGCTTGGCAGCAAGCACCTTTACCTTCTGGGTTGTCTTGTTGGTTCAAAACAGATGTCATTATGTTATTTTAACTTATGACTTAAAATTTTTGCATAAAAGAACATTCAATAAGATGTTGGGAGCACCTTCAGCAGCGAGAGAAAGGAGTTCTTTGGGACTAGAGACCACCTTTCTGCTGTTCTGAGACTTCAGAGAAACTGATGTTTCGAGGGAGAAGAAAATGGCAAGGAAAGTAGACAGAGAAGACAGCCAGGGATGAAAAAAGGAGAGGTAGACAAGAAAATGGGTCAATGCCAGGCAGTGGTGACGCAGGCCTTTAATCCAGCACTCAGGAAGCAGAGAAAGGCGGGTTTGAGGCTAGCCTGGTCTGCAGAACAAGTTCCAGGACAGGTTCCAAAGCTACACAGAGAAACCCTGTCTCAAAAACAAACAAACAAACAAAAAGACTCACAAGACAAAAAATGAACCAGGAAAAAATGCAGCCTGGGTCATGGCGGATTATAACTTAAACCCAAGTCAGTGCTCTGTCTAGGAGGGGCGTTAAGAGATAGATAGGTCTCTTGGTTCAGTAGTCACTATAGCATGCTTTTCCATAGAATTTTAAATTAAGCACACGTGCTCATGCACACACACACACACACACACACATGCGCGCACGCGTGTGCCATGCATTCTTACACCCTCCCCCATACGAATACTGTGTTCACAGAAGGATGCCTTTTGGTACTTTTTCATGATACTACGTGGAAATCAATGTTGATAATCCTGTGTTGGTCTCCAAAATAATTCTAGAAAATGCACTGGGTGGTGAAATCCAGAAGTCTAGCAACACTGATCTAATCCTTCCTTGGTCCTTTTCGTCTCACTAACGTAGCATGGGATGTGTTCAAGTCTACTCAACTGGAAAGTTCCCTGGCAACTGAGACAAAGCCCAGTCTCTAAATATTTGGCTATGTCCAAGCTTGTCTCGCTGCCAGGTGACCCACTTGCCACATTTTCAAGTGACCCGAGAAGGAAGGTGGCACACCAGGGGCACAGGCCAGGCAGATCTGAAAACCAGACCTCACACATGACTTGAAGAGAAAACCATTAGCTCCCTTCCCTGTATCACGAACCGACAAATTGAAACAGAGAGGGCTGGCTCAGAGAAGAAACAGCAGGAAATGATTATTTAGGATTAAGAGTCTTGTTTCTAGACATATGTGGTAAAATATTGTCTGGATTAATTTTATTTGCTTCCTTTGATGAAGCCAAATTAACTTAAACCAACTGTTAGAAGAACTGCTGGTTATTAACACTAATGTCACATAGTCTAAAATATTCACCCTAGAGGCGTCTCCGTTAAAAATTCCAAAGGTGCCTTTAATAATTAAGAATCACTGTGATAATGGCATTCATTAGGAATTACACCTTGGTAGGTTCTAGTATATAATAGAAATTTCAAACAGAAAATTCCTACCCAGTTCTGCTCCTCTGCTCTCTCAAGGAAGTGACATTTCAAAGTCATGGATTCTAACCGGACGGTGGAGCAAAGTACCAAACCAAGTTACAGACCGATTCAAGAGCATTTCCCGGAAGGATTAGACAGCAGCACTTCCTCAGGTCGACAGCCCAGGACTGGCCTCATCAGAGAAAGAGCAGAAAGACCTTGACGATGGTCGAGTTACGTATCAATTGTTGACGGCACATTATTTCTGAGTTGTGTGCCTGCGAGTGAGTTTCTGGCTGAGGTCAGTAGTTAAATCCGTACGTGCAGGAAAGACAGCTGACGTCACTAACATCAGATGGCAGCATCCAATCTGTGGAGGCGAATTTGCTCCCGCTGTGACTTCCACCTTCGCGGTCCCCAACGCCAGAGCTCTTGTTCTCAAGACTTTGGACTTTGACTGGCAGCGACACCATCAGCTCCCTGGTCCTCACATGTTTAGGTTTGTTCTAGAATTGGCATCAGCAGCTTCTTCGGGGCATCAGTCTGCAGACAGCAGATCTTGGAAGCCCCCGCGAGCCAACCCTCACAATAAATCCCTTTCTGTACCTTTCCATATCCTGCGGGTTCTGCTTCTCTAGAGAAAACCAACATAGGCTTTTAGTCCAATGACTTACGTGAGTCATGTTCAGGCAGAATCACCCTGCTAACATCCTTAACATGTAGACACACACACATGCTTTTAATTATATTCTCTTTTGTGCCCTCATTTCCCTTACACAAGCTCTTGGCCTCCAAACCATATTGAAGTACATGTGCACATAACAGCTTCCAATCACATATAGAGGGCTTAGCTGGTGTGTCCAATATGTTACCACACCACATCATCCGTGAACAAGGTACCACTTAAGAAGGAAAGAGCACTGCTTGGGCGAAGGGACTCTATCGCTCAGTCGCTGTGTGACCTCAGCCAGTTATTTACCGCTGGTAGCCTCTGCTTCCTCGTCCATAAAGAGGCAGTAGAAACAGGCCCTGTTAAGTTCCCCCTGCAGCCTTAATATTCAAGCTCCATGCAAGTACAAATGACTTCATTACCACCACCAACAGAAACCAAGCATGTGTCCCCCAGCCGGAGGGTTAGCAGAATCTGTGGCTGACCGTAGCCAAACTTAGACTTTAATGTGGGGTTCCTTTTACAGTTGGTTTTGGAATATAATCAAAACCCAAAAGGAAGTTAGATTCCAATCCCTAAGTAGGTCCAGCCATCGTTTTCTAAGTACAAAAGACAGACTTTGCAAGCCTCAGGGGTCGAGGGGGAGGTTGACAGCCGTGGCCAGCAGAAAGGCTATGCGGGAGTTGTCAAGAGGCAAAACCCCAATGCCAGGCTCTGAGATGCACCAATTCCATAGCCAAGTCTCCGAGAGTCACCCACACCAGGCACCAACCTCCTCGTGGACACTAGTGGCTCTCAGGTTCCAGCCATTCAGAGCCAGGGCACACACGGTCCTGAGCTATCCATCTTCTGCCTTATGCTATGAAAAGTGAGCTGGCCCCAGATCCACCAAAAGTATCCGCATTTATCAGAACATGGATGGGCTTTGAGACACAGAAAGCCTTGTTCTCTGAATGGGGGACAGGGGGAGCAGGTCTTTGAACAACACGGCACAGCTTGAGGGCCTGCCCGCGGTGGCTGGGAATGAGAATCATCAAAATCAATGATAATAATGCACCCAGGAAGCAGTTCTACAATGCAGATCCCCCACTCAGTAGTTAGCGCACTAATGACATTAGCTAGTATGAAATACAAATAAGGGGAAAACATTCTAAGCCAATTATACTGATTATGCTTCTGACATCAAAAGGTACAGCAGATGAAGCTGAATTTCCATATATTAATATTTAAGCCGGCATCCACTACAAAGTACAGCATGTAATAAAGGCCCACTAGACTTCAGTACACACCGCTAAAATCTCTAATCAAGAAAAAAAAAACAATTTTCTAAATGATAATTAGCAGTAATCATGTTCTTTAAGTGCAGGGTATTATAAAGCTCAAACTGAATTTTTTAAAAAGTGTAGATAGCAAAATTCCTTGTATTGGCAGTCACACCACAGATGTCAGGGCAGAGGCTACCGGCCGCAATCAGTAAGAGCATCTCCAGGCAAGATAATAGCTGTGCCTGTCATTGTGATAGCCAAAAAGCACAATGACATTTCTCAAAGACATCTTGACTGGGTGGAGTGCTCGGCTTGATAGAAAGTGGGGAAGAGGAGGAGGAAGCAGCAGAAGTGGGAGGAAGGGACTTAACCCTTACCACCCAAGGTATTTTTGCTGAAGCAAGGTACAAGTCTAGCCAAGTCTTGAGCTGGCTCTGCTTTTTATTGCGCATACCACCCGCTTGGAGCAAGGCGGGATTCCTGCCAAGTAAGCAACAAGAAATGAGAGCTACCATGCTCATGTGAGGCTGTGGCTAATTACAGCAGCAACATAGATTCTACGCACGCACCCATCCCCGAGATGTTTGAAACTCGTGGTACATGAGACACAGGGTAAGAACAAAGCCAGGGCTTCTTCACATCATAAACCACGGAAGCTACGCAGTTTTCTTGTGCTATCCACGGCTGCGTTCTTCAGCCGTCCTTCACTGTAACCAACGCCTGTAGTAAGCATCTTCCAAAGAGAAAGGGCTTTGTTTGGCTCAGTTTTTTGAGGTTTCAATCCATGATTGACATGACCTTTAGGTGATGAGGCATCATGGGAGAAGGGGACAAAATAGTTCCGTCATGGTCTAGAAGGAAAGAGAACGAGGCAAGAGTTCTACCCTGGCCTCTGAGGACAAACTCCCAATGACCTGAAGACTTCCCCATAGGCCTCGTCTCCTAAGGGTTCCAGCACCACACAGTAGTGCCATCCTGCCCTGGACAAAGGCCCTGATATGTAGGGCCGTTGAGGGGCACTCCAGACCTAAACACCATCAGCACAGAGCTCGTTATGCCTTTTTATTCTTTGGAAATGTGAAAAATGCTACTCATCTGCAGGAGGAAGGATGGTGCAGAATAAGAGGGTGCCTGTCCTAAAGTCCCAAAGACTGACAGGGACAGATGTGTAAGGGTAAAGAGATCTCTGCTGCATACATACATACACACATCTCAGAGAAGCCAGAAGTGGAACCCAGTCGAGGCTTGAACACCCCTCCAGAGAAGCAATTCTCCTATCTGAGCAGTATTTGATTCCCAGGCTTCCAAAGACTTTCAATCTGAATTATCACACCAGGAAAGAGCCCTTAATACCCTGTTTGGTAACAAAGCCATGTCTCATGGTTAGTTGCACCATTGCCACCAACGTCCTTTTAAAACCCCCAAATCCAATGCATCTAAATGCTTTAACTGTGATAAGAGCCTCAGACTCCTCAGACAATACCAAGCAGCAGCAGCTTCTTTGCCCTCCAGCTGCCTTGAGAATCGGGCATAAATCCTGACAAGAAAACCGCAGTGCCCAAAAATCTAACAGACTAGATAGAAATTCACTTAACATCACTAAATCTAAAAGTCTGTACTTACAAATGGGTCAAATGTATGTTCTACATATTTTAACACAATAAAAATGGGGAAATAATCTACAAAAGTTATACTTCAGGCTGAAAATGTAATTAAAAGAAGCAAATACAGAATGTAGAAAGTGATTCAGAGTTTTGGGTTTTGTTTTTGTTTTATTGGTGTTTTGTTTTGGGTTTTTCGGTTTTTTGTTTGTTTGGTTTGGTTTTTTTTGTTGATTGATTGTGTTTGTTTGCTTACTTGGTTTTGGTTGATGTTGTTGCTTTTAGTTTTTTGAGACAGGGCCTCTCTGTGCAACAGCCTTGGCTGTTCTGGACAAAGCCACTTATACATAGGGCCTTTGAGATTCACTCTGTGGACCAGGTTGGCCTCGAACTCACAGAGATTCACTTGCCTCAGCCTCCCGAGTGCTGGGATTAAAGACATGTGCTACCACTTCCTGACAGATTTTACTACTTTTTAATGCTGTTTATTTTGTGTGGTGTGTGCATGTGCGTGGGAGGAGCACACAAGGGCATGGTGCGGACGTGGAGGTCAGAAGAGAACTTGCAAGACTCAGTCTCTACTCCCACCATGGATGGAACTCAGGAATGGAACTCAGATCATCAGATTTGTAGCAAAACCTTTGCTAGCACCTTTGCCTGCCTCACTGGCACACAGGGCACCTTTGCCTTCACTGCCCACAGTGCACCGCTGCCCTCACTGCCCACAGTGCACCTCTGCCCTCACTGCCCACAGTGCACCGCTGCCCTCACTACCCACAGTGCACCTCTGCCCTCACTGCCCACAGTGCACCTCTGCCCTCACTGCCCACAGTGCACCTCTGCCCTCACTCACTGCCCACAGTGCACCTCTGCCCTCACTACCCACAGTGCACCTCTGCCCTCACTGCCCACAGTGCACCTCTGCCCTCACTCACTGCCCACAGTGCACCTCTGCCCTCACTGCCCACAGTGCACCTCTGCCCTCACTGCCCACAGTGCACCGCTGCCCTCACTACCCACAGTGCACCTCTGCCCTCACTCACTGCCCACAGTGCACCTCTGCCCTCACTGCCCACAGTGCACCTCTGCCCTCACTGCCCACAGTGCACCTCTGCCCTCACTGCCCACAGTGCACCGCTGCCCTCACTGCCCACAGTGCACCGCTGCCCTCACTGCCCACAGTGCACCTCTGCCCTCACTCACTGCCCACAGTGCACCTCTGCCCTCACTCACTGCCCACAGTGCACCTCTGCCCTCACTGCCCACAGTGCACCGCTGCCCTCACTGCCCACAGTGCACCTCTGCCCTCACTGCCCACAGTGCACCTCTGCCCTCACTACCCACAGTGCACCTCTGCCCTCACTGCCCACAGTGCACCTCTGCCCTCACTGCCCACAGTGCACCTCTGCCCTCACTGCCCACAGTGCACCTCTGCCCTCACTGCCCACAGTGCACCTCTGCCCTCACTGCCCACAGTGCACCTCTGCCCTCACTGCCCACAGTGCACCTCTGCCCTCACTGCCCACAGTGCACCTCTGCCCTCACTACCCACAGTGCACCTCTGCCCTCACTACCCACAGTGCACCTCTGCCCTCACTGCCCACAGTGCACCTCTGCCCTCACTGCCCACAGTGCACCTCTGCCCTCACTGCCCACAGTGCACCTCTGCCCTCACTGCCCACAGTGCACCTCTGCCCTCACTGCCCACAGTGCACCTTTGTTCTCACTGGCCACAAACGGGAGTTTCAAATGGTATCATAGCACTCTTAAGTCTTAGCATCTTCTTTTTACTTTTTTGTTCTTTCTTTCTTTTCTTTTACTTTTGTCTTTTCTTTCATCTTTTATTTTTTCTTCGTCTTTTTTTTTCTAAATAAGAAACCAGAGAAGTCAGTAGCTGTTAACACATTTAAAGCTCCTTCCTGCACAGCTATTGTGTGGCTAACAGCTCCTTCTAAGGAAGGCGAATCAGTGTCTTTCAGCGAACAGCCTCTCTCTCCATCACTGGGTCCCTTCTAGCTTCATGGTGCCTTGCCAAATTGCTTTTCTGTGTTACCTAGTTTCCCCCAGCCATTTGCTGATTTTCTGCCTCTACCCCGAAATCAAGAAAGCTAGGAAGAGGCAAGATTTACTGCAACAAACTGCTTTGTAGATCTCAGGAAGAAGCAGCTGCTTTTAGATAAGAGGAATCTTCCAGCACTGTGATTGTTGGAGGAAATTGCAAAGGAACTAAGGGCTGAAATGAGAATTCAAAATGGTACTAATAACAACCCATAGAGTCTATGGAAATTTAGTGTTCTAGCTGGATTTACTCTCAGCTTGAATATTTTTTAAAGCATTAGCTTTAAAATGAAAATGGAGAAAACGTCTTGTAAAGCCTTATTTTACACAAAATTGTTCAGAATAACAATTTGCAGAAGAAAAGGTCATTTACAATCCCTGCTATTCACTGAGCATCTCTGATTCGTTCAACAATTTTCTGGCCATTGTTGGTAATAAGATGAAATTGGCATGTCCTGGTTCCTCAAGAAATACACCTTCCTTTCAGAAGTCAGAACCCACCCCCGTGTCCCCCTCCCCAACAAGCCTTTACTGGTACAAAATTGGGCATCAAGAGCTGGAGAAAGGGCTCAGAGCATAAAGCATTTACTGTACAAGTGCGAGAACTGCGTTCAGAGTCCTCAGAAGCCACATAAAGCTGGGTGTGGTAGACAACGTCCGTAGCCCCAGTATTCCTATGGCAAGATGCGAAGGGAGACAGACTCCCTGGGAACTTAGAGGCCAGCTGTTCTGAAATACAGAGTACACAACAAAAAGAGAGGCATGGGGAAGGCAAGGATAGCACCCCAGATTGTCCTCTGATCTCCACATTTACCCTGTGCCTCACACCAGTGTGCTTGTGCACACACATACACATATACGCACATACACATACACACAGAGACACATACATGCACATATACATACAAACACACACACACACACACATACAATGTACACATTAGTGCCGTGTCATCTCATTAGCTTCTGCTCCTACATAATAGAAGCACTGGGAAAGTCCATCCCTTACTTTGGGTTTGGGCACACCAACGACCAGGGAGACATGTCATTTAAGCCATGGAAATGGGACACACGAGTGGAGGGGCAGGTGCATCCTCACTGTGCTGGCGCCAGTACTGACCAGTTAAGAGTCTACCCTGAAATCTGTGTTGAGAAGTTCTCATTTCTAAGCCATCTCCCACAGCCTGAGGATGAAGATGTCACCACCATCTAGACAGCAGCCTTAAGGCATCCCTGTTATGGTCCCTCCAGCCCCAGAGATCGCTCTTTCCTTTGTTCAATCAACATGGAGGGAGATTTGCTGGACACTGTGGACTGACAGAGTGTAGATCCCAGCAGGTAGGAAAACCGACATGCTCATTGTAGTTGCACGTAGCATTCACGGAGCCCTAGGAAGCAGAGCAAGGGAGAAGAAGGGCATTCTTTTGTGAACTGGGCCAGGAACAGACGAGTTTCTAAAGTATGAGTGAAACCCACAAGGTCCTTACTGAGGAATGGCTTTCAGTTTATTTTATTTACAAAAGAATTGCATGACAAGCTCCCACATTTGCCAGTTTAATAAATACAGATTTAAGTTGCTTGACCACATAAACCTTTTTTTAAAAAAAATAAAATTTGAAAGTGTCTTGCTATGGTGAACAACTTAGCTTCAAACTCAAAACCCTTTTGTCTCAGTCTGCCAAGTGTTGGGATTAGAGGCATATACCACAATACTGAGCTCATGTAAAACATTAAATATCTCTCTGTCAGAAAATGTACTAAAGAAAGTGAAAATCAAATGACAAGCCCAATTTTCAGATATGAAAAATGTTTAAATTATCATTTTAATAGAGGAAATTTACAGTGTATAGTATGCAAACTCAGTACATACAGGGTGTAATCATCAAATCGGGCAGTTAACATTTCCATCCCCTGAATTTGTAAAGCTTTTGATTGACTCATCATAATTATGCCCGTGATAATTATTGTTTGGTTGGGAGTTTCACCCCAACCCCCTGGCATCCATATATACAAAGAGTCTGAAATGTTTAGTGGAAAGTTCCAAGCCTCCTCCCCTGGGAGTGGCCACAGTCCAGACTCCACCTCCAAGAAAGCCCACCAAATGGTGACCCCTCCCCAGGGAGGGTTAAGACCACTCCCACAGGCTATTTAAACTACCCCACCACCACCACCACCACCACCCAGAAAATGAACAAGTGGTTTCCTGGTTTTCCATGATCGTTCTGGTTCCCCTTCCCCCCCTCCGTGTTTTCCAGGGGGCACTGATGTCCATTAAATCTGGGTCTTTTCTAATTCAGTCTGATCTGGTTTGATTGGGATTATTGCATCGGCAAAGAGGCTTGTCATTTGGAGAAATGCTTAACACTTATGAGCACAGTGTATGCTGAGTAACAGTTCCCTCCAAGATCCATTCATTTATTCCTTCCATCCTGGAGTGGAGCTCCTTAAACAGGAAAGGAAACAACTCAAATAGCTTCAGGAAGTCCCTGAAACTGATCAGATCCACTAGGTCCCTCCCTGCCAGAGTAAGCAATAAAAGCTGAGACTCTCTCTCAAAGAAGCCAAGCCTCAAAGAAAATTCTGACACAAGATCAGCTGCCTGGTAGAAACAGAAACGAGCCAAACTGCGTGGAAGAGGTTTAGACCTCCAACCTCCAAGGTTGAACACTTCCCAACATTTTGAACTGCCTGCAGGCTGTGCCATGTGTTGCAGATTTCCCAGTTTTTGTGAGCCATCACCCATGTTTTGGTGATGCAGCTGTCTTTGAGTCATTTCTGCTCCTGTAAGTAAACCCTCACCTCTTGTAAGTTAATGAGAGAGGTACTGCAAGAGTTACAAATTGTCTTTATAATGGGGAAACAAAGGAATTGGGATTCAAAGGGAAATTCAGACTCACAGAATACCAGGCCAGGTATACTGGACCAGATGGAAGCCACCATGTCCTGCAGCTCTGCCCCAGGCAGATGTGATCAACGGCACAAGCTTGCTTCTGCTCCAACCTCTCAAGAGAGCGAGCATGCTTCTTATCCCCACTTATCAGTCCACACATAGCCCCTCAGACCACGCCCTTAGGGCCGGTATCCCAAAAGCTATTGGCTAAATGAATTTTCACAACAGTAAGTAATTCCAATAAAATTCATTGGTTCCCTAAGTTGGACTTTGGTGGTAACCATACTTGGGTCGCTTGTGTGATGCCTATCTGAGGTGGGTAGATGTGTGTGTTATGTCCCCTCAGGAGAAGTTTTGTCACACGACAGAGTAATGTTTCAGTTCATTTATAGAATATGAACGATAATGCACATTGATTAAATAATGGTGGATAGTAGCATCACTCACCTGAGCATTATTCTGTGTTTGGAACCTCTCTTCTAGCTTGTCACCTACTATGAAATAAGTTATCATCAGTACTGGAACTTGTGGGACTGGAGAGATGGCTCAGCAGTTAAGAGAACCTACTGTTCTTCCAAAGGACCCAGGTTCAATTCCCAGCACCCACGTGGCAGCTCAATTCTCTGTAACTCCAGTTTCAGGGGACCCGACACCCTCACACAGACACACATGCAGGCAAAACACCAATGCTTATAAAACAGAAATAAATAAATTTAAATAAATAAATAATTTTTTAAAGTTTAAAAGAATACTGGAACTTGTTATCTCTGAGGACCCATGGTTTAAATTCCCTTCATTACCTAACTTTCTTAGTGTCTAGTAACCATTAATATACATTTGGATCATATTTTTCTTAATGTTCACATACCAATAAGAATATGAAGTATTTTTATGTATATCTGACTTACTTCACGTAGCATATGTCTTCCACTCCCAATCATTTTGCTGCAAATGACAGAATGTTCATTCATTATAATATTCCACTATGCCTATATACCACATTTAGTGTTCATTAGGTAACTGAAAAACATTCGAGTCATGTGTTGTCTACTGTGAGTACAGCAGCCATAAACTTGTGCTTGTGGGTAAAGCTTTTGATTGACTCTAGTAATACTGTGGGAAATATTACTAGAACTCAAGGCAGACATCAAACCACACACACTAGTAGTAGGAGACTTCAACACACCTCTCTCTCTAATGGACAGGTCAATCAGACAGAAACCTAATAGAGAATTAAGAGAATTATTGGAGGTAATAAAGCAAATGGACTTAACAGACATCTATAGAACATTCCAACCAAATAGGAAAGAATATACCTTCTTCTCTGCAGCTCATGGAACCTTCTCGAAAATTGACCACATACTCGGAAACAAAGGAAACCTCCACAGATACAAAAAAATATCAGTGTCCACCTGTGTCTTATCAGATCATGGACTAAAGTTAGAAGGCAACAACAATGCTACCCCCAGAAAGCCGACAAACTCATGGAAACTGAACAGTCAACTACTGAACCACACCTGGGTCAAGAAAGAAATTAAAGCCTTCCTTGAATTTAATGAAAATAAAGAGACAACATACTCAAACCTATGGGACACATTGAAAGCAATGCTAAGAGGAAAGTTCATAGCACTAAGTGCCCACTTAAAGAAAACGGAGAAAGCATACATTGGGGACTTAACAGCCCACCTGAAAGCTCTAGAACAAAAAGAAGCAGACGCACCCAGGAGGAGTAGAAGACTGGAAATAATCAAACTGAGGGCAGAAATCAACAAAATAGAAACACAGAAAACAGTCCAAAGAATCAATGAAACAAAAAGTTGGTTCTTGGAGAAAATCAACAAGATCGACAAACCCCTATCCAAACTAATTAAATGACAGAGAGAGAACATGCAAATAAATAAGATCAGAAATGAAAAGGGGGACATAACCACAGACACAGAGGAAATTCAGAGAATCATTAGATCTTACTACAAAAGCCTGTATGCCACAAAACTGAAAAATGCAAAAGAAATGGATATTTTTTAGATAAGTACCATATACCAAAGCTAAACCAAGACCAGGTGAACGATCTAAATAGACCTGTTAGTCGCGAAGAACTAGAAACTGTCATCAAAAAATCTACCTTCCAAAAAAAGCCCAGGACCAGATGGTTTCAATGCAGAATTCTACCAGAATCTCCAAGAAGAGCTAATATCTATACTCCTTAATGTATTTCACAATATAGAAACAGAAGAGTCATTGCCAAATTCCTTTTATGAAGCTACAGTTACCCTGATACCAAAACCATACAAAGACCCAACCAAGAAAGAGAATTACAGGACTATCTCACTCATGAATATCGACACAAAAATTCTCAATAAAATACTGGCAAACTGAATCCAAGAACACATTAGAAAAATTATCCATTATGATCAAGTAGGCTTCATTCCTGAGATGCAGGGCTGGTTCAACATACGCAAATCTATCAATGTAGTCCACTATATAAATAAACTGAAAGAAAAAAACCATATGATCATTTCATTAGATGCTGAAAAAGCATTCAACAAAATTCAACACCCCTTTATGATAAAGGTCTTGGAGAGATTAGGGATACAAGGGCCATACCTAAATATAATAAAAGCTATTTACAGCAAGCCGTCAGCTAACATTAAATTAAATGGAGAAAAACTCAAAGCCATCCCACTAAAATCAGGAACACGACAAGGATGTCC
Organism: Microtus pennsylvanicus; assembly: GCF_037038515.1. NCBI lineage: Eukaryota > Metazoa > Chordata > Mammalia > Rodentia > Cricetidae > Microtus > Microtus pennsylvanicus. The sequence goes on from NC_134584.1 coordinate 53,041,916, forward strand.
ACTCTCTCCATACCTCTTCAATATAGTGCTTGAAGTTCTAGCAATAGCAATAAGACAACATAAGGGGATCAAGGGGATTCGTATTGGAAAGGAAAAAGTTAAGCTTTCGTTATTTGCAGATGATATGATAGTGTACATAAGCGACCCCAAAAACTCTACCAAAGAACTCCTACAGCTGATAAACACCTTTAATAATGTGGCAGGATACAAGATCAATTCCAAAAAATCAGTTGCCTTCCTATACACTAAGGATAAGGAAACAGAGAGGGAAATCAGAGAAGCATCACCTTTCACGATAGCCACGGATGATGTTTGTTTTTTGTGATAGGGTTTCTCGGTAGCTTTGGAGCCTGTCCTGATATTAATTCTAGTAGATCAGTCTGACCTCAAAATCACAGAGATCTGCCTGACTCTGCCTCCCAAGTGCTGGAATTAAAAGTGTGCGCCACCACCACCTCCTGGCAGATTGTCTTTTTGTAATGAAATAATCATAAATTTGAGAAGACTTAATTAGGGTTCTATTGCTGCAGTAACACCATGACGAATTTGACTTGCATTGTTCATCATCATAGGAAGCCGGGTCAGGAACTCAAATAGGGCAGGAAGCTGGAGGCCAGAGCTGATGCAGAGGTCACAGAGGGATACTGCTTAATGGCTTGCTCCTCATGGCTTCCTCATCCAGCTGTCTTATATAACCCAGGATCATCTGTCCAGCAATTGACTCACCCAGCCCACAATGGGCTGTTCCCCATCAATCTCTAGTTAAGGAAATACTCTATAGGTTTGCCCAATAGTCCTAGCTACTGAGTCATTTTCTCAACCAAGGCTCCCTCCTCTCCAGTGACTCTATCTTGTGTCAAGCTGACATCAAATCAGCCGGCGAGGGTGAAGGGTTAGCAGAGTGTCCTCCTTTCCTTTCTGCTGGAAACCAGCTGCTTCCTGTCAAAATGGGCAAGTTCATGAAACTGGGAAAGTGGTGTTGGTCCTGGCTGGACACTACTCCAGACACAAAATCATCATCGTGAATAACATTGATGATGGCTCCTCAGACCACCCTTACAGCCGTGCCCTGATGACTGGAATTGACCTGTATCCCTGAACAGTGACGGCTGCCATGGGCAAGAAGAAAATCGCCAAGTGGTCAAAGATCAAGTCCTTTGCGAAAGCTTGTGAGTACAATCACCTGATGCCCACAGGTCCTCTGTTGACATCCCCCTGGACAAAACTGCTGTCAACAAGGATGTCTTTAGGGACCCAGCCCTGAAACGCAAGGCAAGGTGGGAAGCCAAGGTCAAGTTTGAAGAAGGATATGAGACAGGGACGAACAGATGGATTTTCCGGAAGCTTTGCTTTTAGGTATGTTTTTGTTTCTATCATTAAAAGTTTAACAAAACAAACAAACAAAAAACAGCCAACACAGACTTATATGCAAAAAAGTTCATTGTACCAATATTAACAGTTGCCAAAATTGGAAACAATTTAATTTTTTTAACGTGTGTGCTTGTCTACGCGTATCTCTGTGCATCATGTGTGTGCCTGCTGCTCGTAGAGGTCAGGAGAGGGCATCGAACCCCCTGGAACTGGAGTAACAGATGGTCACAAGCCATGTGGATACTGGAGCAACTACTCTGAACTGCTGAGCCATCTCTCTAGCCCCTGGAAACAATTTAAATACCTCAGATAGGTAAATCAACTGAAGTCCCGAACAGTAATGAGATGTAGATGTGCGTGTGGGTGATTCCTCTGTTTCAGAAAGGGAGAATACTGCATTTCAAGCAGTGGTCATCTCAGGATGATGGATGTATCGATGCCTCTTCCAAACATTTCCTGTATTTTCTAAATTAATATGAACATGTGTCTCTTTAATGTGAAAATAAATGTTTATTTCTTTAATTTGGTTTTACAATTCAGGGTCTCACTAAATGCCCAGACTGGCCTCAAACTTCTGAGCTCCCTGCCTCAGTTTCCCCCAAGTATTGGCATTGCAGCCATGCATTACACATTCTGCTAAAAATTTAAGTGTGTGTGTGTTTGTATGTGAGGACCATGTGCATGCGTGTACTGATGTGCATGTGTGTGTACTGATATGCATGTGTGTATACTGATGTGTATGTGTACTGATGTGCATGTGTGTATACTGATGTGTATGTGTGTATACTGATGTCTATGTGTACTGATATACATGTGTGTATACTGATGTGCATGTGTGTGTACTGATGTGCATGTGTGTATACTGATGTGTATGTGTGTATGTGTACTGATGTGCATGTGTGTCTACTGATGTGTATGTGTGTATGTGTACTGATGTGCATGTGTGTATACTGATGTGTATGTGTGTATGTGTACTGATGTGCATGTGTGTGTACTGATGTGCATGTGTGTATGTGTACTGATGTGCATGTGTGTATACTGATGTGTATGTGTGTATGTGTACTGATGTGCATGTGTGTGTACTGATATGCATGTGTGTATACTGATGTGTATGTGTACTGATGTGCATGTGTGTGTACTGATGTGCATGTGTGTATACTGATGTGTATGTGTGTATGTGTACTGATGTGCATGTGTGTATACTGATGTGTATGTGTGTATGTGTACTGATGTGCATGTGTGTGTACTGATGTGCATGTGTGTATGTGTACTGATGTGCATGTGTGTATACTGATGTGTATGTGTGTATGTGTACTGATGTGCATGTGTGTGTACTGATATGCATGTGTGTATACTGATGTGTATGTGTACTGATGTGCATGTGTGTGTACTGATGTGCATGTGTGTATACTGATGTGTATGTGTGTATGTGTACTGATGTGCATGTGTGTATACTGATGTGTATGTGTGTATGTGTACTGATGTGCATGTGTGTGTACTGATATGCATGTGTGTATACTGATGTGTATGTGTACTGATGTGCATGTGTGTGTACTGATGTGCATGTGTGTATGTGTACTGATGTGCATGTGTGTATACTGATGTGTATGTGTGTATGTGTACTGATGTGCATGTGTGTGTACTGATATGCATGTGTGTATACTGATGTGTATGTGTACTGATGTGCATGTGTGTGTACTGATGTGCATGTGTGTATACTGATGTGTATGTGTGTATGTGTACTGATGTGCATGTGTGTATACTGATGTGTATGTGTGTATGTGTACTGATGTGCATGTGTGTGTACTGATGTGCATGTGTGTATGTGTACTGATGTGCATGTGTGTATACTGATGTGTATGTGTGTATGTGTACTGATGTGCATGTGTGTGTACTGATATGCATGTGTGTATACTGATGTGTATGTGTACTGATGTGCATGTGTGTGTACTGATGTGCATGTGTGTATACTGATGTGTATGTGTGTATGTGTACTGATGTGCATGTGTGTATACTGATGTGTATGTGTGTATGTGTACTGATGTGCATGTGTGTGTACTGATGTGTATGTGTACTGATGTGCATGTGTGTATACTGATGTGTGTACTGATGTGCATGTGTGTATACTGATGTGTATGTGTTTATACTGATGTGTATGTGTGTATGTGTACTGATGTGCATGTGTGTGTACTGATGTGCATGTGTGTATACTGATGTGTATGTGTACTGATGTGCATGTGTGTACTGATATGCATGTGTGTATACTGATGTGTATGTGTACTGATGTGCATGTGTGTATACTGATGTGTATGTGTGTATACTGATGTCTATGTGTACTGATATACATGTGTGTATACTGATGTGCATGTGTGTGTACTGATGTGCATGTGTGTATACTGATGTGTATGTGTGTATGTGTACTGATGTGCATGTGTGTATACTCATGTGTATGTGTGTATGTGTACTGATGTGCATGTGTGTATACTGATGTGTATGTGTGTATGTGTACTGATGTGCATGTGTGTGTACTGATGTGCATGTGTGTATGTGTACTGATGTGCATGTGTGTGTACTGATATGCATGTGTGTATACTGATGTGCATGTGTGTGTACTGATGTGCATGTGTGTATACTGATGTGTATGTGTGTATGTGTACTGATGTGCATGTGTGTATACTCATGTGTATGTGTGTATGTGTACTGATGTGCATGTGTGTGTACTGATGTGCATGTGTGTATGTGTACTGATGTGCATGTGTGTGTACTGATATGCATGTGTGTATACTGATGTGTATGTGTACTGATGTGCATGTGTGTGTACTGATGTGCATGTGTGTATACTGATGTGTATGTGTGTATGTGTACTGATGTGCATGTGTGTATACTCATGTGTATGTGTGTATGTGTACTGATGTGCATGTGTGTATACTGATGTGTATGTGTGTATGTGTACTGATGTGCATGTGTGTGTACTGATGTGTATGTGTGTATGTGTACTGATGTGCATGTGTGTGTACTGATATGCATGTGTGTATACTGATGTGTATGTGTACTGATGTGCATGTGTGTGTACTGATGTGCATGTGTGTATACTGATGTGTATGTGTGTATGTGTACTGATGTGCATGTGTGTATACTGATGTGTATGTGTGTATGTGTACTGATGTGCATGTGTGTGTACTGATGTGCATGTGTGTATGTGTACTGATGTGCATGTGTGTATACTGATGTGTATGTGTGTATGTGTACTGATGTGCATGTGTGTGTACTGATATGCATGTGTGTATACTGATGTGTATGTGTACTGATGTGCATGTGTGTGTACTGATGTGCATGTGTGTATACTGATGTGTATGTGTGTATGTGTACTGATGTGCATGTGTGTACTGATGTGTATGTGTGTATACTGATGTGTATGTGTACTGATGTGCATGTGTGTGTACTGATGTGCATGTGTGTATACTGATGTGTATGTGTACTGATGTGCATGTGTGTGTACTGATGTGCATGTGTGTATACTGATGTGTATGTGTGTATGTGTACTGATGTGCATGTGTGTATACTGATGTGTATGTGTGTATGTGTACTGATGTGCATGTGTGTGTACTGATGTGTATGTGTACTGATGTGCATGTGTGTATACTGATGTGTGTGTGTACTGATGTGCATGTGTGTATACTGATGTGTATGTGTTTATACTGATGTGTATGTGTGTATGTGTACTGATGTGCATGTGTGTGTACTGATGTGCATGTGTGTATACTGATGTGTATGTGTACTGATGTGCATGTGTGTACTGATGTGCATGTGTGTATGTATACTGATATGTGTGTGTGAGTGTATGTGTGTACATTTTTTTTTTGATTTTTTGAGACAGGGTTTCTCTGTGGTTTTGGAGCCTGTCCTGGAACTAGCTCTTGTAGTCCAGGCTTGTCTCGATCTCACAGAGATCCGCCTGCCTCTGCCTCCCGAGTGCTGGGATTAAAGGCATGCGCCACCACCGCCTGGCTTGTGTGTACATATCTATACAGATGCGCTTGCCCATGTGTGCACATAGGGAGGGCAGAGATTGAGATCAGATGCCTTCCTCTACTGCTGTCTACTGTTTGCTCAGACAGGGCCTCACTATCCAGCCTGGATAGACTCAGAACTTGCTATGTCTTGAATTCACAGAGATCTGTTTGCCTCTAGAGTCCTGGGATTAAAAGGCATGTGCCACTATGCTCGGCCCCACCTTATTTTTTGAGACAGGGTCTCTCACTGGGCCTCACACTTGCCATTTAGGCTGCCCTAGTTGGTCAGTAAGTTTCCAGGACCCTCCTGTCTTGGCCTTGCCAGTTCTAGGATCATAGACACACATTGCCACCTCAGCTTTTATGCAAATCCAGGATCCAAAAGCAGACTCTCACACCTGTGCAACAAGCACTTTACTCAGCAGGCCATCTCTCCAGACCCCAAACTTTCAATTAAAAAAACATAAATCTTCTCATAAAGGGGAAGGAGGTTCTTAGCCCCAAAATGGTGTGAACTACCAGAGTCTTCGGGAAAGCCTTCCTTGGAAGTTCATGTCCAGAATGGATGTCTGTATGTATAAAGTAAATTGGATGCCGTATTGAGCCGCAATGCTTCTTGCCATAATCACAGCCTCATCGCAGACTAGATTTCTCAAGCAAGCAAATATCCTATCCTTTTGTTGTTGTTAATTTTCCCCTCCAGTTGTGGATTGAAATCTGTCAAACACTCAGGACATGTGTTCTCATGTTATCTCATACCTTCCTAACAGCTTCACAGAGAAGTGTCTACGGGACTTTAAAAAGTCTCAGTGGCTCCCTGCCTTTCCATCACTCCTTTCCTGGGGGCTACTGCACGTCCACGGCGCTGTGAGTGCTGGCAGCTATATTTGCACCCTGTAGTTTCACTCTGGCCAACAGACCCGTTAGCTGGAGGGAGCCTTAACTCCCGAGCAGAAGAGCAAGCCAGCAGCTTGCACCCCAGGTTGTAAAGATAAGCGGAGCCCTTCATGGTTTTTCCCAGGTGAACAAGGAGTGTTTCAGTGGGTTGAGGAAAGACTAGTAACACCTCAACAGGCTGTGATCCTCGTGGTGGGGGGCTCCTAGGTTCAGAGGGCAGCACAGCTCCGGCTGGAGCCTGGGAAGCAGTGCTAACTCCACAGCTAGCCTTCAACTGCAGGCCCGTGGAGGCTCCCCCAAGAGCACAGTGTCCTCAGCACACTCATCTCCAGTGTCCCCTTCCTTCTCTCCAGACTCCTGTGTCTAGTCATCCACTTGCAGTCTCCACCTCTCCGGCGTTGACAAGCAAACTCTAGAACTGCCACCTAAGCTTCTTCCTCTTGAAGTCCTCCTGGTTCGTCAGTGGTCACCCTTCCCCTCCAAATGCTCAGCCGAGCTGGACAGTTCCCAGGTGCTTCTCTCACACACTCCATTTTTCAACTGGACACTTCTCTGGACGTCGCCAGGGGGTAGGTGTGGTGGACGTTGCTTGTTTTGCCTGGACTGCGGTCATCTGGCCTGTGTGGATTGTCAGGAGTCACTGGTTGGCCTCTCTGTGGAACGTCTCCCTCCAGTACAAAGCATATCATTCACTCTCGCTCAAAACCCTTCACTTGCCTTTGCTCTCCCAGTTCTCATCATGGCCCACAAGGTCCTCTTTGAGTTGTCCCCACCCCCTCTCTTTGTAAACTCTGATTCCCGTCTCCAGTCTCATTTTTCAGTCTTCAGGCTATTCACTCTTGGGCGTTCCCATTACGGCTCTTCCTTAAATGCCCTATCACACACTCGCCCCTGGGGCTTTGTACTTTCTCTCTTCTACCTGAGATATTTCTTCCCTAAACATCTGTAAGATCCTTTCCTCATGTCACTCAAATCTCTATTCACAAGTCACCCCTGCTAGAGAAGCCTGGCTTCTCAAGCAAAACAATACCCCTTCTCCAGTGGTTGCCACCTGTGTTTTTCAAGAGGGAACAGCTCCAGGGAGAACCATTCACACCATAACCACCAAAAATTTGCATATCCAGACATTTCATTGCAACAAAATATCTCGGGGAAGGCGTGTGTTTCCTAATTTGCAGGAAGAGACAGAGAGTTCCAACAGCCCCGCTCCTTCCTGCCTTGCTACCTCCTCCCCACTCCTCAACACCCGGTCAGAGCCATCCAGCTTCCCTCCCTCTGGCTGTGATGAGGCTGTTGGCCTGGTTTTGGCCAATCTGTGATTCTCAGTGTCTAGAACAGTCCTTGGAATATATTGGACACTCCAGGCTTTTGAATGGGTCATTTATTATCAGTTATGAGCAACCCATCAATAGCGGATTCTTAGGGGGAAAACAAAACCAAAAATCTCCTTGTCACTGTCTGGAACCATACATATCCAAAACCCCATACTAATAAGTCTTGCTTTATGATCAATGCATTCCCTGTATCCTGGCAGCTGTGAAGCAGTTCCCACCTCTATAGAGACCGTACTTTTAAATCACATTTACCCGGAAAGAAAAAGAATTGGGTTCCTAGGATCAACCACCAAACCATACTACAACCTCACATGTGTTCAGTAATGAAGCTTAACACAGTGGAGGAAAGTGTACGCTTTACCGTTTTGTAACAATGGACACAATATTTATTAGTAACAGTTTTTGGATAACGGGAAATTACAGCAATCTGCCTCTTAATACTGCATTGAAAATATAAAGTCATAAACTTTTATTTTAAATGAACTGATTCAAAAAATTGTCAGGAAAGGTAGTATTTATGAGTACAGAAGAGTTCCAGGGAAATTAAAAACCAAAGGCTTTATTTATACATTAAAAAAAAAAAGGAAAGAAAAAGTAGAGGAAACCAGCAATTACACTCCTGAAAGTTCAAATGAGATAATGGGAGATGCTTCCCCAGCTATTTAATTAAAAGAATCGTTGGGCTCACACAGTAGTTCTGAAGCACTGCATGAATACCAATGAGCACGTCACGTGACAGGACACCGATCCAAGAGCATGACATGCTAGCACTACCATTTTCTTAAAGGAGCGGGAAAGTGGCCTTCTAACCACAATAACATCCACTTATTAATATTTAGATGACGTTCGCACTGAGCCCTGCAGGGGCCACGCAGAGGCATCTTTGAGAGTGAGTGGCAACCACAATAGCTGACGTGACAGAAGACAGGCTGGGCGCAGCATGTCCACTGTGGCAGGCAGTGTCCTCTCACTGGCCCTGTCGGTGATGGCGACAGAAGCTAGCATCAGAGCCAAACAGAAAAGATGAGAACAAAACAGGAGATTCCAGATAGACAGAGGCTGTGCTGCCTGCACAGCTTCTACTGCAAAAACACTAAGGCACACACGTGAGATTAGCACCTACATTCTGAGCAGTTTCTCCTAAATCTGTAATGAGCAATCACTTACAGATTAAAATGGAATCACAGAGAAGGATAAGCGTGAGAAACAGTGTGTATTCCTCCTGCGTCTCTAGGAAAATAAAGTCCTGTATCAAGAAAACACAGTTAGCCTTGCTCTCAATCAGTTGTCAGGTCAACCACAGTGAGTTCCCCAGTGAGACAGGGCCTTTAAAGAGATATTGAAAATTAATTGAGCTCAGAAGGTTGGGTTAAGGCCCCAACCTTCTAATGTCTTGATGTCTACTAGAAAAAGGAGAGACCAGGTACGCACGCACACGGAAAAGGCCACCGGAGAATACGGGTCCAAGAGGTTGTCTGTATGTAGCCAAGGAGAACCAGAAACCATCAGTGTCGGCATCAACTCTTAGACTTCTGGACTCTGAACAGTAAGGAAGATGAAGTCCAGTTAATGAAGTCATTATTGATATTACAATAGCCCAAGCGGTTGACTACATCAGTACTCCCAAAACTTCCCTTGAGCTTGGAATATCAACTTTCCAAACTGCTCAGATGTTGTCTAGGGTAATTTTAAAAACTGGTCTTCAGTTGTCTTGCCACAAACACCTGCACTTCTCATCTTCCCCAGGACACGTCCTCAGATAGTATTGTTTCTCCACACTCACCCAGCCAAGACAAATGAAGTACATGTGAATCAGCATTGCTCCCCTTTGCAACAGTGTTCAAATGCTGCCCCTTGCTTACCAGGCCTTAGGAACACTAGAAAGACTTAGCGGTACATCCTCCAGATACTTGGTTACCAGGTAAACAGTCCTAGGCCTGTGTGATGCCCCTAAGTGTCCAAAGGAAGATGATGTCAACAAGGGCCGGACAATGTGCAGACGGCAGGTCTAGGATTCCAGTTTGAGCTGCTTGAAGCCACGATCCAGGAGCTTCCTCACGCTGCCCTACAGCCTTGAACTTGCTTCTCATGGAACTTACCTAAGCTGCTCAATAATGCTGCATTCTACTGGAAAAGGGTGGCAGCCTTGAGACACTGAAGGTGAAAGACAGTTTGTGTATGCTGCGATCAAATGGAAGCACAACTCCCATCCAGGACCACCCATATGATACTGATTAGTAAAACACGACTAAAAGTCATACAGCCTGCCTTTGGAAACTGGGGACGTCTCTCTTCTTTGTCTCAGGCAGAGCATTAGCTAGGAACGGTTCCTTCAGAGTCAGGTATGAGGCAACTCCAGCATAGAAGTTAACAGCTGTAGAGTGACCTGTGTCTGGAGGAAAACATGGAGCCACCCAGCAGGGCTCTGGGCTTCCAGGCTTGCCTTGTTCTCACATCTCATCCTTGCAAGTGTAGTGGACACCGAAAAACCCTCTCAGCCAGCAATGAATATAATGTATGTAAAAAATTACTTCTAGTATTCCTCCTGCTAATTAATAAATCATCTATAGTAGATTTTTATACTGTCTAACGAAGATGTTTTCATCTCCGGAGTAGATACTATTCATTTAGATTGTTTAAATGATAGTAATTGCTTGTACTAATCAAGAATCTTCAGAGAAAAAGAATACAGTGTGTGTGTGTGTGTGTGTGTGTGTATGTCTGTGAGTGTGTAGAGTGAGGGATTGAGAGAGAATAATCTTAAGAAGTTGAGTTGGAGTATGAGCTCAGAGATTGAGGGCTTACCCCACATCGCCCATCCTCGAGTTTGACCTATAGCACTCTAAGATCACCACAATAACACAGAATTTTCTCTGCTGACTGTGATGGGGCTGGAGACTCAGGAAATAACTGTGGTTGAAGTCCAGGGCCTTCCTGTTGGCTACCAGGAAGAGTTGTTGCTGAAATGAAGCTTCAGGCAGTCCTCTATTGGAACTCATTGTTGGCTGGAAGAGGTCAGTCTTTGTTCTATTGTGACGGTTCAACAGTTTGGATAAACCCACCCCCATCATCATGGAAGTGTATCTGCTGTACTCAAAGTATGTCTACTAGAAGGTCAACCTCATCTAAACACACACTCACAAGCATGGCTTGGAGGTGCACACCTGTAATCCAGGTACTTTGGAGGATGAGGCAGGAAGAAGTCCAGAGAGTTCAGGGTGATCCTGGGCCACATCATGAATACCCAGTCACACTGGGCTTTAGAGGAAAACTGTCTCAAATTAAAAAAAAAAAGAGGCCAAAAGTAAATAAAAATAAAAACACATTCGCAAAGTTAGGCAGGCCCCACCACCCACACTGGCAACAAGACGGCAGGCAAGCTAGGCCCTGCAGGCCTGGCAGGCTATGGGAGGGCAGGCAGACCCTGTCAAAAGTCTGGGCTGACCAGCTCAGCTCCTCCCATCCAGGTCCAGGCCCAGCACTTTGGGTTGGTTCATCACAATGCCTACTCTGTGTAGGAGCTGCTGGTGAAGGAGCCAGTCGCAGAACCAGGTCCCCAAGGTCACCATGGCTCTGGACAACAGTAAGATATCCTATCCGAGAGGAGTCCCGTGATGGTCCAGTATTGATGGTGTGTCAGAAACCACCAACTTTGAACCAGAGCAACAACTCGTTGCAATGAACATATGCATATAAAGTTGTTTGGGGAAAAAAATTATATAGTGTGACAAACAGCAGCTTCCAATGCCATGACAACAATCAAATATGTAATGGAGAGATGGGAAAGCCAGAGGAATGCACTGGTGTGCATGAGGTGGGGAGAGACAGAATTAGAGACTTGACAGTTGTGACGTACGTGAGAGAAGGCTACCGGCCATGTCGTTTCCTGAAGGGTTGGCAAGGTGGGCACACAGCAGCCTGGAGCCTGAGTAGATTCAGCTCCTGAACTGATCACCCTGGCTGCGAGCAGTGCCAGGATGTGTGAAACAAAGAATGGTTCATTCCCTGCATGGAACCTCCTCGGAAGAACCCTGTGGTCCGTATTTCTCCAGGAGGCCATCAGTGGTTGTACTGCTAACCCAGGTTGTGATGATGTCTGAGAGCCATGTTTAGGTCCATAGTCCTGCTGCAGCCTGGGGCTGTGTAGACATCCAAAGTTCATCCTGCCACAGAGGGCTGTGTCTGAGTCTGTGGTCCTGATGCAGCTAGGAGCTGTATTGATGTTAATGGCATGTGTTAGTAACTACCCAGGACTCTGTGGATGACCGGGGTCTGTGTCACTGCCTGAGGTCATGTTGTTGTTTATGGGCTATGCTGACCCATGGGGCCGTGTTGATGTTGATGGTCTATGCAGCCACCTGGGGTCATGTTGATAACAGCAGTCCATCAGTGGTTTGTGCGGCCACCAGGGTCCTACAACATGGTTCTGTAGACCTTGATGCTGCATGAGGCCATGCTGATATCTTTGCCCTGTGCCGCTGCTGAAGGCTATGATGGTGTCCATGGCCTGGTGCTGATGTCTGTGGTCCATGTTACCATCAAAGGCCAGACAGAAGTCCTTGGTGTGTGCTGATCCTGGAGACCACGTGATGTTACCACTGACTGCGAAGGGCAAGGAAGCTACTTCTTGCGGTGGCATCAGTGACTGCAGACACACAGTTGAAGAGGAGGGACATAGAAGGCTTCTATGACAGCCACTACTCCTCCCTCCCCCAAAGTAACAGCCTAAAAAGGAAGCCTTCGAAGAGAACTCTTCAGATTCGTGGTGAGGGTGCTGGAGGGTAGCTCTCCACAAGTGATGGCTTCTGGCAGGGGTGCGGGTGGAGAAACCTCAGTTTTCTTTAGGGTCTGACCACTGGGAGTTGACCATGCTCCAGTGAGGATTCTTTCTTTGAGGGAGAGGGAGTTCATAAAGGTGGGAGGATTGGAAAGTAAATATGATTGGAGTGCATGATGTGAAATTCCAAAATAATCAATAAAAATATTTTGTTGAAAAAAAAGATTCACATAAACATCCAGAATAACATTTCACTGGCTTTGCAGACACTGTGTCCCACATCCAGTTAACTTCATACCAGTCCAACAATAGCAAGCCTGTATTATGGTTTGCAATTCTACTGCATTTAAAAAAATACATTGCTACACCACACTACAAGGAGACTAAGCTCTTGTAACAAATACCTACACCACCAGGAAAAAATCACCAGCTTAAAAGCTAAAAATGTTCTTTCCCTTCCAGGGAGCAAGCAGGCCAAGGTGAGGGCTCCAAGACCACTGCTCTGTGAAATCACAGAGACACTGAGAACATACGCAAACCCCAGCTTCGCCACGCTGGACACTGATGCTCAAAGATCTTAGGAAGTATGTAAGGTGTGCATCAGTCATGTACCCAGGAAGAAGGGTGGGATGGATTAATTTACACACACATACACACCCATACACACACATACACGCACACATGCAAACATGCACGCACCCACATGTACCCAATGCTAGTCTAAAAGAAGTGCTGTGAACATATCTACTTATTTCCTGTAGTGTGCCTTTATCTTCAAAGCTGTCTTGCTCATTCTTCTGCTTTGTTTCTGATACTGTGATAAACACCATGATCAAAAGTAACTTGGGGAGGAGAGGGTTTATTTGGTTTATGTGCCCAAATAACAGTTGGTCACTGAGGGAAACCAATGTAGGAACTCAAGCAAGAGCAGAAACAATGTGGATTACTGGCTTGCTCTCCATGGATCACACAGCTTTTTTCTTTATATAACCCAGGACCACCTGCCCAGCCCCCAGTGAGCTGGGTCCTCCCACGTCAATCATTAATCAAAAGATTTGTTGACAGGCCAATCCGATGAAGGCATTTCCTCAGCTGAGATTCCCTCTTCCCAGATGACTCCGGCTTATGTCAAGTGGACAGTAAACAGCTAGCCAGCACACTCACACACCAACACACTCACATACCAACACACTCACAGCAAAACCTCGCTTCAGAGCAGGGAACCAGATTACAGGGGTACCTGGAGTTCATCTGGCACCTCCACTTAGTAGTTGTGTGGGGGAGTTATTAAACTCTTAAGAGTTCGTTTTCTAACTACTGACAATTTATGCTGGAGAGGATATGGGGTAAGGGGAACACTCCTCCATTGCTGGTGGGAGTGCAAATTGGTACAGCTGCTTTGGAAATCAGTACGGTGATTTCTCAGAAAATTGAGAAACAACCTACCTCAAGACCCAGTAATATCACTTTTGGGTGTAAACCTAAAAGATGCTCAATCATACCACAAGGACATGTGCTTAACTACGTTCATAGCAGCATTATTTGTAATAGACAGAACCTGGAAACAACTTAAATGCGCTCAACTGAAGAATGGATAAGGAAAATGTGGTATATTTACACAAGGGAGTACTACACAGCAGAAAAAATGACATCTTGAAATTTGAAGGCAAATGGATGGATCTAGAAAACATATTTAGTGAGGTAACCCAGTTATAAGTGGTTTTAGACATAAGGCAAAGAAAAACAACCCCAGAGAACCTAGACAACAAAGAGGACCCTAAAAGAGACATACATGGATCTAATCTACATAGGAAATTCAAAAAAGACATGATTTCCTGAGTAAATTGGGAGCCTGAGGATCATGGGAGAAGACAGAAGAGAAAGGAGAGGAAGGGAGGGGAACAGAGAAAACATATAGCTCAATAAAAACAATTTTAAAAATTAACTTTAAAAAAAGAGTCCATTTTCTAATGTAAACATGAGGTAATCTGGTGGGTTCTCAGACAGCCCACTTTAGTGCTGATGCATCAGTCCTAGCTGCCAGGAATATTGACAGCAGAGCTCTGAACTGATGTAATAACCTTGCCCAGAATCACACCTCTCCCAGGGCCATCTGGCACCCGATGACTGATGAGATACACCAAGGGTTAAAATGCCCAGACTCTTTGCCACAAGACAGGCAAGCTCTGAAGATCAAGTTCTGGGACCAACAGAAAGGTGAGTGGTGCAGGACAATTGTCTATATTCTGTTAATTATGTTTTAAATAAATGCTGATTGGCCAGTAGCCAGACAGGAAGTATAGGCGGGACAACCAGACAGGAAGTAGAGGTGGTCAATGAGAACAGGAGAATTCTGGGAAGAGGGAAGTTCCCTCTGCAGTCCTGTCCAGATACAGAAGATGTGACTACGCCACTGAAAAAGGTACTGATCCATGTAGCTAAAACAGATAAGAATAATGGGCTAATGTAAGTTGTAAGAGTTAATAAGAAGCCTGAGCTAATGGGCCAATCAGTTTATGATTAATGTATAATGTAGACCTCTGTGTGATTTCTTTGGGCCTTAATGACTGAGAGAACCGGGTGGGACAGAAACCTCAGACAACAGGTGAGCAGCAGGGAGACCTTCACTACAATGCAATCCCATCCCATCTGGTGCAGCACTTCCCCTCTTCAGTCCACCCTTCCTGTCTCTGCCTTGACCTTCAGCACCCCTGAGTGCTGATCCCAAAGGCTTTCCCCCTAATAAACTTTCTCTACTCACACTTCCCTTGCAGAGTTGAATTCTTGGAGACTGCAGGTCCTGTCTCATAGTTGGAGGATATCAGAACATATCAGAAGACAGCATGTCACAAAATAACCACTCATGGACTATTTGTTATTTTGAAAGAATCAATGGTGTTCAACTCTGTTTGCAAGGGCTGGCAGGTGGCTCTGGGGTAGAGCCCTTGCCTGGCATTTGCAAGTAAAAGCTATGAAACGAGAGAAACTAGGAAAACTTTCATGACTATTCAAACTCCTCCATGTCTAGATTATAATGAGAACAAAATTAAAAAGTTATTTGTAATATTTTAACACCAACGCTTTTTATAGCCCCAAACTCACGCGGGGGCCTAACTGCAAACTGTGCAGGAGAAAAGCATGGAACCAAGAGGCACACATTGCTGACAACTTTGATTTTGTCCTCATTTTAGAACAGGGCTGTCACTCTGCCAAGGAGCGCAGCAAATATTGAGAGGGGAGTGACAGGCGATTTTGTCAGCTTTTCTCTCTCGAAAACCTAAAAGCAGTGTTTGAGTTTGGACATTCCCCACACACACACACACACCCCTTTAATCCTGGGTCTTGCCACAAGAGTAATGGAGATGCAAAAACCCTTTTGTCTCTGGGACCTCAGTTCACCAACGTGCCAGATACTATGTCCAGATGCCCTGTTCATGGTCCTGCCTCCCCAGCTGGCTTCTTAGTGTGTCACCTCCTCCCCTCAGGGCTTTGTTTCTCACAGTCGTGTTCTATATTTTGATATGAAGAGGATATTCAAATAATTTACTCTTCAGATCACTCAAGAAACTTATTAATTTTTTTTATTGGCATAAGGAGTTGGGAGATGACTTCAGCTGGCTGTCAAGCATGCGTGAAGAACTGAGTTTGAATTTCCAGCACTCTCTTAAAACTCAGTAGGGAAAAACAGGAGACTCTCTGGGGCTGCTGGACAGCCAGTCTAGGTGACCAGAGAGTCCCAGGTTCAGCGAGGAATCTCGTCTCAGAAGAGGAAGGTAGAGAGCAATTGAGGGACATACCCAGTGTCAATTGCTGGCCTCCAAATATATGTGCACTCGTACTTCACCCCCATGTGTGTACATATACATACATACATACATACATTCAAATAAATAAAAAATATCTTGTTGGTATATATACTTATTGCAATTTTACTGAGACTTGGGATTTTTTTAAAAACACATTTGTTTATTTATTTTGTGTGTGCCACTCATGCCATAACACACATGAAGAGGTCAAAGGACAAATTACATGAGCCTGTTTTCTCCTTCCATCATGTGGGCCTGGGAACAAACTCAGACAGAAAGACTTGACAATTGGAGCTGGAGAAATGGCTCAGTGCTTAAGAACACTGGCCACTTTTCCAGAGGTCTGGGGTTCAGTTCCCAGCACCTACATGGCAGTTCACAACCATCTATAACTCTAATACCAGGGAATCCAACACCCGTTTCTGACCTCTTTTGGCGCCAGGCATGCATGTGGTACACAGATAGACATTCAGGCAGAACACCATACACATAAAAGAAAAAGAAAGGATTGGCAGCCAATGCCTTTACCCTCTGAACTCTTGCTGTCTTTTTTCTTTTTTATTATTATTCTTTTCATTTTAAAACTGGCACTTGTTTATTTCAGGAATTTTCTTTTAAAATTTTTCAAATTGCATATGCATTGTACATTCGTACTGTGTTTCATAAGGACATCTTCTGCAAGTACATGAGGTCCTCCCAAAAGCTACCGAAGGAGTTCCCCTGTGCAGAGGACCCCAGCATGCTCCTTTATGATCCCCCATGCAGCACACATGCAGCTCACACGGAAGGAGGTCGAGCTACCATCCTCTATTGGCTCAATCTCCTTAAAGCAAATGTCAAAGAAACATCCTAGGATGTCAGTGCTTCTGCAGATTCCAACACATCTCCCCTCTTCAGACGGGTGAGTGATTCACCAGGGAGAGCAAGGCCCTCAAAGACGAGCTACATTTACATAAAACAGAGCAGATAATAACCATTTTCTCCAGGAGAAAATGACAGTTCCATCAGGGATATTCCTCCTACCTTTCTGGGTGTCACTCACAACACTGCTTCTAAAATTACATCTGTGAGAGAATGCTTGGGCCGGCGATGGTGAAAGCTTTGTACGTACAGAACCACGCACAAACACCTCCCCCTCCCCCTTCATTTCACAACGGTCGCCGTGGGTGCTCTCCACCCCCACAAAGAGATCCTGTGGAACAATTTCAACTTCAGGTTTCCCAGAACATCCCATCTGAGGCTCTTCAGGGAATGATTTTGCAGTGGGTAGCTTTAGAAAAAGGCCCTGGGTGAAGGTGATCTGCGTGTACCATTTACCTGCATAGGATCTCATGAACTACAGACAGAAAGCAGTGATTGCCATCATCTCCGTGCAGAGGCAGAGATGGAGCTGCACCAGCCATCTGAAAATCCATTAACCCTGGGCTAATGCCTGCATCTTTCACCTCTGCTGATCTGGTTTCAGGTTCATCGGTTAGAAGTGAGTTGGGAGGTCCATATTCAGGACCCATTATGCAGTTTCACCTGACAAAACAGCTTTGCTCAGAGATCTCCGTTTATCAGAAGCCAGCCTGGGCAGAAAGACCTGTCTGCTGACTCTCTGCCTTCTTCTCTGATTGCTTTCCCTGGGCAAAAGTCATGGAGCAGCCAGTTAATTCAGGCTGCACATTATTCACAAGTGTAAAAGACAGAGACATAGCGGACATAGTCAGCCGGTAACATAGTCCCACACGGTACTGCTAAATTTCATCTGCAATTTGGAGCTAACAGCCACCTCCACATCCTGAAAGGAAAGAATACATTCAATCATTTGCCAATGATTGGATTAGTAGTATCATTTTATTGTCCTTATGTTCCTGTCTGGAATTTCCCATATGCCTTTGTCAATCTACCAAAGCCCAGCACTCTCTTAGGACCCTTCCCCCATTCTACCCAGGTCACTTTCACAGGCTTGTCTGCTTCTTCTTTATCAGAGACATTTCCCTTTTTCTTCCCTTTTCCCCACTGATATAAACTCTGCCAAGTGTGGCCCAGTACAGCCAAGAAGCAGTTCTAGGAAGAAGCAATGTTGCTGAGCACCTGTGAAGCCTACCAGGTTCTCCAGGAAGATTTCCACACCAGAACTAAAAGGTGAGGAACTCAAAAGAGTGAAGGTCCTTATTTGTCAACTTTCACAGCTCAGCAAGGACAGGGCGGGAGGGGGGGATCCTCAGTGCCCCTCTACACCAAGGCCACCCTGTCCTAGAGGAAGGTCAAGGTGACTGCCACCTTCCATCTGGATCCCACACTCACATGACTTCTCTTCATCCTCAACCAGTGAAACTGTTCACACTATTCCTCGTCTGTGATCCTGAGACAGGCCTCATTTGGAACTCCCTGCTAGTGGCAAATAGAAGGTTTTTCCTTTTGATTTCCACTGTTACCTCCAGCATGTCGGCTCACTAAGCTGGAACCAGACTACTTTGGGTCAGCTCAAAATTATACCCTGGAGGATTGTTGGTAGATTGTTTTTTAAAGCCTTCTAAGGAGGTTTCTCCAAGTATCCATCATCATTGTGTTACTTGTACATGGCTGGGATAAAGCACCATGATCAAAGCTACCCATAAGAGAAAGCCTTTACCTGGGCTTACGGCTTCAGAGGGTTCCAGTCCATGAAGGTGGGGCGAAGCTCAGTGGCAGGAACATTTGAGAGCTCACATCTCAAACTGAAAACAGGAAGCAGAGAACACACTGAAAATGATGCAGGTCTTTTGAAACTTAAGGTCTGCCCCCAGTGACACACCTCCTCCAACAAGGCTACCACCTAATCCTTCCCAAATAGCTCTACCAAAGGGGACCAAGTACTGAAACATATGAACCCGTGGGAGCCAGTCTCATTTAAACCATGACAGCCATTTTAAGCACAGTTTGGCTGATTCTTAAGAACTGAAAGCTGAGATTTGTATGGACTTGAATGAAGCTACTAGGGAGATAACCATGTTCGCTGCATGGAAGTGTTTATATACAAGGCCTCGGCTGCTGTCTATTAAGGGTTGACGAGGAGGACAATGATAGGCTCAATACAGGGATTAGAAAAAGAGAGAGGCCATGAAGAAAACAGTAGAAGGAACAGCGGGTGTTACTCCCTGTGTGCAGAGGGGACATGAAGGCTTCCCTAGCACCAGGGACAGCACCACCCTCCACATAAGTATATGGGCAAGGCTTCTTTAAAAAAATGTATGGGTTTTTACATTTGTTTGTGTATCGTTTTGTGTGTGTGTGTGTGTGTGTGTGTGTGTGTGTGTGTGTGTGTGTGTTTGTCCGGTGTGTGGAAGTGAGAAGATAACTTGAAGGAGTCAGTGTTCTCTCTCCGCCATGTGGGTTCCAAAGATAGCGCTTGGTCATCAGCCTAGCCAGCAAGCAAGCTCATGCACTGAGCCTCTCAATGTCCTCCATGGCAGGCTTCCCTAAAGGTATTGCCCATGGGCTGGGTGTGGTGGTGCACACCTTTAAGCCCAGCACTTGGAAGGCAGGAGCAGATGGGTTTCTGTGAGTTTGAGGCCAGCCTAATTTTCATAGGGAATTTTAGGCCAGCCTGGGCTACATAGATGCCGATAACTTGCAGGGCTTGTGCGTTCAGCCTTAAACTCTGCTCCCACGGGGGGGGGGGGGTAGCTACTCAGTGTGCACGCACTAGAGGGGCTGTGCGGTTCCCTCACTGTTCTCTAGTCTACTGGCATTGACCGTGACAAAGGTGAACCTAGAAGGGAAATCTTAGGAACGATGCCCACAGCAACAGCGGTGATTGGCTGGGAAGAACAACTGTATTTGGCCCCCGGGTGAGAAGACGCAGACACTTCCTCAGCTTTGCAGGGAAACGATTTCTGCATCTGTATTTATCCCCATGAGATAAACAATGCTCACAGTGTGTACACTGTACAAAGAAGGGATACTTAAAGCAGCTCTCCGCTCTCCACAGAGATATAAAAGCACACATGCCATGCATTCAGTTCTAATGACCTTCTAAAAGGATCGTCTCTTTAAAAACAGAAAGAGGACATGGAGCCACTGAGATGGAGGACATGGGTCCGGGGGAAGTTAGGGGAAGAAAAGGGGGAGAATGTGATCAAAATGCATTGTACAAAATTCTCAAGGAATTAACAAAAACTGTTTTTCAATAAAAGAATATCTCGGGGCTGTAGAGATTATTCACTAGCGAAGGGCACTGGCTGCCCTTCCAGGGGCCGCACTTTGGATTCCTAGCATCCACACTGTGGCTCACAGCTACCTGTATCTCCAGATCCAGAGACTGTGACTCGCTTCTGGCCACTGCAGGCACCAGGCACACAAATGATGCACAGATAGGTATGGAAGCAAAATACCCATACACATAAAATAAAACTATAAAAAAATTTAAAGAACTTGATTTTGAAAATACGTTCATGGTAGAAATGTGTATCTAAAACCTTTTCCTAATGTCCCAGAAGACCACCTATTAAATACATTAAGTATCTAAGTTTGCTAGCAATGTTTTATTAAGACCTGAGAGAAAACAGCAACAATGTGTTTCGTCTGTGTTTGTATGTATGTATATGTATATGTGTATGTGTATATGTACATTGTATGTGTATATGTGTGTATATTTATATGTAGATGTGTGTATCTATGTATATATGTACATGTGTATATGTGTGCACAAAACTCTCCATTTCAAAGAAACATCTCACTCTTGAGTCACATTCTGACACTGTAATTTACTCAAGTCAAATTCATTTTGCAATTAAGTCTGTGCAAGCGTTCTGCTCAAGACCTCTCTCTGCCAGCACAAACCCCAACATCTGCCACTGAGTCACATGCAACGTCAGGCTGGTTTTTAACGACTTTATTTTGGTCTGTGGCGGGGGGCAGAGATGGGGGCAAGAAAGATAGCGCAAGATAGAAAAACTGTCAGAAAAATGGACACATTCCAAAAGCCAAGTAAGACACCTCCTCAAGAAGGCGTTTATTCTTTGCTGTTTATTCTATGCTGAAGAAATCTGCATAATGTTCAAGAAAATGGAACTTTCCATGCATTTCCATCATCTCAAATGCCAACGGCTGCCCCCACCCACTGCTGCCTCGTTGCCATGGAAATGACACTGTACAGTAGGATAAGGAATGATGTCACAGGTTTTAAACAAGGATATTAACAAAGGGTTCATCTGCAACATACACTGAAATTTCTTTCACTTCACAAAAATTTTGAAAAATATGTATTTCAAATATATATATATACAGCATATATATGTTTATATATATACAAATATATATATAGCTACCTTTATAATACACCCTACAAGAAAAATACCCAGTAGTGAAGATACTTTATCCACACTTGTTCCAAATTGTTTCATTTTTAAAACTCTAATAAAAATGATAAATTATATTTTAGGCAGCATGATTAGAATTATTTCTTTCCCTTTCAAATATTACATAACAGCTGGCTTTTCTTATATGAAAGGAGACTGGTTTAGCATTTTCCACACCAACCTGGAAAAAAAACATTTGAGCTTTGTCTCAGCCTAGGGGAGTTTCTGAGACTTAAATTATCAAAGCCGCGGTCCGCCTAGATGTCATCTTATGCCGGGCTGAAATGCGTGTGCAAGACAACTATCTTGGCTCTCTAATCTGGAAAATAAGATGGCGCCACTTATATCATCAGTTGTGTCTGAAGACTTGGCCTAATAAAAAGTTAGCCACGTGGTAGGCGTTTTATAAACACGAGCTAGCGTGAGGGCACCAATGCTGATTTCTTCAGCACACCCCAACTGAGTGGAATTGGTGGCTACGGAGCTAGGAGGAAAAGAGGTTGGCCTGAGGTTTCGTATGAACAAACTGTGACGGGGCTGCTCACAGAGCAGATAAGCAAGCATTGGCTGTCCCTGGATAAAGACCCCCTCCCCACAAATCCCAGGGAAAGAGAGGCCACGGCAATGCTGACTGGGGCTTGACACTGTCCATGTTGGCATCCCCCACAAGCTCAGTTACTCTGAGCACAAAAATATCACATTCTAATATCTGCCCTGTGGCAAAGGCAGTCTGGGAGCAGTTCAGACACCTCCCTGCTGCCGTCTGCCTGGGTCCAGACTGCTAAATATTTGGTGCCAGTGGTTACGGTTGATTCCATTTCCAGAAACGCAGTGCAGCTGGAAAGCATTTTTTCTCATCGTGGAAAAAGTCTGCACGGCTACGTATCTTCTCAGCAAACACAGGAAAGCATTATGGTACATATAGAAATTAACTCTAATGCAATATAGAGCTCACAATTTACCAAACCCCAAACGGAAATAAAGGCCATGTTAGTACTGTCATGATTTGACTCATATTTCATGTTATCATTTATGACTACTGGTTATAGGGAAACTGATCATTTTGCTGGTGCTGTTCTGAAAATTTAGCTGGGTGAAGTCTGAAATGAAATCGGGGCCAGAGAAATGGCTCAGCAAGTAAAATATTTGCTGCTTAAATCTGGAGGCCTGTGTTCAACGCCAAGATGCTCCGGCAGAGGAAGGTGAGAACTGGCTCTCCAAAACTATCCTGTGATCGCCACATGTACACTATGGCTATGAACACCTGCACACAGACACACAACACACACACCACAACAAGGACACAAACAAGAACAATAATAAATAAACACTTAGAAATGTTCTAAAATCATAAAATTAAATGCTCCTGTAAGTTCTGTTCACTCAATGTTTTAAATTATTATTCTGTGGGGGGAAAGGGAGAAAATAATTGACTACCTGGCTCTTACGCTTTCGTTGTTTCTATTTTACATGCAAAAGGTTGAAATAAGCCAGTCTTGGCTCCATTGTTTTTCTTCCCAGTTCAGTTAGTGCTAGCAATGTTTAGAGTAAAAATCTTCCCTTGTAGACACATCTACAATGTGTCCTGAAATAAGGCCGGTCCCATTCCGCCGTCACAGAACGGCCCTGGGAAGCAGGTCTGTTGCTATTGTATGTCTGGAGAAACCAAGGCAGAGAAAGGATGATGCATGCTGCAGACAAGAGAACTAGGCATTGCTGAACCCAGATAAATCCTCTGAATCCAACTCACGTGGGTTTTCTTCAAGTACCAGGACACCATGTGGGCCGTGTCTAAAAGCTGAACGTCAAGTCTCCCTAAAACTGTAGTTGGCATCACTCTTAGTTGCCTTTGGTTTCTATACAATGCATTGTGCTCCTTTCCATTAAAGTCTACAGTAATAATAACACTTCCAAGGAGTTTGTTTTGTTTATAGTACAGATATGTTACGTCCCACAAGCAAAATTTAGTAGAACCTCTAGGGTAAGACTAGGGCTCTGATTCAAACGCTGCTGGTGACCTTAGTGTGTAGCGAGCATGGAGAATTACCAAATTAAGACGCACGCCATCAGAAGCCACTGACTGTAGGTAACACAGTAAATCTATGCTTATCTTACTGATCCCCAAACTCCAGCATGCACGCAAACCAGATGGATGTCAGAGTGCAGTATTCTCACTGAGTAGAGTCATATCCCAATAACATTTGACTGTTACTATGGGTGGAAGCATTCATATTTCATATAGTTTCTTTCATTTCTGTCATGTGTAGGGGTTTTTTTCCTGTATGTATGGGTCTTAGTTAGAGCTTCTATTACTGAAGAGACATCACGACCACAACAATTCTTTTTTTTAAACCAAAACTTCCTTTATACAAGTATTAGAATACAATCACATTTCTAAAGTGAAACCATAGGTACACAGTTGTAGTCGTAAAGCTAACCATCACTACAGTATTATGAGCACTATGTGTGCATAGTTCCCACAAATCCAGAACAGGGTATCAAATTCCCTGAAACTGGGAGTTACAGATGGTTGTAAGCTGTCACATAGTTGCTGGAACTGAACCCCAGTCCTCTGGAAGAGCACACCGTGCTCTTTCCCACTGAGCCGTCTCCCCGGCCCCTTCATAAACAATTTTTGCAAGATACAAAACATTACTTATTTGTCTTTAACTTTCTTTTTAGCATATTTAAATGTACAAACTAGAGCTGGTGGCATAACTCTGTCGAAAAGTGTTTGCCTGGATTCCATCCTCAACAACATAAAAGTAGACACTAATTAATTAAAACTACAAAAATCAGGAGCTGGAGAGATGGCTCATTGGTTAAGAGATGCTAGAACACCCAAATTCAGGTCTCAGGCCCCACATCACCAAGCAACTCCCCAGGGGTTCTGGTAGCTGTGCAATGGTGTCCAATGGTTGTGTGATGGTGTCTGGTGGTACTATACAATGGTGTCTGGTGGCTCTCCAGTGGTGTCTGGTGGTTGTGTGATGGTGTCTGGTGGCTGTGCAGTGGTGTCTGGTAGCTATGCAATGGTGTCCAGTGGTTGTGTGATGGTGTCTGGTGGTACTATACAATGGTGTCTGGTGGTACTATACAATGGTGTCTGGTGGTACTATACAATGGTGTCAGGTTGCTGTTTGAATTTATATCTCGCAGTCATTTTTGAGGTTGGGTATTTCTTTGGCTATTGGTGACCATTTGCCTTCCCTCATTCCTATGCTGCCTTTTGACACCCTTCCCCACTGTCTGCAATTAACTAGGGCATGAAACCATTGTTATATATTAAAATTGTTTTGTTCTGTATACGTTTGCTAATTTTAATATAATAAAACGTATAAATTCTTTTCTTTATACTGCATTCCTTTTATGACTTACTTAAGAAATCTCTTCCTGGTCCGACGTCTCCAGGCTTGGCTCAGTGAAGTGACATTTTTGCAATGAGCAGCAGTTACCAAAAACTAAAAAGTGGACACTAAACAAACAAAGGGCTCTTGTTTTTTTTTGCCCTAAAAGTTTCTTAGTTATTTGCATATTCACATTTTCAATCCACTTAGACACTGATACACTCTCTCTCCTTCTCGCTCCTTCCCTCTCCCCTCTCTCCCTCTTCCCCTCTTTCTGCCAACATGGTTAGGCAATTATCCACACAGATTCATAATTTTACTTCTATTACATAAAAAGTTTAATGCAAATATAAATCTTTTTAAATGCAGATAAGAAAAAAATAAACACCCAAATCCCCGTACCTGAAGATTATCCCAGAAGCACGGATATAGAAGTCAAGTTGACAAGCGACGGGGTAAGTGGAGTATAAGCTGATGTGATAAGATATACAAGATACACGTCTGCAGCGCTAGAAAACACCTGTTGAAAAGCAAACACTCAGCCCTGTTACTTTTTTGGGTGTAGCTTCTTAATGATTCGGAGATAAAAATATGAGCAAGCACTTTGAATAACACACACACACACACACACACACACACACACACACGGGGTAATCTCTTGAAACACAGGAGACTAGTGGCTGCAAAATTCCCCATTAAAAATAACCATAGACATTTTGTAAGCACACGCTCTAGGAACCGAGGCTGGCGGCCCCAACAGAGGACTGGGTGAGACTGAGCACAGGTGTGGTGGCCATTGCGGATGGGCAGCGCTTTAAGAGCGGGCAAAGCATGAAGTCGTGAGGGAGCAAACACATGCATGTCGCTGCAGAGAGCCTGGCCAAAGGGGAGTGGGTGAAGAAAGTTGTCTCTGAGAAGAAAGCATTTCTGTCTGTCTCTCCCACTTGTAGGGCTTTGCTGTAGTTGACACAGTTGCACAGATATGTCATTCCTCCAGTTTAAGAAAGAGAAAATGAACTGTCTTCACTTTGATGCCAGCCACATAGTAGTAAAAAGCCAGATCACGTTAATTATTCAGGAGCCTCCTGTTCGAATGATATAATGGAATAGCTGATATAATGGAATTTGTTATTGGGTTCCAAAGAAAGAACTGGCTGTCCTGTTTAAATTAGTCTCTCATGTTATTAGCATACTAGCAAAACTGGTCACAAAGCTTTCCCAGACTAAACAAGGGAAGTCCCTGTCGGAGGGACAGATACACTGGCTTTCCTCTCTACTTGATCAAGATTATGGTCTCAAGCTGGGTGTGGTTACACATACTGTACTCTTGGCACTTGGGAACCTCAGGCTAGACTGCCACACAGTTCAAGACCAGCCTGGGCTACATAGTGAGTTCCAAGTCTTCCAGACCCACATAGTAAGACCTTACCTCCAAAAACAATCCAACCATGGCTCAGTGGGTAAAGACGCTTGCCACCAAGCCTGGCAGCTGAAGGTTAATCCTCAGAACCCACATAGTGGAGGGAGAGAATCAACTCGTACGAGTTATCCTCGGCCACACCTCCCCCCCTCCCCGTATTCGTGTTGAGGCATGTTCATGCGTGCACATCCACAAACACAAATAAACACACCAAATGCATGCATGCATGCATAGATACATATATAAATGCATACATACATTTAAAGTAGCCAAGAAAGAAATAAACAAAACAAAGTAAACCAGAACCGTGGCTCAAAGCTTTAAGCTCTGCCTTCTAGAAGCCCCATCTCCCTGACAACATGAATAATGCTTTACTCAGAAATGGCATCCTGTTCTCCTTGCTCTCATTCAGCCGTTGGATCACCCAGGAAATGAGATAAGATGACCAAAATCAATTAAAAGCATCTGCTATATTAAACAAATAAAGCACCGTGGGTCTTTCCGAGATAATCAATTAATGCAGATCTCTCCTCTCATGTCATCCAGAGAGGTCATCATAATAAACAGTGCCTTTCTGTATGGCTCTCCCGGCTCTGTCACGCGGATGCTGCCGCTCACGTATCCCCAGTTCCCCTTCCCAGCTGCCGCGGGAGGAGCATCACACCCTGGCCACATTCCACCTTCCCTGCAGGTCTGTGTGTGTTTCTGATCGATGTGCATCCCCCGCTATGAATCCAGGAAATCCGGTACCAGTCGGGATGAAGCTGAACATGTCTGCCTCTCTTCATGTGCACTTCAGGCTCTGCCTCCTCTTGAAGCATCTTCAGTCTGCAGTGGCTGCCACAGCCATGGCATGCCCGCACTTGGTCCTCTATTTGGGTAGCCCACCCCTGAGGTCTTTGGCTACCCCATGAAAAGGTGTCTTGAACCCCAAAGCTTATGTGACAAGAAATTATAATTATAATCATTTTCCCATTTTTTTCTCTCTTTTTTTTTTCTTTTGCCCCCTTACTTTCGACAGTATCTCAGGCTGATCCCTCAGGGTCATGGCTAATTAAATAAGAATATCCTAAATGAAGGAAATTGAATTGGAGGCTTTTACAATTCTCTTCTCATTATCTAATTACAGGGACAGTATTTATGGGCAGCCTAACTCCGGGCTAATTTCTTCCCTCGATCTTAGCTTCCATACAACTTGAACATCGAGTCCCAAAGCCACAGGCTGGGTATTTGTCACTGCCTTGGGGACATCCTTTGCAGTTTCTCTTAGGCACATTTTGCCAGAAGACCGCTGTAAGGCCACCCCTGGTAACCAGGAAAGTCTTTAGAAACCACATTCGAGCAATTACTGCTGTCCCAGCTACTTGGAGCTGTCCAAAATGTTCCTCAATCCATGGCTCTGGATGGAGCACTCCAATCAAGAGTGACAGAAGAGAAAGTTGAGACAGGCGGTTACAGACATTTTTTTTCAATCTCCCACAACGCGGGTTGTCTACTGCCACCCGCCTCTGGCCTTCCTTAACACGACAGACAGTCAGTCCCTTGTTCCCAGAAACTGCACATCTGAGAACTTAGAGACAGGAAACTCATCCTTCAGTCAGCTCACCCAGACCACCTCTAGATTGGCCTACCTTCATGACTTTTGTGGTGTCTCATGAACCCTCTACCCCCATCTCTGCATCAACATTCTCCTGGGAGTCCTGCTAACTTTCCACACTAGCCTTCCAGACTGCAGAAGGCTTGGAAGAACCACTATGGAAATAACCAGTGCTGTTTAGTTGTCCCAGCTAAAATTTCTGGTAGCACCAGGCCTAATGGTGTGTGCCTGGAATCCCAGATCTCAAACGGCAGAGAGACAAAGATCATTCCAAGTTCAAGATCACCTTGGTCCACATCGCAAATATCAGGCCAGCCGGGCACCCTATACCAAAACAAAGAAAATCCCTGCTTGCATGTCGTAACTCAGTCTGTAAGGTCAGGCATTAGCAGGCTTGGACAACACTAAGGACGGACCCCTTCCTCAGAATCAGATCTTCTGCAAAAACAGAAACTACAGGGCATTGATTACGAATCTAAAAAGGGGATCTGTGTTGAAACAAAACTGCCACAAAGATCATAGATTAGTATCTAGCAGGAGGCTTCCAGTAAAGAATAAAGACATACTATTGTCCCATCCCTTAAGAGTTAATCCACCTGAGTCTGTCAATCACCTGAACAGGAAATTGTCCCTCAGGAAAACCACCTTTCCTAGGGACTTAAACACGCTAAAGCCTACCCTAAACTGTGGATCAGTATAGTAGCCTCTATGGCTATTGTCCCCTCTCCATTTTGAGAGTGTTTCCTCTGCAATAGTCTTTGTTCACTGCCCATTCTTACCTGTGTGAGTACCCCAATTTGTAAATAAACTCCACCTACCTTCTACACTACACTCTTGACATATCGTCTAAAACTTTTTGCTTGTTTTTGGTTGTTTTTTTCCCCCAAGATATCATTTCTCTGTGTAGCCCTGGTCACCCTAGAACTTGCTCTGTAGATCAGGCTGGTCTTGAACTCAGAGATCTACCTGCCTTTGCTTCCTGACTGCAGAGGATTAAAGGTGAGCGCCATCACTGCCTAGCCCATCTGAATTGTTTCCACAGAGCTAGACTAGGGAGCTGAGGAATGAGGTCAGAGTGTGACCCTGGTAACAAAGCTAAGTGAAGTAGATTGTAGGGTAGAAGAGGCTAGTAGCAGGTAAACATGGCTGCATCCAGAGGTCAGACAATGTCCCAAGCCTCTTTTGAGTGGGCTCATTTCTAACTTTCTTCTTAGGAGCCCTGGATATAGTTCTTTCAAGTAAAGCGTGGCATTCAGAGTTGCAATCAGGAAAGAGCAGAGCAGCCCCGTCTGTAGCCCTGGCTCTTTAGACAGGAATCTCCACGGGAATCCTCAGGCAGCCTTGGAGCTACCGGCAAAGCATCCCAGAAAGAGCCATTGCACAAGGCAAGCAGCGTGCCTTGTAATCTCTACCCTCCACGTGTCTTTCTCTGTTATTATTTCGTCACTGTAGGCTTGTGGTGTAACACTATTCCTGGGAAGACTTGAGTAAACACCTGCTCACCCAGATAGGGAACCAATGACAGACCAAAGTTCAAATACCACTGAAGTCCTACTTGGTGATCCAAGGAGCTACAGTGGAGCTATTTAGACAAGGGTGGGGGAGAGGCTACTCATAGAAGTAGAAATGACTCAAAGATGACAGTACTCCAGCACAGGTGACAGATTGCTAAGAGCTAGAACCCTGAAGTGCACTGCGCAGCCTGCGGGCAGCTCAGTAGGTTGGAGGCTCAACCTGTCTGAGCCTCTTCCAGGCATCTCTGGTGGCCCCTGCTTCTTCCAGGTGGCTTGGCTGATGCCTTAGGTTTCTGTTGCCATCAGAACACCCACCAAAACCAATTTGCTTCACCTTACGACTTACAATCCATGAGGAAGGGAGGCCGCAGGAGGAACTTGGGGTGAGAACCTGGAAGCAGGAACTGAAGACGAAGCCACGGAAAAACACTGCTCCCTGGCTTGTTCCTCATTGCTTGCTCAGCCTGCTTTCTTATATATCCCTCATACATACCCCTTCCACATCATCTGCCAGTCATGAAAACTGCAGACTTGCTTACAGGCCAATCTCCCAGAGGCCCTTTCTCATTTGGACTTTTGGCTTCCTAGATGACTCTAGCTTGTGTCCATTTGACAATGAAAATAACCAAGACAGTTGGTCTGAGCCTGTTCTAGGCAACTCGGCTGGTCGGAGTGTGACTTTCAACAGTCCTTACTCCTTACATATGCTTGAGAAGGGAGAGGCCTGGGGACTCTGGTCAGTTTCAGGAACTTCCTGAAGCCACCGAGTTGTTTACTTCCTGAGCTTATGGAGCTTCCCTGCAGGATGGAGGTCTCACTCCTGCCATTTCACCTCCCTTTGACATCCTCTGTCCTAGTGACCTCCCCCACTTTATACCCTGCTGCCTACCTCCCCTTTGATTTGAGATCCTGGGTCTTCTCTAAAGTGAACGGGTTTATCTTGGAGGTAATCACTGCACAACAGGGTTTTAGTTTCCTGATATGCAGAACGTCATTTCTTCTGGGCAGTGTTTCCCAAGTGCCAGCCTCTACTCTGTGACTCCCTTCACACACTGGCACACCTGATGCCAGACTGACAACCCCTGGAAAAGAGGGATTGTCTCATTCCTCTTTTTAATCCAGAGCCAAGACGAAAGGGATGTAAAAACCTTCTGCCTTTGGATATGATCAACAGATCCCCTTTGGTCTTTAAAATCAACTGGTTTGTGTGAACTTCACGCTCTCGTCTGGATTCATTCTTGACTGAAGCTCCCCACTCTGTGTCCTTCTCTTCTGTGAAACAGCTCCTAAATCTGGTCATCACTTCCGAGACTTTCCATTCCCATCTTCACACTCAATTCTCCCTCCTCCACATTAGTCACTGTGTTCCATACGATTCCAGGAATCCCCGCCTTTCACTCACATAAAATGGCAAAGCCTTCATCACGCAACTTGACCTGGCCAGCCCATCAATCAGCCCTAGTGTCTGACAAGGGCCAAAACCTTTTGAGCTTCTCTGGCGCCAAATATCAAAGGCCGTGTGCCCATCTAGAGCCGTGGTTCTCAACCTTCCTAACACAGCGACCCTTTAATACAGTTCCTCATGCTTTGTTGAGCTCCCAACCATAAGATGATTTTTGTTGCTACTTTATAACTGTAATTTTGATACCATTATGAATCATATTATATCTGTGTTGTCTGATAGTCTTAGAGGACCCCTGTGAAAGGGTTGTTTGACCCCCAAAGGGGTCTCATCTCACAGGTTAAGAACTGCTGATCTAGACACATATACAAAGCAGGCTCATACATGAATGGTAATAGCATACAGATGGCATGCTCCAATGGGCAAGTACACACTCCAGCTCCAGATGGGAAGATCAGCTCGTAAACAAATGAGAAGGAGCAGGGATTTGAAAGAACATGTCTACGTGAATGTATAATTTTACATATTTGCATTTAATTAAGAAAAACCACGAGTGATACTTAAAACACGCAGTAAGAAAAATAGCCAAGATAAGTTTTGAACTGAGGGGCATTCATATCACATTATTTCTTAGATGGAGAGCCATCGTGTTCCACAGGCCCTGGCCTCAGCTGGTTTTGTGCCTCCATGCTTGTTCTAGAAGGAAAAGGGTTCTGTCCTAAGCTTCTGAGAGTCAGAGAAAATGTGATACCACATGATGAACTGGGCAAGTTGTCTTCAAAAAATAAAATAACTTCTCTAGTCATGCTGGAACTCCTGGCCCATCTTCCTCTTTGGCCAATGTCCATCTTTTCTTCCCAGGTTCTGCTCCAAGCGATGCAGTGATGGCCCACGTGATAGGACCTGACTCTGCCTCAGCAGCTCTGATCACCTCTCAAGACCCATGAGAAGCCACAGGGAAAGTGAGCAGATACTCATGAAAACCTCCTGTGTGCCAGGCCAGATCCAGACAAGGGTTCTGTTTGGTTTTCTTTAGAGTGGCATTATTAGATGGTGGGAAGCCCATCCCGGGGCTTGACAAATGGCCGGATAATGGGTTATTTGACCCCCGCAGTAATCTAGTAATAGTTATTTTGTTTGAATCAACAAAATCTCATCTTCCCCGATCCTGGCACCATGTCCCTGCTTCGCGGCCCTCGGTTCCTGTCTCACATCACCCTACGTTTTGTGTAATGGCTTTTGAAAAGCGTCTTACATCATACACTCCTGGATGTCAGCAATCACTCTCAAGAAAAGGGCTCCGTGCTGGGATCTCACACTTGGCGAATCTGAGCACCACTGTGGAGACCCAAAAATAGTTTGTAGGGCAAATGAAGTCATAAATTTTGGTCAGATTCAGAATGGTCTCCAAAAAAAAAAAAAAAAAAGAGCTTTCTAAGGTTACAGACAAAAGAAACTGGCACCTTGGAGTGCTATGTCCTAGATAGAGAAAACCTGGGCGTCCTGTCAGGTGGCTCCCATTCTGAGGCCTGAGAATGGGCTTCCTGAGACATTTACTGATGATCTTTGTCCTCAGTCCATCCATCTTCCAGCTGCTACATGTACTTTCCATCGTCATCTTTCTTCCCAGCTCCTCCCATCTTCCACTGCATTAATAACTAGATTTCTGAGGTTTACAGCGGAGGAGAGGGCAAAACGTGGTAGAGCCAATAAAGCGACCACATTTCCAAGTGGCCTTGTTGAAAGCTCGTGGTACAGACCAGGGTCTTAACTCCAGACCCTGAGACTCACAAAAAAATCAGGGCTTTTAGTGTGTTCTGAGACTTTCTGAGGCCCAAAAGCCCAGCTTGCAATATCAAAAAACAAAATGGAGTATACATAAAACTCATTCGAAATTACCACAGTAAGGCCAGCACTGGAGAGGCTGGATAAACTGACCTGCGGACTAGCATTGGGGGGGGTGGGGGGAGGGCAGAGGCAGATCCAAGGTCAAGGCCTACCTGGGCTGCACAGAGAGGCTCAAAATCAAAAAAGAAAAATCAGCTCTGTGTTAGCTGATTTTCCGTTGTCGTGATTAACACCATGGAGAAGGCTGCTTCTAGAAAGAAAGGTCTATTTGGCTTATGGCTCAGGATGGATAAGAGAAAACCGTGGCAGGGAGGTGTGGGAGCAGGCCACAAGACCAGAAGCTGAGTGAGTGCATCAGTCACAAGCACGAAGCAGAGATCACAACGGGCAGTGGGAAGAGGCTGCATAAGCTCAAAGCCTGCCTCTGGTGATAACTTCCCTCACCAGATCCGTGACTGCTATGCTTCCCAAAACAGCACCGCCAACCCGAGAACAGAGTGTTGCAGTGCCTGAAGCCCTGGGCATACTTCTCCTTCAAATCACATCGAGAAGCTGAGCTGTCCGAAAAAAGCACAGGGCAGTTTTTTTGGGGTTGCTTGTCTGTTTTGCTGTTGCTTGTTTTGGTTTTTATGTTTCTGTCTGAGTGTATTAGTCGGGGTTCTCTCAAGGAACAGAACTGATGGAATTAATATGTGTGTATCATATAAACAATATCTGTATATATAAATATAGATCTACACATTTAATATCCTCTTAAAGGGGGATTTATTACTTACAAGACACGCCCTGAATAGTCCAGCAACGACTGCCTCACACTCCGAGGTAGAGAATGTGGTAGTTGTTCAATGTACAAGGCTGGGCAGTCCCAGTCTGACACGGAAGACCTCAGTGGTTCCCAGAGAGCTGCTGGTCTTTGGTCTACATTGGAATCCTGAAAAACTTGCTTCTAATATCACTGAAGGAATGTTGCGGCAGCAACAACAACAGGATAGATGAACTTGCCAGCAAGAGTGAAGGCAAGGGGCAGAAAGCAGTTTTCTTCCTCTGTATCCTTTCATCTGTTCCCAGAAGCTGCTGATGTTTAGGGTGTGGTCTTCCCTGCTTCAAATAATCTTACCAAGAAAATCCCTCACAGACGTGCCCAGCAGCTTGTGTTCCAGCTGGTCCCAGGTACAGTCAAGTTGACAGTCAAAATTAACCATCCTGGGGGACTGGGAGGGCTTAAAAATCTTTCTGAAGAGGGAGCAGTGTTGAGAAATTAGATGAGAACCACTGTGTCCCTACAGAGATGTCCTTTCCCTCCTAAGCCACATTGACTGAGCCCCAGAGCAGAATGTCTCATGCTTGAAGTCCCCATGATGCTGTCCAAGAGATGTTGAAATAAGAGCAGCGGGGCTGCGTCCCCAGCACCCGGCTGCCCACATGGCTAGCTTTACCCGAAATAATTACACGGAAACTGTATTCTTTTAAACACTGCTTGGCCCATTTCTATCTAGCCTCTTCTAGGCTAATTCTTACATATTAATTTAGCCCATTTCTAATCATCTTCATAGCACCGCTAGGTGCGCTTACCAGGAAGATTCTAGCCTACGTCCATCCTGGGTCGGAGCTTCATCACTTGTGCATCTTCCCCGGGAGAGCGGAGCATGGCCTCTCTCTGAGGCATCTGCCCCCAAGAGGAGAGCTGTCGAGTCTGAGCTCACTTCCTCTTCCTCCCAGCATTCTGTTCTGTTTACTCCACCCACCTATGTTTTAACCTATCAGGGCAAGCAGTTTCTTTATTTAATTAACCAATGACCTTCCTCCATCAAAGAGACCATTCTGTCACAGCGTAGGACAGAAGGAACCAGTCTGAGGAGAGTACCACCCACACAAGGTCGTGAAAGGGCCACAGATCCATAGGTTCTCCTGACTGGACAACAAGAATCCAGTGTATAAGAGGGCTAAGGGGAGGCCACGCCAGAGTCTGTAAGGATTCCCTTCCCTATCCTAGACTGCAATAGCTTTGGAAGTCAGGTTACAAGGACAAAGCAGTGTCCTTATCACAGCCCTTCATGCAAGGACACAGCAGACCATATCTGAAGAAAACTTTCGGTACACACCAGATCCAACAGTGCCTTTCATCCTGGGCTATCCATGCTCCAGAACCACCCTGGGCATATGGCACTTAGTTTGTTTCATTGTGTCCTAGCAGCCCCAACTACAAGAGGATGCAGCAGCAGAATTCAGAGAGTCTGAGGCCATCCACCTAAAGGACACCCCAGAGAGTACCAGCTCCAGGCTAGAAGGCTAGGGGTTTCAAAACTCAGACTTCTAGTGTCGCTGCCATCTTCCCACCTATGAGAAGAGAAGGGTTGAACTCTGCCATGAGCTCATCACTAATGGAACCCCCTCCCTTAAATCAGTAAGACTGAACTTAATGAGGTCTCAGTGCAGGGACGATGGTCAACCATCTATGGGCCTACTTCTATTATATAACTATTAAGCCAGCAAAACTGTTAGCCTTAATCCAAGCAAGAAATGAGTCTAAAGTTAAGCAAAAGCAAAACTAAAATGCATTAATAGCAAGAATAGTTATTTTTGCTTTTCAGTCCAGATCCCCTGGAATCTCACTAAGCTGAAACTAAGAATCTTTGCAGGAATTTAATTTTTCTGTCCCATCAACAACCAATTAGTATGGCTGGAGCATGCACATAGATGTGTTAACTGAGTTCATCTACTGTTCTTGATCCCTGAACTAAATTACTCAAGTAAAACGTGTTTAAAATCTGAACATTTTCATCTCTGAGATAAATACTGGAGGAGGATCAGGTATGAATAATTCATTCGTGCTGTAATTAACATTTAAATTAATAGAGAGAGGGCTGGCCATTTGTTATTCCTTTAGAAAAAAGTGTATGTGCAAACACAACTTTAGTATATAGGGGGAACACTGATTTTTCTTCTAGAAAAGAGAAAGCTATAGGATTAATCTATGTCCATGATAAAAACCTTTTCCCTGAAAAAGTAACAAAAAACAGGTTTGGGGTTTTTGTCAGCTGGCAGTTTGTTGAACTCTGCACATTTTGCCCTGCACCTAAACATTTGTGCAGACTTAGGACTATCTGGAAACACCTTTGGCTCCAGAAGCACCATGCTTTCAGCAATTACAGGAACTGAAAATTCTCTTCACAGATTTCCACAAAACATGAACCTCCCCCCCACATTCTTGTTCCTCGTCCTCCAAAGCCCCTCACACAGTAATTAAAGTCTTTATCGGTGTGCCCGTGTGCCACACAGCAATCTAGTCCTCCTAAAAATAAATGCACATGGGAAATTCCTCACAGCGATGAGCAAACAGCAATTATGATTGCCTGTTATTAAAATGCACCCAGCTAATTGCACAGAGACCAGCAGAGAGACTTACCTTAAAAGGCTGGGTACCCAAGGGGAGGCTGCCAGGGTCCTGAGCAGACAGTTTAGAAACATTTGGTAAATATTTGTGAGGCACCATTAACAACAGGTAAACAATGCTGCGGTGCGTGAGAAGGAAAACAGCCTTGAAGAACCGAAGACGGTTTGGTCCTCCATAGAGGCCGAAAGCAAATTGCTTCAAAGTGAAAGACTGAACACAGTCCTGCGGAAAGCTACTGAGCACAGTGTCTAAGCACTCTTGGTTGCACACACGGTATCGCCACCTTGGACTGTATAAAAGAGGCGTGTTTTCTTTAGGGTGTATTTAACTCCAGGGGTGATCTGACATAAACTCAAAGACCTCAGCCCTTCCCTAACAGCTTTTGCATTTCAGTCCCAACAGAAATGGAGTTTTTACCCTTTGTCACAAGTACTCACCACACACACACACACACACACACACACACACACACACACACAAGATGTACCCAAGTATGACCATGCTGGATACATACTTTATAGACAGAAGGGGGTGGGGCAAGCAGGTGAGAGCATCCTGAGATACCTCACTTCCAGATGACAAATGGCGCACGCCTTTAATCCCAGCACTTGGGAGGCAGAGGCAGGAGGATCTCTATGAGTTCAAGGCCAGCCTGGTCTACAAGAGCTAGTTCCAGGACAGGCACCAAAAACTTCAGAGAAACCCTGTCTCAAAAAAGAAAAAAAAAAGAAAAGAAAAGTCTAGTCGTGGAAAATGAAATACCCAGGAAGGTATTCTGGCTCAATTAAAATCCAACTTTGATTAAATATTCTGTTTAAAGGGAAAGCCGGTGTCTCTTCAGTGAGAACCTTTCCTGGCAGCTGCTCTTGGGGAAGCAGGTGGTTGAGCCTGCCCTGAGGGTTTCGGAAATATTAGTATTTAAACCTCTCACGTGTCACTAAAGTTCAGGGCAGCTTCCGGATGCCTGGAGAAAGAAGACACAGCAGGAGCATCACAAGCCAGAGTGGAGAACACCTTCTAATTTAGCCGAATCCTTGTCTCGTCTAGGTCTCTCCTCTTTGCTCCTAGCTCACAAAGGCAGCAGCGTATTAGAATATCAAAGCTGGCCCCTTCCTCTCTGTGTAGCAAAGACATAACATGTCATCAGAAGGCGGGGGTTGCCAGGCCGCGATTTGTTTGTCTAGACTCTGGCCATTGAACTCTGTTTATTACTAAACATTGTGTGGAACGACAGCAAATCAAAGGGAGTTCTAAGAGGCTGTGGGACCCTTCTTCCGCGAGGACTGCCGGGGTCATAGAGATTCTAACTTCTCAGTCCCTGCTGCTTTTAGAGGTCTCTGTTTCCCAGGGCCCGGGGACTGACCATTTGGCTAACCTTTCGGCTTTTCCTGGCCCAAGACACGACCCTGAGCCATTGGTAGCCTTCAGAGGCCCCTCCCACTATTGTTCCAGTGTGCAGCGGTTCACAGTTACATTCCAGCTGGAGAGGTCACGAGGATTGAACGGTGATTATCATAGGAAAAAGGAACGCCATCGGAGAGTGCTGTCAATCACAGCATGAGTGAACCAAAACCACAGTCTCTCTCTCTCACACACACAGAGGAACACAGACATGTCCTCACACACATGTACACACGAAGGCATCCGAGCAGTACCTTCTCTTCAAGATAAGATTGCGATCTTTAAAAGACACTGGTCAGGTTCGTTTTAAAGGAGCCATAATTAGCAGATCCACAGTTACCATCCTGACACACAACTGTTAGCCTAATTTTTAATATTTAAACTCCTAACTTCTGGAAAGACTGGATCTAGAAGATAAAATAAAAATGAACATTTGCAGTTCTCCTTAGAAAATAGAGCACGGTCTGAGTCATTTTAAAGCAAAAGAAACTCCATTGCTCTAAAGGAGAATGGCCTCCAAGGCAAATCAGCTCTCCTGTCGAACACTTCTGAAACACGCTGGTTACATGAGGGAAGATCGATATGTTCCATCCACGGTACAGTACCAAAAAACATAAATAAATAAAAAAGTAGATGAGACCTATGAGCTTAGATGGGAAAGGCCTACACACCAAATTCCTGGGACTCTTACATATATCTAAATGGGACTACTATGTAATCTGAGTCTCACTATTAACTGCAAACCATTAGCCCAACGGACTATTAAACACAACAAAAACAAAATACTGCTGAAGGAGGTTCAGCTTCTGTCTGGTAGCAAGTTAGTGACTATTCATCAGAAAAGAAGCCGATGGCCTCAAAACCGCTAGGTCCTGAACTTGATGGCCTTGACCTCCTGGATCCGCCCTGTGGAAGTCTGAAAGTGGTCAGCGGGAGCTGAACCTCAGCCAGCCCACTGCGACGTCTGTCCGCAGGCACAGGCTGCGACCCATCTAATCCCAAAAGCATCAGCCCTACTCAGAATAGTTCCAGGAAAGCGGAGTAGGGCAGGAAAGCAGTCTAGATAAGCTTGAGGGCCCTCAAGACCGAAGTACTTGGGGCGGCGCTCCAAACCCCACAATACCAAGGCAGTCCTTGTGTTCTCTCAGTGAAGCTGGGGGATTCGCGGGCTCTAGTTTGCTTCAACCGTTAGAGGGAAACATTAATACAGTCTGGTCTCCTGAATAGTATCATCATCCCTGTCAGACACTTCTGAATTCAGGAAATTAAAACAAATGTATCATTTGTATTCAGTGAGAGTCTGTTTACCCACCTAGAGGGCAGGTACCCAGAGCTTCTGCTTCTGATTT
This sequence comes from Microtus pennsylvanicus, assembly GCF_037038515.1. NCBI lineage: Eukaryota > Metazoa > Chordata > Mammalia > Rodentia > Cricetidae > Microtus > Microtus pennsylvanicus. Next base: position 53,080,713 of record NC_134584.1, read on the forward strand.
GAACAGTAGAGCTTCTGCATCTGATTTGAACCTGCAGCTCCCGGCCCTACAAGGTAGATGTCTATAAGTGCCAAAATGATGGTTGAATTATAGTGATTTAAACTGAATGTGTTTCAGAGTACCAACACAAAAGAACAAATCGTTATTTTCACTGAAGTTCACACAATAAATGGTTTTCTTTAAAGATTAATGGATGAGAGGTAGATAAAAACAGAAAAAGCAGCCAGGCATGGTGGTTCATGTCTGCAATCTCTGCACTCAAGAAGCTGATGCAGGAGGATTACCATGAGATCCAGGCTAGCCTGGACTATGGAATAAACTCCGGGCTAGCTTGGGCTACAGTGTAAGACCCTGTTTGAAATGCAAAGGCGGCAGAAAAGATGGGTCTCTACACTCCAACCTTGGGCACCGACTTTTCCTTACCTTTTTAATTGCTAAAGGAGTCTTTGTTCGAAGATTGCAAGTTACAATTTAACTCTCAAGTCAACTATAGGTCCCCTTGTCTTTCAAGTCACTCTAACAATAATGTCTTCAATTATTTTTTTAGCTAAACAAAGGAAAAATCATGCTATATAAAAGATCAAAACACATTGTATACATTATGAAATACCAAAGGATTAAAAAAAGAAGAAAAAAAATCTCCTCTCTTCTTCACTAAAACCAATATGCTGGCCATCAAAACAAGTCTGTGAGCTCGTCACCCACAAGGTCCATTAGCCTGAGCAACACAGGAAGCACACAGAGGACGCATGCTTGACAAACACAGGAAGGCCACGAGCCTAAGAGGCTCTGGTGATTCAGTTAAAACCTCATTTGAGTGCTTGGGTAATCATTTCCCTCCTGGAAAAGGATCCTGGGACTTAAACCAGACCTAATGTGCAAACACAGTCTCCCACCACAATGGAGAAATAAAGGGGGAAAGAAGGTACTACAAACCCACAATAATCCAGTGTGAAGAGGGAGATTCTTTTTGTTAACCAGGCACCCCTGAGACATTCCTCTCTTAAACCCGGTTCAGGTACACAGGAGGAGCCCTTGTCAGAGGAGAAAAACTCCTTTTGGTCAAGAGAATAAAATCTCCAGCCTGGATGGAGACCCAGCCTTCCAGTTGACCTTGGGGCCACCCCTAGGAGGGCAGACTCCCCTCAAGCCAAGCTAAGGAGACAGTGGAATCAGACCTTCTGAGGTACTGTGCTCTCTATCCCTCCTTAGAACCCCCAGTGCAGTAGCTTACAGCCATGTAGGGGCCCACTGTCCTGAATCACCCAGGAAAATGGAACTTCTTTTTATCTTTGTCTTTTTAAAGCATGCTTTCCTTGACATTCTGGGTTCCCCCAGCATTTGAGGTCTTCTTACTCTTTCTCTGAAGCCTCTCCCTCTCTTCCCTGTGCCCAACCGTGCCAGCTTAAATGGCTTTTTCTTTATTCTTCCACTCTCTTCCTCCAGGCAGCCGCTGAGATTTACAGCTTGCCTGCCTGGGGCAAGGGCTTTCTTGTAAACTAATAAAATTGACATTGAGCTTTCACATTTGAGTCCATCCTTAGATTATTTCATTAAGGAGCCTAAGAACCCCAAGAGGGCACCCCAACATCCCCCATGTCAGGTCTACACCCTCATATGCACTTTAACCGTGCTGACTCCCCAACTCTGACCTCTCCCGAAGAAGTAACAAATCCTCTTGGCTGTGAATATACGATGACATCTAACGTTCACTCACATAACGTCTTCTCTAGCTGTGCCACGCACGTCTTGTGCCTCTTGTACTTCTAGACCATTTCTAGACCATTCTTTCTGGTCAAATCCATGCTAGGAAGACTATTTGAAAATCCACAAAGGATAGCTCCACTGAGTGTAAGACTATGAATAATTTTTTTAAATTCTTTTTCATTTTTTGCAAATTTTTACCGAGATCAATTTTGGCCTATAAAATCAGAATACGCTATGTTCTCGATTTGTTTTTCAGATAAAGCCTGACATAGCCTTGGCTGACCTTGAGCTCCTGGTTCTCCTGCCTTTCCTTCCCAAGTCCTAGCGTTCCAGGTATGTGCCGCTATGCCTGACTTAGATGTACTTTTAAGAACATGTATCTATGTGTATGAGAGAGGCAAGCGCCCCTGAGTTCAGGTGCCTGCAGGAGTTCAAAAGTGGGTGTCAGGTCCCCTGAAGCTGGAATTACAAGCAGTTGTGTGTCGCCCGACATGGGCACTAGGAACCAAACTCGGGTCTTCTACAAGGGCTGCACCTGTTCTTAACTGCTAGATCATCTCTCCAGCCCCTGATATGTGTTTATTGTTACTGTTGTTATTATCACCCTACAATGGAACCTGAGTTGAAGAATTACTCAGAGCAGTCCTCAGCTTTGTGTGAATTTTGTATTTTCAGTAATGAGCCCAGCCTTTAATGGCCAAGCCATCTCTCCAGTCTGTGTGCAAATTTTACATAAAACGTCTCTGCGCAAACAAGCAGGCAGGCTGTATTTTGCCCATCCACCCTTTCTCCAGACTCCAGAGACTGGGTCCAGAATGTTCTTCTGTAATGCAGACTGTTGCTATGTCAAGTTGTTCAGTGGCGTGTTTGTACCTGTGTGTGATTGTGTGGCATGTTCCCTGTCCTTCCCCCTTCAGACACTGGCCAGAAATTAATTCTCAGTCACTACGAAACCTAACCTGGCACTAACATTTCATTCAAAACTCCAAGCACAGGGTAGTCAAAGAGAGGCAGGTGAATCTGTGTGAGTTCAAGGCCATCCTGGTCTACACAGTGAGTTTCAGGCCAGCTAGGACTAAATGGTGAGACATTGTCCCCCAAAATAAACAAATAAATCCTTCCTGAAGAAGCCACTGCCAGCAATTGTCTTGGGACAGCAATTTTACTGTGTGTCAGTAGCAAGCAACCAGAGTAAGGACTTCACTGAAGAAATCCAGAGCATTTTTGGGCGGACACAAAGATACCTGGTTTCACGTCCCGGTCCATTATTCCCTGTAGCTTGCTTCACATCAACCCCAATATCTAGTACTATCTCGTTTTTTCCAAGACAGCACTTAGAGGGTATAAGAAATAAACCAGCTACATATATCCCGGATGGGCACAACTGACATTCAGACTCCGAGGAGGGAGGGAGGCAGGGAGAAAGCAACACGCTATTCTGGCAAAGGAGCAGAGTGAAGCGTGGATACCAGAACGGGGTGTAAGATTTGGAGGGTCAGTTTAAAATTAAAACATGGGGTTTTTTTTGTTTTTTTGTTTTGTTTTGTTTTTAGAGACAGGGTTTCTCTGTAGCTTTGGAGCCTGTCCTGAAACTAGCTCTGTAGACCAGGCTGGTCTCGAACTCACAGAGATCCGCCTGCCTCTGCCTCCCGAGTGCTGGGATTAAAGGCGTGCGCCACCATCTTCCCCAAATATCGGGAATTCCAAGACTGCCACAGCAGAACCTGAAACCCAGATATGAGTTCCCTGTGGGTCTGCACAGATCCTACATCCATGTAGCTGGCCTTGTTGGCCAACAGTGGTGACGTCACTGGCTTTGATGTCTATACAAGCAGCAGTCTTGAAGGCTGGAAAGGGAAACAAGATGGTGAAATAAAGAAAATGCAAACTCAAGTGATGAAAGGGTACAGATTCTAGGCCCACCTCGATGTGTGGACAGCCAGAAACAATTTTCAAATACTTTCTCTTTGAGATGTTGGTTGCTATTATTTATGAAACAGTGTGATGGGTGTTCTTGGCTCTCTGCTTAACTGCATCTGCCATTAACCCAAAAGTGGCTGGGCACACCTGTGAGGGATATTTTGCTTAATTAGATTATTTGAAGTGAGAGGACCCACCTTTAATCTGGGTCACACCCTCTGCTGGAAGAGAAAAGCTCCATCTTTTTGCCTGCTTTCTCCCATCCTTGATCGCAAGTCCATTTCCTCACTGGCATTGAGGCCTACTTCTTCAGGATTCCAGTGCATACTGAAGACCAGCTGAGACATCCATCCTGCCAGCTGAGCGATTACTGGATTCTTGGACCTTCTATTAGTAGACAGTCATGGTTGGGCTAGCTGGACCACAGCCTGTGAGTCATCTTAATAAGTCCCATATATGGAGTGAGAGTGAGAGAGAGAAAGAGAGAGAGAGAGAGAGAGAGAGAGAGAGAGAGAATCATTCTACAAGTTCTGTTAATCTAGAGAACCCTGAATAATACAAATAAAATTTAACAGCTCCTGCTTCCGCAAATAATGAGAATGTTTCACACACCCCAGTCCAGTCCAGGAGAGCAGCTTCATTGTCACAGAGCTGGACAGAACTCAAATCCCTTTGGAAAAAAAGAGAGAAAAAGACCCCCAAAGCCATAATTTTCTCTCCCCTTTGTATTCAGGTTCAGATAGAAGTTAGTTGTGAATGAACTTGCAGTTTTCTGAGCTGCCAAATACAGCAGAGTACGCTCCTCCCGGAAACCCATGAGCCATGCCAGGCCCACGCTCCCCACAGGACAAGTCCTCCCACAAGAGCCCAGGAACTCCTCAAGCCAACCTTCATGAAATTCGCCAGCTTTCTTCATTCCCACAATTCCCTCCTCCCAGGTTTCGGCAGGGTCCCAACATGTAAATTTATGTACATATTTTTAAACCAATTATTTTCCTTTTATGTTCAAGAAGTGGTTGGAGCTAAGTTGTTTGGTTTTTTTTTTTTTCACAAAATTCCTAGGCTCCCAAATCTCTCCAAGCTGAATTCCCCATCCTTCATAAACAGTTAAAGAAACAGAAATGCCCAGGCACCCAACTTTCCAGCCTGCCAAGTCCAGAAACGGCTCAGCCATGTAAATCGCTCTGTAAGGAGAAAAGAGAAAACACTGAAATTCTACAACTGGCCCTCAAAAAGTCATGCTGAGGTGGATGAATGGTTTGTGGAGCTGTAAAAACATATTCTGGCCTTGTTTGAGCATATCCTTGGCTTTCAAACATATGAGCCACATCGTTATTAATGGTTCGATGTCTACACTGCCCGGGTCTTCTTACTCAGTTATCAAGCCCACGTGCACCACGGTACCGCCTCTGGGGGGACTAAGAAAACACATGAAATTCCCAAAGCCTGCAGCTGAAATAGGCATCTGCTTCATCCCGAGTGGCTGTATTTCATGAGGAAGAGGCCTGGAAACAACCAAGATTGATTGACAGCCTACTACAGGCTATGCCCTGTGTTAAGGGTTTCCGTGAAGGATAACCCATCGTTTCTTCCAAGGGATGCTCCAATTTAAACTTTGGTGACTTTCTCAAGCTCACACAGCTGACCTGCAGGAGAGATGGGATTCAAGGCCAGGTCCCCAATCCCCAAACCTTCTTTCTACCTCCGCACCATGGTAGCTGGTGCAGTAGCCAAGATGACAGCATGGCCGGAGGGCACACTGCTGGCTTCAGGAAAGGAAGCCATCCTGGGGCTCAGAGCTCCTAACTTGACCTCCCTCCATGAGCTTCAAGCGAATTACTGAAACTATGAGTTCCAAGGTTCAATGCCACACTGAGAGAGAGATTTTAAAGTCTGAATGAATTAACACACACGGAGCCTTTGGAACAGCGTATGGTACATAGAAAGGAGATAGTAAGTGTTAGACACTGAGACGTACCCAAAAGCAAATCTGAAGCAGGTCTGGACCCCTGACGAAGAGGCTGACTCCATTGTGGGGAGCTATAGAACCCCATTGACAGCCCCGTATCCGATACTCTCGCCCTCAGAGCCAGCAGGTGGCTTGTGACAGCCCATGTGGCCTGTGGCAGGATTTCCAATCCCTTTCCTAGAGCACCACCGAAAGAATTCACACTGCCGCTGCTGTGGTAGAAGCAGGTGGGTCCCTTTCCATCATCCGGTGCTTCTGAGAGAAGCCATCAAGCTGGCCAAGCTGAAACCATTTGCAAATTCCAGGGGAGGGTTTCAAAGAGCACCCAATTCATTCCCCTTTACGATTATAATAAAACGGTTGGGTGATGCCAGAGGATCTGCCATCTCCCCAACCAGTCCCGAGAGCTCCCCCAAGGGAGGGCCACCCTGGGACCAGAAGAGCTTTCTCAGCGTGGAGTCCGTGACATTTTCATCAGCCACAGAACTGGTTTTCCCCCTTTGAGCTGCATCACAGAGATGAATGGTTCAATTTGCAGCTGCTTAATAGTGATCTGGGGAACCCTCCCTCCTGTCATTTGCCCCTGGCTTGGCCCCGCAGATTTGTGGTTAATGGGGCAGGTAGAGTAGCTGTTTCTTTCCCCTTGACTGGGTGTGTTTACTCAGATCCGCTCCCCCATCAGTTGCCGTGTCTTAATCTCAGCTTTGCTCGGGTGGAATGTTCCCCCCACACGTCTCTATCAATGCCAGCCATTGAATCTCTAGAAACTGATAACTTCGGCAAATGCTCAGCTGGCTGCTTCTGAGGAACACATCCCCAAGGAGGTAGATAGCAACAAAAGGCTTAAAACAAGAACAAAAAACAATTCTCAGGCTTTTCCCAGCATAGCTGTTATCTTGAACAGCATCTATAGCCCCATTTGTGGCTTTGCTGGAGACACAAGAAACCCTAAGATCAGACAGGAATGGCTTGGTTTTGCTTGTTAGTTTCTCCAAAGACTTGTTCTCTCCTCCCTGTTCCCTATCTTTGCCTTTCTGTTCACTCCCTGCATATTTTATCTACCCTTTCAGGGAAGTGTTCCCCTCAGGAAAACACTCCTTCAGGGACAATGACAAGATCCTAACTTTGTGTTTGAGTCTACCAGGTTCTGGAATATTTACCACAGAAAACCTGGAAGTCTACTCCTTAGGACACAGCGTGCCCAGGGATGAGGCCCACAGCTTTGCTTAAGGTCAACCCTGAAGCTGCCTCAGGTGAGGAGTGCTCAATGACAATCTTCCCAGCCATTGGGTGCACTGGAGTAGAGAGGGGCTTTTCAAGCTGGGTAGGAGAGGACCACCCTACTTACAGATGTCAGCTGATTTTGCTTGGGGACCACAGAGGACACAGGATTCCACAGCTTCCCTCAGTTTCCATGTTCTGTTAGGGGAGTTCTGGTTCTCAGGGATGATCTGGGAATCCTTGTCATGGCCACCCTTGTCCCGCAAGGATGACGCGACCACCGGAGCTCTTCTCACTGCAGTTTATTCAGGACTTTATTCACAGCAATCCTTCTCCCTCTCCTCCCTCTCCCCCCTCTCCCCCCTCTCCCCCCTCTCTCCTCTCTCCTCTCTCCTCTCTCCTCTCTTTTCCCCTCACTCTCTGGGCAAACCTCTCCCAGCCCTTAAGTAGGCATGGGCTGCCAATCCTAGATTGCCAGGTGGGCATTGCCCATAGGTTCACGCGTATGCAAGCAGCTGATGATCATTGTGTGATAATAGCATAAGTCAGGTCTTAGGCATAATTAGGAGCTGATTATCAGATGTGGCTTCACGCAGCTTGCTACAAACCCTCCCCCACACCTCATTCCTGGGGTTTCTGTGTCAGGAGATAGTCGTCCTTAAAAGGCCTGAAACAGTTTTGTGGCCTATGCATTCAGTGATGGGAAATCTTGCTTCCGTCATGCTAACAAACACCTTTCATGAGAAGTCCATCTGAACCATATGTGGTAAGTTCCAGTTAGTGTTCTGTTTGAATCTGGTGACAGACTTCCGCGTGAGTGGGGCACTAGACTGGGTTGAACCTTCGCCAACGATATCACTCCAAAGGTGCCAGCTTTGGTGGCTCAACCTGAGCCAATATCTTTTTGCTCACACAGGTGTATAGTCTCACTCAAAATACATCAATCAACTATCAATCATTTCCCTCAACAAAAGATATTTCTAACATATCTGCTAATCAAATAATCAGCCAGGACAGACTCTCACTGGTTGAGTTAGGATAGTAATGCCTCCACATATAAATCCAGTCAGGACTTTAGAACTCTCTTACTCCGCAAGTCTCAAGCCCTGTATGGACACCAACGAACGGGGCTGGGGGAATAACAGTGCAAAATACATTCTTTGCATCTGCAAGGTCCTGGGTTTGGCTCCAGTGCTTGACATGAGATGAAGTAGACCTGAATTCTTTAACGAAGGCATTTGAGTTTCAAAGTCATAACTCTAAGGACACACAGCTCTCCCGCCTCCCCCAAGTCCTCCCCCTGCTTCTCCTGGGCATTCTCCACTTGCAGGAGAACAAACACTTGGGCAGCTCTTTTTGGCTCGCACTGCCAGGGGTCTTTGGCCAATGGCTTACAGTTGCGTTCCAGGAACAGTCTCATGTTACTTGCTTAGCTTACATGCTGTAAATCCAGTTTTAAACCCCAATAACTTCCTCTTTCTCCACCCTTCACGTTGCCTAGCTCCTTCGTAGCCCCAACTCCTGGCACACATCCATCTCTTCAACAAATATTCACTTGAGCACCTGTAGACAATGTGCTGACTCGAGCCAATCTCACAGCTAAATCGGCTTCTGTCCTTGGCCCACAGAAATTCCTTCTACACAGAAGTGGAGACTCCGTGTTTTCATTTACTGATAAGTGACTGTGAAAACCTTCAAGATCTTGTCCTGTGGTAACCTCCAAGGACAATGACAAGCGTCTTGTCCCAGGGTCGTGGGAAGAAACACTCCTAGACCAAATTAAGGTGCTCACACTATATGATGTGTTCAATTTATCTCAAACACCTGATGGGTTCGAAAGGCACTAGCTAGGCTGGTAAACTTAGGACATTGGAAAAGCAAAGCGAGATGTTCATATAGCCTGTCCTTCTTTGCCCTCTGCCCATGAGCTTCCTCTGCCAATGATAAGGTTAGGAGTGACGATCTGAGCTGAGATTGGAGCCAGAGGGCCCCACGGAGGGAGTGTATCTGTAGCTGAATGCATTCTTCCTCTACCAAAGAACAAGGAACCTAGTGGCTTTAGCTTGCCAAGTGGGTTTCATAGAAAAAAAAACACATGTAGAACCATACACAGAGAAACCATAGTACGTATCATATAAGTGGGTACTTCAACCAAGCATGATAAGTATGTGTCCATCTTTAACTAAAAGTAGTCACCTTGTTTGTTACCATTATATATTAGAATATATATATATATATATATATATATATATATATATATATATATATATGGGTTTTTTTTGAGACAGGGTTTCTCTGTAGCTTTGGCTCCTGTCCTGGATCTCACTCTGTAGACCAGACTGACCTCGAACTCACAGAGATCCACCTGCCTCTGCCTCCAGAGTGCTGGGATTAAAGCCACCACCACCTGGCTTAGATTCTAATTATAACCTGACTTTCAGGTTATTCACTTACCACCTCGGTTTAGTGTTTTTTATGAATCACATCTGTCTCCTGGGAGCTCCTTCCTCATTTTCTGCATGCCTAACATATCCGATAATGTGTACTTCGGGGGAGGGGGTAGCAAGATGGGGAGAGGGGATGACAAAATGGTCTGACGTGAGTTCCGGCCCTGGGTGGTCCCAAGTTGTTCTTTGACCTTCACATAGATGCCGTGGCGTGTGCCCTGCACACTCTCATGCTCAGTTTTCTTAAAAGTGCACTTAATATGATTAATATATCTTATTAATCTGAAGTGTCCTGTCTTGAGTTGTTTGAACAGTAACAATGAAGCAGAAAACCTAGTAGAGATGTCTTCAATGAAGATGTAGGTTATAAAATAGTCCGTATAATGATTATAAGCCCATAAGAATATGGATATGGAAGTACATGGGTAATAATTGGGAGGTAGTGTGAAAAGTGGGGAAGCTTTGATACAACAGTTATCACAGGTAGCTTTTGTTTCAAAACTCTCTTTGAGATCGATGTAAAATAATGAAATACTTCTAAGAATTCCAGTGGGGATTAACTACAAAACCTAGGCCATCCCTTGTAAAGAATGATGGCATGAACGGGGATCCTGCAGAAACAGAGCCTGTAAATCTCTAAGACAGAGCTTAGCAGGCCCGAAGAGGTGCCTGGGTGCTTAAGAGCACAGGTTGCTCTCACAGGAGACCTCGGTTCAGGTCCCAGCACCTAAGTCCCGAGGCTCACAACGGCCTGTCACTCCAGCTTCCAGAGATCAGACATCCTAAGGCACAGCGCTCACAGGCACAACCCTCCCCCCCACACACAAAAACACACATCATATTTTAAGAGAAATCTTTCAGAGATAAAAAATTTTGGCAACGTAACAGCACACAATCTATATAAAATTCATAGCAGACGTTTTAGGCAATGCATTTGTTTTTGCTTATAGTCTCTGAATGTTTATTATAAGTCTTTGTCCATTCAAAGTTTCAACATAATACAAGGAAAACTGAAATTATTTCTCTGCATTTTGGTAGACTTCCCACCTCACATGACTGAAGCAAAAAAAACTGATACCTCACTGCTCTCCCCTGTTTATTCCCTTCTGAGTAATTTCCCCAGAATCCCAAGAGGCAGACCCTCAGTCACTGTGCTATAGGTTAATCTCTTGGGTTCGTATTTAGACAATCCATCAGTCTCTCAAAAGAGATGGAGATGGAAAGAGGGTTTAGGACTTCTAAGTGCTGAGAATTTTTGAAAGAATTGCTAGATTGCAAATTGAAGAAATGTCTAGGCAATTTTTGAGAAATAAGAGTCCCTCAGTGGCTTCCCACTAAAGATCTGCCAAACCCACTTGCAGTTTAGCAAGAACCAGGCATTCCTTTCATCCAAGAGCCCAGCAATCCAGCTTCTGCACGTGATGACATGAGCAGATAAACGTAGTCACATTTTATCTTTTGGACTCTGCTGCACTGCCCAAGTTGAAGAGCCTGTGACTTGAGCAAGGACAGACAGCTTGAAATTTTCAAATGCCAAGTAAAATATTTAGAAGGTTCCCAGAGTGGATAAGGGTTATCTCTTTAAGCCATTTAAATGCTTCAGCCACGAAAAATGCAGAATAATAGTTCAAGTGAAGATTAAATCAATTCAAGTAGAGCCCTTCTCATAGTCATCACTAATAAAGCAAATGTAGCCTATACTTGCCTTTAAACTATACTACTGAATTTGCTTGTAGGAAATACTATCTGTTCATCAGACTTGGGCAAACAAAAGCACCGCTTCTGATAAAAATCATAATGCATTTTTGTTTGCTCAAAGCCAATCTTTGTGATCACCCTATTATGTGAACAAAGAATATTATTATAGGCTGCAGCAAGATGGCTCAGCAGATTAAGGCACTCGCCTCAAGCCCGATGACCTAAGTTGAATCCTCAGGTCCCACGTGGCAGAGAGAGAGAGCTCACTCTCACAAGCTGCCCTCTGACCGTCTCCTAGGCACCACAGCGGGCACAAACTCACGCATGTACCAAATAAACAAATGCAGGAAAGTAGAAACGGGGCAAAAGCTTTGTTGGAGAGACACTGTTCTCACTGAGAATGATGAGATTCATATTGGATTTATTCTTAGTAAGCAACGGTGAGGACAGGAACGTTCTTTGTGAGAAGATAGTGACGGGGCCTCCTTTTAAATCTGTTGGAACTTGTACGTGACTGTGGGCTCATTTACCTGGAGAGACAGTGCCAATTCGGTCACTATTTCTTGAACCTAATTTAGATCTTCATTTCATTTGGTTTTAAGGCCATGTTTTGAAGGTTTGGACTCTTTAAAAATTCTGTACAAAGGGAAGTGTGTGTGTGTGTGTGTGTGTGTGTGTGTGTGTGTGTGTGTGCAGGTTTTTGCCAAGGTGAAGGGTGTCGGTGACCTTGGAGTTGTAGGTATAGGAGGTTGTGAGCTGTCCAAGGCATGGAAATCAAGTCCTCTGTAAGAGCAGGCAATGCTCTTAACCACTGAGCCATCTCTCCTGCCCCTAGGCCATTTTTTCAAATGAAGAAAAGAATATCCGGATGTCATCATTGAGCCCTGTTTGATCAAACATTTTCTTCACTAGCCCTGACTTCTAAAGACTCTTGATGGTTTATGAGAATCAATTCGTCTTTCAGGTATAAAGATTTATTAACAAGGAGTATAGTGAATACATTTGGAGAAAATGCCAGAGGGGCAAGAGGATTTTTTTTTTTAAATCTCAATACTATTGATTGAAAACAGCCTCATGCATGCTAGGAAACGCTCTGCCACTGATCTGTAGCCCCAGACCCCCATTGAGGGCTACTTTGAACTAGCTCCTGTACCTGGGCGAGTATGTGCTAACATGGTTTCCTCTCTCCATGCTGAGAGTAAAGGCGTTGTGACTCCGTGGCACTTCCCACAGGATACCATTCCACAACACCACACACAGGAGTGGTACCCACGTTAGATAACTTCCCATAGGAATGCTGCCATTGTGGAGGCTTTGGGGACCCCAGTCTGCTTCAAAGCAGCCTTGTGGGGGTGCTGCCTGTGAATGGGCCCTGCAAACCCATACCGCCCTCGGCTTCTTCATTTACCTTGCAAGTTGAACCCTCTCACAGGACAGACTCAGCATCACTTGTGGGAACCCAGCACCAATAAAAAGATGAAGTTATCCCCCGCCCAGCAGGTGGATCAAGAATCAAGAGTTCCTATGCATTTTGAAGAGCAGGCCTGTCTTGCTTCAGTGAGCATTACTGGCAACAAGAAGAAAAGTCTGGAAAAATCACTGAATAACACCTCCCTGATGCATCCTAAACTAACATGTCAAGGCAGGGGTCAGGAAAGTATCAACATATGTTTTCTTTGTTTTCAAGCCAAAGGACCACAGCCTTAACTATTATCCCAAGGACTGAGAAAGCAGGCCCATTCTCTGCAATGTAAACCACACCTCCAGGAACTCTGCCCCCTCTGGGATAAAGCCCTGTCCAAGCTGAATGTCAGAAGCAAGCCATGGACCTAACTCTTCCCCTACCAGGTTCTCACTATGGTCTTCTTGACCCTCCCTTGGCAACTTAGAAAATAAGAAAAGAGCCGCCCAAAGAATGCCAGCTCAGTCTATCTCTTACCTACTCTAGGACTTGACTTTCCCCTTCTCTGGGGAGGGAGCAGTGGGAGAGTAGCTCTGCAGTCAAGGTCATTAACACAACTAAGGGGCATTATTCTCTGCAATTCAGTTATCTGGACCCAACCTTCAGGATGAACCCATTTCCCATTCTATACCTTCGCCCGCCATGGTCATGGTCCTTGCAGTACGTCCATGCACTTTCACTATGAGCTCGACCTGAATGCCCTCTGAGCTTCTTTGCTCACAGAAGCTAAGGGTCTTCCAGCTGGACTGCAGACCCATGTCTAGGCTGAGGCTCCTACTCAGCCTCTTGACCCCACGCTGGGCAATATTCCCCAGACTCAACCACAGAAAGCCTCGGAGGAGAGATGCCAGGGAAAGGAACTAGCACTGGGCTGCCTCCCACTCTCAACACAGCCGGCTCTCTCTACTCACCCTCCCTATGTAAACTCCTTCTGCAGTTGACATTTCTTCCCCTAGGTGTTAGTGGCCAGCATCCCAGCCAGGAGCAAACAGGAACCCACCAGGGGTCACTCCCCCACTCTATTCCACACCCCCACAAAGACAAGCACCTGTGTAAATCACACCTAGTCCCTGGTCTGTTTTAGTTCCCAAAACGTCTACCGACAAATATTTGTGGAAAAGCAAATCTCTGGATTTCCCTCCTGGCCTGACCACATACTCAGAAGCATTAGGACTAAGCCCTAACGATGGGCACATCAGTAACTCAGCGAGACACTTTATAAACATTGGGATCATATTCTCATTCCTTTGGTTGCCACAGAGGCCCCTTACCACCCATCCAGATTCTTCCACTTTGTGTGCTTGCAACAGATAGCTCCAGGTGGGGATCTTGGGCTGCGCACACCTTCATTCCATGAAGCTCCCCTCCTAGTTAGACAGAACCGAAGCTTTCAGAGCCGGACTTGGTGTCTGCAGACTGATGAATGAGCCTCAGCACTCAGTGTATTCCAGAGATAGCTTCAGTGCAGACTTTGGGGTCTTCTGTTGTGGGATCCCGAAAAAAAAATCTTTGATTACCAGCTTGTGAGTCTAAGAGCTGCTCTTCGAGAAACCTCAAACCTCTGGCCAGGGGTCCCTTCCTGTTCTTCTTTGCAGCTCCCTCAGGCTTTGGGAACACAGCAGGCCTATGGATTAAGGGAGAGTGAGAAATACTCTTGCGATGTGTCTATTATGGATTTATTTTACACACTGTGTATTACATTGACTCTCATATATAGCTGCAACCAAGAAAGGCAAACAGTTGCCTGAGAGGGGAAAAGAAACCCTGGTGTGTGAGGAGGATCTGATGGTGCAGGGATGATAAAGTCATCTCTGCCTCTTGCCACTGACTCCTCTAAGCAAAGCTGTGTGGTGCAGCCCTGTCATTAGCTTCTCTGCTGGAGCTCGTGCAATGTTAACTCGTTGAGAGGCATTCCTTGTGGGGCAGCCCATCACTTATCTACTTTCCCACCGGTTAATCTCTGTCCCCAAAGATGAACTCCTCACATTCCTTTACAATGACCTGGCTCTTTGAAGCACAACCACCCCTTGCTAAATGCAGCTGTCCAGCTGAGGGATTTACAAGGACCACCCTAGCTGGGCTGGGGGTGGAGCGTTTGCCCAGCATGCTCTATGAGCAAGCCCACCACTGCAGTGATAGCAATGATGATGATGCTGACGATCATAATGCTGACGACAATAATAACAAACTACCGAAGACAGAAGGAGGCGATGTGGGACCACTCCGGAGTTTCCCCGATTACCTTGATTACCGATAGAGTAAAAGGTAAACACAGGTAGGGCACCAGGAACGCTAGTGTCACTCGAGGTCCCACGACAGGATCGAAGCAGATAAATAAATAACCATACCCCAGGGGCAGGCTTCACACCCAGAAAAGCATCCACATATGTATCTGGTTTTTGTATAATCAGGCTAAAATTGGGCATCCTCTACTAGAATTCTTCTCTCTGTTGCAAATGGAGATTTTGAGACTCTCAGAATGTTTAATTTGCTTTCTCAAAATGCGGTGAAGAAAGCCATTAGCAGTTTCAAAGTTTCCGTATATTTAGTTGAACATTTGGTGTGTGCACTTGTTCTTGCGTGCACATTGATGTATGTGGACCTATTCACTGGGGATGCACATACATGTGCACACACATGTGAGTACATGTATGTGGAAGCCTAAAGAAAACCTTGGGGGTTATTCCTCAAGAAATACCAACGAAGGCTCCTTTATTGGCCCGAGTCTTGCCTGTTAGGCTTGTCTAGCCAGCCAGTGAGGCCCAGGGACCTGCCTGTCTCTGCTTCTCCAGCACTGGGATTACCATTGCATGCCACCATACCTGCCGCCTTTTATACTGGTTCTGGGAATTGAACTCGGGTCCTTGTGCTTGCAAGGGGAACATTTTACCAACTGAGCCATCTCACTAGGCCCTGCCATGGAATGGTTTATAACGGTTTTGATAGTTCTGAATAGTGCACCACATTATAGGTAGAAGTAATCTTACCATTGGATTAACTGTGTGAGACACTGTTGTAAAATACTGTACGTACACGGACTCATTAAAACAACGCAACAGTCCTATAAGGTGGGCACTAATTATTCCCATGCAGCAAATGAGGAAAATGAAACTTGGAGAAAGGAGTCGCATTGTGCAGGATATAGTCACACAGTGTCAGACTCTGTGTGAGCTGTGCCATCATCTCCTGGAGCACAGTAGTGTAGCAGGGCTGTCCATTCAAAACCCATTCTCTCAGAGTCTTTCGGGGCCAAAATGTCTACCGTAAACACCATAAAAGTCTTTGTGAAGGTTCATTTTACATGCGTACCATGTTTTATAAAGGTGACGTGCTAAGTATCCTGAGTAGGATATGAGAGGGACAATGATATTAAGTGTGTGCGCATGCTCTTGTGTAAGTGATTATTCAGCATCCTTAGTCCCAGGACATCACTTACCACACACAATTATTACACACCCAAAGCGACTGACAACCATCTCCTGGGGACAAACGTGGCACGTGTGAAATCCTGGGCGGGATGACTACTGCGCTGTCACTTCCGTCTCCCGTAAGCCACGTCATCTGGTTAGTGCTCATGACCGTCTAATGGCGGGAACGAGGAAGGCAGAGATCAGTCGTATTTCAGTGGGAGCACAGGGAAGGCAAGGCTCCGCAATAGTTACTTTCACCATCCCATCCCTAAAGGACGAGCTGGACGCTTGCATTGCAAAGTACAGAGGAAAAACCATGAGCACACAGATCTAAGACGTGGCTTAGAATCTGGCGGAGGCTGCGATTTACCCACACATTAGCTAACCTCGCCAAGCTCTCTGTCTATAAAGTGGAGCCATAATCTCTCCCGTACACAGTAAATTGAAGGATATAGCTGCGTCAAAGCTAGAGAGTGGTGCGGGTGGGGTGGGGGTCATGTCAAAGCCATCCTTCTCCCGCACATTGGACCAAAGGTCAAAGATGTTTCAGCCCCCACCCCACTTGCTATATGATCCTGACCTCTTCCCACCTCTGCACCTCCAGTTTCTTGCCAATAAGAACAAACAGAATCAAATGGATCTTTAGGAAACTTGCCATCTCCTACTGTGAGCTAGGTGTTGGCAGCAGGCAACGAGGACCAGACACTAGGGCAGGAACATGGGAGAGCAAAAGACCCTCACGGGCAGGCCAATCCAGGTGACCTGACACAGGAGTCCCCGAGGATACTTTCCAGACGGAGTGCAGACAGTTATCGTCCCAAGGAAGACAGAAGCCTAAGGATGTCAATCTTCCCTTGCCTGAACTCCTGCCATGGCCCCTCCCCCTCTCTCCCCGGCATCCACTGTTCTCAAGTCTTCTTTACATTCTGTATTCTTCCAGATCAAAAGTTACCTCTCTCTCACAAACTACTGAAGGCAATGTGGGACCACTCCAGAGTGTCCCGATTACCTTAATTACACTGCCCTGCTCCACGCTTCTTGGGATCCTGGAAGGACGGCGTGGCATGCTCTGCTCTGTGGTGGACATGGTGAACACACCCAGGTTATGGCTTTCGGAGAAGCTGCCCTGTGCCCACAGGAGGCTCTCACAAGCGCTCTCCTTGTTTGTAGAAGTCTTAGCAAATCAGAAAGGCTGATCATGGGACTCAGGAACATGTCTCTGTTCCAGTGTGGTCCCCAATTACAGTAAATTAATTAATATGGTAATATGATGATTACTGACTCACGACAACTGTGGCTGCTGCACCAGGCTGAAGGCAGGCTCCATTGCTGGGGACACGGACCTCACAGTCACCCAGGCACTGTGGCCTCTGTGACAATGGCCAGCCACCACTCCTTTATTCGGGCACTCATTAATTTGTTCCGGTTTGTTCATAAGAGGAAGAGCCTGAGAGGACGAGGTGTGGAGAGCACAGGAGAGCGAGGTCCCAGTCTCTCCAGACTGCTGAGGGAAATAGGAGCACAGTCCAGGGCCAGGTGAGACTTCCACTGAAGAAAAGGGCCAACCACTCAAATCTCGACCTCTGACCTGGTCAGGAGACATTTAGCTTTGCAAGCAGTTGTCTCTCTTGCTGGCGGGGTAGACCTGAGTCCTGGAGAGGTAAGAAGGCTCATCCAGCAAAGCCCAGAATTAGTGAGATTGATGTCCAGACCCGAGTCCTGAGCCTCGCTCCACTCAGGACGCATCCTCCCGTCCAGTCTCTCTGTGCTAACCCAGCTTCCTTGGCAGAAGCAAAGAGGGTTGAGCCCTCGTCCTCGGGTTCTTGACACTGGCAGAACCTGAAGAAGGGCAGGCTGGGAGCGAATGTAGAGTACCACGTCTTTCCACTTCCTTTCTAAAGTGCCTGTGTGTGCACGCCCTGTCTTCCTCGGGCACTCTGTTTTCAGAGGAGTTCCCTCCATTAGGAAATTTAAGAAGGCTGTATGGCATATTGTTGTCCTCTGTGGTCTGACAAGAATTGTCTGGAGTGCGGGTGAGAGGGGAGACCACAAGGAGGAAGGCGGGCTAACAGCACTTCCCATCTTCCAGCCTCTACCTCATGTAATTCTCGCATCTCTGTGAGGGAGATATTAGTAGTACCTCGGGGACACAGACAAGTCCAATTTCCTTGGCCAAGTCATGGGACCAGGTAAACCTGATGATAGACAACAACTTGGCAGGCCATTGAACACTCCAATGGGCACCTGTAGTTACTTAGATAGCTCGTTTCTGAGAGCTTCGACGTTCCTGTTCAGCCAAAGAAACCTTTGAAACTGGTTTTAGTCTAGAAGAGTCAAACACTGATGTCAAATCCGCAACGTACTCTCAGTCCAGTGACTGCCCCATGACTGCTACCAGAGAAACCTTTTCTCCATTGCCCCTGTTCCGGAGGCATTTCTAAACCATGACCCCTCTCTACCGTGTACAAAGCTACCAGGAAACTTTACCCATCAGCCATTACCTCAGCCAGGCCAAGTCTCTTTCGGAGCCTCTGAAGTGTTTAGTGGTTCACGATTGGCTTCTCGAGCAATTGGAGAGGACACTAAAGTTTAAAGTTTTAAAGAAGAAAGTCCAGAGAGCCCACGGCAGGCAGGGGGAGTGTCCTTGCCAGTTTTCTTTAAATGTGTCATCTGTAAGGAGGTGCTGGATATTAGGTCTCTTCAGAAGAACTGCCGAATTCCCCACTCAAAAGCCAAGGTCACAGTGGGGACCTTTAACCGTCACCTAGCCACACGCTACAGTGTTAAAGTTTCTCAGTTAGGGTTGTGATTTAGATGTGAACGGCATTGTCCGACGATCTAGAAAGAGAAACGGCCTCCCCTGGTCCCAGCGCCTCTGGCTCTCATCCGTGCCACACACAACCATGCCTTTGCTTCTCCGTCAGAGGAAAGGCCCTGCCATTGGAGACTTTTTGTATAAGAATAGCTGTCCAGACCCAAAAAGAGGAACATGGGATGTACTCACTCATATTTGGTTTCTAGCCATAAATAAAGGACAATGAGCTTATAATGCATGTTCCTAGAGAAGCTAAGTAAGAAGGTGAACCCAAAGACAAACACATAGTCATCCTCATGAATATTAACCTTCATCAGGTGATGAAAGGAGACAGAGAC
Source organism: Microtus pennsylvanicus (assembly GCF_037038515.1). NCBI lineage: Eukaryota > Metazoa > Chordata > Mammalia > Rodentia > Cricetidae > Microtus > Microtus pennsylvanicus. Next base: position 53,099,700 of record NC_134584.1, read on the forward strand.
AGAGGAGCACGGGACAGAAATCTCAAGGTCCAAATCAGGAGCAGAAGGAGCACGAGCAAGGACCTCAGGACCGCGAGGGGTGCACTCACACACTGAGACAATGGGGATGTTCTATCGGGAACTCACCAAGGCCAGCTGGCCTGGGTCTGAAAAAGCATGGGATAAATCCGGACTAGCTGAACATAGAGGACAATGAGGAATACTGAGAACTCAGGAACAATCGCAGTGGGTTTTTGATCCTACTGCACGTACTGGCTTTGGGAGAGCCTAGGCAGTTTGGATGCTCACCTTTGGAGACCTGGATAGAGGTGGGCGGTCCTTGGGCTTCCCACAGGTCAGGGAACCCTGATTGCTCTTCGAGCAGATGAGGGAGGGTGACTTGATCGGGGGAGGGGGAGGGAAATGGGAGGCGGATGAGGGGGGGAGGCAGAAATCCTTAATAAAGAAAGAAAGAAAGAAAGAAAGAAAGAAAGAAAGAAAGAAAGAAAGAAAGAAAGAAAGAAAGAAAGAAAGAAAGAAAGAAAGAATAGCTGTCACTGGCAAAGAGAAGACAAAGTGTTTTTTGTTTTATTGGTTGACCTCCCACTCTTCAGGAGCAATGCACAAAAGATCATTAATTATTAGCTTTTCTCTGCCTCCAACACACACACAGAGTTGCATTTCCAAAAAAACTGTATCCTGCCCGTTTGAAAAGTCCTGCCCTGGGGTTTTCCTGTGTGGGAAGAACATGGCTGCACCCGAAGGCATTGCTAGCGTTCATTTTCACTGCACAGAGAGCAAGGCTCCTGAATCCAGGATTCAAGGAACGCTAACAGTGGAATTGGCACCATCTTGATTCTTGTCCCTAGAAAAACAAATGTCAACCTTGAAGACGGGAAGCAGCATCCACATGAATGGTGACATTCCTGCCTTTTGTGTCTCTGTGTTCTGTTAGGAACATAATGTTTGTGGATGTGGACCACTGACGATCAAAAGGAAATGTTCTGTTCTGACTACCCTGCTCCCCCTGGGGAATGTGTATGCACTTGTCAAGAAGAAATAACCCCGGAAGCTGCTTCTTCAGAAGTGCTTAGCTCACAGAGCCATCCTCGGCTTGTGTTTGTGTTCGGCAGGACCTAACACCTTAATTGATTGTTTTGAAAGACCCACCTGGGCAGACTTGTCCTTTTCCCTCTCTGCATCCCCCGCCCCCACCCCGTGCCCCTGCAAGTCGTGTTCTAAGGGGCTGGAGAATCCTCTGCACAGCATACTCACCTCAGGAAAAGGGACAGAGTGGGTGAGGTCGGCACCTAAAAAACCTGGTGAGGCTTCTGTGCCTTAGCTTGTTCTTAATATCACCCTCCCACCCTGAACTTTTAAGTACTTTATAATATGCACTGTGATGGCCAACAACATAGCATGGCCTGCAGTTGTTAACGGCCCTCATCACAGGGTGGGTGTGCACCATCCTGCACAACCAGACAAGGCTGTTTTCCGTGGTGTGGGGGGATAGGACTTTCCCTGCTGCGGTCTGGAACTAATGAGAGGACAAGACCTGGAAGCGGGGTCTCGCGTACATGATTCTCTTTTCCTTAACGAGAAGTGTGAGCCCGTACAGAGAGAAAGCCCCTTTGAATTCCGATCACCCAATTTGTGTTATTTTAGGGTGCTAGCACCATTCTTTCTGAAGCATTGCCTTGTAGGAGTCTTAATGGAAAACGCACCCCATCTTGGCTTGATCTCAGCAGCAGCAGGGTGTCTGCTTGAGCACTAAGTTGTGAACAATGAGCAGACAGATCTGCGGAGGGAATGAATAGAGGAGCACCTAGTCCACAGTGGGTACCCAGTTGACAGCATAAAAAAAAAAAGAGGAAAGACTATCCCCCGAGCAAGTCCACCTAATTCTTTATGCTTACTTTTAGGATGGGTTTGTTTGGTTTTTTTTTTTTTTTTTCTGATGTGAAAAAGGATTGAAAAAAGTTCCGACAAGAGCTGGATTTCCTGGGAATATTACAGCCATGGTAAAGGCTGCGAATGTGCACGGCTTCACCATCCAGAAAAGCAGGGAGGGGCAGCCTTGTATTCCATACAACTGAGCAATGAAGGGAATTTCACCCTTAAATTCAGCAGAACATAAAAACTATGGAGACACTTAGCACAGACAAGATTTGGCTTCATCTCTGTAGACACTAACACGAATCTCTGAGCCCTTACGAGGCTCAGGTTCTAGGCTGGGCCAGGATCAGGTGAGAAGATGTGCTAATAAATACTAAATTAAATTTGAGATCTCCAACAACGTGATACGAACGGAAGGACATAACCCAAGGGGCGAGAGAAGCACGAACTCACAAAGGACCTGGGTTGGTTTGGAAGGGATGAAAACCCACAGCTCACAGGGAACCCTCACTTGTAACTTTCCCTTCCTGCCAGACAAGGGTTCCTAACCAGAACCTCCAGAACTTTCTCACTCCCTGAAGCTGAAAGCACACTTGTTCATGGGTCCACTCTTCTAAAGCAGGTCTCCCTCTGTGTCCTAGAGTCTCACGGGAGTTTAGAACCTTCTGAAGTTAGGGATCCCTGCTCTAGGATGCACCTGGCTCTTAGACTGGGGTTTGTTTTCATAAATAAGTATGTGCCAAACCTCCCTCTGCCACCGTCTTGTTCTGCCTCCACAGGCTCAGATTTTCTAAGGAATTTTACTGAGATTCTCGGGACAAACTAGAAAGAAAAACAAAGCACATCCCACATACGGACATCAAAGCCGCATGCATGCTCCTGATTCTGAGATAAGGACAGCCCGTGCAGGTGTGTGTGATGGAGCCCGGCCTCGGTTTCTGCGCTTCCAAAGCCCTCGCTTGCTTTGAAAGCTGAATTCTTTTACAGAACGTGCATTTTCCTATTTGTTCATATAAATGCGTACCTTGATTGTCTCCTAATGACTACTGAAGGAGAGTTTACTAATAACAGTCTGCAAATCGCTCGGGGTCTTGCTAACTAGATAGCTAGGAAGAGAAGCGGAGGACAGACAGACAGGTATGATAGAGAACCAGAAAAGGAAAAGAAGAAAACAACGAAAAGCCAAAACCCTGTTCTCACAGCAAAAAGGGCTTATGTTAATAGCTAGCGTGATTACCAGTTATCAAGCCCTTAATGCTAATGAATTTCCCAGGGTTTTCTGGGCGCTGGGCCAAAGGCAGGTGAGAAGTACAGACGTATTAAATCTCCACTAGGCTGGGCTCCCTTCCCTGTCAATGGATAAGCAATGGCTTTTCTGAAATGGAAAGGAAGAATGAACAAAGATGTGGGCTGGGGATGCAGTTCAGTTTGTAGGAAGCTTGCCTAGCGTGAACGAAGTCCTGGCTTTGGTCACTAGCACCGCTCAAGCCAGGTGTGGTGGTACACACGTGTAATCCCAATACTCAGGAAGTAGAGGCAGGAGGACCAAAAGCTCAGGGTAATTCCCAGCTACAAAGAGAGTTCGAGGCAAGCCTGGGCTACATGAGACCTTGTCTCAAAACAAGACAAGAATAGAAGTGTTTGGGGAAATCACTCGCATTTAATTCACAGTGAATTTTGTTGGATATCAGGCTCTAGACTCAACCCAAGAAAACAAGAAAAGAGTACAACTAAGGTCATGCCTGCAAGACGTTCTTAATCTAGGGAAAGACGGAAGTGACAATGTATTTTGCATGCTCTTGTGATGGAAAGGTCAAAGAGGAACTTATTTGGAGAAAACGCCTGCCCCTGCCATCTGTCCTGTCCTGACGACAGCACTGCTTGCTTCTCCAAGGTCTCTGACTTCACACATTTCATGTTACTACAACAGAATCCCTGAGACTGAGAAACTTAAAAAGAAAAGAAATTCATTTCTCAACATTCCAGAGTCTGCGTCTGGTGAGGGCCTTCTCACTGCGTCATTACGTGTAGAGGTTCACGTGATGAGATCCTACACAAGAAGCAAGAAGGTAGGAACGAGAAACCAAAAAGAAGGAAAAAAAATCTCTGGGCAGTGGTGGCTCACACCTTTAATCCCAGCACTTGGGAGGCAGAGGCAGGCGGATCTCTGTGAGTTTGAGGCCAGCCTGGTCTACAAGAGCTAGTTCCAAGACAGGTAGGACTATTACATAGAGAAACCCCGTCTCAAAAAAAAAACCAAAACAACTCACTTTTATAACAAAACCACTCCACTCTCCTGACTTAATCACCTCTGAGGCCCAACCCCCAGTCCCGCTACCATAAGGTCAAAGTTCCCAATACATGAGTTTGGGAGAGCAGAAACCATTAAAACTATGAAAACACATAAGTTGAAGTCATATTAAAAAAAAAACAAAAACAAAAAAAAACAGAGCTTCTCATGACAGAGTTCTAAGGTAAAGAGTTCTCTATATTTTGGTTGCAGTGATGTAGTAGCTATTCTTGGTTGTCAACTTGACTACATCTGGAATTAACTGAAACCCAAACAACAGGCAGACTTGTGAAGGATTTCTTCTTAATCATGTGAAGTGGGAAGACACACTGTTAATCTGGGCCACGCCTTCTGCAGCAGCCCATATAAAGACAATGGAAGAAGAAAGGGAGCGTGCAGTAAGGACACCACTCGTCCGTTCCCGGCTTTCCAGACTCAAAATAATCACACAGAAATCTGTAGATGATAGCTAGCTAGCTAGCTAATAGATAGATAGATAGATAGATAGATAGATAGATAGATAGATAGATAGATAATGAATAGATAGATAGATAGATAGATAGATAGATAGATAGATAGATAGATAGATAGGGACGGGGAGAGAGAGAGAGAGAGAGAGAGAGAGAGAGAGAGAGAGAGAGAGAGAGAATTATTCTATAAGTCTTGTTACTCTAGAGAACCCTGACCAAATACAAGGGATAATACCTCCTTTTGCTTCCCAGAAAACATGGAAAAAGGAAAAACACCCACCCACCACCACCACCATCACCACCACTACCCCACCACCACCATCATACTGGAGTGATAAAGGGATGAAATTCTGCTTCCAGAATGCCTTATTCTGCAAAGTTGGGTTTCATCAGAAAGCCACTTTGCCAGAGTGTAACAAGATCTCAGGCTGTCAGCTCCATCACGGTGGGAAAACCTGGGCCCTTAGTCTGGGGCCTCAGACCATCTTGGCACCGATGCATTTGTCAGTCAAGCTCCAACAAGAAGCTTCTCCTAAGTTCTATTTCCCAGCCTTATTTCTGTCACCAAGAAAGCCACACCCTTCTTGTGTGGGCCTCAGTCCAATTCCAATGGAAAACCACTCTTAGCATTGTCACAGGAACCTGTCCAGGAGTCACTGAAGGACATGTTGGTTTGGAAACAGGTGTGGTCAGGGGAAAGAGAAGAAGACATGCTAACCCTGAGGTCTACAGGGACAGGGTCAAGGAAGGGGATCAGATGAAACAGCATGTATGTTGGCAAAATGCCTGGCTGCTTAACCCTGAGCTTCTTGGTGCTATTACCGACCCATCTTCACTAAGCCCACTTGTCTCTCCACGAGACTCCCAGATCTGCGCTTCCAGAATCCCAAACCTGGACCAGACAAGTGGACACTGCAGATGGTCAGCAGGGACTTCCTCCCCGCTGCTGCAGAAAATGAGGAGATTCTGGTCCAAAGTTAAAACTACATGGGAGCTTTCTGGCTACTGGGCACACACACCCTTAGACTCTTCCTCTACAGAGTGGCACCAATATCCCGGGAGTTGCCCACACCTCACCCAAGGGCTCACATCCCCCATTCCCCCTCCGTCTGAGCAGTATGGCTCCTAACAAGCCAAGTCACCGCCACTATTGGCTGAGACGGCGGCAGTGACCTCAAGTCCGCTCTCCCTCTAGACTCACCCATTCTTTCCCAGGGGCATCCCTCAGAGTTGCCCCCAAACTAGTATATCGCACTGCACGTTTAAAATCATCACAAGCCTCTCTCTCTGTCCTGGGGACAGAAGTTAAAATGCTGCTGGAGACCAAATGCTGCGGCTTCCGTTTGAAATGCCTCCCCAACGGAATGGTGTGCTGGAATCCCTGGTCCCCAGGTGGTGGGACTACCTTGGGAGGTTGGGGTCTCAATTCTGGTCTCAGCTCTCTGACTTCCCATTGGGAGCAAGCTGTTCAGCCAGCTCCCACTGGCAGCGTCCACCACCCTAGAAAGAGCTTCCCACTGCCGTGAGGGACCTCTTCACAAAGAGCTTCCTATAACCGTGAGAGGAGTAACTAACGCATCAAATGAGACCTTTCCTAATCTGTATTTCTCTCTCAACCTGTGGGCTACTACATCCGACCATGCCACATCACAGTACCCTACCCAAGCGACCCTTCTTGCTGTGAGCTGTCCAGTCTCAGGCCCAGAGGAAAGCTCCAGGGAAAGCACCTTAATGGTCAACCACAGCTTGGGACTTGGTTATACTGACATTCAGGATGAATATCACTCATTCAACTCCCTCATAGGAGAAAGGGCAATGGAGAGCCAGTTCTTTCTACCAGTAATACAATGAGGGCTGGCAGGTACAAAGAGAGGTATCCCCCAAAGAAGCCAATATAGCATGAGGAAAGAGTACAGAAAGTATCACATGAAAACTAAGGGTCATGACCCTCATTCTTCATCACACTTGAAGTACTACCACCCGACAGTCCTCAGCACCGCTACCCCACGCTTTCAGCTGCACCCCGATTTTTCATATAAGCTAAACTGTGAGATTGCTTCCTCTGTTGAATCTCCTTTGACGTTCATAGGTGGTATACAGACCTGTCATCTGCTCATCTCCATCCTGTGTCATAGAAAACGAAAGTCGTTTACTTTTCTTCTTTTGTATAATTGCGGGTTAAATGGCCAGCTGTGACCCAGCAAGGGAACTGGCCTATCAAGTGTAAAGCTGGGAAAAAACACAAAAGGGCTCCAGAGAAGTCGCTCTGGAACAGTCATCAACTGTAGATGACGTGGGGACTGCTGGGCCAGCCCACTTTTCATGGTGGGAATGGAAGCGCCTCTGGACCTGTCCAACACACTCTGCCTGATCCATTTGTCTTTAGACTGTATTGATTTGCATACTGTAGAACCACATTCCAAATTTCCACCTTCCTACCTGTTTCCCGCACTGCTGTGACTCGGCACCCTGTCATGGCAACTCTCCCAGAGCCCAAACAAACAAATTCTTTGAAGGCTTCACTGACAGCCTTAACCTATAGGAAGTCCCTGCAATTTATTTCATTGTCTACAAAGAATTTCGATGTAACCTGTTGCAAGATAGAAACCTAATCTATTTCCCCAGCCACCTTTTGAAAACTCTTCACTTATTTTAAGCATGTTCCCTCCTAGATGGGCCTGGCTCCTGTCCGGATCCATTCCTTCAAAGGACATTATGAACTTATTACAAAAGCACTTACTAAGTGAATCATTAATGGTCCTTAATAAAGTCATTTAGGAGAGAATTAATCGATATTGAGTGGCCTTTGTTGGGCATGGAGCCATTTTAGGAGAACAACATGTCACATTGGAAACTCGAGAAAAATCGGTCTAGCAGAAGCAGTAATGAGTAATGTCTCAGAGGCATCATCCTGGATCTGTTGCTATTGTCACCCCCAAAGGTAGAGTCTGGGGACCATGGTAGCATTGAGTGCATTGATATCCTTCTCTGCAATCTGAACTCAGTGGTCACAGAAAATAAAGAGCAAACTTAAAACACAGTTTTTTTAATGAGCGATATGCATATACATACAGAAGAAATAGATACCCACACATCAGAAGCTGACAGAGAAAAAACACATCAACTTACTAAGGCTCTGACAGGGATGGGGTGAGTAAAGGGATCCTGTCTTAATTTGGGTTTTTATTGCTGTGGAGAAACACCATGACCACGGTCACTCTTATAAAGGAAAACATTGAACTGAGTTGGTGGTGGTGGCTTAGAGTTCAGAGGTTCAGCCCATTATCATGGCTGGGAGCATAGCAGCATGCAGGCAGACATGGTGCTGGAGAAATAGCCGAGTGTCCTACATCTTACAGGCACCAGGAAGTTGACTGATAGTCCCACACTGAAGGAAGCTTGAGAAAAGAGATCTCAAAGCGTGTCCCCGCAGTGACACACTTCTTCCAACAAGGCCACACCTCCTAAGAGTGTACACAATATAATCCATCATATAAACAAACTGGAAAAAAAACACATGATCATTTCATTAGATGCTGAAAAAGCCTTTGACAAACTACAACACCCCTTCATGATAAAGATCTTGAAGAAAGCAGGGATACAAGGAACATACCTAAACATAATAAAGGCAATAGACAGCAAGCCAACAGCCAACATCAAACTAAATGGAGAGAAACTCAAAAACGATCCCACTAAAATCAGGAACAAGACAAGGTTGTCCACTCTCTTCATATCTATTCAATATAGTTCTTGAGGTCCTAGCTAGAGCAATAAGACAACAAAAGGAGATCTAGGGGATACAAATCATAAAAGAAGAAGTCAAACTCTTACTATTTTCTGATAATATGATAGTTTATGTAAGTGACCCCAAAAATTCTACCAAGTGTTGTTAGAGGCTGCTTGTTTGTTTCTGGCTGCCAGGCTAGCTTAGACCCAAAATAACCACACAGAAACTGTATTAATTAAATCACTGCTTGGCCCATCAGCTCTAGCTTCTTATTGGCTAACTCTTACAGGGTCGGGGCAGGCAGGGTAAGGGCAGACAAGAGGGATGCTGCCAAGGTGGGGTTCTGTTTGAGGCCTGCCTTGAAGCATCAGGTCTGCACACAGAAGACCCAGATGCTATCCCAAATTGTCTCTTAGTAACCAGTTTCCACCTTCCTGCTTCAGCGCTTATTCCCTAGTAAGGAGCTTAGCAAATACAGTGAAAAGCAAATAAAGGTGGAATTCCTCTCTCTACCAATGACCTTCACAGCTGCACCACTGACATCAAAACACTTTGAACCCATGAAAAATAATAAGTGTGATTCCCAAGGGGATAAAGAAAGCTGGTGGACTCAGCTCCAAGCTACAAAGCCAGGAAGATGTGGGTCCCTATGAAGGCCTATGAGGAACGTATAACAATCCAAACCTCTGCGAGCAACTGACTCAGAGTTCAGAAGCTGTCTTCTGTCAAGGATGGATCCCCCAGCAATGAATACAGTCACCCCAGCCGCTGGAGCTACCGCCTTTGCAGCATTCATTGTAGAAGTCTTTACTTCTTCTGGCTTTCCTTTTCCCAGTACTTGGGCTACCCTTGCTCTGCAGACTCCAAACTGTCTTGTTTGAAAACCTTGTCTGCAGGTCCCTAAATGACTAACCGCCAAAATGGGGGTTAATTGACCCTTTGTTGATCCTGAACCCAAACATGATACTCTGTAGTATTTCCCCTTTTTAAAAAATTGTTAAGGTTTCACCCCCTCTCCCCCACTGCCAGTCCAGTGACCTCCTTGCTTAGCTGAGTTGTGTTTCCCTTTTCTGTCCCGGTCCAGTTTGTGTTTTAGGTAAGGAGAAAGCGTGCATAGCCAGAAGTACCCTGGGACTTTCTCTCACTTCATCTGACAGTAATTACAGGGTGTTAAGGCCAACGTAAACCAGGCTTTAGAGTGTCTTCAGGAAAAGATGACTTAAGAAGGAAGCTTGTCTGTCACTCCTGAGCTCTTCCTCCTCAGCACCAAATTGCTCCATTAGCTAACAAACGCGCTTACTGCCTCTGGCCCCAAACCTAGTTCACTATGGCCCAGTTTTTCCTGGGTGTTGGCAAAGGGCTTACCTGGGGTTGAGAGCCAAGCAACAGATGACTGACATTAATTCTTTTCATTATCTCTGTTCTCATCTCCCATTTCTGTCCTACAACCACATGGCATTGGCTGTCCAGATCCTACAGGTTTCCTGCCACGGAAAAGACTTCTCTGACTGTAAGTGAAGTGGCTTCACTTCATTAAAGGACATAATAAGACTACAAGGAGCTACCTAGAGCGGTCATGCAGAGACCCATTGCCCCCGGGTTCCACACCGTCTCTTATCCGTGGAACTGTCACCCACCACCATCTGACAAAAATGGTTTTTGGTTTGGGGACAAAGGATTGGATTTTTGTGTTTCTATTGGTTTTCAGTGGGGTTGATGACCCTTAGATCCTGGGACTTGCAGCATAGACCAGGCTGACCTGGAGCTCACAGAGATCCACCTGCCTCTGTCTCCTGAGTGCTGGGATTAAAGGCGTATGCTACCATGCCTGCTGCTTTGTGCTATTTCTAGTGTCCTTTTCAATTCATATTCTTTGCTTAGATCCCTCTGTAAAGAAGAATTTGAAGAAAGGGTTTTGCTCAGTGGTAGAGTCTTTTCCTTCAAGTTTTCTACGGCAGACATAGACTCCTGAGACCATCCGGCACTGCATGGACCTCCTTGTGGGCCTGCTTGTCAAACTGCCTCTGGTAAAACTGGCCCGGAGCCTCTAGAGCAAGGGTCAGGAGACAGGATGTAGGGTTTATGTCACTATGCGAACTGGAAAGCAAAGATAGCTGCTTTATACTGGGAACCCAGTGCTCAGACATTACTTCACAGCACAGCAGAGCGGTGGAGTGGATCTCTGCTGCAACTTCTGCTAAACGACTTGACATTTGGTTCCCAGCCCTCGGTGATATTCTTGTCACTGGGCCAAAGGCTTCATCAAAGGAATGATTCTACCACGGCCATTTTTTATGTGTTATTCATAGTAATAATTATGGGCTTCCTATAGCCAACCATTGGGCCAACGCCATAAAACGAGAAAAAATTGGCCCAACCTTCCTAATGGCTCATCGCCCTCGAGATCATTTTAAGTATTCAGCATTAATCACTCGATAAATTCTCATGGAACAATCGCTATGGGTGTGGAAGTAAGCCGTGCGTTTGGTTTGTTGGGGGATCATGAAGTCAATGCGTTCCTGCGCTCAAGGAATTTACCGCATTGCATAGAGGATAGATACAGGTATTAAAAAATAGATGTTCCTAAGTATTACTGAGGAGGACCAAGAGGAGAGGCTAGTCAGCTTCTTCTGAGAGGGGTGATGGGAAACCGCACTGCGTTCCTTTATCTTTCTGGGTATCTTGTGCTCGTGAGTGAGAGATTTGCCTCCAGCCACTGGAACTCCCTGAGCCTACTGGTGTCACGAACTCTTTCTCATCTCCATACTATTTTGGATGGAGTAATTTATTCAAAGCCTCATTGGCCTACTCTTTATGCCATTTTCATGATGAAAGGCAAAAAAGAGAAAACAGAGATGGCTGACCTAGTGGAGAATAACATCCTCCCTCAGGCTTGAGTCTGAAATGTCCCCTGCAGGTTTGTGTCCATTTGCCAGCATGGGGGTGCCATCCTGAGGGCTGAAACCATTAGGAATCGGGTAGGGATTAGGTAGCTAATGGGCCAGCTTTTGAACTTGTCTTTGGTTCCAACTCGTTTTCTCTGCCTCCTGATCTGCCACCATGTGAATGAGCCACGGCCGAATGCTCCTGCCAGCAGACTGCATCAAAATGCTGGGTTTTGACTTCCCCACCACAATTGACTGGGACCCTATCTTCAGTTTACTTTTCTGCTGGTAAGACAAAACGCTGACCAAAAGCGAGTTAGGAGAATAAAGGGTTTGTTTGACTTACACTTCCACATTTCCACCTATTATCTAGGAAGTCAGGGCAAGAGCCTCAAGGCAGGAACTAAAGCAGAGATCATAGAGGGGTGGTGCTTACTCTATTGCTTCCCCAGCTTCCTCATGCAGCCCAGGCCCTCCTGTCCAGGGATGGCACTGCCCACAGTGGGCTGGGCCTTCCCACATCAATCATTAGTCAAAAAACAAATGACCCACAGAGGTGCCTACAGGCCAATCGAGTGGAAGCAATTCCCCAGTTGATGTTTCTTCTTCCCAGGCAACTCCAATTTGGCAAAAACTAACCAGCATAGCCCTTTGAAACCATGAACCAAAACAAATCGATCCTTCTCCTAGTTCCTTCTATCAAGTATTTCAATGTCAGTGGTGGGGAGAATAACAAATACTTTTAAGAGTAGGCCTCTTGCTGGGCGGTGGTGGTGCACACCTTTAATCCCAGCACCCAGCACTCGGGAGGCAAAAGCAGGTCGACCTCCGTGAGTTCAAGGCCAGCCTGGTCTACAGAATGAGCTCCAGGACAAGCTCCAAAGCTACAGAAAAACCCTACATCGAACCCCCCACCCCGCAAAAAGAATAGGCCTTTCTAGCCACTTGAAATCTGCTAAGGGTCTCAGAGAATCAAAGCCTACAGCTATCTTCATTTCTTTACTGTAAACCGCCCCATCCTCCCCACACCCAGCCCAGCATGTCTTTTCTCTCTGTCTGCAATACACTCTCAGCACACACCCAAGGACTAAAACTTTTTCCTGGAACCTTCTCTGACCGCTCTACTCAAGACAGGCCTTCCCACCTGTCACCTGCCCCAGACAACAGCCTGTTTGTCTCACTCACGACATTTGTCACAGTTACCATTGCTCTGCCAAGCCAGACTGTGAGCGCCTCTAGGGCACGGTCATTTCTATCTGGTTCACAATGATCCCTGATTTTTAGCACCATACCCTGCCTATAGGATGTGCAGAACTTGGATGAGAATGGATGAGAGAAGCCTGTACACTTTTACCCCACTCCAAAGTAAACGTAAATGCTTAAGTGCGGGAAGTGCGTGTGTGGAGAAGCCAGGAACTAAAGGAAGACCTTTCCTTGTGTGCGGGTGCATTGATTGGGCAGGGTGGGCAGTCCGGAGTTCTGAAGTGAGCCCTTTAACAGAGGACACCAACAAAGAGGATGCTTAGTGGGGCTGGAGATGTGGCTCAGTCAGTCGCATGCTTTCCCAGTGTGCACAAAGCCGAGTTCAGTCCTCCTCCCCATATAACTGGTGGTGCATGTGATCCCAGCAATCAGAATGTGGCAACGGGAGCAACAGAAGCTCAAAATCATCCCTGACTCCATAGCGACGGGGAGGAACAAACAGAGGCAAAGACACAGACAGACAGACAGACAGAACAGAAGAGCAGGTATAAAACACTGGAGGGCAAATCCTGGGAGATTCCATGGTTACCTCAGCTCAACTCTGCCTCCGTGCCACCCCACAGCCCCTAAGGTTAGTAGCCTAAGCCTCTAGGCAATTTCAATTTCAGTCTTGGGCCAATCTCACATTATTTGAAACCCACAGGACACAACAGGGTTGCCTGGCTCAGGAAGGCTGAGGAATACAGTGGCATTTTTTGTTAATCAGCAGGAAACACGGCTCTTGTTTGGGGCGAGAGGGGAGAAAGGCCCTGAGAGTAATTTATATCTGAAACCGTTTTGCTGCCCGTGGGAAATGCGCCGCTTCTAATTCACAGCAGACCCGGTTCTTTTCTGCTTTTTGTAATCGGTCTCATTCTGTTTCCTGTTAGCAAAAAAACACTTTTTTTTTTCTCAATCCATTAGATTCTCCCAAGGGTTGATAAGGCTTGGAGTCCTGTATATCTTATGAGAAGTAATCAAAACTTCTAATTAAAGTTTTGTTCTCACAGTCAAGCCTTGAACCTGTGCCCTTTGGCTCCACAGTTAATTCATTTTGAGCTCCAGCCAGAGGATAAATCGCTGTGTGTGGGAGGAGCTATTATTAACTATCATTTCTGCTTTGGAATAAGAGAGTGTTTTTGCTGTAACAGTACAACTCAGAATCGGCTGTGCATCCCTGCATCCCTGACACCTAGCTCAGACCCAGGTCACACCTGGCAGTCAGTGTAAAGTGACTGCAACCCCGCCTGGACCCATCACCAATGGCTCATCGGCTAAGCTGGCAAGGGAGACAGGAAGGGCTTGCCAAATAGGTCACTGAACCTAGCGATGGGAAGCTGAAAGTAGACCGGACATGGATGGCTTGGTAATTTCCCAAATTTTAAGCAGAAGATTCATATTCTGAGGTTTGGAGGGCTGCCTGCGATCTGTTCTCCATAAAAGCAAACTGCACAGCACAAATGGAGGCGGAGATGAGCCACCTGCTTATTCCCCCAGGCGGACTTCATTTTTCCTAAGGCAAAATCCTTCCCCCACCGCAGGTCTAAATATTAGCAATTGAAGGCAGTCCTATAAGGCTGGAATCCAGGGTCGGGCCTAGACATTTACATAGGAGTTTTGGCATAGTTACCTGGCCCTCAGCTTCTGGCACACCTGAGAGCCACCCAGCATCTCATGTAACTGGGAAGGACAAACATTTCCTAAGACTTTTAGTAAATGGGTTCAAGGCATCCTCCTACCTTGGCCTTTTCTGTAGCTGAGGCTCCAGGCCTGCAACTCACAGGAAAGCGTACTTTATCGAATTTAAGTACTGCAAAGGGTCACTTGAAATGTAAACCATGTCAATGTCCGCATTCTCCCAAGCCTGGCCCAGCTGTAACTGAGAGGAGACTCCGCTTTCAAACATCATTGAAATAGCTGTCTCAGTTCTTTTCTCTCTTCAACAAGAAGGAAAGTACTACTTTTGAGACCTTTGGAGACCACTAGACAGTTTCTGGAAAGTAAGTATCTTTTCTGCAACCAAGCATCAGTCTTTATGCAAAACTAGTTTTTGCTTGCTAGATAGCTATTGTGTTTGTAAAGAGATTTGGGGGTTTTGTTTTTTGGGAGGGTTTTGTTGTTGTTGTTTGTTTGTTTGTTTTTCAGAATGGGGGCGTGGTAGATGGAAGGGAAACTCTTGTGTGGGAGCTGCAGTAGCCGCAGTAACCATTGACAGACTGTGCGGAATCTGACCAAAGTGTAGACTCAGATGGAGCTTCTCAAGGTCCAGCTGTCTTGGGTCTTGCAATTACCTAAAACAAGAAAGACAGGTGACAACACACGGGGACCCTTGCTAATCAAGAGGGAGCCCATCTATAGCTCCTCTCTCTCCCGCGCAGCTCACCCCGCTCTGGGTATGTTCTCCAATATTGATGCGCTCGCTCTCAACCCTAACAGAAAACAGGCTGTGGGAAGACAACAGAGATGAAACTGGAATAGAGCATGTGGCCAACCCACTGACATTCTCTTCTGCCTTACACTGATTCCTTTTGAAGAGAGAACCTTATGTATCCAGGCTGGCCTGGAACTATGTAGCTAAGGATGACCTTGAACTTTTGATCCTCCTGCCTCCGTCTCCCAAATGCTGGGATTATAGCCATGCACCCCTATGCCTGGAATGTGTGGTGCTAGGAGTCAAATCAAGGGCTTCTGTATATGTGTTGCTTTTATTGGTTAATGAATAAAGAAGCTGCTTGGGCCTATGGCAGAGACAGAATAGAGCTAGGCAGGAAAACTAAACTGAATGCTGGGAGAAAGTAGGCAGAGTCAGAGAGATGCCATGTAGCTGCCAAAGGAGAAAGATGCCCATGGGAGCCTGGAAGAATACTGCCAGTAGGCCACAACCTCATGGTGATGCACAGATTAATAGAAATGGATTTACTTAAGATATAACAACTAGCCTAAGTGATTGCCCAAGCAGTGTCTTCATTAATATAGTTTCTGTGTGATTATTTCAGATCTGGGTGGCCGGGAACAAACAAGGAGCCTCTGCCTACAGTCAATGGTCAATTGATGAATTTTTTAAAAGATTTATTTATTTATTGTGTATACAGTGTTCTGTCTCCATGTATGTCTGCAGGCCCCTAGAGGGTACCATACCTCATTACAGATGGCTGTGAGCCACCATGTGGGTGCTGGGAATTGAACTTAGGACCTCTGGAAGAATAGCCAGTGCTCTTAACCACTGAGCCATCTCTTCAGTCCTCGATGAATTTTTTTTTAAGAAGAAAATTGCAGAGAATGGTGGTGTACATGTTTAAGTCCAGCACTCAGGGAGCTAGAAGTTGCCAGCCAATATTCCAGCTCTTTCCATCTGCATCTCAAACTGGACAACTGATACCAGGACAATAGGACAGGAGCCCTGCATCTCTTTCCATCAGCACCTGTATCCCAAGATGTTTCAGACATCCACCCATCCCTCTGAAGACGATGACGACCATGGTGTGGCATTGTCTATGAAGGCACAATACAGAAGAGATTTGGGATGGTCAGAAAGCTTGAGGCCAGGACTTGTCCTGGTCTCTGACCAGGTAGAGTTGGATAAATGTGCCCGATGACATAAAAGAGTTGCTCAGACACAGAAGCAGAGGTCAGTGATGAGAGTCACAGAAGCATCCAGAGAGCTGCCAAGAGGTACCAGGAGAGACAAGGTGGCAGCAGACAAACCCAGAACAACCATGCACAGAAGAAGCCATGATCTAAGATATACAGAATGGAAGAGGGTTGGGGGGCAAAAGGAGTCCCCTTGCTATGGATTCTGGTCTCTTGTCGCGTCTCAGTCCCCTTCTCCCACATGGGCCAAACAGAGCCAGAGACTAGTGAAGGAATTTAGCAAACCATTGCCAATAATTAGGAAGCGCTTGCTTCCCATCTCTTCAGTTTCGCTGCCCTCAGTTCTCTTGCCAACCAAACATGTTCCTTTATCTTAATATGTACATGAGGCTTTGTTCTAGCACTGTGAGAGACAAAAGAAATATCCACCATGGCCTTGACCCATTGTTCCCTTGCCAGTCTGGAAAGTAAGAAATGAGCAGATAAAAACATATAAGCAGAAGGTGAACCCAAAGAAAAACATATAGGCATCCTCCTGGATATTAACCTTCATCGGGCAATGAAAGGAGACAGAGACAGAGTCCCACATTGGAGCACCGGACTGAAATCCCAAGGTCCAAATCAGGAGCAGAAGGAGAGGGAGCATGAGCAAGGAACTCAGGACCGCGAGGGGTGCACCCACACACTGAGACAATGGGGATGTTCTATCGGGAACTCACCAAGGCCAGCTGGCCTGGGTCTGAAAAAGCATGGGATAAAACTGGACTTGCTGAACATAGCAGACAATGAGGAATACTGAGAAGTCAAGAACAATGGCACTGGGTTTTGATCCTACTGCACGTACTGGCTTTGTGGGAGCCTAGGCAGTTTGAATGCTCACCTCACTAGCCCTGGATGGAGGTGGGCGGTCCTTGGACTTCCCACAGGGCAGGGAACCCTGACTGCTCTTTGGGCTGATGAGGGAGGGGGACTTGATCGGGAGAGGGGGAGGGAAATGGGAGGTGGTGGCGGGGAAGAGGCAGAAATCTTTAATAAATAAATAAATAAACAAACAAATAAACATATAAGTGGAAATGCTTTAGATATCACCCCAATGTGGAAATCTCATCGACACCGTGAACTTGAACATGTCCACAATGGCCCTTCTGTTTCCCCGGGAATTCTACGCACCCCTTTCCACTCTCTTCCTGATCCTCCTTCTAAGCACAACTCTTCTCAGTACAAGCCAAGCTGAACTGATTTCTCCCACCTGAAGCACCTTAGCCTGTGCCTTTCATGCCTATCTTCTCCCCTTTGATAACTGCCAGTGTCTCAGGCTGAGACCAGACTCTGCCCACATCTCAGTTCTCTGCATTCTCTCACTTGCTCCCTTCTCCCTTTCTGCTCCCATCACTCTGGGACTACTGCAATGGCCTCCTCCCTAGCCCTTTCCCTCTACCTGATGGCTCCCCTCTTGTCCACACAGCAGGCAGAATAGTTTGGGAGTTTTGACTGGTTTTTTTTTTTAAGATTTATTTTTATTTTATGAGTGTTTCGCCTGAATGTGTACATGGGCACTGCATGCATGCCTGATGCCCACAGAGGTCAAAGAGGACATCAGATCTGGACTGAAGTCACGGATGATTGTAAACTACATGATATTGCGGGATATTTGATCACCTGTGACACCCGGAGACTGTGTTAATAAAATTAACCTTGCATCGGGGTCAGAGCAAGTGAATAGCTGGATGGAATTAGTCATGGGGAAGCCGGGAATATGGATAGCAAAGACACACAGGCAGGAGTAGGGAGGGACGTAGAGATCTTGTGCTAACCTCCACCTGGGAAGTGAGGAGAGAAGGTCGACTGGTCCCTCTTCTGCTGCTTCAACTCCCAAGTCTTTATTGGTATTAGAACAACTTAGATAAACACATCAACATGGGTGCTGAAAACTGAACCCACATCCTCTGCGAAAGCAATGAGCACTCATAACTGCTGAGCCAATTGCTCAGAGTGATCTTTGAAACTAAGTTGGAGTATGTCAGTGCTCAGTTTAAAATCCCCAGAGATCTTCCACTCCATCACACCTAAACTTCAACCTAAAGCTTGCTCCCTGAAGCTACAACCTGCTGCTCTGTGTCCATGTCTCTCAGTGCCTCACTCATACCTCGTAGATAATACTAACGCTCTACTTCTGCTCTCTGGGGATTTCCTCCAATGCTATTCACTGGCCTTCTGCGTCCTGTGTGCATGACTAACCAACACTCAGTGCCCTGCTGTGAGTCAGGGAGCTGGCCTGGTCTTAACCTCAAGCTTTCAGGTTATTCTGAATCTGGGTAGCATTTCCCTTGATCTATTCTCAGTGTAGTACAAGACCTTCTCAAGGTTGCTATTTCTTATGACAGATCTCAGCTTAAATGCTACCACTTAAGAAAACCCATTACTAAACTGCCAATTCAAAATAGCTGATCAACCCCTCTCAAGCCCACTGTCACTGATTTTTAAAAATTTTTATTTTATTTTTTGCTTGCATGTATGTATGTGAACCACATGCCTACCTTGTGAAGGTGTCGGATCCCCCGGAACTGGAGTTACAGATGGCTGTGAGCCACACGCTGGTACTAGGAACCAAACCTACATCCCCTGAGAGAGCAACAGGTGCTTGGAAGTGCTGAGCCATCTCTCCAGCCCCACCATTAAATTTTCCCTGGGACACTTTTCGCTAGCTATCCTTTGCATTGCTCAGCTGTGTGATTGCCTTCCTCTGTCTTACAGCCCACTACCATACATGCATACACATGCTTGCATACGCACACACACAAACACACACTATTAGGATATAAGTTTCATCCCATTTTGTCCCACTCTATCCCTCATGCCTAGGAGGGATGTAAATACTCATAAATATTCACCATATAAATATGTCCAATATGATGTAATTTTCCCAACTAGGAAGGGTACCATCAATGATAAATGCTAAACTGTTTCAAAGGGGGAAAGAAAGCTGTATGAGCCAGCTGGGACGGAAAGGCTGCATGGAGGCCATAAACATCGAGCCATTGCGGAGGACGAGGACAAAGAAAGAGGAAGGCCCCACACTTCTGACATGAGTCAGTACAAGGACAAGCCACTTGCACTGCAGGAAGAAACAATAAAGCCTCAACATAAGCCAGACAGTCCGGCTCCACATGTAGACAAAACCCCCAAGCTCTACTAGACGCTGCAGGATCGTGTGTTTTCTAACCTGAAAATAACTACAGTCCGTGGCCTTAGAACAGAAGCGGGGTGGAGTGGAGAGCATGGACCTCGTGAAGAACAGGATGGAGAAGAGGCTGGAGCCAGCATCTCAGTGTAAGGAAAGGGAGGAAGCAGAAACTGCTCATTGGCGAGAGGAGTAGAGGATGGATTTTTTTTTTAAAGAATGAAAAGTTGGAGAAACTCACAATGTAACTGATTGTGAGGAAGTCAAGTGGGTTTATGAGAAGGTGGATCAGATATGGAAGGCAGTGGGGCAGAAAAGTGCTGGCTGAGCTGCTATGGAGACAGTGCTGGGGAATAAGCTATCAGGCATGGTGGCTGTTTGAAAAGTAAAAATTTTATATGTGTGTGTGTGAGTGTTATATTATATATAATATGTTATACATCATATAATAATAGAAAATATATGATATGCATATATACATATGATGAACATATATACATACATAATATACATTTATACATTTAATTTCCAACCATGTGTTCATTCAGCAAATCCTTGCTGAGAACTCTCTTCACACCAGGCTCTGTCCCAAGCAAGGAGATACACCCTTGAACAAACGTGAGCCCATGACCTTGTGTAGCTTGCGAAGTGGCCAGGGTGGCAATGCTATCGCCTGCCCTTTCTCGCCCTAACCCTTTCTTATTGGCAGAGCACTTTCACGTTCATCCTTCCACCCCCACGACCATGCTCCTTGGAGGCGGGAAACCACCAAAGCAACACCGAAGCTGAGAGATTTGCAATAAGTGTCAAGGACTCAGCAGCAGGTCTTGAGACCAGCAAACTTGAGAGCAGAAACTAAAATCCTGAAGTCTAGGCAGAAACACTACCCACTGCGAGTGAGTGGCTGGCGGACGCAAAATCTCTTGGTCTTGGATCAACCCTATCACTGAAATAACAGTACAAGTCAAAGACATTACTCAACTGTGGATCTGGCCTTAGCCAAAGATAGTAGCCACCAGATAAAAGACTGCAGAGTAATCCAACTCATACATTGCTTAGTTGCGTTGAAGCTAATCCTGAGGAACTTGGCAGTCGGGTACATTTCCTTGTCCCTTCGGCTCTAAGAAACTTGACTTAATCTCCCTAACCTGACAAAGAAGAGAAGATTGGGGAGGGGGGTAAAGAGAGAAAGGAGGAGAGGGAAGTGTACAGGGAAAGGGTGGGGGAGGATGTGGGAAGAAGAGGAGTGAGAAGGGAGATGAAGGGGAGTGGAGGGAGGACAGGGAAAGGAAAGCAGGAGGAGAGGGAGAGGGGTGTGCAAATTCAAAGTCCTTCTCTGTTTCTACTGGCTCCCAGAGGGCTGGAATCTAGTCTCCTGCTCCTGTTTCTCCGTTCACGTATGTTGCCTTCTCATTAGCTCTTTTATTTGTTTCCACACCAATCTGGTGAGTTTAATCAACTTAGTGAGTGGGAAGGAGAGGTGTTTGGGGACATGCAGAAAGAGCCCAGCAAACAGCTCAGAACCCTCCACCATCTCTGTCTCTCTTCCTACCTTCTCCTCCCACCTTCCCTCAGTCATCTCTTATCACCTGTAGTTTAGTGTGGTGGCCCTGTTTGTGTCTTTAGTGAGCCTTGAATGTGCCTTCATCCAATGGTTTCTTCCACAGAAATACTATAAAGTAGTTTCTCTAAAGGAGAAGGAGACATATAAAAATATTTCCCATTTTCTGGTACTCATGAAGTATGTAACAATATTTCTATTTTATAGACCAAGAACAGTTAAATGGCTGGCCCATATTTTAATTGGAACCTCATTGACTCCAGAATCCATGTTTTTGGCAATACACTTTAACCTTCAGGTTGTACCAGGAATATATCAGCTGAAAGTTCAATCTTGGGGGAAAGAAAATGGGACATGTTCCCCATTCTTCCACAGTCAAAAGGAACTACCATACAGTGAATTGTACTAAAGAAGATGATTCCTTTTCTACAGCTGTGGCTGTTTGGATGAGAATGGCCCCCATACACTCATAGCTTGAATGTTTGGGCTCTAGTTGGTGGAACTGTTTGGGAAGGATTAGGAGGTGTGGCCTTGTTGGAAGAAGTACATTACTTGGGGGTAGGCTTTGAGATTTCAAAGCCCATCCTATTCCCAGTCTCTCTCACTCTCTGCCTCCAACTTTTGATTCAGGATGTGAGCTCTCAGCTACTGCTCCAGTGCCATGCCTGCCTGTTTGCTGCCATGCTCTGCAATGGCGGCCATGGATTCTAACCCTCTGAAACTGTAAGCCCCCAGCAAACCCATTTATGAATTGCTTTAGTCATAGTGTCTCTTCACAGCAGTAGAAAAGTAATTAAGACGACAGCCTAATGAGAGCGACTCTTGAAATAACAAAATCTGAGATGCTTAAATGTAATCTGTCTATAATTTCCAAGTACACTGAGGACCGCTGGTGTGATGTTTCTCACCAGGAGTTCTTAGACCTTAATAATACATGTTTTAGAAACTTTGCCCTTCTGAAAGTTCCTGCAGAGTTTGGGGCTTTTGACCCTAATAGGTAGGGTTTACATCCCTGTTTCGAATAAGGAAGCTTCGGGAACTGGAGCTTCAGCCACCCTCTTAAGGTTATGTGACTGAAGTCTCAGAGACAGACGATGAGACAGAAGAGGAAGAAAGGGAAACTAAGGGTACATGAGAAGGAGGGGAGCCCTGCACCCCTACTGCTCGAAGGGGAAGAACATCACAAAATTATGAGCTATGTTTACATTCAAAACATACATCTTAACTTCCTTAGACACGTGTATTGTAAGAATTCCTTTGATATGTTTTTTGACCCAGGCTTTTATCTTCTGAGTCTATTAGCCTGTACAATGCCCTGTAAGCCACCTATGATCTCATCTACTGAAGTAAAGTTCTTTAAATAAAAATAAATATATCAAAACATTTTTATTTAATCTTTTAAACCCTCTGAACAATGTAACCTTAGAAGTCACTGAAATCATTTAAATCCCTATTGTTAAGACACATTAATGCAACTTTCTCTCTTGAGATGTCCATACCCACACTTGGCTGTATATATACAATTGTCCTTAAGCACCCCTTCCCCTTTTCCTTAATGCCTATGCTTAAATCTATATTTTTTTTCTTAATAAATTCCAGCTTTGTTTCAAAAAGAAAAGAAATGCTGCAGAGACAAGCCCCAAGGAAAATGAAACCATTATTGAGGGAACATCAGTCTCAAGATCTGAAGGCTAGCTATAAGACTGATAATGGATGGGTGAATTTTCTGGGAAAATGAACCAGCAAGCCCCGGGGCTCCCTTCCCTCAGATGCTGTGAGCCTAATAGTATATGAGACTCTATCTCACGTGACTCACACAACTGCCTTTGAGTCTGTGTGGGACCTGGAAATAATACACTAATACGGTGAGCTATGGCTTCTGGCTTCTGGCTATTTAAATATATATATTTAGAGAGAACTCCTAAAAGGTCAACACTTACAACTTGTTTTAATAAACAAACATCATTAGCCCTGATTGCCAGGCATCATGCCCATAGAGGAACAGAAACGGGGCTATTGCCTTCCTAGAACCTTCTAGTCTAGTAGGGAAAGAGATTACTTCTGAAAAATCACAGGCACACATGTATTTTGCTCACAGATTCTAAATTATTGACTGTGATTGGCTCCTATGATCCTAAAAGGTGAACACTATTAGCCTCATTCCATGGACAATAAACTGGAATTCAAGGAGTTAAGTAACCAAGGTTCCAAGAGACCGGGATTTGACCCAGGTCAGTGTAAGTTCAATGTGCCACCTCTGTAGCGCTGCACAGCTGGAGAGAAGGGTCTCTCCACTGAGCATCGTGACAAGGGACAATATGACAAGTGAAGTCCTGCTTCTGGGTTGAGGGGATGATGCCAGACAGAAAGATGATTTCTGTTTCGTCCACTGGCGTCTCGGCTGTCATATCCCATCAGTAATGAATACGAGCACCTCCTCCTTGAGTATGTTCTCCTGTGCACTCCCCTTTCGCTCCTCCCTTATGCCCACCATAAAATGGTCAAGAGTCTTAACACGACCTGGCCCTCCTCATCCCTTCTCTGCACACCTCACACATGCTTTAAATGAATAGTTTAAAAATTGAAGAATAATAATAAACCCTCCCTGAGGATGATTTTGTTGTTTTGTTTTG
The DNA here is from genome assembly GCF_037038515.1 of Microtus pennsylvanicus. NCBI lineage: Eukaryota > Metazoa > Chordata > Mammalia > Rodentia > Cricetidae > Microtus > Microtus pennsylvanicus. Next base: position 53,123,155 of record NC_134584.1, read on the forward strand.
TTTCAAGACAGGCTTTCTCTATGTAACCCTGGCTGTCCTGAAACTCACTCTGTAGACCAGGCTGGCCTCAAACACACAGAGATCCACCTGCCTCTGTCTCCCAAGTGCTGGGATTAAAGGCTTGCGCCACCACTACCTGCCCTGAGGATGCTTTCTGCAAGGTATTCTGTCATGGCAAGGAGTCAAGTGCCTAGCATAAATGCTTCCCTCTGTCTATCTTGTTTTTATTGTGGTTCAAAATGGCACTAAAATTTTACATCG